>NC_143253.1:113129929-114427846 GCF_984573655.1 Nuphar pumila | reverse complement strand
ATGATCAAAAATCACAAAATAAGAATCTATGTAACCTATAACAAACTAACTATCATGTAACAAACATGAAGCTAACATGTAACAAACTAAATCCCTAAATGACAAAATAACAATAAAGAAATTAATTAATGTAACAACTAATAATAAATTAACTAAGCTATTGTGTGGATTGTGAAACTAACTTTAACCAATCTGAACTAAAGAATAATAAAACTAACCTATGATATCTACCACTAACTAATTAATAATGAATTAAAAGAAATAAGAATTGACGATATTTGTTTAATAAACAGCTATGCAAATAAACATCAAATCTGCCCTAAATCTAAGTGATGTGAATCCAATTAAAACCACACTAACCAATACCTTAATCTAGAGAAAATACGATAACAAAAGTTAATATTGATTAAACTAAGCAAACCGCCAATTGGTAAAAAAAAAAATTGGCTAACTAATTATGTTAAACTAAGGTTAATTAATCTAACAAAATTAAACTAAATTAATTCTGATCTAATTAATATGAAAACATGGATTAAAATGCGAAATTAAAATTGCCAATAAAAGTCTATAATTAGAAATTATCTAAATCGGCTAGAATTAAATACGGTAATTAATAAATTAAATGCCTGATTTCTAATCTAAGTGCTAAAATTAAAAATTTCTGGAACTAAAAAAAAATTAAGTATCTAACTGATAATAGAAGACAACAATTAAATCTAATTTATTTGGCTGAATTAAAATAAAAAGAATTAAGACGCTAATCTATTTTCTATCAATTTTTCCTAATCTAACAAATAATTAACTAACAAACTAATTTAACGTTAATGAAAAGATTAAGTGCATGCGTTGAACAGTAAATAAACTAACCTATTACTGAATTGAAACAGGCAGGAATTAGATCTAATTTATGCAAATTAAAATGATTCAAAAAAATTGCAAAAACCCCAAATCGGCTAATAAAAAAAGTGCTAATTAGTTAATCTAATAAATACTGAATAAACAAGAACCTAATATAAATTAAATCTACGCTAAATCTGAATCTAAACTATCTTAAAATCATGAAAATCATAAAAAGAAACTATTTTAAACCTAACGATCTATGTTAGTTTGCATACAATGACACGACAAAAACTAAACTACGTTATATGTGATGCTAGTTATGCGATATATATATATATATATATATATATATATATATATTGCAATGAATAAAAGCAAGCAATCTAAACTAAATACAACAAGTATACGAAGATTAAACTATGTTATATGTCATGATGAAATATGATGCATGTATTCTACGGAATAAATAAAAGTTAATCTAAATAATAATCTATGGAGCGACCGAGGAGAAGAAGCAAACCTCACGATTCACCTCTAATGGAGGAGCTGAAAAGCAGAATGTGGTCTTCCTCCGGGCTGCATGTAACTTCGACGATGGGGACAAGAAGAAGTTGACGAATACAAGGATTAGAAGCAAGATGAAACAAGAAGGAAAAGAAAAGCCGAGGGAGGAACCATCCAAGAGTGAAATGGGTGAAGAAGAGAAGAAAGCAAGGGAGACAGAGGCTGCATGAAATCTAAGGAGAAAGATGCCTCTCCTTTCTGAAAAAAGTTGATTTTATAATAAAAAAAACAAGGTCACACGATTTTTCCTGAAAGCCCTAATTAATTTTCAAAAAATTCAAAAAGCCTAATTTTAGAAAAATGTGTTTCCATAAAAGACACTTCTAAATATAATAAAACACTAGTTAAACACTTTTAAACTAATTGGACTAATAATTAAAAATCATAAACTAAACAAAACACTGAAAAATGTAGGGAAGAGCTTGAAATATGTGATTTTATCTTTATTTTTTAATTTAAAGTATTTTCTCAAAAACACCGATAAGAATGAGTTTTTAATGCAATTTTTTTATGGATCATGCATAGAATTATATTAATAAAATGCATAAATTATGCATAATCACTACCAATTACCTTGTAATCTTTAGGCAAAGTAGTCAATTTCAAAACTCTATTCCATTTTATGGAATCCAACGTACTCATCTTTTACTGCTTTTATTCAATATTCAGATTCTTTAAAAGTAACATCATCATTAAAACTTAGATTATCAAGAGTTTCATCCAAATCCATGGAATAACATAGTTCTTCACTCAAGAAAAAGTAGTAATCACTAAGATACGAGAGAGGAGTTCTCAACCTTTTTTGCCTAATTTTTTATTGTAAAGACTGTTGGTCATCCACAATTGGTTCAATATGCTCAAACTCTTCATTATATATCACAGAATCATTTATGATATCAAGAAGGATACCATCATCCTCAAGATCAAAGTCACTCTCTTTACTTTCTAAAAATTCTACTTCTTCACTTTCTATAAATCATTTTTTAAGATTATATAGTCTATAACCCTTTGATCATTTTTGGTACCCCATAAAGATGTACCTGATAGTCTTACTATTTAGCTTGTCTCTCATTTGACTAAGAATCAACACATGTGCAGGTAACCTTCACATTCGTAGATGACTTAAATTTAGCTTTCTAACAATCCATAACTTATAAGGTATACGTTCTACAGCCTTTGAAGGAACCCTATTAAGAATGTACATGATCGTGCTTATAACTTCTCTCCAAAACGTTTTAGGAAGGTTTGCATGTGCCAACATGAATCTTGTCATATCTGTTAAAGTTTTATTCTTTATCTCTATTACACCATTTTGTTGTGGTGTATAAGACATTGTTGTATAAGGGGTTATTTTATTATCTTTGCAGTAAGATTTAAACTCATCATAGCTATATTCACCACCTCTATCAGATCTAATTATTTAGATTTGTCTTTCTAATAACCCTTCAACCTCATGTTTATATGCCTTAAACCTTTCTAGAGCTCCAAATTTTTTAAAAATTAAGTATATATAATTATACCTATAATAGTCATCTTTGAATGTGATAAAATATGAGTTTCTTTCATATGTTTTTACTATTAAAGATACACATATATTATTATGTATCATAAAAAGCAATTCAGTTGCCCTACTACCCTTAGAAAAAGGTTTCTAGTCATTTTTCTCGATATGCATGGTACACATTTTTCAAAATCTAGCATTTTGAGTGAAGGTAATAATCTCATGCTAACTATCATTTTTATTTTATTTGTATTAACATGCCATAACCTTAAATGCCATAAATATGCATTCACAATCATTACATAATCAATATAACTATAAATAGTCATTACATTATTCTTTGAATGAGTCATATCAAGGTGAAAGAGACTATGGTCTACATCATAGTGACCCTTGAACATCACTTTTTCACGTTTCCCAATTATAACCTTATTACTACAGAAACAAACTTCAAAGTTCTTCTTGACAAAATCTGGTGCAGATAAAAGATTCATTATCGTAGAAGGTACATAAAGTGTATTTGTCAATAATAAACTGGTCTCTTCTAATTGAAGCCTACATGTTCCAATTCCAACCACATCATTGTAGGTATTATTACCCATATATATCTTGTGATCACTAGGCTTCAGTTCAATAAGTCTATCCTTTGTCTTTGGGACGTGCCTTATTGCTCTTGAGTTAATACACCACCATGGGAGGTCATCATATGTGATCAGTGACTCGAAAATTGTGCATATTACTTCTCACTTTTCAGCTACCTGCTTTTCAGGATTTTCTTTCTTAGACTTGTTAGAGCAATCTTTTTTGAAATGCGCAGGTTTTTTGCAGAAAAACATAGACCCTTTGTTGCAGCCTTTTGGTTTTTATTTTGCACATGGCAACCCATGAAATTCTTCTTGAATTTCTTAAAGAATGGGCCCTTAGACTTGATTCCACGAGAGGGTGAAGGGAAGGATATTTGTGCATTCATGACTTCTCCCTTCTTATCTTTATTCATGTGTTTTTACTCAAGAACCAGTTGTAGGAGAAGTTCAGTTAGGGTGAGAGTTTTTTATTTAATCTTATGGCTATTGACACCATTTTTTTTGTGATGGAGGAAGACTGTTCAATATGGTAGAGGTCTGCATACACTCTGGGATTTTATTTCCACCTATGGTCAGGTCCTTGGCCATTACCAACATAGGATTTGTATGATCAACAACATTGTCTGACTCCTTCTGGCATTAACTACATTGTTGCGGGAGAAGTTGGATATGAATTTCGGAAGTCATATCATATTTCTCTTTTACTACCTCCATCATCTTCTTAGACGTGATGAAATCCTCAAATACCTATATAAGATCATCTTGCATGAACATGAGGAAAGTAGTTTGAGCAAGTTGGTCATCCTCAATGAATTTATTATAAACTTTTTTTTTCAGTAGATGTTTCGATCACAAAAGATTTTATTTTATTTATTACATGCAAGGTTTTGTCTTGTGTCAACGGGTATTTCATTTTTCTCCTCTACATCCCAAAATTTGTTTCATTCAATTTTGGACAATCTAGCCATGATTATCCTAATCATAAGAAAATATTAGGATTAATAAAAAAAATCAACTAATATTAAATTTGTGACTTTATTCTAGTTTTAGACATGCAACAAGATCATAAAATGTACAAATATATTCTAAAGTATAAGCAAATCACACTTAAAAGGTTTTCCGCAAAGCAGAACAACTTTTCTAAAAAATAAAATAAATAAAAGAGTTATTTTGAACAAACTAGAAATTTTTGGTACCTCTTTTGTAATTTTTGAGTTAAACAGAAAAGGTCAAACCCTTTTCTATAATATCATAAAAGAAGCCTATATTTGCAGAAGATGGAAAAGAAAAAACCTCTTACAATGAATATTAACAACTTTTTGAGTTAAACAAAAAGTTTGTAAACCTCCTTTTGTAGAGCTGCTTTTTGGCGACCTTTTCAGCATCGGTTTCCAGCGATTCGAGGGTCTATACTGAGTTTGGCCCTCCCTCCGATTTCACTGTATTGTTTTTTTATTTTACAGAAAATCAGGCTTGATGAACTCTACCAAAACTGCAACACTCCTTTTTTTGAGGACCGTCTCCGATCACCGGACCCAAGTATGTAAATAAATTATTATTATTTTTTGTTTATGTACTCGAGATTTGGATTTTCTGCAATCAACATTTTGATTCGCCGATTGCCCTTTGAATGAACAAAAAACATTGTACTAACCTCGAACTCTTATTTCGAACGATAGGGATCTGTCGAACCAACTCTAATACCAATGTAAGATTTAGTGCACTTGCGGAATAGCGAACTCAAGGTCGAAGTGTGTACTCTTATGCAATGAATCTCCAAGTGCAGTTATCTTCACAACTCCTTCACTTTCAGGTGTTTTTCTATAAACCCAGAAAATGAATTCTGTGTTCTCTATGAATGTTGCTTTCGTCTGAATCCATTGAGTTATTTTATAAACCTGAAAGGGGTTGGATTATACGTGCCTCTTGGTGAAATCCCTTTGACCTCAAGAGTTACAACTCTTGATGTTAAGACCCTGTAACTAATAGTTTCTAGTTTATTGATTAGTCTAAATATTTAAGTGCTTAGTGTTTAAATAATTAACTATTACATACCTTAACAGTTACAGCCCTTAGAGCAAGGGTTGGGTGGCCTCCCAACGTCTCTCTTATGGCCACATTCCTACGGTCTTCACACAAGGGATCCCACTTCTGACTTTGTACCTCTCTGCTACTGCTGGTGGCAAACGAAGGCCTCCACTAAGCTGGATAGTCTGCATGTTGAGGGGATTCATCTCAGCATGACCCTGTTCTCGGTGAGGGTTTTCTTTCATCATAAAAATAAATAAATAAACTTTCAAGCATGATCCACATCCAAGACCCCTAAACAAAGTTAATTTTCATGAGACAATATTCTTGTCCTTAGGTAGAACTAAGAGATTAGATGAACCACTCATATTGGCTCGTTTTGTAAAGAGCTTGTTCACATTTATGAAATAGGCTCAGCAAACCAAACATAAACAACCAATGTTCAGCTTAAGCTTGACTTGTTTGGGCTCGTTAGTTAATGATAAATATGTTTTACATATATTTTATATTATATGAAAATGAGCTTGATTAAATAGGTTTAGGGTCCAAATTCTATTATTTTGGACTCTTTATATATATATATATATATAAAGAGAGAGAGAGAGAGAGAGAGAGAGAGTGAGAGTGAGTGGCAGGTGCATGATCACTTTTGAACATGACCAAAACGAACTTACGCTGAGCATCAATGCATCCATCGAGCGTGCGATGGACGCTCAGAGGAAGGGTTTCATCGCTAAGACTTTTAGCGTGACTTTTGTCGCCGCTAAAGATGTTGGTTGGCAGAACCTCGTGCGGAGTGTCCATCACGCGTGATGGATGCTGACACTCCGCGTGAGTTCGTTTTGGTCATGTTCGAAAAGTCATCATGCAGCTACCATTCTCTCTCTCTCTCTCTCTCTCTCTCTCTCTCTCTATATATATATATATATATATATATATATATATATATATATATATATTGTAAATGAGCTGACTCCTACTCTGCTCATTTAGCTTGGGCTCTTCATGAGATCCAGCTCGGCTCGACACAAAAAATGAGCTGAGCTTGAACACCCTGTGCTTGGTTCATTCGGCTAGTTTGCCATCTCTAGGACCTTAAGGATCCTAAGCAACAAAGACAATTAAAAGTGAGTTCACCAACGGCACAACATCCTTTCTAGATGATTCTACCACAACTTTGGGCTTCTCTCAACATACAACTACCTATTTGATCAGATGTGAAGAACGACCCTGAGTGGGGCAAGATATAAGTATATTTGGTATGGATTATATGGAGAAAGTTTCGTTTTTTTTATGAGAAACCCTTGCCGAAGCGAGGAAAACAGAGTGGGGCCCAACAATCACCCTGCCTTACGTGGCTCACCTCTGAAAGCTACGAACACACCCGTGCACCAGCGAAGTTTGATCCGGTGCCATCATCTCAGCACCTTCACAACCACCCCGCTGGCCATAGAGGCAATCCCCGCGGTCGATTATATTGAGAAAGTTGCTTTGTAGAAGATGATCCACATACTGAAGAAATCACAGGACCTAGCACTAGGGTTGTGGGATCCAAGCATTTCCAGGTCTGGACATCAATTCAGCTAATGGTCCTTAACCAGATCCAAGTTATGTACCTATGGGATCGGATCAAGGAACAGATCCAAATAACCCCACGAGGACTCAGCGGAACCAAATTAAAGGTTACATTTCTGCTTGTAGCAGTGTGTTTGCAAACTGAGGTTAGAACCAATGTCACAAATCTCAATATCGGATTTTCTCAGCAAGGAAAATCTCGTTATAAATATAGAGTTAAAAAAAAAATCTCATAAGAATATTTTTCATGCAAAAGATTTAAATAGACTAATAAGATATCCACAATCACATCGAACAACTTTCAAACATGTAAAAAATTGTTGGTATCATGGTAATATCGTGCTACAATCCTGAAATGTTTTGAAAATATCACAAATTTATCGAGAATTCAGTGTTTTCTGATTATATCGTGGTGAAATCAAGATATTTTCAGAATATTGCTGATATTTGTGACCATGGTTCTGTTCTAGAGTGGATCTTGCAATATACTATGCTATGGAAATAGGAAATAGAATCAATCCAATTTGTTTCTTCTCATTATAGAAAAAAAATGCTCTGGTTGAGCCACAAATCAGCACAATGGGATATCTCATTGTGGTCCTTCAAGTCAAGTCTTCATTCCTAGAGTGATTGGCCCAACACAAGACACGTGCCAAGTTTAAACCTATCCATGAGGTTGGCTGTCAATGGGTCGGGTCAAGCCCAGGTCAGGGTTAACCCAGATTCTCATATAACTACCGTGTCCGGGTCCAGGTTCGGGTTTGGGTTTTGTCGATATCACATTGTGCTGCACATTTTAAGACTGATGCTATATTAACCAGCTAAAGAGCATTAAGCCAACCATAGCAAATTGGACTAACCATTCGAAAACTTTCACTAGATTCTAAATCATGTCACGAATCTTTATTTTGAAAAATAAAATAAAAAATCTTATTTACAGAGAATTCTTGAGAAACATGGCATACTTAACAAATAAAAATTATAAAAATATATATATAGCAAATATGAAAAGTGTTTTTATTAGGATAAATTCATTGTATTTCCAAAATAGCAAAGAATTTGAAAAATAACACATTTTTTGTGTGGATTATACTGACTTTTGAAAGTATGATGACAACATTGTTATATTTTAGAGATATCGTTGATATTTTTTACATTGGTACCCTTGCATTAGCCCACAAGGGCTCGGCACATTTGGCTAAGTGACTCAGGCTTAAGGCATTCAAGTTGAAGGATGTCACAAGTTCGATGCCCAGGGTGTGCACTCCTTATAAGTAGGGATGGCAGTGGGATGAGGCGGGGCGGGGAAAAGTGCACGTCCATCCCCGCCTCCACCACCGGACGGGGATGGATTTTAACCTTCGTACCCGCCTCCATCCCCGTTTCATACCCTTCATCCCTGGTCCAAACGGGGTGAGGCGGGGCGGGGCCCCGCTTTCCCCCGGTCCACTGCCATCCCTACTTATAAGGGCAAAGCAGCGGGCTCCTTGGTAGGCAAGGGGACAGCCAAGGAGTTTTAGCCACTTGGAGGATTGGGTCATACGGCAGAGCATCAATCTCTCCCGGGCCACACCAGAACCAGCACAATGCAGTAGCTAGCCCCTCTGTAATATGCAGTTGCACGCAACATAAGAACTTTATGCTTGCTTTGCCTTTAAGAACTGTTTTCTGGCGCCACTAAAGCGTTGCAACAAAACCTCGTGTATATTGACACCAATCTACTTTTCCTTAACTTTTTGACCTTCTTATCATCATTTTTTTCATGTTTCAAAAATATAATGTAGTTAAAATATTTGCATTTAAAATATGTTGAAAATATTGGAGTTCATGATCACAAGAGACGTAGCGATTGGTGCAAGGCTTCCATCTGATGCCACGTCAGCCCTAATAGGTGCTTACCTAAAAAGACCATTGGTTGGTTTGAAGAGCTTCTCTAAAGAACCCCAAATACCTAATTTGTTGATGCATTTCTTGGTCAAGGACTTGCATTCCTATCTGGATCTCTCAATAAGTCTTTAGTATTTTATATAAAAAAAAAAAAACTCGAAAAAAAAAGAAAAAGAAAAAGAATGACTCCTCGACAGTGACCTCTTTGTCACCTAAAGCGGCATGGTCGCCGCCTAAATAAGTCGACCACACATTAAGGAGATAGCATTTCAACATCAATTTATACTTTTCTTTTTGGCTCTGTTTGGAAACCGGCAGAGGAAGTTTATGCATTTGGAAAAGTGGCAGCTGCCCAAATGTTGGAATTGACAGTTACCACCTTTAAGAAATTAATGGTAGCTATTAGATGTAGGATTTGGTGCAAATACAAAAGAGAGATGGTCTCACTTCCTTTCCCAAATGCATAAACTTTCAGTTCAGCTGCTAACATCTCTGTTTGGCTCTTATTAAGCTCATTTAGACTCATCAGGTGAGCTTGGTAAACTTAACAATATGATAATGTGGTATAAGTGAGCTAAACATGAACAATGAGTGTTCAGCTTAACTCAGCTCGCCTCTTTCCTTTCATATTCAAGGTGCAAATCCAAAAACCAAAAGAAGTTGACAGAAAGAAAACAATATCTTCAAAAGGAATTATACTCGCACTCTTCAAAAGGAATTATACTCTTTCAACTCATTTTACCAGCACTACTATTATTCCCTGATGCTAAAACCATTTCCTCAAGACCAAAGCTCGAGCTCTCTGTTGTTATAGTTGTTTAAGGTCTTAGCCCATGGTAGGTCAGTGTTTGTCAAGCTCAAGTTGTTGGAGTTAAGGGACAAGCTTCAGTGGAGCTGGTTTAGATTTTGGTGCTTTCATTTGGGTTGGATCAAATGACCCATTGATTCACAGATGGATTTAACTCAGACTTGACCTAACTAGGGTTACATCAAAATAGAGAAACCAGAAAATGTGAGAGATGCGGACTGCCTCCCTATTTTCATGAATCTTTCAATTCCTTCTTCCTATACAGGTTACATGACAACTCATATCTGTCATTACTCTCTAGTTAGTATCATTTCTCTCTGTTTATCACTTTCCAAACAGGCGCCAACGATCTCTTAAGCCGGATTCTCCTTTCTTTTCTCTTGATAGGCAAGTTGGGGTTAGGCAGACCCCTACTAGATAAGGATGGCAGTGGACCGGGGGGAAACGGGGCCCGCCCTGCCTCGCCCCGTTTGGATCGAGGATGGAGATTAAAATCAAAACCGGTGCGGGGATGGAGGTTAAAATCAAAACCCATGCGGGGATGGACTTACCCTTTTCCTCGCCTCGCCCCGTCCCTGTCTCCAATCCCCGCCTTGCCCCGCCCCACCCTGTCATCGATCCTTCTTTAGGGATAGCAGTAGCCCTGCCTCACCTCACCCGTTTAGACCCGAGATGAAGGACATGAAACAGAGATGGAGGCGAGGATGGAGGGCAGGATTTTGAGATGTGGCGGGGGTGGAGACCTTGTGCCCCGCCCCCACCCCGGTATCTCTTAAGCACCATGTGGCGAACCTGGGCCTTCAGCTTGGCACAGGACCCGCTTATGTTCTCCTTTTAATAGAACATAATGGCATCATTATCATAATTGATTAGGTGACAACAACTACACGATTGATAAGGTTTACCATACTAATTGTTACCCCTATAGTTATTTGTTGAAGTTGGTAGACAATTAATACTGTTGTTTATAATTATCATTAATTATTTATAATGACACCATTTCAAGACATCCCACTTCTCTAAGTTTGCATATTCAAAGTGGTTGTCGATTAACTATTTAAGATAATTGTCACAGATAGGCAAACACATAAAATTATTCTCAGTAGTTGATCTTTCGAATTAATATATATTATCTGCATCCCCTTCTACCTTTGTTATTTATTGGCTTATTATAATACTTAATATACTGTATTTATTTTTGGATTTCTGAGAATGAAATTTGGCATATTTGGGTTTTGACCTACTGGTGAAGAAGGTAACCTTTTGATTATACTCTGCAAGTGCATGAGCTCGTTTGCGTTTGGATGAATGCTCAAGGATTTGGATCCAAAAACCCATAGTAACTGGTTTTTTTTTAATCCAGCTGAGGCCATATACAGAGTGACAAATAGTAAAATGACAATAATAGTTGTCAATAGGGCTAGAAAGTAGGGGTGGGCAACCGGCCAGGCAGCCCGATGGGTCAGGCCGACCCCGGCCGGATGCCCACCCATACTAGAAAGTGAGACAAGCATCTCGCTGTTCAGCTTGACTCATTTCATGAAATGCTCAGTTCAGCTTGGGAACTTGGTTTGATGAGCTGAGCTATAAGCCAGCTTGTTTAGGAATCTGACCCGAGTATAAGCAAAGAAAGCTACCAACGGGGACTCCGCGTGGTTGGTAGGAGCTGTCAGTGCAAGTCTCCTTGTGGTGGGACGTTGCAGGTTCAAAACCCAGTGGTACCTTAAATAATAACTGGTGGGGGTCTGCCTAACCCCAGAATTTCAAAGAAAAAAAACTTGGCTCGTGTAGACTTGTTTTATATATTATATATTGTATATTATATGGTTTATATATATGTATATATTATTAAATTCTAAAAATACTTTAAAAAACCTTTTTTTAGAAAATGAGCCTGTTTGTGTTCCCAAGCATGGGTTCAACCTTAACTAGCAAAGCTTGAGCAACCTGAACTTAGCGCGTTTAACTTGTTGACCAGGCCCAGTTAAAGTCTTTTGCAAAATCTAGTTTTGAAGAAGGTCATTGTTAAGAACAAGTACCCATTGCCAATAATAGCTGACCTCTTTGATCAATTGGGTAAACTCTTCAAAAGATGAACTTGCACTCAAGGTATTGACAGGTTAGCATCACTCAAGTCTAATTATTAATCAGATGCTGTTTGTTCAAACAAATCCAGCTAATCCAAAGTAGGATTAGTTGGATAACAGTTGACATCTCTAAGTTGCGTCTGCTGCAGAGTTAGATCCATATTAGGCATAAAAATAGACACCATAAAATTAGTTGGTTCTGGTTTGAACTATGATTTCTTGCCGAATACGTATCCAACCCGATCCAAGCATATTTATATGCATTTTTAATACAATGCATATTTTTAATATCACTCGCAATATATGGATTGAGAGTTTGGCCCATATTGAGTTAGGTGTAACAATAACCATTTTATCTAATATTTTATGAGCATGATTAGTGTACCGTTAGATGGCTATATGCCGTAATTACAAAATTTTGGTCATATGCAAAGTCCAGATTTTCTTATAGGACAGATCCAGTACGAGTGCAAAGAGATCAGACTCATTTGGACCACCAACCCAGATCCAAAATATATTGCTTTATTATGGATCTTAAAATAAGATCAGAATGTATAATTGGACTTGATTCGAACATATGTGGTCATATTTTTTGAATTCAGATTTGGATCTGATTCAATAACTGTTTAGTTGGATCTATATCTCAATCCTGATTAAATACTATCTGTTTGTAACATTCGATATCTAAGATGCTTGTTTCTGAGTTCCGACCATTCTTTTAGTCCGATCCAATATCACCATATAAAATCGGAATTCACATTTAATTATATATATATATGTCATCAGACCTTATTCAGATCCCGATATGATTTAGATTTGGTTCACCCATGATCCAGTCTATATCCGATCCACTTGCTTCTCTCGACCAGTTTTTTTTGGGCCTCGAACTCGTGGACAAGAATGTTTTTTTTTTCTGAGATTAAAAGCCTTTGTGAGAGAGTCACTTTGGATCCAAACCTCCATTTGGATCAGAAACCTAGTTGCACTGGCTCTGCTTACTGTACTTAGTGTATCTGTCTTGATCAGTTGCACTGGTTCTGTACTCATAGTGAAAAAATCAGGTACAAATATTTGTGCATTAAGCAAATGACCACCCTCCATCTCAGGTGTAGAACCCGAAACTTGATGGAGGGCAATTAGGTGCTTAATGCACAATTTTTGTGCAATCATATTGCACCCGATCCAGACTCATACTCGTAGCCCCACCATGTCACCTTGCTCCGGTTTAATATATGACTCATTTTCTATCATAATAATGGATGAAGGGTATTTTTGGTTATAAAATTAAACCATAAATCAGCCGCCTTTGCTTTCTTCTATATCTCCAAATAAGACAAAAATTTGACTTTGACATATTATTTTTCAAAATTATTAAAATACCTTTTTCTAACTACCACCATGGGTCAGTAATGATTTTCTTTTTTGGTTCATATCGCCAACCCCAATTGTTTTCGGATGAAGGCGTAGATGTTGTATTGGGTTTGGACCCGAGTCTAATTGGGTCTATTATAAAAAAATTATATTCAGACCCAATAAAAACTATATGAACCAGGTCATACTCGATAAAATAATATTTTTATTATTATTTTTACATTAAAAATTTGTGAATCTTAATTGAAACTTAGGTTAGGCCCGATTAGAATAAAATTTCACAAACTATACCCGGATCTATGTATTAATCGGACCTTCGGGTCACGACCTGAGTCTTAATCAGGTCTTCTTATTTATCACCATACTCGAACCCTGTAGGGTTTGGTTCGGGTCCGATAAACCCGACCCATTGACACCCCTACTACCACGATCATATATTTTTTACTCGATAAATGTGAAATGACAAAATAATCCTTTATTTCAATCCACCATTTTGTTGTGCACCTACTCTACTTACATTTTTTTAGAAAATGGTTTCAGCCTTTTGTTCAAGGTCTCAAACAAGGTGTCTGGCCATGTCACAAAGATACGGATACGACCTGACATGCTACTTGGATTTGGCAATACAAAACACAAGGATGTGAATCATGTTAAGGTTTAATCAAAAAAACTATTTTTTTGATGTTTTTATATATAAACATATTTTTATTACAATAATATTAAACATCATTATTAAATTAGCATGTCAACTTATGACCCATGAGACATTTTAAGTGGCGTGTAAACTGTGACATAGGTGCCCAGACTCGTTTGACTTGGTCAGTGACTATACCTTTTATCCCACCAACTCCAAAGAACTCGTTTTCAGCTCAAAAAGTTTGAGCTTGATGAGATCCAATGAGATACTATCAACAACTTTGGGTCTCGGATCGAATCCCATGGAGGCTACCCCAACTTTAAAAATTAAAAAGGTTCTGAGTTTGATGATTTCTTTGAGCCAACTATAAATCATTGATTTATAGTTTTGGTTTCATGGATGCATACTATTTGAGTTTAGGTAACTCAAAGTCATGTTGGTCTTCATTATCTTTTTTGGTTTTTACCATTTGCAGTCAATTTCATCAACCTCATTGTTGAGCTTTAACTCTAAAAGAAATCGTAGTATTCTTGCCATATATACATTACCATTGCCAATGAAGCTGATTCAAACCAAATTACTTGCAACCCACAATGAAGACCAATTCAAGGCCTAAACCCAATCTCTACTTCAATGACATCCTGGCTAGGCCTCGGTATTTAAGAGCAGCATGGGCAGTTCACCAAGTTCAATGATCCAAGCCCATTTAAGGGCAGCACAAATGATCTAACCAAAGACGCCATTCAAAGTGAGTTTTGCAAACCCTAGGGCTAAGAATGTAAAACGCTATGCTGGAGAAAGAAAAGGTAAAAGGTCAAGATGCTGTGTAATGGCCCACACCATATTCTTAGAAAATTTTATATTTTATTTTAATGGAATAAGCGTGTATTTATTTTGAATTGACCCTCTCAATGTTTATCTTCTGTTCACCAATCCCATCACCAACTTCAAATTTTGGGATTGTATCAATAAATTGGCAGCTTTGGATTTCCTTTTATTTTGGGTTTTAAGCTCCATCTTGGTGTGAGAGGTGCCCATTTATTGATATCTTTCTTTAGGCATCTGGGTTCTCTTTTATTGGCAATATTTTTGAAGAATCTTGTTCGTTGGTAATTTTTAGGATGGGGGTGTCTATTACTTTGGCTTGTATTGGAGACTAGCCTGGTTTCTTCCTGGATGTGTACCCATGTATGTGTTTCTTCTGACCTGATTTTTTTTTTCGGAATTAGTGGTTAGAGCGGCGGGGGGGGGGGGGGGGGGGCATGAGGTGGGGGTTGGTTACTATGTGTAATTCGATTACTTTGCTTCATGGGTGCTTTCAAAAGTATGGTGTAATAATATGATCCAAAAATGGGTTTTGGTTCTTCTGCTTTAGGGTTGCTGGTGGTGGGTTTCTTACAGATAGAAGTCTGGGTTTGTTCTGTTTAGTTTATGATTGATTGGTTCTTTCTGAGATTTGACTTCTCTTGTTTTTTTGTTGTTTCATGAACTGCTTTATGTGGTGTTTTGATGATTGTTTCTGTTGGAAATTGTTCCTTGGGCACTTAACTTTCGTTATGAAATCAGGTCTGATGATACCTTCCCCTGCTAAAACTGCATCAGAATGAGGGGACCTTCCGGTTCACTGGTCAGTTCTAATGAGCACAGACATAGACAGTCAGGATCGCTGTGAGTTTTTTCTTTGTTTCTTAGTTAACAAAAATATCATCCCTTGTTATGTTTAAAATTTGAATGGATTTATTCATGAACATGATTTATGTATGAAATTGTGTTCACAGTGACCGAAGTATCAATATGGAATTTTATTGATTATTTCTTTTTACATGATCTTCCTTGCTTGGTTATATTTCTACTTAGGTTCTGATTAGGATTTTTCATGATGGGAATTCTAAGTAAACTCTTCGTAAATTAAACATAAGTTGTAACACTCAAAGCAAATCTATGCAAAAAGCGCTCACTGAATCTGATAAATAAAAAAATGTTAGTGGGACATCTGCTATTTAGTCGAAAAGGTCTGGGCAGAGGATGAGTTTAAACTCCATGTGAATGGGACTCCTCAGTCGTGGTTGTCCATTTGAAGGGGCATTCAGTGGGATCATAATGGTGTTAGTGCCAGGTCCGTCCCTTCTTAACGTACAAGTTTCTACGTTGCAACTTATATGAGAAAAGTATGTATAATTTGGAGATGGTGATCGAAGTTTCTTCTTTTCTGCAACAGATCTGACACCGGTTACATGGCTTCATTGTACACTAGTTGTCACAGATCTAGAATATGTCCATCATTGCAGTTTCATTACTAACGAGGGTAATGTAGTGTTATGTGTAATGCTATCTCATTTTGAGATATTCATGGTTGGAGTTGTTTTTATATTGTATGCATCTACAACAGTTCAAGAAAGAATAATTGAATAAATATAAGTACCTAGAAGTATGATAAAGCAGTTTAAAGATGTTGGAAAGGTGCAAGGTTTCTTTTTTTCATTTTTATGATAGCCAAGCTGGGATCATCCCTCAGTGGGTTGCTTATCTGAGACCCCCCGGTTCAGATATTGTAACTGTGCAGTCCTATTATCTTATCTGGGCCCTGAGATGTGTGATATTTCTTCTTTTAGGTTGGGCTTGTCTCAAAAACCATTGTTTTTCTTTCCCCTTTTTGGTGCTCCTAGCCATTTCTGTATTTTGTGTTCTTCAAGACATGATAGAATTTACTGGCAATACAGGGAGTCTTGAATGCACAATCTTTTTGAAATAATATAATTAAGCTCTTGACTTAAAGATTTTACCCTGTATTTGTTTCTTTTACTTGGTTCTTTTTCTTTAAATCACCTAAATGTCTTAAAGGAAAGATCTAACATCTTAGCATGGTAAACTCTCTGCCCAAGAGATCCTATATGTGTATATAGGATGCTTCTATGGTGGTACTGTACCACCATAGTTTATGGTGTGGTACACACCTGACTTATATAGATCTAAGCTCCAAAAAAAAATCTAACTGTTGGATCATGTTTAGCATATTCTATTTATTATTTTCATGTGTGAAAGTTGACTCAAATGTAATGTTTTGTACCATTTATAAACCACCCTTATTTTCAGGAATTGTGAGCCGTTGATTTTCATAATGTCCAAAATGAGATCTTATAGTATATTAAACATGATAAAATCTTCTAATATACTAAATAAATCATGTTAAACACATCTTTACAGTTAGATTTACCATTTGGTAGCTAGATCTATGCAAATAAGAGTGTGTACCACCATATGGTATCATGGTACAAAACCACCATATATATATATATATATATATATATATATATATATATATATATATATATATATATATATATATATATATATATCGTCGTTTCAACTTATAGGTTATGATCTTTTATAGAATGTTGTATCGTACCGTATCGTATGATATGGTACGATACATAATCGTTACTGTGGGCAACAACGATACAAGTTTGTATTGTATCCACATAAGGTGTATCGTACGATACACTCCTGTATCGTATCGTATAATACAGGGTGTGTTGTACAATACACATTCGGCATACTTTAAAAATGGCAGAAACTTGTTTTTTACTTTTTGGGTTTTAAAGATCTCTTGAGGGCCAACTTCCTCATTTGTGTAGAAGCCATTAGAGGGGCATCCACATACCCTAGTGTTGGGGAATGACTCAACGCACTATCGATATATTGAAGACAAGAAAAAAACTAACCACACAAATAACAAGGATTTTACGTGGTTCGACATGAGTTGCCTACGTCCATGGCTACACTGAGATCTACTATTAAGATTGAGATATACAGACCTTACAAAAGACGGAATGCCCTCTTTAAATAGGAGTCTAGGGTAACCTATTTTGGGTAAAATTATAGAACTACCCTCCAAGACCTAAGAGTTGTGAGAGCGATTTGGGAGCCGATCCGTACGCAAGGAATAGGGATTTTGCGGTTTGCTAAGTAATAGTGCATTTTCACTATTTTTTCATTTAAGAAAGTAGGTTAAGGTAAAAAGTTCATATTTTTTGCTTCTTATTGAGTTTTTTTTGAAAAGATGTTATCAGATAATCCAGCATGGCAATGGGGCACTCAAGTAATGAGTGAAAACCGATTGAAAATCGAGTGCAACTATTGCCATAATATTTTTTCGGGTGGTATCTCTCGGTTGAAGCATCATTTAGCCAAGACACGTCTCAATGTTGCGGCTTGCATATCAAGGAATTTTCTAGATGCCGTAAAATGGCATTGCCAACAATTACTCACTGATCCGAGAGAAAAAAGATAAGAAAAAAAGATGAGGCAAAAATGGGGTATGCGCAACCCTGGGAGGATGTGTATGACAAAGATGTGCAGCCCTAGGAGGATATGTATGACGAAGATGCCCTAGGAGGATATGTATGACGAAGATGAGACATAAATGCTTTATATGTGATTTTATGGTTGTATTTTGTGAAATTCATCATTGTTTCATGTGTTATGATTTTTTTTTTTTTTTGCTATTTTTTTTTTTATGATTTTTTTGAAAATTTTGAAAAAAATTATGATTTTTTACTATATGATACATTTTAAATACGTATCTTATTTTGGGCCCGACCGATAAGGGTAACGATACAATACTTACAACCTTGCTTTTACATTCCCTAAATTGTTGACAGTCAGTTTAACCTGCACCCTGGGTGTTTCCTGTCTCTTAATGATGAATTATTTGGAACTACCCAGTATGTCTGATGTTGTAGAGTTAATACCCAAGTAAAAAACACATGAGCTATGTATACTGTGTTACAACAATTTAATTTTTATGGTTCTAAATACTGTGATATGTTTTATTTCATTAATTCGAGGGGCCTGACTTAGCACATACTTAGTCTTGTATTTTTCAACGACCGAAATGGAGGATACCACAGGTGAAACCTGTGATATCCTCGGTTATGAAGTGCAATTCTAACTGGCCTAGCTACCTTACTTGACCATGCTTGAGCATGTACTCAGGCTTTAAAGGAATATGTATAATTTTATACATATGAATTAACCATGATTTACAATTGGTCAATGTTTCCATGACTGTCGTGGCTGTTTTCAAGGATCATAATTTATCCTTTGCATCAGCGAACTGGCGCACACATCATATGCTTTCCCCACAAAATAAAAAATACAAATGGCAATTACTGAGATGCCATATGCGACAACTATGTTTTGCACTTCACTCTATGTGCATATGATATAGATTCTCCATTACTTTATTCAATATCATGTTGCTGACTATGATCTATGAAGAGTAAATGCATGGCAAAAGTTTCATGCTTCTTATGTTGGACTTGTTTGCACCTGAAATTGTGCTATATAATGCATCTAACTATCCATGCTGGTTAGAGAATTTTTGTCTCACTTCTAGTAATTGCATCTGCTGGTTGTAGTGCTAATTCTAAGCAGGCTGTTTGTACGCATGCACATGCACACAAACTACATCCGCATGCATAAAATGTGCTTAATATTATACTTCCCTTATCATTTCCATGTATTAGAACTTCCAAACTAATATCTGAATCTGTTTTGTCACCTCGATGACTTGGTTTATTTCATGTTCAGTGGATCTAGCGATGACATGAACAAGAGAAGTTTTCAGAGGGCTAATGATTTTAAAGAAAATGATAGGTCCATTCATGGCCCCATACAAGAGAGGAGTTCAAGCTGCAAATTTCTATCTCTAAAGATTGTTCTTGTCTGTATTATATTATGTACTTTCATAACAGTATTCTACTCCCCAGCTGCGAATTATTATGACCATTCCACACAATCAAGTTCTCGGTATGTCATCTTAACCATTTTCCTCTAGCCTGTAGTATTAGATGGATGATTCGAGTTATTCACATATTTTTTGGTTTTTTATCATGGCTATAAAGTATAAACCCACTTTTCAAAATGGGCAGACTTCAACAGTACCTATTATCTTTGGCTATCTTTTCCCTCCCCATACTCTTTATCTTACATACTCTTAGCACATTCAAATGAAAACAAGTGCAAGCATCTAACAGTGTCTTTGATTGGTTCAGGTCAAGCTTTGTGGATGTTGGGTGGTTATGGGAGAGGACAATTACAGATACACGATATACATCAGATTTAGATATTAACTGGACTCAGATTTCGAAAATTTTGGAGCAAAAAATCAAGCTAGAAAGACATCAGATGGTTGGGTTGTTGAATTTTAAGAGCAGTGAGGTTAATCAGTGGCAGAATATCTTAGCTGGTGTAGAAACTGTCACTTTGTCACTAGATCATGTAAGGCCCGATGTTACATGGGAGACTTTGTACCCTGAATGGATTGATGAAGAAGAAGAGTCTGAAGTGCCAGTTTGTTCAACAATGACAATGCCAGAGGTTCCGAAAAGGTTACAACTGAGTCTTATTGCTGTAAAGCTTCCTTGCCAAAGATCAGCAAGGAACTGGTCGAGAGATGTAGCTCGGTTACATCTGCAGCTTGCAGCTGCAAAACTTGCTGCATCGGTAGGCAACCCTGTTCATGTGCTATTTGTGACTGATTGTTGGCCTATCCCAAACCTCTTCACATGCAAGGAGCTTATCATCCATGATGGTAATATATGGGTGTACGAACCTGAGTTGAGCATTTTGCAGAAAAAGCTCCAGCTTCCAGTTGGGTCTTGTGAACTTTCAGTTCCACTTAAGTCCCGAGGTTCGTTGAACTCTACCATATGCTATGTTCCCTTATCTGATTGCTTTGCATTATAACATGGTCATCAGCATCTTCTATTTTTCCAAACTCATCGGAATGAATAGATTAAAAATACAGGAAGCTGCTTGGGAAATCTTCTATCCTAGTAATAAGTGAAAAAGATGATGAAAACAATTCTTGGTCTGTCCAAATAGTTATAGTTAATGGAACTTTAACCTCCACCTCTCTCTCTCTCTCTCTCTCTCTCTCTCTCTCTCTCTCTCTCTCGCGCGCGCGCGCGCGCACACACACACAATTTCTTTTTCTTTAATATTGTAGATTAAAAACTTACTTTTAGTAAGCCCAAAAGGTACTTGGTAGATCATGGTTGACTTGGCCCAATCTGGGTTTTCTTAGATTCACTAAAACTGAAGTGGTAAATCCTTAACCTTTGATAAATTTTAAGGTCAATTGAAAAACCGGTTTCTCTAT
Source organism: Nuphar pumila (assembly GCF_984573655.1). Lineage (NCBI taxonomy): Eukaryota > Viridiplantae > Streptophyta > Magnoliopsida > Nymphaeales > Nymphaeaceae > Nuphar > Nuphar pumila. The sequence goes on along the minus strand of NC_143253.1, from coordinate 114,406,799 downwards.
GTTATTTCCAAAATGAAGCTATTTTAAAAGTATAATCATCTTCCTGTTTGGACTTAGGCCCTTCCATTAGGAGAGGTTTTCTCCAGTTGTTGTTAAGAAATAAAGTTGTGTGCATGTGAGCATGTGGGCACACAAAGATACACAGATGCAGATTGATTGGAGCATGCATCTATATCATTGTGTGCACACATTCTGATAGTCTCCATCTACTGGATGACTCATCCAAGGCCTTGTGTAATTACTAACTACTGAGAACTTATTTCGATTTCTTCACTGGGTTTTTGGAAGCTTGACTTATATTTTGGAAGTTTCAGCAAATTGAAACTGATTGCAAATGAGTGGCTTTTCTTTTCAGAATATTAAAAAATGCGCTCCACATTGATGGTGTCATCTTTGTCGCTACGCATAAAACTTTGTTGAAAACAATAGAATTCATGCTCTTGATAAGGAAATCATTATATCTGTTGCAATTTCATGTGTACAGAGCAATTATACCATGGAAACATGCATCGGGAAGCGTATGCGACGATTCTTCATTCTGCACATGTATATGTTTGTGGTGCAATTGCTGCTGCTCAGAGCATACGATTTACTGGTTCTACAAGAGACCTTATAATACTTGTTGATGAAACCATCAGTACATACCATAGGAGTGGTCTGGAGGCTGCTGGATGGAAAATTAGAACAATCCAGAGGATCAGAAATCCCAAAGCTGAACAGGATGCTTATAATGAGTGGAACTACAGCAAATTTCGTCTATGGCAGTTGACTGACTATGACAAGATAATTTTTATCGATGCAGACCTCCTCATCCTCAGAAACATTGATTTTCTATTTGAAATGCCTGAGATCACAGCCATTGGCAACAATGCTACCCTTTTCAACTCTGGTGTGATGGTGATTGAGCCTTCAAACTGCACCTTTCAGCTGTTAATGGATCACATCAATGATATAGAATCTTATAATGGTGGTGACCAAGGGTATCTTAATGAAATATTTACATGGTGGCATCGGATTCCAAAACATATGAACTTTTTGAAGCATTTTTGGACAGGTGATCAGGAGGAAAAAGATCTAAAGACCCATCTTTTTGCAGCTGATCCCCCGATTCTTTATGTTCTCCATTACCTGGGATTAAAGCCTTGGCTGTGTTTTCGAGATTATGACTGCAATTGGAATAATGATATTCTGCATGAATTTGCAAGCGACGTTGCACACCAGAGATGGTGGAAAGTGCATGACTTGATGCCTGAAAACTTACAAAAATTTTGTTTGCTTCGATCAAAGCAGAAGGCAGCACTAGAATGGGATAGAAGGCAGGCTGAGAAAGGAAACTATGCAAATGGACACTGGAAAAAGAACATTAGCGATCCACGCCTAAAAATATGTTTTGAGGACTTCTGCTTCTGGGAGAGCATGCTTTGGCATTGGGGTGAAACTAACTGGACAGACAATGCAACTGCTACACCCTCTATACCTACTGCATCCCTCTCTAGTTTGTAACTTGTTTTCTTTTTCACTTTTCTTCTTCTTCCTTTCTTTTTTCCCCCATTCATAGGCTGCTAATGCATTATGAAATCAATAATGTTTGAGCTAAAGTTTCGTCTGTTTTTTTTGGGTGTTAACCATTAGTCATTTGGTAGAGATTTAAATCAAAATTTTGTACTATATTGTAGTTTAACATCATCTTAAATCAGGTTGGGTCAAAAAAAGCTCATGGTTATACTCCATATGATGAAAAATTGCAATGTTGAGAATGAATTTTATTGTTGCATTCCTCTCTATGGTTAGTCATGGTGATTTCTTCTCTCTTTCTCTCATGACTTGACTTCATTTAATTGCTCAAATCTACCCTCATTCTATTCCATTGCTTATGTAAACCATATCTAAACCGCACATACAGAAACCATGGTAAACTTTCAGTGTGACTTTTTAAAGATGTATTCAATAACCCCAAACAAGTAGTAGACTGTTTATAACCTTTAATTGTTACAATGAATGGTGTTGATTCAATTGAACTTTGTGAATCTGCAAAAGCAAATTGCTAGTGAAGTTAGTGAGATATTGAATCTAGTTGTTTTCTTTTCTATTTCATCTAAGACCCATATATCTAGAAAACTTGGATGATCCTGGATACTGCATTGTGATCTTTACTCCCATATGTCAGTCACTCAGCCTCAAATTTCTGGATAAGTGGGCCTACTCAAAGACCCTGAACTCGTCAACATTGCTTCTTGATGAATGTGGGGTGGGACCAGTTACAGAGAGTTGGACCTGATTCAACCAACAATTGGGGCATGATCCATCTATCTGGTGTGTTTTGTGCAAGAGCATGTGTGCTGCAGAAGAATACAAAAAATGATGTGTTTCCACAGGCCCCACCACAGCAGTGCGATCGTGGCATTTGCAATGCCAACCTTCCCATTACCACAGCATCATTTCCTGCGGAGGATTAGCTAGGGGTGTAAGTGGGTCTGCATCACCACTCAGGTCACTACTGGATCAGACCCATATGTGCAGTCCACATTCAAGTCTGGGTTAAGGTGAAATTCAAAGATACCACATACTTTTGGCTGGATAAGAATTGTCCGGCTACTTTGAGAGTAATACGTTTGGTTTGCTGGGCCACATGTGACTCCAAATCAAATTTGATTTAGAGACATGAATCAGAATCATAAGAAGCCCTAAAATGACTCATTTGCAAAGGCAAATCTGAGTAGGTTTCTCACAACTCATTTTCTGATGTTCGTTTAGCTAACGCCAATGAGATTCATAGCACATGAGCTTTCTTAACCACTTTCGTTGAAGAGGAGTGGAAACACGCTACTCAAGTAAATATTTCAAGCTCTTATGATCGGTTTGCACAATGAAGCATCGGCCAAGGAGGTAGGGCCTCCATTTATTCAATGCCATGACAATGGCAAGCAATTCTTTCCCCTAGGTATAAAATGATTTGCATTTGTTTGGCAGCTCTTTGCTAAGATTGGCAGTCAGATGTCACTCTTGCAACAAGACTGCACCCACGCACGCCTGTATAACATGCATTTGTCTCGACCGTGAAGGTTTTAGAACAAATTGAGAGACTAAGGATACGCATTGAACACATGGCTTGTTTTAGGTTTCGAAATGTGGTCGCTGCCTCATGGTCCCAATGAAAAGCATTTTTCTCAAGCAATGTTGTCAATGGTGCAACAATCACCTCATAGCACCTAATGAAACGACGGTAGTAACCCATCAAACCCAAACATCCATGCAACACTTTCACCATGGTTGACGTTGGCCAAAGTTACATAGCTTCCAGCTTTTTTTGGAACAACATGCACCTCCAACTGGTCGATGATGTGTCTGAGGTACGAGACACTCATTTGGCCAAAATTGCATCTACTGCATTCGGCGAAGAAAGTATGACCCTTCAACATCTCAAGGCGTGATTGTAGATGCATCAAATGCTCATCCCAAGTCTTGCTATAGACTAGGATATCATTGAAAAATACTAGAATAAATCTCTGCAACATCGGTCGAAACATGACATTCATCATACATTGGAAGGTTGTTGGGAGAATTCATGAGCCCAAACAACATGACGAGGAATTCAAAGTACCCATCATGTGTGTGAAACATAGTTTTGGATATGTCCCCTTCTGCCATTCTAATTTGATGATATCACGCGCAAATCCATCTTCAAAAAATATTTGACCCCATTGAGTTGGCTGAGAAACTCGTCAATAACTAGAATGAGATGTTTGTCTTTGAGAGTCACAACATTAAGTGCCTGATAATCAATGCAAAATTGTTAACTATTGTTGTAATGCCCCGAAAATTTTAACTTGAAAATATATAATTTTAACCCTAATTTTTTTTGAAATAGCACAGCAGAAATAGTCTGGGTTTTTAAAAGTCAAACAATTTCAGCAGGTTACAGAAATGAGAAATATATTTGAAACAAGGTTTCATTACATGCCCATAAGAAGTAAAGATCATTTCATGCATTGTGAACAAATCAAAGTTTATACAATCCCAAAGGTTTAATAAAATATCTCATTAAAATGAGACATTTGATAGTTAGTTTCAAGATCGGAAACGTAGTTACAAAGGTTTGGGTCAGGGTCCTGCCGCGCATCGAGCTCTCGCACTGCATCATTGTTTGTCACCTGTGCCCTATGAAACAGGGTCAAACACTTGTGAGCAGGTAAGCAAACTTAAGCATTATGCGTTATGATAAGAAATCAAATATCTATCATGTTCTCCAATATGCAATATCAATGTAACTAACATGCTAACAATATCAATAGCATAATCATAACAATGAGATATCAATAAGAATCATAATCTCAAAATAACATGCTCAAAATCTCAAATAAATAATAACTATGTCACTCAAGGTTATAACATCAACTCTCTTTTAGGTGGATCATTATGTGAATGGGTGACATGGGCAGCTTTATCTTTATTATAGGTAATTTTAGTAGTCATGCTCTTGTGTTATACGAGGTGTTAAGGCTCAATAACTCCATACTCTCCGTAGGGCAGTATGTCATGACAAGGTCTATGCCCAGCCCAAATCACGTACCCCTTTGAAAAGCACCTTGTCCGTGACGGCATCAATACAAGATTTAATGTGTGAGAGTCAGTATAAGCAGTGTGACTTCCTCTCATGATAGGGGGTCATGGTCATCCCGCTCTCAACAGAGCACTCATGCATTCTTACAATTAGTTCATTCCACACACATAAGAGATGGTAAACATGTATCAATTCATAGCATAGTAGTTAAGATAAAATTGTTACTTTAAACAGGTGACAAATAAGGATGTAAAGAAATGGAGATCTCAAGCCTAGAGGCACATTCTTAAGATCGCTATCTTTAGAACTTCAATAGCCCCACTCCGAGAAACCCAAAGATGCGAAAAGAGATTTGTTACGACTGAGTTCCCAGGATACAACTAGGCTTGACCTCTCCCACACTTGAACTCTTCAAGCCAAACTGGGAAGAAAGAAAGGAGAAAAACTAGAGAGTCAAAAATTTTGATCTTCAAAAGATAAAAAATGAAGAGATTTATAGACTTCTAGTAAGGCCAAAATGTTTTGCGATAGATGAGATTAATGGCCATAAATCTGACGATTTGAATTTTGGATGAAAAGGTCTCTAAACAGTCACCCACCTTTGCTTGTTGATTAAAGGCCTTCAAAACCGTCCAACAGCCACAATGCACCACAAACTCAATATAAATGCAATTAAAACCTTTCAAACGGCCATACATCTCAAAACTGAAAAGTCAAAACTGACATTTTCACCTCGCACCACTGCGAGCGTGCGAAGTGCACCATCAAAATGCCACATTGTGCCTCAAGTGCTTTTGTGCACATACACGCGCGTGCGTGCGAATGGTGTGTCCATTGCTGCATGATGAATAGCAATGTCTGCAAGCCACCTAAAGACTCATGGCTTACCAAAGTAAAGAATAGATAACAAACCCTCTATTTAAACCACTTGAAAAACTTTTCTCTCTTAGATATGGGACTAAACATTTTCAAAGCACTTTTGGTGTGAAACAAAATCACCAAGATTTTATATTTTAAAACTTTTCTAACAATCCCCCACTAGTTATAAAATGTACTTGGCTTGCATAGAAACTTATGCATTAGTGAGAGTGTCTGCAAGACTTGAACCCCCACTTATTGAAAGAAAACCTGAATTAACCAAGGTGATAGGTGGACTTACCTTGAACTTAGCTCCTTATATTGTTAACGAGTTTTCAATCATACATATGTTTTCAAAAAGTTCAATTGTGTGGATTTCATGTTGGCACATTTTGAGCTTTGTGTTTCCCTGGATTCATGAGTGCTCTAGAGAATTGTTAAATCTCATAAGAAGCAACTCACACTTCTACACTCACATATGTGAGTTTGTCTAGGTGTACTATAACACACACCCTAGCCTTAAGGCTTACAAACTCATTAAGAGCTATTAACTTAACCCTCGCATTAGTTACAGCTCATGAGCAAACATCAGTAATAGGCTCACATAAATATACTCAATATCTGTCATTCACCAATTTGTTTCCCATTGAACCTAGGCATGTGGGATCTCCAACGCTCTAGGTTGGGTATCCTTAGGTGATGACTTAATTGGCTTAATTCTCATTTCCTTTAATGTTTTATTAATAACATTTCTCGAAAGGTTTTTTGTAAATGGGTCTGCCAAATTTTGACATAACTTCACATATTTCAATGATATAATATTATCATCAATCATTTATCTTATAAAACCGTGTCTTAGACTAATATGTCTAGACTTCTCATTGTATTTCATATTACCTGTTTTACATATAGTTGATTGGCTATCACAAAACATTGAAATAACAGATATAGGCTTCTCACCTAGTGGAATATCCACTAGCATATTCTTAACTCATTCAACTTCTCTACAAGCATATGCCAAAGCAATAAACTCATATTTCATTATAGAATGAGTTATACAGGTCTGTTTCTTAGACCCCCATGCAACTGCTTCTCCACCAAGGGTAAAAACCCAACCACTCGTAGACTTGAAATCTTCAAAATCGGTATTCCAACTTGCATCACTATACCCTTCAATAATAGCAGAAAACTCGGTATAGTGGATTTTGTAGTCTAAAGTATACTTAAGATATCTAAGAATCATGTTCACTGCATTCCAATGTCGATGACCAGGATTATTAGTATATCTACACACCTTACTCATAGCATAGGCTATATTAGGCCTTATGCAATTCATTGCATGCATATGACTACCTACAACACTGGCATATTTTAATTATTGAACACTTGCACCAACATTTGTAGTTAATTTCATATTTGAATCATATGGCGTGCATGCCGGTGAACTATTAATATATCCATACTTTGTAAGAATTTTCTCAATATAATGTGATTGACATAATACAAAGCCATTATCATTTCTTATAATTTTGATTCCTAAAATAACATTTGCAACACTAAAATCTTTCATACAAAACATGGAAGATAAAAATCTTTTTGTTTGATTTATGCATCCACTATTGGAACCCAAAATAAGCATATCATCAACATATAAACAGATTATAATAATTGAGTTACAATCTACTTTACTGTAGACACACTTATCAGCATCATGTATTTTAAAACCATTATTTACCAGAGAACTATCAATTTTTTCATGCCACTGCTTAGGGGCTTGCTTTAATCCATAAAATGATTTCTCAAGTTTGGAAACTTTGTGCTCTTGCCCCAGCACTACAAACCCTTCAGGTTGCTCTATATATATCTTTTTATCAAATTCCCTATTCAAAAAAGTTATTTTAACGTCCATTTAATGGATTTGAAGCTTATATATGGCAGTCATGGCAATCAAAATTCTAATAGTAGAAATCCTGGTTACAGAAGCAAAAGTATCAAAATAATCAATACCTTCTTTTTGTTTAAATCCTTTTGCAACCAAATGAGCTTTAAATTTATCGATTGTATCATCATCTTTTAATTTCTTTTTTAAAATCCATTTGCAGCCAATAGTTTTGTAACTAACAGGTAAATCGACTAATTTTCAAACATTATTAAACATAATTGATTCAATTTCATTATTTATAGCTTCTCTCCAAAAGGCAGCATCTTGAGAAAACATTGCCTCTCGAAAAGACACAGGATCATTTTCAATTAGAAAGGTATAATAGTCAGAACCAAAATTAGTTGGTTTTCTAATGCATTTACTGTGCCTAACTTCAGTTTCTGGTTCAATAGCACAATCATTAGAATATTCAATCATGTCTTTAACATGATGTTCATCTACTATAATATGATTGTCATCAAGAAAAGAATCAAGTGCATTTTTATGTTCTATGAAAGATGCATCTCTAGATTCTATAATAACATTATTAACAATGTTTAGAAATCTATATGCTTTACTATGTTCAGCATATCCAACAAATGCACATTTAAATGCTTTAGGTCCAACCTTCTTTTTTTTATTTTCTAAAATTTTAACAAATGCTAAATAACCCCAAACACAAAAATAACTAAGATTAGGTTTCTTACCAAAACACAATTCATAAGGTGATTTTTCATATTTGGAATAAGGAACTCGGTTAAGAATATAACAAGCAAAAAGTATAGCCTCTCCCCATAAGTTGGAATGCAAACCTGTATTAAGAAGCATAGCATTCATCATTTCTACAAGTGTTATGTTTTTTCTTTCTGCTACTCCATTCTGTTCAGGAGTTTTAGGAGCAGATGTTTGATGGATAATATCATTATCTCCACAGAATTTATCAAATTCTCCACCTAAGTATTCATCTCCTCGATCTATTCATAAATGTATAATCTTTGTTTTAAATCTATTTTATACTTCAGCAAAATAAAGGAGAAATTTTGAAAATGCTTCAGATTTATGTTTCATCAAATAAACATAACAGAATTTTGAATAGTCATCTATAAAGGTAATAAAGTACCTGTTGTCGCCACGACTCAAAGCATTATTCATCGTACACACATCAGAATGCACTAATTCAAGTAATTTATAATTCTTTTCTACACTAAGAAATGAGAGTCTAGTTAGCTTGGTTTGAATGCATGTCTCACAGTTATGATTATGTTCTATTCTAACATGACAAGTAAGAAGACCAAAGTTATTCATATTATGAATGCAACAAAAATTTATATGTCCTAATCATGAATGCCAAAGAAAATAAGAGTCAACCATATAAACAGAAGTAATTGCTTCATTTATGCTCATCTTGAATATACCACCAGTGGCAAACCCTTTTCCTACAAAGATTTTCCCTTTAGTCACAGTTACAATCACAGACTCAATGACAATCTTGAAACCATTTTGTGATAGTAGGTCTGCAGAGATTAAATTTTTTTGAACTTTTGGAGCATAGTGGACATTCTCAAGTGTTAGGATTTTTTTGGAGGTGAACTTAATTTTCACTCTCATTTCTCTGTACTTTAGTTGAGGAAGAGTTTTCCGTAAAACGACTACATCCCTCCCCCACTACTTCATACGACTTGAACAAGTTCTTGTCGTTTGCCACATGAACAATGCTTCCAGTATCCAGGTATCAGTCCTTATTTGTTGCCACCATGAAGGTTTCAGAGATTACATCAATAAGTCTCTCCTCTGACTCATTTGGCTTAGGACCAGTTCTCTTCCTTTCTTTGCACTCTCTAGCAAAATGGTCAAACTTACCACAAACATAACAACTTATTTTCTTTTTATTAGTTGACTTTTTCCCTTTCACGGAATTCTTTTTGATTTTCTGGGTTTTCATGATTTTGCCACCCTTGTTACTAACAAAATTCACTTTAGGATAACCCTCTTTAGGACTCAAATTCCTTTTGTCATGAAGATGAGTCTCATCCTCAATTCGAATGTCCTTAAGAAGACCATCTAAAGTGATTTTTTCATTTTTATGTTTTAGGTGATTCCTATATTCTTTCCATGAATCCAGTAGTTTCCCAATGATGACAACAACTTGGAAGTTATCATCAAGATACATACCTTCTCCTTTGATCGTATAGGCCAATATTTGCATCTCATGAATTTGAACAAGTATAGGCTTATCATCAACAATAGAAAAATTAACATACTGATATACGATAAACCTTTTGTTACCAGCATCTTCTGCATTGTACTTGATCTCGAGAGCATTCCACAACTCTCTAGCCGACTCCAATGGTGAATACAAGTCAAAGAGAGAATCAACTAAAGTGTTCAGAATATGCCCTTTGCATCGATAGTTGTCAGTATGCCACTTCTCTCGCTCTTTCTTTTGTTCTTCTGTCTCAACTTCTCCAGCAACAACATTGTGACAAGCCTTTTTGAGGACATAGTCGATATGCAGCACGGACAATAAGAAGGAGACCTTTGATTGCCATCGCTTGAAGTTTGACCCATCAAATCGATCAAGTTTTTCAAGGTCAGGACTAAGCAGATTGATAGAGTTGCATGTCGAACCAGAGGCCATATTGAAGTTCTAAAATTGTTATTTCAAATAGGTGACAAATAAAGATGTAAAGAAATAGAGATCTCAAGCCTAGAGGCACGTTCTTAAGATCGTTATCTTTAGAACTTCAATCTCCGAACTCCGATAAATTAGAAGATACGAAAAGGGATTTGTTACGACTGAGTTCCCAGGATACAACTAGGCTTGAACCTCAAGAGAGTCACTGCTTCGCAAGAACAGATGACCTCTCCCACACTTGAACTCTGCAAGCCAAACTGGGAAGAAAGAAAGGAGCAAAACTGGAGTGTCAGAAATTTCGATCTTCAAAAGATAAAAAATGAAAAGATTTATAGACTTCTAGTAAGGCCAAAACGTTTTGCAATAAATGAAATTAATGGCCATAAATCTGACGATTTAAATTTTGGATGAAAAGGTCCCTGAACGGTCACCCACTTTTGACTATTGATTAAAAGCCTTCAAAACCGTCCAACAACCACAATGCACCGTAAACTCAATATAAATGCAATTAAAACCTTTTAAACGACCAGACATCTCAAAACTGCAAAGTCAAAACGGACATTTGTACCTCGTGCCATTGCAAGCATGCGAAGTGCAAAGTGCGCCATCAAAATGCCACATTGTGCCTCAAGCGCCCTTGTGCACACACGCGCGCGGGCGCGCATGCTTGCGAACAGTGCATTCGTTGTTGCACGATGCGCAACAACGTCTGCAAGCCACCTAAAGACTCAAGGCTTACCAAAGTAAATAATATATAACAAACCCTCTATTTAAACGACTTGAAAAACTTTTCTCTCTTAGATATGGGACTAAACATTTTCAAAGTACTTTTGGTGGGAAACAAAATCACCAAGATTTTATAATTTAAAACTTTTCTAACAAAAATATCAACATGATAAGCATTGGCTCTTAAGTAACACATGTATGTATGCATTCCTTGCTTAGCCTTTCAGTTATAGGCATCATAGCTTTACAGTAGAAGGTGTTCATATATTTGGTGCTCGAACCTATGCATAGACATGCATATGTTGGATAAGATCATAAATCCTTTATCATTGCACTTTACCACATTGGTGAGCATATGTGTCACTCTCTTGAGTGTTTGAACAATGTATCATTGTTTGGCTTATGTCACAACTTTATAGGGTTTGGCCACGTCTCATGGTATAGGCGTGTGTATCCTTTGAGGGAGAAGGAATCTAAGTAGTGACTCGTCTAGCCTTTCTCTAAGGCAACAATATTATGTACTTCTATGCACTTTGCTTTTTTATTCATCCTAATGTTGTACTTAGCATAGTCGAGTATTGGACACATACTCGTTTCTCTCATCTTTTGAATACTTGAGTTAGGACTATACCCATAAAAGACTCAAGTTCTTTGAAATTGATCTCATTGGTAGAATATTTTTGACATTTCTTGAAGGTTCGTTTGGGTGAATACAAATTCTTAAAATCCATTTAAGTAAATCTAAATTTATAAAACTCCATTGAATGAATCCAATTCCATTTGGGTTTATCCAAATCCAAAATCTATTTGAATAAATCTAAATCCAAAATCCATTTGAGTAAATTCAAATCCAAATCCAAAATCTATTTGAGAATATCCAAATCCATAGGGGTAGATCCAAATCCAAAATTCATTTGAGTAATCCATTTAAGAGGATCCAAATCCATTTAGGTAAATCCAAATCTAAAATCCAATTGAGTAAATCTAAATCCAAAAATCCAATCGGGTAAATCCAAATCCAAAATTCAATTGGATAAATCCAAATCCATTTAAGTAGATCCAAATCTATTTGGGTAAATCCAAATCCAAACTTCAATTGGGTAAATCTAAATCCATTTGAGTAGATCCAAATCCATTTGGGTAAATCCAAATCCAAAATTCAATCGGGTAAATCCAAATCCATCTGAGTAGATCCAAATCTATTTGGGTAAATTCAAATAAAAAATTCAATTGGGTAAATCTAAATCCATTTGAGTATATCCAAATCCATTTGTCGGGGGAGGGTAATGATTACTTTCTAAATAAAGGGTTGAGATGAATTACAATGAATAAATGGTTGAGATTAAATCATCTCAATTCTCCAACATTTTTCTGCCATGCATAACCCTTGACCCTATTATAAAGACCTATAAGCTAAATATTTTAGCTTCTTAGAAGATATTTTTAGATTTAATACATATTTTAGAGATTTTATTAGATTTAAAAAATCTAATCTCATCATGAGAAAAAATTGCAGTGTACGTGTATTTGGTTTGATTCAAATTTGTAATTACCACATAGTTGTACTTTCTAGTTGCTTTAACTTTTCATAATTTCATTTTGTTTGATTCCAACTATAATTATTATTTAGTTGTCTTTTCTATTTAATTTAATGAATTATTATTTTATTACTTCTTAGATATTCCATTTAATAACCTGAATTAATGATAATTCCATATTGAATATTATTTTTCTCAAAATTCCATATTGAGTCTTTAATTTTCCAAAATTCAATTTCAAGGCTATACTTTCCAAAATTCATTTACAACGCTATATTTTTTCAAAATTCATTTACAAGGCTATATTTTTCCAAAAAATTATTTACAAAGTTATATTTTTCAAAAATTCATTTACAAGGCCATATTTTTCCAAAAACTCATTTACAAGGTTATAGTTTTTCAAAATTAATTTACAAGGCTATATTTTTCCAAAATTCATAAATGACTAATCAAATTTAATTAATCCTACTAACTTAGCATCCTATAATCTAGATACAAGCAACAAGTATAATCAACATTTTCATATGAAAAACTATTAAAAATACCTTAAAATTTGTGGGTCTTACATCCTACCCCTCTTAAAAAGCATTTCATCCGCGAAATCTAATCATAAAACTACCTAAATAGGTCAAGATATTTTTCTCACATACTGGTCTTAGGTTCCCATGTGCATTCTTCGATGCTATGGTGTTGTCAACGTACCTTAACCAAAAGAATAGTCTTTGATCGCAAAACTTGATCTCAATGATCACAACTGGCCATTTTGACACAGTTACATCCTCATGTACCTCCACATTATCATATTTAATGATGTGGGATAGGTTGTGAATGTATTTGATATGTGGTAATTTCACACAGTATGCTACTTTGTCGATCTCTTTCAAGATTTCGAACGGTCTAACAAATCTCGGGCTAAACTTTTTCCTTTTCCTAAATCTTAACACACTACAAGTGGTATCCAAAATAAATATATATCGGGTGCTAACACCACATCCCAAGACTTATGTCGATCAGGTGCTAACATTGTACCCCAAAAGTTTTCAAATGGGCATCATACTTCATAATAGGACTAACCTGTCTACATCAAGTTGCAAGTGGTAATATCAGGCTTTGCATGATCTATCATGCCACTAGACAACATTTTGTCATGCCAGTGCATCATGCCGCAATTCAGGCTATACATGATCACATCATACCACAACGTTATTCTATCTGGCTCCACATGAGTACATCATGCCGCATTACGGGCTCCACGTGATTACTTCATGCTGCAACTATCAGGCTCCACATGAGTGTAACATGCCGCATTTCAGGTTTCACATGATGACAAAATGTTGCAACTATCAGGCTCCACATGTGTACATCAGGCTGCGATTCAGGCTTCGCATAAGTATAACATGTCTCAACTATCAGGCTCCATATGAGTGCATTATGCCGCGATTCAAGCTACGCATAAGTACATGTCTCAACTATCAGGCTCCACATGAATACATCATGTCGCAACTATCAAGCTCCACATGCGTGCATCATGCCACAATTTAGACTCCACATGAGTACATCATATCACAACTATCAGGCTCCACATGAGTGCATTATGCTGTGATTCATGCTCTACATAAGCACATCATGTCGCAACTATAAGGCTCCACATGAGTGCATTATGCCGCGATTCAGGCTTCATATAAGCACAACACGTCGTAACTATCAGGCTCCACATGAGTACATCATGCCGTAATTTAGGCTTCACATGAGTACATCATGTTGCAACTATCAGGCTCCACATGAGTACATCATGCCGTAATTTAGGCTCCACATAAGCACAACATGTCACAACTATCAGACTCCACATGAGTACATTATGTTACAATTCAGGATCTACATGAGTACATCATATCACAACTATCAGGCTCTACATGAGTACATTATGCTGCAATTCAAGCTCCATATGAGTGCATTATGTCGCGATTCATTCTCCACATAAGCATATCATGTCACAACTATCAGGCTTCACATGAGTGCATCATGCCGCAATTCAAGCTCCACATAAGCACAATATATCGCTACTATCAGACTCCACATGAGTACATCATGCCGCAATTCAGGCTCCACATGAGCACATCATGTTGCAACTATCAGACCTCACATGAGTACATCATGCCACAATTTAGGCTCCATATGAATACATCATGTCGCAACTATCAGGCTCCACATGATTGCATTATGTCACGATTCAGGCTCTACATAAGCATAACATGTCACAATTATCATGTTCCATATTTGTATATCATGCCGTAATTCAGACGCCACATGAGTACATCATGTCGCAACCATCAGGCTCCACATGAGTGTATTATGACACAATTCAGGCTCCACATAAGTACTACATATCATAATCTAGTACTATCAGTACTTACATGTTTGACATACACAGGGTATACCATTTAGACAACCCCTAGCCAGATATAATAGGATCTCCGTGATGTATACCAAACATGGTATATATGTGTGATATCTTTTTAATCAATCACATCTCAAATGCAATCATTTGCAATAGACTACGCAGGCATGATGTTTCATTCACTGATACGCTATCATAAACGTTTTTAACCTCATCTCATAATTTATAATCGATAAGAATATGATTCGCATACCTGGATTCAACATATAATCACACTACTATCATAGAAAGAAAACCAAATCCATGGGTTTTCCCAAATGAATCATCTCAAGAAACTCTTATAATTCGTACGATCCATCAAAACCATTTTATTTAGCTTGTTCATCCTCACAAGGTTCTACCATATATCGAAATAAGTCTCTTATCAAATTACCTAGTCTTGGACGTGTACACCCTCACAGAGGCCGGACTGACCGCATCCCTTGATCTTGGACGTGTACATCCTCACAGAGATTAGATTGACTGCATCACTTGGTCTTGGATTTGTCATCACAAAGATTATCCTTTTTATCATTAGGGAACTCCAAAACTTGAAAACACTTTTTTATTTCTCGAACACAATTTTCAGCCACCTCAGGGTTTGTCCTTTTGGTAAAGGCTAGAGGGTTCATATCCATGAATCTCTTGTATGAGATCCCTCCACCAACTATGATCGCTCGATCTCAGACAACCTACTGAAGCTTGTCCCCCATCGATTTCATGACCTCGGCTTGCTAGCCAACAACACTTGTTAGGTTGCTCAGGGCATCCATAACCTTGTTGACTCTAGTTGCCCATGTCATCTAATCAAACAAGAAATAATCAAACTGAGGTCCACAATCATGCATGCTAAGTGATGTCCCTAACATTATTTATAAGTGCTCGAATTCACACATGTATTTGTAGCATATAAAAAAAAATATTTTAATTCAATCAATTTAGTTAGGGTATACTTACAATGCGATTGCTGATGTCGGCGAACCTTGAACCAATTTTCCTAACTTTGATCTGATACAAATGCTGTAACGCCCCAAAATTTTCAACTTAAAAACATAGAATTTTAATTATAATTTTTTTTTGAAATAGCACAACAAAAATAGTTTGGGTTTTTAAAAGTCGGACAATTCCAGCGGGTTACAAAAATGAGAAATATATTTGAAACATGGTTCCATTGCATGCCCATAAGAAATAAAGACCATTCCATGCATTGTAAATAAATCAAAGTTTATATAATCTCAAAGGTTTAATAAAATATCTCATTAAAATGAGACATCTGATAGTTAGTTTAAAGATCGAAAACGTAGTTAGGGAGGTTTGGGTCAGGGTCCTACCGGGCATCGAGCTCTCGCACCCCATCATTGTTTGTCACCTGCGCCCTATGAAATGAGGTCAAACTCTTGCAAGCAGGTAAGCAAACTTAAGCATTATGCATTATGGTAAGAAATCAAATATCTATCATGTTCTCTAATATGCAATATCAATGTAACTAACATGCTAGACAGATGAAATGACATGTCCATAATCTTGTTAACAACGTCGATAGCATGATCATAATAATGAGATATCAATAAGAATCATAATCTCATAATAACAATAAGAATAACAAGCTGATAATCTCAAACAAATAACAATTAACTATGTCACTTGAGGTTATAATATCCATCCTCTTTTAGGTAAATCATTGTGTGAATGGGTGACATGTGTAGCTCATCTTTATTATGGATAATTTTAATAGTTATGTTCTCGTGTTATACAAGGTGTTAAGTGTTAATAGCTTGTAAAACCTATAAATTTTTAAGAGTAAATAAATAAACTAATTATCTTATTATGATTTAAAAAATGTGTTTTTATCTTTTATTGTAAGTTTTATGTGTTTTATATGCTTAATTCTATTATTCTAACAAATAAGGGTAAAATAATAATTTAAATAAATTTAGTAAATAAAATATTATGAAAATATTCAATTTAAACATTTTAATGAGTCCCAAAAACTATCTTGACAATTTTATGGGGTTTTCAAACTTAACGGGGCAGGTTTTAATGACTCTCGGGATAATTTTATAAAAAGGGTATTTTAGTCATAAAACTAACTACAAGAAATATTTTAATTAAATAAAATATTGTTTAGAACCAAACTTTCATCTAAAATAAGATTTTTATTTACTAAATAGACTTAATTTTAGTTTATCTTGTTTATTTATTTTTGATTTGATTTTTATATAGATTCTTTTTGGTTTATTATTACTTTTTTTTTTATAAAGTTTTTTTTAGTTCCTCGGTCGGGCCGAACCGAACCCGAGCCAGGTCCGATCCGTAACCGATAACCCCCCCTCCTAAACCACTCCCCCCGCTTATTTCATTCTCCCCCTTTCATTTTTCGCAGCCGCCCTCCCCGAGTTTTCTTCTCCTCCTTCCTTCCTCGTTTGCAGATCGTTCGGAGCCGCGCCGACCCTCGCCGGCCGACGCTCCTCCTCTTCTCCGTTTTCCTTTTTTTCCGGTGTCTCCCTCTCGAGTGCTGGCATCACCATTCGAGCCATCGCCGTCGCATTCACTGTTTTTATCAGGGTTCCCCTTTTCGTCCGAGCGCGACCGGATACACCGGTGCCCACCGCCGTTGCCAGAGCCTGCGACAGAGCCACACCGCTGGGAGCCCCAACCATTGTCGGGTAACCATCTTTCTATGCATTGCTGTAGGGTTTTGTTTGCGGGAGTGTGCTTTTGGGGAAACGAAGACCCCGTTCCCCTTTGATTTTGAGAACCCGGTTCCTCTGTAACTTGATATCACGATTGTTGATTTTCGTTTTTATGTGTAAGTTATTAGTAATATGTAGATATGTTTCCGAAATCTTGGATTTCCTGTGTAGATCGAAAGGGGGCCCTCACCATTTCGAAATAGCATTGTTTTTTTTTTTCTCTTTTCTCTGCTGTCCAATTACATGTATTTCCTTGTTGCACGACCTGACAGGGGTTTCACAAGCACGTATGCGCGAGTGCGGAACCGACTGATCGGGATTTTCATTTCTTTCTTCATTTGCACTGTTAAACGCCTAAATTCATGAATGCATGTTCCGCATTTGCTGAGTTTCTTGTTTATAGGATAGCTGATATTTTTTCTTCTGTCTGTCATGCTTCGCGGTTTAGCCTACGCACCCGACTCCTGGCATAAGGAATCGTGCAGGGATGCCTTGGTTCAGCAGTATGTGGATCTTCACTTTAGCAACCACATTATGTTGGTTTTACTGTGTAGGTTCGCATTCCTAAAGAAATAGGAAATTTCTGGTTGAAACCAAATGCCTCGGTTTTTGCACCACCATGAGGGGCAATGCCTTGGACAGCGTGCAGCTCATGGAGTTGCTCCACGCGGCTGCCCAATTTTGTTTGGACTTGTTAGTCGGCTACTTGTTGATTTTTCGCCAATAGGGTTACCAAATTTTGTTTTGATTTTTATCACTCGTGTGCGAAAGCATAATTAGATAAAAGTTATTGTTGTTTGTGCAACACAATAGCACTCTCTCCCTGTGAGAGGGACGATTAGATCGTAGTGTGCGATAATTGCATTAGACTTCCAGAGTCCCGAGTTTTCCTTTACCTTTGATCGCATCGAAAAGGTAAGATTCCTAAACTAATTTTTGTAAGATATTATTCATGTTGTATGATAGATTCTCAAGTTAGTTTGTATGTACACTGAATTCGCACCACGGGCATAGTGTTAAAAATGTATTGTCTGTATATTTGTGCCTTGCAGGTGCGTAACTGAGTAATTGCGCGATGCTTAGTGATAAGCATCACATGCGGCTGAAAATGCCATGCAAAAAGAAAGAAAAATGCAAATGCAAAAGCATACAAATCGGGTAAATACCCGTGATAAGTGGTGAAAGCACACCACAAGTTAATTACGTTCTTGAATGCAACACTTTCCTGCTCACACTCACTTAGTTGTGGAAATGTATGACTGTGCTGCTGGAGTTTGGAGATCATGATGAGCATGATTTGAATGTATGAGAATAAAAGTGCTTTTATTGTTATAATTCGGATACCATGGTATTCATGGTTGTAGTTAGCGAGATATTGGAATGTGTTTACTGCGTGGCTGAAGGCTCCACTTTTATCTAGTATGATTCTTAGAGGGATCAAGCAAAAGTTTTGAGAGAGTTAAAAACTCGTGTAAATTTTACTTTTTGTCTAAATCGTTACATTTAAAGAAGTGTAATACTTTTGAATGAGAACATTTTAAATTCTATCATTTCATTCCTGTTATGTTCTTGCATATGGTTTAGAACTTTAATTTTTTACGTAATTCCTTAATTATCTTAAATCTTGATACATTTTGTCTTTTGCATTTTCTTTTTCTCATGGGAGAAGCCCTTAGAGTAATAGTCTCAATCAAGTTGTGTCTATGGATGATTCTGTACTGAATCTGATACTGTGAGGCTAATATACACTCGCGCTTGCGCTCAGGTGGGTCGTCTAGTATTTGGAACGGTTAGAATGTGGCCTTAGATCAACTCGTTGGCATATTGCTTTTGGAAACCATGTGAATGATTTATATAAATAAAAAGTTTTAAATTTTTCTCAAAATTTGGGGTTTGAGAAATTTTTAAAAGGTTGGATTTTTGAGGAACGTTACAGTTAGATTACTTTATAAGTATCTGAATGACTGTAATGTTGCTTGTTTGTGTGATCGTGTTGTAGTATATGTATTGCTTGTGCTTTTGCGTATGTCTTCTCAAAGATTGATTTGAGATCCGGGTATCATCAACTGCAAATTAAGGCAAAGGATATATCCAAGACTGCGTTTCGCACTCGTTATGGGCATTATGAGTTTGTGGTGATGCCATTTAGACTCACAATTTGTCTAGCCGCATTTATGGATATGATGAATCACATTTTTCAACCATTTATGGATTCTTTTGTGATCATGTTTATCGATGACATCTTGATCTTTTCAGAGAATGAGGTTCAACATCAAGAGTATCTATGTGTTGTTTTGGGGATTCTTAAGGAGCATCAACTCTATGCTAAGTTCTCCAAATGTGAGTTTTGGCTTAGGCAAGTCTCCTTCCTTGGCCATGTGATTTCTGCTGATGGTGTGGCCATTGATCCTGCCAAAGTTGAGGCAGTGTTAGATTTGCAACAATTGTAGAATGTTTGAGATATTAGGGGTTTCCTTGGTCTAGCTGGTTACTACCGACAATTTATTCAAGATTTCTCTCGTATTACTTTACAGATGACGAAACTTCTGACGAAGGGAGTAGTGCAAAGAGAGCTTTCAGATGCTTAAGCAGAAGCTCACTTCAGCTCCAGTTTTGTCTTTGCCATCTGGCAGTAGTGGTTTTGTGGTGTTTTCAGATACTTCTGACACAGGTTTGAGTTGTGTCCTAATGCAGAATGGTAAGGTTATAGCTGATTCATCATGTCAGTTGAAGGTTCACAAGCGCAATTACCCGATAGACGACCTTGAGTTGGCCGCTGTAGTCTTCGCGTTGAAGATATGGCGACATTATTTGTATGGTGAGCAATTTGAAATGTTTACCGATCACAAGAGCTTGAAGTATTTGTTTTCGCAAAAAGAGCTGAATATGTGATAACATAGATGGTTGGAATTTATCAAGGATTACGACTTCTCTTTGTCTTATCATCTAGGTAAGGCAAATGTGGTATCTGATGCGCTTAGTAGAAAGGCTAGTGGTGTTCTATCCAGTTGCCTTAGCGGAGGATGAAAACTACTAGAGGATTTTATTGCGTGGAGGCCCTTTGTTGTGGGCCAGGGCACGATTAAGCTTGCTAGCCTAGTCGTGCAACAAGATATCTTCGACAGGATCATCGTAGCGCAGTCGAAGGACCCTCAATTTGAGAAAATGAAGGCCCTTACCCTGGTGAGCGACACCTCTTTCCACCTTGGAGAGGATGGAGCTATTCGTATGAGAGACCATATTTGGGTACCCAACGATCTTGATTTGAGGCGTGAGCTCCTTGACGAGGCTCACAAATCCTGATATACCATTCACCCTAGCACAACCAAGATGTTTAAGGACCTTTAGAAGAGGTATTCGTGGAATGACATAAAGAAAGATGTCGAAACTTATATTTCGAAGTGTTTGACTTGCCAACAAGTCAAGATCTAGCATCAAAGACCTGGTAGTCTATTGCAACCTATAGAGATTCTGTAGTGGAAATGAAAAGAGATCACTATGGATTTTGTCGTGGGACTACCCAAGACTCGTCGTCAACACGATGCGATTTGGGTAATCATTGATAGATTGACCAAGTCAACACGTTTCTTGTCTATTCGTGTGACTCAAACTCTGGAGAGACTTGCAGTTCTATATATTAAGAAGGTAGTTCGTTTGCATGATGTGCCTATTTCGATCATATTTGATCGCGATACTCATTTTACTTCACGTTTTTTGGGTCAGTTTCAGCAAGCTTTGGGTACGAGGTTGAAGTTTAGCACGACGTTTCACCCTCAGACGGATGGTCAGTCTGAAAGGACCATTCAGACCCTCGAGGATATGCTTCGGGCATGTACTTTAGATTGGAGAGGCGATTGGTATAATCACGTGATTGTCGCTGAGTTCACATATAACAATAGTTATCATGCGAGCATTGGCATGGCACCCTATGAGACACTCTATGGGAGGCCGTGTAGATCGCTTGTTTACTGGGATGATGTCGGCAACCACAGTGTGGAGTTGCCTATGGCAGTTCAGCAGTATACAGATCAGGTACAAATTATTCGTGATCGTTTGCGCACAACACATAGTCGTCAGAAGAGCTACACAGATCATCGTCATAGAGAGCTTACTTTCGAGGTTGATGACCTTGTGTTCATCAAGCTCTCTGGCAAGAAGGGTAAACTCAGTCCAAGGTATGTTGGTGCTTTCAAGGTTCTAGAAAGCATTGGCAAGGCAGCCTATTGCGTGGAATTACCACCGCAGTATTCACAGATTCACGATGTTTTTCACGTGTCCATGCTCAAGAAGTATGTTCATGACCCTTCTCACGTCATTCAGTAAGAGGATGCAGATATTCAGGAGGATCTGTCTATTGTCGAGAGGCTAATTCGCATTGTTGACAGGAAGGAACAGGTTCTGCGAACCAGGACCATTCCTTTTGTCAAGGTTCTTTGGCAGTATCATGGTACCGAGGAGTGCACTTGGGAACCCAAAGCGGGAATGAGAGAGAAGTATCCTCAGTTATTTGTATCTGAGTGAAAATTTCGAGGATGAAATTATGTAAAGTCTGTAAATTTTTAAGAGGAAATAAATAAAGAAATTGCCTTATTGCAAGTTAAAAATATATTTTTTATCTTTTATTGTAAGTTTTATGTATTTTATACGCTTAATTCTATTGTTCTAATAAACAAGGGTAAAATAGTAATTTTAATAAATTTAGTAAATAAAATATCATGAAAATATTCAATTTAAACGTTTTAATGAGTCCCAGAAACCATCTAGACAATTTTATAGGGTTTTTGAACTTAATGGGGGCATGTTTTAATGACTCTCGGGATAATTTTATAAAAGGGTATTTTAGTTATAAAACTAACTACGGGAAATGTTTTAATTAAATAAAATATTGTTTAGAACCAAACTTTCATCTAAAATAAGATTTTTATTCGCTAAATAGACTTAATTTTAGTTTATCTTGTTTATTTATTTTTGCTTTGTTTTTTATATAGATTCTTTTTGGTTTATTATTATTATTTTTTATTTTATAAAGTTCTTTTTAGTTCCCCGGGTTGGGCCGAATCGAACCCAACCTGAATCAGGTCCGATCCAAACCCGATACCCCCCTCCTAAACCACTCCCCCTGCTTATTTCATTCTCCTCCTTTCACTTTTCACAGCCGCCCTCCCCGAGTTTTATTCTCCTCCTTCATTCCCGTTTGCAGATCGGTCGGAGCCACGTCGACCCTCGCCGGTCGACGCCCATCCTCTTCCCATCTTCCTTTTCTCCGTTTTCCTTTTTTTTCGATGTCTCCCGCTTGAGTGCTGGCACCACCATTCGAGCCATCGTCGTCACCGGGTAAATCCCCTCTCCTTTTACCTTCTCCTTCTTCTTCACGTCTCATTCACTGTTTTTCGCAGGGTTCCCCTTTTCGTTAGAGCTCCGACGGGATACACCGATGCCCACTGTTAAATTATGTAATCAAATCATGTAATGTTATATATATATATTATATATATATATAAAGTAATACATATACATATATTAATATATATATGTATATATATCTACTTATTATATATATATATATAATATTTCTTCTAATAGTAGTTGTAGGGGTAGTTTAGTCTTTTTATGCATATTCAATTTCTTGAATATGATTGTAATTTATTTTTGCAAGTTCTTTTTCCTTAAATCTTTTTTTTATTGTTTTGTACAATGTACCTTACCTTGGGGGGGGGGGGGGGGTGGAGGGCAACACACTAGTCGTTGGACGCCCTCCAACGGTCACATTTGTGACCGTTGGAGGGGCTCTAGCGACTAGACTATATGTGGAGCCCCTCCCAAGGCTCTCTCTTGCCCTATAAATAAGGGCTTCTCCCCTTGTATTTTTGTAAGGCTTTGGGATTATAGCACAAGCTTGTGTTAGTGAAACTTATGACTTTTAGGTTCGTATTTGTGCATTTGTGAGTTTGTGTTGTGCATTGTGTGCACAAGTGTTTCAAGTGTTCTTGTTGGGCGTTTGTATATGCATTTATTTTCAAGAATATTGTAATATTGTAATATTGTTCGTAGTATCTTGGTGGAGATACTTTCACATGGTATCAGAGCCTCGTTTGAAGGAGGATCATGTGTTTCTTCTCTTTTGAAGTACCTCGAAAAACATGCCTTCAAGCTATTGGAGTTTGGAGTGGATCATTTCCTTCGGGCAATATTTTAGAAGCCTCTTTTGATAAGAAAAAGTTGAAAAGCCTTTGAGGTACGTGTTGTTTCTCATAATCTCTCATCTCTAATGGGTGAAACAGACTCCCATTTCTCTCTTGGGTTCAAACTCAATGGGTCCAACTATCATGTTTGGGTCGGTAACATGGAAGCTCACATAAAAGGAAAAGGGTTTTGAGGATATGTCCAAGGCTCGATTCCCGAACCGGAACCCAAGATAACTTCAATAGAAGAAGGAGAGATAAAGATTCTTGAAGGAGATAAAAGAACCAAGGCCCTTGAAGAATATACGAAAAAGCATGAAGAATGGGAAATGAGGAATTTTAAAATCCTCTCTTGGATATTCTCATCCGTTGAAACGAGAATCAATGCAAATATCATAAAGTTCAAGAAGGCTTTTCAAGCATGGGAATATCTTGAGAAGATATTAGAGAGTACTTTGCCGAGCTCTCTTGTATTTGGGATGAGCTTGCTATGCTCGAACCCAAATGGAGTCGTGAAGCCATAGGGCTTCGTCACAAACAATTGGAAGAAGATAGTTTTTTTAATTTTTTAAATGGGCTTAGGCCCGAATTCGAACAAATCCGATATTCTCTTTTATCCGTTTTTTCTTCTTCCCCTCTTTAAGATGTATTAACTAAGTTAAGTGGGGAAGAAACTCGGATGAGTATAAGCAAGAATACCTCAAGTGTATTAGCCACACCTTCAAATAATGAAGATAATGAAGGTGTAAATGCCGTTTCAAGACCGAGAAACAACCTAAAGACATACAAACCTCCTCATTTCAAAAACCAAAATCCAAGTGGACAAGGATGTAGGTGGGACTATAGCAAGCTTACCTGCTACTTTTTGTAAGGAACCGGGGCATATCAAACCCATTTGTCCAAAGTTAAAAAAGCTTCTTGCCATGACCACTACATCTCAAGAAGGCCCATCATCTTCAAATGAAGCCCTCTCTCTTCAACAAATCGTAGATGCTCTTCAACCCCTTCTAAAAGGGGCCACTTCCGGTGCGACCATGTCAACCTCCTCTCCCCCCGGTAAGACTTTTTGGCTTTTGGATTCGGGTGCTTCCTTTCATATGACTCCAAATTTTAATTCTTTTTTCGAGTATATAAAAAATCTCCTTCCATCCTTTGTTTCAACCGCGGATGGAACATCTCTTGAAGTAAAATGAATGAGTAACTTTGAAAAACAAGGATTCTTTATTTCAAAAATTAGATTTATACCCAAATTAAACTTAAATTTACTTTCCGTTTCTCAACTTTCGGATCATGGGTGTGATATAAAATTCTCATCCAACAAATGTTGAATACAGGATCGCCAGTCCGGGAGATTGATTGGGGAAGGCTCTAGGAAGGGGGATTTTTACTATGTCTATTCTCTTCAAGTTCTAAAGAATCTTTTTTGTAATGTTGTCCAAAAAAATATTAATGTATGTCACAAAAGACTTGGACATCCAAATATTGTAAAAATTTTCCATTTGCATTTTGTCAAAAGTTTATGCAAAAGTGATTTCACTTGTAATGATTGTATACTTGGGAAAATGAAAAAATTAGTTTCTTTCAAGGAACTATGTTTACAACTAGACCATTTGAAATTGTCCATTCTGATGTATGGGGTCCGACACCAGTTTTATCAAAAGGTGGATTTGCTTATTATGTTATTTTTGTTGACGATTATACGAGCTATTGTTGGATTTATTTTCTTAAACACAAAAATGAAGTTTTTTCAACTTTTAAAACCTATCATATGATGATTAAGAATCAGTTTAATGGGAATCTCAAAATTTTTAGAACTGACTCAGGTGGAGAATACCTTTCATATGATTTCAAAAACTACCTTGAAAATTATGGTATTCTCCACCAAAGATCTTGTCCAAAAATCCCTCAACAAAACGGGTTAGCCGAAAGAAAGCATAGACATATAATAGAAACAACCCAAACTTTGTTGGTCTCTCAAAACATCCCAAAAGGTTTTTGGGCTGAAGCTGCTCTTGCATCTGTTTATCTGATAAATCGGCTACCCTCTAAAAACTTGAACAATATCTCACCTTTTGAAAAACTCTATACTAAAGAACCTGACTATAGTCGATTAAGAATATTTGGTTGTAAATGCTTTGTTCTTACTGATAAGAACGATAAGCTCTCACCTAAAACGATTCCTTGTGCTTTTCTTGGATATTCCGAAACCCATAAGGGGTTTCGTTGTTATGATATCAAGAATGATAAGTTGTATGTCTCAAGAAATGTGAGTTTTCTGGAAAATGTGAATGGTTTTGAAAAAGGTGAATCCTATGAAGATAACATGGATTATTCTTTCCTATTTGAAATGTTAGCTCATGATGATGACAATGAGGATAGTGATGATGTTCTTACTCTTAATGACATCAATTAAAATGAAGATAGTTCCCCTTCTCTTCCCTTGGTACCTCAACATAGTAATCAAGAAGATTTAAGAGAACCTATAACATATATCCATAGAGATAGAAGTAATTTCAGGAGTGCTATTGAAAAATACAGTGAACCTAGTAGTTCTAGTTCAACAAATGATCTACGAAGAACTGAGAGAAGTAGAAGAGTACCCTCTAGGTTTGTCTTATTTGATTCTTTTTCACCCGGATATAGGGCTTGTCTTAGCGCTATTCACTCTTACTTTGAACCAAGGAATTTTGAGGAAGTTAAAAAATATATAGAATGACAAAAAGCTATGCAAAATGAACTCACTCCTCTTAGGAAAACAGAGACATGGGAATTTCAAACTCTACCTATTGGAAAAAAAATCATAGGCTGTCGTTGGGTATTTAAGGTTAAGACTAAGAGCGATGGATCTCTGGAGAGATATAAAGCTCGATTAGTTGCTAAAGGGTATAGTCAAGAGTATGAGATTGACTATGAAGAAACTTTTGCGCCCGTTGCTCGAATGGTCACTGTCCGATGTCTCATCTCTGTTGCTTGTATCAACAAATGAAACATCTATCAAATGGATGTTAAAAGTGCTTTTCTAAATGGTGATTTGAATGAAGAGGTTTACATGGATGCTCCACCTGGAATGAAGATTCTCAAAGGGAAGGTGCGCCTTAGGAAAACCCTTTATGACTTAAAACAAGCCCCTAAGGCTTTGTATGACAGGTTTAACTCCGTAATGATAGAAAATGGTTTTTCATCTTGCTTTACTGATACTGCTTTATTTGTTAAGAAATCTAATGCAGAGATTGTTATTTTACTTCTATATGTGGATGATATGCTTATAACCGGAAGTGATTCTAAAGGGGTTAAAAGCATAAAATCAATTTTAAAGGATAAGTTTGAAATGTCTGACTTGGGTTTTCTAACTTATTTTTTGGGTATTGAAGTAGCTTACTCTTATAGAGGGTGTTTTTTATCTCAAACTAAGCTTGCGTCTGAGATTATTAACAGGTCAGGTATTACTGATTATAAGGTTTGTGAAACTCCTGTTATAGTAGGAGCTAAAATGAAGATTGATGATGGTGTTCTTCTCTCCGATTCTACTCCATACAGACAGCTTGTAGGACCATTGATGTATCTGAGTATTATAAGACCAGATATCTCACATGCAGTTCATACAACAAGCTAGTTTCAGCATGCACCAACCTCTGTTCACATGAGTGCTATTTTACGAGTCGTAAGTTATATAAAGGGCACTCTAAGGGATTTTTCTTATCATCTTCCTCTGATTTAAAATTAAATACATATACTGACTCTGCCTGTGTATAACTGTTTAGTTATACATTGCCGGTCCCAAGCCCGGATAAAGGAGGAGGGTTGCGGTAGGCCGGTGACAACCAACATAAAAACTTAGTCATACCCTATGAATATGAACCAATATGAGAATTTCGTTGGGGCGTTCCCTACTGAGCGACACGTTGTACTCTATAGGCTCGGAGGCAGTGATAAATGGGCAAGGGTTGCTAGGTCGTCGCCCGGAAGCGACGCGTCACACTGGCGCCCGGGTGTGGTGTCAAATAGGAAAGGGTTCCCTCACTTTGTTGGACGGGTGGGGGTATAGAAGTTAGTCCAAGACCATAAAATTAGGTTAGCCACTTGGAACATAGGGTCTTTAACTGGTAAGTTGGTAGAGTTAGTAGATGTTATGTGTAGGAGAAATATTGATATTTTATGTCTACAAGAGACCAAATTGGTAGGTGAGAAGGCAAAAGTGATAGAACCTTGGGGATATAAGATTTGGTATACAGGAATAAATAGAAATAAGAATGGAGTAGGGATTGTTATGAGTCGTGAGTTTATAGATAATGTAGTTGAGGTCCATAGGAAGGGTGATAGGATTTTACTTATTAAATTAGTATTAGGTACGTATATTATTAATATTATTAGTGTTTTTACACCTCAAGTAGGTTTAGATGATTCCATTAAGCATCAATTTTGGGAAGATTTAGATGGAGTAGTACAAGGGATATCTTATGGAGAAAAGCTTTTAATCGGCGGTGACCTTAATGGACATGTAGGCATTAGTAGGGATGAATTTAAGAGTATCCATAGAGGCTATGATATATGAGAAAAAAACGAAAGTGGAGAAATGATTTTAGATTTTGGTTTGTCCTATGATATGGTCTTAGCAAACACTTGGTTTAGGAAGAGGGAGTCTCACCTAATAACATTTAAAAGTGGGGTTAATACGAGTCAGATAGATTTTTTCCTACTTAGAAAGAGAGATAGGGGTTGTTGCATCGATTGTAAGGTTATACCGGGAGAAAGTGTAGTTACACAACATAGAGTCTTAATTTTAAATCTTAGAATTGGACAATGCCGCAAAAAGGATAGACATAGGATAGATCCTAGAATTAAGTGGTGGGCACTTAAAGGAGCTAAACAAAGAATGTTTGTAAAGTAGGTAGTTAAGGAAGTTGATTGGTGCCTCGAGGAGGATTCAGAATAAATGTGGAATAAGATAGCGGGTGGCATGAGAAAGATGGCTAAGGAGGTATTGGGTGAGTCTAAAGGCGGTGCACCGCTAGGTAAGGATACATCATGGTGGAACGAGGATGTCAAATTAGCTATTAAGGTTAAAAGAGTGTTATAGAAATCTAAGAGTCGTGATAATGAGAATTTGGAGAAGTATATGATAGCAAAGAAGGAAGCTGAAAAAGTAGTTCGAAACGCGAGGGATAAGGTATATAAGGAGGTTTATGGCAAGTTGGATACCAAAGAGGGCGAGAACGATATTTATAGGCTTGCTAAGATGAGAGATAGGAAATTGAGGGATCTGGGTATGGTTAGATGTATCAAAGATGAAACACAAAGGGTTTTAGTCAAAGATGAAGAGATTAAAGAGAAATGAAAAAATTATTTTGATAAGCTATTTAATGGAAGTCATGCTCAGGATCTTGGAGACTTGTTCATTCCTTTTTATGAGATGAATCGTGACTTCATGCACAAGATTCAAAAGAAAGAAATTGCAGAGGCTTTGAAGAAAATGAAATCAAGAAGGGCCGTTGGCCCAGATGGTATACCTATCGAGGCTTAGAAATGCTTGGGAGAGAAAGGTTTAGAATGGTTATCAAATCTTTTTAACAAGATTTTGCGAACAAATAAGATGCCTAATGAGTGGAGGAAGAGTACTTTGGTGCCTCTATATAAGAATAAGGGTGATATACAAGATTGCACAAACTATCGTGGTATAAAACTCATGAGTCATACTATGAAACTTTGGGAGAGGGTGATTGAGTCTAGGTTATGGAAGGTTGTCATGGTATCAGAGAATCAATTTGGTTTTATGCCTGGAAGATCAACTATGAAAGCTATACATCTTCTTAGACAACTTATTGAGAGAAATAGAGAGAGGAACAAAGATTTGTATATGGTTTTTATTGATTTGGAGAAGGCATACGATAGAGTACCTAGGGACGTTCTCTGGTGGACAATGATGAAGAAAGGTGTTTCTCTCAAGTACATTAGTATAATTAAAGATATGTACGAAGGAGTAGTAATCATTGTCCGCACTTGTGAAGGGGTGACAACCAATTTTCCTATAACGGTTGGGTTACATCAAGGATTTGCTTTAAGCCCTTTCCTATTTGCTATGGTGATGGATGAGCTTACGAGATCAATTCAAGAAAAGGTGCCATGGTGTATGTTGTTTGCTGATGATATTGTTTTGATTGATGAGTCTAGAGCTGGGGTTAATGCTAAGTTAGAATTATGGAGACAGACATTGGAAGCAAGAGGTTTTAAGTTGAGTAAGAGTAAGACAAAATATATGGAATGTCGGTTTAGTACGCAACGAAGTAGTGATGAGAGTGTAGTGAAGCTTGGTGAGCAAGAAATACTGGTGGATGACTGTTTCAAATATTTGGGATCTATCATTCAAAAGTATGGAGAAATTGATGGAGATGTAAATCATAGGATAAAGGTTGGGTGGATGAAATGGAAAAGTGCAACTGGAGTGCTGTGCGATCATAGAATGCTATTGCGGTTGAAGGAAAAGTTTTATAGGACAACTATTAGTCCCGCTTTACTATATGGTACAGAATGTTGGGCTGCCAAGAGACATTATATTAAAAAAATGAGTGTAGCTGAGATGCGTATGCTTAGATGAATCTGTGGAAATACAATAAAAGATAAGATTCAGAACGAGGAGATATGTAAGAAGGTAGGCGTTGCACCCATTGAAAATAAGATGAGAGAGAATCGTTTACGGTGGTTTGGACATATTCGGCGAAGGCCTAATGATGCTCCAGTTAGAAGGATGGAGAAATGAGAAAATATATTAGTTAAAAGAGGTCGGGGTAGGCCTAGGAAGACTTGGATGGAGATGATAGGAAAGGATATGAATGCTTTGAACCTCACCGAGGATATGACATTGAATAAAAATGATTGGAGGAGAAGGATTCATGTGGAAGACACAGAATGATTTTCTTTGTTGGTTCATATCGCCGACCCCAATTATTTTGGGATGAAGGCGTAGTTGTTGTTGTATACTGACTTTGATTGGGGAGGTGACCCAAATAACCGTTACTACACCACTGGTTTTTGTGTGTTTTTAGGAGATTCGCTGATTTTATGGAGATGTAAGAAGCAACAAAATGTGTCTCTATCATCAACTGAAGCCGAATATCGTGCCATGACGACTACAACTATGAAAATTGTATGGGTCCATCAGTTGCTGGAAGATATGGGGATCACAATAGAAGGGCCCCACCAAGCTATGTTGTGACAACAAAAGTGCGATTTATATTGCTAAGAATCACACTTTCCATGAGCAAACCAAACACATAGAAATGAATTATCATTATGTTCGTGAGGCGTATCTCAAAGGAGTCATTGACCTTCCATATGTCATATCAGAATATCAGTTGGCGGATTTCTTCACTAAGGCTTTGTGTGCTCCGCGCTTCAACTTCCTTCTTAGCAAACTTTCGGTCATCTTGCCCTAAGTTTGAGGGGGGTGTTAAATTATGTAATCAAATCATGTAATGTTATATATATATATTATATATATATAAAGTAATACATATACATATATTAATATATATGTATATGTATCTACTTATTATATATATAAAATATATATTTCTTCTAATAGTAGTCGTAGGGGTAGTTTAGTCTTTTTAGTCATATTCAATTTCTTGAATATGATTGTAATTTATTTTTCCTTTTTCCTTAAATCTTTTTTATTGTTTTGTACAATGCACCTTTCCTTAGGGGGGGAGGGGGGCAACACACTAGTCGTTGGACCCCATCCAACGACTATGTTTGGAGCCCCTCCCAAGGCTCTCTCTTGCCCTATAAATAAGGGATTCTCCCCTTGTATTTGTAAGGCTTTGGGATTATATCCCAAGCTTGTGTTAGTGGAACTTATGACTTTTGGGTTCGTATTTGTGCATTTATGAGTTTGTGTTGTGCATTGTGTGCCCAAGTGTTCTTATTGGGCGTTTGTATATGCATTTATTTTCAAGAATATTGTAATATTGTTCGTAGTATCTTGTTGGAGATAATTTCACACCCACCGCCGTTGCCAGAGCCCGCGACAACGCCACACCGTCTGGAGCCCCAACCATTGTCAGGTAACCATCTCTCTATGCATTGCTGTAGGGTTTTATTTGCGGGAGTGTGCTTTTGGGGAAATGAAGACCCCGCTCCCCTTTGATTTTGAGAAACCGGTTTTCCCTTTTGATTTTGAGAACCCGGTTCCTCAGTAACTTGATATCACGATTGTTGATTTTCGTTTTTATGTGTAAGTTATTAGTAATATGTAGATATGTTTTCAAAATCTGGGATTTCCTGTGTAGATCGAAAGGGGGCCCTCACCATTTCGAAATAGCATTGTTTTTTTTTTCTCTTTTCTCTGCTGTCCAATTACATGTATTTCCTTGTTGCATGACCTGACAGGGGTTTCACAAGCACGTATGCGCGAGTGCGGAACCGACTGATCGGGATTTTCATTTCTTTCTTCATTTGCACTGTTAAACGCCTAAATTCATGAATGCATGTTCCGCATTTGCTGAGTTTCTTGTTTATAGGATAGCTGATATTTTTTCTTCTGTCTGTCATGCTTCGCGGTTTAGCCTACGCACTCGACTCCTGGCATAAGGAATCGTGAAGGGATGCCTTGGTTCAGCAGTATGTGGATCTTCACTTTAGCAACCACATTATGTTGGTTTTACTGTGTAGGTTCGCATTCCTAAAGAAATAGGAAATTTCTGGTTGAAACCAAATGCCTCGGTTTTTGCACCACCATGAGGGGCAATGCCTTGGACAGCGTGCAACTCGTGGAGTTGCTCCACGCGGCTGCCCAATTTTGTTTGGACTTGTTAGTCGGCTACTTGTTGATTTTTCGCCAATAGGGTTACCAAATTTTGTTTTGATTTTTATCGCTCGTGTGCGAAAGCATAATTAGATAAAAGTTATTGTTGTTTGTGCAACACAATAGCACTCTCTCCTTGTGAGAGGGACGATTAGATCGTAGTGTGCGATAATTGAATTAGACTTCCAGAGTACCGAGTTTTCCTTTACCTTTGATCGCATCGAAAAGGTAAGATTCCTAAACTAATTTTTGTAAGATATTATTCATGTTGTATGATAGATTCTCAAGTTAGTTTGTATGTACACTATATTCGCACCACGGGCATAGTGTTAAAAATGTATTGTATTGTCTGTATATTTGTGCCTTGCAGGTGCGTAGCAGAGTAATTGCGCGATGCTTAGTGATAAGCATCGCATGCGGCTGAAAATGCCATGCAAAAAGAAAAAGAAAAATGCAAATGCAAAAGCATACAAATCGGGTAAATTTTACTTTTTGTCTGAATCCTTGCTATTGAAGAAGAGTAATACTTTTGAATGAAAACATTTTAAATGTTGCCATTTTATTCCTGTTATGATCTTGCATATGGTTCAGAACTTTAAATTTTTACGTAACTCCTCAATTATCTTAAATCTTGATACATTTTGTCTTCCGCATTTTCTTTTTCTTATGGGAGAAACCCTTAGAGTAATAGTCCCAATCAAGTTGTGTCTATGGATGATTCTGTACTAAATCTGATACTGGGAGGCTAATATACACTGGTGCTTGCGCTCAAGTGGACCGTCTAATATTTTGAACGGTTGGAATGTGACCATAGATGAACTCGTTGGTATATTACTTTTGATAACCATGTGAATGGCTTATATAAATAAAAAGTTTTAATTTTTTCTCAAAATTTAGGGTTTGGAAAAGTTTTAAAAGGTTGAATTTTTGAGGGACGTTACATAGCCCCATACCAGAGTTGCCAGACGAGGAAGCGAGAGCGGGAAGCGATACGGGAAGCAGAAGCGGGAAGCGAGGCACTTCTAAAATTTTAGGAAGCGGGAAGCGCGGGCCGACTTAGGAGCGAATCAGGAAGCGTCTCGGAAGTGACCGAAGAAGCGTCTCGGAAGCGAAGTAGAAAGCGCCATAGGATTCGAGTGAGAAGCGAAAGGGAAGCGAATAATAATCGAAAGGGAAACAAAAATATAATTATAATATTATATATTTTTATTTTATCAAAAAATAAGATTGATGCCATCGTTAACAAAATAAAACATGTATCTAAGACAATAAATAATATAAGTTGTAATTATCTAACAAATGCATCATATTGCAACTGTCAAGCATTTAAAAAATCATACGTCAAAAGAAGATCATAATTCACATTCTTGTTGCAACCATTTAACAAATGCATGCAAGCAATAAATAATGCATTAATAAAACAATTAAATTTAATAAAAAAGTGTATATTTTTCAATGAAAGAATCAAATGACTTGTTATTTGATGTTGTGATTGTTGTAAATCTTGTCATCTCTGCAACATAGAAAATGAGAAATCAATAAACTCAAAGATTATATAAAGATATGGTTAAATTTTTAATCTATAAATTTTTAAACAGTAAATTATAAGCTACAAAGTTCTAAACTCTAAAATTAAAATTAACATAATCCACCACTTCACTTCATCATGCAAGATTCAAAATAAAAGTACATATCAAACCAACAAAATATTACAAGATCATGACAAAAAAGTAACATAAAAGTTTTTAAGTTGGATTACTCCAACTACATCATCAAAAAAATAATTAATAATTCAAGAGTTCATTAATCTATCATCTTTCTCTTCCCCTTCAAGTCAGCAATAGATCACAAACTTTCTGCATCATCACGTGTGTCTTGTCCTCCACGACCATGTCTTCTGCTCCTTCCTTTATTTCCTATAATGAATACGTTAAAAAATTAAAATGTTCAAAAATCATATTTTAAAATATAAAAACACAATATCAACATACCTTGCCTAGGTCTCCTGCTAAAGAAACGATCAATCCGACATTGAGGAACTAATGGTCGCTCTTGTATATCTGCAGTTCTATTAGCTCTGTTGGATTGATTTGTATCCTCTTCAACTTCATTTTTACGTATGATTATTGGAGGTAATGGACCTCTTGTTTGTGCATCTTTGGGTTTGAATTTGGAAATAATGCTTGATTGTTGTGCACTATCATCCAAATCTCTCCAACGCATGTCCTCTAATCTCAACGTATTTTCTTCTACAATAGGAAGTTCTGGATTGATATCCTATTTTCGACTAGGACCTTCTTTGTAGCGATTGTTGTACCTTTTTATAACAAGGATATAAAACATGAATGATAATAAATAATCATTGATAGAAAAAAAGAAAAAAATGCCAAAACAAAAGTACAACATAATTTAATCATACATGTCAATCAATCGAAGATTGAAATGAATATACACTAAGGTATCAACACGATCTTCATTGAGCCTATTTCTTTTAACATTGTGAATATAACTATAGGTGCTCCACACTCTTTCTGCAGAAGATGTGATAATAGGTTGAGATAAAACCTTAATGGCTAATGCTCTCAACTCAGGTGTATCACCACCATAAAAACGCCACCAATTAAGCACCGACATTGTAGGATTCAGTGCATCCATTCTTGCTGCATTTCGGCTAAATCTTCCACTTCTTGATGCAAAAGGCATAAGTTGTGACCTATAAAGTGTAGATAACTCTTCATTTCCAACAGATATCGCCTCAAGCGCGAGCATTGCACCGTGTAAGATATCATTATCCTTTTCTGCAAAAAAAAAGTTTAATAACTATAATAAGAAAATGCAAATAAAATAATAAAATAATTAAATCGTTAAACTTTAAACTTTATTAAATAGATAGAATAAAATTTTTACCAGGAGAAACTCGTTTGACCCCTCCTGCTGCTGGGATCTTGAGATACTTCGACTCGTAATATTTTGGAGTAAGCATGTGGGCTAAACTATGGAGAGGCATATTCATTCTATCCCATCTATTTGAGACAATCTTATGAATCTTTTCATACAAATCTGGTTGTCCTTTTAGATTGTCTTTGATTTCCCCAACATGTTGTCCATGCTTTCATACACTTCACCAATTATAGGGCCTTCCTGATCACAAAATTTAATCATCTTATATATGGGTTTTGTAATCAATAATGCTAAACGTACAAAATCCCAATATTCTTCGTCAAGAACAATTGTTTCTGTTGTAACAACCCTTTTTTTCATAGTTTCATCCGTGCATGACTGCTTCCACTCACTCCATCTATCTGAAATTACTGTGAGCCTCAAGCTCTCCCTCACATCAAGCAAGCGCTTCAAAGTAGTATAATGTGAAGCAAACCTTGTTTTTGCAATCTTTATTAACTCTAATTTTTCATTGCTTCTAAAGATTGCTAGTGCCTTTGAATGATTTGTAATATACTTCACAATTTATTTACTCTGCAAATATGTTTTCCCCAACCAATAAAACTCATGTGCCAAATCCTTAAAGATCAAATTAAGTGTGTGCACAACACAAGGTGACCAAAAAATATATTTATACGTTTGTTTTAACTCTTCACCTGCTAACTTGCAATTTGTTGTATTGTCTGAAATCACTTGCACTACATTAGAAGGCCCCACAAGTCTAAATCCCGTCTTCAAAAAGTCGGCAATGTTTGTAGCTGACTGTTGCACATTAGAAAAATCGCTTGCATATAAAAATATAGAGCCAAAACAGTCTGAGGCAAGTATATTTATCAAGTGTTTGTTCTTGATATTTGTCCAACCATTTGAGACAATGGAAACTCCAAACTCAAACTTTTTTCAAAATTCATTTAACTCTCTGTGAACACACTCTTTTTCACTGTCAAGCAATGTTGTTAGTGCTTTTTCATATGATGGGGGTTTATATCCAGGCACTTTACTAACTGCAGATATCATCTCTTCCCAATATGGTGATCGAAGCACATTGAAAGGTATGCCAAAAATCTGATAATTTTGTGATCTACATCATCTCTTTCTACCTTTTTAAAGGTATCACGCAGTGTTGTGAGAGGCGTACACCTCAGTATTTGAAGCGTACGCCTCACAGGCGAGGCACACGATCAAGGTACTGAGGCGCACACTCAGTACCTGAAGCGCTGCCTCCTCAACGGTGATTTTGAGATTTTCTTTTTTTAACAGTCTTGCTCAGGTAAAAAATGATGAAGATATCGAGCAATTTACAACATTATGCCTAACTTATCATCCATTTACAAAAGGCCGTTTGATTTCAGGGCTATTACATTAAACAACCTCTTTATTTATTTTTGTCAAGGTACTTTATCTGGATGCATTTTAATGGTAGCCTGAGGTATAAAATGGTGTTTTTTTTTCCAGTTTTTGTTGGACTTCCAGGCTTATATGTATAAGTTTTAATTAAACAAAAAAACTTCTGAGGGGCTGGGCTGGTCTGTCGGCGACCTCATGGATCTGTCGGCGGCCTTTTTTTATATATACATGAAAAAATTGCTCTCAAGATCAGATGTAGCCAGTGAGGGTCTGTCGGCAGCCTCATGATACTGACTATAGATCGTCGTCCTCCAATGCATAATTTGGTATACTCTCCTCTTCCTCTTTGAGTACCGCGGTGCGTGGTTTTTCATCGGCGAGCAGTTCTTGGAAAACACTGCAAGCATCATCTCATTCAAGGTCGATTCTGACATCGCCTCCCTGTTCGGCCCCGATCAGTTAATGGCGGACGCAGAGATCGGTGATGAATCTTTATTTTTTTTTGTTATGATTTTGTACTAAAATAACTAAAAGCAAATTAGTAGTTCTTATTTAAAATTTT
The DNA here is from genome assembly GCF_984573655.1 of Nuphar pumila. NCBI lineage: Eukaryota > Viridiplantae > Streptophyta > Magnoliopsida > Nymphaeales > Nymphaeaceae > Nuphar > Nuphar pumila. Next base: position 114,369,599 of record NC_143253.1, on the reverse strand, counting down.
CATTATTTTATTAATATTATATATTTTATTATTTTGATCACGAAGCTTACGCTTCAACGCCTCGAGGCTTACGTCTCGCTTCATAACATGCTCAACGCCTCGCTTCGCCTCATCGCATTTAACAACCTTGGTATCACGAATATCAACTGTTTTTCGGCTTCCACTAGATGATGTAGTCATACTAATAGGCTTCTTCAGATTATCAATTCTTGATCTCCTCAACTCAAATGCACTTGATGAAACCTCCACTCTGCGAACTTGCCTCTTAATTTTTTTTGTTGCAACTACAGGGCAAAAGGCAATCCCAACACTTTGTTCCTTTAAAGATCCCATGAGATGTGCAAAAACTCGAGTATATGACCCATGATAAATATCTTTGCAGTGCCTGCACATAAAAACCTGGGTTCCACCTTGCTTTCCTTGCCCACTCTTCTTTTGTTTCAATATATGGCGCCATGACACTGTTGTTTTATACATGCTAGGTGGTTCATCATCTTGATCATCTTCAGAATAGTAGTCATATTCTTCTTCATCTTCCTCATCAAAACAATTTTCATTTCTATCCTCAAACTCATATGGACAATCTGGTCTTGCCCTTTCTTGCATTGTCCTTCTCAACACCACTAGACGATTCATGCTCCAAATTGTACAAAGAATCATCATCATCATCATCATCATAATTATCGTGATCATAGCTTGTGATGGTCATTAATGAAGCAAAGAACAAGCAAATATACCTGCATCATAAAAGTATAAGAATCATTTTAGAACACTTTAAAAAAACTATTATTAACAGCAAAAGATGGAGAGTGGAATGCGAAAATAAAAGGAAAAAAAAGAGACTCAAAGTGAACCATGAACGCCCCTTGCAATCGAACTCCCATAAAATACCGTGGGGTTTACTAAACAACTTCAGTGTCAGCGCACATAAACTAATCATGCTCATTTCTTAAAATAATCCAGACTATATGTATCACACACAGCTTCACAGTCACAATCTAAATTTCAGAACTATGAAACCAATCAGATTTCCTTTTTCTAATAGCATTAACACCCGTAACGAATACAGAGGAAAGCATCAAGCCTTAAAATTCAAGTTTAATCAAACTAAATCTCAAACAAACATGACAGTTGAAACTTGAAACACCACAAATTTAATTTAACTAAGGAAATCACAAATAGGTCGAAGCTTGATAAATCCAATCTAAAAAGATCTGCAGACTAGTTCTATTTATTCTTATCAGAATATGCCCATCAAATCAAATTTAACGAATCAGTACATGAATCAGCCAAGAGTCCAAGACTCAATGCATATAGCAAAATTTGTGAATCAGCCAAATTTTAGTTTTTGAGATAAAATAAAAAATGGCTATAGTTATTAATAAAAGTCTATTTCATATGGACAAATCAAACTATTTGCTGCAGTCAGGGTTGGGCTACAAAAATGGTTAAAAATCTATTTCATATGGAATCAGGGCTGGGCTAGGACTGGGCTTTTAAAAAAAAATAAATAAATAACTATTTCGGGAGACAGGACCAGGCTGTAGCCTCCCGAAACAGTTATTTATTTATTTATTTTTAAAAGCCCAGTCCTAGCCCAACCTTGATTCCATATGAAATAGATTTTTATCCATTTTTTTAGCCCAACCCAGTCCTAGCCCAGCCCTGACTGCAACAAATAGTTTGATTTGTCCATATGAAATAGATTTTATTAATAATTGTAGCAATTTTTTATTTTATGTTAAAAAAAAAAATTCGGGGACGTTGCCCCCGAACCCCCGACTCTCACACAATTTTTTTTGCTACACCCCTGTTTGCCCCCCCCCCCCCTCACACACACACACATGAATCCTAGCTACGCCACTGCACTGAATCCCTACAACTTGCTACTCACGAAACAAACCATTCACAGAGGTATGAATATGACTATAACTTTGATGGATCAACAATCTGAACACAAGAATGAATAGTGGATGAGACCTCAAGCGAATCGAAAGAGAGAGGTCGCTGGACGTCAGTGGAAGAGAGAGGAACATACCTGAACAGAGACATTGTCAATGTCGATCGAGGTCTTCGGATGTCAACAAAGGAGGAGGTCGCCGATCGTCGGAGGTAGCAGATCGGCGGAGGTCGCCGATCGTTGGAGGTCGCAGATCGTCGATCGTCGGTGGCCGAAAATGTGTGTGTGTCTGAGAGAGAGAGAGAGAGAGAGAGAGAGAGAGAGAGAGAGAGAGAGAGAGAGAGAGAGAGAGAGAGAGAGAGAGATGAAAAGCAAAACCCTGAGCCTTCATTCTTAAGTTTTCACGATTTTTTTAAAATATCTGTTTTGCCCTTATTCAGAATTTTTTTTAGTTTCTTGTTTTTCACGTGTCAATTTCGTTTTGAAAAAGGGTAAAATTGATATTTCGTAAATGTGTCCCCCTTTAAAGGGGGACGCGCTTCCCTTTAAAGGGGGATGCGTTTTCCTTTAAAGGGACACATTTCTTCTTTTTTACGTGCGCTTCCCCGTGCATTTCGGAAGCGCCGCATTTCGCCCTTCCGAAGTGCATCTCATGGAAGCGCGCTTGCCCTTATGCATATGCGTTTTCGGTAACTCTGCCCCATACTCCCCTCAGGGTAGTATGTCATGACAAGATCTTTGCCCTGCCCAAATCACGTGCCCCTTTGAAAAGCACCTTATTAGTGACGACATCAATAAAAGATTTAATGTGTGTGAGTTAGTATAAGCAATGAGACTTCCTCTCACGATGGTTGGTCATGGCCATTCCGCTCTCAACATAGCACTCATGCATTTTTGTAGTTAGTTCATTTCACACACAGGAGATGATCAACATGTATCAATTCATAGCATAGTAGTTAAGATAAAACATGAACATGATAAGCGTTGACTCTTAAGTAACATAATTATGTATGCATTCCTTGCCTAGCCATTCAGTTGTAGGCATCGTAGCTTTACAGTAGAAGGTGTTCATATGTTTGGCGCTCGACCTATTTATAGACATCCACATGTTGGATACGTTCATAAATCCTTTATCAACGCACTTTGTTAAAATGTAAAACTATACATATATGTATATATAATAATATTATATTATTATATATATATATAAATACATTTTTCATTTCTTTCTTTTATGTAATTTTTTCCTTTATTTTTATTTTTTGTCTTTATGTCATCTAGTTCAGTTTGAACTAGAATGACTGTTGCTAGTCAAGTCCTGTCCAGACTTGACTAGCAATAGAGCTGTTGGACTGACACAGTCCAACAACTCTAAATAGAGCTGTTGGACACAGTCCAACAACTCTATTGAGTCCTCTTTCAGCTGTGTATATAAAGGGGTGCAACCCCTCTTGTATTTTATTCCAATGCTTCTTAAGCAATTGGTTTTTCATATCAATAAAGAATACATTTTTATTTTTATTTTCTTTCCAGTTATACCCTTTTTAAGGGTTATGCTTTAGTGTCATTCTTGACACTTGCCCTTGTTAATCTAAGCTCGTGTTTCGAAGATCCCCATTTCATTTCATGGTATCAGAGCTGCGGAAGTACTAAATCTTGAGGAAAAGCTGCCTCGGTTTCCGTGCCCGTTTGCAAAAGTGTTCGCCACTTGAAGAGAAGTGTTTTATCACTTCATTGGAGAAGATTTCACATCTTGTTGTATTGTTTTTTTTTTTCTTTTTCATTTTCCTTCTTGTTTCTCTTCTATCCCTATTCTTTCTCTCCTTGTAATCGATGGATGACAATGATAAAGTCACCATCATGCCTATGAAACTAAGCGATACGAACTATGTAACATGGGCTTCAATCATGAAGCACCATATATGGGGAAAAGGCTTATGGGGGATTGTGGATGGTTTCGATTTGGAACCTAAGCTATCTCTTACTAAAAAGGAGGGAGATAAAGAGGTCCCTCTATCGGAATGAGAGAAAATCAAGGCTATTGCCTCATACAAGAAGAAATGGAAAGAATGGAGAATATCTCATGCGAAGATAATGTCATGGCTTATCAATAGCGTTAACATTAAAAAATGCTCAAGTCTTGCCAAATTTGATCATGCCGATAAGGCATGGGAATACCTTAAGAATATCTATTCCCTTGAAGATATTGCACACGTGTGCAACCTCCAAGAAAAAGTTTGAATGATGACACAAGGAGACAAAACTATTCGTGAATATTACAATGGGTTGTCCGAACTTTGGGAAGAACTTTCTCCTTTAGAACCAAAGTGGCATTGTGCCGAAGACATCGAGCTTCGTCAGAAACAACTCGATGCTGAACATTTTTACCAGTTTATCACTGGATTAAGGCCGGAATTTGAAACCACTAAATCGGCCTTACTTTATCGAGAAAAAATTCCTTCTATTGTTGAAACTATTGAAGAGTTAACAATGGAAGAAAATCATCTCCGGAAAGGCTCTTTAAAAATTGAAGATGATTTCGTTTTAGCCGTGTCTAGACCAGGGAATCATGTTCGATCATATAGGCCTCCTCACTTTAACCGACAAAATGGTGACTATGATAAGAAGAAAGTTATTTGTCATCACTGTCATGAACCGGGACACTACAGGCCACAATGTCCCAAACTTAAGGAGCTGAGAGAAAAAAGAGTTGCAATTGCTGGATCGGAGCCTAAAGATCAGGATGCACCAGTTTCCCTGGCCCAACTAATGGAGATTCTTCAACCTCTCATCAAAGGTGCCTCTTCCTCATCTGAAGCTTCAACCGGCGCAACAGCCTCATCTTTTTTTGATCTAGGTAAAATTTCTTGGCTTCTTGACTCTGGTGCATCTTTTCATATGACCCCAAATAATCAAAGTCTATCCAAATGTGTTAAAAATAAAACAAGTGTGTTAAAGGTCTTTACTGCCGATGGGACTTCTCTTGAAATAGAAGGAATAGGAAATTTTGAAAAAAATTATAAAACAAATTTTTTTTCCAGAAATTAGACATGTTCCCAAATTAAATTTAAATCTTTTATCTGTATCTCAAATTTCTGATTATGAGTGTAATATTTTTTTTTCTTCTCATGGTTGTTGGGTACATGATCGCCAGTCAGGCAAGCTGATTGGGGAAGGCCATAAAGAAGAAGGACTCTATTAGATGGATTTTTTGGAAATGCCGAAGAAAGCTTTTTGTTATAATATTCAAAAAATAGAGTTGGAACTGTGGCATAAGAGACTTGGTCACCCACATATAGCCAAAATCCAACATTTTCCAAATCAAGGGAAATTTTGTAACTCTGAATCATTTGATTGTAAAGATTGTATTCTCGGCAAAATGAAAAGATTACCATTTCAGAACAGAACCTTTTTCTCTTCAAGACCACTTGAATTAATACACTCGGATGTTTGGGGTCCTGCACTAGTAATTTCTAAAGGAGGATTTGTTTACTATGTTATTTTTGTCGATGATTTCTCCCGACATACGTGGATGTACTTTCTCAAACATAAGTCTGAAGTATTTTCATACTTTCAAACTTTTCATAATATGGTTAAAAACAAGTTTCAAAATGATATTACTATTTTTCGCACATATTCAGGGGGAGAGTTTTTATCCACAGATTTTCAAAATTATCTTAAATTGCATGACATCACACATCAAAGATCTTGTCCTTATACACCTCAAAAAAATGGACTGGCAGAACGAAAACATCGCCATATTATAGAAACCACTAGGACTTTATTAATAGCAAATCAAGTCCCAAAAGACTTTTGGGCAGAAGCTGCCTTAACTGCCACCTATCTCATTAATAGGATGCCATTTTCTTCGTTACAAAATATCACTCCCATTGAAAAACTTATGAACATTTCTCCAGACTACTTTAGACTAAGAATATTTGGGTGCAAATGTTTCATATTTACAGACAAAAATGATAAACTTTCCCCTCGTGCGATTCCCTGTGCCTTTTTAGGATATGCTGAAAACCAGAAAGGTTATAAATGTTTTGACTTGAAAAATAATAAACTATATGTGTATAGAAATGTTTCCTTTCTTGAAAAGGAGAGCTTCTTTGATTTTAGAAAATTAAAAGACGTCACTGAGTACTCCTTTTTGCTAGATCTAACATCAACATCTGATGAATATGACCTTGACTGTAACTTTGATGATGATCAAAGAATTATTGATCTTAATGTTGAAATTGAAGAAGTTCATAGAGATACTAATATTCAATATTCCAGGCGACAAGAGTCTAATCCTCCATGTGCACTTGAGAAATATTCTAACATTCCAACTAGACAATCATGCCAAATCTCGAGGCCTCCAGGAAAGTTTGTATCATACGAGTCTTTCTCACCCACATATAGGGCAATTATTGCATTAATTCACTCATATGAAGAACCATCCACACATTTTCAAGCAAAAAATGATATCAAATGGATAGAAGCCATGAAAGCTGAATTAGATGCACTTGAAAAGGCTTCTACATGGAATATTCAAGATCTTCCTCCAGGGAAGAAAACTATAGGATGTCGATGGGTTTATAAAATTAAAACCAAGAGTGATGGTACTCTTGGAAGATATAAAGCTCGTTTAGTAGCCAAAGGTTATGCCCAAGAATATGGGATTGATTATGAAGAAACCTTTGCTCCGGTGGCTCGTATGACTACTGTCCGAACCTTAATTGCCTTAGCTTCTATCAAAAAATGGTCTATTTTTCAAATGGATGTCAAAAATGCTTTTTTAAATGGAAAGCTAGTTGAAGAAGTATATATGGAACCCCCTCCTGGTCTAAGTATTCCTAAGTGTAAAGTCCTTCGCTTAGAAAAAGCTCTTTATGGACTTAAACAAACACCAAAAGCTTGTTATGATAGGTTTAGTCGTGTTATGATTGATATTGGTTTTCAATTCTGTTTAACTGACACTGCTTTGTTTATTAAGAATTCTGATGCAGGGATCATTGTGCTTCTTCTCTATGTGAATGATATGATCATCACCGGAAGCGATAAATAAGGAGTTGAAACAATCAAAATACTTCTTAAATCTCATTTTGAAATGACTGATTTGGGCTTGTTGAGATATTTTTTAGGCATTGAAGTTGCTTATTCTCCTAGAGGATATTTATTATCTCAGACTAAATTTGCTTTTGATATTGTTTTCAGGTCTGGTATTACTGATGATACGAAAGTTGACACTCAAGAAGTTGTTAATGTTAAAATGAAGATTGATGATGGAGAACTTCTTGCAGACCCTACTCCTTACAGACAGCTTGTCGGGGCACTTTCCTATCTATCCATTACCCGACCAGATATAGCACATGCTGTTCATACAACAAGTCAATTTCAACATGCTCCTACTTCTGTTCATATGGGAGCAGTCATGCGTATTATCAGATACATCAAGTCCTCTCTTTCACGAGGACTTTTCTTATCTTCCTCCTCTTCTCTTGATTTAATTGCATATACTGATGCTGATTGGGGAGGTGATCCCAATAACAGACACACAACCACTGGCTTTTGTGTCTTTTTAGGGGAATCATTGATCTCGTGGAGGTGTAAAAAGCAACAGAAGGTATCTCTCTCATCCACCGAAGCTGAATACAGAGCCATGACAACCACGACCATGAAAGTAGTTTGACTCCGACGACTGCTTGCTGACATGGGAGCTGAAGCAACAAAGGCTTCACAAATGTGTTGTGACAACAAAAGTGCGATCTACATTGCCAGTAACAGAACATTCCACGAACGCACCAAATACATCGAAATGGATTGTCACTACGTCAGAGATGAATATCTACACGGGATAATTGATCTGCCATATGTCACTTCAGAATATCAGTTAGCAGACTTCTTTACAAAGCGTTTCGCTGCTCCCCGATTTCACTTTCTCTTAGACAAACTTTCGCTCATTGTACCGTAAGTTTGAGGGGGAGTGTTAAAATGTAAAACTGTACATATATGTATATATAATAATATTATATTATTATATATATAAATATATTTTTCATTTCTTTCTTTTATGTAATTTTTTTCCTTTATTTTTATTTTTTGTCTTTATGTCATCTAGTTCAGTTTGAACTAGAATGACTGTTGCTAGTCAAGTTCTGTCCAGACTTGACTAGCAATAGAGCTGTTGGACTGACACATTCCAGGACTGTGTCCAACAGCTCTATTGAGTCCTCTTTCTGCTGTGTATATAAAGGGGTGCAACCCCTCTTGTATTTTATTCCAATGCTTCTTAAGCAATTGGTTTTTCATATCAATAAAGAATACATTTTTATTTTTATTTTCTTTCCAGTTATACCCTTTTTAAGGGTTATGCTTTAGTGTCATTCTTGACACTTGCCCTTGTTAATCTAAGCTGGTGTTTCGAAGATCTCCATTTCATTTCACACTTTACCACATTATTGAGTATATGTGTCACTCTCTTGAGTGTTTTAACAACAAATCGTTGTTTGACTTATGTCACAACTTTGTAGGGTTTGACCAAGTCTCATGGTGTAGGCGTGTGTATCCTTTCAAGGAGAAGGAGTCTAAGTAGAGGCTCGTCTAGCCTTTCTTTAAGACAACAATATTATGTACTTCTATGCACTTTGTTTTTTGATTTGTGCTAATGCTTTACTTGGCCTAGTCGAGTATTAGACATGTACTTGTTTCTCTCATCTTTCAAATACTTGAGTTAGGACTATACCCATAGAAGACTCAAGTTCTTTGAAATGGATCTCTTTGGTAGAATATTTTTGACATTTTTTCAAGGTTGGTTTGGGTGAATATGAATTCCCAAAATCCATTTAAGCAAATATAAATTTACAAAACTCCATTGAATGATTCCAATTCCATTTGGGTTTATCCAAATCCAAAATCCATTTGAGAAGATCCAAATCCAAAATTCATTTGAGTAAATCCGAATCCAAAAAATCTATTTGAGTCAATCCAAATCCAAAATCCATTTGGGTAAATCCAAATCTCAAATCGATTTGAGTTGATCCAAATCCATTTGGGTAAATGTAAATCCAAAATTCAATTCGGTAAATCTAAATCCATTTGAGTAGATCCAAATCCATTTGGGTAAATCCAAATCCAATCAATCGGGTAAATCCAAATCCATTTGAGTAGATCCAAATCCATTTGGGTAAATCTAAATCCAAAATTCAATTGAGTAGATCCAAATCCATTTGAGTAGATCCAAATCCATTTGGTTAAATTCAAATCCAAAAATTTAATTGGGTAAATCTAAATCCAAAATTCAATTGGGTAAATCCAAATCCAAAAATTCAATTTTCAACAACCTCTCATTATTCAAAAATCGGATTTTTACTGAGAGAAATCCGAATTTCAAGAAATCTATTTTCTTTTGGTTAGATGAACCACAACCATCCAAATTTTTTCAATTTCATCTTTAATTCATCTAATTCACTTTGGTCATAAGTCTAATGATCATGGTTGCACGGTTTTTCAAAAATTGATTTCAATCAATTCATTCAAACTTTGAGTATACACTTTCTCATACCCACATGAATAAGATTCAAGAATGCAATTATAATCAAGACATATCCTTTCACACAAATTTTCAAAGGTAAAATTTCAATTTGTGATGGTCACATGGATTTCTAAAAAGTCTTTCAATTTGGAAGTAGTATGATTTGAAAAATTCTAAAATGCATGAATGCATATCTCTTAAAACAAAATTCTTCTTAATACCAACTAAACTTTTCCATGGTAATGAATTATCATTAGATCATGAAAAATCATTCTGCTTCTCATATGAACATAATAAAGAATATCGTGTAACTTGAGAAAGAATGAGGATAGAAAGAGTTGTAACATACTCATTTCCTATATCCACATATGTTATGAAAACACATGTTTATATAGTTGAGGCTAGAGATTAGGATATAGAAGAGAAATTAAATATTATCAAGTCATAAATATTAAATTTACTTACCTTGACTTGAGGCTTAGGCTTGAACTCCTCCTTGTTTTGGATCTTTCAAAGCACTAAGGGAGTAGAGAAGAGTTCCTAGAAAGGCACCCTTCACTACTCTCAAGTGAAGAAAGAAGAAAAACCTCAAAAAACCAAAAAGAGAGAAGAAATAAGAGAAGGAAGAGAAAAGCTCTTGGATACTTGAAACTCTCAATTTGATGGGGTATTTATAAAGAGAGGGTAACGATTACAAGAAATAAATATCTCAATTTTCCAACACTTTTCTCCCAAGCATTTCCTATATGTTATTATGATACTTTATTATGATACTATTAGTGTTCCCATACAATGCCCGTGTCCTGCAATGTTAATAGGACGTGCTCAAATTCTCATGCTCAATGTCAAATGTATCTACTCTGTTACAAAGGGTCTTAAACTCCTAGGTTAAGAAAGTCTGTTTTCCTTTGTCTTTTGACCGTGTATTGGCAAGATTTAGCTCTGCCCCTATGTCCTCTTCATGGCCACCGGGGACCTCTATCTGCATTTAAATAGTAAATTGTATAATGCTGTGAGTGCTGAATATGCTTCTAGCGTGGTTCTTCACCTTTAGATACTCTCATTCTTTTTTCAAACATGCCATAGAAGCATCATCCTTTTGCTACTAACTATAATTACCACATCTACTACTACAAACAACTAACCCATCTCAACCTCTCAAACAGTGCAATACTGGCTGCCCTACACTCGGTACAATCTTCCACAAGCAACACTTCATCTCAAAATGATGTGCTATCTCCAATTCTCAATTTAACATTGCGGTGAAATCAAAAGGGTTTTGCAAATTTAGGGAATTTGACCAACACTAAAAAGAGTAGCACACACCAACCAAAACTAAACCAAAATGGGAACTGCAAAAACTCGAAAATAAACAGGAAAAGAGAGAAAACTAAAACAATGGTATCAGCAATCAAGAGAAGAAGAAAGTGAAAAATTACCATCGGAATATTTCAGAGACTGCTGAGCTTTTTAGGCGAGGGGATCTATCGATTCTATCCCTTCACCGAACACAGACCTGATTGGGTGTGCCACGTGAAAAGAAAGAAAGATGTCATTACACGAGAAGATCACAATGTTTCTTCAACTTCTGAGATCAATTCGAGAGAATTTCGGCATTCCCATCTGCTGAGAAACAACACCAACCAATCAATATCGAGCATTCACGCATAAATAACAAACAAAAGTCATATATATATATATATATATATATATATATATAGAGAGAGAGAGAGAGAGAGAGAGAGAGAGAGAGAGAGAGAGAGAGAGAGAGAGAGAGAGAGATTACCATCAATTTTGATTAGTACCCACTTCTTGTGTCGAACCCAAAACTGTCAGCACCATCAATTTTGGTGAGAACCCACTTCTTATTTTGTACCCAAACCCTTTCCTTTACTTTAGGATTAATTTCCTGGGGATTCCGTTCTCTACCAAGTTCCTAATCCGTTTGGGAGAGATATTGGGGGATGAAGACAGACGATCGATAAGGCCATGGTGTAGGGTCGGCTACTAGAGAGGGGGGGGGGGGGGGCGCATATAAGGTGATCAGTCAAATCACTTTAAGAAAGTGATTTGACATCTTCACCGTCCATTGCTTCATCTCAGAGAACCCCACGATCTTTATGCAATTTGTGGACAGTGACCATGCCAAATCACTTTAAGGAAAGTGATTTGGCAGATCACCTGGGGGTGGGTTGAACCTCAAAATGATACAATTGGTTTTTTTCTTTGTGAATTGTTAGGTCACAATTTTTCATTGGTCACATTTGGAAGTGGGGCAAATTTTCAAGAGCAAAAATAAATATTCATGTCATGTGAAGAGCGTCTGAAGTGTCTGAAGTGCGGCTGGAAAACATTAACCACCCGTCTTTGTATCTTCAAGAGATTTTTCATCTACATTTTTCTGTAGGAAGGTATTTTCATATGAAAATTGTACAAGTGTGAAAATTTTGCATATGAAGAATTTTATTCCTTTTATAATGGCATGGAAAGTTATGATTTTCATATTTTTATTATAAAATTTCCTTTTTTTTTCATAGATAACTGAAAAAACCCACCTCACTCACTCGCTTGCAGAAAAATCTTAGGAAAATTTTCAAAAAGCCACCAAACTTTTCTGTCTAATTCATATGCCCACCAAAAGTTTGGGAGTTTCCAATTTCCTGACAAAGTTTCTACGAGGGTTAATCAAATAGCACCAAGTTTACTTAACCTTAATAAATTCTGCTGTTTATTTATTAAAATGACCATGTACCCATACATCTTTCTCAAATGAAAGGGCCTAGTCTTTGGGAAACTTTTTTCTTTTTTTTTTAAAGGCAAGTTGGGGTTAGGCAAAACCCTATCAGTTATACACTATATCATTGGGTTTTGAACCTACAACTTCCCAACACAAAGTGGCGTGCACTAGCTGCTCCTACCAGATAAGCTGAGCCCCATTTAGAAATTTTTTTTAGCCTTCATTTAATTCACCACTCATTACTTTTATCTTCATTTAATTCTCAAAATTTGCAAAACCCCTTTGATTTCACCGCAATGTTAAATTGAGAACAGGAGGTAGTGCATCATTTTGAGATGAAGTGTTGCTTGTGGAAGATTGTATCGAGTGTAAGGCAGACAGTATTGCACTGCTTGAGGGGTTGAGATTGGTTGAGATGGGTTAGTTGTTTGTAGTAGTAGATGTGGTAATTATAGTTAGTAGCAAAAGGATGATGCTTCTATTGCATGTTTGGAATACGAATGATAGTAACTAAAGGTGAAGAACCACGCCAGAAGCATAATCAGCAGTCACAACATTATACAATTTGTTATTTAAATGCAGATAGAGGTTCCTGGTAGCCATGAAGAAGAGGACACAGGGTCAGAGCTAAATCTTGCCAATACACGGTCAAGAGACAAAGGAAAACAGACTTTCTTAACCTAGGAGTTTAAGACCCTTTGTAACAGAGTAGATACATTTGATATTGAGCATGATAATTTGGGCACGTCCTATTAACATTGCAAGACATGAGCATCGTATGGTAACACTAAGAGTATCATAATAACATATAGGAAATCTTATGATAAAATTAACGTGTAATCTTTTCTGATTTACTATTTAAAGAATACTGGTTGCCGATAAAGCTATACCAATTTCATTGTAGTTGTTCTCTTAACTTGTAGCCGTTTTGATGAATCCAGGCATTAATGCAGGTCTGTTATGATTAATGAATCCTGTACTTGGATGTATTTTTTCCCTAATGGAGCAAAACTCTTTTTATTTAGTTGATCATTTTGATTTTTTTTTCTGCAATTGTGGTGATAAGAAGCTGCCAAGGAGCCATCACACCTGCATGTTTTGTTTACTTCAAAATTGATTAGGAGTGATCTAAAGCAAAACATTCCAATGTTGATTGTTTGTCAACCAAGATTGCATTTTTATTGATACTGATTTTAACATTTGGTATGCTAGTAACTGAGTTGTTATTGCACAGACATTCACTTTCTTTGATGTCATTTACTTTTTCATCTGTTTCTAATTTTTTGCCAATTTTGTTCTTCACATGTTATGTGATTGGTTATTGGTTTTCAACTTCTTGATTTAATATTTCTTCACTTTTACTGTTTGAATTCAAGTGAACAGTACTTTCCATTCTTTAATTTTGTCTTGTTTTCCTAATGCTAAAAAGTTTTTTTATATTTAATTCACTGAGACTTGCTTTTTCTCTTGTTCATCTATGTGCTACTGTTTATCCAGATGCTTAGTCATTTCAGGTTTTGGATCCGTGGATAATGGCAGAAAAAGGGATCTTGAGGGGCAGAATGAAGTGGAGAGGAATTCCAGTGGAACTGTCTCTAGCATGAACAATAATGATAAAATGAGTAACTATCCTTGTGAGGATGCAGATAGAAGAATGGTAGATTCTAGTGGAAATGTAGGAGGGGATGACAAGGTGGTACAAGAATCTAGTGAAAATGATCTTCATGTGAATGGCAATGCTGATGTGGTTGATGGTTCTACTCAAATGCATCCTTGTGTGGATATGGATGGAAGGGGTCATGGGGAAGATAAAGCTGAGGAGAGTGCTAGTGGAAAGGATCTCTATGTAGGTGAAGATGATAAAATGGAAGCAAGTTCTAGTGAAAAGGGTAATGTGGATGGGAACAATCTAACAGTAGAAAATTCCAATAAAAAAGATTCTGTTGCTTCTGGAGGGGACACAATTATGGAACCCTATGTGGGTATGGAATTTAAAAATGAGGAAGCTGCTAAATCATTCTACAATGCATATGCTAGACGAGTAGGTTTTAGTATCAGATCAAGTAGCACCCAACGCGCTCGTGGTGGTAAGTGTATTGGTCGGCACTTAGTTTGTTCGAAGGAGGGATTTCGCCAAAAGAGAAAGGGAAATAACGAAACACAAGGTAAAAGGTTTCGGCCTGCTACAAGGGAAGGGTGTAAGGCATCATTACATGTAAAAAGAGAGAAAAATGGGAAATGGGTAGTTAAGAAATTTGTGAAAGATCATAATCATGCCCTTGCAGACCCCAGTGAAGCTCAATATCTTCGATCACATAGGACTGTTACACGAACTATGCAAAGTTTTATTGATACTTGCATGGCCTCAGGGTTGCACACTAATCTTTTGGCATCCTATCTTAGAGACAAAGCAGGTGGTCCTGGAAATATTGATGCTGCTGAACAAGATAAAAAAAATCTTGTTCATGATTTTCGAAAGAGGATCCTGGGGAAAGATGTTCAGTCCATCCTTGACTATTTTAAGCATGTGCAAACTGAGAATCCTTTATTTTTTTATGCTATACAAGTCAATGGAGAGGGGCACATGACTAATTTTTTTTGGGCTGATGCCAGATCTAGAATGGCATATGCACATTTTGGTGATGTTGTTACACTTGACATGACATTCAAGACAAGTAAATATGAACTGCCATTTGCTGTATTCACGGGACTTAACCACCACAGACATGTCATATTTTTTGGTTGTGCACTTCTTCTAGATGAATCAGAATCTTCATTTGTTTGGCTGTTTTCTACATGGCTTGAAGCAATGTTTGGACGGCAACCAGTTTCATTAATTACCGACTCTGATCAAAGCATAAGTGCTGCAGTTGCGAAGATATTTCCAGGAACTCGTCATCGTCTTTCCTTACATCATGTTTTAAGAGAAATGCCAGATAAGCTATCCCATGTATATGAGATGCATCTAAATTTTGAAGATGAATTTTATAAATGCATTCACATGACTGAGACAATTGTTGAGTTTGAAGATTGTTGGGAGTTCCTTGTTGATCGATACAACTTAAGGGAGAACCAATGGGTTCAATCAATTTACAGTATACGCCATCAATGGGTACCTGCATATTTTCGAAATACGTTTTTTGCAGAAATGGCTGGAAACCATTGGAGTGAGAGCGTGCAATCAATCTTTCATGAGTATATAAACTCAAATACTACTTTTCTGGATTTTCTGAAGCAACAAGGAAGAGCAGTGGAGGGCCAATACAAAAAGGAAATTCATGCAGACTTTGAAACAAACCAATCACAACCAATTCCCAAAACATCATGGCCTTTGGAGAAACAAGCCGCAGATCTTTATACAAGAACAGTATTTGCAAGGTTTCAAGATGAATTACTCGACAGTTTTGGTTATATGACCGATGAAATAGAGAATGATGGGATGGGTGTAATTTATAGAGTGATGAAATTTGGAGAAGAGAAGAGGGAATGCACTGTAAAGTTGGATATTTCCACAATGAGGGCTAGTTGTAGCTGCCAGATGTTTGAGTTTTCAGGCGTTCTTTGTAGACATATTCTGATTGTCTTCGTGCAAAGAAGTATCATAATCCTCCCACCACAGTACATCTTAAAGAGGTTCACAAGAGGTGCCAGGAGTGGGGTTGTATCTGATGAATGTCACACTGATACACAAGTTGGTCTTCAAGAATCTATAAGCTTGAGGTATAATGATCTTTTTAACAAGGTCATTAAGTTTGCAGAAGATGGAGCAAGTTCCGCAGATACATATCACATGGTATTGCGTGCTCTAGAGAAGGCCTCTGGGGAGATCACCAGATTAAAAGAAAATGCAGCCATTGATCGAGGCACACGAAGTATTCGTCAAGAGAATAACAGTGAAAATGAAGTTGATAATTTGATGAACCAGTTTACTTCACATGATGCTCGACAAGTGAAACCCCAAAAAAAACTAAGACATTGTAACATCTGCAAAGCAAACAATCATGACAAGCGCAACTGCCCAGCATTGAGGGCTACTTCTGCCATTGGGTGCTTGATGCCATCAGGTACACAGATCTTCCTTTCAAAAGCTACTTAGAGTAGTAACTTCAAGTGTCATCAAGTTTGACTTGATGCCTACTGTCTTTCAGTTGACGAAGAAGCACACAATGACCAAGGGTTTCATTGGTTGAGTGGTGAAGAACTTGGATTATCTATTGGAATTCCGTAAGCAATTTATGTTTCTGTTGTTTCCTTATGGTTCATGAAACCCTTTTTTGCTTAGTCGTATGCTCTTAACTTTCATTGGATTGGCTGAACAGGATCTTTCCATCAAGTTCACGTTAGAAAACCATGCTAAAAAGGCAGTTGCTTGACAACCCATGTCATGGAGGTAAGACCATGCTCCTTTTTAGCAATCTTGTGGTATTCTCCCATGTTATATTTGCATCTCTCTCTCTCTCTCTATATATATATATATATATATATATATATATATATTAGGCCACTATAACTTATGCTGGTACACTTGATTTATGTGGATCCAGTTTTCCAAAAGCTCAAATTAACCTTTGGATCATGTGAAGCATGTTCTATTTACTATTTCATTCATTAAAGCTGACGCCAGCATGATGTTTGGGTCATTTTTAAGCTATCTTTCTTTTCAATAATCGTGAGTCATCCATTTTTTGCTATCTTGAAAATTTAATCTTTTGTTATATTGGATATGATTAAACCTACTAACATAGTAAATAAACTATATTAAACACATCTGTATTGTTACATTTAAGGTTTGGTGGCTAGATCCATGCAAACAAAAGAGTGTACTGCCATTCACACAAAAACACACAGGCACACATCTAATGATAGGGGTTCACTGGGAGCACACACTCTCATTTATTGGGAAATCATGGATGTAAATTACATCTACTCAATTTGATGCCACAGATTATTCAGCATAGCCTGTTTGCTAAGGATCACATTTTGGGTAATTTTTTTAAACATAAAATTACGATTATTTGAGACATGAAAATTTCATACATTGCAGATTGTTTGATTTTTCAAGCTCTTGAAAACCCTGCATGTGCATCACAATCACGGATCACATTTTGGGTCATGTTTTTTAAACATAAAAATACGATTATGAGACATGAAAATTTGATACATTTAATTTTTCAAGCTCTTGAAAATCCTGTGTGCGCATTACAATCATGTGGTCCAAAACTTCTTGTAAACAAGTTATGGAGGTCACATCTTTACGGCCTAATTGACAGAACTCAAAATTTATGAAAATTATGGTCTACTATGTGTGTGTGGAGAGAGAAAGAGAGAGAGTTCGGCTTATTATAGTTTAACTTTTTAAGATGGAAAAGTTTGCATTTGCAGGCATAAAAAGTTCCAACACCGTGTATTTTATTAAAAAAAGAAGTGTATTTTATGTTGTAAAATACTAGCTACACTTGTGGGTTCCACTCTAAACCCATGAGTTCAAACTCATAAGGGCAGATCATGTTGACCAAGTCTGACCCTTAGATGTGTTCAGCATGATCCATTTAATGGGGATCAACTCTTGGATCGTGTTCAATGTTAAAACAAGAGTTTTTGAGTGAAAATTCTGTACAGTATAGGCTATTGATTTTTTAACCCTTGGAAAAACATATATACATGCTGGAAAAATTCTGTATGCTATTTTATTATCCTCTTTTGATTGAATATAATTTTCTTTCAAAAAAAAATAATCAAAATTCTGTTTCTTACTCATGGGTTTGGAACCCACAAATGTAGCCAATGTTTTCTGCATACTCTTGTGTGCATGCGTGTGCATGTGTGTGTTGAAAGGGGCAGAATTCATCTGATTATAGTATAACTTTTGCAGGATGAAAAGTTATTTGCATTTGCAGGCATAAAAAAAATTGATATCTTGTATCAACTCCTTGCTTCATGAATTTCCCCCAGATGTGTTGTTTTGTTGTACATAAAAGTCTTTGTTGGTGAATACTGTAGCCTGAATTAAGAAAAAAACTCTAGCCTGTGTGTGTGTCGCAATCTTTTTCTTTTTTTGGGTGAATGAAGAAGAAATCCACGTGACAATCTTATGTGAACAAACTCTAGTTAGATGAGGTCCTTATTATGATTGGTAGCCTGAAATCAGTAGGACAAAGCCATAGTTTTACTATAACAATCTGAAATCTCACTCTTGTATAAAAAATTGGTCAGTTGAAATGCAGTGTCATGTAGTACTGACACTGACAGCCATATTATTCACGTAAATATAGGTTCGAATAAGATAGCTGCAGCCTGCACTGGTTATAATTGCACTATCTTAACCAAATGATCTCAAGTTTGAATTGAACCTAGGGTTATTGCCCAGCTTAACTGTGAAAAAGGAGGGAAATAATAAAAACTGAGGTGAATCATGTTGGGTAATGCGTATTCAACTTAATTTTTTAATTTTTTTTGGCTAGGCCAAGGAAAAAACTTCCTTATCACTGGCCGCACATTAACAGGCCTCCAGTTGATAAAACCCTTGAGGTGCTCATCAGGTGTTGGACTAGTCCAACAGCTAGAAATCTAGCTGTTGGACTAGTTCCAACAGCTAGTATTTGGTTAAGTTCCAAGTGGAACTTAACCAAACTAAATATTATCTAGTTCGATACAAACTAGATAATATTTATTGTAGAATAAATTAAAAGAAAATAAAAAATAAAAAATAAAAATAAAAAATATATATAATAAAAATACATTATTATTATATATATATCTATATTACATTTTAACAGTAGATTTGTGGAATATGTTGACTGCTATAAAGGATACATATGTTGGAATTTTACCATGCTATGCATCATTATATCTTGGCATGTTATCTTTGATGAAGGAAATTTTGATATTATAGAGAATAGAAGGGAGGTATAATTACCCAAATAGTCATCGTTGAGCACTTATTAATGACATTGGCCATTGGATGAGTTTATCTTTATTACAAGGAGTTGGTGGATCATGTGAAATACATAATAATCAGCCTAGTTAGGATGACCGTGATTCAGCCCAAGATGATGGTCATAATACCATGCTTCCTATTGCATATGAGCCAACCGACATTGCTTCACAGCCAATGCCACACTCCTTTTACGCAAAGCAAAAATTTCTAAGCCAGCCATAGTCTTTGGCATAACGATGGAGTTCCATCCCACCAAGTGCCTCTTATAAGGTCCATTTACACCTCGCCACAAAAAATTTGATAGGACGCACTTAAGTTGTTGCTCAACGTTGACTTGCATGACACAAACCTACATGCAGAATTCCGGATCGCTGACAAAACATGCCTGATCAAAGTAATTCTGCCTGCAAGAGACAAATATTTGGCACGCCAAGATTGTAGCTTAAGACCGACCTTGTCAACAACCGGTGCCCATGATATTTTAGAGGTTGCCTTGACTTGTAAGGGTAGCCCCAAGTACTTAATCGGCAACGGCCCTAAAGCGCATTTGAAATTTTTTCTACCACATTTTAACTGGTCGGATCGCCATTTAGAAGCGTAACCGAACACTTATTTTCATTGAGCTTCAGCCTCGACAAAGCTGCGAAAAACATGAGAATAAGCCTTACCGGGAGCATAACTTGTGACATCCCATCAACTTGGTGATGTTCACAAGTCACCCCTACCAAATGAGCAAAGCCCAGGATTCAACTTAAATTTTATTAATAAATATAATTTGACTCACTGTATCTGGTTTGCCATGGAAATGGATGCAGACTGGCTTAGATGAATCCTCAATGTCCCATTTTTTGACTGACCCAACATGCAAAAGGTGCGTTATTAGAGTGAGTGCCCCCGCCAACTCTAAACTCTGCTCCTTCGATTTGATTGTTTGCATTGGATCTTAGGTTCTCTATTTCCCTCCAGTCATAAGTTAATTTCACCTTTCTTTCACGCACGGTACTTGTACACTGTCAGTCATTGAGAAATACTTAGGCTTGGAGAGTTATACTCTTTTCTCACGTAAAAGGGCAATCATCATTTAAGCATGCAGCATTTTATTGAGAAGGTCAAACCATAGGAACAAATCTACAGGGCTATCACCTTCTTTGGCCACATTGTTGGCAAAATATCAGCCGGATTTGGACAATATCTCTAAATGGCTATATTTTAGTCACTATCTTAAATAGTCAAAGTATGAGACTATTTTCAAAATGCCCTAACATTGCTCTTTAAACAAAAAAATCACAATTTATCACAATATTTACATATACATCAGCTATTTCTCTGATCTATATTTTCCTTTTTTTCTTTCTTTTTACATAGTTTTCTTGTTAGTTAAATTAATACATTTTTGTTGATATTT
The DNA here is from genome assembly GCF_984573655.1 of Nuphar pumila. NCBI lineage: Eukaryota > Viridiplantae > Streptophyta > Magnoliopsida > Nymphaeales > Nymphaeaceae > Nuphar > Nuphar pumila. The sequence continues at coordinate 114,349,101 of NC_143253.1, read as the reverse complement.
TTTTTTTAATAAAAAAGCAAGAAAATATTCAATTTTCTCATGAAAGTTTGGCTGCCATTATTTTGCTGTGTTAAGCATTTTGACTCTTTTTTTTTTCTTTCTTTTGAGAGATTCTTCGATAAACACATATGTTAGTAACCCAAATCAATCTCAACATTTGCAAAATTCCATCTTCACCAGTGTGCATTATCTAGGTTAGGGTGAAAGAAAGTTTATATCCTTTTGCTATTTTTGATGAGGCAGTTTAAAACTTTTGCTCCACTGTAAAAACTAGAAACCAATCTTTTGAAAACCGGTTCACTGGATGAATTGGTATAATGGATGGTTCAGTTCAAAGGGGGACACAAGTATTGTTTTACGGAAATGGTGATCTCTATTGCCACTTATGCATGCTCACACACACACAAATGGAATTTCTGTGTCCAATGCTTCACGAGATCTGCTTCTATGGCCGAGGGAAAGAGTACTTTCCGCAGGTTGTTGATGAGGTTGTGCCAGTGCTATGGAAATCTTGAGAGGAGTATGGGCACAAGGTGGAAACATGCTGGTTTAGACCCAAACCAGTTCCTAAGAGTAATGACCCCCTGAACACCTAGACTAAAACTCCATGAGTACTCATGCACACCGGGAACGGTTTTCTTCGGTTTCGACCTTGCAGCAAGGGATGCAAGGTTTGAGTATGTTCTTCAACTTGAATGCCTTAAGCCGACCCACCTAGCTGGGTTCGTGGAGCCCATACAGGCAAGCTTCAAATTTGTTTATGTAAAGTACAATTGATTAGGATAAAAAACTACTCAGATTTGGTTACGGTGCCCCCCCCCCCGTCAGGGTTTATACTTTATTCTGAACTGGAAACACAGTAATCTGGTTTTGATATTTATAAAGCAGACAAAAGTATGTCTGGAGATCCGACTGAGATCCAAAAGATTGTGACATCTATTAAACAAGGGTTGGTGGTTGAGCCCATTCAAGCTCGATGGGCCAGGAAGAAGGCCTAACCTGTCGACAGCCCAAGCCTATGCATATGGATAATCAGGTTGAGCTAGGCAAGGCTCAGGTCTTTCAGGTTTTGGGCATTCTGGGCCAGGTACCAAAAAGCCCACTGGGTACCTGATCCGATGTCCACCTCTTATATTGAAAAGGATTCACTAGCTCCTCGCAAGACCAGCCATTTCCTAGGCCCCAAGGGGTTTGGCACAGTGGAAGGGCAGAGGCGGAGCTGGGGCGGGGGCAGGACTGAGCTGTAGCCGAGTCCTGCCTCCCGAAACAGTTAATTTTTTTTTTAAAGCCCAGTCCTAGCCCAGCCCTGATTCCATATGAAATAGATTTTTATCCATTTTTTTAGCCCAGCCCAGTTCAGTCCTAGCCCAGCCCTGACTGCAGCAAATAGTTTGATTTGTCCATATGAAATAGATTTTTATTAATAATTGTAGCCATTTTTTATTTTATCTCAATTTTTTTTTCGGGGGACGCTGCCCCCGAACCCCGACTAGCACACCATTTTTTTTTTGCTACAGCCCTGTTTGCCCCCCCTCCCTCACATGAATCCTAGCTACGCCACTGGTGACAGGCATCCTGTTTTTATCAGCAAGTTCTGGATGGAACTCTTCACACTCATGGGTATAAAGATTTGCTACAGTACAACAAACCATCCTCAAACAGATGAGCATACCAAAGTAGTGAATCAGTCTTTGGAGACGTATTTGCATTGTTTGGCAAGATACAGGAGAACGGGAGTGCAGCAGTTGCATTAATGCAATGAGGTCTTAAGGCTGCTCAAGTGCAACCTTGAGAAGGCTCAAACAAGGATGAGACAAGTATATAACCGACAGCAGAAGGATCACTATTTTTCATAAGGGGATTGGGTATTCCAAAGAGAAAATTCTTCTTGAGCAAGAACACGATTACCAAACTGACCACATGCTATTATGGTTCTTATACGAACATGTAGGTCATGTATTCTCAAAGTGATGAAAGTCGGGGTTAAGGGTCAGTAGATGAGGAAATACTTGGTAGAATGAGATGAAGTTGAGGAGGAATGAGCAATATGGGAGTTTGATTACAATATGCACAGGAAGTATCCCAGGTTTTTTCCCTAGAGGACTAGGAATGCTTCAAGGGAGAGGAAATTGTTGCACATCATCCAAGTGCTGCACAACGTGCAGTGTGCGACATTCACACCCAGCGCCAGTGAGCCACGGCCTTCAGCGACAAATGCAAGTGAGGACAACGAGTGTCCACAACTTGAGGCATCTTCTTGTGAAAAGCACGCCAACTCAGTGCATCTTGCCATCGAGCAAGAGAGGTTCAGCAAGGTCAAAGGCACCTGTTGGGCCTTGTCCACTTCTGGTGCCAAGGCTAAGCAGGTTATATGTCTCCCCCCCTCCCCCCCTCTGGAACACGGAGGTGCATGTTTGGGGGTCCGAATGAGCGCCACACATATAAGCACATGGGGCTTGTATCCCCGTGTGTGTCGGCATCACTTAGCATCGGAGTTCGGTGCAACACCGTCTCGTGCCAAGGTGGCATAAGTTGTTAAGAAAGGAGAAAACTTCCGTGAAAAGCTAGCTGAACTCCAACACTCTAATTGTAACTCTTGAACTTTTGAATAATTTTGAAATAGAATTGGCTCCATTGCTGAAGATTGGCCTCAATTGAGGATTTGGCGTCTTACAGAAGACTTCATCTTCTTTAGGTAGAATTCATTTCATCTACGACCAATGCGTCATCGATTTGAGGACACCGTTTGATCACAACTTGAGGACACTGTTTGATCAGTCTACGAGCAATGCGTCATCGATTTGAGGGAAGAAGATGTTCGATTTGTAGATCTGCCGACCGATGGACTGCAGGAGGCTAGTCATTGTATGTTCCTATCGATTAAGCATTCAATTAAGCTCAGACGCAACATCTGTAACCGGTCCTGTTCATGCGAATTGAGTATTTGATCATGCCAGATCATTGTGCCTGAGCGCACGCATGCTGCAGACGATCTGGTTGAGTTGAAATAGCTCCTGATTCCTCTTAAACTATGTCTATCTAAGTGCATTAACTCTTTTAAATCACAGTATTAAATGCTAAAGTTAATTTGATTCATATGATGTTTTGTTCATATCTGTGATGCTTTAGAGCATTCACGTGGAGGATAATCTCTGTTGAGCGAGTCTAGCCTCGCATTGTCAGCCAATTCAAGTGTTGTCGATGTTCTGTTGAGCGTCCCTAGCTTGCACACGTCGTTAAACAACAATTCAGCCAAGTGCATCGCCAACTGAATTATGTTTACTGTTTATTGTCGTATGCTTAATGACTGACGCACTTCTGTTGATGTTCGCAACTTGTTCGAGCAACTTACATTGTGAGGAGTTGTGCTAAAGTGTGTGCAAGATCAGAATTCAGAAACACTTCTATAGCAAATTGATTGCGAGAGTGCCTTGTTGCGTGTTGTCGAGAGACACTCCGCCTGTCTGTACTTTATTCTTTTTTGTGCGTTGAGCTTCAAATTCAGCAGCAAAGTCACCTCCGCTCAATTGCGAGGCCGCTAAATTGTAGTGTCCTACAACATCGTGATCCTGTGATCGTTGTGCTTGGCAAGTGCACAACACGTGGTGATACTCAGTAACTCGATATTTCTCACCTTGAATAGCTCTTGACTAAGTTGGGTATACCCTGGACTCAACATGGGCTTAGACTCTTGGCTAAGGGGCTAAAGAGAGAGATGACTCAGATGAGCTATGGAGTACAAAGTTAGTCTTTTTTTTTGCGCACTTCCTCTCACGCAAAGAGAGCTTGGTGGGTTATTTGGGCCATTTAACATGTAGTTTGCATCAGAGGTGATTCGAGGTAAGCCTGACAAAAGTAGATTCGAGGTCATACATATCTCACGCACGCTTATCATAGTAAAATGTTTAGAGCAACAAGGTCAAACGAGTTGATAGTGCAGGGTGATGCCAAAGCCTTTAGCATATAAGCATCCAAGTCAACGATGAATGGGTGCATCATCTTCGTATGACAAGCGCATGAGTAATCGAGGGTCATAGAGTCACCTACACGTCCGAATAAGCATAACGAACATTAAAGTGAGCATCGAGTTTTTAAGGCGCACTGAATGAGAAGCGTATTGAATTTTGATACTTATGGGCTCTGCAAAGCATATAACGCACCCTACAGAACCCCATGTTATGATGGAGAAGGTCTTTCAACCCTCAGTCGAAGCCAGTTGTTAGTATAATGTAATAAAATTTTCTAGCTAAGAAGAATCATCGTGATTCGCCATACACTCATCGAGCCCCTTGCAAGGGTGTAAGGTTGGACGATAAGGTGAACGACACGGGTGGGCCCCACACATGCCTGAGATGCCCAAGTAAAGAATTTTCATACTCATGAGCACCCCCATGCACTTTGATATGCTACTCACGCGATATAGGGGTTGCCCACTAAAGATCGCACGATGGTGCACCAATACAAGTCAAGATGATGATCCCTTATATAGGTGTTATGGGCACTGACTCCCCTCTAGTAGGAGAAACCCTAATACCACTTGAAAATGTAACACCTTTGTTCTTTATGGTGTTTTTAAATGCAGACTTTATATTTCACCGAAACAAATGCACCATAGTCTTCCCTACATATGAATATGTCATTGAGATTTTGATCTTGGCTCAGAAATTCTTCGGGTGGGCCATAATAGGCACTGGCATAGTGTCTCTGAATGAAATAGTTTCTTTCTATGTTCTGGCTTTAAGGATGTATTTCCATATATGATTGAGCGAGAGAATACCCTTAGCATGTAAAATCTGCATGGATGTACTCAATTTGTAAGCTTGAAGTTGAGACAGACCGCAGGTAGCATAGCACTCCCGAAGCATGGCATGTGATCGTGAGTAGCTTGAGAGATCATTGTAGCATGAAGCATAGAGTTAAGGTGATGCACTTGAGATGTAATGCGCACATTAATGCTTGCTTTCTGAGTTGCTAACGAGCAATGTTGTATTGTATCACACCATTGCCACATGCCATAGCCAAGATTTGAGTTTTTCACTTATCAACGTGCGTGTCATCATAGGCCCCTGAGCTGCTAACGATCAATGTTGTGTTTGTCACAATAGAGAGTAAGTGAGAAAGAGCTTGTAAGTGTGAGAAGAATAAGAAAACACTAAGGTATACATAGGCTTCAACCTCAACAATTAGGTATTAAGGCCAACAACTAGGTATCAATGCTCCTAGATGGCCAAAATGGTTAGAAGGTGTCATGCTTTAACCAAGAGCAAAAAGATTTGTCAACGAGTCTAAAAAAGCCCTATCAAAGTTAAAACATTCAAAGTTAGAGGAGCGGTTAATGGCCACATCTAAATCTAAGGTCCGAAGTCCAATTGATATGTCCTCAATAGACAAAATACAATTTTACACTATTTAAACATGAGATTAAACTTTTGAAAGGTTTAATAAACACACAATATTATATAAATGAAAAAAAAAATAGACAAAGTTAGGTTTACCCAATAGTTTTTTTAACAAAACCTCATCAGCCTTAACATGCTTTGGGCAAAGTTATGGTTTACCCAATAATTTTTTTGACAAACCTCAACAGCCTTAACATTATGCTTCGGTAAAACAACTCCAATCTCTTACATTAACCTATTAGAATAGGGGTCTATCACCAAAAACTTTTGAAGTTTGAACTACTTCTATGGTCTTTCAAGAGGGTACATTTTGCTAAGCAGTGAAAATACAACAAAAATTGTTGTCTTTTACAGGCATTCAAATGTGAAGTGGCAACAATTGCATATTTTCAGGAATATTCTAATATGCCACTTGGACTTTTATTTTCCTGCACTAAACTTGGTGTAAGAATAGGATAAAGAAGAATGCAAAGATAAGAAGTGGCCAAATCCTCAACGCTCTTGATGTGAAGTGAAGGGGGTGCACTTTTCTTAGCCAACAAACCCAAACGTATTCTTTTCTCCTAATACACTTTCTTCAGTAGCTTCTAGCCATTTCTCTATATATACATACGTATACGCCATCCATCATGTGATGCGAGACGAGACGAAGTCAAGTATTATCAATGAAATGATAAACAAGCAAGGCAGTCAATTGAGAGAGAGAGAGAGAGAGAGTAATCACATAGGCGAATGACACGCCACCGAAAGGATAAGCCTGTTTGTTATGTCGACGTGTGGGCTTGTGTGCGTGAACAAGCAAGCAAGGGAGTGAGAGACCCGTTTATATGGACCATGAACCCAAGGATAAAAACCCATCAACCTATTATTTGCAAATAACCCAAGAGAGAGAGAGACCAGTGGTGATGAGGAGAGAGGAAGAGGAAGAGGAAGAGGAAGAAGAAGAGGAAGAGAGGCTTTCTCGGATGGTCCATGACTTCCTTGAATCAGAAGCAACCCACACCTCCTCCCCAACTTTACAAGCTCACCGCCTACAGGATGAGGAGTATCTCACACTAGAGGTCCATATCCTCATCAGCTCTTGTTCTCTCCTTCTTGTGGCCAACACTTTTGCTGTTTTTTTGTTTTTCTTACTGTTTTGTCTCTTTTTGTTTTTACTGGGCATATTTCTGCAAAGGACCATCTTTTTCTGAGATGAAAATTGTCTTTTATACCTTTGTTGCCTTTGCTGATTTGCCTTGGCTTGGGTTGCAGAGGATTAATGGTTCTACCACAGAGGCAGAGAGGGAGGCCTATGAGAGTGTGATGAGGTATTTGAGGCAGATTAGAAATCAAGGATGGTATAGTTTGAAGAAAGGATTAATGCTAAGGATGAGGATGGAGGGATATGATGCTTCTCTCTGCAGATCATCTTGGATTTCTTCTATAGATTGTCCAGGAGGTGATACTCTTACTGCTTACCATTTTGCCATTTCTTCTTTTTTGAGATTTCGTTGGAGGCGAATAAACAGAGTTTGTGAACCCCACTAGCTTTATTTATCATGAAAACTCCAACTTTTGGGTCTTCTTGATCTTCTTCATCAAGAACTCATGTTGCTCTGCTCTTAGTTTTTCTTTTAACTTTTTTTTGTTCTGTTTTTTATTAGTGAGAAGGTTATAGAAAGTTGGTCCTTTCCTACCATGAATTCATCAATGTTCTTGTCCTCCTTCCTCATTTTTTCTTTGCTGAGGAAGAGTTCTGCTCATGAATACCAGGATGTTGGTAGCAATTGCTAGTTTCATCCTTGTTCTTCTAGTAGTTTCACACTTTCACTTGTTCAGCTTTCTACTAAAAGGAATGGTCATGTACTTCCATCATTATTTTTGAAAGATTGATTATGTTGGTAATTTTCTAATGTCAATGAAGAATCCGAGTTGCAGGACTTCTGTTACAGTAATAATGTTCTCCCATCACATCCTTTTATCTTTTTGTAGAAAATTAGAAATATACCATGGATAACTTTTCCTAAGCAAAAGGACAGTTAAACTTTTTTCTTCTTTCTTAAATAGATTCTGCAGCTAAGTTTTTCATTTATGAATCAATATTAATGCATAATATCAGTTGCAGGATCTCTGATATAACTCTCTCTCTCAAATCATGTGATTCTGTTTTGTTCTGCAGGTGTTTACGAGTACATCGACATCATGGTAGTGGATGAAGAGCAGCGCTCAGAGAGGTTGATAGTTGACATAGATTTTAGATCCCAATTTGAAATTGCGAGGCCCACTGCGGCCTACGCCCGATTAAATAACACTCTCCCTTCAGTCTTTGTTGGTGGTGAGAAAAAGCTGAACAAGGTCATTTCTCTAACCTGCTCTGCTGCAAAGAGGTCACTAACAGAGAGTGGTCTCCACATACCCCCATGGAGGAAAGCCAGTTACATGCGGTCCAAGTGGTTGTCCCCTTGTCAGAGAGTCACCACAATGTCCTCCCCCGTCTTTTGCAGAGATGTTCAGAAGCCTGCTGCTAAAATCAACAATTGTGCACCTCCAAAATTGGTGCCTAAAAGAAGGCAGTTGGGTTTCCAAGAGGCTGGTTTCTCCAAGCAAATTTCTAGTTTAAGATGCCCACCGGTTGCTTGATTTATTACAGATGGGTAGCTTCTATTTTTGCTTGGTTTTTCAGCACAAGTTTTGCCTACAGTTCATGGCTACTGATTACTTGGTCTTCCTTTTGTATTAATCATGTTATCTTTGTATAATTTTGTTTTTTGAGGGTTACGTGGAAAGTTTTGTAAATGATAACAATCTGGTTTATCAGTTTTTTATTTTTATTTTTTAATAGTAATGAAACATTATATGAGCCACCACTATTTTTCTGGATTATTATATTGATCTTAAGATCACACTTCCCTTGATTTGACATGATATCTTCACGATAATCATGTTAATCTTATCTGTACTGCCCATAGTCTCCCATCAATCTTAGGAATCATCATTGTTAGTATTTAAAAATTTGCAGGCCCTAGTTACTGCCGAAGTCTAAACTTTCCAATGTGCCAAAGTTTGTGAGAGCGGATCGAGATTAGCCATCTCAGCCAGCGTTTACAACCACAAACCCCACCCCTAGCTCTCAGTACAAGTGGGACCCACAGAGGGGTGGGTGGGGTTTGTGCCGGCCCAACTTTGTTGACATGGATGGTGTGTATATTGATGGTCCATTTTCAGAGGTCATACCTGTTAAAAATGGGATGCCTCTTTTTCAATTTTATGGTAAAAAAAAGTTATTTGTCAACAATAAACTTCCCTTGTGATACAAGTTTGATGTGGTTTTATGGTAGCCCTTCCTCTTTGAGAAGGGGTTGGGATCAGGTGATTTTCAATATCCACCGCACACCACCTGTTCGGAAGCATGTCCGTACCACAGAAAAGTCCTTGCAGTACGAAAATACTCCTGATAGAGTCCAAAATATGGTACGAAAATACCCTTAAGAGAAGCCTCAAAGGACTACCACTTACTGCAGGTGGAAATCACTATTGGTGGTGATTCTCAAATATCACCCGAGTAAAGATAAAAAAAAGTGAGGAAAGAGATAAAGGGCGAAAACGGTTCCTTTTGCAAGAGTTAGGAAAAGGCCAAAACCAGGTAGGTACAAGGAAATTTTTTGGCTTAAACTAGTGGCAGAAAACAGGAACAAATCTGCAATATGGGTAGAGCAAGGCTGATATCAGACTTCATATTCTTATTGGTAGATGGTGAAATTTCCAAGTATTGTAACATGAAAAAGCTTGGGGATAAGAAACATTTGGAAATGGTGGGGTTGCATCCACTAGTGGAGTGTTTCAACAAGAGAGGCTGAGAAAGAAAATGATATTATTTGATGGGGACTCTATAACCGAATTACACATCTGCAAGGACTGGCACTTATATATATATAGTTCAAATCAATGTTTAGTCAAAATCGGCCTGAATCGAATCGAATAGTTTTGAATTGGTATATTTCAAAAAATTGATTGAAACAAAAAAACAAATAAAACCATTTCAGAAAAAACTTAACAGAAAAAGGAAAATATAGAAATAAAGTAAATGATAACTTAGATCAATCAAATTCTAAAATATGCAGCAGTGCTTCAAAAGTATACTGATAAACAAATATCATAATTATCACAAAATATTAAAAAAGATAAAGAAACCAGATTGAGGCTGATTTTCAATAAATCAGTAAGACTAATTCAATTCGAGTCGGCTGATTCAAGCTGTTTAAGTTCGGATTTAACAGCAGGTTGAAATCATTTGAAGACTTATAAACTTGGTCACTTGACCTAACTCTGCGAATAAGCCAACTTAAGTCTCCGAGGTCAGGTCATGAAGTTACTAAGTCTCTACTGCATTTGACAATCTCTATGTTCTCCTTTATAAGTCCATCCTAGTTAAATTCTCCATTCTTTTGCTTGGTTTCAATCGTTAACCATCTATAGATTCAGTAACTAGAACAAGAAAAAAATTTGAATTCAACCTAAAAGATTTGCAAAACAATATGACTATCCATCTCCCTCCCTAGTGCACCAAGTCATCCTAACAAATATCGCCAATATTTTGAAAATATCATGATTTTAACGCAATATTTCAATGAACTGTATTTAATCTCAAAACTAATGCTTTAAAATTAGGTTAATGCTGATATTTTCTCAAAATTACCAGATTCTTGAAAATATCACTAGACTTTCCCTCGCCAAGAATTTCCCAAGAACCAGATTCTTTTTTGAAAGGCATATTTAACTTATTTGTTTTTTTAGTTTTAGAGGAAGACTCTTAGTTAATTTTGAAAACATGATAACTTTAGTCATTCTACCAATCAAATAATATTGGCGAGAAATGCGTTCAGCCAGTACCTCTTTCTGTACTCATTCAACCGGTTCAAAAAGGACCGTCCATCTCAATAGATCTCTCATATCAAGAAATGGAGGGAAGACCTCGATTACCTTTTTATGCCGCTGCATATGAGAGACAACGTACCATTAAAAGTCTTTAGCATGTGGATTGTTTTATACCCAGTAACATGATATATTATATAACCTTTTTCCCATATAAAGTGATCGTGACATCTTATACAGTAGTTATGTGCATCGATATATCAATTTTTTATTTTATGATGAGCTGAATTAAAAAAAAAGACTATAAGGGGGTTACAATTAGGTTATAGCCCCCCCAAATCATATATAGTGGCGGTTCTCTTTTGCCTCTCCATTAAAAAAAAAATGTTTCTCTCGCATTAGGTTTAGAGAAGAAGAAAAGACCACCTATAGAGGTTTTGGAAGATCTATTGGTGCAACAATTGATTTGGGTACACTTTCGCATTATGTTTTATTTGTTTATTTCTGATCTTTTCAATGATTTAACATGAATAAATTTAAGAATAAAAAAATATGATTTTCTAAATCAGGAATCCAACAATTGGTATCAGAGCCTTTTGTTCTTGTTAAATCATTGAAATATTTGATTTTGCCATTGTTTCTTTGTTGGGTAGCCGAAATTCTCTCGGATTCAGTTTTTCCCTTTTGACCATCAACATTAAGGGTCACTAATAATAATAAAATTTTTATTTTTGCTGTAGCCGACAGTGTAAGATGAGGTTTTGCTAGGACCGACGACTGGCCGTGGGGTGGCAAACCCTTCCGGTGACAACGTCAGGTGATTTGCCGGACGCCGTCCAGACTTTTGGCACAGGCACCGTTAGGTGCCTGCACAGATATCGAGGAGGAGGGGAGGATCAGATGGTCCTCCCCGATTTCTCATCGATTTCGCTAAGGGGTTGAATCCTCTCCCCCATCCCTCTTCTTTTCTCGTTCGATGTCAAGGCGTAGGTGAAGGAGGGTCGAACGAGCCTCCTCGCACCATTTGGCTGTGCGCCCGAATGGAGGGAGGGCCGATCCGACCCTCCCACTAAAGTTTCGGATGGAGGAGGGGTCGATCCACCCCTCCCCTTTCAGTTTCGGATAGAGGAAGGGTCGATTGGCCCTTCTATTATTTTTAGACGACTAGGGGATGCTGCTAGCCCCCCCCCCTCGGCTGGTCGCCCTTGTCGGACACTGACTTACACCCGACGACGGTGACTGAGGCTTTCAGTTTACCCCAATCACCGTTGGGTGATCAGGTACCGACACTCGGTGATCGACAGCTGGAGTTTTCGGTTTGCCTCAGCCACTGTCGGGTGACTGGGGTGCGACGCATGGCTGGTTGAGCTCGGTCCCCATCCGATTTGCGGGGACTGACCTAGGTCGAATGTGATCTGACCTGCAGGTCGGGTTTGGCCCGACCCGACCCGACTCGATAGGTCTGACCTCGATGCATGGCTATGGACATATAAAAAAAAGAGGGGACACATTTTTTATTTTATTTTTGGGTTCAAGCCATTAAGTATGCATTTTGGGTCCCTTTTGGAGGATTGATTTCAGATATATTTTTTACCATATTTGGATTATGACTTTTTTTTCTTTTTGTTCATATGCATGTAATCACATGTTAAATTTAAACTATGATATTCTTTTCAGAATAAGGTTCTGATATTCTAAAATGAGTTGATTGAAACATGTTACCAACGTAACATCTCTTGTGAATATTGACTTGTTATGTTTATATATTTGAAGTTCATGCGAATACTGATCGACCCAAAGACAGATTATTATTTGGCCGAGATCAAATATACTTTCAGTAATAAATATGGGATGATTATCAAGTTTTTCATATGAGCAAAGAGTCTTTCCAAAGAAAGGCTTATTGTTTGACAGAATTAATTCTCCATATTTGATTACTATAATAAGAGTATCACTTACAAGTTGACATTTTTGTCCAAAGACTAAATGTCAATGTTGTGCTAGGTATCTTGTGATGGGGTTCACCACAGTTTAAATATGTTAATTAATGTTAATGCATGTGAATGCATATATTAATTGTGAGCTTGTTGTGATTTATTTTGTTCTTCATTCAGTAAATTCTTCTTCTTCTATAATATCTGCAAATATCAATTTAATCCATATTTTGAATGGCTCAAACTTCAAAAACTGAAAAGAGAACGTTATGATTGCTCTTGGGTATATAGATTTGAACCTTGCAGTTCAAGAGGATCATCCAATTGCTCTCACAAATAGAAGTTCTACTGAGGATAAAAGAAACTATGAGAAGTGAGATCAATCCAATTGCATGAGTTTTATGATCATGAAACATGTAATTCTAGAAACCTTCAGGGGCACTATATCTGAAGAGGTTAATGCCAAGAAGTTTTTTGAAAAAATTAAAAAAAGTTTTGCTAAAAATGAAAAGGTTGAGACAAGCACTCTCCTTTCGAGTTTTGTTTCAATGAGGTATAAAGGTAAAAGGAACATAAGGGAGTACATTATTAAAATGTCTCATCTTACTTCAAAACTAAAGGTACTAAGGTTAGAGTTGTCAACAGACTAACTCGTATATTTAGTTCTGATATCTCTTCCTGCACAATACAGTCAATTTAAGGTCAGTTATAACTGCCAAAATGATAAATGAACTCTAAATGAGCTCATTTCACATTGTGTGCGAGAAGAGGAAAAGATGAAACAAGAAAAGACAGAAAGTGCACACTTGACAATTACCTCTAAAGATAAATTTAAGAAAAAAAAAAGGATAAGGAAGCTGCAGTAGACCCTCCATCACAAAAGAAACATCAGGATACAAAGTTCAGTTGTTTCTTTTGCAAGAGCGAGGGTCACATGAAGAAGGATTATACCAAATATAATGCTTGACATGAAAAAAAAGGTACCCTCTTTACTTTGGTTTGTTCTGAGGTTAATTTGACTTCTGTAACCAGACATACTTGGTGGATAGATTCTGGTGCTACCACTCACATAAGTGTGTCTATGCAGGGTTGCTTAAATTGTCGAACGCCAATTGATGCTGAAAGATTCATCTATGTGGACAATGACAAATCAATTCAAGTTGAGGCAATAAGGACTTTTAGGCTATTATTAAATAGTGGTTGTTATTTAGAGTTGAAAGAAACATACATTTTACCGTCATTTAGACAAAATTTGGTTTCTATTTTTGTATTAGACAAATTTGGTTATTCTTGTTCATTTGAAAATAGTCAATTGAAGTTGTTTCTTAATTCAAATCTTATTAAGACTGGTTCTTTATATGTGGTCAATAACCTATATTTGCTTAATATTGTTGTCTCATATCATAAAAACTTGTATTTAAGTTCATGTGGTATAAAACAAAAATTAGCCAATAAGATTTTTGCTTTATTATGGCATAAGCGCTTAGGTCACATTTCTAAACAAAGAATTGAAAGGTTTGTGACAAGTGAAATTCTTGATTTTCTTGATTTCACCGACTTTCAGGTTTGTGTTGAGTGCATAAAATAAAAATGAACAAACATAAGGAAAATAAGTGCCTACAGAAGAACAAACATCTTAGAACTTATTCATATGAATATTTACGGGTCATTCCCTACGACTTCTTGGAATGATCAATAATATTTTATTACGTTCATAGACGACTATTCTTATTATGGGTACCTACATTTGATTCATGAAAAGTCTCCGTCGCTGAATATGTTCAAATTATTTAAGGCTGAAGTTGAAACCCAACTTGGCAAAAAGATTAAAGCCGTCAGATCTGACCGTGGTGGTGAGTACTATGGTAGATATAATGGATCCGGTGAACAACATCTAGGGTCGTTTGCTTAATTTCTAAAATAATACGGTATTATCCCATAGTACACCATGCCAGACACTTCTAACATAAATAGTGTTACTAAGAGACGAAACAGGATCTTAAAGGATATGGTAGGGAGTATGATTTATCATTCTACTTTACCAGAATCCCTTTGGAGAGAGGCACTAAAGACTGCAGCTTATGTACTGAATAGAGTACCAACTAAAGTAGTAACCAAAACCTTATATGAAATGTAGACAAACAAAAAACCAAGTATAAAACATTTTCATATTTTGGGATATCCAGCTGAGGCAAAGCCATATAGGCCACATTAAAAGAAATTGGACTCAAGATCAGTTAGCTGCTATTTTGTTGGATATTTTGAAAGATCTAGGGGGTTATAAATTTTATGACCTCGTGAATAAATCCTTTTTTTATTGAAAAACGCTTGTTTCTTTAAGGATGCTGAGTTTAAGAGCGGTGATAAGGTAAAAGACATTGCTTTTGAAGAAAAATTTGTTTCTCTTTCTACAGTTGTTGTTGACAATGATCATATTTCAATTTCTAATATTGTTCAAATAAATCTAGTATAAGGCAATGTTCAAGATCTCTCTATCCAAAATCAAGTTTTTACTTCTGGAGTACAAACTCAGCAACCTCAAGAAATACCTCAAATAACTCAAGAACATGTGTCATTGAGGAAATCAACTAGAGAGATGAGAAGGGTAATTCCAAATGATTATATTGTTTTTCTCCAAGAACATGAGCGTGATACTGGCTTAAATGAAGATGATCCAATCAACTTTTAGCAAGCTAAACAAAGTTTTAACTCTCAAAAATAGATATATTTTATGCATGAAGAGTTTAAATCCATGAAAGACAATGATGTATTGGATCGTGTTCCATTACCTGAAGGTGTGAAACCCATTAGTTGCAAATGAATATTTAAAACCAAGAGGGATTCAAAGGGTGGTATGAAAAGATATAAGGCACGTCTTGCTGCAAAAGGGTTTACTTAAAGGAAAGGCATTGACTATACAGAGACTTTCTCTCCAATTTCTACGAAAGACTCTTTCAAAATAATGATGGCACTTTTGACTCATTTTGATTTAGAGCTACATCAAACGGATGTAAAGACTGCATTCCTTAATAGTGACATTGATGAGACAATATATATGGTGCAACTGAAATATTTTATCTCAGATGATGCAAAGAAAATGGCTTGCAAATTAAAGAAATTCATTTATGAACTTAAGCAGGATTTTCGTCAATGGTATCATAAATTTCATCAAGTTGTCCTCTCATTTGGTTTTGAGATGAATGTGGTTGATAAATGCATCTATCATCAATTTGGTGGGTGTAAATACATTTTTCTTGTTTTATATGTCGATGACATACTATTTGCCAGTAATGATATAGGCTTATTCTATGAAACCAAGAAATTTTTGATAAAAAATTTTGAAATAAAAGATTTTGGTGACACCTCTTTTGTATTAGGAATTCAGATACATCAAGGTTGTTCTCAAAATATTCTTAAATTATCGCAAAAGAGCTATATCGAAAGGATTCTTGACAAATTTAGCATGAAGAATTGTAAACCAGGTGACACCCTTGTTGCTAAGATAGATAAGTTTAGTTTCGCTCAGTGCCCCAAACACCAGTTTGAAGTTAAAGATATGAAAAAGATTCTCTATGCAGATGTTGTAGGGAGCCTTATGTATGCTCAAGTGTGTACACGTCTGAATATAGTATACATTGTTAGGATGTTAGCCAGATATTTGAGTAACACAAGAATGGATCATTGAAAAGCATCCAAACGGGTTATATGGTACTTACAAATAATAAAAGATTACATTCTTACATACAGGAAGCTAAATCAGTTAAAGATCATTAGGTATTCTGATTCTGACTTTATTGAATGCCAAGACAGTTGTAGATCTACGTCGGGTTATGTCTATCTGTTGGTCGAAGAAATTATTTCTTGGAGGAGTGCTAAGCAGACACTCATTGTATCTTCCACTATGGCGGTAGAGTTCGTAGCCTGTTATGAGGTATCCAATCATGAAATATGGTTACACAATTTTGTCACTAGGCTACGGATTTTATATAACATTGAATGACTGTTAAAGTTATTTTGTGATAATAATTCGGCAGTACTGTATTCCAACAACAACATGAGCTTGTCAAAGTCAAAACATATAGACATAAAGTTCATTGTTGTTAAAGAAAGAGTGCAGAATTGTCAGATATTTATTAAACATATTAGCACAAACTCCATGAATGCGGATCTGTTTACCAAAGGTTTACCACCCAAGGTCTTTCACGAGTATACTACTCGAATGAGTGTTATATCATTTAATGATATAATGGTTTAGTGGGAGTTTGTATTCAGATGTTCAAAGATAAAATAAAGTTTCAGTTTATTACTTCAATATAAGGCTCAGGCTTCAGTTTCATTTTGTACTCATTTATTGTGATCTCACTAAAGAATAAGGCAGGACCAGTTGAAAATAGGCATGTTTAGATCACATTATATGTAATTTTCATTCTTCACATCCATATTTGATCTATATCGTTGGTTATGTCAATATACGTGATCATTGATGGGTCTAATTATAATGATTGTAATGAAGATCACTTTGGTTCTATGTTGGTATGATCGATGGACTAGATTGTTGAAAATGTCATCTGGTTAGATAATGTTTTTGAGTTCATAGGGGTATTGTATAATGCATGATTGTATGGTAACATATGTGGCATAAGTGGGAGATTATTAAAAATTTTGTGTGGGCCTACATATGTAATTGATCACACATTACAAATTGTTTAAGGAAAGGCCCATATAAAGTGAACTTATATTGTTGGGCCAAATGACATCTTATAGAGTATGGTTATAATAATGTGTAGATACCTTATGTGCCATCATATGTCAATTTTCGATTTTATGATGGATTGAATTGGAAAAAAGACTATAAGGTAGTTACTGGTCATGCATAAGCTTTGTATTTTATTCATTCATTGTTATGCATGATTCGTCGAAAAATTGTATTAAAAACTCATTCTTATCAGCATTTTTGAGAAACTGCTTTAAATTGAAAATAAAGGAAAAATCACATATTTAAATCCTTCTCTGCATTTTTTCAGAGTTTTAGTTAGCTTAGAATTTTCTAATGTGTAGTCGAATTAAATTAGGAGTGTATTAATTAATTTTAATCTGTTTAGAAGTATATTTTCTTGAAAACATGTTTATCTAGAGACACTGTTTTGAAAATTCTAAAAATTAATTGGGTCTTTTTAGAAAACATGTTTTCTGACCTAATTTAGAGTTTAAATAGTATTTTTTAAGTCACGTAACATGTCTTTTTCTCTTGAGAAAACGCAGGTCCCTTCTCCCTCTTCTCTTCTCTTCTCTTCTTACTCCTCATTCCTAACCGGTTCTCCCTCATTCTCTTCATTTCTTTCTCGTTTTCTTCTTGCTTCTAACATTTTTCTAGTACTGGTTCTTCTTATCCCCATCGACGGAAGCATATGCAGCCCGCAGAAAAGATCATGTTCTTTTTCTCAACCCTTCCATCGAAAGCGGATCGTAAGGCTTGCTTCTTCTCCCTCGTTTCTTCATAGTTATTATTTAGATTAGTTATTTCTTTCGTAGAACAAGTGCATAATATTTCGTCATTGCATATAGGATAATTTTAATCTTCGTGTATTTGTTGAGTTTAGTTTAGACTGCTTGTTTTCAGTTATTGCAAAAGAAAAAGAAAAAAAAATTGTGTTTAACATAGTCTAGAATTAGTTGTGTTCGTATTTATTCCTTGTTCGTTATTTCGTTTTCATAAACATTTTTTTTAGGACACACGGAGCACTGCGTGTTGAAGACTTATGTTTCACACCAGATCTGGTCATTTTCACAAAATCTGAACCGAGCTCTTAGATCACGTGAACCAGTGCAGGCCGACTGGTGGTTATTAAATTTCTTTTTTTAGATATATCGGCTACATGATCTGATCGGTCGTTCATTGACCAGATCAGATCACGCTGGTGCAACGATAAGTGTGTGCTTTGAGCCAACATCAAACACGCACTTCAGCATGTTTGCTGTAGCTATTCACAGATCAGCGTGTGTGGTACAGTTTGAAGTCAAGACTGCGGTACGTGTTCACTTTAGTGTGTAGCGATTTAATTCCTTAGGATGCGTTATAATTTTAGCATGCATTAAATAATATATAGTTAAGTTCTGTAATTAAATTTCTTTAGCCAGATGGGTATTTCCTCATCACTTAGTCAATTTGATGTTAATCTGTACCAGCATTTTTCTTGAATTAATTAAGTTAGATAGGCTGTTTTACTTTGCATTGTAATTCGGTAGTTAGATTGCGATCTTGTCATTTAGTTTAGAGCAGAATTTTCCTATTGCTTTATGTCATCAAGTAATTTTAGAATTCACGTTTTTATTAATCTGTGGTTGGTTAGAATGTGGTTTTAGTTAGTTCCATAGTAATTGTAATTTGTTAACTAATTGCTAAACTAACAATTTTTACTTAATTAGTTTGCTGCTTAATTCACGTTTTAGCTATTTTCATGGTTCAACGGTCATTCATTTGTTTATAGTTAATTTAGTTATTTTCTAATTGAATAGAAGTAGTTAGATGGTTTAAATTCGTAATTCTTTCCATGTTTTTTATTGATTTGTTTTGGTTTATTGCATGCGTAATTAGATCTTCATTTTATATAGTGTTAATTTTTTTTATTTCACGTTATTAGACCGTTAAGTAGTTCAATAGTTTATTTGACTGTCTTAGATTAGTTTAATGTATTTGCCTCAATTAGATTAGTTGTCTTTCTTGTATCTTGCATTTAGCTTGATCTAAGTTAGTTTGTTTTGCTATTTTGTCATTTAATGATTTAGTTTGTTATAGGTAGCTTTCGAATCTTGTTTCATGTTTTAGATCAAACTAACATTAGTTTTGGTATACTTTCCTTTCTTGTTTTGTGTTTTTGTTTTGTAGAGAAATGGTTGGACGGGCGAAGAGCCTTTTAAGGTCTCCAAAATGTCCCTTCAAAAGGCCCTTCGAGCCTCTCAGAGAAGCCCTCTAAGTAAAATATCAGTAGCTCTTATAAGCCTGCTAGTATAAAGGGAAGCACTGAAGATCAAAGGGATTAAAGTTCAAGCAATTGCAGACTCCTTTTTCTTTTTCTTTTAGATTAGGTTTATTTAATTCATTAATTTCGGGTTTGTATAAGGCCATTTATTATTCTTTTTGAGCCCTCTGTAAGAGGATAATTCATTGTAATAGTTAGTTATATTCATGTATTTTTATTTTAAAGACAATAAATAGTAGATTTCTGTGAAATACAAAATTTTCTCATGTTCCTTGAGTTCGACTCGGATCTCACCCTAGTGTGAGCCGGTTTTTATTATTTGGTGTCTGACTTTCATAAATCATTTTTATTAAAAATATTTTTTCAAAAATTCATTTTATAAAACTTACACCAGTTACAATTAGGTTATGATTTTCAAAACCATATATAGTGGTTGTTCTCTTTTGCCTCCCTATCAAGAAAGAAAATTGTTCCTCTCGTTAGGTTTAGAGAAGAAGAAAAGGCCACCTATAAAAGTTTTAGATGATCTAACCCATCAAGATCTATCGGTGCAATAATGGATTAAGGTACACTTTCACATTATGTTTTATTTGTTTATTTTTGATCTTTTCAATGATTTAGCATGAACAAATTTAGGGATCAAGAAATATGACTTTCCTAATCAGGAATCCAACAACATATACATTTGAACATTGAGACTACCGAAATTTTAGTTTAGAGCCAAAGCTTTGAAACAAGGGGCTCCCAACCTGTAATAAAATTAAGACGAGCAAGCAAAAGTTAAAAAACACAGAACAAATTTAACGTGCTTCGGAGAAAGTGCCTAATTCCATAACCCAAGATATCTCTCTCCCTCTCTCAACGTCTTGCTTGAAGAAGACGTTCCATTGAATTTATAATGGTTACAATGCTCAAGAGATTTGTTACAAATAAGATCCTTGGTGGGTAGGTTGTTGCAATGAGGATCCTGCTTGGGACTTTTAGAGACATTGTTCAACTCAACATCTTGACACTTTTCTTTTCTGAATGGACTGCAAGTTGATCAAGATGTCAGCACATCGATCCAAAGAAGACAAATGTTTAACTATAAACTGATGTTTGGTTGTTTGATTACAGCCAAAGTGCACATCTATCTCAATGTGCCATATAGGTCACACTGACATTGTCACACCACAGCGTAGGGGGAACAATGTTGAACCCCAAGTTCCTTCAAGAGATATTGGATCCTTCGGAGTTTTGCAGCAGCATTAGATATTGTTCTTTTCCTGGCTTCTATTCCGGAACGAGCTATGGTGTTCTATTTATTGGAGTTCCAAGACAAAATATTAGGACCCAAATATACCACATAATCGTTGGTAGACTTGCGGTCACCAGGGCACCCAGCCCAATCGAAATCAGAGAAGGCTTCCAATTGAAACTGTGAGATGAGATGTATCAAGATCCCAAAGTGAATGGTATATTTCACATATCGAAGGATGCATTTTGTTGCTGCCCAATGATTAACCATGAGAGATTGCATGAATTGACATACTTTATTCACTGCAAATGATAGATCTAGCAACGTCGGTGTGAGATATTGTAGAGCCTCCACAACATTGTGGTACTAAGTAGGATTTAGAAAATGTTCCCCTGATTGTGTAGACATAACTCCTGAAGAGGACAAGGGTGTTGTCATAGGTTTGGCACCAAATAAATTTGCCTTTTCCAAAAGGCTAAGGGCATATTTCTTTTGACATAATAGTAACCCATGTTTGACACGAACAACTTCAACCCCTAAGAAATAATGTAGCTCACCCAAATCCTTCGAGGCAAATTCTTTACTTAGCCACATAATAAGTCTTCTGATAGAAGTAGGGGAGTTCCCAATAACATGGATATTGTCAATATATAATCACATATAACAATGTTCCTTCCTTCTGAAGATTGAATAATAATGTGTTCATGCTTGAGCTCATGGACCCCATAGCAATCAAAGCTTGACTCAAACATTAGTACCAAGCACGTGAAGCCTGTTTAAAGCCATACAAGGCTTTACAAAGTTTGCAAACATGATTAGGGTGATCTAGATCTAGAAATCCAGGTGGTTGAGACCTATAAACAACTTTATTTAAATCATCATTTAAAAGACATTATTCACATCAAGTTGTCTTATCACTCAATTAAAGCTAACAATAGAACAAATTACATGAATGGTCATTGGTTTGACTACATGAATGAAGGTATCAAAATAATCAATCCCTTATGCATGAGCATAGCCTTTGGCAACAAGATAGACTTTGTACATTTTTAACGTACCATCAGTCTTTCTTTTGACTTTAAAGATCCACTTACATCCAATAACATGTTGATTTACTGAAGGTGGTTCAAGGGACTAGATTTTATTGAGATTTACAGTAGTGATCTCTTTTTCAATAGCCTCTCACCAATGAGCATAACGGTTGGCATGAGCAAAATTGTAGGGTTCATAGTCTTCAATATACTAGGCAATGAGAGCAATTGGTACATGATACAATGTGTTAAGATAGACCATAGGAATTCGGGTGCCATCTTGGGGCTTAGTGACCATAGAGTGAGAACTATAATACCTGCAATTTTTTATAATTATTTAATAAATAAAAATAAATTTTAGGACTTAAATTTGGTTTAAATTAGAATTAAGTTTGAATTTCAATTTGAGTTTGAGTTTGAATCTAAAGATAATTTGAATCTTAATTTGATTTAAATTTCATTTTGGGATTTAATTTCAATTTGAAATTTAATTTCAATTTGAATTTGAGTTTTAATTTGAATTTAATTTAGAGATTTAATTTGGATACAATTTGAATTAGGATTTGGAATTAATTTGCTTTAATTAAGTAGGTTGAACCCCTATATGGGCCCCCTCCTAAATTACCTAGAAGACTACTTTAACCTAAAGTCAAACTAATTGGCTAGTTTCTTAATTCTATTAATAGTCCTATTCGCTAACGTGTTAATTGTTTCACATTTCATGTAGTAATCCTAATTAGCCTAGGATTTCATAAAATTACATATAATATAATAAAAATCTAATTGAGATAGGAATTAGATGAATTTCTTAATAGAATCAGGAAATATCTCAAGGAATTATAAAAAGGAGTTCTTTTTTTCCTCCTCCCATACGCCCCCTAGTGTTTTTCCTCTCTATTCCTCTATAATCCCTATTATCTACCTCTTTCTCTATCCTTCTTCATTCTTCCTCTCACACGCCCACCTTGGAGTAGAGGGGTTGGTCAGAAGATCGATGCACATTGGTGTTGCATACGTAGGAGGATAGAAGGTTGAACATAGTTTAATAGAGCTTTTCTGGTTGATTTTTTTATTTTGAAGTAGGCACATCGTAGCCTTGCGTGTGTATGGGCTAGATACATGAACATATTGTGAATGATTCTCAGATATGCGTCAGCATGCATATAAGCTTATATTCACCTTGGTACTGATATGCTTTTGAGTTTAGAGTTTTTTAATAAAATGAAATCTTTTTTTGAAAACCATTTTTGAGAAAAATGTATTCTCTACGTGATAATACTTGATTTCATATGTAGATTCATGATATGCATGATGCTTCTATATTTTCAGCATGCTTAAATATGTATGTACATGAATATGATGTGGTTTTGATGAATCAAAATCGTTGGATATCTTTCTTTATAAAATTTAGTGTAGATTTTGTAAAAGCAATTTTTAAAATAATTTTTCAATAAAACTTTTGTGTAAACTGTATACCAAATAATAAAATAAACTAGCTTACACTAGTGGTAAGATCAGGTCAAACTCAGGAAACGGAATGAGGCAAAATGCAATTCAATTGAATTATTCACTTTATTAATATTTCAAAAATAAAAGAATTACAATATTTACAAAAATATAAATAATAAAAAAATAAAATCCTAATCTAAACTAAACTCTAGGACTCTAATGTCAACTGAAGAATCCAAATGATCGATCTTCACTACCCGCTCTCCTCCATGTGCATTCAACCTCCAAAATAACCTAAACTAAGCAACTAAAATAACAATGTTAGTGCCTAATCTATTTAACACTAAAACAAAGATTAAATCAAATACTGAATAATTTAATGAACTAACTAAAACAGTAAACATGCAATGGATAAAATGCAATTAAAGTATTCTAAACTAATTTCTATAAATGCTAATGAATCAAACAATTAAGTAATTATCTAAATAATTAACTAAACTAATCTAATTAAATTTACTAATTCTGACAAAGCAACATAATCTAATCTAACTACAAATAATAAAAAAATAACAAAATTAAGAATCAAAAGCTAATTCTAAGGGAATTTACTAAATTACCCAAACTACTGGTCAAGCAGGAAATACAGGGACAATCTTCGGAAAATCAAGGTTTTAAAAATGTAAACCGGGTCAGATTGCTGTAAAATTTTACAGAGATATTCTGACAAAATCAGACCCAATGTACAGAGTTTAGAAATTTCACCAAAATTAAGAAAAAATGGCTTTTCAATTTATGAAAATGCCCCTTGACAACAATAAATCCAAATAGGAATTTTTGCAGAACCGATTTTTAAAATTAATTTAATTACTTGACCAAATAAGCATAAAAAATTCTGAAATTTGACAGAGGGATAGTAATCATGCTGATGAACTCAGTGTAAAAAATTCAGGTTGAAACGTGTTAAAAACACACATAAAATGATGACCCAAAATTGAATAAAAATCCAAATTTTGCAGAATTTCTATTTTGGCTTTACTTGACTAATTAATTAACTAAAAAATATAAAAATAAAATAACTAATTAATCAAAACTTAATTTATATTGAAAAGCATAGGGAATGCATGGATTTAAAAATATTCTAAAATAGAGAATTAATTAAAATAATTAAGAACTAAAACAATAACAACAATTTAACTCACTAAGCTACTATTACACTAACTAATCTAAGCATTAAGCAGTAAATTCTAAAGGAACTAAGTATCTAAACTAAACTAAACTAGACACATTAACTAATCAAAATTTAAATACTAAGGAGCTAAGCATGAAATGATTATCAATGACAGAAAATCAAAGCACAACTAGAATATGTAAGACTAAATTACTTAATGAAATACACAACTACTAATTAAGCTACCCATACACTAACTAACTTAAGCAATGAATTAGAGTATTTAAAACAATGGAAGTAACTAACCTAATGTACTTAACTTAAAATAAACCAACTAACTTAACTTGAAATTAAAATTGAATTAAAAACTACACTAACTTACTAAAACAACTTAAAACTAATTTAAATTAACTAAACCTAATTAGGGTACAAAGGGGGCGATTTTGAATTTGATTTAGAATTAGATGCTCACGCCTGCCTAGTGGACCCCCACTAAGGCTAAATTAGAATTGGCAAAAAAATGAAACTTACCTAATTAAACTAAGTAAAGGAAACAATTGAATTAATTGACTAAAACTAAATTGCTGAAAATGAATTCAAGAAAGGAAAGCAAGAATGAAAGAAAGAAAGGCAACATATACACTTATTAACAATTAACTAAATTAATTACCCTACTTTAAAACAAATCAAACAAAATATGGAAACTATCCTAAGAAATTAAAATCAGTAGCTAACCTAAGACTAAAAAAAGAAAGTAAATTAATTACCCACATTCACTATAGGCGATTTCTAAGAAGACTAATCACAAACCTTAATTACTTAATCAATCAAATAAAATCTGAAAGCTATGCTAACTAATTCAAAGTAAGAATCTAGCTTAAGAAAAAAATATGGAAACTAAATTAAGACCAATGGAAAGGAAACAATTTACTTACCTAAAGTAGCACTAGCCTACCAAACGATTTTCAAAAATATTATCTATAAGTCAATGGTTACTAAAATGGAATGCAAGGATGACCCTAATTAAAACAAAGCAAGTAAAGCTGAAATTTTTTCTAAACATTTCAAATTCAGAACCTACCTAAGAATTAAAATGAAAATTATACTAAGACCTGAGACAGAAATCAACTACTTACTTAAAATAACACTACACGATTGACTTATACTTTAATTAAAAGTCTAATTGCTACTTTCAACTTACTAAATTGAATACTTACTAAAAGTTAAACAAGGAACCAAAGTATAGCAACTCCCCTAAAAATTCAAAATAAGAAGACAATGGAAACTTTAAAGTAATAATTGATGTAACTTTCTTAACATGACACACTACACGGTTTTGAATACAACCTAAAAAGTCAAATCTTATTACAACAAATTTCAAGAAATCTCTAAGCTAACCTAATATACTAATTGCACTAACATATGTTGACCTAACTCTAGATTAAAATAACCTAACCTAATTAACTTAAATAATTATTAATGACATAATAAAAAAATATTAGAACAAATTATACGATTTATGCTAAGTTAACCTACTAACTTTGTTTACTCTAATTACATAACAACCATATAAAACCTGATTTCCTAGCATTAACCTATTGTTAACATACTGTTAAAGATCAAAATTAAAACTATGCAACTTAATGTTAAATTGGATTCAATTATGATTAACCTAACCTAATTAACCCTAACCAGCTACTCTAAGTTGTAACACTAACCTAATCGGCTGCTACAAGTCGGATCTAGCTGCAACTAGATCACGACTAGGCTATTCAAAGACTAAACAACATGAATTAATTAACTGAAAACAAATTTTGAAAAATAAAAAAAATAAAACCTGTACACAGGCACACTAATCAGCCATTTGATTCACAGAAAGTGCATCGATTGGATTTGATTCAACCGGTTGACTAGTGGATTCAAGATCGGGCCTTGCTCAAGCAAGAGATCGATCAAAACAAAATCTTAGACATTAAAAATAATAAAATTTGGACTGAAACAAACAACTACGACAGACCTATGATCAGACACACGAAAGTGACTCTTGACTCAACTCTAGCTAGAAGAAAGAGAGGAAGAAGACTTACCTCTTGGCTCGTCCGACGATTTTGAGAGAGAAAGAGCGATTTATGAGTTTCAGAAGGCACACCCAGCACAGTTTTAATGGTCAGCTATGTCCTTCAAGTTGTTGCAACCCCTTAGAAGCCGAATCATGATGGGGAAGACATTGGTGAAGAGAAGAAAGAGAGTCGATCAGGGAAGAAGCACGATCGATCCTCATTGATGTAGATGGCACACCGAACCGAGGAAGACTCTCACACGGTCTGCAGCACCTTTAAAAAAAATATAGTCACCCACAAGAAAATACAACACACAAGAATGGGAGAAGAAGAAGAGAAGAAGAAAACGTTAAAAGAAGAGGAGAGAGAAAGATATATATATATATATATATATATAGAGAGAGAGAGAGAGTGGCATTTTCTTCCAAGACTCAAAAATGCCAGCCCCTAGGGTTTCTACACTATTTAAGTCACTTAAAAAATTACCTAATTTTAAAACCTACCTAAAAGCTAAATTAATTATAGCTAAAAGCCAATATTAGTTATTGTTTTCAATTAACTACCTAAATGGATTATAAAGAGGGGGTTTTCGATAAAAGCTCATGGAATATATTTTAAATCAATGGGTTCATGAATATTTATAGTTTGGATCTAGTTCATGATCCAATATTTCAACTTTAGATTGACTCTAGATTCGATCTACCTTGGCGTTCGCTCCAATTACCCTGAAAATGCTCTAATTTCCTTATTTTAGCTTGAATTCGAATGAAATTCAAACCGTAGATTCATTGCACCTAAATACACCAATACATGGGTTTTTATCCTTCAAAATACATAAAAATGCATGAATAATATATGAACATGATGTGCATTTCATGTATCATAAAAAATCTTGAAGTTCTTGATGTATTTCTTAAAAATTGCATGTTGTTCTAAATATTTATTCTAACTTGTTGTAAAAAAAAATCTTGTTCTCCAAATCTGTGAACCCATAAATCTTAAAAAAAATTGAGAATGTTTCAGACTTATGGAATCAACTCTAAAAAAAATCTAAACTCAAATGAGTCACTGATTGGAAGATACGACTTCTGCAAGCTGACAAATTTTTTTTATGTAGGCTACATGTTTTTGTAAAAATCATACCTCCCAATTTTTTTTGGATTTATGGTTGAAAAATTTATGTGTTAGTTTGTATATTAAAGAACACATGATAAAAATCATGTAGGTTGATTCTTCATGGTTTGAAAATTAAAAATTACGGGAGTTCGGTCCATAACCTATAATTTTTAAAACATAGTCCGTCAAAGAACAAAAATAGCCTGTATTGCATGATTTTTAATTCTTTTCTAGAAAGGAATTTAGTTCTATTTTTTTTTTAACTTGTGTCATACATACAAAGCTAACTACATTAAAAATCCTAGAATTTATTTCATTTTGTATAATGCATAGTTGATTTCTCATTGAAAATATCAAACTGGACATGACTGTTCTGAGAACAAAAAATAGTTGGTGTTCCCAAAATTTTTATTTCTTGATCTGGAATGAGTTTAAGTTTGATTTTTTTTTGTAGACAACTAACATATGTATGAACCGGCAGTAAAATTCTCAGAGCCAAAATCATTTTATGTGATTCATGGCAAAATTTTTAATGACTGAAAAATTTTGTTCAAACAATCCTAAATTGAGAACTTGTATTGGAATGCATGTCATGGTTTCAAAAGTGAATTAGATGAGCATAGCTTGGTTTCAAAGGTGAACCTGATGTATACATGACCTATTTGAGTATCGTATGTGGGCTTATTGAGATCGTGTGGTTGTGCCATCACTTGTGAACAATTTTGAATGATATGATATAATTTTCTGTTATAATGTTATAATTGGTTGCATGATGTGTTAATGTATAACATGATATGTTGATAAGTAGCATGATATTATGATATGCAGTATAATGTTATGTGTTATTATGATGTGCTATAAGACATGAAATGCATGCATGCACATGTGATGATCATGAATGAGCTTATAGTTCCAGGAACCTGTGTAGTTTCATGTATGCACAAATATATTATGTGGCATATGATGATATTGTGCTATAAGGAATGAAAATTATGCATGCACATAAGATCACTCATTAACGAGCAAGGAGTTAGAAAAGAACCCATGGGGTGCTAAAAATGCATAAAGTTATAAAAAATACATACACACATAATAATATAGTTATCGTTTTCACAGGCAAGATGTTCGAATGATTTAAAAGCACTGGTGCATATTGAATGGATTATTAAAATGAATGAGCTAATAAAAATGTATAACTACCATGAGTGGGTAGTATAATACTCATGTCATGAATAGCAATGTGGAAAGTTACTATTGAGAGGTACTTGAGGACTCAATAACCCATTCAGACTGTGGTTTAACTTGGAGAGGGTAAGTGATACACAATATGATGGACCATGTTTAATTCATTTTTTAGAGCAACGACTTCTCATTGGTCCTTGTCCTTGGAGCTTAGGGGGTCAAACTATCGATGTGTCCTAGGTGGTAGGTTCATATCTTCTGCAGAAGTTTAAGATGCATCTTATTTTTATACTGTCACTAGTGAATTTTTTTTTGTGTCACGGACCGCCCACAGTGAGACTGATTCGATATGGTACTTGAAGAATGAAAATATATATCATAATAAACACTTGAGTGGGCTCTTCATCTCGACGTCTGGTCCTATGAGTATCTATAGGCATACATAAAAGAGAAAAACAAAGACCTTACACTTGAACACACTTATTGGTGTTAAACTTGTATTGAAAATATGCCCTAATAATGCAAATGCTTAATCATGGATTCAATTATTTTACTTGCCCAGCTAAATGCATGCATTATAATATGATATTGCATTGTTTATATTCTAAGAGAATTACATTTTCATGTATGTTTTTTTTTTTACATACATGCATTGTTATTGTGTTCCTATTGAGATTTGATGAGTCTGGCCTCTATATTACCAATAATTAAGTAATGAGTAGGAAGCTAAAGTGATGAAAGAATGTTGTGGGCGGTACCAAGAACCAAATCATTAGATCTGGGATTAATTTTGAAAATAATTTCTGTTCTGTTAAGACTTGTTAATCAATTTAATTATATTTCCAAACAGTTCAGTTAAATCCATGAATGATATTGTCTCATTGTTTCTTTGGATATCAGATTCTTGAGTTGAAACTGAATGATGAGTTGGACTTGTACTCAAGTCTAATACGAGAATCAGATCCAATCCCATGTCATGTTTAAATACCTGTAATGCACCCAAATTTCTAACCAAAACTAAAATAAATGTTTTTCATTATCCTTTTTGTATTTTGTTTTGTTAAAGAGTTCTTGTCTTTTATGTCTCTTTTAGGAACTTAGTTCTAGTGGACTACTAAACACTAGCACTTACGCACAAGCTTACCCCCTAGAGCTTAGTCTGATTGGAGTAAGACCATGGACCAGTCATGACATCATTCACTTTCTCTAAAAAAAATCATATATTTTGGGGTTAAAATTTTGAGGCATTACAGATCTGGTATCAGATCCTAGGTTAATAATTTGGTTCATGGTCCGTTCAGTAATCCAACATCACCAAGTAAGTATGTTTTAACTTAATGGTTTGATTATGGTGCAACTCACTCCTTTATATATGTGAT
This sequence comes from Nuphar pumila, assembly GCF_984573655.1. Lineage (NCBI taxonomy): Eukaryota > Viridiplantae > Streptophyta > Magnoliopsida > Nymphaeales > Nymphaeaceae > Nuphar > Nuphar pumila. The sequence continues at coordinate 114,319,312 of NC_143253.1, read as the reverse complement.
TTTTTTTAAGCAATTGGGGTTGAAAATTGAGCCCCTGAATCATGCTTTAGATGTATTTAACCCTGTCGGCTATAACACTTTGTGTGTAACGTATGTACCAAACATAAATATATAGTTAGATGGGCAGAACTTACCAGCTAATATTGTCCTACTAAATATGATCAAGTTTTTTTCGAAGATAGAGTTTAAGATTTCCATACCCGTTCAGAAGGACCGAGTCATCTCTACACTAAAGGCTCTGAAGTATCTGAAGAAAGGATGCATTGAATTTATGGTTAGTGTAACCTTGACAAAGCCTATGACCGAGCCTTTTGAAGAGTTGGAGATCATCCACGAGTTTCTAAACGTATTCCTAGAAGAGTTGTCTGGACTCCCTCCACATTGTGAAGTGGAGTTTCGTATTTAGTTAATGCTTAAAACTACACTAATCTCTAAGGTACCTTATCATGTGGCATCGGTAGAGCTCAATGAGCTAAAAAAGCAGTTGCAAGAGCCAAGGCAAGAGCCAAGGGAGCGAAAATTATTCAACCAAGTGAATCACCCTGGGTAGAACCGGTATTGCTTGTGAAGAAGAATGATGGTTCGATGAAGTTGTGCATCGACTACAAAATGCTCAACCATGTCACCATCAAGAACAAATATTCAATGCCCCATATCGAAGACCTATTTGATGAGCTGCAGAAGGCTAAGGTGTTCTCAAAGATTAACCTTAAATTTGGGTACCGTCAACTCAAAATCAAGGATAATGACATCACAAAGATGACTTTTCAGACAAGGTATGGGCATTATGAGTTCATAATAATGACTTTCGAACTCACAATGTGTCAACAATATTCATGAATTTGATGAATCAAGTATTTTGGTCATACTTGGATTCTTTTGTGATTGTCTTTATTAATAATATTTTGGTGTATCCAAAGAGCATAGAACAATATCAGAATCACTTGAGGACGATATTAAGAACCCTTAAAGAACATCAGTTGTATGCTAAGTTCTCAAAGTGTGAGTTTTGGCTCAAGAAGGTTATGTTCTTGGGTCATGTGATCTCAAAGGATGAAGTACATGTGGATCATGCTAAGGTTAAAGTTATACTGAACTGAGAGCAGCAAAAAAATATAGAAGATATTTAAATTTATCTCGATTTGACTTTTCATACATGACTTTTCACGAATTGCCTTGTCAATGACTAAGCTCCTTCGAAAAGGAGTCAAATATGAGTGAACTGATAAATGTGAGGAAAGCTTTTATATGTTTAAAGATAAGATCATGACTACACATGTACTGACATTGCCATGTAGTCATGGTGGTTTTGTAGTATATATTAATGCCTTGGGCACAGGCCTGGGATGTGGCTGAATGTTTTGAGTTTCATGGGGGTTGATCCTCATGGATCCCCTATCGAGATCCATATTCGAAGGTATTTAAAAAGCTTGTATAAGTTAAATAACTTAATAAACATCCAAAATCTCATTGATAATTAATTGTCGATTAATTACTCATAAAAATACCAAAAAAAAATCATTTTTTTTTCAATGGACTCAATCTGGGTTTAGAATAATTTAGACTTGATCCAGAGTAATTTTATGTGCATATATATTTTTCATAACTTCATGCACATATGGCACCACATTGATTCTTTTCAACCATTTGCTCATTCATGAGCATTCACGTGTGCATGCAAGATTTTCATGACTTATTGCACATTATAATCACATGCTACATATCATAACATCATGATGCACATTATAACATCATAACATAATTTAAAGCTTAACTTTCAAAAGATGGCACAAGCACACTACCTCAATATGCTTACATATTGTTCATCAATATGTCACATGTCCATCTGGTTCACTTTTTGAATCATCACATATCCATCTGATTCACTTCTGAAACCATCTCATACATTTAATAAAACAATCTCATAATTTGGGACTAATAATACAAGATTTAATTTGTTATTAAAAATTTTGTCATAAATCGTACAAAATGATTTATGCTCTGGGATTTTAACAGAATGTATTTACGTATGATACATGCATACAGGCAAAAACAAAGACCTTAACTCATTATAGATCTTGAAATAAAATTTCTCTAATATAGACTAGTTTTTTATCACAGAACAATCTTGTCTAATTTTGTCTCTTCAGAGAAAAATCAGTTATAAATCGTCAAGGAAGAATTAAATGATGAGATTTTTACTATGGGTGACTTGTTATGTCATATTCAAGCCTACAAAAATCTAGAATTTAATTTGATTTCAGCAGAAAACTAAATATCTTGAAATACATGCTATTTTTATTATTTGACAGAACTTCTTCAATAAAATTACATATTTTAAACTATCTTATGTGAATTTTAGTTTCTAAATCATAAAAAATTGACCTCTAAGATTTTAACTGTGTTCTTCCATATCTATACCAACACACCATAAAATCTTAGCCAGATATCATGAGTATTCTGGAAGGTATCATTTTTTTTTAAATATTCTCTCCATAGACTCTCTATCAGGACAAAATTTATGTGTCGACTTGTAGAGGTCATATCTTTCAATATACAATCATTCGATTCTGGGATTAGATCTAGAACTTCTTACATATGTATGTAACATCTTCATAAATTTTCAAGATTTATGAGTTTACAGTTTGAGAGAAACGAAATTATCATTTTGACTGGTCAGATCAAAATACACAAAACAAAATAACAAGAATCAACCAAGAACTTCATGATTTTAAAGAGAAACATTAAGAAATCATCTTACGATTTTTAAAGCAATCAAGAACACATTAAATCCATTCATACACATATATGTCATGATATATAAACAAAAATTCAATACATAACATCAAAAATCAAACATTTTTTAAGAGAAAACATGTTTTCTCTGTACTACAAATCAAGATCCTTTATACGAAAATAATGTTGATTTTCAAAACCTTCATGCACAAAACAATATCAGTGCCTATGTGAATCTTGGCTGATATATGTGCTAATACGCATACGAATTTTATCTTTATCTCTAAAAAATTATTGAAAAATCTCAGGTGTTACATCATTTTCCTATAAAAAAAATCATCACCGAAATTCGCTATAAGGACTAATCGAACGAACATAGGTATTTCTCTTTCATACTAGCCTCATAATCCCATGTACATTCTTCAATACCATAATGTTGCTAACGTACCTTGATGAGATGAATAGTCTTGAATCTATTCCAAGATTTCAAAGGGATCGACAAATCCAGGACTTAATTTCTCATTTTTCCTAAATTGAAACACACTCTTGATAGAAGATACCTTGACAAAGATAAAATTTCCAACGTTAAAAGTGAGTTCTCTATGTCGTTGGTCCACATAGCTCTTTTATTGACTTTGAGTCGTAAGGAGCCTATCTTGTATCATTTGTATATGCTGAATATAATGTTGCAGTATAATTGGTATATCTACAATTCGCGCATCTACTTTATCCCAATATACAAGTGATTGACAAGGTCTTTCATATAGAGCTTTATAAAGAATCATCACAATGTTGACATAATAACTATTATTGTAGGCAAATTCTGTGAGTACTATATGCATGTCTCAATCACCGTTATAATCTAAAACAGACTCAAACCATGTCTTTTAGGGTCAGTATTGTTCTTTTTGACTGACCATCAGTTTGGAGAAGAAAAATCATATTAAACTTTCATTTCGTACTAAAAAATTGTTACAACTATCCCAAAAATCGAGAGGTAAAATGAGAATCACAATGAGATATAATCAAAATTGGTATTCTGTGCCGTCAAACTATCTCCTTGATATATAGGTCGGTCATACTCACCAAGGATTGACCAATCTGAATTAGCATAAAATGTGATGATTTGATGAGTCTAACAACTATTACCCAAATAACATAATATTGCTGATGGGTGATGGGTAAACCTATCATAAAATTCATGACAGTGTCCTCTCATTTTTTTTAATGTGAAATCTTTTGTTTGATGCATTAATTCGTCTTGTCTTTAATGCTCAATCATAATTTGTTTACAAGTTAATGCTCAATCATAATTTGTTGACAAGTTAAATACTTCAAAACATAACTCACCACTTCTATCTTTGTATCTTTAAGATACAATAATACCTTTTACCGTGAATCCATAGACATTTTGTACTATCCAAGTGAATGATGTAATTAGTTTTGTGTACCTCAATCATGGGTTTTTCCCTTAATCCAAAGTCGTTGTCTTATCCAAATAGTTTGAATTGTAAAAAAGTATTTTTTTATGAGATTTCAGGTTTTACGGGAAAGTCATTTCCTCGATCCACCTCTCTGTCTTTTTGCAAATCCCATCAACCTATTATGCATAATTAGCGAAACAACGTCACTGGCTGTGTGCAGCAAATGTTTTCAAGCATTTATGAAGAAAACTGACATTATTATAGTTGAACTGCTCACCATGACCTGTTGCACAAATTAAAAAATCAGCATTAATTGAATCAATATTCATACTTAATTTTAAACTAAATACAACTTATACATGAATAGGAAATGGCCATAGGAATTACAGAACAATGCAGAAATCATGAGCACAGCAACTGTATTTGGGCAAAAACCATACAGTAGATTTCTGTATTGTAATAAACAAAATAAGTCTATACAACTGATGCACCTGATAGAAGATTGGCAATAAATACTAAAGGAAGGTTCTTATGGAGTTCTTATAAATACTACAAAAACCATACAGTAGATTTCCCGACCATGATACGTAAAGCAGTTGTTCAATGGGAGAAGAAAGTAAGAACCAGCTACTCGAACAAACGGAAACAACAATGCATTCAGATTAACATAAACAGATAAAAGTACGGCCCTATGGACTAAAATCAAGTTAGAACATATTGATCAAAGCATTATGACCAAAGAGATCTCTGACAGGTTGACAAAAAAATAAAATAAAATGCATTTTTTTTGCTTCACAAAAATATGTCTGAAAGTTAAGTTTTGCTAACCGAGATGGCGCTGCAGCAAGACGGCGCTCTAGCGATGTGTCCGCGGTGAGATGGTGCTGCAACGAGAGCGGGCTGCAGCGAGATGCCTCTAAACACCATTCTGGCGAGGTTGTGCTTTGCAGCAGCGGGATCCAGCAGAGATGGGGAGAGCGAGAAGGAAAAGCGTTTTTCTTTGGCTGAGAACTGGGTCCGGGATGGCTGTTGCGGGAGAGGGAAAGAGCGAGAGAGGACGAACTGTGTTGGGCGTGTTCCTGCGAACAGCAGGGGTGAGGGAAGCAAAAGTCAGGAAAGTGTGACAGGGATGGGGGTCGAACTTCCCTTGATTGTTTTTATGCAGGCTTTGGACGAGCGTCGCCGGCGAGCAGGGGGCCTATTTGGTGATTCCTCACGCTTCATTGCATGCCTGATGGACTCTCTCTCTCTCTCTCTCTCTCTCTCTCTCTCTCTCTCTCTCTCTCTCTATATATATATATATATATATATATATATATATATATATAAGAAAATTAAAACCTACAAAATAGGCACGTTGCTAAATGAAACATGTTATTGGATTTTGAGTATTTTTTTTTTAAATTCTAACCATACAGAAGTGATTTATATGCTTGAGTTTCTTGGAGCATTTGATTCAGATACATACATGGATATGTTTTTATAAAATAAAAAAAAAATCAACACCTTGCAATTTTCATAAATTTTTGAAATTTCAAATACCATTTTTTCATCCAAAATGCATAATCCAAATGTCGATTTCTAGTAAATCAATCATGTTGAAGACATCTATGGGATCAGAATTTCAAAAAAAATACTGAAAAATCCAATATCATATTTCATTTAGCAACCCTGCTATGCGGGTAATACATCTGAGTTAAATGAAACATGTTAAATGGGTTTTCTGACATTTTGTGTTTTTTTTTGCTGACCCTATAAATGTGTTAGACAGTTGATTTTTAGAACCTTAGCTGCTCCATATAAAATCAAGTACATAGATCACATATGTATGGTAAGAATTAATAAAATAAAAAATCTCAAAAAACTAATTCAGCATGTTTCATTTACGTGATGAAACAAACCTAGGTTGGTATAAGTCACAAAATACCAAAATACAAACTCATGATGACATGTGCATCATGTCACTTTTATGGCAAAGTCGTTTATAACATTTTGTATTGATGGTGCATGATGATGATGAAGGTGATTATGGCATGTGCATGATGGTATCTCATGATATGATGATGGTCATGAAGATGCATGGCTGCCACATTTAATGATCCGTAAAAAGAAGATGTTCCTTTTGTTTTTTTTTCCTTGGTAAGATAATCAAATAAGATGAAATTGTGGACAAAAAATGTTTAGGCTGGTTGACTAAAGATTGCCATTTTTTTATTTGTGGAATTGATGCAGATAAGGAGCAAGATGGCTAACCCAGAACAAAGTTATGTCCAAATCCAATTTACATTTTAGATTTTATTTGGACATTGCATCTAAATTTGGTCCATATACCTAAAATTAGAGTTTAATTGGTTCTTTATTTTGCATTCTTATTAATCTTATTTTAGAATTACTGTAGATGATCAACTAGTTTTATGATTCCTTTTCGATTAGCAGATCATTTAAGCTGTATTCTGATACTATTTCATTTTTAATTTTGTATATTTTCTTAAACTTTAAGATGTTATATATGTGAATGCGCCAATTAATGTGAACAAGTTCATGAACTTCAAAAATCCTGGCATAAATCCTCAAAGTCAAGTATGGCATTGGGTATGACCAAGTGGACATGGAACATTCAATCATTATGTTAAAACCATACAACAAATTCGAATTTGACATGAAATATGTTGACCAAGTTCATGAACTCCAACGTTCTTAAAACGGTAGGTTCCAGCATATCACATGTGAACAAAAAGGGTTGTGATTGGGTCTTGCATTTGACTGACTTGATGATTATCACCAAGTAGTTGACAACTTGTGTTTTTTTTTTCAATTTTATTTTAATCTCTTTCCTTTTGTTAAGACACGTCACACAACTAGTGCATTTGCCGCTCACAGAAAAATCATTTCTATGAGTCTGGATCCCGTCTGACCTCCTAGCGAAGGGTGCAAATTAATTGGATAGGGCCAATCTGAAACTGAATCCTCATTCTCAAATATAAATTTAATGCAGTGAGCAGGAGGATCGCCCTTGAACCACACAAAAAAAAATTGATGCCCTAGCATAGCTACAAACTAATCAATCAGAAAATTAATGAAAAAAAAATGCAAGAAAAATAATGAAAAATAATGCAAAAATGCACGAAATATAAAAAACGATGCTCTTCGAATCAAGCTTTCCAACGTGCCCAAAACACCTATACAGGGGACAGAACTTTGGAATGTTGTGGCAGTCGATGTGCATGGGTGAGGCGCCCTGTGCATGCATTGCCTATTGCATGGGTTGCATCAGATCTTCTCGTGCGTTCAACATGTCCGTTGCCCCTGGCTTGCTTGCTCACTCGTTCGGCCGGCTAGTGGGCAAAGCTTCGGGAATGTTGTATATGCATTGGCGCATAGTGGTGTTGGCTTGATTGATGCCTGGCGTCGTCGTGGCTGTGTGCATGGCTGGTGCTTTTGGGGTCTTTATGTTCCTACTCAGTGTTAACAGCTCAACTGCAAGGTTCCTTGTGCAGCCAGTAGTCATATGCTTGTCTCAAAGATTAAGCCATGCATGTGTAAGTATGAACTAATTAAGACTGTGAAACTATAAATGGCTCGTTAAATCAGTTATAGTTTGTTTGATGGTACCTGCTACTCCGATAATTACCATAGTAAAGCTAGAGCTAATACGTGCACCAAAGCTCGACTTCTGGAAGGGTCACATTTATTAGATAAAAGGCCAATGCGGGCTATGCCCGATGTTTTGGTGATTCATGATAACTCGATGGATTGCACGGCCTTCGTGCTGGATAATGGTTCTTTGCCTCAGACGGATGCTATTCAAGCCACCTTCACAGTTTTCAAGCTATGAGAAAGAATAAGGGTTTTTTTCGACGACTAACAAGGATATTTTGGTGTCTTTTGGCTAGAATAATACACGATTGTTATTGTTGGGGCTCCTTCCTCCCCTAACTAGGGATGGCAGTGGACCAGGGGAAAGCAAGGCCCCGCCCCGCCTCGCCCCGTTTGGACCGGGGATGAAGGGTATGAAACGGGGATGGAGGCAAGGACGAAGGTTAAAATCCATTCCCGTCCGAGGGTGGAGGCGGGGATGGACATGCACTTTTCCCCGCCCCGCCCCGTCTCTGCCCCGATCCCCGCCCCGACCACTTTTCCCCGCAATATCCCCGCCCCACCCCGCCTCATCCCCGTTTGAACCGGGGATGGAGGACATGAAATGGGGATGAAGGCGGGGGTGGAGGATAAAATCCATCCCCGCCGGGGATGGAGGCGGGGGTGGAGGATAAAATCTTGAGGTGGGGGCGGGGGTGGAGACCTTGTTCCCCGCCCCGCCCCACTGCCATCCCTACCCCTAACACGCTGAAATCCGGCAGAACCCCTCTCTCTTTCTCATTGTTCTTCTTCCTTCTTTTGAGGGTTTTTTCCTTATTGAGCAAAAGGTACCGAACCAAAGAGGTGGTTTGTTCCAAAAAGTAAGTGGACTAAGAGGCCAAAAATCAGTCCAATCACATGCACTTATGGTGATGGGCACTGAATGCGCTTGCCATCGGTAAGCGGGTACATGTTCGTATCCTAAAACATGGTTTTGCACAAATAGAAATATACTTTGTTGTTTGTCAACAGGAATGTAAGAATTGACTGACTATTTTACTAAAAAATTTCCTTTTTTCTTTTCTTTTTAGGTTTGAGGATGGCTGATTCTTGCAAGTTAGTAAGTTTTACAGAAAAGGCAGGGCCCAGGTCAAAGGGCATGGGTTGTTATACAGAAAATCTCTACTGAACTGGCCTTTAGGGTAATTTTGGTTGAATTTTTTTTTTGTTATTATGATCATTGCTATTGTTTGTACGTACATTTTTTTTGTAAAAACACTTCTGCTGTTGTTGTTGGCTTTAAGATTTTATATTAAGGTTCACAGGACATGATAAAAGAAATTGTTTGTTATTTAAAAAACAAGTCATAGATTATATATTTAAATAATTCTTAACTAACATTTTTTCTTGTTTGAATGAGTTTATTTTTATGTCAAATGCATCATATGATGAAGGTGAACATGCATGAAGATTCACATCCATAATATAAAATCTTAAAGTCATTGCATGATAATGGTGGCTGGATTGAGACATGTACAATGGAGAAGTTTCCCTTCAATCCTAACAGTTGCAACTTTTGAACCAAATTATATAATCATGTTTTATATGGGTATTATTATCTTGATTTATGTTTACTTAAGTTAATATATGTTTATTGTTACATTTCTGTTGGCCAGCCATTGGAAGGGATTATGTAACCCTTGGGGGCCGTCCTCCCAACAGTTGCCTTATGATCACCAAATTCCTATAGTTTCTCCCTCACTTCTCCCTTATTTTACTCTTGCGTTTCCTTTTTTTGTGCTTTTTCAAGTTGTTATTATTATTATTATTATTATTATTATTATTATTACTTGCTTCCTCCTCGTTACCTTTTCACGTTTTCTTTTTTCCATGCTTCCATAATAGCTTCCAAAATGGATCATGCTTCACGCTCCATATACTTTTTAATGCTTGCTTAATCAGTTGATCAACCATAAGCAATTTCTCACCAATTTGTAATAGAACATTGATCATCCTCATTTACCTTCTTTTGGCTAGACAAGTAGCATAAGTTTGAACACAATATTCCTTGATATCAATCCCAAAACTCCAACCTTCAGCCATGATATTTTCAACCTTCAACCTTGAGGGCTTTGGTTACCGTTTCAAATGAAAATACTTCATCCCACCGAAAACATATGTAAATCCACCACACATGCACTAATTCCATACGCAAGCTATATGTCACCATTTTGGCTGTGTGTTCTAGTGATACGAATCCAGCGGGCTCGAGCTCCTCCTAAAGTTTTGAATTTTTTTTATTATTTTATTATAAAATTTATATTGTCCTATTTATATTTTAGTTTTATATTTTATTTTATTATAACATTTTTTGCCCTCTTTAAACAAAATATAAAATATATTTTAGTTTTAAATTTTATTTTATTATGACAAATTTTGCCCCGTTTAAACAAAATATAAAAATTTATATTGCCCTCCTTTATATTTTATTTTATTGTAAAAACTTTTTGCCCTCCCTTTAATCAAAATCCTGGATCCACCATGCGATGCTCTTTGACACACTGGCACAATCTGCACATGTATGGTCATTGTATTTTTCATAAATTTTTAATAAGTTTAATTACATTTCAATAAAAGAATCAATTTTTAATATTCAAATATTTGAAAACAGCTATTGATTAAAATTTAAAAAATTGTGTCCACGTGTCATATTTTTCAAAAAAAAAAATTTAACTCGTATCTCTAACCCATGTCATTCATGGGCTTGTTTGCCACCGTTTTGTTGTCAATCTGAGCTGGTTTATTTGGTCAAATGAACAGGTCAAAGGCTTGCTTACCAAGATCTCTGTTAGTTGGGAGAAGAATCAGCATGAATTGGATTTTTTTTTGAAGAATGTATTGATAGAGAATTTGATTTGGTTAGATAATATGTAGTTGGTAAACAATGATCTGTTTTTTAGCAAGGTATATTATATATCATCAAATATTCATTTATTAATAATTACTTTTTTTTAAGTGCAATTGTGCTCACCTTACTTTAAGATAAGTGTGGTTGTATTTTTTGAAAAGTGAAAATATTGTTCAAAAGAGATTCACTTTCAAAATCTCATGAGACTTCATCATAAAGTGAAAACTCATACAAATAAGATTCATTTTTTGAAACTCACTTTTAGGGTTTGTGCCAACTTATTTTTTATTAGGCTTGCATGTTTTTAGGGTTTTCTACAAAAAAAAAAAAGTTTTGTATTTGGTTGCTTTTGAGGTATTGTTCTGATTCACTTTTTTAAATCTCACGTGCTTTCAAACTACATGAGATGCAAACAAGCATATCCTTAGATTTGTTCCCCTGATGCAAACAAGCATAGCCTTTGCTAGAAACCAACTATTTGCCATTAAACCTTTTCTCAATGTAAATTAAAGAATATGAAAATTGTTTCTAGTGTTTTTTCTTCTTTATCTTTTGTTTTTTGACGATACTGTGAGCATAATTTAGTTTGGATGTTTTGGACCTGTAAGCAAGGTTCAAATCTTATCACCATTCTGCCAAACTTAAGTTAGAAAAAGTCATGTTCCTATTCATGGTTGAACCATTTTTTCAAAGTTGGCCTAGAAAATCATTAAAGCCAAAAAAATGGAGAAAATGAAATAGGCAATTATCATCAAGTGTAAACTCTTATGTTTGTCAAAATTATTCCTTCAGAGTGTGTATCAGTCAAAACGTTTAAAACAGCAAATATCATCCACCAACTTCTCATGATAAATAGAAAATTTTCATATTTCTCATATTTTGAATGGCAAAATATCGGCATATATATCTGAATTCAAAAGTAAAAACTAATTTTTAAAAAGGAATTTTTATCACCACCCAAATGAAGTGGACCAAGAGGGCCCAGCAAACCAAGCAATCTATAGCCAGCAATTTTGAAAGATCCATACTAATTTGTCTTCCCCACAAGTATGTGATTTCCAGGTTCATGCCATAATTTATTGCTGGAATGGATCCAAATCAATTGGGTAGGACCTACCCACCCCAAATCACAGTCAACTATTTTCAGCCATGATTGAGTGGAAGTCACATGTCATGCTATATGGGTCATTTATAAATCCCACTATTCAAGATAAGACAATAATAGACGTCTATAATTTAGTTCTAGGACACCTTTTTCCCAACTATAGAACACAAGCTTTCCCTTCCACAGGCTCTTACAAGATCCATATATACTATACTCACAAAAGAGAGCAGCCCACCAGCCATCCACTTCCCACATTCTCATTGTGGTGGACCACCAGTGTGTGCTATGGTGGGGAGAAGAAACATGGGCATGGGCTTGAGCCAACTTGATTTGCTTAAAGAGAAAGCGAGCCGCGACCAAGCATGTGGTCAAACAAGCATGGGCCCGTAGCAATCGAGTGGTGCCAAAGTTCTTTGCCACAAAAGCGACGATTTCCGCGTGTTCTTCATGGCTGGTTTGGTCCTGGCTGCAACCGTGTTTCCTATGGCAGTTGAATGTCTCTTTTCCCATTCTTAACGCGTTTAAGGGCTAAGACTAGTCTGGGCCTTGTTTGCTTACCAACCGCATGTGGACCAGTTAAACAAGGGCCACATCCTTTGGAGTTCAATTCAGTGTTGTAAACAAAAAGATATATATATATATATATATATATATATATATATATATATATATAGAGAGAGAGAGAGAGAGAGAGAGAGAGAGAGAGAGAGAGAGAGAGAGAGTAATATGTTCCTTTTAAGTCCCCTTTTTCATTAGGTACCGTAGATGTGATCTATAAGTTTTGTTTAGAACCAGCTTTTGGATTGTTTGTATTTGACCTGTATACAAGTTTTTGGTGATCCAAAAATCAATGGCTATGAAGGTACCAGTTTTTCCTGGCTTAAAAAAATATGTTTTTCTTTGAAAAAACATGATCCAAGAGTTGATTCCCATTTAAAATGAGCATGCTAAACACATTGAACGGTTCAGATATATCATAAAACACTTAAAACCTGTGGGGCAGAATGGGAAATGGAGCCTAATATGTTCAGTTCTCTCTCTATAAATAGTTTGGTACTAATGAAATCACCAAACTATTGAGTAGAAATTATTATCTTTTCATATTTTTAGATTTTTTAAATGATAGTATGAAACCATTGAGTAAAAATTATTCCCTTTTTATATTTTAATTTTTTTTAAGAAGACCCTACGATGTGATCTATTTTTTAGTAAATTATGGGTTTTGAATCATGTGATTGTGACATAAGCAAGTCTTTTTTTTTAAGGCTTCAAAAGCCAGTTATACCCGCAATGCCTTAAATTCTTATAACTCAAAAAATCTTGAATTTACATATGGAAAACAGGGACTAAAGTTCCATATGTAACAAACAAACAATGTTAAAAGTATGTGGGCAGATTGAGTCAATAGACTTGCAACCATAATTGACCGTTTTTTAAAGGCTACTTTTTTTTAAGGTAAGACTTGCAACGATAATTGCCATACATTTATTAGTACTACCAAATACTCATCATATATGAATAGTGTTGATATATATATATTTTCCTGACACTGTAGGCTAGAACCGGGGATGGAGGCCATGAAACGGGGATGAAGGCAGGGATGGAGGATAAAATCCATTCCCCGCCAGGGATGGAGGCAGGGGTGGAGGATAAAATCTTGAGGCGGGGCGGGGGTGGAGACCTTGTCCCCCGCCCCACTGCCATCCCTAGTTGTATAACTGGTAGGGTCTGTTTAACCTCAGCTTGCTTTAAAAAAAAAAATTAAATGATTTTTAAATAAAAATAATTTTAAAATATAAAAGTTTACAAAGATTTTAAGTTTTTGATTTTTTCAAACCCGATAAAAACCAATGAATTGGAGGATCCAAAAACCAATCCCTATCAAATCAAGCACATAGAACACGCTCGTAGGAATTTGAGGAAAAAACCCCGAAAAGTTTGGTAAACACCCGCAGCTGATGTCATGCACCTTAACGTAGTCAAATGAAACTTTTATAAGGGTGAAAATCATCATTCTATAACAAGACAAACGCCAGAGCACCCACGGGCCGCCTCCGCTCTGGCAGTATCCTCCGCCCGTGAGCTTGCAAATCTACAAATTGCCCCAACAGAAAGCCTAAAAATCTCTCGGACGCCCACTACGCCCCATAAAATGCCTAAGCTGACCGCTCTTTCTTCTCATTCCCTCTGCTTCTCTTCCCCCATGGCTCCCTTCCCGCTCCTCCTCGTCGTTCTCCTCCTCCCCTTCTCTTCCCTCTCCGCCTCCTCGTTGCCGAACCACCACCGGATCGGCCATCTCCGCCATCTCCTCACCTCCAGCCCCACCCCATCCCCCTCCTCCAGCGCAGTCGGTCAGGCCTGCTCCGCCACTCGCTTCCCCGACGTCTGCTTACAAACCTTCTCGCAATCACCCCCGGGCTCCAACCCCACCGCCACCGACATCATCAAGTCCGCCATCGACGCCTCTGCCTCCAAGCTGGAAACCGCCCGGAAGACCGCCGATTCGATCCTCTCCTCCGCAGGTTCGAACCTGAACCGGACCAATGCCGCCCGCAACTGCATCGAGCTCCTTGGCTACTCCGCCTACCGTCTCGGTGCCTCCTCCGACCCCGAGACGATCCGGTCCAGGGTCAAGGACGCCCGCGCCTGGCTCAGTGCGGGCCTGTCGTACCAGTACGACTGTTGGGGCGCCCTCAAGTACGTCAACACCACCAATCAGGTCGACTCGGCCATGGCCTTCCTCGCCGACCTGATCACCGTGACCAGCAACGCCCTCAGCATGCTCTTCGCGCTCGACCGGTTCGGAAACGACACCGGCTCGTGGCGGCCGCCGCAGACGGAGCGAGACGGGTACGACGGCGGCGTCGGACCCGGATCGGCCCTCCCGGCGAGGTTCCAGCGCGGGTTCGAGGGGCTGGAGCCCGACGTGGTGGTCTGCAAGGACGGGTCCGGCGGGTGTCTCGGTTCGATACAGAAGGCGGTCGACTCGGCACCGGATAACGGTTCTGGCTTGTTCGTCATTAAGATAAAGGAAGGGGTATACGAGGAGATCGTGCGGGTGCCTTTCAGCAAGCGGAACGTGGTCTTTTTGGGAGATGGTATGGGCAAAACCGTAATTACTGGCTCGCTCAACGCCCAGATGGTTGGCGTTTCGACCTACAATACTGCGACAGTTGGTAAGGTTCTACCCTCCTTCGCTTCTTTTTAGATATATTTTTAAATTATCCTTTTATGGTTGGTCAAGAACGAGTGAGATGTCACCTGTAGTTTGAAAATATCGTGATGTTATCACGATACTTTCAGAACTTTTCCGAACGTAATCTTGAAATCGTCATGATGTTGACCCTTTATTTGCCTAACAAAATCCTCTTTTTAAGATTTTTAGATTCTTTTACTATGTTATAATCTTAAAAGGCCCTGACACACAGGACCGTACCTGTGTTTCATGGGGCTTGAGGGTAGGAGTTGGGGGGTAGGGCTTCGAAATTTTTTGAGCCCCTATTAAAAATGGGCTTCCTAAAACTAGGTCAGTAGGAGTTCGAGGACAACGCCTCTAATTTTTTTGAGATCTCTATTAAAAATAAAATTCCTAAATGAGCCCTTAATTTTTTTTTTGGCTCAGGGGCCCTGAGGCCCAAGTCTCATTGGCCTCTTGACAAGTCCGGCTCTGTTGACATGGTTTCAAAATATCTCCTGATTTGGGAATATCTCGATATTAACCTGTTTGTTTCTTTTCTCCTTCGTATAGTTTTTTCTTTACGATTTTATAACTGCCGTCGTGTCTTCTAAAAAACTTATATTTTACAGCAAGATGTTCCGTGAGTTCCGTGGTCGGGAAAATCCTGTAACGAGATTTATGAGAATGACAGAAATAACCTTTCCGCCTTAAACGATTCAGATACGGTTTGGTTGTGGGAGTTTCGGAATCCCACTTAATCAGATACAGCCTAAACAAGATTCGAATTTTGGTTTGGTTATCAAATCCATACACAATTTGTCTATAACCCTTCACAAATTCTCATTCAAATTTGGATGGAGAAATCCAGAACCGAATCCTATGGTTTGAATCAGAGGAGGTTTGGGTTTGTTGAATCCTAGCAAACCATAATGGGTTAGTCTGATATCCAAACCAGACCCGGAGAAGGTTGTAGTTGTTAGAGGGGTATTTTTGACATTTGAGGAATTTGAGGTACTTTCAACAATGGACCTAAGTCCTAACGGTGACGAGCTGAAAATAACGTGCCGTTATTAAGTCACCTCCGGATTTGGGTAGTTGTCAGGCCCATATCCAGCACTGGACCAGGGAAAAAGGGGCGGGACCTCGTCTCGTCTCGTCTAGACCAATGACTGAAGACAGAAAAGTGTGATGGAGGTTAAAATCAAAACCCGTGTGGGGATGGACTTAAGCATTTTCCCACCTTGTTGTCCCACCCCTTGTTGTCCCAAGGGTGGTGTATGCCCCCCCCCGATGATTCACTGAATCCCACGTATGTGTTCGGGGCTTTGAATGAGCACCACGTATACAAGCACATGGGGGCTCGTATTCCCGTGTATGTTGACATAACTTTGCATCAGACTCTGGTGTTGTTGCAAAGACTTAAGTACCCTTTCTTGCTATTCTTCTCATAAAGTGATGGTTTGAGAAAATGACAAAAATGCTCTTCATTCAAAAAAGAAAAAACAAACAGTTCAAAAAAAGGACAAACATGTCCTTCATCCAGAAAGTCGAGGATGATGTTGACTCTTCAAAGTCTTCTTCTTCTTTCTCTGTTAAAAAAAAGGACAAACATGTCCTCCATCAAGAAAGTCGAGGATGATGTTGACTCTTTAAAGTCTTCTTCTTCTTTCTCCGTTCAAAAAAAAGACAAACATGTCTTCTATCCAGAAAGTCGAGGATAATGTTGATTCTTCAAAGTCTTCTTCTTCTTTCTTCGTAAAACACTGTAAAACCCCCTATCTCTCTCTCTCTCTCAAGAGAAGAAATCAAGGGAGGCAAAGAGTTCTCCTAGGAGAATGCCATGAACATCAACCTCTCACTCTCTCTCCCTTCTCTCTCTACTTCTATGCACATCCAACAGACGGTCCTACATTGTTCCATCAAACACTGACTGACCTGCACACTGACTGTAGCATCGTTCAACTTGAAGAGTTTTGGAGTCTGATTCAGAGTTTTTATCCTTACAGAAGGGGGAGGTCTGAGGGCTCCTCCCAGCGTGGGTAAGCAACATTCAACTTGATTCGTTGTGGAGCCTAATTTAGAGTTTTTGCCCTTACAGGAGGGGGGTCCGGGGGCTTCCCCCCGACGGGAACCAAATTTTTTTGGGGCCTTCCAACAGCGATTTGTAGTGTTATCGGGCTTTCCTACAGTGATTTTGTAGTATTTTCGGATCTCCAACGAGCCCCACAACGATTTATAGTGTTATTCGGCTTTTCAACAGCGATTTATAGTGTCTTTCGCAAATCGTTATAGCGATTTATAGTATTTTTGAATCTCACTATAGCGATTTGTAGTGTCTTCCACAAATCGCTATAGCGATTTATAGTATTATTCAGTAAGCAAATCGTTGTAAATCACTACCCAAATTAGGACCAACTTGTCAGGGCTATATCTCCCTAACCGAAGGTCATATTCCAAATTCGTAAAAAGTGGTGTCTTCGTTATTGAGTCTAGTTTATTCCTGTAAATTTTAAGTAATTTCTATTGTCATTTTATTCACCATTTTAACTAAAAACCAGACTCTTATTATTTTTTGTTATTTGAGTTGCACAACACCATTCTCGCTTGACATCCACATCTTGATTATGACATGCTCTTTATTGGATTTTCCATTGATTTCTTCCAACCTTGCTTGAAACAAACATATGTCTTTCTTACCACGACACCCGGGATCCGTGTCGGGGGGAGCCCCCGGACCCCCCTCCTGTAAGAGCAAAAACTCTAAATCAGGCTCCACAACGAATCAAGTTGAACGATGCTACCCATGCTAGGAGGAACCCCCAAACCCTTCTCCTGTAAGGGCAAAAACTCTGAATCAGGCTCCACAACGAATCAAGTTGAACGATGTTATCCACGTTGGGAGGAGCTTCCAAACCCTCCTCCTATAAGGGCAAAAATTCTAAATCAAGCTGCACAACTCATCAAGTTGAATGATGCTACCCACGTTGGGAGGAACCCTCAGACCTCCCTTCTGTAAGGGTAAAAACTCTGAATCAGACTCCATAACTCTTCAAGTTGAATGATGCTACCTACGCTGGGAGGAACTCTCAGACCCCCCTTTCTGTAAGGGTAAAAACTCTAAATCAGACTCCACAACTCTTCAAGTTGAATGATGCTACCCACGCTGGGAGGAGCCCCCAGACCCCTCTCTTGTAAGGGTAAAAACTCTGAATCAGGATCTACAACTCATTTAGTTGAATGATGCTACCCACGCTCGGATGAGCCCCCAAACCCTCCTCTTGTAAGGGTAAAAGCTCTAAATCAGGCCAGGCTCCACAACAATCAATGTGCATGTCAGTCGGTGCTTGATGGAGCAATGTAGGATCTTCTGCTGGATGTGCACAAAAGTAGAAATAGAAGGGAGAGAGAGAGTGAGAGGGTTGATGTTCATGGCCTCCTCCAGAGGAGATTTCTTTCTCGGATAATCCTGCAGTGCAGAGACTGAGTCTTAAATAATCATCTTCGGGGCACTTAAGTCTTTACAACCACTCCTTTTCAAGAATCGTCATTTTTTTTTGCACCAATGGAGGAGAGGGTACTTAAGTCTTTGCAATCGCATCAAACTCCAATGCTAATTAATGCTGACAAACATGAGGATACGAGACACACATGCTTACATACGTGGTGCTCTTTGGGACCCCCGAACATGAGATGTAGCTAACTGCCCTGTTCGGGGGGGGGGGGGGGGGGCGAACATATAACCTGCTTCGCTTCTTTAAGGATGGTAGTGTACGGGGGGGTCTCACCCCGCCTCACCCCCTTTTGAACGGGGATGGAGGCGAGGATGAGGGTTAAAATCACAACCTGTGCTGGGATTTTGAGACGGGGCGAGAGTGGAGACCTTGTCCCCCATCCCCAATCCCCGTCCACCATCCCTACACAAAAATGATCCCAAAATATCCTATGTCAATCCTAACCGTCCAGCTGATGCATCTGGACTGCTTGAATCAGTCCACATCCATCCATTTCTTGGCACTCGTTGGATGGATAGGATTGAATGTAAGATGGAGTCCATCCAATGTCAAATGATGGAACCGTAGTTGTGAGGATTTGATGTGGCAGGAAAAATGCTGACATATATGTATCTGTATCGGCTGTATCGTTTGGCCGACGGTAAATCAGCTATCGTTCTGAATCGACCAAAAAAATAATTAGAAAATAGTGTGTGAATCACAACGTTACACTTGTTAAAGCTATTAAAATAATATGTAAAAGTAATTTTGAGTATTATTTGGCTCTAATCCACGAGGCATTCAAACGCAGCCTAATTGAACTCATGTTTGGTTGGCAGGAGTGAACGGTGATGGCTTCATGGCTAGTGGAATTACATTCCAAAACACGGCTGGGCCGGATATGCACCAAGCAGTGGCCTTCCGGTCCGACAGCGACTTCTCTCTGATTGAGAATTGTGAATTTTTAGGCCACCAAGACACGCTGTACCCGCACACGCTCCGCCAGCTCTACATATCATGCCGGATTCAGGGCACAGTTGATTTCATCTTTGGAAATTCGGCCTCTGTCTTCCATGACTGCACCATCCTGGTCACTCCCCGGCAGGTCTCACCCGAGAAAGGCGGGACGAATACTGTTACCGCCCATGGCCGCACTGATCCAGCACAAGCTACGGGGTTCGTATTCGAGAATTGTGTGATCAATGGCACGGATGAGTACTTGGGTTACTACTATTCGAATCCGGCAGCTCATCGGAATTACCTCGGCCGGCCATGGAAGGAGTACTCTCGGACGGTGTTCCTGCATTCTTACTTAGAAGTGATAATTCGACCAGAAGGATGGGCTCTTTGGGATGGTGATTTTGCATTGAGTACACTGTACTATGGGGAGTTTGAAAATTATGGACCTGGAGCAAATATTTCTGGAAGGGTGCCATGGAGCAGCCAGATTCCATCCCACAATGTGGATATGTATTCTGTTGAGAGCTTCATACAAGGCATTGAGTGGACATCAGCTCCTTAACTCTGGCTCTTTGAGTGCATGTGTATGTGTGGAGAGAGAGAGAGAGAGAGAGAGAGAGAGAGAGAGAGAGAGAGAGAGAGAATGGTCACATTGTATTCTTGTGTGTCCAAGAAGATATAGTTTATAAATTTTCTTTTAAGCAATTCATTGTTACTGCTATATATATTCAATAGTCAACTGGGAAATTTTTATAGGGGAAACACTTGCTTATGCTTCTACTTCTACTTTTGTTAGTTAGTGTTTGGCTTTGGATGGAAGGAAATATTGCAAAATTTGAATTTCTCTAAAGTAATTGGTGGGGTCGAAGCTTAGAGGTGTGCACCAATGACGCTTTCTTAAAAGCAACACGGGGGTTGAATTTGGGTGCAGAACAACCTCCCTTTTGAGATGCAACCAAGCCTACATCTCACGTGTAATACTAGCCTCTCTTGACCCTAAGTAGGCTAGTCACGACATAGCTATCCGGAATAGCTTCACAAGAAATAGCAGAAAGAGCGAAAAAATAGAGTACATAAAGGAAAAAATGCATAAATTGACTTATATGAGTCACTTAGGGTTTATATAGACCCGTTTGCATGGGTCCATAAAATCCCATTATAGACCAAATGGGTAGCTTGCATCATTTATGGTCCAAACTGGTAGCATGCACCTATAAAGGCTCAAATGACCACCTACAACAAAATGCCTATGCCCACTAACATTCCAAATTTTTGGATATATATATTGAAGCTAGTCATTAAGGCTAGGTGTCGCCCCTAGTAAAGTCACAAATGACCTTTGACCACCTTTATCAACCATCAAAACATTTAGAAAAAATAAAATCTTATTAACTGGTTTTACGAGATACAAATTTATTCAAAAAAAGTTAAAAAGTTTGTTCAAAATCAAACCAGGACCGGGTTGAGCCAAATCCAAGTTCAAAACCAAAGTCAAATCTAAATCCAAGGTCAAGTCTAATGTCTAATGTCTAATGTCTAATGTCTAATGTCCAAAGTCCAAAGTCCAAAGTTTAAAGGTTAATTGACAAACCCAATTAACAAGCCCCTTGAGGGTCTTTCCCTCTAAGCCAACTCTCCACATTTTGAACTTGAAGAGTTTTTCAAAGATGTTCAATGTGTGACTAAACACTTTTTATAAGGTAAACTTTTTCCTCTAAAATGCATTCTCAAAAAACCAAAGACTTTGGTTAAAATGTATAATTTTGAGCCAAATAATAACAATCCCACATATAGGTCACAATTATAAAAGGAAAAACACAAAGTTGTTCCTTAAAGTCATATTCATAAATGAAGGTAACTTTTGAGTTTGAACATTCACTTTGTGTGAACAAGATTCAAATAGTCTTAGAAACTAAGTAGTTAAACTTTGAACTTAGTCTCTATTGTGAAGTTCTTAGGCTCATTCACGCATATATTACTTTTAGATAACCATATGTGTCATCAATATATAAAGACTGCATATATATAAGGTCATATACATTGTCTCACTTCATA
Organism: Nuphar pumila; assembly: GCF_984573655.1. Lineage (NCBI taxonomy): Eukaryota > Viridiplantae > Streptophyta > Magnoliopsida > Nymphaeales > Nymphaeaceae > Nuphar > Nuphar pumila. Next base: position 114,297,879 of record NC_143253.1, on the reverse strand, counting down.
AGTGCTCTAGAGACAACCACAATTTCATAGATGATGACCCACACCTTTACACTCATATAGGTGAGTATGTCAAAAGTGAAAACTTGTTTATGTCACTTTAGCTATTCTTTAGTGCTCACTCAATTACTGTAGTGACTTTTTTTTCTCATTGTACCAAGAACTCAGTTCACTTGAGTCACTTGGTTGAATTTTCAACATGAGTAATTTTTTTAGTAGGTTTTAATCTCATTCTCTTAATTGTTTTTTTAATGATTTTTCATGAAAAGTCTTTCGAAAGTGGATCTACAGAATTTTGGCAAGATTTTACATATTTTATTGAAATTACTTTTCACTTGAGTAAATAATTTACAACATTGTGATTTAGACTGATATGCCTTGATTTTTTATTGTATATATCGTTTCCGACTCCATACTTCATATATAGTTGTTTGGTTATCACAAATAATCAATACAGGAGGCAAAGGTTTGCTACTCAATGGAATCTCAATCAAGAGATTCCTAAGTCATTTGGCTTTCGTACTAGCAAATGCGAGTGCTATAAGTTCAGTCTCCATAGTTGATTGGGTTAGGATGACTTGTTTTTTAGATAGCCATGATATTTTCCCCAAATTCAAGGATAAAGACTCATATGTTTGTGGATATGAAATCATTTCTATCATAATTTCAATTTGCATAGTTATCCCTCAAGATTAGTGGGTTATCTTATATAAAATAACTCATGATCGAATGTCCTTTTAAGCTACTTTAAGATCCTTAAGATTACTTCTCAATGCTCAGGTTTTAGATTGCTAGTTTATCTGCTTAGTTTGCTCGTGCAAAATGTTATGTTTGGTCTAGTTCTATTCATAACATACATAAGACTTTCAATAATACTAGCATACTCAAGTTGAAAAATACTTATTCCAGTGTATTTAGATAATTTAACGTTGGGATCAAACGACATATCAACAACTTTGTAATCAAAACAATTAAATTTTTAAGCAATTTTTCAATAAATTGAGTTAAACCATACCCACGTTCAAGTCTAACAAGTTTGATTCTAAGAATAACATCAACAAGCCCCATATCTTACATATCAAAATTAAATGACAAAAATTTTTTAGTATCATTTATGCATTCTATACTACTGCTAAGAATTAACATGTCATCTACATATAAGAAAATTATGATAATGTTTTTATGATCAACCTTAGTATAAATACATTTTTCATATTCAAGAGTGATAAATCTATAAATAAAAATCACTTTGTCAAAATTTAATGTCATTATTTTGGATCTTATTTTAATCTGTATGAGGACTTAAGCATTTTGCAAACTTTGTTTCTTTGATCAGGAACTACAAAACCTTCAGGTTGTTTCATGTAAATATTTTCTTAAAAAATATCATTTAGAAAAATAGCTTTAACATCTATTTGATGAATTCCAAGAAATTAAAGCTAAGGCTATAAGAACTCTAATTGATGTTATTATAGTGACTGTAGCATATGTGTTAAAATAATCGATCTTAAATTTTTATTTAAAGTCTTTTGCTATTAATCTCACTTTAAATTTATCAATTCATTCATCGGCTCTAAACTTTCTTTTGAAAATCCATTTACAACCAAGTGGTTTAAAACCAGATGATAATTCAGTTAAAACTAATGTTTTATTTTCAAGAATAGAATCAATTTCACTTTGAATAGCTTATTTCCAAGATGCAACTTTGAAGACATAGCTTCATAAAATGTTAATGGATCTCTATCAATCATGCATAGATGAAAATATTTTCCAAAATTCTTTGGTTTTCTAATTCTTTTACTTTTTCTAATGTCTAGATTTTCATGTTCTAAAACATGCTTTTTTATACAGGTTCACAAAAATCATTAAGAGAAAAAAGATTTTGCAAATCTTTGAAAGTTAGATCTCTAAATTCAGTTTGTATAGATTCTCAAATCATTTTTGTTTCTAATTTCATAAATCTATATGATTTATTGTGTTGAAAATAACCAATAAAAACATATGTGATAGTTTTAGGTCTTAATTTAATATGTTTAGGTTCATTCAATCAAGCATAAGCAACACAACCTAAAACCTTAAGATAACTTAAGTTTGGTTTTTTATTTTTTCATAATTCATAAGAAGTAACTTTTAATTTTCAGTATGACACACAATTTAAACTATAACATTCACTAAGTTAAGCTTCTCTCTATAAATTAAAATCAAGACTATAACTAATAAGCATTGCATTCATCATATCAATTAAAGTCTTATTTTTTCAATTTGCAACACCATAATGCTTGGGAGTGTAAGGTGCAGTGTTTTGTCTGTGTATACAATATTTTTCATAAAATTTGATGAAATCATGAAGCATATTTTCACCTCTATATGACATAAATAAAGTAATTTTGCAATTGTGAAAATTCTCAACTTCGGCCTTAAAAAGCTTAAAATTTTCAAAGGACTCATTTCTACTTTTCATAAGATAACAATAAACAAATTTTGAAAAAACATCAATGAAAGTTATTAAACATAGATTACCCCCCGAATTGGAGTACTTTTCAACTCACAAAATTACTATGTATGAGTTCAAGAATTTTAGAACTTATTTTCACTATATGAAAAGTTTTTTTTAAATTTTTCTTAAATGCACACATCACATTTATTATAATGATCATGTTTGCAAACATAAATTAATCCTAATTTACTCATTTTCTTAACGAAACTAAAATACACATAACCAAGTCTAGCATTCCATACTTCAAGAGAGTCAAGAAAGTAAGCAGAAACAATGATATTATTATTGATCACATTCAGTTTGACCATACCATCAGAAACAAAGTCTTTTCTAATAAACACACAATTCATCAACAATATTAAATTGTCAGATTCAAATACAAGCTTAAAACTATGTGTTGTTAGTAGGAAGGTTGATACGAGGTTCTTAGTCATAGTAGGTACATGATAAACATTCATGAGGGTAAGACATTTTCTGAATGTGAATTTGAGTTTGACAATCCCTTTTCCTTCAACCTTCGCAGGATGAGTCTATCATCTAGACTCGATTGTCTTCTCCCATGACATTGTATGTTTTAAAAATATTCTGATCATTACAAATGTGAATTATAAACCTTAAATCTATAAACCACCATTTATCCATTTCAACCATAAAAAATTAGCTTACTATAACCACTAGGTTTTCCTCAACCTTGGTGATGATACTCTCTTGCATAGTTCCCTGGTTTGCCACATACATAGCATAAAATAATCTCTCATTTTGATTTATTAAAATATTTGACTTTCTTGTTTTTGAACTTTAAATCAAACTTGAATATTAGCTTATGATCCATTATATTCACTTTGATGACAACTTCTTTAACTTCGTCTATTTTATCTCTGTGACAAACTTCTTCTTCAATTCGAAGATGAGAAAGAAGTTGCTTGAAAGTGAAATCTTCATTTTTATGTTTTAACATGTTACTGTAGTATTTTCATGAATTGAATAAATTTTCAATTATCACAACCACTTGGAATGACTCATCAAGCTTCATGCCTTCTACCTTAAGTTAGTGGGCTACCAATTACATTTCATCAACTTGAGGTAGAAGTGGTTTGTCATAAAAAAAACTTGAAATCCATATATTTGCTAACAAGAGACTTACAATTTCATGTGTCTTTTGTGTTGTATTTATTATGGAGGGCTTCCCAAAGCTTTTACGCATAGAGTACTTCAAAGTAGAGATCAAATAAAAGGTCGAACAAGGCATTCAAAATATTCCCTCGGCACACATAGTTATCTTTATTCAACTTGCGATGCTTCCTATTCTCAGCAATGGTTTCTTATTCTTGTTATGAAGAATAAGGTTCAATCAACATGTACACTACCTTGGCGATGGTAAGAAGTATTATGATTTTATTTTGCCAGGGTTTAAAATTGGTCCCATCGAACTGGGAGAGCTTAGGAATTTCTTGATTTTAGACTTTAAAAATGATGCCATGGTGATATGATGTCACTTTTAAATTGTTGCAAAATTGAAACTTTTCTAAAGCAATCGGTGAGACAAAAGCTTGAAGGTGTGCAACAATGGTGCTTTCTTAAAAGTGACAAGAAATTCTTTCACACGTTTAGATAGTTGAGCTTAGGGATGTCAACAGACATGATTTTATCTAATCGAATCCAACATCATTTTTGTTAAGCCAAAACCATATCCAATTATAATTGGATGCAAATTTGGCTTTGATTTTTTGCTAACAAATATGATTGTGGTTCTTCCTTAACGAATCTGATGGATATCTGGATTTGACAAATATTCAAATCCAATTACAAGTATGAACATTAGATTTGGTATGAGCTTCTTCACCGTATAAATTTGAATCCAAATTCATTTAATGACATTGTAGACACCTCATTTTTTACCAAGACATTTTGCATACCAAAGAATTCATGTTTTTGGCTTACTCCCAAGATAATATTAAATTTGATCTTGTTTTTATCCTTTAAAACAACTTCTTTAGTTTTTTTTATCAAAAGGAGAATTAAAGTAGAGAATGTGAGCTTTTCAATGAACCAAAAATCTGACACATGAATAAAAAATTATGACCAAAACAAGTTGATTGAAGCTGATGATACACACAATGTCATCGTCATCTTTCCTGTTTGTTATCAACGGATAACCATTTTCGTGTTTGTTGTCAAAGGTTAGGCAACCCAATGAGGTGCATTTAGTGGTTAGTCAATCCCATGAAGTGTTGTTAGCTCTTTCTGCTAACGACACTTCCTATTTCACTACAAGAAAAACATGGATTAGCGACGGATTTTTTCCGTCGCAAATGTACGACAGATTAGAGAGAGAAAACTATCTGTCGCTAACATTCAAAATATTTGCAAAATTAGTGATGAAAATATCTCCCTCATAATTCCATTGCTAATGAGCGACAAATTAGCGACGAAATTTTTCCATCACCAATTTGTCGTTAGCACCAAGTGTTGTCAGTTGCTTTTCGTTAGCATTTTTTGCCTGTTTCAAAAAAATGCACGTCCTTTGGATAAGCCTGACTTAATCCTTCCAACTTTCCTTCCCAACTTGAACGAAATATTCTGAGTTTAAAACCCCTATACAAAAATCAACCATTTTATCTAAGGCAATATGCCTTGGACGAATCTCAACCCTTCATTCAAAAATAGCCCAATAGGAGTCGTCAATCTCAATCTGGATTGGATCTGAAAAATAGATCTCAAATATGTAGAAAAATTGTTTGAATTTGCCTGAAAAACTATAAATAGGGGGCTACCCCCTATTCTCGTATATGAAGTTAATGTCCCTAGCTATAGTCGTACTCTACCAAAATCTCAACACAACTAGAACTAGCTCACCTAGCCTAGCCTAGGACACAAATCCCTTATCTCAACCCCTTTTCGAAGCCCGCACCTACCCAAAGTGTTGTTCATGCTCCATCACACTTGTTAACAACATAGAAAGGGCTACCTAAGCTTGAAGTGAGATTCAATTAAAATTTTTATTTATTTTTTCTATTTTATTACATTTTTATAATTATTGAATTTTCTAACATTGGGAGTTTTGGTGTTTCACGCCACCGAGCTCATTTTTTTTTAGAATATGCATACAAGATATGTACAATTGTGAGCTACAACCCAAAAAATTAAGACTTTGAGCTCCTAATGTAGTTGATCACTGGTCAATGGAGGAGGAAAAATGCACAACCTTGAAAAGTGTACACCACAAACTCTGAAATTTGGATATGGTTTCCAGAACCATTTTCTATTTTTTTTAGAGAAAACCCTTCCTTTTGCTTTTAAAAATATGAAGATCCACAAAATGATGATCACAGTCGAACCATTCATCTAGATTTCGAAGTTGTCATTTTTAAAAAATCGGTATTGTGAGGTTAGTACTTTCATTTTCGTTTGTCTTTTTTGAATATCGGATCCATCTCAGATCCAAAATCCAATTTTCTATCATGTCTGACTCTATCATGTTGACAGAGTCATGTTGTCTGACCAAAAGGGAGTTGAACCTGGGAAGAAGGGGTTAGCACCATTTCTCAGGCCCACTGCCGCTTGGGCGACCCGAGCGGGTGTTCCTTTTTGCTTCTATTATCAAGTATTTTTTAGATAGTGAGAGCCATGAGGTGTCTTTAAGATTTTCCATCCCACATTTTGTGAGATCAGAGATCTTTGCTGAGAACTTCAAAGTTCCACAATAAATAAAAAAAACAATGTTCAAGGTAATCAAATGCCACATAAGGATTGTATATCAACATTTGAATGCATATCCAACTACATATGGTATAAATAGATTTAGAAAAAAAGGAGCTCCAATTATATCTCATCCAAGACCTAGCTTAACTATGCCATACTAGCATGTCTAGCAAGCCAACCAGCTTTAAGAAAAACTCCCTCATTATTTCTTAGAGTGAAGCCTACACGCCCCAAAATAGACTGAAAGTATGTTGAAATCACTTCTTTACACTCAAAAGTATTTTAAACCACTTAACTTTTGACATTTATAGAAAACACCAACACATAAAATGTTTATATAAGCTGCATTAAATTAATGAAAATTTGATTTTGATTAGCAAAGCATAAACTTATGTGTTTTCAATTTTTTCATTGTCACCAAAATTTTAGGTGCATTTATAAAAATCTTTTTAAGGGAAAAAACCTTTAGTGGCTTGATCGAATTTAGTGGATTTATAAAAATCTTTTTAAGGGAAAAACTTTAGGTCAATTTCTTCAAGCATATTTTATATATACTATTTTTATGAGCTTAATCGAATTTGGTGGCTTGATCAAGTTCATTTACTTAGATCGAGCATGGACTATGTACAAGCTTGGATCATTTACTTTCATGGACAAACTCAAGTTGAGCTTAAACAAGTCGAGCTCGAGTTAGCTTGGTTAGTTGTGCAACCTAGGTAGAATAGGCAGATAAGGAAATTTGTTTTACTTTACCAGCCAAGTATCAGAAAAAAAAAATGACAAGTTGATGGGTTCAAGACACAAATTTAATGTTTTTAATTTTCATCGTCTGCAGTGACTGAAAAAGAGTTCTCAACAAACACTCACGTTTGGAAGCAAGAAAAACTCTCACAGGAAAAAAAACTTTTTTCTATGAGAAGTTTTGATATGATATATTTTTTAAAATAAAAAGTTTTCACTTGTTTGGGTACATGAGAAAAATAAAATGAAAAATCTTATAAAAATGAGAGAGAGAGAGAGAGGAGGAGGAGAGGTGGTGTGGAGCTTCTCTGGTGTGGTTTTTCAGGAGGTGGGTGGTGGTAAGATGCATGGTGGTGGTAGAAAATCATCGTGGGGTAGTAGTGGTAGAGCTTCTTCGGCATCATTTTTTGAGAGGTGGGTGATAGTGGGTGGTGATAGATATTGGGTAGATCGATTTTTCTGGAGGTGGTGAGATGAATGGTGGTGATGATGGTAGTGAAAAATCACCGTGGGGTGGCGGTGATGGAGCATGTTCGGTGTGGTTTTTGGGAGGTGGGTGATGGTGGTGGTGGTGATGGATGGTGAAAAAAACATGGGGAGAGTGGTTTTTTGGGAGGTAGGTGGTGGTGGTGGTGAGATGGATGGTAGTGAGTGGTGAGATGGAGAGAGGGCTCACAAAATTTTCTTGAAAACATTCCTCCACCCTCACATGGAGGAATATTTTCTATCAAAAAATGTATTTTTTAGAAAAACTCTATTAGTGAAAAAGTCTCGCTTGTTTGAAAGGGTCAAAAAATTCATACAGATTTTTTCATTTTATATCACTTTTCCTACATCTTTCCCGGGTCCAAACGTGGGCACATTTAGAAGCAAAAAAAACTCTCATAGATAATTGTTTTTACTTGTTTGGGTAGCATGGGAAAAATAAAATGGAAAATCTTTAAAAAAATGAGAGAGAGGAGGAGGGGATGGAGCTTCTTCAATGTGTTTTTTAAGGATGTGGGTGGTGGCGATGGTGGTGGTGGTGGTGAGATAGATGGTGGTGATGGTGGAGCTTCTCCGTCTTCATTTTTTTAGGATGTGGGTGATGGATGGTGGAGAGGGTGGAGCTTCTCCGTCTTCATTTTTTTAGGATGTGGGTGATGGATGGTGGAGAGGGTGGAGCTTCTCCGTCTTCATTTTTTTAGGATGTGGGTGATGGATGGTGGAGAGGGTGATTTTTTGGGAGGTGGTGTGGTGATGGAGTTTCTCTAGTGCCATTTTTTGAGAGTTAGGTAGTAGTGGTAGTGGTGATGAATAGTGGATGGTGATTGATGGTGGGGAGGGCGATTTTTTGGGAGGTGGGTGGTAGTGAAAAATCATCATCGGGTGATGGTGGAGCTTCTCTGGTGCCATTTTCCAGGAGGTGGGTAATAGTGGTAGTTATGAGATGGATGGTGGTGATGAATAATGGAAAATTGTCGTGGGGATGATGTGGTGAGGGTGGTGGTGGTGAGATGGATGGTGATGGTGGTGGTGGTAGTGAGATTGATGGTGGTTGTGACGTGTGGTCAAATGGGTGGTGGAGAGTGAAGCTCACCATTTTCTTTTGGTAGGAAATATTCATCCACCTTCTCTCATGGAGGAATGTTTCTATAAAAAAAATGTACTTTTTAGAAAAACTCTCTGAGAGAAATTTTCTCTCGTTTTGGAAGGGTCGACAAAATTGTATGGATTTTTCAATTTGTATGATTTTTTCTATATCTTTGCCACTTTCAAAAGTACCCAAAAATTGTTAACATTAAGAATGACGATGTCATTATCGGCATGTTTGGAAGCAAGAAAAGCTTTCATAGAAAAAAAAATCGCCTATGAGAAGATTTGATATGGTAACTTTTTCTTTTCAAGATTTTTTTTGCTTGTTTATGTAGCATGAGAAAAACAACAAGAGAATTTTTTTTGCTTGTTTGATTGTGCATGAAATTCTTGTTCTCCTATATCAAATGTGAACAAATGGTATTTTCACATTTAATTTTAGGATTGTATTGAAAAAAAAACTGATCACCTAAACCCCAATAATAATATATAATTGTTTTTTACAATTTCTAGATATAGAGGATATTGAAAGTGTGCATTTAAGGAGAAATTGCATTATCATGTTCCTTGCTTGCATATATTATTGAAAAAACAGGCATATATATTGCTCTACCTATTTCTGGACATACAAGCACATATGTGTTACTTTGTCTTATGGTGACAAAAACAAAGTTATTGTTGCCTTGTGGCTCGTAAATTCTTGTGTTTTGAAACAATAAAGGGTGTGTTGGGGGTAAGACTCCTTTCAATTAAACAAAATGATAAGTACATCAATTATACAAATAAACAAAATAACTAAGAGAGAGCCACTATTAGAAGTAATTAGATTATGGAGGCTGTTTACATAAATGAACCGATACAAATTTTCATAATATTAGAAGAAAACTTAAGAACAACAACAAAGCATCCCCAATTTCGATTAGGTTCATAAGCACAGATTTTTCACCACCACCATCAAAAGGGAGAGAGAGAGAGAGAGAGGCACAGGGATGTCACTGCCACACCTGCTTCTCTGTCACTGTTGTGGTGGTGGCTCTATAACAAATATTGTGAGATTTATAAAAATCTCGCGATAATATTGCGAGAAATTGCTTGAAAGTTTAAAATGGCAATTTCTTGTGAGATTTTAAAACCGTGATAAATATCGTGATATTTACCATTTTAGCAAATATTTATCGCAAGATTTTCATTTTTAAATATATTTTATTTATAGTTTCTTACAAAAATTAATTTTTTAATTTATTTTTTATTGACGAGATTTTGCCAAAAAAATGTGAGATTTATGAAAATTTTCAAAATCTCTCGAGTTTTGACTGCCGAGATTTTGTTGTTTTTAGCTTTTGTCACTATAGATGGTGGGGATGGTGATGGAGGAGAGAGAGAGGTTGAAGTTGGTAGTAGGGATGGTGGTGGTGAGAGAGAGAGAGAGAGAGGTGAAAGTCGATGGTGATAGTGCAGGAGAGGAAAGATAAGTGATAGTCAATGGTGGTGGATGTTGCCAGAGGAGGTTGCGAGGCAGCTCTCCCTAGCTGCAGCAAAATGAAAGAGGAGTAAGAGAGGGGCTTCATGCCCTAGCCTAAAAAAACTTTGATATGAAAGTTTCTTCCACCCCTCAAGTGAAAGAATTTTTTCTATCAAAAACACATCTTTTTAGAAAAACTCTCTCAAAGAAATTTTCTCTCATTTGAAATGATCAGAAAAACCTTAAGTTTTTTCTATTTCATATCACTTTTCCTATATCTTTCCCCCTTCCAAAAGTACCCATAAATAAAAGATAGACAACCTACCATCCTTTGATGCTCCCATGAATCTCATGTCAAAAGATTTTTGTTGATGAGTTTGAGTCCATAGATCAATTTATAAAGCTTGACTGTGCACCCACATCTGTTTTTATTTTTACAAGTCAATTACTCGAAAGTCTCAGGGTATGTTTGAATCACTGTCCCCTACACGAAATAGGACGAAATGGATGTAGGGGGCGGTGATTTTAACAAATGTTAGACGCAGTGGATGCTTGGAACAGTGTCTGCCTCATCCTTAAAAACTTGTTCTTTTTGTAACACCCCTCTCCCTGTTACAAAAAGAACAGGATGAGAGGAACTTGTTTAAAAAAAATGGGGGTAAAGGTCCCTCGACTCTCTCTCTCTCCATGGAGAACGGGATGAGCCGACTTGTAAAACCCGCAAAATTTCAATAATTATCAAACTAAATAAAGGATAAAATCCTTTGAAATAAATATACTAAAATGATATGGAGTCGATCGAAATGGATCTTGAATCCAAACTGGATAGAATGGATCCAGTATCTGGATTCAGGTACGACGAACAAATTCAGATCCCGGATGGATCCGAAACCCAATTAGAATCCAATTGGATTTTAATGGATCCAAATATGGTCGAATTTCGATCAAGAAACAAAAAATCTAGTTAGAGGGTTTAGAAGATCTAAAATACGATTTTTTATCCAACTCGTAATTGAAATTCGTCAAAAAAAAAATCAATTCGTATATAAAAAAATTAAACAAGGCCAATATCGCAACTAGAGGTGATGTGGTGTAATGGCAAGAGATCTTGCCCAGTTAGGAAGCAACCTGAGTTCAAATCTCAATATGTGTCTTTTTGTTGAGAACGTCTGTTCTATGGATTTAGAAGTACTGTCATAAGTGGATAAGAGAATTTAAAATTTCAAGAAAGGGCAACTAAAGAAGAGTTGGCATAGTGGTTAGGATGATGCACTCACATGATAGAGGTCATAAGTTCAAACCCCTTGGGCGTCAAGACTTTTGCAAAGCCACTAGTTTTTTTTGAAAACACAACACAGAAAGAGAAATGATGAGTAAACTTCGTTGCAATGAATTTCAACGAAATCACTTATGGTGCAGTGGTGAGGCCCATTGCCTCTTAGGGAGAAGAACTCTGGTCGAATCCCCTTGTGCGCCAAATGGTTTTGCCAAAAAAATGTCATTTTGGCCAAACATGTAAAAACGTTAATAGAGGATAAAACAAATAACGTCGCTAGAAATTACAACAAAACGTGCAATAGCGTACTGGTGGGACTTGTTACCACTTGGGGAGGAGAATAGCAGTTCAAATCTGTGATCTTTTTACCAAAACATTATTTTGAAATAGGGTTTCGAAATACGAAGTACACCATAAATCATGTAATGAAGAGAGCATTAAAGAGTGCATTTTTTTTTAGAAAGGAGGCTGGCCGAATTCCCAAATGGGAAACCCAACAATGGCAAATGGAAGGTGAAAGGGCCTCTTGAATTTTGAATATGGAGGAGGGAGTTACAAAAACGTGAATGGTGGACAGTTAAAAATCATGCTTAATTAAAGGAGATTAATTAGGGAAAGGTGGGCCTTGAGAAAAGAAGAAAACATGAACTCATTTTGGACTCTCTCTCTCTCTCTCTCTGTAAGTGTGGACTCCATTGCTGGACGGGTGGTTCATCCTCGAGAGTTTTGCTCCATTGCTTCCAGCAAGAAGCTTGCTTGAGGTCGTTCAATGACCGAGCGAAGGAAGGACGGCTACCTCCGGGTTCGATCTTCATCGAGAGATGTAAGGGCAATATTTCTGTGTGTTTGTGTATTGTGTTATGAGGCACATGTATGGGCTGGAAAATATATTGGTTCAGTGGATCTCATTGTTTATACCTAAACTACATGAACCAAATAGGGATTCACATGCAAAAGCTAATGACCCTATCGTAAACACGCATCAGCAAGATCAATGGTGATCAATTGACAGCCTGGTAGGGTTTGATAATTTATGCGTACTCAAATTAGTAAGGGGCATTCTATTTGTGTGCGGGTGGGAAATGTTTTGTAACATAGATTAGGATAACCCCCTGTCGTTTCCCTCTTGATGGTACCACCAACTGAGGTGTGTGCGTCATCAAGTGGGGTGTATACGCGAGTGCAGAATCCCTACTTGTTATAGGACCAGACAAGGGTATAGTTATCTAGGTGGCTGCTCGTCCAACTACTCTAGTCGTGGCAAGACCTTAGTCATTTGCAAAACCCATACTTGAAAAAGGTTGGAATGGTTATCTAAGTATCATCCTGTTAGATTATTTTCTTCTTGAACGTAGATCTGAAACTATCTTGTAGCAAAACATATAAGTTACCTTCATGAAAGATGATTAAAACTTAGGTCTGAGCACACACGTAGATGAATATATATATATATATATATATATATATATATATATATATATATATATATATATATATATATATATAGTTTTGATTTGATTACCCAAATATTCCATATAATTTGTTCAAGTGGGTTTTGGAAGTGTTTTAGTTCTACATAAATGTGTGCACCCATATGGTGGTTTCATTTTATATTTTTTTTTTGTAGATTGGAAAAGAATATACAGCCTTGATTTGAGGCTTGTTCGGTTGGAACAATGGGTTGGGTTATAAAATAGTTAGATAAACAAAATGAAAACAAAAAGAAAAAAAAATAATTTATACATTAGCATCAAGATTTGACGCCCAACATATTATCAAATGTATCATTGCCCAATTCTTTTTTTTTGGAGTTACAGATTGACGTTACAATAGTTATGTGTTATCGTGAGCCTTGATGGTTACGCCATTATCAAGAAAGTTAGTATGTATTTTTGAAAATTGAAAATTTTCTTCCTTAGGGACTATGCATTAGTTTGACTACTAGATGGTTATAAAAAAAAAAAAGGACCTTGTACACATCATGTTTTTTTTTTAAACAAGATTACTTCACATTGTTATTATTGGTCTTTCCATAAGGTAAATGTCTGGAAATTTTTGTGATGTGAACCGTCATGATACTTAGTGGTTGTTGCAAATTTAGTACATGACTGAAGTTGCAATGGTGAACAACATGGGTTATAAATATGCATAATGTTTTCTCTTAACTATGTGAAGACCCGTGCTTGATAACTTGATATCTGCCTACTACATTAAAATGACATGATCCAACATGTCAATGATGTATACAGATAGATCTACATCACGATTTTTGAGGTATAAGAGTTGGTGTTGACCACTCAATCGATCCAACACTTAGCAAAAATCATTCACTAATTTCTGCATTAAGTTATAATATGTGAAATTATGGGTCTAATAAATCAAGTCAATATTCATATCTGAATCATATACCTATTTGCATCATGTATCCGTTTGCATCATGCATTATTTTTGGTTATATATGAGAGAACGTGTGTCTTCTGATAAGCACGCACCATCTCCAAATGATTGAAAGTGCGGGTGAGCACCAGACGATATAGGTCTGGTTTATGAAACATCCTCGTTGGCACACGATGTCGAGTGGTGTGCATCGGTTACTGCACCCCACTAACCCCTTCAGTTGCAAGCTGGTGGTGTTGGCATAGCTTACTGCACATGAGTGACACTCGGCTGATGATCTGGCGGTGCGATACTGTCTGCTGCCAATGGCTGGTGGTCCGTTGAAGTAGAACATTGGATCACCCACATTCGTTGATGCTGGCATTGCCAGCATGTGGATGAAACAACAAGCCTGTTGTTGTTGCTTCAAGCCGGACTCCGGCGGTTTTGTTACAACCGTGTACGGGTTCGTTATGGTTGGTTGAATCCTATACACGGGTTTGGACGGGGGTCGGCTCGACTCCAGCCTTGTTCCCGTCACACCCATGGTCGCGAACCAAGTTGACCTTGTGGTCGATTTGCCTTCGGGCTGCGGTAAAGTATTTGGTAGCCCCGGTTGATAAACCACAACCAAGAAGAGGGTTGCATACCTTAGTTAAGCAGCAACCATGGCGCATGCCATAGTGGCATTGCTATATCGCATCATAAAAGAGTACCGCGACTTGCCGCATTGATGGTAGCACTACACCATGACATTGGTGCAACAAGGTCGAAAAAGAAAGAATCCTTTTTGCGAATACTTGTAGGGCTTGGTCACATAGGTGGCAGGTGGACTCCTCAATGAGCGCTAGCGTCGATTAGCTTGTTTTATTGATGGCATCACCTGGAGGTGGCAGCCACAACACGAGAGGGCTCAAGACAGCCCGACTTGGTGCGAGTAGTCTATGTGTACCTCTGAAAGTCACTATTATGTGATATTTGCTTAAGAATGTTACGTATTAGTGAATGTGGCAATGAATGAGATTTCAACGATGTTTTCTTATCGCATAATGGTTTGTATGTGGCATGTGGTAAATGCATATGTCAGTTACACTTGCTCAATTAATGAAAAACTACAGTGGCATGGTGGTATGATATTAAAATTTTGCTTACAATGCTCTTGCAGTGCTCTATGAGCACTTATGATACGCATGGATTGCATGATGATTGCGTATAAATAAGTATCTCTATGTCTAGTGTCGGTTTGTATGTGCTTGTTTGAAAAAAAAACTAGCTAAATAAAAGGCATTTGACCTGCCATGAGCACATGAAAGTTTACAACTGAGCTTACAGCTTCACAGAATGCTGATAGTGCCATACGTGCACTTATGAATTGGTAAAGTTGGGTTACGCCATGTTGCGGCATAACCAATAGGGTACGATATGTATACCCTAGCACCAAAATCAAAAGTTAAATTCATACATGATGACATAAAGGAAAATTCTAGGCTCTGGGTATACCTGAAAGAAGGTATATGTTACCAGACCCCTCGTAGTGTGATAGCTCGCACTTGGTTATAAAGAAAATGTAAATGAAATATAAAACATAAAACCTTTGGGATTCTGGGTATACCTGAAAGACGGTATATGTTACTGGTTTCCCGGGATACTGGGTATACCTGAAAACGGTATATGTTACTGGCTTCCCAGGGCTCTGGGTACATCTGAAGACGATGTATGTTACCGGACCCATGGTCTACCTTGGAGAGGGTAGATGGTACAACCTCCGTGGGACATTCTTGTTTTTGTGAGAGCTAGGTGTCTCACCGGTCCCCAGTCCACGGAGTTAGGGGGCCAGGACTACCAATGTGTCCTAAGTGGTAGATCCAAGTCTTCTGAAGAAGTACAGGGTGCATCCTAATTCTAGTTCTAGCCATTGGGGAGTACTCTCGGTCGTGAACCGTCCCCTTTGGATATCCGTACGGCTAGTCATACGGGTTATAAAATAATAAACCCCCGTGTGGTCTCGGTCCGCTACGATGTCGAATGCCTGTGCGTACCCACAGGGTAATTAACAAGATGAAACATAAAGTTAGTGCATTAGGAAAGATCTTTAAGTAGTTGCATACTGCTCAATGTTGAAATTGTTGGAGTAAGTTGTGACTCCTGTAGAGCATGATTCAAATTAGTTTTCCGTTACATGGAAATTGTGATAACTTATGAATGATGTGTTGAACGTTGATGTTTGTGCTTTATACACCCTTTACATTAATTGCTTTAGTTAAGTCAGGTGTACATCCTCATTAGTTCCAAAGTTGTTATTGCTTATATAAATATGGTTCATGCATATGATATATCGTGCTTTGACGTTGATGGAATATATCATGAAATATTTGACTTTAGTGACTTGTACATTTATCACTTATTAAATGGTTATTAGTTCTATCTAAACATGTTGCACATATACTTGTACACGTGACACTGTGCACATTCATATGGATATTATGCTTCTTACTCAGACGTGGTAGTCTGACCCTTCCTGAATTAATGTTTTTCAGGAAACTGAATGACGAGCAATTGCAGTCGTCGCTACGACAGTGCCATGTGACCATATCTTCTTCGGATGTCCTGAGGAATATGACTTGTAATAAATCATTAATTGTAAATGATAACTTGTAGTATTTCAATGCCAGAATTTATTTTACTTAAATGCCTTGAGTCTGTGCTATTACTTGTAACCCGCCCAAATAATTTAACGAAGGATTTAATAAAGCTTTTCCGTTGTTGTTTAGAAAAAAAAAATTATTCCAAAATTTTCAAGTTAAATATTTGGGGCGTTACACGATTGATCGTCATCCACTACAACGACCCGACGACCTTAAGCTCTGATAATAAAACGGCCCCTGTGGGCGGTTTTGTTGGTCACAAATCTGTTCTTTCTTCCTTCTCAAGAAAGAGAGTCCCTCTCCTTTTTTAAGGTAGTTCTCTATCTTTTTCTTCGTCATCATCTTTAAATAGCAAGAGATTTGGCAGGGATGTGCTTCCCTCACGATGGTCGGAGTCCCAAAGAACGGTTTGCATGTGGTTTCATGAGCGGAGATGATCGCATTTTTGGGAGGATATGTTAGGGTTTCGGGTTGCAAATCCGCGTCCAGGAAGAGTTGTTCCTTCAAGATTATTTTTTCTTCTGTTTCATTTGTGCTGAAAGGGGGTTCCTTTGAGGTTCAGATTGGAGGCTTCGACGAAGATTCAGGTTGAGTGTTTATGCGTCGATCGGAGATGAGGCCTGTGGTCAGCACCAAAGATGATGAATGTGAATGGCGAGGGTGGCGAGGCGTGTTGTGGGGATTAGGATCTGATGAATGGGATCAGGAGCTCATGAATCATTGAGTCGAATTCGGATGCGTATGAAGATGGTGATGGGTCCTTTATTACATTTTTTTTGGTTTTGTGTCAATTTTGAGTTTTTTCAATATGATTTTGCATCACAGAAGATTGGATATAAGTTTTTTTTCATTGATTAGGGTTTCTTCTTCTTCATTCTCCCCCCATCAAACAAAGGACATTTGTTGGGCTTGGAACAAAAAGAACAGATCAAACAAAACCAATGTCTTGTTCTATTCTTTTTGTTCATTTCGTCCAACCCTGGACAAGGGATCAAACATACCCTTAAGGACCTACCCATAGTGATAACCGTTTGAAACATGTCAAAGGGACATGTCGTTTTGGTGATACAAACATATACACTTGGACACATGAACATGGACATTGACATTGACAAATATTAACCGTATTTTAATATTTCAAAGTATTATTTTAATAAAATGCATTGTTTAATATTAAAACATCAAAAAATAGTTTTTATTGATTAAAAATAAAAACAATCTTGTGTTCTCATGTCCCAATTTCTAACTTGCAAGTCCTAACTCTTGTCTACGTGTCTTTGTGACAGGTTTGAAATGGCAAAATAATGCTAGCAAAATTGAATTTTTTTTCATATTTCTAGTGTTTTTATCAACAACATAATGGAAAAACTGAATAAAAAAATATTTGTTAGAATAAATAAAATATAAACCATATAATTGTCTGCTTTCCAGAAAAAAAGCAGATGATAAAAGCAAAAATATCATAATAAAATCAGGATATTTACCGTTTAATGGAAATATCATAATATTTGAAAATATTGCGATATTTTGTCCAATTAAAATGAACCCAAAATATCTTTTTTTTGCAGTATTTTTAAAAATATCTCTGATATTTCTCACTAAAGACGTACCCCATGGAAGGTGAGCCAACTTGGATCAACAATTTTTTTTTTTAATTTATAACCCAAAGAAATCGCACCCGGCACATAGAACTGATTGCGCTGGCTCAGCTTGCCATACCTACAATCATCGTGCTGGTATCGTAAAACTCCCAATGTAACGACCCTAACTCATACCTCTTAAAATCCGGATTTTTTTAAGAGTTGCGAAAATCTTCCCAGTGATCTGGGGTCCTTACAGTTCCAATTTCAGCTAGATAATCAACACCACAAACGAACTTACATTTATCATCCATAACCAAAACAACCAAGCTCTTTATTAATGAATCAATAACAGTTTCATACTAAAGTTAAGAGTGAAACAACTACTGCAGAAAAATAAAAATAGCTAAAAGAAACAAAAAATAGAGTCACTCTATTTGTAGGTGAAGCAGTCTAAAGCAAATATAGCCCTCGTATCCCCTCAGAAGCGAGTCGACTTCATTGATCACCTGTGTCTGCGAAAAAACAATAAAGTATGAGTGTCAGAATTCGAAGAATCCTGCATACAGGTCCCTCTAGTGAGTCAAATAAGAATAAATGACATAAATAATATTCATGTAATATTTTAGAGGGATACAATTATAACCAATTCATAAGACAGTTAACCATCATGCAAAAAAGAAATAAACATTAAGCATGAAGGAACATTATCTAAGCAACATGAATCACAATTATAGCAATAAAAGCATTTAACATGCATTAGGGAACAACATCATGCATTCATCAACAGATAACAACTAAGGGGATAAGTAAATATGCATGATCATGTGCAATGCATGACCCTTTATTATCTTTCATTTAAGTTTTCCTCTTTCAATATGCATGTCATATTAAATGCACACAATTTAAGTTCCTCTTTTTAATTACTGTTGCCCGCAGATACACCAAACGGGTAAAAATCTCTTAGGTCAAGTAGGGTTCCAAGGGTAACTTAGCACACAATTTATATTTTATTACTGAGTTCCAAACTTAGCCCTCGATCGATATCAGAAAACAACATCATCCATCGAAATATTGGAAAACATCATCTAATGTCAGGGATACCATGGAAAACAGCATTCACTAGCGCCACTTTCTTGGTATACCAAAACAACAACAGTTGTGTCAAACACACCACCCCCAGGCAAAGTGGCAGACTCTCCCTAAAACGGTGGACAGACGAAGAACCTCAATATCGGATTCATGGGAAACAACACACACAGAGTCTTTGTATCCTCACGGTTTCTCCCAAACCACAACATCCAAGATTCTCACACTAAAGAAGGGACATCAAGGAGACATAAATTACATTGTTCTTCACTTTCTTTTATCTTATTAATAATTCTTCTATTTTACATTAGCAAATCAACATGCAAAATTAATAACATAAACTTGCAAAACAACATGCCAAGCTATTCACGGGACCACAACCCGTGGCAACAAAGAACATTGCAATAAAACCATAATATCACATTTGATTTTTTTTTTTTTTTGCAATGCATAGAACAACTAAAATAGAGAACAACCGGTTATCGAGGCTCACCCTACCCCTGATAATCCATTTGATCATTAGCGCATTCATATGCGAAAATCACGAATAACATGCCATTATGTATTCCTTTTCATGCTTCTCAATGCACATTCTTTTGTGATAATTTAAAAGCATGCATGAAACAATAATATACATATGCATGAGTTCACCACTTCATTTTTTTCCTTTGGTTAACTAAACAAACCTCTTTTGGAAATGCCAATAATAATCATTGTGTTAGATGCTTTGATCATATAAAATATGTAGTTTTAATGACATCACAAATGTTTGGCTAGGAACCAGATCCAGCAACAGATCATCATGAAGTACAGTAGTGAAGTACATATTTTCTATTGTGAATTAAGATTTCAAAGTATTTTCACAAATTTATATGCTTGTTGGAATATGAAAAGCAGTCCTATGCAGCAGAAACAACAAAAGTTAGAGCTTGAGTTAGTTATCCATAAATTTTTTTTAATGTTTTGAAGGATTCATAGATCTTGGAATAATAAACACTAAAACAAATATTTCTACAGCTGAGAAATAGAATCATTAAGTGGGATCACCAAAAATCTCTACCCACACATACAAACACGTGCATAATACACAACCACATGAATACCTATGGAAAACAGAAAATACTAAAATTTCCAACACTTGATGCATTTCAGATGAAACTCGAGTATTCTGAAATAGCTGATATTAGTTAACAAACAAGCACCTATCCTCAATACACAAATACACCAATATTATTTATGGCTGAAACAGACTTGACACCACAAGGAAACAAATAAAAAAAATAGAAACTTCTGAGAAAGACATGTACAATGTTCTAAATTGCAAAACATAAGAAAGCCCTGAGATTTAGAAAAAAAATCTAAATAATCCAACGAACCATCAATGCTCCCACGCCTTCTCCCATCTATATGGTTTCAGCCCATTTGATCATATAATCGATGAAAGGAAAATTGCACTTCATATGCATCATGCACATTCGAACACAGGACATTCAACAATAGCCAAAATGTGCCAGCTAGATATCATGAAAAACAAAACTTATAGTGTAAGTTTCACGTGAAAGCCAAGCTAAGTAGAGCAGCACATCTGATGAAAAAGGACAAAGGCAGAAAACAAGCATACCTAAGAGAAGTATAAGGCATGTGATCACCTGAATTATTAAAATTCTTCACACTGAACCATTACAGGGTCAACAATTATGTTCACTTGACTTACTAGCATTCCACATACTGTGTAATTGCATTTATCATCAACAATAACATCAGTGTTAACCAGCGTTTTCTTTTTGGTTTCTAATCGTTCACACTATGATTCAAATTTTTTTTGACTTTATATATATATATATATATATATAACCCATGCTCAACCCAGTTTCGGCTGAGCTCAACTGCACCCAAGCCGGCCTATCAGGCCAGCCAAACTGGGTTTGGCTGGTCTGACAGCCAACCCATCCGAACCCACTCTGTTGGGTTCAGCAAACCTGTCGAGGCCTAGCTGAATTCAGCCAGGACTGGCAGGGGCCTGTCCGACTTTACTAACCTCTCAAGACCCTTTTTTTTTCATGTTCCAGTACTACACCGCCTCTTCCAATCTGTGCAAATATATATACGTAGGTGTGCACACAATTAATGCATAAATCTGAACTAAAACATGTTTTCTTTTTCATTAGAGAATCGAGTCCAAACTTTGAAATACAATAACTCATCATAAATATGTCGATTTCCTCTCTTTAGAACACGAGAAATCGAACCAGATTCATGGTTCCCATCAAAATATGGCACCTAAATCAGATGTATGGACTTCTTTCCTATTCAACTCAAAGAGCAAACTCGTACCTTCGAACCAGTGCTTGGGGTTGCAGCTGTTGCGAGAAAGGGATTTTGTCGGCCACCAATCATTTGTCGTGAAGGGGCGATCGGGAATGCATGGAAGTCGTCGGCTGCTAACAGGAGGGTTTGAGGGCAGTGTCGTTGGCGCTTCGAGGTCGTCGATGATCAGTGGTTACCGGGAAGCTAGGCAGTGGAAAGGGAGCCACAGGAAGAGGCGTGGTGTCAGGCGAGGTCGATAGCTCTAGTGATGGCGATGGTGGCTGCCATCGCGAAGGGTTCGAGAGGGATGGTGAAAAGATGGGAGATATAGAGAGAAGGAAAACGAGAGGGGGGAGGAGAAGAGATTCAAGGACCCCCCTCTTGTAGGAGGATGCCCGAAAAAGGGGGGACTCTCCAGCGGATGCGCTTTGCACCCATTCACATTGCTTTGGGTTTCTCGGCTATGTTAGGGTTCATTCAGAACCCTAACACCCGATTTATCGGGCAAGCCACTATCGACTTTTAAACAACAATTATTTTTTTATTTTTTATTTGTTTTACTTACCCGCTACGCGGGGCGCGTCCCGGGTCTGAGATCGAGACCCGAGATTTAGGCACAGTTTGGATCCACGACACCCCATTACCATGTGGATTCATATCTTACTTGCAATGTGGATACACAAGTTAGATCCAAATGGATCCAATTGTGGATCCCTGCACTAAATTTATATATATATATATATATATATATGACCCCCTCTATGGGTCCTAGATTCGAAACTTGGATCCCAGATCCAAATCAGAAAAATACGTATTATTTTAACATAAATTTAAGTAATTAATGAAAAAAAATCTAGGTTATTACATCTCTACCCCTTTAAAAGAATTTTGTCATCAAATTTAGAACGTTTGAGAAAGTGTGAGTAGTACGAAAATCAAGTATAACACGAGCCTAATGGTCGGTAACCAAGAGAATACCTTCGATTATATCAGTCCCATCCACTTGCATAGAAGTCGTAACGGCATAGACTCTCTCGTTGGTCCTTCGATGGCCTTATTGTTGTTGAGGTTGTTGTTGTTTTTGTTGTTGTCCTTCCTGAATCGATGACTGGTTCAGACAATAGGGAGCGATGTGCCCAGACTGCTGGCACCGGTAGCAAACCCTCTTGAACATCAGACAAAAGCCCTGATGATGGCTTTCATTACACCTGCGACATTTAAATTGGGCCTTCCCCTGCTGCCGCCCATGCTGAGGTTGTCCCTGCTGACGTCCCTCCTGGGTCCGCTGCCTCTTGCCTCCCTGCTCCTTCCCACCTGCGGGTGGGTTCTTCCTCGCAACACCAGCCGAACTACCCCCATTGTTTCCCTTTTTCTGTGAGTCGCTCCGGAACCTCTCCCATTCCTCATTCAGGATTGTCGCAGTCTCAATCGCATCTGCCAGAGTAGTGGGTTGGCCTCTCAATACCTATACTCGGAGTCTGTTCTTTCAGCTCACACACATATTTCATCACCCTCGCCTTCTTATTCTTGAATAGGTTCGGACAGTACCTCTCGAGACTCCGAAATCTAGTATTGTAGTCCACCAGGCTCATGTTCCCCTGGGTCAGGTCGAGGAACTTCTTTTACATCTACTCCTCGACGTAAGAGGAAAAATACATGTCCAGAAACTCCTCCTGGAACATCTCCTAGGGAATCATGTCCATCTCAGCGAACTTCACCATTCACAGGGTGTCCCACCACTTTTTGGCATCGCCCTTCATACGGTACGTGCCAAAAGGTGTCTTCCTGTCCTCGGGGACAGGTAGGACATCAAACACTCTCTCAATCTCCTTGACCCAACTCTCAGTTGCCTTTGGGTTGGCCTTGCCTACAAAAGTTGGCGAGTCTAACTTCAAGAACCTTTCAAAGGAAACGCCGCCCGCGTTCGAAACAACGTCGACAGGAGGGTCACGCGCGGCTACCTACGTAGCCTGTGTCGCCTGCATGGCATGTACCGCCTGTAGAGCCTGAGCTGTTTGCGTCGCCTGTATCGTCATGGTCTCAATTAGGGTGTGGATGACTTTCATCATAAAGTCCCTCTGCTCTTGGCAGTTTGCGGGAGCAGCAGTGGAAGACGAAGCACTTTTGTGTGAATACGACATCTACAATGCACATATTTTTCACAAATTATACCCTTACCGATCCTACATCCTTGGGGTTGATCACAAACAATAATCGTTTATATCATCAAACCAAGATTTTTAGTTCATACCAAAAGAAAATTAAACTATAAATGCAATAAAGCACACAAAATTTACATGCTTAGATAAAAGTATTAAATAACCTTACCAGTGAAGGAGACTGCTCTGGAGTACGATGAATGACTTGTTGACGCTTCTGGATAGGGCTCATATCCTAAAAATTAAAAATTTAACACTAAAAAGATGATAAAAGTGTAAGTCTTTGTGGTGGCTCTGATACCAAACCTTTAACGACCCCAACTCATACCCCTTGAAAATGCGGATTTTTTTTTAAAGAGTTGCGAAAATCTTCACATGGATCTGGGGTCCTTACAGTTCCAAATTCAGCTAGATAATCACACACCACAAACAAACTTACATTTATCATCCATAACCAAAACAACTAAACTCTTTATTAATGAATCAATAACAGTTTCATACTCAAGTCAAGAGTAAAATAACAATTGCAGAAAAATAAAAAGAGCTAAAAGAAACAAAAAGTAGAGTCATTTTGTCCGTAGGTGAAGCAGTTTAAAGCAAATGTGACCCTCGTATCCCCTCAAAAGCGAGTCGACTTCACTGATCACCTGTGTCTGCAAAAAAATAATAAAGTAGAGTGTCAGAATCTGAAGAATCCTGCATACATGTCCCTCTAGTAAGTCAAATAAGAATAAAGGACACAAATAAGATTCATGTAATATTTTAAAGGGATACAGTTATAACCAATTCATAAGACAATTAACCATCATGCGAAAAGGAAATAAACATTAAGCATGGGGGAACATTATCTAAGCAACATGGATCATAATTTAAGCAATAAAGACATTTAACATGCATTAGGGAATAACATCATACATTCATCAACAGATAACAACTAAAGGGACAAGTAAATATACATGATCATGTGCAATGCATGGCCCTTTATTATCTTTCATTTAAGTTTTCCTCTTTTCATATGCATGCCCTATTAAATGCACACAATTTAAGTTTCTCTTTTTAATTACTGTTGCCCGCGGATACACCAAACAGGTAAAAATCTCTGAGGTCAAGTAAGGTTCACAAGGTAACTTAGCACAAATTTGTATTTTATTACTGAGTTCCAAACTTAGTCATCGACCGATATCAGGAAACAATACCATCCATCGAAACATTGAAAAACAACATCCAATGTCGGAAACACCATGAAAAACAACATCCACTGGCATCACTTTCTTGGTATACCAAAACAACAACAGTTGTGTCAAACACACCACCCCCAGGTAAAGTGACCGACTCTCCCTAAAACTGTGGACATGCGAAGAACCTCAATATCGGATTCATAGGCAACAACACACACACAAAGTCTTTGTATCATCACGGTTTCCCCCTAACCACAACATCCAAGATTCTCACACTAAAGAAGGGACATCAAGGAGACATAAGTTACATTGTTCTTCACTTTCTTTTATCTTATTAATAATTCATCTCTTTTACATTAGCAAATCAACATGCAAAATTAATAACATAATCTTGCAAAATAGCATGCCAAGCTCTTCACGGGACCACAACCTGTGGCAACAGAGAACAGTGCAATAAAACCATAATATCACATTTGATTTTTTTTTTTGCAATGCATAGAACAACTAAAATAGAGAACAACCGGTTCTTGAGGCTCACCCAGCCCCTAAAAATCCATTTGATCATCAACACATTCATATGCAAAAATCATGAATAACATGCCATTATGCATTCTTTTTCATGCTTCTCAATGCACATTCTTTTGTGACAATTTAAAAGCATGCATGAAACAATAATATACATATGCATGAGTTCACCATTTCATTTTTTTCCCTTTGGTTAACCAAACAAACCTCTTTTGGAAATGCCAATAATAATCATTGTGTTAGATGCTTTGATCATATAAATTATGTAGTTTCAATGACATCATAAATGTTTGGCTAGGAACCAGATCCAGCAACAGATCATCATGAAGTACAATAGTGAAGTACATATTTTCTACTGTGAATTAAGATTTCAAAGCATTTTCACAAATTTATATGCCTGTTGAAATATGAAAAAGAGTCCTATGCAGCAGAAACAACAAAAGTTAGAGCTTGAGTTAGTTATCCATAATTTTTTTGTTATTCTTTTGAAGGATTCATAGATCTTGGAATAATAAACACTAAAACCAACATTTCTACAGTTGAGAAATAAAATCATTAAGTGGGATCACCAAAATATTCTTCCCACACATACATTCTCCACACATACAAACACATGCACAATACACAACCACATGAATACCCATGGAAAACTGGAAATACTAAAATTGCCAACACTTGATGCATTTCAGATGAAACTCGAGTATTCTGAAATATCTGGTATTAGTTAACAAACAAGCACCTATCCTCAATACACAAATACACCAATATTATTTATGGCTGAAACAGACTTGACACCACAAGGAAACAAATAAAAAAAAATAGAAACTTCTGAGAAAGACATGTATAATGTTCTAAATTGTAAGGCATAAGAAAGCCCTGAGATTTAGAAAAAAAATCTAAATGATCCAACGAACCATCAATACTCCCACGCCTTCTCCCATCTACATGGTTTCAACCCATTTGATCATATAATCGATGATAGGAAAATCGAACTTCATATGCATCATGCACATTCGAACACAGGACATTCAACAATAGCCAAAATGTGCCAGCTAGATATCATGAAGAACAAAACTTATAGTGTATGTTTCACGTGAAAGCCAAGCTAAGTAGAGCAACACATCTGATGGAAAAGGACAAAGGCAGAAAACAAGCATACCCAAGAGAAGTACAAGGCATGTGATCACCTGAATTATTAAAATTCTTCACTGAACCATTACAGGGTCAACAATTATGTTCACTTGACTTACTAGCATTCCACATACTGTATAATTACATTTATCATCAACAATAACATCAGTTGTTAACCATCATTTTCTTCTTGGTTTCTAATCTTTCACACTATGATTCAATTTTTTTTGACTTAATATATATATATATATATATTAACCCATGCCCAGCTGAGTACTCGGCTGGGCTCAATTGCACCCAGGTCGGCCTGTCAGACCAGCCGAACTGGGTTCGGCTGGTTTGACAGCCAGCCCATCCGAGCCCACTCTGCTGGGTTCAGCAGGCCTGACAGGCCTGTCGAGGCCTAGCTGAATTCAGCCAGGACTGGCAGGGGGCCTGTCCGACTTTGCTAACCCCTCAAGACCCCTTTTTTTTTCATGTTCCAGTACTACACTGCCTCTCCCGATCTGTGCAGATATGTACATGCGGGTGTGCACACAGTTAATGCATAAATCTGAACTAAAACATGTTTTCTTTTTCATTAGAGAATCGAGTCCAAACTTTGAAATACAATAACTCGTCATGAATATGTCGATTTCCTCTCTTTAGAACACGAGAAATCGAACCAGATTCATGGTTCCCAATAAAATATGACACCTAAATCAGATTTATGGTCTTTTTTCCTATTCAACTCAAAGAGTGAACTCCTACATCCGAACCAATGCTTGGGGTTGCAACTGTTGCGAGAAAGGGATTTTGCTGCCTACCAATCACCTGCCGTGAAGGGGCGATCGGGAATGCATGAAAGTCGTCGGCTGCTAACAGGAGGGTTTGAGGGCGGTGTCATCGGTGCTCCGAGGTCGCCGACGATCGATGGTTACCGGGAAGCTAGGCAGTGGAAAGGGAGCCACAGTAAGAGGCGTGGTGTCAGGCGAGGTCGACAGCTCCAGTGATGGCGATGGTGGTTGCCATCGCGAAGGGTTCGAGAGGGATGGAGAAAAGATGAGAGAGACAGAGAGAAGGAAAATGAGAGGGGGAGGAGAAGAGATCCCCCCCCCCCCCCCCCCTCCTCTTGTAGGTGGATGCTTGAAAAAGGGGGGACTCTCCGGCGGCTGCGCTTTGCAGCCCTTCCCATCGCTATGGGTTTCTCGGCTATGTTAGGGTTCATTCAGAACCCTAACACCCGATTTATCAGGCAAGCCACTATCGGCTTTTAAACAATAATTAATTTATTATTATTTTTGTTTTAGTTACCCGCTACGCGGGGCGCGACCCGGGTCTGAGACCGAGACCCGGGATCCAGACACAGTCTGGATCCGCGACACCCCATTGCCGTGTGGATTCGTATCTTACTTGCAATGTGGATCCACAAGTTGAATCCAAATGGATCCAACTGTGGATCCCTGCACTATATATATATGAACCCCTTTATGGGTCCTGGATCCGAAACTTGGATCCCAGATCCAAATCAGAAAAATACATATTATTTTAAGATAAATTTAAGTAATTAATGAAAAAAAAAGCTAGGTTATTACACCTAAACTGGGACCCCTTGCCCCCCTGAGCCTATACTACCCGTTGTTGGACCAACAACATGCAAAGGAAAAAGTCTAACTCTACACTTTCTTTTTTTCGGATCAACTGAACGTATATGGAAGCACTCTATTACAGTTGATGGAGCCACAAAGGTTTTATGTCTTCCATCCACGATTCAAACGAAACATGGCCTGTTTCTTTCCGGTCCACTGTCTTTAGTGATCTGGGGACAGGGCAGAGAAAGCATAACCCCATCTTAGCCTCAGTCTCTACACGAATTTTGATTGTACCTGCCTCAATTCCCGTTTCATGTCTTCCATTCTTGTCCAAACGAAGTGAGGTGGGGGGAGCCCCATTTTCCTCCGGTCCACTACCTTCCCTGCACAAAATAAAATTAATTAAAAAGGAGGGATTTGTCGAAACCATAGTGACAAATATAGCGAGATTTATGAAAAATCTCACGATAATATTGTGAGAAATTGCCTGAAAGTTTAAAACGGCAATTTCTCGCAAGATTTTCAAAATATCGCAAGATTTATGAAAAAAATATAAATACCACAATTTAAACACGATATTTACCTTTTAAACGGCTATTTATCATGAAAAAATCATGTATTTTTATTTTAAAATAATTTTTATTAATATTTTCTTATAAAATAATTTTTATATTTTTTAATTTGTTTTTTTATTGCTGAGATTTTGCCGGAAAAACGCGAGATTTATGGAATTTTTTCAATTTATCGCGAGTTTTTGAAAAACGAGAAACTGCCGATAAAAACGTTTGTCACTGTGGAACTAGAAACTGATAACGAAAAGTTGAGTCGTCCGTGCCATAGTAAATATCTATTAAGGTGTGCGGTATTTTGCAATTTTTACCAAAAAAAAGGGGGGGGGGGGCTCCGAAAGTATTTTTTTTCCTAGTGAGTGTGGGAAGAGGGCTCAGAAGAGGAAATCCCACAAAGGGCTCGAATTTGAGAGCCTTCCTCTTGCTTCCCCGCCCCAATTCTTGCACATCTCGCTTCAAGGTTTCTTTTTCTTTCCATCTTTGTATCTTCATTGCCTCCACCAGTTTCCGACGCTCCTCGCCCTAAAGGACGACACCCATATTCTCGTTTCCTTCCCAACGGCCTCTTCAGCGCTTGCTTCTCATGAGGTAATGTGGTTTTCTCATCACCACCCTTTGTTTTCCCACTCCTCTTTAAGATGGTTGTTTTCCTTTCAGTTCTTTTTTGGTTTCTTGTGCTTTGAAGAAGATGGGTGTTGCTTGTTATGACTATTTCTTGTTCTTGTATATTGTATTTGATTGTTTTGGACTTGTTTTGATGTTTTCCTCCTGCTTGGAAACCAACTCCCAGTGGGTTTTTGTTCAGTTTTGTGTTTTTTGAAGGAACTGTAGAGTTTTCTGTTTTTCTCTTGTGGGCTTTGTTTTGGGCTTTTACTTATGTTGGTGGTGTTCAATTGAGAGGGCTTGGTTAGGTAAAGGATTCATCTTGGAAGGGTATCGTTTACTTACTTTGGTCTTGAAACAACAATATATGAAACTTTAGTTGTTTGTCTTGAAAGTTATGACTAGAGAATTTGATTTGAGAGGGATAGCTAGTCTGGAGGAGTTAAAAGCCTATTTGCTGTTGTCAAGATTGGCAGGTAAATCAATTAGGAGGTATTTTAGGGATAACAGTGGACCGGTGGGTGGACAAGGTCTCCACCCCATACCCGTCTCAAAATCCTGCCCTCCATCCCTTCAAGGGTTTTGATTTTAACCTCCATCCCCTGTCCAAACGGGGCGAGATCGGACGGGGCCCCGTTTCTCCTAGGTCCATTGCCATTCCTAAAGAAGGATTGGGGACGGGGCGGGGCAGGGCAAGGTGGGGATCAGGATGGGGACGGTGCGAGGCGGGGGAAAGTGTAAGTCCATCCCCGCACCAGTTTTGATTTTAACCTCCATCCCCGCCCCCATCCCCGTTTTATGTCCTCCATCCCCAGTCCAAACGGGGCGGGACCCTGTTTCCCCCCAGTCCGCTGCCATCCCTAAGGTATTTGATTTTGGGCCTTTTAACTTTAATATGTTACATATGGAAAATTGTTATATATCAACAGGATTCCACATTTTTTAGCTTTCCCTTCAATTGTTGAAGTTACTTGCAATCCATTTTGTATTATTTGGTTTGTATTTTTTGTGTTTGTTTAGTCATAGAGGCATCACTGTACTCTCAAAAGCGTCTTTTCTATTTCCTCCTGCACCACGGATTTATGCTAGTACGTGAAACAAGTTGGATCACATACTCTAAAGCAATGTACAACCAGATACAATTTAGATCAGATTGGATTTGATCTTGGCATAAGGCCAACAACCTAATCGGGTCATTGGATTATTAGGCTAAGTTGGTGTTGGGGTTTAAAACTTTGTGTGTGTTTGAGTGCATGCGGAGTTGTTTACTTCTATAACCTTAACACGGGCGTTAACTAGCATATTATCTCTCCTTCTCGGCAATTAATCGGGAATGATTTTCCTTGGCAAATCATATGATTAAACTGAAAAAATTTGTCAACCTTGGCAGGTCAACTATCAGCTAATCATGATTAATTAGCCATCCAATAAATCATGATTAATATGCTAAAATTATCATTAATCTACATGTTTAGCATTTTCATGTATAATCCATCTCTTTTCTTAAATCCTAATTGAATAAATAACAAAGGTAGTAGCCAGTATACCTGAACAAAATCTTTAATCAAACAAATTATAAAAATTAAGGAGAGTAAAATTTAAATAAAAAACCATCATGTAAGAATTAAGATCCACATGAATTAAAGGACAAAATTGATGAAAGAAAGCTTAAAATATCTTCTGGACTTTTAGTTGTTCCAAAAAATTAATGACTAGTTTTTTATTATGTTACTAAATCCCTTATACAGCATCACCTTATCAAATGGTTAAAAACTTAAAAGCAAAAAAAAATCAATATAATAACATGGAGGATCTTTGAAGCTTCATGGTGAAGGATTGATCTTGTGTATGTTGGACAAGAGCTTCATGGATAGCAGCTTTGGGCCTTTCCAATTATTTAAGAAGAAAATTATGTGTTTTTTAGAAACCCTGAAAAGTTAGTTTTTTTTTTAATATCAGTGGAAAATGAGTGTCTTTTAGAAATTTTGTAATTTGTGAAAGAAATAGTTATGTCATTTTTAGATTTATTATGGGCAAAAGGATGTGGTGAACTTGGACCTCAACAGCACCCATTTGTCCATGTGTGTGTATGTGCATATGTACATTTAGGGCCAGTACTACTATTTGTAGACATGAAGGATTGTAGTGGAAAAATGTAATAAAATGCTTGACAATGTGCCTTTGGCAAATATTAATGAAAAGAGAGAATCCATAATTGTCCCTCCCTTATAAGGCAAATCCAAAATCATCCTTCCTTTATCCCATTTTCAAAAATCATCCCTCCCTTTTTGCTGACCATGGCAAAGCCATCCTTAAGGTAACTGGATGTCACATGATGGAAGAGTGCATTTGTCCCATCATTTTGACATGTAAGAACGATTTTGGAAAATCAAATAAGGTAGGGATGTTTTTTGGGTATTGTCTATAAGGTAGGGATGATTGTGGGAAATGCTCTAATAGAAAAGAAACACTCACATACAAAGAACATCTATTTACCTTTATTCAGTCTTTTTTAGTTACATTATTTTAAATTTTATGTCTCTTAATAAATGTTCTACTTTGTAACTTTTAAAAACCTAAACCACCGTTCGCTCTTTAATTCCAACGCTCGTCCCACTCCTCTAGGAGTAGATGTTAAGGTATTAGATTCATTATCTTTTTATTTTCTATTCATTGTCTTCTCTCTCTCTCCACTGTCTATGAAATCATCGATATATTGAAAATATCGCAATATTATTAGCTATTTCAAGGCAGCCAATATTATCGGCAATATACCCTGATATTTTCAATATATCGGCAAGTTATATTTCTCGCTATAATATCACGATAATATTGCTATAGAAAGTTAAGGAAGGTGGGAAGGAAGGAAGGAAGGAAAGGAAAGGAAAGAAGGAAGAGAAGAAAGAAAGGAAGGAAAGGAAGGAAGAAAAAGAAGGAAAGGAAAGAAATGAAGGACAAGAAGAAAGTGAAGAAAGAAAGGAAGGAATGAAAGGAAAGAAGGAAGAGAAGAAAGGGAAGAAAGGAAGGAAAGTAAAGAAGGAAGAGAAGAAAGGAAGGGAGGGGAAGAAGGAAAGGAAAAGGAAAGGAAGGGAAGAAAGGAAGAAAGGAAGGAAAGGAAGAGAAGAAAGGAAGAAGGAAGGAAAGGAAAGAAGAAAGGGAAGAAAGGAAAGAAGGAAGAAAAGAAAGGAAAAAAGAGAGGGGAAGAAGGAAAGGAAAAGAAGGAATGAAAGGAAGGAAGGGATTGCTTCTTTCATTTTTCTATTTTTTGTATTTTTACTTATTTTTTAGAATTTTTATTTAATTTTTTATATATTGCCAAGATATTCCCGAGTTTTATCAACTTTTGAAAATCTCTCTGATAAATTACCTTTAACAATACAAGTGACTATATATATATATATGGGGGGGGGAGAGTATTTGGTACCCTCGTGGGTAACCTCCTAGTTGCAACTCATAGTGAGAGGTTTTGACCAAATCTAACCCCATGGATGTGTTCAGCATGGTCAAAATAGTAAGAATTGACTCTTGGATCATATTTTGTTTGCATAAAAATACAATTTTATGAGGGCTGAAAATTTGATACATTGTATGTCATTGATTTTTCAACCCCTGCAAAATCTTAGATACGTGTTGGAATAAGATCCAAGCACCAATTTCTACTAACCCAAACATGTAGATCACATTTGGAGGGTTAGATATGCAAAAAACATAAAAAATTAAAGATATTACACTTTTTCATTGAGGGATTCCTTACCCACGAGGGTGGCACACATTCACCCTATATATATGGGTTAACATTTGCTAATGTCGACCGGACTGTCCGAATGAACTGAAAATCATATGCGTAGGCTGTATTCGTATTGACCCAATCCGACCTCATGGATGGATTCAATGTGGTCCAAATGCTAGGAACCAGCTTTTGGATAATGTGTTTTCGACGAAAAAAACACAATTTTATGAGCTAGGAAAATATTGCACATTGTATGCCGTTGATTTTTGAAGTCTCATAAAATTGTGCCTACATGTCGTAATAGAACGATCTAAGAGCCAACCTCCACTAACTTAAGCATGTAGATTACATTTGTAAGGTTAGTTTCATGAAAAACAATAAAAAAAGAAAACTCATTTGTATCTAGGTAACACCGACATGAGCAAATGTTAACCCTATATATATGGGCCACTAGAATATGTTAACTGGAAATATGTGAACTGAAGTATGAACCCAGGTTTTCGTGGGTTTTTTTTCTTAAATTTCACCATATGGATTGCTAAAGTATGTATATATATATTCTTAATATAATGAATATTATATATTTTCTGTTGTAATAAGTAATGCCCAACATGAGCATTTTGGTCATTTCATCTCTTGTAACTAAGTCTGTCCTATAGGGACAGTTTAGTTAGTTTAATTTTTTGTTTTTTATATTATTGTAATTATTAAAGTGTAGAGGGGCTCTATGGTAAACTATCGTAGAGTTGTTGGAACTTGGGATTGGGATAGCTCCCAACGGCTAGTCGGCTATAAATATATCTGTTGGGATCTCCCAACATCTCTATGGGAGCTCCCAAGGCTCCTTGCTTTTTCTATTGATATCTATAAATCGGGACACCTTGTCCCCATTCTTTTCACGCTTTTTGCTAAGCATATTATCGATAAAATCCCATGTTTTTTTTATGTTTGTTGTAAGCCCTTG
The DNA here is from genome assembly GCF_984573655.1 of Nuphar pumila. Taxonomy (NCBI): domain Eukaryota; kingdom Viridiplantae; phylum Streptophyta; class Magnoliopsida; order Nymphaeales; family Nymphaeaceae; genus Nuphar; species Nuphar pumila. The sequence goes on along the minus strand of NC_143253.1, from coordinate 114,264,202 downwards.
TAGGCTCTTTGTATTGTCCCTAGTGGACTTGTGATTGTGCACTTTGAATTTTGCTTTTGTATGCCCTTAATTGACTCGTATTTATCTTCAGCTCATTTCATTACATGGTACCAAAGCCATAGTGCTGTTGGTCTTGTGGAGCGTGGCCAAAGAGTGTTCGTGTTTGTGAGAAAGCATCCAAAAGTGTTTGTGCGTTCATGGTGCTTGCAAGTGGACATATTCTTCCACACTTTTCTCTTTCTACCTCTTTCTCATTCAAAATGGAGCATGACCAAGCTCACCAAACTAGGAGGTTAAGAAAAGGCTCTAAAAGGAGATGCTCAAACTAAGGCTATTGAAGATCATCAATCAAAAGTAGAAGATTGAGAGAGTAATTATGCTAAGATTTTTGCATGGTTTATGAATAGTATTGAAATAAAAAATGGTACTAATATTGCCAATTTTAGAATGGCAAATGAAGCTTGGTTGTTCATGAAAGACGTGTACAATAAAAAAGATCTTGCAATAAAAAATTAGAACCAAGCAAGGGGACATGAATGTCCATGAATTTTTTAGTGCCTTATCCTCTCTATGGGATGAATTGGTACTTTTAGAGCCTATGTGGGTGACCACCGAAGATGTGAAACTTAGGCAGGAACAAATGGAAAGAGAGCAATTTTTTCAATTTTTGTATGGATTACGATCGGAATTTGAACAAGATATTCTCTCCTTCATATAACATCTTTACTTTCTTTAAAAGATGTGGTTGCCAAGTATGTCAATAAGAAACTCGTGTTGACATGGAACTGTTGGTTGTGTCTAAGCCTGACAACAATGTAAGACCTCCATAAATTGGGAGGCAAAATGGGTCTTGGAACAACAACTATGGAGGATAAAAAAGGGTTTTTTGTCATTTTTGTAATAAGTCGGGTCATATTAGACTGTTTTGTCCAAAACTTAGAAACATGGTGGCTTTCGTAGAAGAATTCACACCAAAGGAGGAAGAAGGCAAAAGTGGAGGTGAACTAAAAGACACTCTTTGTCAACTAACTATGGCACTACACCAAATGCTCAAACCTTCATCTTCTACCTCGAGTGTCGCCATTGCTTCTTCTTCTTATCCTGATTATTACTCATGGATTCTTGACTCGGGAGCTTCCTTTTATATGACCTCACATGAGAATGCCTTATTCGATATATGCACTAAGCCACTAACCCAAATTTATCTCGTGTTTTCTACCGCCGATGAAACATCTTTAAAAATTAAAAGTATTGAAAATTTAGATTCTAAAAACTCTAAAAACTTTTTTGTTCAAAAAATTAGAGTTGTTCCTAAGTTAATTTTTTTTTTTTGTCTTTCAAATTTCTGATCATTGGTGTAAAATCTCCTTTTTATCTAAAGGTTGCTTTGTGCAGGATCTTCGGTTTGAGAAATAGATTGGGCAAGGCCATAGGAGGGGAGATCTCTATTTCGTAGATTCTTTATCTCCTTCAAAATCGTTTTGTAGTTATGCCCAAGATAATGATATTGAAACTTGACATAAAAGACTTGGATATCCAAGCTATTTTGAGATGTATCTTTTCCCTTTTATGGAAAAATTTTGTAATGAAAAAGATGTGTGCAAAGATTTTATACTTGGCAAAATAAAATATATTCCATTTTTAAATAGAACCTTCATTTCTAAAAGACCTTTTGAGTTGGTGCATTCGGATGTTTAAGGTCCTTCTCCGGTCATATCGAAATGAGGTTATTCATATTATGTTACATTTATTGATGATTTTACTAGATATGTATGGGTCTACTTTCTCAATTTAAAATCAAATGTATTTTCTTTCTTTAAAGAATTTCATATGATAGTCAAAAATTGACTTCAAAGCAACATTTTCATAGATTCGATTCGGGTGGAGAATATTTATTCAATGAATTTCAAATTATTTAAAACAAAATAAAATTTGTCATCAAAGATCTTGTCCTAAAACTCCTCAACAACATTGGTTAGTTGAAAGAAAATAGACATATTATGGAAATCGCTAGGACCCTTCTTATTTATAAAGATTTTCCAAAATCTTTTTGAGCTGAGGCAATTCTAACTTCAACTTATTTGATAAATTGAATGCCATCATCATCTTTACAAAATATTTCTCCTTGTGAAAAATTGTTTAAGATGACACTCGACTTCAAACGATTACATTTTTTTTTTGTAAACGATTTGTACTCCTATATAAAAGAGATAAATTATCTTCAAAAGCTATTGAATGTGTTTTCATTGGATATGGGAAAAGTCCAAAGGGTTATAAATGTTTTGATTTAAAAAATAACAAATTTTATGTCTCTAAAGGTGACTTCTTAGAAAATGAAAATGGTTTTGATAATGACAATAGAAAAGAGGAAGTAGACTATACATTTTTATTTGATCTCTTTCTAAGAAATGATGATTCTAATTGTGATAAGTCATTTAATAATGAAGTTATTAGTGATAGTCATCCTAATGATGAAAGTGTAGAACCTTGTGATAGTTCTACTAAAGATAATGATATAATAGATGAAAGACCTACTAAAGATATAAGTGTTTATACCTGTCCTGAGCAAAAAACTCCTCGAAATGCATTAGAAAAATACTCCTCCTAAAGAGACCTTAGTAATTTAGAGATTTATCATGATTCCCCTATAGAAGAATCCAGTCTTAGAAGATCTAGTCGTTCTTTCATTTAGGGATGGCTGTGGACCGGGGGAAAATGGGCCCCCGCCCCGCTTCACCCCGTTTGGACGGGGGATGGAGGACAATAAACGGGGATGTAGTTTAAAATAAAAAACCGTGCTGGGATGGAGGTGGGAATGGACTTATGCCTCAACCCTCCCATCCCCATCCCTATCCCCGATCCCCGTTAGTAAAATAACTAAAATACCTTTAGGGATGGCAGTGGACCCCGGAGAATCGGGGCCCTACCCATCCTCTCCCCATTTGGACCGAGGATGGAGGACATGAAACGGGGTTGAAGGTTAAAATCAAAACCCATGCAGGGATGGAGGGTAGAATTTTGGGGCGGGGCAGGGGTGGAGACCTTGTCCCCTGCATCCTCCTCGGTCCACTGCCATCCCTACTTCCATTTCAGCTAATAGGTTTGTATCTTATGACTCCTTGTCCCCAAACTATATAGCTTGCTTAATATCACTATATTCTTATCATTAACCATCTCATTACAGTGAAGCTAAATTTTTTTCCCTTTGGATTGAGGTTTTGAATGTAGAATTAGATGCCCTTAAGAAAGCTCAGACATGAGAATTTTTACTTTGCCTTTAGGAAAGAAAACCATAGGTTGTAGATGAGTATTCAAGGTAAAAACCAAGGGTGATGGAACTTTAGAAAGATACAAAATAATGATACATTCAAAAGCTAAAAGGTTTTCATAACTCATTGTAAAAGTTAAAGTTACATTTTTTAGTTACAAAATGTCATGCTAAGGGAAAGGCATAAAGCTAGAGTTCAAAAACATATAATAAAAAAATTTATCTTCAGTGTTAAACTTCAACTCAATGAATTTCTTCATTTATTGCATCGTTCAGTGACTTGAGATGATAATGAGTCATTTTCACCTTCTGAATCAGGGATCACCTCTGACAATTTCTCTTCTTTGAATGTTGCACGTATTCGTGCCTTTATTTTATCATTTTCTATAAGACTAGTAAGAAGCTCAACGCGAATATCAGTAGGAATACAATGTATACATAATTTCGTGATGAAGTTTCTATGCTCATATGACATTTAAATCTATAATATCCTCTATGTATTATAAAACTGCAAAAGTTACACTTCACTATTCCTTTCAAACACATCTCCAAGTCAACTGGTGTACAATATTTCAATGCAGGATCTTTTGAGAGGCATCATCTAAGACCTTCACCCTTCATCGACCTCCTAGAGCACGAACTACTAAATCTAATCATTACAAAGATGTAAAACAATGCTCAATAGTACACTTCAAAACAAATTTTGAGTTCTAAAGGCACAAAAATGGGATTAAGGGTAAAAAAATTAAAAGTAATATTTTCTAAAAGCATTAAAAAAGAAAGAAGCTTGCCCTCCTTCAACTTCAATCACACTGCATACACAAATGAACCGAAGAACAATGAGTTTTTACCTTATCTCACTTCCTTGAGTGAAAATTGGGTGAAAATGCACTCTTGAGCAAACACAAAAGTCCTTTCCCTTGTGCACGGATTGGCCCCCAAATCACACTTGCAACTCCTAGGGTGCGTGAATTGTGAAAATCTCTATAAAAAGAGATTTTGTGTATAAACACAATACTAGGAACACAAAGTGTGCACAAAAGGAGTACTCTCACAAGTGCACAAAGGCACATATACAAATGCACAAACATAAAAAATATCAACTTCAATATCTTGGGTCCCAAAAGGGGGCTTTACAAAAGTGTAGAAAAACCTAAAGGGGGTCACCCCTATTTATAAGAGCATGGAGACTTGGGGGGGCTCCAATACACATGTTGGAGCCCCTCCAACGGTTAGAATTCTAATCGTTGGAGGGGGCTCCAACATGTGCATTGGGAGCCCCCACATGTCACATCAACTAAAAAGAAAAAAGAAGAAAAAGACAAAAATAAAAATACAACAAAAGAAATTGTAAAAAATGTACAATCATATTCTTAAGTAAGAATATGCGTAAAATATGTGAAATTACATAAATACCCTTATCGGGTTTGAGATATATATTTATATATACTTAGATAGATACATATACATATATATATGTATATGTATCTTTCTATATATATATATATATAAGAAAGACTACATTTTATATCCCTCTAATGTTCTCTACGCAAATGAGGGAGTGGGCCCTTAAGAGGTATTTAAAACCCAAAAAGAAAAATTACATTTAGGCCCTTTTTAAAGTGCACCAACACCGTATCGTACGATACTCCTTGTATCGCATGCACGATACACACTCGTATTGCGATATGAGTGTGTATCATCATTTTTCTAAAAAGTTACGATACATATTGAATGATACACTACGATACAAACAACATTGGTTGGGATAGCTCCCAATGACTCTATGGGAGCTTCCAAGGCTTCTTGCTTCTTGTATTGAGGTGTATAAATAGGGACACTGTCCCCATTCTTTTCATGCTTTTTGCTAAGCATATTATCAATAAAATCACATATCTTTTTATGTTTGTTGTAAGCCCTTGTAAGCTCTTTGCATTGTCCTTAGTGAACTTGTGATTGTGCACATTGAATTGTACTTTTGTATGCCCTTAGTAGGCTCGTATTTATCTTTCGCCCATTTCATTACGTGGATGTGATCTAGATGCTTGGTTGTATAGAAAATGACTCTGGGATCATCCAATTACTATGCGTAAGAATGATCTTTTAAGGCCTGAAAATCAATGGCTCAAATTTTTTGCAAATATTGAATCATCCAAAAACTGCATATTTTCATCAAAAATACAATCCAACAGTCGATTCCTAGCAAATGGACCACGCCAAATGCATCTGCAGGGTTGGATTTTTAAAAAAAGTCTTAGAAATGTCTAGTTCACACTCCGGTTCACTTATTTCCAGTTAACACATTCTAGTGACCCAGATTTATGCTCCATTATCTCATGGAATCAAGAATTTTAGAGGAAAACCTCCAAAACTCCATAAAAAGAAACGTGTCATCACTTGCTGCCATAAGGTTAATTTCATATCCAACTTCATGTGGTATAGGTAGATGCCAGTCCAACTTGAAGAATATAAAAGAAGAATACCAGTTGTATTTGAACCTAGGGTAATATTTTACTATATATATCGTATTTTCCTTGGGAAGTCATATGCGAGACTTGCCAAAAAAGCCTCTTGAATGAGTATTGTCGATTGAGCAACTTGATCAAGTCTAGTGCAAGTGGTTGATGTCTTCTTAATTCTTAAAAAGTTACTCAGGGTTTAGAATTTACCCCTAGAGGGTGAGCTGAGTTGGTTTACCACATGCAATAAAGAGTCATAAGATTGTGATCCCTACCGTAGAAATATTCAAATATGCTTTTATGTGTTAATGTGCCCTTTTTGTCATATCGCTTATTAGTGGTTATATCCTTTCACTTCAACCAGACCATCTTAGTCATGTGCTTTTTATTACTTCAGTTAATGGGTAATTTTAAAATGCTATTTGATAGTTGCCATAGACTGATCTTTGCTATCCATTTTGTTGTTTTCCTTGTTATCCCAGAACTCTTTTTTTCTGCTAATTACCAGTGAAAGACGCCCTAGATTTCAACTTTCTGCTGGACGGAATTTTTGACAAGTTACTTCATAGATTAGAAAAAACTGGGGGCTTAGTTTTCCAGATGCATACCCTGCTGTGGAAATGGAGGAAAATTTATCATTTCTAGGTGGAAAAGAATCACTTCTCAAGTCGCCTGGAGAAACTGGTAAGTGATTTTTCATCTTTTCTGTGAAATAGGACTCCTTCCTCTGAGGAGTTGCTGCTATCTTTCATTCTTGAAAATAATTTCATCATGCATGGTAATGCTGGAAAAAAAAGGCTCCACATTTATAAAATTGTGGCAGATTGAAGAGTCTTGCTCTTCTTTGTTAATCCCTGAACACTCCTCAGCCATGGCAGCTCCACTTGGTTGTCTTGATTAGTATGAATCATCTTTGACCTTATCATTGCTTATTTTATTTGAGCAGAATGACCAGAATGATTAATTAATAATAAATAAGGTCTTGTTTATTGGAAAATATTAAAGGATTGTGTATGTCTTCTAAACACATATGAGAATGAGTTGACTGTTGTGCCTTGTTATAACACCATTTTAAAATTACTGTAGTACAATAATTTTAGGTTTCTATGTCTAATATAATATTCTGCAACCATGGTTTGCATGTGGACTCACCCCCAGCAAAAGATCTCCGCATTTGAGCTAAAATAAAATAATCTTAAGTCTGTTTCTATGAATTCACGATCTGTTGAGGATCCGATATTTGATCTGATGCACCCAATGGATTGTATGTACTTTACTATGTGTTGTAAATTGAGGGCATTCTGGTCATTCAAGTGGGCTGTATGTATATTCTGTTTAGTACAAGGGCATTTGTGTCATTGCAAGAGAGAGAGAGAGAGAGAGAGTTTGCGCGTGTGTGTCACTGTGTATGTATATATAGGTAATAGTCACCGATATTGCCGATATTTTGAAAATATCAAGATATTATCACTGTATCTTTGCAATTCTTTTAAATAATTCTTGTTTTATATATTTTAAGCTCATTTTTTCTATTTTTATGTTTCTTTTGTATTTTAAAAACTTTGGAAACCTGTTTTTTATATTTTTGAAAGAAAAATAATATAAAACCTATCATTTTCTTTTCTTTCTTATTATCATTTATGTTTTTTCAAATTTTAAAGCATCTAAGATTTTCCTGAGAAAACCCACTTTTTAAAAATATCTTCTGAAAAAAATCTCAGCGAGAAATTACCTTGAAGAATATAGGTGACTCTGATATATATATATATATATATATATATATATATATATATATATATATATATGATGTCTGGCTCTGGTCTATTATTGGGACATTTTGCAGCTAAGTCCTCTTTTTTCTTCTCCTCATTTTTGTTAAAATACATTGTATATGTATATGTACACCTGATATACATATATTGTATAAATATACGTATATCAGGGGTATTTTGGTCATTGTATATGTTGTAATAAATACAGTCCAATAGGGACTATTGTCATTTTTGTTTTTCTTTTATTTCTTTTTATTTAAACTGTTTTTGGACTGTTGGGAAGCACTGCTCCCAACGGTCATATTTCTGACCTGCTTCCCTTCTCAGTCCTTTTTGCTGTATGTGATGCTTTATATATAGAACCTCTTGTAAAGTACTTAAATATTCTTTTGGAGCATATTTGTTGTGAATACAAAAAGCATTTATTTTACATTGTGTTCTTATGAAGTTTGTAACCTTGTTGGAGTTGTGATTGTGCACTTCTTGTTTCATTTCATGGTATCATGACTGTTGAAAATTATCTTGGGTGTGCTCACTTTTTTGTGGTGGTCTTCAAAGTTTGTTTTTCAACTACAAGTTTATTTCTTCAAATGGGTGAAAAAGAGTTCGCCTTTGTCATCTCCAACAAGCTCAAGAAAACAACTACTTGATGTGGGCTACCACAATAGAAAACCATATCGAGGGGTAAGGCTTTGGGGTTTTGTTAGTGGAACCACTAATGAACCTCAACTAAAGCTAACGAGAAGAGAAGAAGATCAAGTCAAAGTCTTCTCCGAAGATGAAAAGGAGAAGGCTTTGCAAGAATATCAAGAAAAAATTGAAGGTTGGGAGGCCAACAACGCTCAAATACTCTCGTGGTTTATGAATACCATAAAGTTGAAGATTGCAACTAACATCATAAAGTTCAAAAAAGCATGTGATGCATGGATCTTCTTAAAGAGCACATTCATCCAAAAGGATATGGCTAAACTATATTATTTGCAAGACAAGGTACACACTACCAAACAAGGGGATACATGCGTAATAGATTTTTATGGTCTCTTATCTCTTATTGGAGATGAGTTGGCTATGCTGGAACCAAAATGGAAATGTTCGGCTATTGAGATAAGAAAACAAGTTGAAAGAGAAAATCTTTTATCTTTCTTATATGGTCTTCGACCAAAATTTGAGCAAGTTAGGTCCGCTTTACTTTGTAGGCCCTCGATTTCTTTTATAAGTGATGCTCTTGCCCAAATATGCCAAGAAAAAATTAGACTTGGAATGCACAAGTCTAGTGATGAGGTGCTTGTCGTATTAAGACTCGAAAGTTTTGTAAAAACTTATAAACTTCTCCACTTTGAGAAAAATTTAACGGAGGATATAATGGGGGAGGATACAAAAGAAGATACAAGGAAAAAAAAATTACTTGTCGCTATTGTAAAGGATCGGGACACATAAGACCGGATTGTCCCTAACTCAAAAAGGTGGCCACGGTAAGTGAAGAGTCTCAAAAATCAAAGAAATGAAGCAACTTTAATGATTTGACAATTGCTCAAATTGCGGAGGCCATTTTGACAAATACTAAAAGCCACTCCTTGTACATCTGATGCCGCCGCCTTTTCTTCTTCCTCTTCGGATAAGTCTTCTTGGATTTTGGATTGGAAAGCTTCTTATAATGAGTCCCTATTATCCGATTTTACTAATTCATATTTTTCATGTGTGTCAACCACCGATGGTACTTTAAAAGTTAAAAATATAGAAAATCTTAATAATGATTCAAAAAAAATCTTTGTTTTAAATGTTAGGGCTATTACAAAACTTGATTTAAATCTTTTCTCGATTTCTCAAATTTTCGATTATAGGTGTAAAGTATTCTTCTTATCTAAGGCTTGTTGGGTGCAGGATCTCTAGTCAGGAAAATTGATTGGGCAAAGCCATAGAAGCGAAAACCTTTACTATATGGACTCTTTATGTCTATCTAAAAACTCTTTTTTAACCATATTCAAGAAATTAATTTGGATCTTTGGCATAAAAGATTAGGACATCCAAGTGTATCCAAACTATCTTTTTTTCTGTTTTTGGAAAAATTTTGTTAGGAAAAAGAATTTGTATGTGAAGATTGTATTATTGGAAAAATGCAAATGATACCTTTTGGGTCTAGAACTTCTTTAACTAATGAAAAATTTTAATTAGTACATTCGGATATATGGGGTCCCGCTCCTGTTGCGTCAAAAGGTGGTTATTCATACTATGTTACATTCATAGATGATTTTATTTGACACACTTGAATCTACTTCTTTATACTCAAATTCGAAGTTTTTTCGTGTTTTAAAATTTTTCATAATTTTCTTAAAAAGCAATTCAAAACAAATATTAAGACCTTTTGCTCTGACTAAGGGGGAGAGTTTCTTTCAAATGATTTCTAATCATATCTAAAAACCCATGGTATTTTACATCAAAACTCTTGTCCGAGGACTCCCCAACAAAATAAAATTTTCGAAAGAAAATATCGTCATATTATTGAAACTACTAGGACTCTACTTATTTCAAAATAAGTTCGAAATAAGTTTTGGGTCAAAGCCGCCCTCACCGCAATTTATTTAATAAATAAAAAGTCTTTTGAAATTTTAGAAAACAAATCTCCAATTAAAAAACTCTTTAAGATTTTACCCAATTTGAAAAGATTAAGGGTTTTCAGATGTAAGTGTTTTGTACTTCTTGAAAAGTACAACAAACTCTCTCCTAAAGCTATTGAATATGTTTTTCTTGGGTATGCTGAGAATAAAAAAGGCTATCGATGCTATGATTCTAAAAATAATAAACTTTATGTATCTAGAAATGTAACATTTCTTGAAAAAGAAAAATGATTTTATCTTGAAAATACTAAGAATCCGAGTATGCCTTCTTGTTTGACTTATTGCCTAAATCCAACATTGAAAATGATGATGAAGATAATGATAATGTTGAGTCAAATGATGAACCCAGTGAAGAAAGAGAACCAACTCATAACATTATACAATACTGTAGACGTGATAATAAAGAGCATCTATGTGCTTTTGAGAAGTATAGTTAACCAACAAATGTAGAAAAATCTAGTGTTAGAAGATCTGAACGAATACCTAGACCGTCAAATAGGTTTGTCTCCTATAAATCCTTCTCCCCAAACTATAAGGCTTGCCTTCCAGCAATCCACTCATATCATGAACCATCCAACTACAGAGAAGCCAAATACATAAGAGAATGGGTAGAAGCTATAAAAATAGAATTAGATGCTCTACATAAGGCACATACTTGGGAAGTCCAATATCTTCCTAAGGAAAAAATGACAATAGGATGTAGATTTGTATTTAATGTCAAAACAAATATTGACAAATTTCTAAAAAGATATAAAGCAAGATTAGTTGCAAAAGAATATTTCCAGGAATATGATATAGATTACGAGGAAACATTTGCCCCAGTTACCCACATGATCACCGCAGTAGCATCCATTAGGAAATGACCTATATATCAATTAGATGTCAAAAATATTTTCTTGAATAAAAATTTAAATAAAGAAGTTTACATGAATTCTCTCCCTAGTCTGACTATTGTAAATGGTATGGTTCTTCGTCTTCAAAAGACTTTACATAGGCTTAAACAAGCCCTTAAAGCATGGTATGATCAATTTTATTGGAACTACGATAAATTTTGGATTTAAATCCTATTATACTGACACTGCACTTTTTGTAAGATCTACAAATATTTTGCTCATCATTTTGCTCTTGTATGTTAATGAAATGATCATCACGGGAAATGATCAGAGGGAAACTGAAGAAATTAAAATTATGCTTGATATGATTGACTTTGGTGTTTTGAGATATTTTGTAGGTATTGAAGTAGCATATTCGCCAGGAGGATACATTTTGTCTCAAATAAAGTTTGCAGTTGATATTGTTGCGCGATCGGGAATCACAAACACAAAATATGCTAATACTCCTTAAGTAATAAATACTAAAATGAGAACTGAAGACAGCGTTTTACTAGATGATCCAACTCCTTAGAGGCAACTTATTAGGTCACTAATGTACTTATCCATTCCTAGACCGGATATTGCACATGTAGTATATAATGCGAGTCAGTTTCAACATGCGCATACATCTGTTCACATGAGTGCCATGTTAAAAATAGTTTGATACATCAAGAAGAATACTTGAAGGAGACGATTACTTTACCATATGTTCAGTCCGAGTTTCATATTGCGGACTTATTTACCAAAGCTCTTCTTCTACCTCGATTTTTGTTTTTTCTTCAACAAACTTTCGGTGATTTCACCGTAAGTTTGAGAGGGAGTGTTAAAATACATTGTATATGTATATATACACCTGATATATGTATATTATATAAATATATAAATATATATATCAAGGGTATTTTGGTCATTGTATATGTTGTAATAAATACAGTCCAATAGGGACTGTATTGTCCCTTTTGTTTTTCTTTTTGCTTTTTATTTAAACTATTTTTGGATTGTTGGAAAGTAGTCCAACCCATCGTTGGACTGCTCCCAACGGTCATATTTCTTACCGTTGTATGTTATGCTCTATATAGAGCCTCTTGTAAATTTCTTAAGTATGCTTTTTGAGCATATTTGTTGTGAATACAAAAAACATTTATTTTACATTGTGTTCTTGTGAAGTTTGTTATCTCTTTTGTGAGATTGTATTCAGTCCATTAGAGACCATATTGTGATTGCGCACTTGTGTAGCCCTTTGTTGGCATTGTGATTGTGCACTTGTTTTATTTCAATTTTTTCATGTATGTGTAGGACATGAACCTCGAGGCAAACTTACATGGTATGAGAGTGGGACGAGAGGTAAGTTCCACTCTGATGAAGACTGCACTTGTTCTTCTTATTAAAATGTAAAACTGTACATATATATATATAATAATATTATATTATTATATATATATATAAATACATTTTTCATTTCTTTCTTTTCTGTAATTTTTTTTCTTTATTTTTATTTTTTGTCTTTATGTCATCTAGTTCAGTTTGAACTAGAATGACTGTTGCTAGTCGACTCCTGTCCAGACTTGACTAGCAATAGAGCTGTTGGACTGTGTCCAACAGCTCTATTGAGTCCTCTTTCAGCTGTGTATATAAAGGGGTGCAGCCCCTCTTGTATTTTATTCCAATGCTTCTTAAGCAATTGGTTTTTCATATCAATAAAGAATACATTTTTATTTTTATTTTGTTTCCAGTTATACCCTTTTTAAGGGTTATGCTTTAGTGTCATTCTTGACACTTGCCCTTGTGAATCTAAGCTCGTGTTTCGAAGATCCCCATTTCATTTCATGGTATTAGAGCCGCGGAAGTACTAAATCTTGAGGAAAAACTGCCTCTGTTTCCGTGCTCGTTTGCAAAAGTGTTCGCTACTTGAAGAGAAGTGTTTTATCACTTCATTGGGGAAGATTTCACATCTTGTTGTATTGTTTTTTTCTTCTTTCTTTTTCATTTTTCTTCTTGTTTCTCTTCTATCTTTATTCTTTCTCTCCTTATAATCGATGGATGACAATGATAAAGTCACCATCATGCCTATGAAACTAAGCGATACGAACTATGTAACATGGGCTTCAATCATGAAGCACCATATATGGGGAAAAGGCTTATGGGGGATTGTGGATGGTTTCGATTCGGAACCTAAGTTATCTCTTACTAAAAAGGAGGGAGATAAAGAGGTCCCTCTATCGGAAGAAGAGAAAATCAAGGCTATTGCCTCATACGAGAAGAAATGAAAAGAATGGAGAATATCTCATGCGAAGATAATGTCATGGCTTATCAATAGCGTTGACATTAAAAAATGCTCAAGTCTTGCCAAATTTGATCATGCCGATAAGGCATGGGAATACCTTAAGAATATGTATTCCCTTAAAGATATTGCACACGTGTGCAACCTCCAAGAAAAAGTTCGAATGATGACACAAGGAGACAAAACTATTCGTGAATATTACAATGGGTTGTCCGAACTTTGTGAAGAACTTTTCCTTTTAGAACCAAAGTGGCATTGTGCCGAAGACATCGAGCTTCGTTAGAAACAACTCGATGCTGAACATTTTTACCAGTTTATCACTGGATTAAGGCCGGAATTTGAAACCACTAAATCGGCCCTACTTTATCGAGAAAAAATTCCTTCTATTGTTGAAACTATTGAAGAGTTAACAATGGAAGAAAATCGTCTCCGGAAAGGCTCTTTAAAAATTGAAGATGATTTCGTTTTAGCCGTGTCTAGACCAGGGAATCATGTTCGATCATATAGGCCTCCTCACTTTAACCGACAAAATGGTGACTATGATAAGAAGAAAGTTATTTGTCATCACTGTCATGAACCAGGACACTACAAGCCACAATGTCCCAAACTTAAGGAGCTGGGAGAAAAAAGAGCTGCAATTGCTGGATCGGAGCCTAAAGATCAGGATGCACCAATTTTCCTGACCCAACTAATGGAGATTCTTCAGCCTCTCATCAAAGGTGCCTCTTCCTCATCTGAAGCTTCAACCGACGCAGCAACTTCATCTTTTTCTGATCTAGGTAAAATTTCTTGGCTCCTTGACTCTGGTGCATCTTTTCATATGACCCCAAATAATCAAAGTCTATCCAAATGTGTTAAAAATAAAACAAGTGTGTCAAAGGTCTTTATTGTTGATGGGACTTCTCTTGAAATAGAAGGAATAGAAAATTTTGAAAAAATTTATAAAACAAAGAAATTTTCTATTCCAAAAATTAGACATGTTCCCAAATTAAATTTAAATCTTTTATCTATATCTCAAATTTCTGATTATGAGTGTAATATTTCTTTTTCTTCTCATGGTTGTTGGGTACAGGATCGCCAGTCAGGCAAGCTGATTGGGGAAGGCCATAGAGAAGGAGGACTCTATTACATGGATTTTTTGGAAATGCCGAAGAAAGCTTTTTGTTATAATATTCAAAAAATAGAGTTGGAACTGTGGCATAAGAGACTTGGACACCCACATATAGCCAAAATCCAACATTTTCCAAATCTAGGGAAATTTTGTAACTCTAAATCATTTGATTGTAAAGATTGTATTCTCGGCAAAATGAAAAGATTACCATTTCAGAAGAGAACCTTTTTCTCTTAAAGACCACTTGAATTAATACACTCGGATGTTTGGGATCCTGCACCAGTAATTTCTAAAGTAGGATTTGTTTATTATGTTATTTTTGTCGATGATTTCTCCCGACATACGTAGATGTACTTTCTCAAACATAAGTCTGAAGTATTTTCATACTTTCAAACTTTTCATAATATGGTTAAAAACAAGTTTCAAAATGATATTACTATTTTTCGCACAGATTCAGGGGGAGAGTTTTTATCCACAGATTTTTAAAATTATCTTAAATTGCATGGCATCACACATCAAAGATCTTGTCCTTATACACCTCAACAAAATGGACTGGCAGAATGAAAACATCGTCATATTATAGAAACCACTAGGACTTTATTAATAGCAAATCAAGTCCCGAAAGACTTTTGGGTAAAAGTTGCCTTAACTGCCACCTATCTCATTATTAGGATGCCATCTTCTTCGTTACAAAATATCACTCCCATTGAAAAACTTATGAACATTTCTTCAGACTACTCTAGACTAAGAATATTTGGGTGCAAATGTTTCATATTTACTGACAAAAATGATAAACTTTTCTCTCGTGCGATTCTCTGTGCCTTTTTAGGATATGCTGAAAACCAGAAAGGTTATAGATATTTTGACTTCAAAAATAATAAACTATATGTGTCTAGAAATGTTTCCTTTCTTGAAAAGGAGAACTTTTTTTATTTTAGAAAATTAAAAGATGTCACTAAGTACTCATTTTTGCTAGATCTAACATCAAAATCTGATGAATATGACCTTGACTGTAACTTTGATGATGATCAAAGAATTATTGATCTTAATATTGAAAATGAAGTTCATAGAGATACTAGTATTCAATATTCCAGGCGACAAGAGTCTAATCCTCCATGTGCACTTGAAAAATATTCTAACGTTCCAACTAGACAATCATCCAGAGTCTCGAGGCCTCCAAGAAAGTTTGTATCATACGAGTCTTTCTCACCCACATATAGGGCAATTATTGCATTAATTCACTCATATGAAGAACCATCCACATATTTTCAAGCAAAAAATGATATCAAATGGATAGAAGCCATGAAAGCTGAATTAGATGCACTTGAAAAGGCTTCTACATGGAATATTCAAGATCTTCCTCCAGGGAAGAAAACTATAGGATGTCGATGGGTTTATAAAATTAAAACCAAGAGTGATGGTACTCTTGAAAGATATAAAGCCCGTTTAGTAGCCAAAGGTTATGCCCAAGAATATGAGATTGATTATGAAGAAACCTTTGTCCGAACTTTAATTGCCTTAGCTTCTATCAAAAAATGGTTTATTTTTCAAATGAATGTCAAAAATGTTTTTTTAAATGTAAAGCTAGTTGAAGAAGTATATATAGAACCCCCTCTTGGTCTAAGTATTCATAAGGATAAAGTCCTTCGCTTAGAAAAAGCTCTCTATGGACTTAAACAAGCACCAAAAGCTTGGTATGATAGGTTTAGTCGTGTTATGATTGATATTGGTTTTCAATTCTGTTTAACTGACACTGCTTTGTTTATTAAGAATTCTGATGCAGGGATCATTGTGCTTCTTCTCTATGTGGATGATATGATCATCACCGGAAGCGATAAACAGGGAGTTGAAACAATCAAAACACTTCTTAAATATCATTTTGAAATGACTGATTTGGGCTTGTTGAGATATTTTTTAGGCATTGAAGTTGCTTATTCTCCTAGAGGATATTTATTATCTCAGACTAAATTTGCTTTTGATATTGTTTTCAGGTCTGATATTACTGATGATAAGAAAGTTGACACTTCAGAAGTTGTTAATGTTAAAATGAAGATTGATGATGGAGAACTTCTTGCAGACCCTACTCCTTACAGACAACTTGTCAGGGCACTTTCCTATCTATCCATTACCAGACCAGATATAGCACATGTTGTTCACACAACAAGTCAATTTCAACATGTTTTTACTTCTGTTCATATGGGAGCAGTCATGCGTATTATCAGATACATCAAGTCCTCTCTTTCACGAGGACTTTTCTTATCTTCCTCCTCTTCTCTTGATTTAATTGCATATACTGATGCTGATTGGGGAGGTGATCCCAATAACAGACACTCAACCACTGGCTTTTGTGTCTTTTTAGGGGAATCATTGATCTCGTGGAGGTGTAAAAAGCAACATAAGGTATCTCTCTTATCCAGCGAAGCTGAATACAGAGCCATGGCAACCACGACCATGAAAGTAGTTTGGCTCCGACGACTGCTTGCTGACATGGGAGCTGAAGCAACAAAGGCTTCACAAATGTGTTGTGACAACAAAAGTGCGATCTACATTGTCAGTAACAGAACATTCCACGAACGCACCAAACACATCGAAATGGATTGTCACTACGTCAGAGAGAAATATCTACACGGGATAATTGATCTGCCATATGTCACTTCAGAATATCAGTTAGCAGACTTCTTTACAAAGCTTCTCGCTGGTCCCCGATTTCACTTTCTCTTAGACAAACTTTCGCTCATTGTACTGTAAGTTTGAGGGAGAGTATTAAAATGTAAAACTGTACACACACACACACATATATATATATATATATATATATATATATACAATTTTCATTTCTTTCTTTTCTGAAATTTTTTTCCTTTATTTTTATTTTTTGTCTTTATGTCATCTAGTTTAGTTTAAACTAGAATGACTGTTGCTAGTCAAGTCCTGTCCAGACTTGACTAGCATAGAGCTGTTGGACTGTGTCCAACAGCTCTATTGAGTCCTCTTTCAGCTGTGTATATAAAGGGGTGCAGCCCCTCTTGTATTTCATTCTAATGCTTCTTAAGCAATTGGTTTTTCATATCAATAAAGAATACATTTTTATTTTTATTTTGTTTCCAGTTATACCCTTTTTAAGGGTTATGCTTTAGTGTCATTCTTGACACTTGCCCTTGTGAATCTAAGCTCGTGTTTCGAAGATCCCCATTTCATTTCACTTCTGGACATCCTGATTTTCACGATCTTTAATTCTCTTTGTTGAGTTTATTGTTATTCCTTTTTTTTTTCATCCTATTTTTCTTTCTTATTCTTTCTTTTCTGTATACTTTTCCTTTCACTCCCTGTTTCATCTATCTTCAGCGTCTTGCTTCAGATCCTGCCTATTTCAATTGATTTCAACCTCTCTTTTTCTTTCTTGGCTTGCAAGTTGTCTTTAAAACATGAAAAAAAGAAACCACATATATTCCTCTTTGACAAAGTTTATAATTTTTCATTCTCTTTTATATAAAATAGGCATAAACATACCTGTTTTAGATCTCAAACTAGTCTTACGGCTGTATTGTGATCTATGCCTGCTGAGATCATCCTCAATATGTGCTGACATCAGCAAGAGACGTTACCCATTCTCCTTTAATAAAAAAGGGAGAAAAGTAAACTGCAACATCTTCCTTTCAAGCAGATGTCTAGCCTCTAGAGCCAAGCAAAAATAGAATGGTGGCATACATATCTTTTGTTTTGCATTCTTTTTGTGCTTCTCTTTGACTTGGTGTGTTTTATTGTGTTTGTCATGGCTTCTTCCTTTTTGAGTTCAGCTTTTGGCCTCAATTTCTCCTTTCTTACTCAGTTGGTACCGACAAACTAGACTTGACCAACTTCATACTTGAAAAAAAATCATTCATCAAATCATGATCCGATGGGACATCTTAAAAGGATTTGTTTCAATGCCTCAAGAATATATGTCCCAAGAGAAATTAAAGGAAACAGGTTATAAGGGAGCTTCCCTCATTAAAAATCTAAAGTATATCATCTGGAAGAATGACTAATATGTCGTCACGTACGTCATTGCCACACTTTTGCAGGAGGTGCTCCTTCAGGTTCCATCAAGTGTTTCACCGTGCGAACTATGAGACATTCTTTATCAATGGTTCGAGCAAATCTCTACTCTGAAGCTTTATTACTTTAATGCAGAGTGTAGGAACATAAGGAGAGGAGCATATTGGAAGGTTCTTGCTTTCGTCAATCAAGCCAATTGTTGATCAATTAGCTGCCATAGATCGTCCTCTTATTGATGATGATATTTGTATGCAGACAGTCGGGAGACTTGCACTACTTTAAATGGTCTGTGTACTATGTTATCTGAGCACGACATTATGCTTAATATGTCAATCGGCAAACAAAGTTGGAAATCAACCTCAACATGATGTATTAG
This sequence comes from Nuphar pumila, assembly GCF_984573655.1. Classification (NCBI taxonomy): domain Eukaryota; kingdom Viridiplantae; phylum Streptophyta; class Magnoliopsida; order Nymphaeales; family Nymphaeaceae; genus Nuphar; species Nuphar pumila. The sequence continues at coordinate 114,245,410 of NC_143253.1, read as the reverse complement.
TGGCTTCTACTTCACCAAGTATCGATGCAAGGCTTGCAGAGCATGGAAGGAACCATGGTGGCTTTGATGATGATATTTGCATGCAGACAGTTGGGAAACTTACCCTGCTTTAAATGATCTGTACATTATGTTATCAGAGTGCAAGGCTATGAGTAATGTCTCAGTTGACAAATAAGGTTGAAAATCAGCCTCAACATGATATGTTAGTGGCTTCTACTTCACCAAGTATTAATGTAGGGCCTGCAAGGATTGCAAAGCATGGAAAGAAACATGGTGGCTTTCATGATGATATTTGCATGCACACAGTCGGGAGACTTGCCCCTCTTTAAATGATCTATGTACTATGTTAAATGGTCTATATACTATGTTATCAGGGTACGGGGCTATGCTTAATATCTCAATCGACAAATAAGGTTGAAAATCAGCCTCAGCATGATGTGTTAGTGGCTTCTGCTTCACCAAGTATGTATGTAGGGCCTGCAATGGTTGCAAAACATGGAAGGAACCATGGTGGCTTTGATGATGATATTTGCATGCAGATGGTCGGTAGACTTGCCCCTCTTTAAATGATCTATGTACTATGTTATCAGAGCACGGGGCTATGCTTAATATCTCAATCGACAATAAGGTTGAAAATCAGCCTCAACATGATGTGTTTGTGGCTTCTGCTTCACCCAAGTATAGTTACAGGGCCTGCAATGGTTGCAGAGCATGGAAGAAACATGGTGGCTTTATAGAGGACATGGACTAAGTCTCTTCCCTACACCATTGACAAGGTCCCAAGGGATTATACATGTTAGATGTATGATAGACGAGGATGTACTAATTCCAATTTTTCATAGGTATGATCTTACGTATCGTCCGCTTGTGGGCGCAACCTCCTATGTGCTTTAGGCCTCAAGTGTTCTCTTCTAAGTATGTGCAATAACCCACTCAATATATGTTGCGGCTTATGTTTGCACATACTGTGTCCTCCGATACACCTTTTTCATACTAGATCTGAGGACTTTAATGCTACAAATTTTTTCTTTATTCAGCTATCTCTACGTCAAAGCTCTGTTTTATAGCTACTTCATGGGTGACAAGAAATCAGATTCATGCTTCACAAGCGACACAGTCATCATCATCATCATCATCATCTTCTTCTTCTTCCACTTCCACGTTGCATGCCAATTTTGAGGCAACACACTATGTGATGGGCACCCAGGTAAGTTGATTCATTATATTCATTATTATGATTCAAGGGATTACTCATGTTGGGACAACCTTGATTCCTACCAATTCTGGTGTTCATTTACCCAACCATTTTTTTGGCTCCTATCTTTAAACATAATTTCATTTTTGTCTCCTAGTTGATTAATCAAAGTGGTTCTCATCTCTCTTTTTGTTTGTTTTTGTCTGTCACATGGATGCGGGTACGGAGGGTACAACGCAGCAATTTCAAAAATGCGAGTATGGGGACACGGCTATATATAAGTTTGGATTTGGATTGGATGTTGATTGATATTAAGGTCCTTATCAAATATTTGAAAAAAAAAAATCTTGAATACAAAGGTTTTTATGTTAAATGATTAGGGGGTTGATTTGAAATTTTTGGAATTAGGGGAGGGGGGAGAGTGGGATGATTTTTTTTTGTTTAAGTGAGCTTGGGGTGGACACGTAAGGGAGAGATGCTGAAAAGGGGCTTTCGTCCCTCATCAGCCCCCCCCCCCCCCCTCTCTCTCTCTCTCTCGTGGTTCACTCATTCGAGAAGGTGATGTGGAGAAGAAGATGAAGAAGAACAATACTCTCTCTCTCTCTTCGTGTTTCTTCTTCTTCCTTCTCCTTTTTCTCCGCCTTCCCTTCTTCTTCTTCTTCTTCTTCTTCTTCTCTTCCTCCTTTTTCTTCCTTATCTTCTTTACCCCTACACTTTGACCGGCTGTCAAAAAAAAAGAAAGAAAGTTTGATATTTGGGTAGGGTCTTGATGGACCCAACCCGTTCCTGATTCAGATCCAGCACGTATCCATGCTGCACCAGGTACCCGTGTCTAGGCGTGTTGACACGGGTACGTGGGCCTTCCAGCCGTGTCCTTGTAACATAGGTTTTTGGTTTCTATAAAGGGCCTTCACACGAAGTAGGTGTACGTTGAAGGAGAGATGTGAAGATCTTTATATCATTTTGAAGCTCGCACTAGGTTGCCTAATGTTTCATCCTTAGCTTCCATGTACTTTTCTAAAGTTGAAATTGTCAATAAAAATGTCGATCTTTAGCATCGCAAGCTTGGCCATTATTCTGTGTATTTGTCTAAAGTTAAAATTGTCAATAAAAATGTCAATCTCTAACATCATAAGCTTGGCCATTATAATATTTCTTGTTATGTAATAAGTTTTATTCCCTTGAGGAACAAGCCCACAAAGTTTTATTTGGGGTTACTGTATCTCTAAAAACCACAACTGCCTTTTATTCATTCTGATGAGAGAATTTTATTTTCTTTTGAATTAGTGCATTCTGATGTTTGGACGTTAGTTGTGTTTATGTCCAATTCCAAATGCCGTGTTACTTTTATTGGTGATTATGGGTGATTTTTCCTAAATACTATAAAAGCAGAAGCAAGGGCATCAGGTGCAAAAAATTGGATGCTTTATGACATTTTATTAATTGACATTCTTGCCATGTGAGTTTAGGATGCAATTAAAAATTTGTATGGGCATTTGTATAGAGTTTTCGTAAAAAAGAAATGTCACTTACATCACACATTGTAATTTTTCAAAAATTAATTACTATTTAAACTGCTCTCTCTCTCTCTCCCCAAAACGTTTTTCTCTCCCTTTTAATGGTCATAAAATGAAAATATTTTATAATGTTTTGAATTTATCAATATGCTTATGATTCTCATTACTTTTCCTTTCAATCTTGATAAATGCATATGATTTAAAACTTTTTTTTTACCATTTAAGTTATCTTATAGGGTCCGGCCATATGCGTGGGCCAATTATCTAGTTTCTTTTTAAAGGAAAGAACAAAGCTTTCTAAGTTTTCAAGAGGTTCAAGATTGGCACCTTTCATAGTGGTGGTGGTAGTGGTGGAAGCATATATCCAGTGATTTTGCGAAGCACATGTAAAAGTATCTTCAACAAGATACTATAATCAAGACCCAATGATCTTGATGAAAGACAAGTGCACACATGCACAATAAGAACACAAAGAACACTTGTGCACAAAAGCACAAACCAATCATTCTCACAAATGCACTACGAAAAAAATGAATAAAAGCTTTATTGAATACTTGGGCTTTGACCCAAGGCCATAACAAAACTCAAGGGGGAACACCCCTATTTATACATAATGAGAAGCCATGGATGGAGGGGCTCCCAATATGATCGATGGGACCCCTCCAACGGTTATAATTATAACCGTTGGAGGGCCCAACGATCATGTTGGGTGGGCCCCTCCATGTGCCAAAAGCAAAAAGAGAAAAAAATAAAAAACAAAAAAGAAATAGAAGAAAAATAAAAAAGGTAAAATTACATACATATTCTTAAGGAGAATGTGTAAAATGATGAATATACTCTTACGGCTAGGGTGAAATAAATATATATTTTATATATATAATAGGTAGATACATATATTATATATGTGTATATATATTACCTTATATATATAAAATATATACTAGATTACATGATTTGATTACATAATTTAACACCCCCCTCAAACTTAGGGCAGGATGACCGAAAGTTTGTCAAGGAGAAAGTTGAATCGCGAAGCACACAATGCTTTGGTGAAGAAATTTGCTTTCTGATATTCTAAAGTGACATATGGAAGATCAATGACTCCTTTCAAATAGGCTTCTCCAACATAGTGACAGTCCATCTCAATGTACTTAGTCTGCTCATGGAAGGTATGATTTTTGGCAATATAAATTGCACTCTTGTTGTCACAGCATAGTTTAGTAAGCCCTTTTAATGTGATCCCCATGTCTTCTAGTAGCTGATCAATCCATACGATTTTCATGGTAGGAGTTGCCATGACACGATATTCAGCTTCAGTTGAGGATAGAGACACTTTCTGTTGTTTCTTGCATCTCCATGAGATCAGAGAGTCTCCTAAAAACACGCAAAAACCAGTGGTGGAGTGACAGTTATTTGGGTCGCCTCCCTAGTCAGAGTCAGTATAAGCAATTAATTTTAATTTAGAAGAAGAGGATAAGAATACTCCCTTATTTAGTGTACCCTTTATGTATCTTACGACCCGCAAGATGACACTCATGTGAACCGATGTTGGTGCATGTTGAAATTGACTTGCAGTGTGAACTGCATGAGAAATATCTGGTCTAGTAATACTTAGATACATCACTGATTCAACAAGTTGTCTGTAAGGGGTGAGATCAGATAAAGGAATACCATCATTAACCTTCGTCTTAGCTCCCACTATAGCAGGAGTTTCACAAACCTTATCATCTGTAATACCAGACCTGTCAATAATCTCAGAGGCAAGTTTAGTTTAAGATAAAAAATACCCTCTATGAGGGTATGATACTTCAATACCTAAAAAATAAGTTAGAAAAACCCAAATCAGACATTTCAAATTTATCTTTCAAAATTGATTTTATGCTTTTAACCCCTTTAGAATCACTACCGGTTATAAGCATATCATCCACATACAAAAGAAAGATTACAATCCCTGCATTGGTTTTTCTAACAAACAAGGCCATGTCGGTGAAACAGAAAGAAAAATCATTTTCTAACATTACGAAGCTAAATCTATCATACAAAGTCTTGGGGGCTTGTTTTAAATCATAAAGTGATTTTCGAAAGCGAAGCACTTTCCCTTTGGGAGTCTCCATTCCAGGTGGAGCATCCATATATACCTCTTCATTCATATTGCCATTTAAGAATGCATTTTTAACATCCATTTGATAGATGCTCCACTTGTTGATGAGAGGTAACATTGATGATACATCGGACAGTGACCATTCGGGCCACAGGAGCAAAAGTTTCTTCATAGTCAATCTCATATTCTTGACTATATCCCTTTGCAACTAAACGAACTTTATATCTCTCAAGGGATTCATCGCTCTTAGTTTTTACCTTAAATACCCATATACATCCTATTGCTTTCTTACCCTTAGGGAGATCTTGGAACTTCCAAGTTTTGGCTCTTCTTAGAGTACCAAGTTTATTCTCCATAGCTTCTACCCATTCAGAACATTTTCGTGTTTCCTCAAAATTTCTAGGTTCTACGTAAGAATGAATGGCACTAAGACATGCCCTATATTTAGGTGAAAAAGAGTCATATGAGATAAACCTAGAGGGAGCTTTCCTAAGTCTTTCGGTTCTTCGCAGGTTCTCTTCTCTAGAAGGAACAGGTCTACTGGTGTCATCATATCTTTCAAGAGCACTTTTGATGGTGTTTTTATCTCTATGAACATAGGTGATGGGATCTCTAGATGATCCCTCATCGATATGTTGATGTGGCGGGGAGAGCAGAGAGGTGATAGTTTCCTCGATTTCATTATCACTTGAGTCATTTTGAGTTGACTTATCATCATCTTTAGCTAACAATTCAAACAGAAAGGAATAATCCACATTCTCATTATGAGTTTTAAGACTTTCAAAACCACTAAGATTTTCCAAAAAACTCATATTCCTGGATACATATAATTTGCCATTTCTAACATCATAACACCTAAAACCCTCTTGGGTTTCCAAATAACCAAGAAAGGCACAAGGAATGGCCTTTGGAGAAAGCTTATCATTTTTATCCGTAAGGACAAAACATTTGCAACAAAAAACCCTTAATCTGCTATAGTCAGGTTCCTTCTCGTATAATTTTTCAAAAGGAGAAATTTTGTTTAAATTCTTTGATGGAAGTCTATTTATAAGATAGACTGAAGTAAGGGTTGCCTCAGCCGAGAGGTTTTTTGGAATGTTTTGTGAAATAAGTAGAGTTCGAGTTGTTTCAATAATATGCCTATGCTTTCGTTCGGCTAATCCGTTTTGTTGAGAAGTTTTTGGGCAAGATTTTTTATGGAGAATACCACAACTTTCAAGATAGCTCTTGAATTCATTTGAGAGGTATTCTCCTCCGGAGTCAGATTTAAGAATTTTTAAGTTTCTATTGAATTGATTTAAAATCATCATATGAAAAGTTTTAAAAGCCGAAAAAACTTCATGTTTATGTTTATTCGAAACAGGGAGATACGTAAGAAAATAGTTGTTGCATCCATTGAAAATAAGATGAGAGAATCGTTTACGGTGGTTTGGACATATTCGACGAAGGCCTAATGATGCTCCAGTTAGAAGGATGGAGAAATGGGATAATATATTAGTTAAAAGAGGTCGGGGTAGGCCTAAGAAGACTTGGATGGAGATGATAAGAAAGGATATGAATGCTTTGAACCTCACCGAGGACATGGCATTGGATAGAAATGATTGGAGGAGAAGGATTCATGTGGAAAACCCGGAATGATTTTCTTTTTTGGTTCATATCGCCGACCCCATTTTTTTTTAGGATGAAGTAGTTGTTGTAATACCTAGTGTAATCATCAACAAAAATCACATAATATGAGAATCCTCCTTTAGATATCATAGGAGCCGGACCCCATACATCGGAATGAACGATTTCAAAAGGTTTTGTTGTAAACATGGATCTTTAATAAAATGGTAAACTTTTCATTTTCCCAAAAATACATTCATTACATACAAAATCTCCTTTACAAAGGTGTTTAACAAAAGATAAATATGAAATTTTAACAATGTTGGGATGTCCAAGTCTCTTATGCCATACATGAATATCCTTATTTTGGACAACATTACAAAATTGATTCTTGGGAACTTGGAGAGAGTCAACATAGTAGAGATCTCCTCTCCTAGAACATTCCCCAATCAACCTATCGGACCGGCGATCCTATATCCAACATTTATCAAAAGAGAATTTTATATCGCAACCATGGCCTGAGAGTTGAGAAATCGAAAACAAATTCAAATTTAGTTTTGGTATGAATCTAATTTTTGGAATAAAAAAATCTTGTTTTTCGAAATTGCCTATTCCTTTAATTTCAAGATATGTTCCATCCACCGTTAAGACAAAAGATGAAAAAGAGTTTTTAGAATATTCGGAAAGAGAACAAGCACTTGGGGTCATATGAAATGATGCACCGGAATCTAAAAGCCAAGATATCTTACCCGAGGGGGGGGGGAGAGGTTGTCATAGCAGCTCCGAAAGTTCTTTCCTTGAGAAGAGGTTGAAGAGCTTCCATAATTTGTTATAAAGAGAGAGACCCATTGGAAGAGGATGGTCGTTCTTCCGGTTGAGATGTGGTAGCCATTGCAAGTAATTTCTTCCATTTGTGGCAAATCGGTAGATATGCCTCGGTTCTTTACAAAAATGACAAGAATGCTATAGTCTTTCCATTTTGCCTATTTCCTCCTTGATTTTGATTCTTGAAGTGAGGAGGTTTGTAAGTCCTCATATTGTTACCCGATCTTGAAACGGCATTCACTCATTCACTCTCTTCTTGAATAGAAGAAGTAGCACGGATGCTAGGTTTGCTCTTACTAATACCCATACGGGTCTCTTCTCCACTCAATTTAGTAATAACATCTTCAATGGAGGGAGACATGAAAGAATAAAGAATAAAGAAGAAAGAAGAAAGAAGAGAGAACCAAATTTGTTCAAATTCGGGTCTAAGGCCATTTAGGAAGTTAAAAAAACGATCTTCTTCGAGTTGCTTGTGTCTAAGCTCAATAGCTTCACCACTTCATTTGGGTTCTAGCATAGCAAGCTCGTCTCAAATGGAAGACAATTCGGCAAAGTATTCCCGAATAGTCATTTTATTTTGTTGTAGGGTTAATGCCCTCTTTTAAAGGTAGTACTTGTGTGATAAATCTTTTGATGTATACATTTTTTCAAGATATAGCCAATCTTTGGAATTTTTCTTGAATTTGATGATGTTGGCATTAATCTTAGTTTCAACGGATGAAAAAAACCACGATAAGATCTTGAAGTTTTTCATTTCCCATTCGTCATGTTTTTTTGAATAATCTTCAAAAGCTCTTTGTCCTTCTTCTCCTTAAAGAATCTTTATATTTTCTTTTTTCACAATAGTAATTTTTGGTTCGGGTTCTAGTATCGAACCTTGAACGTACCCCCAAAGCCCCTTCCCTTTAATATGGGCTTCTATATTACCGGCCCAAACATGATAGTTTGAACCATTGAGTTTAAACCCAAGGAAGAAGTAAGAGTCTTTTTCGCCCATTAGAGAGAATAGAAATACAAAAAGAACATGTACCTCAATAGATTTTTAAGCCTTTCTTGACAAAGAAGACTTCTAAAATATTGGCCGAAGGAAATGATCCACTCCAATCTCTAATGGCTTGAAGGCACGCTTTTCGAGGCACCCAAGAATGTGGAGAATGCACGAGCTTTCTTCTTCAAACCAAGCTTTGATACCATGTAAAAGTATCTTCAACAAGATACTATAATCAAGACCCAATGTTCTTGATGAAAGACAAGTGCACACATGCACAATAAGAACAAAAAGAACACTTGTGCACAAAAGCACAAACAAAGCACAAACCAATCAATCTCACAAATGCACTACGAAAAAAATGAATAAAAGCTTTATTGAATACTTGGGCTTTGACCCAAGGCCATAACAAAACTCAAGGGGGAACACCTCTATTTATACATAATGAGAAGTCATGGAGGGGCTCCCAATATGATCGTTGGGACCCCTCCAACGGTTATAATTATAACCGTTGGAGGGCCCAACGATCATGTTTGGTGGGGCCCTCCATGTGCCAAAAGTAAAAAGAGAAAAGCATAAAAAAGAAAAAAGAAATAGAAGAAAAATAAAAAAGGTAAAATTACATACATATTCTTAAGGAGAATGTGTAAAATGATGAATATACCCTTACGGCTAGGGTGAAATAAATAAATATTTTATGATTACAAAATGAAATTTTCACTTGAGAGAGAGAGATACATGCCAAACCGCCTTTTGTAAAATAGATTAGAGAAACTTGTGATTTGATTTTTTTTCCAACAACAAACAGTTTATCTCCAGTAAAAGATGAAAAAACAAAAAAATGTGACAGTGCATAAGTGTGTGTGAGAGAGAGAGAGGGAGAGTCAAGATAATTTGACTAATATAAGAAGGAGAAGTCTACCCTTATAAAATTTGGAAAGAATATATAGAACTCTCTCTCTCCCATGTTTGTGTGTTTTGTTGATAGGGTGATAGTACATCTAAAAAAGTAAACACTGGAAATATTGCTGATCAACAAATAAATGCATATGTTATAGATTTCATGCTGCATGTACTTGGGTACAATTTCTCCAGATATGGTCAAGGTCTTCTTAGTCTAAGACTTCCTGACATGCACATCTATTAATTTACTTTTTTGTTCAACAAGGGGCATTATTTAATCGATTGCAGCTTATTATTGAATACGATCAAATGATTGCAGTTTTGTAAGATCATGAATGTATGTTTTCTGCGACTTCCTGTTTTATGTATAATTTTTCTTTATCCACACAGGTGGAGAGAAGTGTTCAACTCTTTCCAGCTTTACTTTCCTCTTCATGTGATATAAATGCCGATTTTTTCCTACACCACTTTGTCTATTAAGCAGGCATTGATATACCAGTTGATTCTTCTTTCACAGGTGCCATTAGGACAGAAAATGTCAGAAAACGTGTCTCAAAATGGGATTTGGCTTCTGAATTGCCTGTTCAAGCTGAAATTGAGAAGGATAAACCTGATGCAAGGATAATGGGTGGTGCTCATTGTGATAAAGAATCCAAGTCACGGTGGGATGCTCCAACAACTGTTAGCACTCCTGCTGTGGGCTGGGGAAATGTTGAAGATGCAACCAGTATCCAGGAGTGGAAAAAGGATGATTGGAACAGGGACGGAGGTGATGCTGCATGGGGTGGGAATCAGAGTTATGCTACAAGAATGTCTCCAGGTCTGGATGAGTGGAGGCATGGTAGAGGCAAGTCTCCAAGAAGTGGTTGGGCTTCATCACGCAGGTTGTAGCTCTAACTTCCAACATCTATTGATCTTGGCTAGCTATCCCTTCACTCTCGGTTTTGCTTTCGAGCAAAAAAGGTTCTGGGGCCTGTACTTCTAAAAATCTTACTGACTAACCATTTGAAACATTCTTGTTCCTTGTTCTTTTTTTCCTTGCAAGGTTTACAATTTTCTTTTCTGCAAATCTGCATGCAGGAGTAGGAGCAGGAGCCCTTCTCATAGTTTTAGGCGTGACATTGATGAAAAGGAGAGAGGGAGAAGAGAAGCTCAAGTTTCAGTTCCCCTGTGCATTAATTACTCGAGGGGTAATTGCAGGAGAGGAAGCGAGTGCAAATTTCTCCATGAGAATCATGACCGTGATAGTGCCAAGTATTCTGACAAAAACCATGTTCCTGCAGAAAACAATGGTAATAGGCAAGAGATAGGAAGATTTATAGGGCGTTTTGATGATGAAATGCACACCGATCCTCATGAAAGACCGGTGAGAAGCAAATTCCCTCAGGATGATAAGAAACGGGATGTGGAAAGAGAAAAGCGATCTACTTCTTTCTGCCGTGATTTTAGGGCTGGCAAGTGCTTCAGAGAATCAGGATGTAAATACATCCATGATGGTGTTAGGTCCAATGGAAGCGATGGTTTGCCCATTAAGGAACCAGCACTAGAAAGAAAGCATTTTGGGAGCAAGGAAGATCAAGGGATACAAGGACGTTGGCAGGAGCCAAAACATGAGCGAGAGCAGAGAGAAGATAGGGAACCACCTCTTTGTCATTTTTTTGCACGGGGCTCTTGCCAAAAAGGATCATCTTGCAGGTATTCTCATCAACTTTCTGCTCATGAAACTTCTGCTAAACTGTCCAGGGATGAAGGTTGGTCAAGAAGGCTGGATGATCATAGATCAAGGGGAGAGTCTTACTCCGAGTGGGGTGCCAAATCAGAGAGTGATACTCACATTTTACGTCGGGATCAAAGTAGTGGTGCTGAAGAAGTTGGTATTGGTGACTCAAAGGGCGATGTTAAGTTATTAGATGCTTCAGATTCAGGTAAGGGAGCCAAAAGAGAAGAGTACCATCACCATACGGGTAAAGGACATAAACATCATCATGAAGATGACAGCAATTGGGGTCCCAACGAAGATATCAAATATCAGATTTTACCCAAGGAAGCTTTGGAAGCTCGTCTAGTTACAAGCCATATGCATCTGAATGAGGTTCCCTATGCATGGCAGATTGCTGCACCTAATGAGGCCGGTGTTCTCCAACCAAACGTGTCTGTCACTTCTTTCATACAACAACATGCTAACACTGCCTTGTTACCTACAAGTAATTCTGATGCTCATACCAGTGGTACCAATCTATGGAGTCAGGTGCCTTTTTCTGCAGGTAATGCTCCTGGAGTATGTTGGCCTGGGGAAGACATCAATCTGATCCATCCACCGCCTTCTCAAGCTTCCATGGGGGCAAGTATTCAGGTTCCATTGCCTCAGGAGGATTCAGCTCAGAAACTTGACACACCAAGAACAGATAATGTTAATGTTACCCTCACAAACAATAATGTAATGCCTGCACCATTCCAAACAAATGCTAAGGTGGTAAACTTTCAGAATCCAGTATTGAACATCTCAGCATCATTGGCCCAGATATTTGAAACCGTGCAACAAATTCCACAGCTGTACAATTCACTAAATTCTGCTGCTTTGGCACCTTCTCAACAGTTTGCATATCCTAATAACACAGTGCCTCCTGCAGCAGCCCCATCAGTTCAGCCCAATCAGGACCCACGGTCTAAAAGTACGCCTTATGATTCTGTGACAGACAGCATAGGGCCTCTTAGTCAATCAGAAACCGATAAACAGAAAGCCTCGGGCGGTATTGTACTGGATTTGGATAAGCCCCAGGCTGACAACAAGCTCAATGAATGCTCTGGCATGGGTGAGAAAGGCCAAATGGATGTGGTGCAGCAGAGCTCAGCTCTTGAGCAAAGCCAAGGTGTTGAGGGGAAGGAAGCGTGCAAAGAAACTCAAGATCATGGTGGGAAAGAAAAACTAACTGATAATTCGACAGACACTCATGGTGATGCTGCCAATGAGGAAAGAAAAAGTAAGGAGGAAAAGGGGGTGAGAATGTTTAAGTTTGCACTAGTGGAGGTGGTGAAGGAGATGCTGAAGCCAACATGGAAGGAAGGTCGCATGAGCAAGGAATCTTACAAGACTATAGTGAAGAAAGTAGTTGATAAGGTGACAAGTACACTGCAGGGGCCTCAGATACCTAATACCCAAGACCGTATTGATCAGTATCTCACATTTTCAAAACCAAAACTTACTAAACTTGTACAGGTAATTCACTATGATTTTGTTTTTATTCTAATTTAGATTGCTATTTGCAACCTGGAATCATTTTACTGAATTCCAGGTCCCCAGCAAGCTATGCCACAGGGGGCAGGCCACTTTGGCTGCGTGTTCCTGGTGGCAAGAGGAGACACACTAATTCAGACATGGATTCTTACAGCCACTTTTTTTATATATATTTTTTCTTTTTTATAATATCTCAATTAAAATATAATTTAAATATTAAAAATCGTTTTTTATTGATTAAAAAATTAGAAAATTCTGCATCCTCATGTCCCATTGTGATTGTCTGTGAATCTTGAACCTATTGGCTGCCCAAGTTGCTTAGATTTTGATAGGCATTCTGCTTCTTTTCATATGCAGGCATATGTTGAGAAGTACTTGAAGGTTTGAAAGGTGCACAGCAGCATATGGACGACCGAAGATAGCTCCCAATGACAATTCATTAGATTATACATTCTGTGTACTGTTATGGAATTTTGTAAGTTCGAGTTTATACACCCTTCAATGAGTCAACATTTGTTCATTGTAATACTTTTTTATAGTTCTTTCGCAGTTTAGGTTGTTGAAGCCTGAATTAGTTATTTGTAGATAGATTGATACTTATGGTTTCAGATTCCGCATTTTGCAATTGACAAGCATGCATGAGATAACATTTCATGTTCCGCATGGTTTAGTCTGCTTGATGTCTCTGTCATGGTGAAAAATCTCCATTGTGCACAGAATTATCTTCCTTTCCGCTAGTCATTATGGCACTAATTATTGAAGAGAAATCTTTTAAGTGTTTTCTTATTTTGGATGTGGGTTGTATCCAAACCTATTTATGCACATTTCAAGGGTATGGAGCTTTGCGCGGGGCCCCGGTGTTTTCTATTACTACACAGAAAGAGGCTCCGCGTGGGGACCCGATGTTTCAATTTGCCACTGTGAGCCCCACAGAAACTGTGCGGTTTTGGCATAAATGGTGTCATTTCCACGTTACATATCCAGGCCCTAGCCCAATATCTAGAATATTCTAGATCATAGTTACAGGTATCATCGGAAAATTATCAACGGTGAAAAATCTTGTGATATTTTGAAAAAAAAAGTTTTTCTTGAAAAAAAAACTTGGGAGGTTATCTGTCTTATAAAAGTATAAAAACTATGAAAAAGGGCATTTTTATTGTGATTTTAGCATGATGGAAAATGATAATTTAAAAATGTGATATTGAAATACCATTTTTTCCCATTAATGTTGGCCTTTTGAAGATATATCGAAGAAATTAAATTTTGTTATTTAAGAAATAGTTGGGTCTCTCTTACTTTTTTCCTGAATGAGCTATTACATGGAGATCAAGTCAATAATTGACATGACTAAGAATGATGCACGATCTTGGTTGAGTTTCATGGTTCTTGACAGAAGGGCTGGTAAACGAAACAAATCGTACCTTAGATCTACTCCGAAGTTTCAAACCAAACAAAGGGTGTTCAAGCTTGGCTCATTCTTTTGGTGATATGAGCTCGAGTTAAACAAGCCAAGTTTGAGCTAACTCGTTTACAAAACAAACATTTTCAAAATTAAAAACAGAATTTTGACTAAACTTATTGAGCTGAGCTCAAGCTAGCTTATTTACAAAAAACAAGGACCTTGTTTCAAGGTTGCAAATAGGACTTGAATTCTAAACACATTGTTTGCGAGCTAAACACATCAACAATCTTAACACTTTATTATATAAAATATAGATAAAATATGTTTATTACTAGTTAATGCGCCTATACAAGTTGAACCAAGCCCAACATTGGTCGTTTGTATTCGGCTTTCCGAGTCTATTTCATGAGTTACAAGTCAAAGCTAAGCCACGAGCAGCTCATCTCGTTGTCCAGCCCTAGTTGGCAGTCTGCTACTTGATATAGTACAGTGGATCCACATTCTTTGCTGCAAGGCCATGACGAGACATTCAAACCAATGCTATCAGTATCGGTAGATATCAGACTGTATCGGCAAAAAATCGATATGCTTCACCCCTGAATCAGCTATTTTTAATAAATGTAAAAAATACTAAAAAATAATTTAAATATTATTTTAAGAGTTTTAACACATTGTCACGTTATAATTGATACGTAATATTTTTTATTATTTTTTGGCGGATACAGAACGATTAACTTGAGTATTGGTATCGGGCCAATACAGCTGAATATTCAGGGCCGATACCCATACTGACAACATTGATTCAAACTATCCTCCATAAGCAGGGAGAGTACTTGGAGAGTTTTTACATTGCAGACAACGAAACAGGACTACAACCAATGTGGTACCTCTTGGCCCACATCAAAACTTTCAAACCAACGTGGGTTTCTCCCCATTTTTTGATGAGAGAGAGAGAGAGAGAGCGAGAGTTCTTGAAACGTACCAATAGGTTCCATAAACTAGAAATACAAAATATGAAGTCACAGTCTGTTGATACTATTATAAGCTATTATTATCATGGTTGTTATTGATGTTATGGATGATGATGATGATGTAGTTGGCAAGCATGCATAGGCCAATAGGTTCCATCAACTAGAAATACAAAATATGAAGTCACAGTCTGTTGATACTATTATAAGCTATTATTATCATAGCTGTTATTGCTGTTATGGATGATGATTATGGTGATGACGATGATGATGATGTAGTTGGCAGGCATGCATAGGCCTGGTGGTCAAACATGCAACCCCTTGGCTCAGAAAGTGGTGCAGGATCAGGAGGGGATCACCAATCCACATTACAAACTACCGTAACCATACTAATCTCTGTTGAAACTATGGCTAATCTAATCTTAATTAAACTAACCACAGTTCAAACTATAATCCAAAGCAAGGAAAGCAACCCCTGGTGTTCAATATAATGTCTCTATTTGCTTTCCTTGCTTCCCTGGTGTTCAATATAATTCTGCCGTTTTAATCTATGCTGAAGCCCAAAAATAAAAGAATTTTTAACAGGAAACTTGTTAATTAACTATTAAATCTCTACAAATAGGTTTATAATTGAATTTAAGCAAATGCTGGTGCGCTGACCATTAAAGCCTCTTGGATTCAATTTCATTCTTTACCTAACAGATTCGATTCATTGGGGATAGGCTTTCACCAACACTGTTCCAAGCTGATAGAACAACAATTATGGACTGGCCATCTTAATAACCACACACACATATAAGGGTTAATATTTGGTGCTATTGAATATAAATTATTTTCTTTTCATATTTTTAGATTTTATTTTATAGATCCAAACTTTATGGATGTGATCTACAAGATTTGTTTAGAAGAAAATGAGTTTTGAATCATGTGATTGTTACATATAAGCAGAATTTTTAAGGGCTTTAAAAATCAATGACCCAAAATGCACTAAAATTTCATGGCTCAAAAAATCAAACTGAGAAATCAATGGATAGAAGCACCACCAACAAAAGCCTCCCATTTTAAGGCTTACACAAGAACTCCATGATTGAAGTATATCTGGTAATTGTTGGCAGGCTTATTGAAAAGGGGGAGGGATTGACAGGCTTATTGAAAATCATATTAATGTAATAGGCAACTTAAGAAATGTTGATTTGAATGGTTAAGGATAGGAAACATGAAGATAGATTAGGATGTTAAAAGTTAGGGATTAGTTATAGTTTCTATAAATTTAAATATGACATCATTTTTTTAAGAGAGGAAAAATTTATTAATAGAAATATGTGGTGATAACAAGGGTGTCGAGGAATCACCCCGAATACAGGGCTAGGTAGAAAAAGAATGAAAGCTGATAAGTGCTCGGTGCTCCGTCCCAATCCAAGACAAATATGATATCATTAAGTTGGTAATACTTCATTTGAGAAAATAAACTCTCTATTATAAGAATTGTGACAATCTTATTAAGTGAAAGAATAATATTGGTGAGTATTGGAGAATTAACTCTCTCTCTCTACATACGTTAGAGTTCAAGCCCTGTAAATATTTTTTTTGGGGATGCATAGGAATAGAGATCGGACTACCCAATTTTCTTCTTGTTTAAAGAATTTATTGATTTTTTAGGTAAGATTTACGTAGTGGATGCTTTTTATGTACATTAAGCATGTATATATGAGTTATATTTATTTTCAATAGAATATTTATGTGTCTAGATCTATTATACATGTTTTCTTTTATGAAAAAATCGTTATTTAGATTCGAAGGAGGCAAATCATGAGTTTTTCATAAAAAACAATTTTGAAAAGTATGCCTAAATAGGGTTTCTTTGTTGGTTCGTATTAGATTCAATCATAACTTGATTATTATTGATGATATTCATAAGTTCATCCATATTATATCTGATTAAATCTAAAATATTGAGATTTTAAAGGTTTTATGGATTCAAGAATACTCCCACATTTGTAAATGTCCTCACATATTTGTAAATGTTCTCTTGTCTATACCCTCTTATGCAATTTTAGTAAAAAGGAGTTTGTACATTTTTGGGACCTTTGCAACTAATGATTGTGAATGTCATATTGTATTTGTGAATGTCAGGACATGTTAGGCAAAGGGCCTCATGCCTCTGCTAAAACCTTTAACAAGGTTTCAAAAGTGTAGCTAAAGCCTTTAAAAGGAAATTCACATAATTTACATAATTCACATATTTGAAAAAAAATCATATATTTTCATATTTTGGAGAAAATTTGCAAATTTGAGAGGAAATTCACATATTTAGATGTTTGGGTGAAAGTTTGCATATTTAGAGGAAATTTGCTTATATGAAAAGTAAAAAGATCCTTTTATAGTTCAAAATTATGAATCAGGTAAAATTCAAAAATTATAAGGCATTTCGGAAGACATATCATTTTTGTCATACAATACGATAATTTTTTGAATTATAAATATAGGCATTTTCAGCACTTTTTTTTTGCAAATCCACTCATGTGAATGTGCTTGGCGTAGTGAATTTGCTATGAATCAACCATTGGATCGTGTATTTTCGATGAAAAAATGTGATTTTTGAATGCTTGAATATTTATGAAGATTATGAACCATTGATTTTAAAGTCTTAAAAAAATCTCATTTATGCATCAAAATTGGATGATTCAAGAGTGGGTTCTTATAAATCTAAGCATATAGATTACATCCATACGGTTAGATTGAAGAGAAAAGAAAAAAAATCCATGAAAATTGTGGTTCACACATTAGTTTACATATTATAGTGACTCATATATATATATATATATATATATATATATATATATATATATATATATATATATATATTAGAAAGATTAGTCTTAGGGAAAAAAATTAAACATATTATTATTATTTTTTGGCTAGGCTTTGGGAAAAATCCTCATCACTCACCTATTAGGTGCTTAATCAATAAATTAAAAAGCTGTAAGGTGATTAAGGTGTGCAAAGTCCTTAAACCACCAGGCTTGGCAGTGGCAGGTGACATTCTTGATGACCTACTGTAAGATGACTCCCACTTTGGTCTTTAGACTCTTTACTCCAAGTAGTCCTTTTCATCTTAGACAGCTAAAAAAGTAGTCCTTATACCAATGGGGCTCCCCTTGTGTGGCAGGAGCATTTAGGGAACGTCACCTTATGTTGGGACGTTGCAAGTTCAAATCCCGATGCCTAACCCAGGTGCTTTCTCTGTCCAAAAAAACAAACAGTCCTTATGCATACTTTTTTTTATATTTTATTACTCATAGCTAAAGTTCTCCACGATTTAAAGCTCTGCCGAGCTCCAGGTACCGTTTCAAAGTTTGATATCTTAGCAAGTCGAAAGTTGCCACCGTCATTTAATTTCAACAACCTCCAACAAAAAAAAATACTGAATTAAGAGAAAATAGAAACGAGGTCTGACAATGCATTCCATCCATGCCTTTTTTCTTTATAATTCTAAAGCTGTTGATGCTTTCTTTGATTGCATAAAAGATGAAACCGTAAACGTTTGATTGCATCATAGGGCTTCCCTGATATAGGAATGATAGATAAAGTAGGCTTAAATGATATATATTTTTAATACAAATTCACCTTTTCTCTTTTGTGGTTCTTTCCCCCATTACTTTCCTTTCTTTACTACATCAATTATTCTCTTTCATTTGCTGCAATAGTCTTATCACGTTTGTCATTCCCAAGAAGAATTCCTTTTACTTTTATTCTCTCTCTCTCGCCGATAACTTGATCACTTGATGGCCCCACCTCCTGCGAGATAAACCCCATGTGGTGTTATGGCACCCAAGCCCTTGCGGAAATCCACCAGCTATATATATATATATCAGTTTTGGACGGTGATGCAAATTATTATGACATGGTGAATTTGGATTTGGACAGCCCAGATTTGCTTGAGAATATTGACAAACTTAGTTTTCCAAATTAAGTAGCATGACATTTACCTAGATACGGATGGTCCAAAGCATCATACTGGTTTGCCCAAGTTCAACTAGTTATCAGAAGAATGCATTTAAGATGATTAAAGCATGGCATACCTAATTAAAATTCCATCAAAAGAAATAATTATATATATATATATAGCTTGCATGCACATACATATGCAATTGCACACTGGCGCATCCAAACCCCTTCTAGACTATTGTTGTTTTAAGAGTACATAAAACACAATATCACATGCTCTCTCTCTCTCTCTGTGTGTGTGTGTGTGTGTGTGTGTGTGTGTGTGTGACGAACACACAGGCTAGTTTGTTCCTGGATCTTTATTACTGTTGCTATTCGTAACAGCTTAGATACAAAAGCATGTCAAATTGAAACGCAGCATAGATAGAAAAGTGTGTAAAGCACAACTCAAGCACAAGGGCACATTCGAAAAGTATCCAAAATTCAATTGCATGAACGATATTAAACAAAAGGTGAGCCAGGCAGGGTGGTAGTGGGGCCCCACTCTTTTGAAATAGGATGGCTTCCATCATACATTCAATCCTAGCCATCCAATCCAATCAATGGCTAAATGGTTCTGCTGGATGGCTAGGTTTGAATGTATGATGGAAGCCATCCTATTTCAAAAGAGTGGGGCCCCACTACCACCCTGCTACTGCTGCTAATGCTACCTACTCTCATGCATTTTTTTATGACCCCTTTTTGACAACCGGGTCACTTAATGGGCCTGCCCCCTAACTAAGTAAACCCCGCCTGAGGTCGACACACAAGCCCTTATGAAGCCCACCAGTTAAAGGCACCCACACACCCTGAAAGTAGAACCCGGGAAGAAGGTGTCAGAACCTTCTCCCCAAGCTCGCTGCCACTCCAGTGACCCGGCGGGTGTTACTCAGTCTCATGCATTGTTGAAAAGCTAGAATAAAATAGAACTAAAACTCCTTTAGAAACTACCCTTTTAGCTTTTGTGGTTTCTACCATAGTAACTAATATCGGTAATATTTTGGAAATATCCTGATATATATTTCCAAAATATTACCGATATTAGTTACTATGGTAGAAACCGCAAAAGCTAAAAACCAGGATGTTTTCACAATATCATCTATATTGAAACTGTCACAGAATTAGTGCGTTATTAACATGATCTTAACATTTTTTATATATTTTTATATCTTAAATGTTCTTATTCTATTTTTATATATTTTTAAAATGTAAAATATACCATGATTTTCTCGAGAATAATTTTTTAAAATATCGTTATTATTCCTTCCCGAGAAAATTCCGAATTAACTGAGATTTGAGAATGGTTTCCACTGCCTCGTGTTTTCCTGTGTCATCAAGGTGATTGCTCACCTCATGGACTCACCAAGCTTTTTATCAATTTTTTTTATTGAAGTTTCTTTCTTTCAAAAGAAAAAAGGAAAACTCCTTTTCCGAAGAAAAAAACATAGAATTAAACTCATGTTGCGAACTCCAAACAGCAGCTAAGCAAGACTACTAGCTTGGTCAAATCCCAAGGCAATCCATATGCACATGAGAAATGGCATGACTTGTTAATTTGATCAAATTCAATTACACAGGAATTTAACATTGGTCACTAGCTTGAGACGATGTTATCTCTATCACATCACTTTCTAAGGCTGCTTTCCCATCTACCCAGGTTGTTGGGGGATAATCGAAGGGAAAACCACTCCCATCACCGGCAGGTAAAACCCTTGAAGTCTCCCCCTGCCCACCAGGGATTACACCCAGCAAGGGCGCCACCCATGGTTTCGAACTTGTGACGTCCCATCAACTTTGTGACATTATTTTGAGAACATAGCCATGATGTACGTTTCCCAAAGAAAGAGAGAGAGAGAGTACATAACTGACTCATCATCACAGTCCCTAGTGATTGAACTTGGATGAGGTGTGCCATGATACAACTTTGCCAAAAACCTATCGATCTTCCCTCAAAAGTTACAAACACCTACCCACCATATCCTTTCCAACACTGGGATCATATCACAAGGACTCCCCAAGTATGTAGGGATGGCAGTGGGGCGGGTCGGGGGACAAGGAATCCACCCCCGCCCCACCCCGCCTTAAGATTAGAACCTCCATCCCCGGCGGGGATGGATTTTAACCTCCACCCCCGCCTTCATCCCCGTTTCATGTCCTCCATCCCCGGTTCAAACGGGGATGAGGCGGGGCGGGAATGAGGCGGGGAAAAGTGGCAGGGGCGGAGCGGGGATCGTGGCAGGGACGGGGCAGGGCGGGGAAAAGGGTATGTCCATCCCCGTCTCCATCCCCGAACGGGGATGGATTTTAACCTTCGTCCCCGCCTCCATCCCCGTTTCATACCCTTCATCCCCGGTCCAAACGGGGCAAGGCGGGGCCCCGCTTTCCCCCGTTCCACTGCCATCCCTACAAGTATGGGGCTGTTTGATTGTTGGTAGGTCCCTATTAAGAAAAAATAACAAAAAGAAGCCTAGAAATTCCCTTGCCTGCAATCCTTTCCTCTAGACAACGACAAATTAACCCTAGGGAAGTTCAAAATGCTGCAAGCTTTAATGAGGTGAACATATGGGGCCATCAGCTTTTGTGGGTCTACACCATCTTTCTTTTGTTGTTTCATTTTTATGCATACATCATTATTACATATATAGCAATTAATGAAAAGATAGTAACAACATCACCTAAAATTCTTTTCAAGTAATTATGGTTCCTTTTTCCACCCACTATTTCTTATTATATGTGCTTGCATTGCATACTAATTTCTGCTTTCAATTCTCTGCCATCCTTGGCTTCTTTCACAGCATCCCAACCTCATATTGGCATTTGGTTCTCCATTTGGATCATGAAGGATCAAATTTTCTCTTGGTCTCAATCTTCCCATGAATCCATTTCCCCCATGGGGCATCTTCATACAAGCCAACTTCCATCATTCCAACCTATACTAAATCAAGAACTTCTTAGTTCTAGATATGGCATGGAGGGCCATAGGGAAGACAACATAAGGACCATGAAGGAGATGATGTACATGATTGCTGTGATGCAGCCGGTGGACATTGATCCAGCAACTATCCAGAAGCCCCAGAGGAGGAACATGCACATCTCAAACGACCCACAAAGCGTTTCCGCCCGCCTCCGCCGTGAACGGATCAGCGAGAGGATCAGGATCCTCAGGAGGCTGGTTCCAGGGGGGTCGAAGATGGACACAGCCTCCATGCTGGATGAAGCCATTCTCTATGTGAAGTTCTTGAAGAGGCTGGTAGGAGAGCTGCAGTCCAGCCATCCCAACCAAGGTGGCAGAGGTGCATATGCACCATGTCATGATTGGTCAATGGAGCACATGACCAATCGTTCAGTTTCTGAAAGTTGCACCTCTCTTGCATCTACTTCCCTCTGCTTCTCCAGTGGTGCAATAGGTGATCTTCTTGAATAAGAAGGTAATTAAGAAAAACAGAAATGCATGGTTCATGGTAACTTATATATATTGCTTATGCTATATCTATCTATGTGAGTTATGTACCAAGGGATTGATTACATGGTATGAGAATTAGTGCCCTTACATGCTGGATCATACAGTAGAAATAAGTCACTGTTGTCAGACTAGGCCAGATTATGCTGAATATGCTATCTTTCTTCTCAAATATGTGGCTAGGTGGTTAAGATTTTGTTGACTTGTGAGTTCTTGTAATGATGACACATGGTGTGTGTCTGTGTGTGTGCAGAAACATCATACAAGCATAAGCAGGTGCATAGGGCATGTGTCATGCATGTGGGGTGCAAATGAACCAAAAGATATCATATACCATAAGTTAAAACCACAGGTTATTTAGCAAGATTAGCTTGTATATCAAGAACTACCACAGAATATGCAGAAATTCAGTAGCAAAGCTGTGTGGCTGCTGCGATGAAGGTTTTTAAATGAGATTATGAAATTACAGAATAGTTTTTCAGGCAGTAAATGACACCAATAAACTTCTTTAGTGTCGAGTTTCGTAGAGTTCTTGAACTTTGGTAGTGTTAACACGTAATAGCAGTTGCACCCCAAGGGTTGGTCAGATTTCAGTAGTAATCTCTCTCTCTCTCTCTCTCTCTCTCTCTCTCTCTCTCTCTCTCTCTCTCTCTCTCTCTTGCATGTGTGAACATTAAAGCAAAAAGGAAAAAGTCTAGGCTGGGGAATGAGATGAGCCACTCATAGTTCTGTAGGGTATTTCTGCAATAGAACAGAACAGAAAACAACAACAAGAAAGTAGAAAGTAGAGAACACAACATAACCAAAAATAAAATTGTAAGAGTTTTAAACTTTAACTCTATTCACCTCTTTCATTCATAGTGAAAACATATTTAAAAAAAAAATAACACAAAAATAAGAACAATAACTACTCCACCACCCACTCACAAAACCCACTACATTCGGTTTTAACTTCCCTAAAAACAAACTCCAACTTTTGAGGACTCTAGCTTGACGTGAGCATAGGACGCAACTTATTTAGATGCAGCTCTTAACAATTATTACGGCCATTATTTAAGCATTTAACTAACATCTAGGTGGACATAGGATTTTCTCATCCACTACGTCTATTACTTGAACATTAACCAACATTTCTCCCCCTTAATGTTAAAGTTCCTGCACACCTACGGACTCTCTGAACACCATAAACTTTGAGGATGGCAAGGCTTTTGTGAAACCATCAGCAACTTGTTCATTTGTAAAGCATTGCTTTAGCACCGCTCCACCTTTTTTAACTACATATCTGATGAAATGATATCTAAACTCGATGTGCTTAGTTCTACCATGAAAGGTAGGTTTTTTTGCAATGAAAATAGTAGACTTATTATCACAGTAAAGCTTAGTTGAATTTTTCTGCTCCACATGCATATCTTTCAAAACACGCCTCATCTAATTTGCTTGACAAGTATCACCTGTAGCAAGCAATAAATTCTGCTTCTGAATATGATAGGGGTATTGAATTTTGCTTCTTTAAACACCATGACATGGCGCCTGAACCAAATCCAAACACAAAACCACTTGTGCTTTTTCAATCATCCATAGAACCTTTTCAATCACTGTCAGTATAATCAGTTGAATTAAAATTAGCAACATGCTTATAAAAAATTTCATAGTTGGTTGTTGCCCGAATGTAACGAAGAATCCTTTTTGTTGCACCAAGATGATGAACAGATGAATTATGCATAAACCATGAGATCAAGCTTACTGAAAACATAATGTCTGGCCGAGTATGTGTCAAATACATCAATCCACCGGCCAAGCTTCTAAAATACCTTTCATTTGCTCTTGTCATTCCATCATCCAAACTTAAATTTTCATTGGAATTCATGGGAGTTGTACAAACTTTGCAATTCAACATTTTAAATTTTTTTAAAAGATCCAATGCATACCTCTCTTGAGAGATAAAAATTCCTTCATCAATTTACACAACATGGAGGCCAAGAAAAAAATACAACAACCCCAAATCCGACATTTCAAACTCCCTCATCATACAATTTTTAAATTCTGCAACAAGTTTAGAGGAGAAACCAGTGTAGATAATATCATCTACATAAACACTGACTACAAGCAAATCTTTCACATTCACCTTGACATAAAGTGTTGGTTCACTGTCACTCCTTTGAAAATTATTTCGATAAAAGAATTTATCAAGGCCACTATACCAAGTGTTTTAACCCATATAGAGCCTTTTTTAATTTATAAACTTTTTCTTCTTTTCCTTTAACAACAAACTTAGGTGGTTGGTCAACATACACACCTATATTCAAATAACTATTTAAGAATGCTGCTTTAACATCAAATTGAAAAACCTTCCATTTAAGTTGGGTTGCAATTGCAAGAACCATTCTAACGGTCTCAAATCTTGCAACAGGTAAACAAGTTTCAATAAAATCAATTTCATATTTTTGCACAAATCCTCTAACAACTAACCTTGCTCTGTACTTTTCACATTTCTATCAGCATCATCCTTTACCCTATAAACCCATTTTACTTCAATTGATTCTTTTTTGAGTGGCAAATTGGAAAACTCCCATGTGTCATTCTTCTTAATAACCTCCATTTCTCCTCTCATTGCATTTATCCAATTTTTATCTGCACATGCTTTATCATATGATGATGGTTCTACTGCAACAAAAGCGAATGCACATTTATAGATATCTTCCAAGGAGCATACCTTTTTGGGAGGAGTCTCATCATCAAGCATAAACCCAATATTTTTTATGATTTGGTCTTTTGAAAATTCATCCTCCATGCTTGATGCTTTTGAAGGTGATGTTGCATTAGCATCAAAATGATTTTATTGTGTTGCAACTTCATCAATTTGCAACTTCAAAGTTTCATCCTTAACCCATTCCCAACGAGCTTTCTCGTAAAAAATGACATCCCACCTTATGATCAACTTTTTAGTAGTAGGATTATAAAGACGATACCCTTTAGTCTCACTACTATAACCAACAAAAATATATTTTTCACTCTTTTTATCTAACTTGGTTCTATTAGAAGAGTCAATCAAGGCATATTCTACACATCCAAACACTTTCAATATACTTACATTTGGTTTCCGATTTCACTAAGCCTCATATAAAGTTTTTTTTTGAATCACCTTTGTTGAAGAAATATTGAGAATATGCACTGATGTGTTGATGGCTTCTGCCCAAAATTTGTTAGCCAAGTGTTTTTTACTCAACATGTTGCGTGTCATTTTTATCACTGTGCAATTTTTTTTCAGCCACTCAATTTTGTTGCGGGGACTTTCTTACTATAAATTGCCTATGAATACCATGATCTTTGCAAAATAAACCAAACTCATCAAATAAAAATTCTCCCCCTCTATATGTGCATGGTATTTTTATAGTTTTCCCTATTTTATTTTTCACAAGAGACTTGAACTCCTTAAATCTATCAATTGCATGAGATTTATGAGTAAGAAAGTACACCCAACTCATTCTAGTGAAGTCGTCAGTGAAAAGCAAAAAGTATTTGCTATCATTTAATGAAGGAGTTCTCATGGAGCCACAAATGCCAACATAAACCAATTCAAAAGGTTTCTTACCTCTCTATGTCTTTCCAACTGGGAATGATGATTGGTGTTGTTTACCATAAACACACCCTTCACACACATCATTTGTGCAATCAATGGTTGGTAAACCAAATACCATATTTTTCTGATGTAAAAGTTTCAAACCATTAAAATAAAAATGTCCATACCTCATATGCCATAACTTAGATTGATCATGAGCATTTGCTATACAAGGGCAGTCATCTATCTTGATTGTTTCAAGTAGAAACATTTTATTTTGAATCATGTTAACTTTTGCAAGAACCACACCATTCTTATTTTTAATTTCACAAACATCATTTTCAAATATAAGAGTGTAGCCTTTTTTAACCAATTGCCTCACACTAAGTAAATTCTAGGCCAGACTAGGAACATAGTACACATCTTAGATGAGTCGTTCTATACCTAATTTTGTTTTGATAGTAACTGCTCCATTGTCATTGACATCCACTTTATTATTGTCTCTGAGCGCACATTCAGTTTCACCATCTCATCAATGTTTTTGAAAGGACTCTCATCACCAGTCATATGGTTACTGCAACCACTGTCTACAAACGACATTTTACCTTTTCAACTATTAGCATTCATACATGTAAGAAACAAATTTTCATTTTTATCTGCAAAATTTGCTTGTTGCTTTGCCTTTTCAAAATATTTGGCTTCAATATGACCAAACTTCTTATAAAAATAACATTGCTTTCCTCTAAAATTTTGATTTTGATTACCTTTTTTTGTTGCATCACTCTTTTAAAAAGTATCATACGATCTTCTTTGACCTCTACCTCATCCACGAGTGGTTCTTCTAAAACCTCCTAGCGACCTCTTCCTTCACTCCTTTGATCACCATTGTTATTCTTTTATTTTGAAATTTCTATCTTAGTTTGAAAAGCCCGCTCCACCATTTTTTCTGATGACATGTTTATATGTTGTTCATGCGCTAAAAGAGACCACATTAGTTCATCAATAGAGTACGCAGACAAGTCCTTGGACTCTTCAATCACAGTAACAACATGGTCAAATTTAAAAGGGAGACTCCTCAAAACTTTTTCAACCACCTTTTGATCATTTATGATCTCACCAAAAGTTTTCATTTGATTCACAATAGTAGAGAGCCTAGAAAAGAAATTTTGAATAGACTCACTGGTTTTTATAGAAAATGTCTAAAACTCTTTTCGTAAAGTTTAAAGTTTAACCGTTGTGATCTTCTTATCCCTATGAAAATTTGCCTCAAAAGTAGCCAAGCTTCTTTTGACTTTTTAGCATCAACAATTGTTGGAAAGATGGTCTCGGACATAGCCTGCTGTAATACAAACAATGCATTTGCGTCCTTCCTTTGAGCTTCTTTTGCATCAGTTTTTTTGGCTGATTTGTATGTTGCCTTAGTTTCTTCAACATTTGTATAACCATTCTCAAGCAACTTCCAAGGTCTTGTGAGATGAAAAATGTTTTCATTTTAACACTCCAAAATTTATAGTTCTCACCATTAAAAATTGACACTAACGATTGGGATCAGTTGAGGGCATTGGAGTTATTTGTCATACCAATTTGCAACCTTATTTCACTTAGAGGTCATCTTTTCAAACTCTGAGTCTATAGAAACTCCTTGCTTCAGCAATGTTCTCTCACTACATTTTGTAACGCCCAGTTTTGATTGTAACCAGGCTCTGATACCACAATTTGTAGGGTATTTCTATAATAGAACAGAACAAAAAACAAAACAAGAAAGTATAAAATGTAGCAGAACCAAAAATAAAATTGCAAGAGTTTTAAACTTTAACTATTTTCACCTCTTTCATTCATAACGTACGTGAAAACATATTTAAAAAGAAAACAATACAAAAATAGGAACAATAACTACTCTACTACCCACTCACAAAACCCACTATATTCGGTTTTAACTCCCTTAAAAAACAAACTCCAACTTTTGAGGACTCTAGCTTGATGTGAGCATAGGACGCAACTGATTTAGATGCAGCTCTTAATAATTACTACGACCATTACTCGAGCATTTAACTAACATCCACGTGAACATAGGATGCTCTCATCCACTATGTCCATTACTTGAACATTAACCAACAAGCTTAGCTTGTGTTTGGCTCATAAAGAGCTCATGAAATAAGTTTGGGATGCCAAACACAAACAACAAGCATTCAATCGGGTAAACTCATATAGGTTCGTTACTTAGTAAGAAAAAATATTTTATATCATAGAGTACATATGGTTGAAGTGTTTGGCTGGAAAGTGATAAGTTTTGAATTCAAACCAATGGGTCAGTAAGTTTAGAGTTTGAATTCTATTATTTTCTTTATTAAAAAAAATGCCTATTTTTTTAACCTTGTAAAAAAAAAAATTTTATAAATGTGTCAGCTCAAACTCGGCTCATTTAGCTCCAAATGTCCCTAGCTTGAACACCCCTTTGGTTCCTTTAGCTCATTTTCCAGCACTACATCTGGGACCAAAAATTACATTATTCCCTAAAATTTCTTTTTTTCTGAGAAATATCAGTACTCCATGGATTATTCTGTGTTCTGTCGATACGCTTGTAATTCATCATAAAAGAATATGCATGTTAATATCATTGCTTTGTACAAGTTGTAAATTTATTAAGATATGCATAACTTTTAGTTTTCTAATTTTTTTATTAGATGGTTATTCCTTGATATCACGTGTTGGATTCTCAATTATCCAAGGCTAAAGTTTTTTGCATATTAAACCCTTTCTAAAATGTATAAAGGTTTTGTCTGGTGTGCCATGATTCATTGGCAGTGGTTCTTCTGTGTATCACTTTACCATTGCATTTGCAGCTCTACTACTACTATTTGGTTGTTCAAAATAATAGGTTGGTAAACAAGCGGAATCAGCAGGGTCTTGTGTCAAGCTAAACGCCGAGGATCAAATTTGTGCAAGGATCAAATCTATTGACGCATGGGGGTTGTTGATGCTTTGTCATGGTTGGGGCACGAAAGGTTGGGTGGTTGTGTCCTTAACATGGAGATTTACCCTGGCAGGGAGGCAGGCCCATTAAGTGACTTGGGTTAGGTTTTCCTTCTTCATAAAAAATTCAAGCATGAGTGTTCAAGCTCGGCTTATTTTTATGATGACTCGAGCCTATGACAAGCCTGACCTAAATGAGCTTGGTTCCTTTCAGAAAAAAATACACTACTTTAAAATTGAAAGTAAATGATTTTGACCTCTAGACATAACAAACATTGCTCAAGTTGGCCTGCTAACAAAGAAAATATATTAATTAATATTGAAAGAGAGAGGGAAAGAGAGAGAATACAGACAACCATACATAGAGAGGAATTGAAAAGCGAGAGAGATAGAACATGGGAGAGAGAATTTAGGTGCTTGTGCGTCTCCATAGAGCATGGGAAAATCATTGTGTGTCTCATTATCGATGAGTCGGCTTGTCAAGCAGCACATGAGAAGGCCCCTAAGAGTTATACTGATGTTGTTTGGGCAGGAAATGCACCTTGGGCCAGGCTGATCGGGTGGAAGGAGATTTTTCTTAATTTGAGGAACAAGCAAAACATTCTTTAAAGCAAAAGATTTATATATCCTTAGAACAAAGATTTATTGTACCTATAGTAAATATAGAAAGATTAATGGTCCCTTGATATTCTATCTTTTTTGTCATATCATCTCTTTCTGATATGATGAATTGTTTATGTATCTAGGTATCAATTAGAGTTTTCTACTAATGATATGTTCATAGCAATGACAAACCCCTTAGGAATATCCCAACATTGCCTAATAGTATGATTTTTATGATGACAAAACTGGCAGATGACCCCTTGTTGATTGGGGTTTCCTTTATCCTACCCACAATTGCCTCTACCTTCATTATTTCCCGTAGAAAATCCATGATCACAATGGCCAATGTTTCTGAAGTTTCTACCTCGACCTCTTTCACCTTTGAATTGTCGAGAGAGACCTTGGCCATGACCTTTCTTATTGTGCAAAAAAGACAGTGTCAGAGGTGTCTTGAAAAGATTGTTGATTCATCAACTAGATCATCTTCTTTTAATTTAATAATATATCATATAACCCATAAAATGAAGATAACTTCTCAAGAGTAGTCACAATGTTAACAAAACTTTTATATTCATGCATAAGCACATTCAAAGTATAATGCACTAGGTCAACATCAAAAATCACATCATTAAATGCACTTAGAGAGTCAACAAGATATTTAATGTGATTTAAATATTTGATCATAGTTTTATCCCCTTTACTAACATCCTGAAGATCTTTATTCATTTGCATGATTCAAAAACTTAATTGAGATGCATATTCTTTCTCAAGAGCAGCTCATGCTTCCCTGCTACTAAAAATCTTTGAAATTTGACTGAACACATTGTCAGTTGTCATGGCCTTAATTTAGCATAGGCCTAATTGGTTAGGCCTTTTCAACATAAGATATTTAGGATTTATAGAATAAGTTTTACCTTCCTTAACCGCACTTAAGTATTAGTCGAGGAAAAAAGACAACTCATCAACAAATTTAATTAAATCTTAGTTGAACATGAGCGATTCAATTTGTAATCACCATAATAAATAATTGTTACGATCAAACTTTATAAGGATTAGGCTCGAAAATGTGTTCCACTAGATCAACGAATTCAAAAATAAGGATGAAGATTATGAACTCATGATGATCCAATAAACACCAGCTCTATCAAGAGCATACAGAATTCGAAAAACTCAAAAAACCACTTAATTGATTCCTCAAAACAAACCAACAAGTTAACGTGCAAAAAACACACTTGCACCAACACTACTATCACTCAAACATCTATTTTCTCAGGTCACATATGACACATCACCCAAAACTAATCTTGCACACTGACTACAAAAAACAACAATAGAATACGCACGATGATCAAAATTGCTTACCCTACAGTTCTTGAACAATATGTCAGTCGATCCTCACATTGCAGTTGAACACTCTTGACCTGATCTGCTCTTTATTGGATCAAGGATCAAGGATCATGGCTCTGATACCATGATAAAGAACCAGATATGATGTTGGATTAGATTTAAACACACATGAAAATGCAAGATCTAGAATGCATATACTCAATTTTTATATGGCTTGCCTGGGACTGTGCCTACATCCGCGGTAAACTCTCTCTCTCTCTCTCTCTCTCTCTCTCTCTCTCTCTCTCTCTCTCTCTCTCTATATATATATATATATATATATATATATATATATATATATATGAGTTTTTCAAATTTTTTATTTTGTTTTCAAATTCTAACGGTACATATGTGATTTATGTTCAATTCCAAAACATGGGTGGTTTTTATAATGCTCGAAAAAACAATGGTCCAAGATCTTTGTAAAATTTTGAAGCTCTAAATATTAGTTTTTTCATCAAAAACACATGATCTAGGTGTGAAATCCTCGTAAATCAACCATGACCAACACATTTATGGGGTCGAAGCTGTGAGAAGATGCCGAAAGAGCAGAAAAGCCCATTAACCATGTTTCATTTAGCATATTTCATTTAGCACGTACCCATTATTCTCTCTCTCTCTCTCTCTCTCTATATATATATATATATATATTCAGTGATTTTCTAGAGAGAGAAAGAGGTTTATATTTCTAACCACTTAACCAAGTACAATAGGAAATAAAGATTTTAGTATTTTCTTATTCCAAGACTTCTCGGTAGAAAGTTTTCTAATCATACAAGACTTCCCATTACAATTACATACCTTCATTATAAGATTACAAACTTTCTTTATTATGGAATAACTTGTTTTAGAACTTCTTTCTAAACTTGGACTCCCAAAAATGTGTGGGCTTTTAATTCTTGAACCAAGACCTTCCAAAACATGTTCTTCATTACCTTCTTCATTAAGAGTAGGTGGTGTGGCATGAACGCAATGCAAAGATTTTTTAGGGTCAGTTTGCCTCATCTGGCAGCTTCTAACTAGTGTCTTTCATTTGACCACCATCAAGTGGTCGGGCATGGATTTTCTATTGCTTAGACCTCTTTTTGGTCAGTTCCCTGGCCAGCTATGTAGAATGTAGATTGATGATTGAACTCTCATCGACCTTAACCTGTCGCTTTGTATTTTTGGAACCGGCTTTGCTCTTAATAAATGGTTTTTATTCTCTCAATAAAAAAAGGTGGGAATAAAGCCAATTCGAGGTGAAAGTGAACCTTTTTCATGCTTAAGGTGAATATGAATGACCAAGTGGGAAAGGGCATGTGGGTAGGGATGGCACCGGATTAGGGAGAAGTGAGAATCCATCTGAACCCACCCCCACTCCGCTTGGGGTGGGGATGGAGGACATGAAATGAGGAATGGATCGGGGATAGAGGTGAAAATAAAAACATGTACGAGGATGGAGGCAGAGATGGACTCACACTTTCTTCCGCCCTGCCCTGTGTCGTCTCTGACCGTTAGTTATTTAATAAAATTACATATAACTCCTATATATATTTTTAATACTAAAATTTTAACCTTAAAGCCTAAAATGACTCTTTCAGATGTGGTTGGTCCAACCTCCTAAAAGTCGCTTCCTCCCATCAAGTGTAACAAATGTAAAACAACAAGTAAATGAAAGCAAGTGCTAGCAAGGGTTTTTCCTTCTTTGTGGTTAAACCTCAAGGGCAATAACATTTATTTGTTAAAAAAACAACCAATGTTTCAATGTTATATCTTTCTTGAAGGGGGGGGGGGAGAAGTGGGGGAGTACTCATGAGTTTTACACTAAAGGCGTCTAGAACATAACCCCGTCAATGTTGCACATTGATTTAAAGTATGGGGGGTTCCTTTCCTGATTTATAATATATATATATATATATATATATATATATATATAGTTTTTTTAAAAATTTATTATACATATGTGATAGACATGCTTGATTTTATAGGAATCAACTCTTGAAACTTTAGATTGTGACACAAGGAATGGCTTTTATAAGGTTTAAAAAATCGACAACTGAAAATTTTCGTAAATCTTTCAGGCTCCACATATTTTTTCATCAAAAAAACATGATTTGACGGTTGATTCTTAGTAAACCGATGTCGAACATATCTATTGGGTCTGAATTATGAAATAAGCATCAAAAACCCCAAAAAACCTATTTAGCATGCTTCTATCACTATATATATATATAATTGTCCAACCAAAAGAAGGTCCAAAATCTACAATAGATGATAATCAATGGCGTTCATTCTCTAATGATTGAGTTTTCATTGATTTGCTGACTTTACATATTGAATTTTTATTATTCATTTAGTGTGTGATATGTTTTGGATTATGATTTTTTGATGTTTAGATGTATGAATTGTATTGTAAAGTTTTAAATGCATTATGAGCCATCAATTTTTCACGTTTTCAAAAACATGTTTATATGTCGTAAAGAAAAACATCCCAAAAATGTCCAAAATCTACAACCAATGATGATCATCATTGGATGTAGAAAAAACATTAAAATTCAAATTTTTAAAACAAAATCATGAAAACTCTTAAAAAAACTAGAAAAAATTTTTAAAATTCAAAGAAAAATCCTTGAAAATATTAAAAAAAATCAAATCAAGTAAAATTCCCTCTTTGGATCATCAAAATTCAAAATAATGATTTTAAAAAAAACATTAGAATTGAACATTTAAAAAAAAAAAACTTTCATGGGTCACAAAGAAAATCCTTAAAAAATCAACCAAAATCTTGAAAAGTCAAGGCAAATTAGTCCTAAGGGTTACGTGTATCATGGTGATGAACAAGGCATGCACAATGTATAGATCTGAACCTAAGAGAATGAGGTTTGATTTCAGGCTCGAGGTAAGTACTTTGCTAAGTATTTGGCTCAAAGGATTGTGCCATGAATCGGGGAGGATGGTAGAACTTCACCCCCAAGACACGTGGCACCATTCCATGGGCTCCAAGTCTGAGATTTGCTTTCCAGGAAAGCAGATCAAATGGCATGTCAAAACATGTTTGGTTCTGATAGGAGTGTGACTTGTAAACTTCACTAAGTTGATGAGACGTCCTGAGTTCGAAATCCACAAGGGCGTCCTTTGCCACAATTTTGAAGTTGTGTCTACTCTTCTAATGTGTAGGGAGACCTTTACCAACCCAAAGCCATCCAATGTATGGTCAGTGGTGATTGACTTTTCCTTGGCCTAGCAAAAAAAACACGCACGACACAAGTTTTGTCTGTGTTTTGGCATCTCTGTCCTTCATGCACATCTATGGGGCCTCTAAGATAAATGTGTTGACCCTGATTTCACATGAAAATGAGGTTGGTCCAACCCCATGAAAGTCCCTTCCTCCCCGTCGAAGCAGGTTATATGTTCCCTGACGGAACATGCAGGTGCGTGTTCTTGGGTCTGAATGAGCGCCACGTATGTAAGCACATGGGTCTCGTTTCTCCGTGTGTGTTCGCATCAATTAGCATTGGAGTCCAGTGTGTTTGCAAAGACTTAAGTACCCTTTTTTCCATTAGCGCTATAAAACAATGTTTCGAGTAAAGGACAAAAATATCCTCCCAACAGAAAGGGTTAAAATCATCATAATTTTCGCCCTAAGGAGTAAACTCCTCTGCTTTAACAGGAGCTCCTCGTAATATGTCGTCCTAAACGTTCTGGATCACCCTTTGATGATGCACCATCTACTGTAACAGGAGCTCCCTTTGACGACACACCCTTTGCCATCATCTGCTACCGTCAGAGCACCCTTTGTCGTCGTTTGCTATCGTCGGAGCACCCTTTACCGTTGTCTGCTGCTGTCGGAGTACCCTTTGTCATTGCCATCATCTATTATCGCTGGATCACCCTTTGTCGTTATCTGTTTGTGAGAAATAGTTGAACTAACAAAGGAATCAGCATTTTGTCTATTATTCATCATAATGCCAAGGTGCAAGCGTCAAACTGAGTAGATAGAGAAGAGTGATTTATAGCAGAGATAATGGTAGCAGCGTCGAACTGAGTAGAGTAGCGATTTACAGTAGAAATCAGATAAGCGAGTAGCGATTAACAATAAAAATTAGATCAGAGAGTAGCAATTTACATTAAAAATCAGATAAGATAGTAGCGATTTACATTATAAATCAGATCAGAAGGTAGCAATTTACAGTAGAAATCAGATAAGAGAGTAGCGATTTGCATTAGAAATCAGATAAGAAAGTAGTGATTTACAGTAAAAAACAGATAAGAAAGTAGCGATTTATAGTAGAAATCAGATGAGAGAGTAGCGATTTACAATAAAAATCAGATCAGAAAGTAGCGATTTATAGTAGAAATCAGATCAAAGAGTAGTGATTTACAGTAGAAATCAGATAAGAGAGTAGCAATTTACAATATAAATCAAATCAGATAGTAGCGATTTACAGTAGAAATCAGATCAAAGAGTAGCGATTTATAGTATAAATCAGATAAGAGAGTAGCGATTTACAATAGAAATCAAATCAGAGAGTAGTGATTTACAGTAGAAATCAGATCAGAGAGTAGCGATTTACAATATAAATCAAATTAGAGAGTAGCGATTTACAATACAAATCAAATTTTTATTGTAAATCGCAACTCTCTTATCTAATTTCTATTGTAAATCGCTACTCTCTGATCAGATTTGTACTATAAATCGCTACTCTCTGATATGATTTGTACTATAAATCGCTACTCTCTGATTTTATTTATACTGTAAATCGTTACTCTCTAGTTTGATTTCTACTGTAAATCGTTACTCTCTTATTTGATTTCTACTATAAATCGCTACTCTCTGATCTGATTTTTATTGTAAATCGCTACTCTCTGATCTGATTTCTATACAAGGCAGTGTTAGGAAACGTTCAAGCAAGAAAACGAAAAAACAAGAACAATCAAACCACAAAAAAGAGGGACACAGATTTACATGGAAAAAATCTCCCCTCAAACTAGAGAGTAAAAAAAACCACAACCACCTAGAGAGAAATCTTATTGCTCTTTTCAACAGTTACAAGAGAGAAAGAAAAGAAAGAATTTATACAAGGCAAGGAAGAAAAAATTGTTCTTGGGGGCGTTGCCCCACAGAGACCCCCGCCCGCTGACCGCACAGCGGGACCCACATCGAGGGGAACCTCCGGACCCCCCCCCCTTTGTAAGGAAAAAAACTATGAATCAGGCTCTACAACTTATTAAGCAGGAACGAGAAGGCGGTCATGTGTTGTAACACAAGCTAAAAACAAAAGCAGAACATGCAAATCTATTAACGAGGAGCAGGAAGACATTTTTGTCCAACACATATCTATCTTACAGGAGGGCATTTCTGCCAAGAACATATCTACCTTTTTATATGTTATTTTATTATAAAGTCATCATGGGCAACATTGGCATATGAATTATCGTGGGTCCCAAGATATTCCTCCGTACACATTGGAACATGCGAATTTGTGTTCTAGGGAGAACACACAACAATATCAAATGTAAAACAAGAAGTAAATGCTAGAAAGTAGAAAGCAAGTGTTAGCCGAGAGTTTTCCTTCTTTGTGGTTGAACCTCAAGGGTCCTGAATAGCATTTATCTTTTTAAAAAATAACCAATGTTCCAATGTTATATGTAAGGGAAAACTTTCTTGGAAAGGGGCAAGTGGGGGAATAAATCATGAGTTTTACACTAAAGGCGGCTAGAACATAACCCTGTCAATGTTGCACATTGATTTAAAGTATGGGTGGTTTCTTTCTTGATATATATATATAGTATTTTTTTATTTTTTATTGTACATATGTGATAGACATGCTTGATTTTATAGGGATCAACTTTTGAAACTTTAGATTGCGACACAAGAAATGGCTTTTATAAAGTTTGAAAAATCGACAGCTAAAAATTTTCGTAAATCTTTTAGGCTCCAAATATTTTTTTTCACCAAAAAAACATGATTTGAGTGTTGATTCTTAGTAAATCAATGTCAAATGTATCTATTGGGTCAAAATTGCAAAATAAGCATAGAAAAAACCAAAAAAACTATTTAGCGTGCTTCTATCACACACACACACACACACACTATATATATATATATATATATATATATATATATATATATATATATATATATATATATATATATATATATATATATATATATATATATATATATATATGGAACGAGGACCATTCAACCAAAGGAAGGTCCAAAATCTACTACTCATGATAATCAATGGTGTTTCTTCTCTAATGATTGAGTTTTCATCGATCGACCAACTTTACATATTGGATTTTTATTATTCATTTAGTGAGTGACATGTTTTGGATTATGAATTTTTGATGTTAAGATGTGTTTTTAATGTGCTAAAAATCTTCACAATATTTTGTATTGTAAAGTTTAAAGTGCATTGTGAGCCATCAATTTTTCACGTTTTGATAAACATGTTTATATGTGGTAAACGATAACATCCCAAAAAGGTCCAAAATCTACAACCGATGATGATTATCATTGGTTGTAGAAAAAACATTAAAATTCAAAATTTCAGAAGAAAATAATGAAAAATATGGAAAAAATTAAAAAATTCAAAGAAAAATCCTTAAAATTCAAGAGTACATGATTCATCTAAAATCATTGAAAATATTTTTTTTTAAATCAAATCAAGTAAAATGCCCTCTTTAAATCATCAAAATTCAAAATAATGATTTAAAAAAAAACATTAAAAAAAAACTATCATAGGTCTCAGAGAAAATCCTTAAAAAAATCACCAAAAATCTTGAAAAGTCAAGGCAAATTAATGAACTATGTCAAACAAGGCATGCACAATGTATAGATCCGAACCTAAGAGAATGAGGTTTGATTCAGGGCTCGAGGTAAGTACTTTGCTAAGTATTCGGCTCAAAGGACTGTGCCATGCATCGGTAGGGCTCTACCCTCAGGACACGTGGCACCATGGGCTCCAAGTCTGAGATTTGCTTTCCAGGAAAGTAGATCAAATGGCATGCCAAAACACGTTTGGTTCTGGTAGGAGTGCGACTTGTGAACGTCACTTAGTTGATGGGACGTCTTGAGTTCGAAACCCACCGGGAGCGTCCTTTGCCACAATTTTGAAGCTGTGTACTCTTCCAATGTGCAGGGACATTGGTCGGTGGTGAGAGACTTTTTCTT
This sequence comes from Nuphar pumila, assembly GCF_984573655.1. Classification (NCBI taxonomy): domain Eukaryota; kingdom Viridiplantae; phylum Streptophyta; class Magnoliopsida; order Nymphaeales; family Nymphaeaceae; genus Nuphar; species Nuphar pumila. The sequence continues at coordinate 114,207,541 of NC_143253.1, read as the reverse complement.
GGCCTAGCAAAAAAAAACACGCACGTGGGCACAAGTTGTGTCCCTGTTTTGGCATCTCCGTCCTTCATGCACATCTTAGAAAGGAGTCAGGTTCGGGTGCAATCATATGGCACAAAATTTGTGCATTAAGCATGATTGCCCTCCATCAGGCCTTGGGCCTCACAACTGACAGGCCTGTCCCCAAAGATGTAAGGTCATCAGCTGCCTAATGCACAAATATTTGTGCAATCAAATTGCACCTGATCTTTTCACCTTGGAAAGATACTAATATTCGTTCTTTTCACCATACACATTGTAAAACAAATAATTGGAATCAGGTGATATGTCATAATACCAAATTTTTTATGTTTTGAAATACCCACCGTCTGTGACCTTCATCACCCCCATTGGTTGCGTAAACAGTGGGGTCCACCAAAAAACATTGATGTCTTCATTAACAAAGATGAAGGCCTGCCATGCCACCATTTGAATGGACAGTGATGATTTGAAAACACAAAACACTTGTGTTTTGGCATGTCATACAAGTCAATATTTTCATTGCATCTAATTTTTATATCTTCATCAGTTATTGCTCAGAAGCTTTCAAAAATCATCTTGTAGTTTTTGGAATCTCTGTCTGTAATACCAATGGTACGTTTGGTTGCTTGTAGGGGTGCTGTACAAAATGAGATTCACTTTCTAAATCTCATGTTCTCACACAAACGAGATTCATTTTCTAAAACGATTCACTATTTACTTTTTAGGATTGGCTGCTTCTGCAAAAAGAAAAAAACAAATGAGATTCACTTTCTCTAAAGTGTAATCTCATGTGATGGAACCAAACGTACCCAGAATACCAACTGCATAATGTATTTAATTAATTGCCTACCGATAACAAAGTTATGTTTTTGTATTCTTTTACTTGATGGGTATTAGATGCCCAGGTCCCAAAGCAAACAGTTGAACACTCTAAGAAGTGCATTACAATGCAACCAATGACACCCCATCAAAATCTTGCCATGTGAGTCAAGATTCAAACCTCAAACAAGTCATCTAAGTAGAATCCATGTATAAATATCCCTCCTTGCAGATGCTTCTCTCATCACACCAAATACTGAAATACTCATTCCTTTTCACCATGGCTCTCTTCCAACCTTATCATTTCCCCACTTTCTCTCCACAACCACCTCTTTTTCCATCTCCACAGGTGCCACTACCTCATGGCTACACTCACCCACCTCCATACTCACCAGCATCAAAAGCACCGCCACCACCACCATCTCATGCCTTCCCACCACCACCAACTCATTTCCTCCCACAACCACCGCCTCATGTCTTTCCACCACCACCATCTCATGCCTTTCCACCACCGCCTCATGTCTTTCCACCACCACCATCTCATGCCTTCCCACCACCACCACCATCTCATTTCCTCCCACCACCACCACCTTCACCTACTCCTGCACACCATTCCACTGTCATAATAGTGGTGTTTCTCTCGTTGGGAGGGCTCTTCTTCCTTGCATTCCTGTCTCTTGCTCTCTGCTGCTTCATCAAAAAGAGGAAGAAGAAGGTGGAGAAGTCGGAGATAATCAGCATGGAGGAGCACTTCAGAATCCAGGAAGCTGTAGTACCTGGCCACCATGGTGAGGAAACTGTTGTGTTATCCATGGAGGAGGACATCAAGATTGAAGAGAAAATAAAGAAGGATGAGAAAGTTTGTGAAACTAGTGAAGGGTCGATCATCACACATGGGGAGCCTTCTTCTTCACGTAATCATGGTCTGCTTCATTTTCAGCACAAGGGTTGATTAAATTTTAAAAATAAAAATAAATAAAAGAAACTCTTGGATGCCAATAATCTCGTATCCTCTATTGTTTGAGGTATTGGTCCTTATTTGTAATAAGAAAAATAAAATGTTTATGACTTACCATTCTTTGGAAGTGTATTCCTTCATTTAATTTGTCATGCACGTAAATCTTCTATTTTTTATGAAGAAAAAAATCATGCACATAAATCAGACTTCAAAAGTATGCAGTCCAGCCATCTATTAGGGAAGTCTTATATTTCTTTTTTCTATGTTTGAAAAAAAGGAAAAAAAATTATCAATATTGATCTAGACCTGCTGGACCTGGATCCAGATTTGGTTTGTCCTGTGTGGTCCAATGTGAAGCAGAACATGCATAGGTGCAACGTAGATCCAAACCATCCAACAAGTAAAAAGAACAAATTTATGAATCAACAAGTGTCATGGCAACTTTTGGGGACCAGAAATTTCCCAAGGGACAGTCATTGCTAATTGTTGACCAGCATGCTCATCATCATGCTTAAGTCCCTGAGATGGTCCATACAGAGCACCACCACACTGCAAATGCTATTTCACGGTGTTGATTGTTAATTATTAATTAAGGCTTGAAATTGGGAATTAATGCCCCGGATATCTCTTTTGCAACAAATTGCTTGTTATAACTGGCAATTGAATTGGCAGTTGGTGCAAGTTGGTATGTGGTAAGACTGAGCAAATGGGAAAACCATTTTTCATGGGCGAATTACACTGCCAGGAATCTAAGAAGATGATGAACTTGTAAAACTTAATTACCAAGTCCAAACAGAAACTCAGTTTTGTATGATCCACGTTAATTGGGATAAGCTCATGCAGAATGACACTTGTGGTTGTGGGTAGAACCAAGCAAAAGTAGTGCAACGCATCTCTTTAATTTCTCTATGAAGATTGAACGGAATAATGGGTTCTTCCAAGTTTTTTTTTTTCGAATCCAGAAAGATCAAATATTTAGTTCTTCGTCACAGGAATCTTTCAACTTTTCAACATCGTGAAGCTGAGGAAATTACCGCTCCATAACACAATCCCTCAAGAACCTTCCTGTTCCCCTACTCTGAAGGTTGGAGCATTGTGACTTCATACATTCTTGAAATGATAAGGGCTGCCGGCCTGCTGCCAGATACCAAATCTTGTTCCAACATCAACTCATCATGCAAAACACGGAAGCGCTGGCATAGTATCCAGTATTTACTTGTATTAAGCAGTAAATATGTGTACAATTAATGGTTTACAATGTTCGAGGAAACTTTAATGGATCCTGCAAGTTAAATAGTCATTGAACTGCCTCAGCAGGAGATGAGATTGGGGACTTCCAAAGCAGTCATACTCTAGTACTGCCATCGTCGAGGAAGACATGAATACACTGTTTTATTGAATTGTGTAAATTGGAACATTGTGACAATATTCATGGATTTTCACATAGAGCCTTCAGGTGAATATGAAATGGCTGTTCTTTTCAAACTGTTAGCCAGGTATCCATTTTGATGATATCATGATCTTTAAGGCAATTTGGAGAGGCCACAAGAAAGAATCAACCTGAATGTAGCAGTGATGCTAAAAGAATTCAGTGACAAAAAGGTCGGGCTTTTAGAAAATTGACCAACTCGGACATACATTTTATCTAGCTTGAGAACTGAACTAACTTGCTTCCACATCTGATGCAGTTATGGAACTGAGTATCACTGGGATTATTAGTTTATTTACTTAGAAAATTGACTGATTTCAGAGTCATTCAAGGAAACAAGTCACCCTATACCTCCTCCCAGACCTAGACTTTATTCCACAGTCAACCTCTGGTTCATAATTCCATGATGGCATTAAAGCTTAAACTACTGTTGTAATTCTGATACAACCACTAGCTATTAGCATGCTATGGCTCACAACCTGCATCAGTTCCATACTCATCCACCAACACCATCATCATCACTTGGGACATCCCATCTAATACTTCATATATGACCTTTGTCTTTGGATGCGAAACATCACCTTGAACAAACCAATGCACTCTATTTTTAACAGATAACCAACTGTAACCTGGCTCTTTTACTAATCTTAATTCTCTCATTCTTGATCTCATCTTGGAAACACAATCCCATCTGCCTACAGCTGCATATATGTTAGCTAACACCACATAGTTGCTTGAATTTCTTGCTTCCAATTCAAAAAGTGCATTTGCAGAAATTTCTCCAATATCTACATTTTTATATGTTCTACAAGAACTCAACAAGGCTCCCCATACGCTTGCAGTTGGGGCCAAAGGCATACCCTGGATGAAGGCTAAAGCTTCATCAAGTAGCTCATGCCTACCAAAGAGGTCCACCATACAAGCATAATGCTCCACACACGGATCCACCCCATAGTCATGGCTCATGACATTGAAAATTCTTCGACCCTGATCCAACAGGCCAGCATGACTGCAACAAGTAAGAACAGCAGTGAAGGTTCTATAATTGGGTGCAATACCACAAGCAACCATCTCATCAAATAATACCAAGGCCTCTTTCCCTTTCCCATGAATCCCATAGCACGAAATCAATGATGTCCAAGTGACCACATTCCTCCAGGGCATCTCAACAAAAACTTGGTGTGCCTCATGCAAGCACCCACATTTTGCATACATATCGATCAAGGCATTACCAACTGCAATGTCTGGAAAGAACGCAAGCTTCAGAGCACTTCCATGGACTCCCTTACCAACTCTCAGTTCTCCTTCTTGCCCACACGAGGTCAGTATGCTTGGAACAGTCATCACATCCATTCTCACCCCATCTCTCTGCATTTCACAAAACATCCTCAAAGCTTCATTCCCATACCCAGCTCTCCCAAACCCAGAAATAACCACGTTCCAAGCAACAACATCTCTGTGAGACATTTCATCAAACACTTGTCTAGCGTCAAACAAACTTCCACATCTTGCATACGTATCCACAAGCCCACTACAGACGACTACATTGTCGTGATACCCAGATACAATCACACAACCATGAAGCTTCCTGCCCGACAACAAATCATTCATTCCAGAGCACGCCTTGAGAATGTTTGGGATTGTGTAGTGATCTGGATGAAAGCCCATCTTCCGAAACTCATTAAAGATGCATAGAGCTTCACTCCACAGCGAATTTTGGGCGTAAGAAGCAATCATGATGTTCCACGAGTGCATATTTCTGCGGGGCATATCGTCGAACACTTTGCGCACGTCTCCTAAACACTGGCATCTCGAGTACATCAGCAAGAGATCCGTCGATAAAACCACGTCCGGAAGAAGCCCACCAACCAGAATCTGCGAGTGAGCGACCTTACCTCTCACCAACGACTCGAGAGAGACGCAGCTTCTGACAATAGAAGACAGCGTGGCTGGTGATAGAAGATTTCTTTGAGCCATTTCGTCGAACATTTTGCATTGCTACCGCGATGGGTCAAGCGTTGGAAGAGATGGAAACGCATGCTGTGTAGAGGATCCTACGCAGCATCGGTGTGCTTGGTCCAACAAGTGTCATCAATCTCAAAGATGGACGGTACATAATGCCCATGTTAAGGGCCGTTCATCTAAGATGGAAAATGTGGCAGGGGGGCTAGTGCAGATTGCTGGTGGCTTTAACCAGTGGGCTCCGTAAGGGTTTGGTTGCCAGTGACCCCACCCAGGGTTTACCTAATTACCTCGTATAGGCGGGCGGGCCCAAGTGACCAGTTCTTGGCAAGGTTCCTCTGTTCATCATCATCATTATATATATATATATGATTTAGCGCCATCAAAGACCGCCACTAATTCTTTGTATGAAAAAAACTGTTTTTCGCGGCAGGCATGCATGCATGCATCCAACTAACAGTGGACTAAATGTTCTCATCAGTGTAAACCTTTTCATTCAAATTGACTTCTTTTACCACCGCAGGGTCACCGGCATGGCCAGCGGGGTGGTTATGAAGATGTTGAGTTGAAGACCCTGGATCAAACCCTACCGTAGTTTTCAGAGGTGAGTCATGTAAGACAGGGTGGTCGTGAGTGAGGGCCCACCTGGGGTTTTTCCTCCCTTCGGCAAGGGTTCCTTGTCATTAAAAAAACAAAAAGATATGCAGGCAGGGCACCATTGTTGAAACCTTTAATGCCTACTGCAACCTACTACGGTAATACTCTCGGCTTCAACTTTAGCTTTGTGGCAAGAGACGTGCCATATAGGTATCAAACTCACAACGTCTTTCAATCAAATTGGATGTTTTTAAGCCAACCCACTTAGCGAGGGAGGACTTTTAGTTAAAAAGGCCAAAGAATAGTTCGCTCTGTGCTCACCACATGGCTCAGTTTGTCTGGTAGGAGCTGCTAGTGCACGTGACCTGGGACGTTGAGGGCTTTTAGTTTGCTACTGCAGCTTGGGCCCCCACAAGAGACAAGTTGTATCCCAAAGATAGAAGGTGATGAGGTGCAGCATTACACTAAAGTGTGCAATCACATTACACCTGATCTTCCCTCCCTAGTAGCTCTTAGGGCTAAGCAAATTGCATTTTAGTACTACACAGCACTAAAAAATTAAATTGTGCTTCTTTAAAACCATAATGTTTATCATGCAATTTGATCTCCTGTAAGTTGTAGGAACTTATGAAAAATGGAAATAGATAAACAGCTAATGACTAGGGATGGCAGTGGACCGGGGGAAAGCGGGGCCCCGCCCCACCTCGCCCCATTTGGACCGGGGATAGAGGGCATGAAACGGGGATGAAGGTTAAAATTCATCCCCGTGCGGGGATGGACTGGCACGTTCCCCCGCCCCGCCCCGCCCCATCCCCTTTATATTTTCTCTTATTGTTTACTAACCCTAACTCCCTAAGTTCCTAAATCCTAACCCTGGAGTCGGGCCGTCGCCGACCACCGTTGGCCGACACCATCTCTCCCTCCTTCCATCTCTGTCGCTGCCTCCCCAAGCCTCTCTCTCTCTCACGCATGCGACGGAGGAGAGTTTTTCACAGCACATCACCGTCTTCAATGCCTTGATCTCGATTTGCTGTCATATTGCAGTCCCTCTTTCTTGCTGGAGGACTTGGATTTTTGTCATATTGTTGTTATTCCATCTCTGGTATCCTCTCCCTCTCTCTTTGATGGTTTAATGGGTCTGATGCTAACAGTAGTCATATTTGAAACCCAAATTTGGTCCTTTATGGTTGCCATTGAAGATGATGGATCTGTTTTCATTATTGATTTTCTGTTATGAATATAAATTTTATTGACTTGGTTTTTTTTCCGTAAACTTGAATTGTAAGTGGATAATGCTTTGTGTTTGTCATCATTTTTGCGTATATATCAACAGTGTCTCTATTTTTCTATCAAATTTAGAGGAATGTGACTGTTTGGTTGCCCATTATGAGGATTTTCTATGATTCTACTATCAGTAATCGCATGAAGTGGGTATTCTTGTGAATGGTGATGACTATATGATTTTCTTATAGGGGACGGGGGCGGGACAGGGCGGGGTGGGACGGGGACGGGGACGGGGACGGGGCGGGGGCGGGGATTAGAATGTTGAGACGGGGCGGGGTGGAGGTCCAAAGTCTCCCCCATCACGGGGGTGGACCGGGGATGAAGGTTACATTTTAGAGACGGGGTGGGGGTGGAGACCTTGTCCCCCGCCCCACCCCGGTCCACTGCCATCCCTACTAATGACCACAACATTCTAAAAACAATTTGCTGAGAGAAAGAGATGTTTTACCTACAGTATAACCTTAACAAATGATGTTTATGAGTGGATAATAAATTTTAAAATGTCCTTTCTAAGAGAGAGAGAGATGTTTTGGGGGACCTCAAGTCAAGGATGTTACCAACTGAAGGCCTGTCAATGTGTGGCATATAGTGACAAACGTTTTTATATATAGGCAAAATCTTGTTTTTCAAAAACTCGCAAGAAATTGAAAATTTTTCATAAATCTTACATTTTTTGGCAAAGTCTTGGCAATAAATAAATAAATAAATAAAATATTTTTATAAGAAAATATTAATAAAAAATATTTAAAATAAAAATACATGGTTTTTTTATGATAAATAGCCGTTTAAAACATAAATATCGCATTTAAATTGCAGTATTTATGTTTTTTCATAAATCTTGCAATATTTTAAAAATCTTGAGAGAAATTACATTTTTAAACTTTCAGGCAATTTATCATGATATTATCGCGAGATTTTCATAAATCTCGCAATATTTGTCACTATGATGTGTGGTTGGTGATAAAGTTTTTCCTTAGCTTGGGCCAAAAAAAACTTAAGAATAAAGGTGGTAACCTAGCCAAATGAGCCGAGCTCAAAGTATTCAAGCATGGCTCATTCTTGTGGCACGCCAGATGGAGTTTGAGCTAAACAAGTCAAGTTCCAGCCAGCTTGTTTACAGAAAGAAAGTACTGTTTTAGAGCTTGAAGAAGAAAGATTACAAAAAATTGCATCATTTGAGAGATAGAAGTAATAAGATTTTACCACTATACCTATTTTTTGCAAACCAAATAGTTTGATCATATATTTTACATATATTATATGAAGTAAAATATATCTAAATATATCTTTTACTACTTAATAAGCTCATATGAGTCGAGCTGAGCCGAGTAGCTATTTGTTCATGTTCAGCTTGCTGAGCCAGTGTTACGAGTTTGAACTAACATGAGCCGAGCCACGAGCAGTTCCGTTTGATTCCAGCCCTACTTAAGGATGGATAATAAGTTGAAAATATCCTTTCTCCTCAAAAAAAAAACCTTTCTGATCATAAAAAGATGTTTTAACTACAGGATAACCTTAATGAATGATGCTTAGGAGTGGATAATAAATTAATAATGATTTCTATGAGAGAGAGATGTTTTAATACTTAGAAATGCATAATAAATTAATAATGCATTTTCTATGAGAGAGAGAGAGAGAGAGAAAGATGATAACAATTAATCGACTATTTGAGTTCACATTTTTAATATGCTTGTGCATATTTATCTACTGTTTAAATTGGGCTCATATGAAAGGATTGAAGAAGGACGTGTATCTTAAAATATCTTGCCTAATAATTAAAATAGTTATATCTAAGAAGTGTGTGTATATATATATATATATATATATATATATATATATATATATATATATGGCGCTGACGAAAGGTTATTTAGGAACCATTTTGGTGGGATATACACCTTTATGAGCGTGAGCAACAACTTTTTTTACACCAACGGTGAGGGGAAAACCAATTTAAATTTTGCACCATGCTCTTTAAATTCAAAAAATGACCGTACCTCAAAAATGATGTGTTTTCAAAAATGCCCCATAATTTATCAAATTCGTAGAATTTACAATTTCATAGGTTTCTATTTTTTATGCTTTTACCTCTCGCATGTGAGAATTTTTTATTTTCTCAAGTCATGACGTTAAAATAATGCACCCATAGAACTCGTCAATAGAATCACATCTGAGGTTGTGATATTCTAAAAAAGATTGCAACTCATGACAAGTTTCGCATGATAACCTGCAAAAATCATAAATTTTGCGAAAGTCTGATAATTGCGAACGAGTATCACAAGACACGTTGCAAAAATTCTTTCAAGCGTTTCGAAAGTCCGTACCTTGCAAAATTTTGAAAGAGTATCGCACGATGTATTGCAAAATTACAAAAAATTATGAAATTCAAATATTGTGAAATTTCTTATTCGAAACACACATACATTGTGAAATTACTTTTGCTTATGAAATTTCATCCCATATAAATTATGCTTCGTTACTCAACCCCATTTTTAGCGTCCCTCAAACAATTTTTTTCGCAACCCCAAGCATTCTTGTGGTCCCCAATCCTTCTCACAATCTTTCGATGACAATCAAGCAAATATTTTGGTGGGCAACAACTTTGCGAAAATCACTCATCGATTGTTGTTCATTGGAAAAACCTTGAATTTTGCCCCCACACCCACGAATCTTCTGCAAATATTTCAGTAAAAACCATCGGCAATGACTTCATCGATGTAATTCCTCAATTGGTTTTTTTTTGGTAAGGTTATTACTGACGGTTAAGTTTTTCAGTGAATAGTTTTTCATTGTTGTTTTCCTGATATTTTTTTTAATTGGTTGTATGTATGAGTTACTTCCCTCGGCTCGCTTGTTTTTGCATGTATATTATCCAGTTTAATCGATTTTGGGAGGGGGTAATTATTTTCAGTGTGTAGAACATTACACATGAGTTTCCTTAATTTTTTTTTATTTTTGCATGTATATTATCCAGTTTACTATTGTTATCGTATGAATTAAGTTTTTTATTACGGGATAGTACCAAATAAGATTAAAAACATACAATTTACATGTATCATCATAAAAAAGAAAATAAAAAGACAAATGAGCAATTCGAGTTCTAAGGATTTGATAGTTACATGATGATTTATGAGACACATCTTGACACGTACAATAGGCTTGCCACAACGATAATGAGGGATCTTACTCCAACACCAAAAAACTGATTGTCAAATCCTTTTCAACAAAAATACAACCTCAATGATCTACATCGTAGAAATTTACACTCATCCAAGCAATTTTATACACTTTTAGCAAATCAGCAACTAAAAAGGAATTTCGCAATACAAGTGCGATGAGAATAAGAAATTTCACAATATCAAATTTTCACAAATATTTTGAAATCTCACAATACTTTATCACTACAAGAAATCTGCATATTGGCGACAAATGTTATCTATCGCAAATTCATCGCTAAATTGTTTAGCGATGGATAACATCTGTCGTAATTCCTTGGTCGCTAATTAGCAACAGAACTGATATGGCACTACTTTCGTCACTAATTTGTGATGCATTAGCGAATGCCATGATCCGCCGTGAGTCCGTCACTAAATAAGCATTGATTTGGTTTGCGACAGATACATATCCGCCACAAAAATTTAACGACGAATACGTATCGACCGAGCCCACCTCTGTCCTAGACCTCCACTAGACTCCCAGCCCCTCCACCACCACCATTGTTTTATCCTAGACCTCCACCCAATTCTTTCGATCGAAGCCTGGCTGTGCAGCTCGGCGCCATCGAGCAGCTCATCGAGGCCGCCGGTTTTGTCGAGGCTGGAAACATCACTCTCGCACAGGAGATATTGGCGCGGCTCAATCATATCCTTTCTCCAATGGGGAATCCCCTCCACCATGTTGCCTTCTACTTCAAGGAAGCCTTCCTCCTCTCCCTCTTCGACGGCGACCACCACCATTTCTCCTTCCTCTCTCCCATCAACCTCATCCACAAGATCAACGCCTACAAATCCTTCTCTGAGGTCTCCCCACTCTCCCAATTTGCCAACTTCACGGCGAACCAGGCCCTTGACGGCTTCGACTCGACCCACTTCACGGATTGGCAACGTTGGGCTCGGCTTTGCTTAACAGATGAGAGAAAAAAAATCAAAGGATCGGCGACTCACCAAAAATCCCAAGCATCGGTAGTGGAGGGTTTTGGAAGAAAAGGGGGTCGTCGGAATGACAAGGTAATTGTGTCGAATGGTGGGTCGTCGGAGAGTGGGGGCGGAGAAGGCGAGCAGCGCAGGGGCGATCGACAGAAAAGGAAAGAGAGAGGGAGGAAATTTTTTGCGTCCTAGATGGGCCGTTTTATATTGAAAAGTAGCGACGGATTAGCGAAAAAAATATTATGTCTCAAACGTAGTCGCAAATTAGCGACGGAGTAGCGACAAAAAAATTTGGTTGCTCATCCATCGCGAAGTTGCGACTACATTTGAGACGAAATGTTTTTGGCGCTAATTAGCGACGGATTTTGAGACAGAATTTTTTCATCGCTAATTCCACAACTAATTCTAATTTTAAGAATGACTAGTTTTCTCTAATTAATCTGTCTCAAATTTGCGATAAATTATTTTCGTCATAAATTTTCATCACTAATTAATGTTTTTCTTGCAGTGCATGTGATACTCATTTGCAATTTCACAATCTTTTTTGGAATATTGCAATCTTAGATATGGTTTTATTGACGAGTTCCATGAGAGTATTATTTTAACGTGCAAAAATCAGAAATTCTCACATACAAGGGGTATTCATTCGGCGAATTTGATAAATTACAGGGCATTTTTTGGAAACATGTCATTTTTTCGCACAGTACAGTCGTTTTCCACTTTAAATTGTTATAGCGTTTAAAAGAGACGAAAGAAATAAAAATCATTATACTATCCCTACTACTTTTCTATTGTACAGGAAAGCAAAACTAGTTGATTCATTTCCGGCCTGGATCCAATTTTTTATGCCTAACTAGTTACTGGTTCAAATTCTGGTAGACCTGACCATGTTAGTATTTTATATCTGATTCACATAGATAAACAAATATTGGTCACTCCCAGCTGAACCTCTGTCATAACTAGGGCTGGCCATAGAGCTGAATGAACCGAACTGTTTAAGCTCGGTTCCTTATTTTATTGACGGAAACTAGTTGCTTTTCTTTTTTAATATTTTTCACATTTTGGTGGCACCAGCCCAATCATTTCTTGGCCAGTTGGCCGGAAAATGGCTGGCCATATTTTATTTTATTTTATTTAAGTTCTTTTAGTATTTTGGCATGGCCGGACATTTTCTAGGCAGCCACTGGCCAGGCTGGCCTCGCCTAGCAAGGGCAGCACCAACACAGCCATTTCCCACCTGGTGGCTGGCTGGAAAATGCACAGCCATGGTTTCTTTCTTTTTATTTAGTTTTTGAGCTAGCTGGCATTTTCTGGCCAGCCATCGGTCAAAAAATGACCTGACAGGTGTCACCCTCACTGGGTGACATTAGCCTGGCCATAGCTGGCAAAAATATGGCCGGTTTTATTGTCTTTTTTTTTAGTTTTTGATGACCAAAAACCTAAAAAAACAAAATTTGGTTAACCTAAACCGTTTTTAGAAAGTTGGTTTTTGGCAAACCAGGTTTTGCCCGTATCATCCAAACAGGGCCTAAGCTTTCTTAATAAAAAGAGGAAAAGAAGCCCCATAATAGGAAATGTCCTCGACATAGATAAAATAATGCAGGCCATGTGCAAACCAATGTCACAAATAGGGGTGTGACGGTTCAGGTTTGGTTTGGATCTTGGTGGAACCAGACTCAGAACTTATTTGAGATTATGGTACCTTGTTCGGACCCGGGTCCAATTGAACCCGCCATAAGAGAAACTGTACCCAGATCCTATAAGGATTACATGAACCAGACCCGAACCATACCCAGTAAAATAATATTTTTTTATCTTTTTTATATTAAAAATTGCAGATCTAAATCGAAACTCAGGACAGGCCCGGGTTTGGCATGAAATTTCATAAAACATGCCTCGGTCCATATATTAATCGGACCTTTCGGCTCCAGGTCAAACCCGACCCATTGACACCCCTAGTCACAAATATCACTGATATTTTGAGAATATCCTGATTTTTATTATTGCATTTTCAAAAGCCATGTAATAACCAAAAAAAAACTATATCTTCAACATTTCACCTACTTTGGCACATTTTTTTAGCATGATATTAGCATGATAAAAACAGGTTTCGTAATATGTTTATCTATACCATTTATATTTTTAAGGGAAATTTTCAACTACCCCCAAACTTTTGGGTCTAATTCATGAGCACACCTAAAGTTTGAGAGTTTGCAAATTCTCATCAAAGTTTTACTTAGGTTAATCAAATTCCCCAATCATGAATTAAGTTGGGTTGTTCTTAGGTTAACACTAACTCATGTTTTAAAGTTAGCATTTTACCCTTATATTGTGAAATAAATTACTAATTTACCACCAAAGTTTTACTTAGGTTAATCGAATTCCCCAATCATGAATTAAGTTGGGTTGTTCTTAGGTTAACACTAACTCATGTTTTAAAGTTATCATTTTACCCTTACATTTTGAGATAAATTACTAATTTACCTTTATTCTAGAACAATTGCAATGATACTCTAACTCTTGTCCTCCCTAATATAAAATAAAACACTAGTCACTACACCAAATAACCATTTATTTAAAAAAATTAGAAAAAAATTATATAACCATGTTTAAATTCCAGCAAGTCAATCAATCCAATAATGACCCAACGGGCTGTGTTTGGTACGCATGAAGTTTCAAGTTTCCAAATGCAGACTTGGTTGTGCTATCAATGAGACAGCTCATTGTAATGTTGATTGGCTTTAGGGCTGTCAAAGGGTTGAGTACCCAACCAATCAAGGTACACCCGAACCCGACCAAATAATAATTTTTCATGTTCAGGTTTTTGTAGGTCAATAAAATGGAATCTCAAATTCAGACCCGCATAATTTCATAAATTTATTTTTATTAAAAATACAAATAAAATACTCGAGTCAGGTCGGATACTCGCAAAAAAATCATATCCCAAACTCCCGCTGCATATTGCTCAAGTTGGGTTCAAGTTCGCTAGAATGTTTTTTGGTTGTTTTTTATGCCCATACCTAAGAATTTGGATACGGGTTGAGTCAGGTACCTGATTCAAACCAGACCTGTTGACAACTCTAACTTGGTTTGTTGGAATTTAAATATAATTATATAAAAGTTTTTTTTTAATTGCTAATGATTGGTCATTCCGTGTAGTGGTTAATTTTTTTATTTATATTGAAATGGTCAAGAGTTTAAGTATTATCGCAATCAATAGACTTTTTTACTTGACAGCCCTACGATCAAACTTTGATCATACATTTAGAATAAGGTTAAATTAGTAATTCATCTCATGATTTACAAGGGTAAAATGGTAAACTGTAAAACATGAGTTAGTGTTAACCCAATGTTAATTCATATGGAGGGATTTGATTAATCTAAGTAAAAACTTTGGTGTGAATTTGCAAACTCTCACACTTTTGATGTGCGTATGAATTAGACTCAAAAGTTTGGAGTGCATTTGAAAATCTCTCTCTCTCTCTCTCTCTCTCTCTCTCTCTCTCTCTCTCTCTCTCTCTCTCTCTCTCTATATATATATATATATATATATATATATATATATATGTGTGTGTGTGTGTGTGTGTGTGTATTTTCACAAGAAATACTAGAGTTTCCACTGCTTTTTCTTCTCCAAGAATTTCCCAAAGATGAGATTTGTGACAAGCAAGATTACACCTCCAAACACTTATTTAATCGGTTGAATATGTTCTAAAAAGATCAAAACCCTGCCGTGAACAATATGATGATTAGGGATCGAAATGAGATAACTGGATGGTTTGGCCAACGAAGGGGTGTCTGCTTCTCTTAGTTGAACACATAGGGGGAGATCATTTTGACTAATTCTGACCATGGATATCTTTAGCATGGTCAAAATAGTAGGAACCGACTCTTGGATATTGGACATAAAAATTGTATGTAATATTGTGCATGCGATGCCTATGAACTTATTTATGAATTTAAGCCAAACCTGGCTAGTGTTGCCTGGCCTTGGCTCTTTTTATTTGTCACTTTGTCAGGCAGGAGTTTCGGTGCAGAGCTTGACAGGCAGCTCAAATTAGCGCTTAAATAAGCTTCTCCCAAGCGAAGCTCGTGCTGAATTTGAGTAGCTTGAGTTCAGAATCACCAACTTTCCAATTTTATCGTTTATCATTGCTCTCTCTCTCTCTCTCTCTCTCTCTCTCTCTCTCTCTCTCTCTCTCTCTCTCTCTCTCTCTCTCCTGAAGCAATACAGGAGAAAAGCTTCATATTGGATCCAAGATTTGAGCCACATACGCCACTTTTTAATTGAGTATATCAATAGTAATGAGATATAAAAGATCTACTCAAGGCAAATCTTAATGCAATTGGTCCAAGCAAGACTAAATTATGATTTGTTTACCCAAAACCATGTCATTTGACTGAATGAGTTTCCAATTAATATCACCTCCTAGAGCAAGACCCGACAATCAAGCATGACAGTTGAGTCTTGCTTGACTAAGTCATGTTCTTAATATGATCCGGCATAAGTAAATACTTGAGACAATCAATCAATTGACAAAGACTTGTATATATGATCCGGTTAAATCTGAACCTAGATTTGTATATATGATTAGGAAAGATCCCTATGGGATCTAAATATTAGCTTTGTATGCAATCCACAACCGAACATAGCCCATCTGCACATTTGCAAAATCAAACACACAAGCAATGCAAGGAAAATGAATATTTGTTTCCAGAATTTTAATAGTCAGTGGAAATATGCTTGGGTATCAAAAGCCCTTCGATGATGAGTATACTGGTCATTTAGCATGTTAATTAACCTAAAAACTGGAGTGAATAAACATAGCTCACTACAATTTTTTAGCATATTTACAGGGTAGTAAACTTTCTTTTTCCTGGAATTCGACATCAATGCCTACCTGTGATATAAAATTGTAAAGAGAGAATGCATTTGCAGGCTACAAACAATTCATTTTCATTAAACCCATAAAGTGGTAACTGAAGTTACAAATATGAAAGAAACAAAAATATCCCGTTTCTGTGTTGTCTCTCAGGTCCGGAATGACTACTGTACAGGCTTCAAGAGTACATCAACAAAGCTCACCCCATTGGCCTATCAACTGCAACAGGGGTGATACGTCTTCTAGCAGGCTTATTGGCTCCCAAAGTTTCCGCTTGGACAGGAGGCAAATGTCTGCTACTGTTCACATTTGTATCCATCTTTTCATCAACCGTGGATGCAACATTATCAGCTGGTGGACTAACCTCCACAGCAGGCGTCTTTTCTTCAATTTCTGTTGTCAACTTCAAATTCCCAACCATTTTGCTTTTTTCTAATAACAAATGAAAGGAGTACATTAGCTGCAAGTGACGACAGAAGATGTCTTTAGCATTATAGCATGAAAAGTTAGAATGGAGACAGTAAAGTTGGTCAGAAAAGACTTGGCTTCTGTTGGATTGCATAAGCTCAGTCATACTAAAAGAATACTAAGTTCATTGCCCTTAAGAGTAAGAGATGAACAAACTCTGGACTGTTTTGATGTAAATGAAGAAATTAGTGACCCAAAACAAGTTCATTGAAACAGCATGAAATTATTTTCATAGATTAGATTGAGAAGTTTGAAGCTATTTGAAAGTTGAATTGGGTCATGAATTCAACCGACAAAAGATCCTTTTTCCCATAATTTTCCTCTTTCTTTTCCTACCAATGCAATTAAAAATATTTGAAAAGCATGTTGTACTGAATAATATGAACAACAATTACATATAAGTAAATCACAGTTATTTTCAATTGACGTATTTGAGACAACTAAATTTATTGATAAAATATGTTAACAATTAACCAATTTTTCTTAGTTCTTCCACAAACAAGCAAGGAAGCACCTGCATTACATAGTGCAAGGGCACTGTTCCCTATCAACAGTTAGCATGATATTTAAAGTTTTAAACAAAAAATGAAATAAATCCAAAGATACAATGACATCGTTCTCTATTTACAAGTAAAACCTGATAAGAAGATAATCTGAACTGTTAATAATGGGTTATTTGGTTACAAATAGATAAGATTGAGATGAGCAAAGAGAAGCAGAGAGAAAAGAAAAGCACAAAAGACAAATACCTGACATGGATATGGGAGATCCCAGTTCATTGTTTTCGAATTCTAGAACTGTGCAATAGCCATCTTGAGATGAAACAGCAAGATACTTGGCATCAGATGACCTAGAGAAAAATCAGGTGCACCAAAAACAATCAGTGATTGCGTCACTTTATACTTTGTAGCAGTCTGTCCTTCATAACTAAGCATAACTCAAGATTGTTACCTATAAATGAGATTGTTGTATAAAAGATGCAAAAAGGGAAGATCCGTACCATGCAATGTCTGTTATCGCTGAATAATGAAGACCGGCCAAGATTGCTATTGGGGTAACACTCTCTGTGTCATATACACAGAGGGAGTTCAGGGTTGCCACTGCAAACACAATGCGATATGGCAGCTTGAAGAAAGCAGCTGTAATGGACAACAAAGAGCAACTTCATCATCCGAATAACCCATGGAAGCATCTAAACATGAAGTAATATAATAAAAAAAGATTACCTGGATTGGATCCACGTAAACTAAAGATGATGGGACAAAAACGCACAGCCACTATAGGTTTACTGGCACCTGGAAGTTGTAATGCTGGCCTGGCACCAAAATAATTTACGTAAAGAATGTGTAATGTAAGTAGAAACCAAAATGTGTTTTGCAAGTTCGTAAAATTAGTAAAATTTTCTTCATTTACTACACCACTATAAGAATTACATGGAACAAAGAAACTCAATAAAGTTGTTCATTTAAAGCCATGGAATAACTCACATGTGCACATATGAGCATGTGTGTGTTTCTTGTACACATATGCAGGCATGTGAATGATGTTCAATAAAGAGGATCCTTGTAAAAAGTATTTAAGAAAGAAAAACAGAACTGCTAAAAATAAATTCTTGCCTTGAGAGATCTTTCCTTGAAAATATGTAAGCAGTGTTGTAAGTCGCCGAACCATGCGAAAACTTGGAAATACCTGACACAGATTACAGCAAGTCAAATCAAATGAACCAAAACCAATCTTGATATCCACATTAGTGGTAGTGAGTGGAAGCAAACAGCAGAAAGAATGGACAAAATTTGATTCATACTTCAAAGTAGATAATACAACTGGAATAATCAGATAAAGCACTAAAGCATTTCAAAGATCACTCATAAGCACTTTCTTGGGGAAAAAACATGCATTTAGTTACAATATTACCTGCCGGTACAACTAAAAATGACCCATCAGGCGACCATGTCAGTCTTCGAAAAAAAGAAGGCAGTGTCTCGTCATGGAAGAGATGGTGCTTATCTGATGATGACTGGAAGGGTTGTGGATTACATAGTAAACTGATTAAACATGCACTTAAACGGACAAACAAGCATAACAAAGAAAGCAAGTTGTCCAACCTTAGTGTCACCCTTGGTATCATCTTGCTTTAGGGATTCTGACTTTGTCAAAACATGCTGACAAACATAATTCATCTTCTCTTGGCCTTTAGCTTTTTGAGGCTTGTTCATGTATATGCGACAAGTTCTGTCTGAACTAAGGGAAGCAAGGTAATGCCCTAAAGGATCCCATGCGACTCCTTGGACATAGTGCAAGTGAGAATCCAAAATCTGATATGCAGATCCTGCTTGATGGCAGAGCATCAAATGTTGTGTAAATAACATTCCGTTCAAATTATTGAAAAAAAAACACAATGGTGTATCTTCAATTCTGCATGGGAACACATTAGCTTTTTTCTCTTTTGTCAAGCATATATTATGACTTGTTTAACAGGCATGTTCAATACCTTAATATAACAGCATGGCTGATTATCAGAAAATGAATATGGTTTCCTTTTCTAAAGCTATTGCCCAGTTTGCATCACTTTCATAGTCTCCAAAATCCTCTTACCTTTATTAATATCCCATATGATGCATGAATTATCTACAGATCCAGAAATAAGGTATGCACCATCAGAAGACCACTCCAGGTCCAACACATCCTTCCTATGAAAACTGGCTCAAAAACAGGTAAAACGAATGAGTCATTTGAAGCTATGATTAAAGATGGAATTTGACAAAAGAATGATCTTACGATAGTGTCTTCAATACTTTCCAAGTGTGATCATCATCTGTGTTGTGCATCTTCCACAGTACCATCTCTCCACCTGATATTCAAGAAGCCACAGGTTCATCTTTTAACAAGAATGTAATCAAGATACAGCAGAAAACCCTAAATATGTCACAAGCTTTCTAATGGATGAAGCTTCCATACTTGGTTACATTTCAAGTAAGATATGGTAAGCCACCAGTATATAGAACACCAAATACTAAAGATATTTGACAATGTTAAAGAAAAGGAAACATACCATCAGCACCAGACACAAGCAGTTCTCCTGAATAATCAATGCAAAAAATTATCAGTATGAAAGAATCAAAATTTACAAAAGCAACCATTAGCACCGAACATAAACAAGGGTATGAAAGATTAAGATACATTTAAACATTCTATAAGAAGAAGGTGCTAAAATGAGTAATAGGATGCATTCACAGAGTGCAAAAGTGTTGAATGCTGGATGGCCCAAGTTACCAATATCTGTGGTAGAACTGCGAAAAATAAGGAGCAAGGTTTTCCAGCAGGCATAAGCAGAAAATAAAAGCCACGTTCTTAATGTGTGCATTAGGATAGTACAATGATGGTTGTGGTGGTGTACAAAATTAAAGTTTTTTTATATGAAGATATTTAGCCTCAGACAGGTGCTGATGTATTTTATAATTCTTAGTTACAGGTATTGGAAAGGCTTCTGGAACTTCAAACAGTGTTGAAATTTAAGATGTTCTTGTATGCATTATTCTGGAAATGGTTATGAATAAATAAGAGTAAGATTGACAGATCAGGAGACAAGGGTTCGAAATGACTGTTAAACAAAAGAGAAGGGTGTTTACTGGAAGGGTACAAAATGGTTTTGGCATGGCAATGGTATTGGTGGCTCTTTTCCACTTGAAGGAAAGCATAAAAGAAACAAGATAATTGGATTTTCAATAGAAAATGACAATCATATTTTAACACCTCATGGCATAGTAAAAAAGGTGATAATCCATTGGGTAATTTCTTTTTCTCCAGATGTCCAGTTATCTTTGCATCTTGGGTATGTGACATATTGTCACGACCATCCCTCCTTTATTTCAACAATGTGCTTACTTTTGGCTTCCAAAGAAATTTTAGTGTTCTGCACCCAAAAGACTTGAGTACCAAACTATTTAAAATTTAACATAAAATGCAACAATGTCACAAACCATGCATGCACTAGAATCCATCATTGCATGGACCACTGCACCAGCTCAAGCTGCAGTAAGAGTTGGACTATGGATAACTGGCTTTCAAAATGCTAATGCCAATCATACTTTGGACTGTATACATGTATCAACTAGCTGACTCCAGGTGTCACTTAACCATGCCTTCATCTCCTGATATTCAACTTTTTCACAAAAGACAGTGCTAATCAGATCCTGTGTTTAGCCTTCCCATGATACTTAGGGTACAAAGAAATGAGACTCAAGTTATGGTGATCAAAACATACGATATCCTTGGGTATACTGCTGAGGATCTGCCAATTTATATGCACTTGGTTTCTTTGTATTAGCAGTTGGATTTGTTTGTATTACCAGGGGTATCTTTGTGTTTCAAGTTAAAATAAGTTATTCATGTATTTATGTGCACATGTAAAAGAGAAATATTGTCATTGTGAATGTATACAAACAAATCAATAGAAGTCATTTCACATGGCCTCTTCCCTTTTAAGTTTGGCCACAGGCCTTAATTCTTCTTTTCCTACTCAACTGGTCGCTGACAAACTAGATTCAACCACCTCCATTACCTGATGGCGAAAAAAAACATTAAAAACAAATTGTTCCCTTCACATGAGCTCATGATCTGATGAAATACCTCAACAGATTTGTCCCAGTGCCTCAGGGATACGTGTCCCAAGACAAACAAACAAAAGGTGTTCCAGCCAAGAGTTCCACAAGAAGAATCTAAAGTATAACATTTGAAAGAAGAATGAACAATCTGTGGTCATGGGAATTATTGCAACTCTCTCATGAGGTGCTTTTTTAGGTACTCATGGCCATTTCAACACGAGCCATGGATGATTCGCCATTGTTGATTTGAGTAGATCTCTAATGAAGTTACTGAATTAAATATGCAATGGATCTTTTGAATAGATTTGGAATGGAAACTGCAGAACCACAAAGATGCCCCTTTCATTAAACACTCAACTCGAGTTGGTTCAAGAAGGTGATAGTCCTATTTAGATGCCAGAAATACTTGACCAGCATTCCAATACTTTACCTTCATTCAGCTAGAGTTGGCATATTCAATTAGTTAAATATCACAGTTTATGCACAATCTAAAGAAGAGTTATATGGATGTTGCCAAAAGTATACAAAGGTAGAACCCTCAGGTCATCATTGTTCTTTGACTACTTCAACCACCAGAAATGCATAGCCCCAGCTCATCTTTCATGAGCTTTTTGTTAGGGGTTCACCTATCATGCAAAATTACTACTAAGGCTGATATCACACACCACTATATGTGACCTGCTAGGGGAAGGTGAGGCTTTCTGTATCAGTATGATTTTTTTTTCTTAGAAGGATGGAGGGAAAAGACTGACCCACACAAACTGTAAATGATCAATTAGGATTAAAACAACTATATGAAAGAAAGAATGGCAGTGTGGGATCCAAGCTAACAAGAGGATGGACAAGATAGGAAGACAAAGCTGCAGCAGAAGCAAGAGAAACTACTCACCAACACAATAAAAAGAAAAATGTGACACTCTGGAATTGCTTATGTCATGATATGTTGGCAAGAAAGGCTTCAAAAAGGGGGGAGAGAGAGAGAGGGAGAGCAAGAGAGAGATGACAAAGCAACTTCAGTAATTTCTATTAAATCCCTGATCTTTTTAAAAATTTATATATTTACCCATGTCATTCATTTCTGTGTGCTTCCTAAAATAATAATACATGTATGAATTTCATGAACATAAAATATGGAAGGAAAAAAAATCTCATGCTACAAAGTAAACTGCATGGCTAAATGACCATTCAGAAATCTTTCACAATCTGCTAATTGTAACATTGTAATTTATGAATTGATCCCATACTATTCTTCAGCAAAAATCACTTCTGCAATGACAGAAAAAAATATGAGTGCTTACCAGATGGAGAAAAGCGCAAAATATTTACAGCAGAGCTATGGTATGAAAGGTTGTTTTGGTAGCACACTGTTGGGATCTCTTTTGATGCATTACCTTGTGATATCGCCCAAAGCTGTAAAATCAAGTCACTAGGTGTGATGGACGAGACACATAAACAAGCAAATGAAAGTACCAAGTAAAATGAAAATGAAAAAGCCAACAAACATAGGGAACAATCTGTAGCATTCATGCAAATAAGCATGACTCCATTAACATTGCTGATGTTCATGCAAAACAAACATGGATCTATATGCAGTTACCCTCATCTCAAAAAGATAATTTAACCTTTCTAAAATTTATATGGAAGTACCATTCAATGATAGATGACTTGCTTAAGAAACTCAACCAACATGAAACAAACAATTAGCACATAGTGATTCTTCACAGCACCAAACGTGAGAACCGCATCTACAATCAAGTGAAATTTTTAAGTGTAATGAAACAAGCGGAAAGCGAAAGTACAATGTGCACAAGCATAAATATAAATCCATTAAGGGATAATACAAAGGAACTAAGGTATTACACAAGCACAAAGTGCATACAATGGTTACAAAAGCCTAAATGTGCACAAGCACAAGTTCCCAAAGGGACAACACATAATCCAATCAATGGCAAATACATAAGATCACAAGAGGCACTAATAAACACATTCAAAAAAAAACAAAAACATAAAAATAATAATTTTTATTGATGTAGATGTAATGAGATACAAAGAACACAAACAAATGCCTCTTATGGGCAAGTACAACACATAAATGGAGACCACTTATGGGTCAAGATACAATCACACACAATGTCACTTATGGGCAAGAGAGAAACAACTACGCCTTCATCCCAAAACAATTGGGGTCGGCGATATGAACCAAAAAAGAAAATCATTTTGGGTCATCCACATGAATCCTTCTCCTCCAATCATTTCTATCCAATGTCATGTCCTCGGTAAGGTTCAAAGCATTCATATCCTTTCCTATCATCTCCATCCAAGTCTTCTTAGGCCTACCCCGACCTATTTTAACTAATATATTTTGCCATTTCTCCATCCTTCTAACTGAAGCATCATTAGGCCTTCGCCGAATATGCCCAAACCACCATAAACGATTTTCTCTTATCTTATTTTCAATGGATGCAATGCCTACCTTCTTACACATCTCCTCATTTCGAATCTTATCTTTTATTGTATTTCCACACATCCATCGAAGCATACGCATCTCAGCTACACTCATTTTTTGAATATGATATCTCTTTGCAGCCCAGCATTCCGTACCATATAGTAAAGTGGGCCTAATTGTCGTCCTATAAAACTTTCCCTTCAACCGCAATGGCATTCTACGATCGCACAACACTCCAGTTGCACTTTTCCATTTCATCCACCCAACCTTTATCCTATGGTTTACATCTCCATCAATTTCTCCATCCTTTTGAATGATAGATCCCAAATATTTGAAATAGTCATCCACCGATATTTCTTGCTCGCCAAACTTCACTACACTCTCATCACTACTGTGTTGCTTACTAAACCGACATTTCATATATTCTGTCTTACTCTTACTCAACGTAAAACCTCTTGCTTCCAATGTCTGTCTCCATAATTCTAACTTAGCATTAACCCCAGCTCTAGACTCATCAATCAAAACAATATCATCAGCAAACAACATACACCAGGGCACATTTTCTTGAATTGTTTTTGTAAGCTCATCCATCACTATAGCAAATAGGAAAGGGCTTAATGTAGATCCTTGTTGTAACCCAATTGTTATAGGAAAATTGTTTGTCACCCCTCCACAAGTGCGGACATTGGTTACTACTCCTTCGTACATATCTTTAATTATACTAATGCACTTGAGAGAAACACCTTTCTTCATCATTGTCCACCAGAGAACATCCCTAGGTACTCTATCGTATGCCTTCTCTAAATCAATAAAAACCATATGCAAATCTTTGTTTCTCTCTCTATATCTCTCAATAATTTGTCTAAGAAGATGTATAACTTCCATAGTTGATCTTCCAGGCATAAAACCAAATTGATTCTCCGATATCATGACAACCTTCCTCAACCTATGCTCAATCACCCTCTCCCAAAGTTTCATAGTATGACTCATGAGTTTTATACCACGATAGTTTGTGCAATCTTGTATGTCACCCTTATTCTTATATAGAGGCACCAAAGTACTCTTCCTCCACTTGTTAGGCATCTTATTTGTCCGCCAAATCTTGTTAAAAAGATTTGTCAACCATTCTAAACCACTCTCACCCAAGCATTTTCAAGCCTCGATAGGTATACCATCTGGTTCAACTGTCTTTCTTGATTTGATTTTCTTTAAAGCCTCTGCAATTTCTTTCTTTTGAATCTTGCGCATGAAGTCACGATTCATCTCATGAAAAGGAACGGAGAAGTCTCCAAAATCCTGAGCATGACTTTCATTAAAAAGCTTATCAAAATAATCTTTCCATCTCTCCTTAATCTCCTCATCTTTGACTAAAACCCTTTGAGTTTCATCTTTGATGCATCTAATCATACCCAGATCCCTCGATTTCCTATCTCTCATCTTTGCAAGCCTATAAATATCCTTCTCGCCCTCTTTGGTATCCAACTTGTCATAAACCTCCTTATATACCTTATCCCTCGCGTTTCGAACTACTTTCTTAGCTTCCTTCTTTGCTATCATATACTTTTCCAAATTCTCATTATCACAACTTTTACTTAGATTTCTATAACACTCTCTTTTAACCTTAATAGCTAATTTGACATCCTCGTTCCACCATGATGTATCCTTACGTAGCGGTGCACCGCCTTTAGACTCATCCGATACCTCCTTAGCCACCTTTCTCATGCAACCCGTTATCATATTCCACATTGATTTTGAATCCTCCTCGAGACACCAATCAGTTTCCTTAACTACCTGTTCTACAAGCATTCCTTGTTTAGCTCCTTTGAGTGCCCACCACTTAATTCTATGATCTATCTTATGTCTATCCCTTTTGCGGCATTTTCTAATTCTAAGATCTAAAATTAAAACTCTATGTTGTGTAGCTACACTTTCTCTCGGTATAACCTTACAATCGATGCAACAACCCTTATCTCTCTTTTTAAGTATGAAAAAATCTATCTGACTCGTATTAACCCCACTTTTAAATGTTACTAGGTGAGACTCCCTCTTCCTAAACCAAGTGTTGGCTAAGATCATATCATAGGACAAACCAAAATCTAAAATCCTTTCTCCACTTTCATTTCTTTCTCCTATACCATAGCCTCCATGGATACTCTCAAATCCATCCCTATTAATGCCTACATGCCCATTAAGGTCACCGCCGATGAAAATCTTTTCTCCATGAGATATCCCTTATACTACTCCGTCTAAATCTTCCCAGAATTGACGCTTGATGGAAACATCTAAACCTACTTGAGGTGCATAAACACTAATAATATTTGTACCTAATACTAATTTAATAAGTAAAATCCTATCACCCTTCCTACGGACCTCAACTACATTATCTATAAACTCACGGCTAATAACAATCCTTACTCCATTCATATTCCTATTTATTCCTGTATACCAAATCTTATATCCCCAAGGGTCTATCACTTTTGCCTTCTCACCTACCCATTTGGTCTCTTGTAAACATAAAATATCAATCTTTCTCCTACACATAACATCTACTAACTCTACCAACTTACCAGTTAAAGACCCTATGTTCCAAGTGGCTAACCTAATTTTCTGGTCTTGAACTATCGTCTTTACCTTCACCCGTCCAACAAAGTGAGGGAACCCTTGCCTATTTGACACCACACTCGGGCACTGGTGTGACCCGTCGCTCCTAGGCGATGACCTAGCAACCCTTGACCATTTATCATTGCCTCCGGGCCTATAGAGTACTGCGCGTCGCTCAGTAGGAAACGCCCTAACGAAATTCTCATATTGGTTCATATTCAAAAAAAATATTACAAACAAGACGGAATTCATCCCTTATTTATACACAAAAAGGAACAACAAGAACCATTGGGAGTGCTCCCAACGACTAGAAATATAGCAGTTGGTAGCACTCCCAACAACTCTATTTTAAAGACATTATAAGGTCTATAATGCCCTCGATAAAAAGAATAAAATACAAAAAAAAAAACTAAAGTGTCCCTAATGGATTTTACACTTTTACTTATTACATCAAGAAATATATATATATGTGTACAAAACTAACAATATATATATACTTTAACATTCTCCCTCAAACTTATAGTGTAATCACCGAAAGTTTGTTAAGCAAATAATGAAACTGGGGAAAAGGGAGAGTTTTCGTAAAGAAGTCGGCCAACTGAAATTCCAATGTTACATAAGGCAAGATGATGGTCTTCTTCAGGTACACTTCATGAACATAGTGGCAATCAATTTCAATATGTTTGGTGTGCTCATGAAACGTGTGATTGTCGGCTATGTAGTGTTAAATTGTAATACCAATTCAATATAATTGTATATATATAGGAAGATACATGCATTTCATATATATGTGCATATATCTATCTACGTATATATATATATATATATATATAATATTTATTTCTCGTAATAGTTGGAGGGATAGTTTAATCTTTTTGTGCATATCCATTTTCGGATATGTTGTAATTTCCTTTTTTTATTTTTTTATTTTATTCCTTTCTTTTTCTTCTAGGTTAGTGTGTACCTTGGGGAGCCACATTTAGTCGTTGGGCCCCTCCAACTGTCACATTTGTGAGCGTTGAAGGGGCTCCAACGACTAGAAGTGGAGCCCCTCCAAGGTCTCCACCTCTATATAAATGGGGGTCCTCTCCTTGTAATTCATTCATGCTTTGGGTCAAAGCCCAAGTGATTAATAAAGTGTCTTTTTATGCCTTTGTACATTTGTGAAATTTAGTGGGTTGTGCTTTTGTGCACAAGTGTTTTAAGAGTTCTTATTGTGCACGTGTTTATCATCAAGAATATTAAGGTCGTGATCATAGTATCTTGTTGAAGATACTTTTACATGTAGATGTTGTTTTTATTGTCACAACATAACCTTGAAGGTGACTATATGAACCCATATGTCTTCCAATAATCTTCTCAACTACACAATATCAGATATTGTGGCGGTCATGGCATGATACTCAGTTTTGGTTGATGACAACGACACATTTTGCTGCTTCTTGCATTTTCAGGACACCAATGAGTCACTTATAAACACACAGAAACGTGTATTTGGACATCTATCATTAAAATCTTCTCCCCAATCAGAGTCAATATAAGCAATTAATTCGAGTGGGAAGGAAGACAAAACAATCCCCTTATAAATAGAATTTTATAAATATCTAATGATACACATAACGGCACTCATGTGCACAGTGGTAGGGGAATGATGGAATTGACTGGTTGTATCGACTGCATGTAAGATATCATGTCTGGTAATGGTCAAGTATGTGAGGGCCCTAATCATTTGGCGGTAAGAAGTAGGATTGTCCAAAGATGTGCCATCATCTATCTTCATTTTTCCATTTATCACTTCAGGAATGTTCGCCCTTTTCTCATCTGTAATTTCAGACTTGTCTACGATGTCAGAAGCCAACTTGAATTGAGTTAGAAAATAGCCACGAGCGAAATATACAACCCCAATCCCTAAAAAGTATCTAAGAAAGCCTAAATTAGTCATTTTAAAACTTTGTTTTAAAATGTTCTTAATAAAACCAACTCCCTATTTGTCTCCTCCAGAGATGTTCATGTTGTCAACGTAGAGAAGAAGAAGAAGAATACATGCATCAGATCTCTTAATAAACATAGCAGTGTCTATATAACAGGAAGTAAAACCTAGTTTAGCTATAACAGAACTAACACGATCATACCAAGCTTTAGGCACCTGTTTCAAACGATAAAGTATTTTCCTTAAGCGAAGTACTTTTCTAACAGAAACCTCATATCCAGGTGGTGGGTCCGTATAAACTTGAATAAATAGGCCAACATCTAATGGCAGTTGTAGCTATAAAAATTCTAACGGAAGTAATCCCAGTTATTGGGGAAAAAAATTCATTATAATTTATTTTATACTCCTGGGAAAATCCTTTAACCACTAATCTAGCCTTATGCCTCTCTAAAGTTCCATCATTTTTTGTTTTAATTTTAAATACTCATCTACAGCCTATTGTCTTATTTTCATGAGGAAGACTCTTTATATCCCAGGTTTTAGACTTTTCTACAGCATGTATTTCATCATTCATAGCACTCATCCATTCAGGATAATTCTTGGTCTGATTGAATGACAAGGGTTCAAAATAATAAAATTTCTTGGCTAGACAAGCTATATATTGAGGAGTAAAATTTTTGTAGGATACAAATCTATCTCGAGGCTTATGTGTTACTTCAGATTTCTTAAGAGTGTTTGATTCTTGATTTTCTATGCTAGAATATTGTTCTAAGTGATTTGGATGTCTATCACGAGTTCTTCTTCTATATTAGATAACTAGAGGTTCACCATCAATGTCATTAAACTCACCACACCGAATGTTGGATTGAGGTTCATCATTAACAACATCATTGTTGTTTAACACATCATCATTACATTTAGGAAATAATTCAAGAAAAGAGTAATCATCATTTTTTTTAATAGGCACATTTGACTCAAAGAAACTTTCTTGCTCTATAAAGGTAACATTCCTTGACATATAGAGTTTATCATGTTTAAAATCATAACATCTAAATCATTTTTGGCTTTTTTCATAACCAAGAAAAACACAAGAAATGGCTCTTGGTGAAAGTTTGACATTTGTATTTATAAGAACGAAACATTTACATCTAAAGGTCTTTAATTTGAGATAGTCAGGGGTAGTTTTGTAAAGTTTTTCATAAGAAAAAATATTTTAAAGTTTGGTTGAAGGAAGTTTGTTTATAAGGTATATTAAAGTAAGCGCAGCTTCAACCCAAAAATGTTTTGGAACATGTTTAGAAATAAGCAAGGTTCTAGTGGTTTATATTATATGCCTATGTTTCCTTTTGGTCAAACCATTTTGTTCAGTCAATACTATAATTGGTGATTAAAGCATCCAAGGGTAAATAAATCAAAGATACACAACAAAAGAGATTGTCAATCTTTTTCTTCGATACACAATTGTTTTTCTCTTATAAGAATAAATAAGACAGTGAGAAAAAAGCAATGAAATCATGCCAAAATTATCCGTAAGAAGATATTGACTACAATTGAAGAGGTTTTATCAATAAAATTTCAAATTATCGAAGTCCATGGCTCATAGGAGGGGTTGTCAAAAATTCTAAATGAAAACGGAAAGAAATTCTATAATTCTCATGTAATTATAGCATAGAATCCATCATATTCATTCATTCCAGCCTTTTGGTTTTATCCAGTATAAATGAAATATCAATGAGATGGGAGCATTGACCTAAAAAGGATGAACACATTCTTAATTTTTTATCGTTTGAAGATCAAAGATTGTTCTACAACAAAAAGTTTGATATGACAATGGATCAGTTGAACCTATACTCAATAAAGAGTGACTTATTCACTTGGTTTATGGATCATAATTAATAAGTTTATGTAGAAGAGATGGCCAAGTGATTCAAGGCATAGCATGGGAAACATGCTTTCCCATCTTAATCTAATTAAACAATATTACCAGACAGACAATGTATCCAGTAACAAATGATATTGTTATTCTAAGGGTAATGCCTTTCTTTATAGAAATTTATTTTACATTCCTAATTACTGTGATATGGAAAAGAAAAATAAATGAAAGAAGGGGCAAGAAAGAGTGGAGAGTGAATGACAATATGACAGTTGATACCAATTGCTATACATGAATGGGATTGAAATCTGGATTAACCCCCTCTACTTCTTTCAGCAAAGAGGGGACAAAATTTTCCAATCCTTTGCCATTTTAGGTTCAAGTTTGAGGAGAATAATATTCTATGAAATCAATTCATTGATTTTCATACCAACTCATTTACTATCTATTATTTGTTTCACTGCCCCTTTACATTGCAACTAGTGCAGAGTCAAATGTTTTGGTAGTTCTGTATTGAAGGATGAATCCATATGATTTTGAATCAAAGCACTGGATTTTTGTTTATCCTTCATAGTGATAATATCTCAGGGTTTGCAGTGATGACTTGGTATATCTACTAGACAAGCATTAACTAAAATATGTCCGTGGTTAAGTAATTGCTCCAAGAATAGCTGAAGTCACAACAATGTGAGTAACAAAACAGCTGAATGGAACCCCACAAAAATCACAAGCGCAAATCAGCCGAATCCAGTGCTGTTTGTGTCTAATAAGCGAAAATAGACACTAAAAGATAGACCAGTTTACACAACAGGAATTACATTACTGCACCCACAATCTCTTTTCTCTTTCCTTCTAATCATACATGGAAAAATCAATTCAAACACCATCGTTTTGATGACGAACCGTGCCCACTAATGGACTATTCTTGGTTCCAAACTCTAACCAATGATCGGTAATACCCACTTACAAACCAACCTTGATTCTAAATTCAGACCGACTGTTGGCGGTACCCATATGAGAAAATCGGTCATAGCACGTTACCAACTAGACAAATTTCCTAATACGGCCTAAAAATTCGATCATACCAACGCTCCCCATGAGCTCAAGAAATAACCGAAAAAAAACTTTGATAATGAATAGTATGATAAAGAGAGAGAGAGAGAGATGGGTTGCAATTTACCTTGATGTCATGATCCGCACCACCGGTGGCGAGGAGACCGGCTGAGGAGTGGAAATCTAGAGTTAATACGGGTTTGCCATCGTGCCATGTGATCTGAACCGTCCCTCCCTTCATCCCTTTTTCCCCCTCTTCTTCTTCTTCGGTTCCAGAGCGAGAGAGAGAGAGGTTGATTTGCCCTAAATGCTCTTGACGCTCTGGTTATTGGCGGGAAAAACCTCTCTCTCTCTCTCTCTCTCTCTCTCTCTCTCTCTCTCTCTCTCTCTTTCTCTCTCTCTCTCTCCGTTATTTTATTACGTTAATGGCGGGAAAAACCAATCCAACCTTGGCAATATCTTCCACTACTTGGAAAGGTTGTCAATGTCGTTCTTATTTTTTAAAGCTAGTCATTTGGACTTAGCTCGCAAATGGATCGGGTCAAGGGTAGGGCTAGTAAATGAGCCGTGCTTGAAGTGTTCAAGCTTGACTCATTCTTTTGGCGAACCTAGCAGAGCTCAAGCTCATAATGAGTTCTAGTTAAGCGAGCCAAGTTTGAGCTGTCATGTTTATAATAAAAAACACACTGTTTTAGAGTTGGGCTTGAAAGAAATAGGATTAAAAAAAAACACATGTAAACTATCCAAAGAGCCGAGACTATCCTACAATTTCAAACTATGCGAGAAAAAACATGAGCCGAGTCACGGGCAGCTCAGCTTGTTTCCCATCCTTAGTCAAGGATACCCTTGACAGCAATCCATCATTGTCAATGGGAGCCTCTCCAATGCCGTTCATCCATGTGATGAACGGCAACCAACCATCGTTTGAATGCTTACCTCTTATATGGGTTCCACAATCTTTTTTAGAGAAATTTTCAAAAACTCACCTATTTTGGCAGTAATAAAAAACATAGCCAAAATTTCAATAGTGTTAAAAAAGACACCTAAACTTTTTCATGGCTTATCAAAAAGCCCAAGGTTTGTTTCTGTTAGAGTTATAGTTAAATGTGTGCTGCAATTGCTAAAACTTTGGTGTGTTTTTTATTTTCACCAAAACTTTAAGTGTGGCTTTGGAAAACTTAGAAAAAAAATGAACTTGAATCAGCTTGGGT
Organism: Nuphar pumila; assembly: GCF_984573655.1. Classification (NCBI taxonomy): domain Eukaryota; kingdom Viridiplantae; phylum Streptophyta; class Magnoliopsida; order Nymphaeales; family Nymphaeaceae; genus Nuphar; species Nuphar pumila. Next base: position 114,175,260 of record NC_143253.1, on the reverse strand, counting down.
TAAAGATAATCCAAGTTACATTAACAGAAATGTGTTTTTGGTTAATAAAGCATAAATTTATGTGCGGTTTTAACAATATCAAAATCTTAATTGTGTTTTTTATGTCACATTCTATATGAACAAGAGATGTCTTCAAACAATATAGAGAATCAAACAGAATTTTGTATAATGAATCCTTTAGGGAATTGAATGGGGTATCAAACAAGATGGATTTCTCTAATTATTTCTAAATCCATTTGTAACCATTTCTATCTAACCCATTTCCATCAAATTCATGCAATTACTGTCTCCCAGGCAGAGCCTCAAATTAAAACACAGTAAAATATTAGCATGAATGGATCTTAAAATAAAAGTAACATATGTATTTGGATCATATTCTGACTAATTTAAACCCAACTTGTTTGTATTCAAAAACATATTGTTACTCTGTGTATACAGAGCAGATTTTGACCAATCTAATTAGACTTTTTTTTTAGATTAAGAAATGTATTGAAGTACATCTTATGTATGTATATGCATAGACCTTAACCAAGTACAATCCATTTGCAAGTTTTACATGTGAATGACAAAGAAAATAAAAAGGAAAAAAAATTGCTTGTTTCCAGCCTTTTTGATAGCGGATGCAATATTACCATGTAAAATTTGGATCTGGATTTTTGGGTTATAGGCTTGAACCCATTGCTTACAATCATATTTGGATTCAGATCAACTATGATCCAGCTGGTAACTGATCCGTTTGCACCCCTACTTGCCTGTGTCAATTTTCAATGACCAGTGACTTGAACTCACTCGAATCAGTAGAGATCCAATTTCTAATCTGGCAAACAGAGCCAAAACCTCTGAGAGGGAGATTGGTAAGGACTGTCATAAGATTGGACGAGTGATCCCATGCTCCATAACCCATTTGGATACATAGTTGTCATACAATGTGTTCAAACAATAAGGTTAGTGTGGATTTTAGGTAGTTGAAGTGGGCTCATTTTCCATGATTCCATCTACGTGTGGGAAATAAAATTCAACATTTCTAAAACTTGCGAGAGACACATGGGAAACTCGTTTCACACAATGTGAGAAATCTATGGAAAAAAAAAATGTTTCTCATCACACAGAAACCCTTTTCACTTTACATAAGAAACATGCTTCCCTGGTATGGTCCCTATACATTTCTCGTGTATCTTATATGTTTCCTTTGGACATGGTTGTATAACAGGTAGGGGTTGGCCTAACTTAGCTTTCTCTGTCGAAAAAAAAAAAGTATGTGGCTTGCTAAATAAAATTATTGTAATTTTATAATTTAGTGCACATTTGCTTTGGTCACAAATGGGGATCACAACTGAGAAAAAGTAGCAGTGATTTGGTCCCAAGGTTAATCTTTCTAGTTGTGACTATAATTCAAGGCAAGAATAATCACCTGACAGCAGTGGCGGATCCAGAAGTTTTTTTTGGGTGGGCAGACTTCGGGTGGTGATCATCGACCTCTGTCGGTGGCGCAGTGGCACGAAGCTTCCATGGTGGTGAAGATCATACATCGAGATCGAAAGCCTGTTTCCGTAGTTGAGACACCTCCTTCTCGGTGGTGATCCAGCAGCAAGCCGAAGGTCTTCCAACTGAGGTGCCTCCTCAGCACTCTCTCGGAGGGGACGGTCCTCGCCACAGCATCGAGGCAGAGCAACTCTGTATAACAGGGAGGCGTGATCTCCACTCCTGCACGACCCTGCTCTGATCTTCTTGAAAGAATGCAACCTCCAAATCGTGGGGAATGAAGAAGAAGACCCGAGTCGTATCATGTTTTGACTCGGTTTCTAATTCTGGGGTGGGCGACCGCCCACCCCTGGCTCTGCCACTGCCTGACAGTCACAATCACAAATTGTACTTTCTCACTTTTCACTAACTTTGAGAAAGTACTGTCATTGTGATTTACAATCACTACTTTTACTAAAATTCTTTAATGTCTCTTACGTGATTTATAAAAATCTACCTGAAAGTTTAAAACGGCAATTTCTCATGAGATTTTTTAAAATATCGTCAGATTTATGAAAAAACATAAATACCATTATTTAAACACGATATTTACATTTTAAATGGCTATTTATCATGAAAAAACATGTATTTTATTTTTAAATAACTTTTATTAATATATAAAAAATAAATTATAAATTTTTAATTTGTTTTTTATTACCGAGATTTTACCAAAAAAAATTATGAGATTTATGAAAAAATTTCAAATTCTCACCAGCTTTTGAAAAACGAGATTTTTGGGGTTTTTAAGGTTTGTCACTGTGACTATGTGTGGTACATTTAAACTCACTGTTTTTGGGGACTTGCTATAATTGGTGTACTTTGAGATACAGACTTCAGTTGTGGGGCCCAACGTCTGTGATCAAGTGCAGATGGTAACAATGTAAGCTATATATAGCCTATATTAGCGATATATTGCCATCTGCTTGAGAGCCTGTAAATTTATCAAAAAACAGCAAAAAAAAAAAGGTATCACGACAAGTTTTGAATAAAAGCTATGATATTTTCCTTTCTTTTTGTTCTTTTTTCATATTGTATCTTCCAAAATGACGTGGGCTTTGGAAGAATCCTATTTTTAAGGTATTCGTTTGAGAGTTTAAGGTTTCTCAATCTATTGACATTTTGTCCCCCATTTTTATAGAAGGTGACTTTCTTTCTTTCTTTTTTTTGCTCTGTTATCTTTTTTTTTTTTGTAATTTATTTTTCTTCTGGCTTTGTGGGTTTGCCGAGGTGAGAGATATAATCTATCTAATTATGTGCAAATCTCTGTAGGTTGCACTCTAATTACTTTCATTTTTTTTCATGACATTGTTTTTTGTTCAAGTATAAATTCCTTTAATTCATAGTACGGTCCATGTAACGACCCCAATCCATAGCTTTTAAAAATGCAGATTTTTTTTTTTTTTTTAAGTTGCGGAAACCTTCCCAGAGATCTGGGGTCCTCACAGTTCCACTTTCCATTGGATAGCCCATCCACCACAATCGAAGTTGCAATTATCATCCATATCAACCAACTAAAACTCTTTTATTAATGAGTAAGAAAATTTCAAAGACAAGGTTTTCTTCAACTGAAAGTAAAGTAACAATTGCAAAATTTAAAAGAACTGAATGACAAAAGAAAGAGCCAATATATCCTCTACTGAAGCTGACAAGCCCAAGTATAACTCAGCCATCCCCAGATGCATGTCCAACTTCACTGTTCACCATTTCCTGTGAAAAACCAACAAAGTAGGGTGTCAGAACCGAAATTCTGAGCACAGCTATTTCTAAAGAAATAGGTGAGAGAAAGAACATGAATAAGATTTCATGCAGTGATTTGATTGAGTACAGATATAAATTTTGCAACATTCAAATATCTATAACTACCAACAGTTGCATATACTTATCAGTCAAGAACAGTAAAGCAATGTCACATATCAATAACTAAATAACCAAACCTTTCAGCATGATTTCACAAAGTAAAGCATATGCTACCACCAAATGATGTCATGATATCAAGAATGATCCAAACATGCATGATCTAATGCATAACAGAAAAATGCATGATTATGTGCAATGCATGATTTCTTCTGTTATCTTTCATTTAAGTTTCATCTTTCCATATGCATGCCCTATTAGATGCACACATCCTTAAGTTCCTCTTTTTAATTACCGTGGCCCGCGGATACACCAAACGGGTACAAACCCTGAGGTCAAGTAAGTTCCTAGGGTAGCTTAACACACAATTTGTATTTTATTACTGGGTTCCAACTTAGCTCTCGACCGATATCAGGAAACAGCACCATCCATCGGAACATTAGACCTCCACATCTAATGTCGGAGACACAAGGGACACCCCACGCCCACATGTGCCACTTCCTTGGTACCATAAACTCACAGTTGTGACTAACACACCACTCCCGGGTAAAGTGGCAGGCTCTCCCTAAAACAGTGGCCAGGAGAAGAACCTCAATATCGGGTTCAAGGGCAACAACGCACACAGAGTTTTTGTATCCTCACAGTCTCCCCAAGACCGGATATCTAAGATTCTCATACTCCAGATGAGATATCCCAGAATGTATATTACACTGTTCTTATTCATTGTTTTTATTAAAGTTCATTCTTTAAGTTTGCAACACCATATGCAAAAGAAAAGTGAAAACCCGCATCCTCCCTTGCGGGGACCCATTCGGGACTCCAGCCCGTATACACCACTAGAACAGTGTAGTAAAGTGCCAAACCATCTTATGTGGTTTAAGTGATGCAGCTAAAAACATATATAAAAGAAAACCCAACCCATGGCTCTTCAGGCCGATGATGGTCTATTTAGGCCATCGAGGCATCACATCATAAAACAAAAGTAATGTTTTATTTACAACACTACGCCAAAGTGCCAAAAGCATGTGCACTTATGAAAATCATAAATCCAAACATATGCATGTCATAATGCATTCATATGCATTTTCAATATGTGTGTGTTACCTATATCACATATTTAACCAAATCCATGGTTTCTTTAAGTGTGTGAGTGTACATGTACCAATTCACACAATAATCAAGCGTACGAGTTCAAGAAGAATTAATAATAACTGACTCATGTTCACACCCATGAGTACCATAATCATAACAGTCAAATGAAAGCATAAACCTCCCCGACAGTGTTTCCATACAATCCCATACCCCAACTTTTAAATAACACATGAACTTTAGACAAAAGTAAAATGTTCAGCTAGATACAACAAAGCAAGATACAATACATATAAAATTTCAGTTTTATGTGTCCATCCTCCCTAAACAGTGTAACATGAGCAATATTATACACAACTGAAATTTCCAGGTTATGTTGAAATGATCCCACGCTGCATCTTACAAACTTTGAGCTTAACCACACTCAGGCACCATCTTATGCCAATAGACAGCCTACAGCATCACATTAGGTAATGCATGCGAGATCCTATCGGACTTTAACAGTTCATGAACCTATCAGCAATATATTACACCATTCATGTTTTAATGGTTTAGGACTTTGTATATTCATTTGTGAAAATAGAAAATTTGATTTACAACATTCGGCTAACTATGAAAACATATGGAAATCAGCCCTGTTAATAGAAATCAGGACATGTATATATATATATATATATATATATATATATATATATATATATATATATATATATATATATATATATATGCTGTAGAGACAGAATTAAAAACCCTTTGGCATGAGCAGGTAAAACAGGCATATCAAACATAAAATTTGCATGGTACGTAGGGCTGCCCCTTTCAAACACAATTAATCTAATGCAGGTATACCAGCAACCATTCAAGCTGTTCATATCCCCATTGCCGCATTCGTACAACTCCCTGTTTTACAATAGAATTTTTATTCCTATATGGCAGTAACACCACCCAAAGATAAGTGGGTCCCTAACTAGTCCATTCCCAGCAAAATTTTTATTAAAGCTATTCAGTAAGAAAAATAGTTTTGTTTTTAAAAAGATACACAAGTTCAATCTCAGTCTTAATGTCAATTACTATTAACTTTAAAATCAGTCAAGTTGGATGATATTTAAAAGCTTTGAGACTACTCATTCATATCGATTATTCTGTCTAAGTTGACAGAAGTATTAGATGCTAATATTAGGCTCAGAAATTTTAGTTCAAAAACAGTAACTATAAGACCACTCCTTCAGGATTCCTTACATATAGATAAACCCTTAACAGGAAAACAAACCCACCTAAAAGATAATTGATCAAAATCTCTGAAATGTATGCAAGGACGTTGTTCCACATGGGTGAAGTATAAAGCACTCTTATTAAAATCAGGGTTGCCGTTCCACCCTAATCAAGCTTCACTCATCTAGAACTTCATTCCAGCAGAGACACAGACTATAATTATCAGTTTTGTATGCTCTTAACCCGAGATTCAAGCTTAATATAACAGATGATAATTTAACTTCATGTAAGGGTAAACCCTGAATGTTGCTGATGTGGATAAGAAATCACAAAAAGGTACTTTGTACACAAGCAACCATCTAAAGTCTGAAATCATTAATCGACTAAAAAGAATATCCAACTCAAGATTACAGCTATGTACAGTTTTCCTCATGATGATTGCTAGAGCAGTTCATGCCTGAAAGAACAAGTAAAGTGCACAGTGCCCTATGGACACACTTTAATTAATAGGACAGCCGATGCATTAAATTTTCATATAGTTGGCTCCAAGCCATTATCTAATACAGCCAAAAATCCAGGATAATCCAACAAATCACCACATTAATACATGCTAAGTATTAAAATTTCAGAAATTACACTAAATCAAGAATCAATTAGGGAAATAAAATTTTATTTAAATAGAAACCAGAACCACAACCAGAAAACAATCAGATTCCCTTTTTTGTAAATTCATTTACATGCACCATAATCTTCGTTTTATCACAAATCGACCCCAAGCATCCACAATCAGGTTCATCGAGTCCCCAAAGAGGAAACCCCCAAACCTGGGGTTGTCCATTTTGGGAAAATCGGGAATCCCACGACTGGGGTTATCCGATACCCCAGTCGAATCCCAAATCGTTGTGATTTAGGGATTCTGCAGGGTGGGATTAGGCAAGAAAAATACCCAAATCCAGTTGGGTTGAAAAAAAATGTTTTCGGTTTAGAGTTAGGCACAAAAACCCCAACCATAGCTAGGGTTCCGAAATGGGGTTGTCAGCTAAACCCCCAAATCGGTTGTCGTTACTACTCAAAACCCCCGATTTTTTTTCTCCTCTCGAAAACACACGCACGGAATCGAATCCCTATTCGATCCCTCACCATATTTCCAAGAAGACCCGTACCTGTTTGGAGCTTTTCCGACGATCCTTTCGGCGATCGGAGGCTGCCGTGGCCTTCGGTGGTGTCTGGTGGCCAAGGCTCCACTCACGGCTGCTGTCGTGGTTGTTGGTGGCCGAATCTCGCCGGCGACCTCCTCTCCTCCGGCGCACGCACACAGACAGAGAGAACGAGAGAGACGAGGGAGAGAGATGAGGCTGAGTGAAGAGGGTGAAACCCCCTCTCCACTCCCCTCCTTTATCGGCCCCATGCCCCCCTTCTTTGCCGAGATGGGCGCGGGGTCGTTACGCTCTGCGTAACCCCCCTGCCCCTGCCCCCCCCCCCCCCCTTTCTGTTTTGTGTTAGGTTTTATCGGGCAACCCTTATCGGGTTGCCCTTTTCATTTAACAGGGCAGAGATATGGGGTGGGGCTCGGGTCCGAATCCGAGACCCGCAACCCGGCCCCAAGTCAAAATGGGTCCACAAGTGGATCCAAATGGATCCACTGTGGATCCTCGAATTAAATTAAAATTTTAAAATTGAAAAAAATTATTTATCTATTATTATCATTAAATCAAGATTTCAAATAAATAAATCCTAATTACCCCCCTTTATGGGTCCTAGATCCGAAATATGGATCTAGGCCCAACTTGAATAATTTGAAATATTTTCTAATAAAAACTTCGGGTTTTACAATCCAAGTTTTCTATTTTGTTCCAATAATTTGGTAGCTTTTATTTTTCATTTATGTTTCAGTTGAACATTTCCTACAATGAAAATTGCTTTCTAAAGAGCATACTTTTGCAATTTTTTGTTTTCATCTAAGCTCAAATGCAGGGGCGGAGCCACATTGTGGGGTAGGGTGTATGGGCCCACCCTGGCCCGGACTGCATGTAGGCAGTGCCCCATAATAGGGTGGGCATTACCGTGACACTTTAAATTTTGTATCTCGAAAATCATAAAATTATTATTTTTTAAATACTTTTATAAAATTGTAGTGAAAAATTCAAATGGGACAAAAACTTGGCATGTTACTTCTTGATCACATTAATTTTCATACATGCACTTAATTCAAAGATTAAACATTCATAAATCAAATAAATGTCTATTATATTTTAAAATTAATAATAATAATCTATTTAAATTTTAAATCAAATAATCAGAGTCTCAAGCATTCTAAAATGCTCACAGTCCAAAACACTCGAAAGGATGGGAAAGGCTTAGCTCGGTCCCCGCCGCGACCTTCCGCCATCACACGTGAATTCACTCGCTACCTGAAATTATTTAAAATCTATAGGGTCAGACAAATACTGTCTCAGTAGAGTAGAGCTATTCAAAACATATAAATTAAAACAACTAAGCAAAAATATCTTTGATCTTTCATTCATTCGACAATGTTAAATATAACACAAATATAAACATGAATTTTTAATATATCATTCAATCATACATTTGTATTATTACCTTCAATCAAGCATTCACTTAAACATGAATTATTAAAAATGCATAAACAGTTAAAAATGCATGCACTTACCATTACAGAAGTCATCGGTATGCATGAGTCATTAATTATTTTTAATTAGTTTTTCTTTCTTATATAATGCATGTTATGTCTATCTAATGCATAATTATTTAGGTTTTAATTCTTAGCCTTGTGGGTACTAACACAGGCTTAAACCAAGATCATGGCCATGACGCAGACAATATTTTCAAGCATGAGTAGCTTTGGCCTCGCTAGATACCTTTCACCAGTCTTACGAGTGAGGGACGAGCGTATCAAAACAACACTCCCAACACTGTCATCCTGATGCATCATTTTTTTACTCATGAGTTTCATTCCTCTACGCTGCATTCTATTGCAGTGTTTTTTTCTATCTTCGTGTTGGGGAGGAGCAACCTTCCATGCTCAAAATATGTCCCATAAAGTCGAAAGTACCGTGTGTTCTCTACTTGCAAGTACTAATCTTTAGTGTTACATGTTTAGATTTATTAAATTAATTAATTTACATGCAACATTGTATAGGAATCCACTAAAGAAATTCGGTTACTTCGAGGCCTATGGATGCACATTTTAAAACATTGAGTTCGATAACATTGCTCGTGCTTATTTTATTTCAAACTTATGCACACATGCATAAACAAAGCAATGAATTTTCTTATACATTAACTGCATCCAATCATTCACAACATCATCATGTACATGACAGTCATAAAAAATTTGCAGCATGCATGAGTTATTAAACATTCACATTTAATTCACAAAGATGATATTTCGTTCCATACATTAGCGAGAGGCCATGAAGGCATGCTTTTGCATTAGCAACTTACTTAATTCATGCCTCATAAATAGGCACTTAGTTCATGTAGCAAATTGACCATTCTACAATCCACAGACAGTTTGATATTTATTTACAAAGGCACACATAAAAATATATAAAATTCCGCAAGTATTCAATAGCCAAGTCTTAAACCAGTTTCAAACTCGTGAAAACTCAATTCTGTTCGACTGTTACAGAGATTACAAAAAAAATATAATCGTCGGATAGAACTAAATTTTTTACAGTTTGCAAAGAATGTCGTTAGTTTTTTGATGCCATAAATCGCTTATAAAAATTCATCTGAACAAGGGAGATACAAATGATTTAGTTTTAGACTATACTTTTTAGTTTCGACTGTCACAGTTCAGTGCACAGTCCATGAACAGAGCTCAAAATTTTACAGAGGCTATAGAATTTTGCTAGCTTTTCAATGCAATAAACTGTTCATAAAAAATCTTTCGGATGAGAGAGATAAGAATGATTTATCGGTCGGGTGTTACACCGAAAATATGTATTAACGAAAAATATGCATTCGGTGGATCCAAACAGGCCACCTGAATTCATGTTTCCAAAATACTTTCACATAGATATGTTAAGTAAAACCATAAAAATAATACTACACTAATTTTAACTAATCCACCATAGACAAATCTTATTTTCGTGGTTGTTAGGCCAGAAATAGATCTGTCTCCCCGAACCCTATTTTCTCATAAATAGTTTCGGTGTTTTTGCAATGAGGCACATAAAAACACATTTTTCATGACAAAAAAATTTATGATAATTACTACAATACACTCACATGAGTATTAACTATAATTTCTAACTAAAATCTTGCTAGAAAAATTAAATATTTCATGTATTTTCTAAATTTTATATATTTTATTTTTTAAAAAAATGGATAACATGCACACATAGTTTTTTTTTTGTTTTTTTTTTAATTTAATAACTTGGCAACTTTAAGGAGTGGATCAATTCCTGCTATGGAAAATCGAAATCAACATTTCTATCAAGTTCAATATCAATCATTTCATAAATCCCCTTTTTTCAATAGTTTGAATCGGATCCTAAGACCCGATTTTTGAGAAATCGACTTTGAGGGGGGGGGTTCTTTTGAAAACCCTCTCTAATTTATATTTCGATAAACCCTACACCAAAACCACGTATGGGGGCATAGTATAGGGTCTGTTTTTATGAAATTTTGTAAGGACTCATGCCTACAAGTTCCAATTTACGTGTAGAAAATAGAACACCCTACCTCTTTTGCGAAAATACTCTTATAGCTTGCGAAAATGAGCTTCGTACACAATCCAGCCGCCCAATATGTATGGTGACCATGACAACGAACTCCCTATGCTCCACACACGCATGTTGATGCCCTCCTTGTTGGGCCAAGAGAGGGAATCACAAAGAAAGTGTAGGGAAAAATAGAGAAGGAAGGAGATCAAGGGAGAAAAAGGGAAAGAGAGGGAGCAACGGGAAAAAAAATACTCAAAGTAGCAAATAGGGGGGCATGATCCCCTCCCATGGTTTTATAAGCTTAGGGTGAGGTCCAGGACTGGATGAATCTTAGCCCTTGATCTCAATCAAGACACTTTTTCTATTTCTCTCGTATTTTCCACCTTTTCTCTTTTTTATTTCTTTTCCTTTTTTTGTTGTATTGTATTTTAGTTAGCCTAGGCTATGACATATGTTATACATATATAGCATATTAAGTAGCTTATATTGAATAGAATAGAATATGGGTTGGTCGACCCCCATGGGGTGGACCTTTCCATATTTTAAAATTTTCAAACTTGCTTGCCAAGCAAGTTTGACTAGTCTTTTATTTTTTTTTCTTCTTTCATTCTTTCTTTCCTTTCCCCACGACCTTTTTCATTTTCTTTTTATTCCATCCATCCCCCTCCTAGAACCATCTAGGATGGGACACCCCTCTCTTCTTGAGAGACTATGTTTTGAAAAAAGGTAAGTTTTGACTTTTCAAAACTTGTTTTGGTTTTTTGTAAGTTTTAAAATACCTTGATTTTAAAGCTAGATTTTATTTTAATTTTAAAGTTGAAGTGGAATGCCATGCAGGATGTGACGACCCACTTATGGAGTACTACACATTTATAAATTTTAGTTTAGTTACAATTTTAATTCACTTAAATAAATTTCTAATTAATTAAATTGGTAATTTAGAATTTAATTCTTTTAAAACTAGGATTTTGGTTTAAGTGAAATGGCACTAAATAAAACTTAAATTAGGTTTAAATGTAGGTGAGTGTTTCTACTTAAATCTCGATTATATTTGTTATCAAATATTTTTTTTTCTAATAAATTTCAAATTTCTCACAAATAATAATAAAAAAAAAGAAGTTCACAAGGGTCAAGGAACCCTTGTGCGTGCAAGTGTATTTGCTATATTTTTTTTTGCAAATTAGACTTCAAACTCATGAAAATAAAATCAAATTTATTGAATTTACATTACATATATATCAAATTGTCATAAATTTGTCTGAAATTCTATTTGACTTTATTTCAATAAAATTGATCAGTTATTTTATTATATTCTATCTTTTTTATAATTTTGATTCTGAATAAAGATTTTGCTAAAATTAACTCGAATAAACTTTATTTTTTCATAAGATGTTTCTTATAATTCATCATAGGCTAATTTATATTTTTATATTTTTATATTTTTATATATTTTTTTGATAAAAAATATTTATTAATTATTATTGTATTCATTATAAATACTCTGAAGAATCTCAAGTATTACACCCGAATTCAATTCAATTTTGACGAAGATTCAAATTATTGTATAATTCAAGCTTGAATTGTCATTTAACTAAATCTTAAATTTATATTCAAATCAAACCCAAATTCAATTGTAATATTCGAGACATATTTATTAAATCTAAATTTAAATTCTCAAATCGAAATCCAATTTTGATAAAACTCCGTAAATTAAAATCAAAATTCAATAAGACTTCAATTTGAAATACACACTTAATTCGAGTTCTGACCAATATTAAAACTCAAATTAAATCCCATTATAAATTTATCTTAAATCTGATTAAAAATCAAAAGTCTGATTCAGAATAAATTCTCAACTTGAAATTTATTTTGAATCCTAATTAATGCTCAAATTATATTTTAATTTTCATCTTAACTTTAATAATATTTTAGCCTTAAGTTCACTATTATTTCTCATAAAATATAAAAAATGTATGGGTTTTACAACAACTCGTGCCCGACCCTATCACGGTGACCCCAAGCCGAGTGATGAATACTCTCTCTCTCTCTCTCTCTCTATATATATATATATATATTCATTTGATTCAACTGACCCCATCTCTCTCAATTCCTTTGACTCCCTCGACCACACCTCTCTCTCTCTCTCCCTCTCCTTTTTGTCTGCCCCTTCCCTGCTCCCCTTGACTCCACAACCATAAGGCATAGGTGGCAGGCTCATCGGCCATGGGCCACCACCCATGACCCACCTCACTCAATGTTTCACAGGATTCTAACCATCGCCTCTGATCCAGAGGTAGCCTTCGACGCACCGCGCATAGAACCAAGTCCTCTCTCTCTGGTGCCCTACGTTAGGCCCTTCATCGTCTGATTTTTTTTTTTCGCATGTCCTTTTTAGGATTAGGGTTTTTGGTGATTTTTTAATTAGTATTTAATTAGTTTTTATTATATATATATATATTTCCAATTAACATATGAAGTTAAAAATGTTGTTCTTAGGATTTAGGTTTTTGATTTACTTTTTCTCAAATAGTTGCATTTCAATAACTAGGATTTATGGCTTTTTGTGGTTTTTTTTTTCAATTATCATTTAGGTTTTCAATGTGATGAATATTAATTAGCTATTTTTGTATTTTTTATCAACACTAAACAGAATGAACATATTGATTTTAGTTACAAATTTGAGAGGTTTTGTTATTTTTTTTGTTTCAATTAGCTTATGTATGAAAACTAGGAAGGATGTTTGTGAGGATTAAAGTTTTCATTTAGTTTTTTTTAATAACATGACTATTTAATTAAATTTTTTATTTTTTCAAATAGCATTTAGATGAATATTTATTTTAGGTATTTTTGTATTTTTAATTAACATTAAACATGATTCTACATGTTTGATTAGCATAAATACATAATTGATGATGTAAGAATTAGGGTTTTGATTTTGTATTTGTTTAAATTATATGAAAGTTGAATTATGCTTTTAGGGTGTTATATATTCTACCTATTATGAAAATTGAATACTTGTCTTTGGTTAGAAATTGGAAATTTAGTTGTTTTTCTTTTGTTTCAATTTGTATAAATGAGAATTTCAGTTTTTTTTTTTGGTTTCATATATCATGTATTTATTTTTCAAATAGCAACAATCATGATTTTATATTTGATTTCTGTTATGGTTTGAGGTTTTTTTTATTTATTTTAGCATTTGATATAGGTATATTTGTTTTAGTATTTGATATATGCATATTGTGATAGAAATTATATTTTCTTTTTAATATGCATTTATGCCCACCCTAGTTTAAATTCGGCCCCTGCTCACATGGGTTTGTATATATATATATATATATATATATATATATATATATATATATATATATATATATATATACATTCTTTGTTTTCAATTTTTTTTTGTTTTAAAGATTAACTGATGATTGCAACTAATGAAATTAATTTAGTATCCCAAATTTACTGAATTTTGTCTATAATTTAATAATAGTTAATTTGCTGTTAAAATAATGATAATAAGCCATATATAGCCCATATGCGATATGGGTGAAAAACGATAAGTTGCCGATATGTTAACTTGTGAGGATGGGTACAGCAGCACACTTAAAGTGTGCAGTCGCATTGCACCTGATCTTAATTCCCTAATGAGGTAAAATCAAACTTAGTTCCTGAATTTACCAAATCCCGCCCAGAACTATATAACTCACGAGGGCCAGCTTACAAACGCTAGGGGTAAAAAGCTAATTCTAAAAACATGCAGGGGGCAAAATAGACATTTCGGGCTGAATGAGCACAAGACACTAACGGCCTTCCCCTCGCGCGCGCAACGAACCGCGCACTCGCTCTCCTTCCTTCCCTCCTATAAAATGCTCGATTCCCTCCACTTTCCTAAAATTTATCTTCTCTCTCTCTCCGAAAACCCTAATTTTTCTTAGCCAAGATTCATAGAGTCGATCGATCGAATCGCCGCCGCCGTCGTCGTCTCTCACAATGCAAGGAGGGCAATCGATCATGGAGGAGCCGCTCCGGCTTGTCTCCGTCATCACTCCTTCAAAACCAGTAAAATTTCATCCCTTTTTCAGTTTTTTGTTTGTTTCATCTTTTTACGTCGTTTCTCAACGTGTTATTGTTCGATTTTCGTCGTCATACGTGCGCAGTGTGCATTCGGAATTGCTTGTTAACGCGTGTTTGTATATGTGTATTTTTAATTTTATCTGCTTTTTTTTGTGCGGTAACTCGTAACAGTGGTCCCCCCCTCCCCGAAGGTGATGGGTTTGTGCGAGGAATTTTGCCAGGGTTCACAAACTCCTGCTTTCTCTTTTTTCATTCTTTTGTTTTATTTTCCTTTATTTTAGAAATCTTTGTGCCATTATTTTTGAATTCTTACTTTTTATTACAAAATGTGCTCTGTTAGGATTGCTCATGGTCTCTATGTTTAACCTGGAATCAAATTTCTCTCTTTTTTTTCTTCATAGGTGTGAATAGGATTTAGGGCACATTTCTGCTAATACAATTATAGAATGATCGGTTTCTTTTGTATAGCAATTTAATATACTGGTAGGACTCTGCCTAATCCCATCTTGCCTATCGAAAAATGATTTGTTTCTTTTCATGTCATGTTGACATTTTAGTGTGTGTGTGTGTGTGAGAGAGAGAGAGAGAGAGAGAGAGAGAGAGAGAGAGAGAGAGAGAGAGAGAGAGAGAGAGAGAGAGAGAGAGAGAGAGAATATCAACATGATAGAAAACATAAATAGAAATATAGAAAAATAAGAAGCTAAAGAAAAAGAAACTACAGACATATAGCAACATACAACAAAGCCAAGCTCAACCAGGATCCGCTGGACTAGAAGGCACCACCGATAAGTGAACGTTGATCAGAGGGAAGGGGAGGTCTCTAAGATGCATACGTAGAACCACATATACATCAACTAGGATTTTATGGACAAGATTATTAAGGACAATCAGAATTTGATTTAAAATAGCATCATTGCGCACCATCCAAACAAACCACTAAGTAGTAAACCACCACGTCTTCCAAATCAGCCTCCACCGCTTGCATCGTCTAATTTGAACAGAGCCCAGTTGCAGATCAAGCGCGAAAGACTCCTCTTTGACAATTACGTTCGGAGATCTCCACGTCCTATTAAAAAGGACCACAAAGAATGGGCATGACCAAAATAAATGAAAGGTAGTTTCTTCAGCTGCTTGACAAAACACACACCAACTAGGAAACTGAAAACCCAACTTCTTTAAATAGCTGTGAGTCTGAACCCTATCATGCAAAATTAACCAAGCCAAGACCCGAGATCTTGGGCGAAGGGCCCTTAGCCCATAACACGCACTCAGGGAACCAATCGCCCCCGGGGGGAGCAACGATCTATACACTTTGTGGGTGTGGAACACACCATTAGGCGCAATCACCCATTGCAACCACTGATTATAATTTCCCGCATCCCCAATTTGATATCTGAAGAACGATAAGGCTCTCAGCCACATGCTTCGCAAGTGCGAGATCGCCAACCCCCGGGTTCCATGACGAAGAAGAGATAAATCAAGAGCACCATATTTAGCAAGAAGCAAACGAGCACAAGGAGAACCCTGTTGATGGGCCATCCAACATTGCTTGGCCACAAGAGAAATACTCCTTTGTCTGGGCGCAAAAACACCTAAGCCAACCATACGCCTAGGTAACACCACCGTTCGCCAACCAACCAAATGACGCTTGCCATGGAGTTGACACCCAGATCAAAGAAAATCCGCCATTAAACGAAAAATCTGCTTCTCCACACCAACAAGCATCATAAACATTGACATGAAAATTTAAGGGATTGAGGAAAGAACATGTCTGATTAAAGTCAAACGACCAGCGCTGGAGAGATAAGACGTCTGCCACAAAAAAAAATATGTTTTTCACTTTTTGAATAGTTGGAGCCCAAGCAGTGGAGGAGAGGCGCTTCACTTGTAATGGCAGGCCCAAATACGTCATCGACAACTCAAAGATCGCGTAATTAAAAATCTGTTGTCCCGCTGGAGGCATAGAAGACTCAACATTGAACATAGTAAGAGAGCATTTGCTATCATTTAGAGAAAGCTCAGAAAGAGAGAGAAAGAACTGGAGAATAAGTTTGAATCTAAGTGTCTGCTGCACGTTTGCTCGCCCTAAAATAAGCATATCATCAACATAAATAAGAATATGGTCCGGGAAATTCAGAACATCTAAAGGATCTATAAGGCGCTTCTCCGCAGTACGCTTAAGCAACACCACGAGACCCTCAACAACAAAGGCGAGAGAGGGAAACCTTGCTGTAATCCACGCCCCAACTTGTTCTGGCCACCTCTATTGCCGTTAATTTTAATCATGGCCTGAGCATTAGAGACCAATTCCCTCACTCACCCAGAAAAATGACGACCAATGCCAAAATTGGATAACATTTGAAATAAGAAGGGCCAATGCACAAAATCAAAGGCTTTATGAAAATCTAATTTAAGAGAATAATAGGGCTGAGAGAGAGAGAGCATTCATCGCTTTTTGCTGAACATTAACAGGACAACCACAACCTTTTGCCCCTAAGGAATTTTGGATACCTCAACCATTCCACACTTTCATTGTCCCCCACTAAGCTAACCAAGTAACTGATTAGGATAAAAAAGTAATGGAGAAAGGTATATATGTTATACTATATGTCATAGGACAAGCCAAACCTTGAGAGCATCCACAATGACATGCATGACCATGGGTGTATAACGTCAGGGGGGTGCACAGGAAGTGGAGTAGCTTGAGCTCATTCATTTATAGAATGAACCTAGCTCGTGCATACATATAAACTCAATTAGATAAATGAGCTCGAGTTGGAAACCAGTTTATGCTCGTTAAGGCTTGATTAGGCTTGTCTATTGTGTACATGTCATGTACTGTTTACATGTTATTACAACAAATGCCTTTGGTGTAGTGGTTTCTCTTTATGTTCATAAATTAGATGTCAAGGGTTTGAGTCCCCACCCCTCTCCTTTAACATGTTTTCAAAATATATGTAAATATAAATATAAATAAATAACTATATATATAGTTATTTATTTATATATATTAAGAGAGAGAGAGATTGGAGGGTCAAAGAAATCCTATAGATGTGATCTACATGTTTTTTTATAAATATTTTGGATCATATAATTACAATGTGTATGCACCAAAATTTCATGTCTTAAAACATTATAATTTTATTTCGTAAAAACATGATTCAAAGTCTGATTCCTTTTTTTATGTTTACACAAAGAAACCACCCCTAGGATCAGAGACTTAGTTGAACTAGCTCTGCCTGCCGTACTTACGGTCGCTGTACTGACAGCATAAAACTCCGTGGGCTTACCCCTTGCCTCCTAGCAAACAAATTACACATAATACATCCACAGTGTTCGATTGAGTGAGAGAGCTGTTCTTGACCTTGGGCAACACAAGGGCACACCAAAAGTGGAGGAACACTATATATATATATTTATAAAGATAAAACATTATCCATGATTTAAAATAAATGTGTTAAAAAAAATGCCATGTCCACCATCCTTTACTAGACTGCCCCTTACTTTGAAAACCAAATATATTACAAATCTACCATCTTTTTGTTAATGAAACTTGTTATACATGCATGCACTATTGATTGTCATTTCTAAAGCTACTCATATGCTTTAAAAACCAAATATATTACTAGACTATCTCCTTTTTTGTTCTTAATAAAAATAAACCTTGTGATACACACACACACACACACAAACAAGTGTCCTCATGTCCTAATTTTCACAAAATTGCCGAATTTGTGTCTTGTATCCGTGTCCATGTTCATATCCTTGTGACTTTCATAGTTGCAATATACTTTGGGAATGGACTTTTGATTTGTAGTATTTTTTCTACAAATTTACTAGAATGCCCTTGGGTTGTTAGCAAAAGTAAAATGCCACCATTATTACATTTTGAAATCTGTTAGGTACAAAATGTTTGTGAATGTTCAATTCAAAGGGTTCTATTCCAATTCCATCCAAGGAAAAGGAGGAGATGTTTAAAATTCAATTGAAAAAGAAGACAATCTAAATGATGTTGTTGGAGTGGAGAATGGATCATTTTTCTTATGAACACTAGGCCATTGTATTTATGCTGGCTATAGTATTCTCATGGTTTAGTTTTTGAGATCTGTTCTAAATTCTTTTTGGAAATTATACTCAATTTATACTGCTTTCAAAGAAACTGTGCATTCAAGCTCTTTTTTAAGCAATCGATTCTTATGGTTTCTTCTCCAAATCATGGAAATTTATAATTTTGATGATTGAGATTTGCCGCTATGATTTTGCAACTCATGTTGGGATTTTAGATCTTTACTTCAGTGGGAGGGTCCAAAAACTTTTTTGATCCATCTTAGTACATGCTGCATGAGGCTTAAGACTTAAGCCGAGTCAGTCAAGCAATTAAAGCCATGCCTGAAGTTGTTTGATTGTCAAACATTACCAAATTTGCTCGGTTTTTCTTTTTCATATGGTTGTTGGATTATGCTTGAAATGACCTCATACACTTTTATTAGCATGATTATTTATCATTGTCCTGCCATGACTTTCTAGAGAAAGGTATGATACAGACAAGCAAAATATTTCCGTCTAAGTTAAGAAGTTAAAACACACACAAGGGAGAAAAAGAGGAGGGGTGCTGTAGGCACTTCTTGTTTGTGGAATACTTATGACAAATTTTTGGGCAAAATTTTTCTTCTCTATGATCCCTTATCCTTTGTCCCATTATTAACTTGTGCTTTTGAGTTCTCTTGGGATTTCAGATTATCTAACTTATTTTTGACATGCTGGTTGGCTACCAAAATGAACTTTAATATCAGATTTTGTATTCATATCTCTACAATGATGCTCTCTTTCTCTCTATAATAGCCAAGCTAGGGATAAAGACCTTGGTGGGATTCAAACTTGAGACCTTTCCCTAATATATTGTGATTCTACATGGCCCAGATATCCTGAAATTTAGACAATGATAAGAAGTTGCATGCTATTGACTGTCTTCACCTAAATATCTTTTTAATTTGCTGTGTATTGTATCAGAGTTTTTACCCATCATTGACCAAGATTATTGGCACACTTGGACCAAGGACAAGATCTATTGAGGTTATTGAAGCATGCCTGAGGGCAGGAATGTCAGGTTGTTATTTGTCCATACTTTTGTCCCCTTTTCTACAATTGGTGATTATTCAATGATAATTTGATGTTACAATGACATGGGTTTATGACTTGGTTTTGGCAGTTGCACGTTTTGATTTCTCCTGGTTAGATAGTGATTACCATCAGGAAACTCTTGACAACCTCAAAGTGGCTGCTAAAAATGTTAAAATGCTGTATTCTGTAAGCTGGCTACCTTTTACATACGTTGTTATTTAATTAACTAAAAAATTGGTGTGGAGATAACCATGAAGAGTTTAGGTCATGCCATAATGCTTATCGTTTTATACTATGGGACATATAGAATTGTTTGCGTATCTATGTACATGAACTAAGCATATGCAATACAGACTAAATAGTTGGACTTGCATAGTTGTGCATTTTGGAGGTGTGCTGCAGGCTTTATTTTTAACCAGTCACCAAAAATATTTTCAGTTGATTGTATTTCCCATTTTTTAAATTAATAAGGCAAAATATCAAAATAGATAAAAAATATAAAAACATTAGCACCACATGGTTGCAATAATCTCACGTCCTTTTCAAAAGAAAATAATTTCTGAAGTTTTCAATTTTTTTAAGTGATAAGTTTTTTCC
The DNA here is from genome assembly GCF_984573655.1 of Nuphar pumila. Taxonomy (NCBI): domain Eukaryota; kingdom Viridiplantae; phylum Streptophyta; class Magnoliopsida; order Nymphaeales; family Nymphaeaceae; genus Nuphar; species Nuphar pumila. The sequence continues at coordinate 114,155,101 of NC_143253.1, read as the reverse complement.
AAGAACTATCTTTTTGTTCTTTTGCGGAAACTGTTGCCAATATTATTGTGAGAATGGTACAGGTGACTATGGATTTAATGTCAATATAATATTGAGCAGTACTTGCAATCTCATTTCTGGTGCTTCGTACTTGTTATTCTGCAAATGTTTTCTCTGCATTACACTTGAGCTATTCTGTTCCATGTGAAATTTTTATGGCTAATTGTTTATTCTGTTTTGTGGAGCCACCCAGGGTATCAAAGATAATTGCCTGGAATTTTTTTCTCTATAGATTTTCTTAATGTTTTAAGATTCATGATTTTCAGAAACAAAAGCTAAAAGAGAGTTCTAGGATTAACATGAGATACCACATCCAGTCTATCTCTGTAGATGTGTTGATAACATTTCCTTGTGGAGCCCAAGGATTTTTGTCCACTTGATAAAGAGTCTTGGACTGTACATTACAGAAATGTCCTCTGTTATCAAATTTCACTTGTATTAATGTACCAGTCAAGGGCATCTATGTGAATGTGAATATGATTTCTCATAATGGTGCATTTAGCTATTCAATTGCCCAAAACTTCTCCTTGTTGAAGAGATGGACATTTACAAACATGGTCATGCAATAAAAGAGCCAGCTTTTGGAGCTTGATCAATGAATTTTCTCTTTGCCATGGTTGGAATTGGGGAATATATTTTGTATTTTGTCTCTCCTATATTTTCTCTTTGCCATATTATTGTCCATTGATTTAGCACAAAATTCAAAGTTGCTTCATGGAATCAATGTTTTTCTACACATATATGCATGTCAAATGTGTGTATGTGCGTGTGCCCATACATGTGTCCAACATTTTCATTGATGTTTATAGGTTTATTAAACACTTGCATCGTTTTGCTTTATTAGGTCATGTTAGATACAGTGGGTCCAGAGCTTCGGGTTCACAACAAGACTGGAAATCCTATTGACTTGAAAGCGGATGACCAGCTCGTTCTTACTTCAGACCTTACTAGAGAAGCCTCTGCAATGGTTTTGCCTGTCAATTATGCAGCACTTGCAGAGGTATTGACATCTTATGTTCCACAAATATTGCTGATCTCTCTCTCTCTCTCTCTCTCTCTGTATGTTTCGGTGTTCACCTCCGGATGCATGCTTTTAATCATGGGTGATGTTTCTCATTTGCATGAGTTGCAGGCTGTAAAAAAGGGTGATACTATCTTTATAGGACAGTATCTTTTCACAGGAAGTGAGACCACCTCTGTGTGGCTAGAGGTGAACAATGCAGTGGCCCCTGTTTTAATTGAACCAATACATTGAGGTAGCTATTACCTGAGTGTGGTGCATGGCTTGTGTAGGTCTTGGAGACAAATGGTGCAGAAGTTGTGTGTCTTGTGAAGAACAGTGCTACACTTGCAGGTTTCATTTTCACAATGCATGTCTCAAAAGTTCATATTAATTTGCCCACGCTTAGTGATTTTGATAAGCAGGTAGGTTGATTTTAGCTTTCCGTCCTACTGTCTATGGTTTTCTTGTTTCCTCTACAGATGTAAGGTATATACGTCAATGTATGATATATCTGTCAAGGTTACCCAGTCCATGTTTGTTCATTTGAATTTATTGCAAATTGAGTGTTAAAATGGCTATATTTTGCTTTTAATTTTGGTCTAATATGGCTTGCGAAGAGGACAACCAGTCAACCAGCTACCTGATTCCTAGAGAAATTATTCTGTTTAGAATATTAGAGCTCTTTGACATTTTCTTGAGTTTTATCTGATTTTAGTGTGCTAAATACACTATAATCTGTATTCTAATTTTTTAAAAGACTTTCTTTTGGCACACTATAAATAGAAATGCTGATATTCCACCTACTGTAGGTAATTAAGACCTAAATTGCATTTGTGTCATAATATTTATTTCCTCGGTACCTATGTCACTGCTATGGGGTATGACAGGTAAGAAGGGTACAACATAGGAATTTCTAGAAAGATGATGACTATGTACACATACACAAAAACACTTAAAATATAATACATTTTACAAAATGTGCTATATATGAAGTTGTAGGCTATGTCACATGGGTGCGGGTGCGGGGATGCGGCACTTAAAAAAACATGGGTGCGGGGGTGCGGCAAAAAAACAAAATCAGACTCGGGTCGGATTCGGATCCGACCCGGATCCAAACCCGATAAAACATGCGCTGTGTGCTTTAAATAAGCATGCAGGGTAGGGTTTCTATTCGAGAAACCCTCCCCACGCTGCTCACTCTCTCTCCTCGCTCGCCTTCTCCCCCCGCCGCAGGCTCCCTCTCTCCCTTTCGTTTTTCGGCCACCCGATGCCGGTCCTTCCTGTGCCAGCGATGCAACCTCCGGCCCCCTTTCAGGTGAGCTCCCTCTCGCCTCTCTCTTTCCACACTGTCTTCTTCTTCTTCTTCAGGCGAGCCTCCCTCAATGGGGTTTTCTTTTCTTTTTTACATATCAGGTTGACCACACCAGGTGCCGCACCCTCACGTGCACCCGCATGCGCACCCGCGTCATGTCGCGTCGACGCAGGTGTGGCACCTGGTTAGCCGAATCCCTGTGACATAGGTTGTAGGCTATCAATTATGAACTGAAACTAGAAGACAAAACATGTGAAGATATATAATTAACTAATAATTAATTATTGTTCAACAAGTATACATTGGGCACTTTTAATCCCGAGTGTTGAGTACATGTTGACTAGGTCATAAAATGGATAAAAATGGATGGAGAGCCCAGTACCAGTGGGGGTAGACACAGGTACGAGGGGATGATTGAAGTACCATTGTTACAAAGCTCAATACATTTATAGTTTTCTGGAATGCACACTTGGCATGTGAAGCCTGCAATCACTTATTCATCCAATGCCAAAATCCGGTTTCAAAATTTTATGGTTCTATCTTGTTGTCATTAATGGAAAATTTACAACCAACTGCATGCTCCGAACAGTTATCTATCTGTTCTTATTTGACATTTGCACTAAAAAAATCTTTCAGCGAATCATGAAGTAGCTGATTCTATATCTGCAGATCTTGTGAGAGGGTTACACAATGTACTTGGTTGTTTTTGTTGATGCACAAAGCTTGGTCTCAAAACATGCCATCGCTTTCAATGTTGTATCAAGAGTTTCTTTCTTTTTCTTCACAATTGAATAGTACATGGTATGTTAGCATTTGCTATTTGTGATGTGTCAGTTGAATAAATATGCATTCAATAATAGTGATAATAACTTGATCACAAATGGTTTATTGATATCACAGTAAACGACATGCCAGATTGTGGCAATATCCCCCACTAAATACAGACTTAATGGAGGAAGTTTTATGCTTGTCAATGCATGTATTGGCCTTTTTTTTCCCTTTTCCCCCTTCATTCTATTTTTTAATTGTCAACATGTTGGATCGTTTAATATATTATTCTTGTTTTTTGGTTATGTCGGTAAGGTTTTCTCTCCTGTATTAATATTTTTTTCTTTTAATTTTACCATTGGTTTCAGGTCATTTCAACTTGGGGTCTGCACAATAATGTTGATATTATTTCTCTTTCATATACCCGTCATGCCGAGGATGTGAGAGAGGTATTTAAGTTTTATGGATCCTAAAAGATGTGTATGAGCATGTATGAATTCACAGGCTTGTAAGATATGGATATGTTTATGACAAAGTGCTCATGTACACTACAGTAATTGATTATGTTAATCAGTGTTTCCTTTGTGGAAGTAATAATTTATACTATATTATAAATACTGTTAATTTTATATCCTTCTTTAGTTTCAAGATGGTTTAGGATTCCTTATTTGGTATTAGTTTTATTGCATTGTATTAAATGTTCTCGTGATAATGAGGTGTGATCCTTTTTTTGAAGAAGGATAATGAGATGTAATTCTAAAAGGATAAGACACTGGATGGTTATACTTGGGCAGGTAGACAACACTTTTGTGCCAATAACAAAAGTAGCAAGCTTCGCTACATGGTCCTATTCCTATATCTTGCTACTTTGACATCTACATATCTTAAAACGGTTCAATTTTCAATATTAAACATTCAAACAATTCATATGCATCTTGTAAAGAATAATTTTCTCGTTATTCCAAATCATGTTTTGTTGATGGACCAAAAAAATAAGTCAAGTTGCAAAACATGTTTTTTTAATAATTTTTTAAAGTTCATGTGCACTACAAAAGGATTATGTTTTTTTCTATGTTGATGCCTATTAGTTCTTTTTGAGGACTGAGTCAGCATTACAGTACAGTTAAGTGGTAATTGAGTCCTAGTACCAAGCTAAAGAGTGTTTTGTCTTGCAATTTTCAGCTTAAAGAATTCCTGCAAAATCAAAATCTTCATCACACCCAGATATTTGCGAAAGTGGAAAATGTTGAGGTAAACCAATTTTTTTTATGGAAGTTTTTTCACATTCTGATTTTCAGCTGTGATATTCTTTATATGTTGTTTGTTGCCCACAAATTCCCAGGGTTTAAAGCACTTCGATGAGATCCTTGAAGAAGCAGATGGAATTATTCTCTCACGTGGGAATTTAGGAATTGACCTTCCTCCAGAAAAAGTAAGCTGTTCTGTTCCTATGTCACATGGACATGGGTGTGGGTGCGATGGGTGCAACACGGCAATTTAAAATCATGGGTTCAGGGCTGCGGCTAGGCTCTTTCTCTCTCTCTCTCACTATATATATATATATAAATATATATATATATATATATATATATATAGAGAGAGAGAGAGAGAGAGAGAGAGAGAGAAGGTGGTAGCTGCCTACCACCTTCTCAGCTGACGTCTAGCGCACTGTGTGTGAGCTGATGGTCGTGCACTAAAAAAGTCGCAAAAATGACTTTTAGTGGTGGTCGTGACTGCCGCTAAAGGTTTTTTCAGCGGAAAAAAATTGAGCGGGATGCGCGTCCTACCACCCTCTGTCTCTCTCTCTATATATATATAATGTGGACAAAATTAGACTTGGTCAGGGTTGATTGAGTCTATTTTGGACATAAATGGACTTGGTGCCGTTGACCACAATCGTGTTAAAGTATATATATACTTATTGTTTGCATATATACATTAATATGTATATGTATATGTATATATATTTATTGATGTAATAAGTAAAACCTATTAGGGGTATTTTAGTCATTATCCTTATGTAATTTATTATGTTTATTAGGGTCACTTTAGGTTTTTATTGTTTTTGCAATTTATTCTTTTTATCAAGGGCATTATAGTCCTTATAATGCTCTTGAAATAGAGCTGTTGGGAGTGCTCCCAACAACTATATTTCTAGTTGTTGGGAAGTGCTCCCAACAACTATATTTCTAGCCATTGAGAGCACTTCCTAATGGCTCTTTTTTGCTTTCTTTTGTGTGTAAATAAGGGGTGTAACTCTTCTTGTATGTTAAGCTTGTTCTGAAGCATTCTCTTAATAAGATCCTATATTTTTTATGTTTGTGTTTGTCTCATAAGTGGCTTATGTGATTGTAATATTGTATTTGTAAAAATATCTCAAGAGGAGATAGTGTCCAAACCAAGCTCCAACTCCACAAAGGGATATGTGCACAAAGGCACAAGAACACTTAGAACAAAATGTACCCAAGGTACAAATGAAGAACACAAATGCAAAAATATAAAGAATTTTATTGAACAATGCTCCAAGCATTGAATACATTTATGAAAGGGGGTTCACCCCCATTTATACACAAGAGGGACCCTTGGAGGGGCTCCCACTAGACGTTGGAGCCCCTTCAACGGTTAGAAATCTAACCGTTGGAGGGGTCCAACGTCTAGTGTTGGACCCCCTCCAAGGTTGAGTAAGTCAACAAGAAAAAAGAAAAAGAAGAAAAGAAAAAGAAAAGGAAAAAAGGAAAAGAAAAAGAAAGGAAAAAATAAAAAATAAAGTACAATCATATTCACTAATGTGAATATGCGCAAAAGAGGAAAATATTGAAATACCCTTACGGGTTACATGTTGGGAAATATATATTTATATATATATATCGATAGATACATATACATATATGTATATGTATCTCTCTCTCTCTCTATATATATATATATATAATGTATACAAAAATAGAGATACAAATTTAACACCCTCCCTCAAACTTAGGGCGCAATGATCGAAAGTTTGCCAAGAAGAAAATTGTGAGGAAATCTGCCAACTGATACTCTGAGGTCACGTAGGGAAAATCTATAATTCCTTGTAAATATGCTTCTCTAACGTAGTGGCAGTCCATCTCAATATACTTTGTACGTTCATGGAACGTGTGATTTTTAGCAATGTAGATTGCACTTTTATTATCACAACATAACTTGGTAGGTCCTTGAACCTGAATCCCCATGTCTTGCAGCAGTTGATGAATCCACACAATTTCCATGGTTGTAGAAGCCATGGCTCAATATTCTGCTTCTGTGGATGATAGAGACACCTTTTGTTGTTTCTTGTATCTCCATGAGATCAGAGATTCACCTAAAAAAATACAAAAACCTATAGTGGAGTGACGATTATTTGGGTCACCTCTCCAATCAGAGTCAGTATATGCAATCAAATTGAACTCAGAAGATGAGGAAAGAAAGACTCCCTTATTTAAGGTTCCCCTTATGTATCTGACAATTCAGAGAACTGCGCCCATATGGACGGATGTAGGAGCATGCTGAAATTGGCTTGCAGTGTGCAGAACATGCGGGATGTCTGGCCTTGTGATGTTAAGATACATCAGAGATCCCACAAGTTGCCGGTATGGAGTAGGATCCTCCAAAGGAATCCCATCATTGATCTTCATTTTTGATCCCATAATTTCAGGAGTCTCACATATTTTATCGTTAGAAATACCTGATCTGTCAAGAATCTCACATGCAAGTTTAGTTTGAGACAAAAAATAACCTTTATGAGAGTAGGCTACCTCTATACCAAGAAAGTATGTCAAATACCCCAAGTCTGACATTTCAAACCTTTCTTTTAAAGTAATTTTAATACTTTTGATGCCCTTTATGTCACTACCTGTTATCAACATGTCATCAACATACAACAATAAAATCACAATTCCTGCATTAGACCTTTTGACAAACAAAGCAGTGTCAGTATAGCATAAAGCAAAACCTTCTTGAATCATAACTTCATTAAATCGATCATACCAAGCCTTAGGAGCTTGTTTTAAACCATAAAGTGCTTTTTGCAAACGAAGAACTTTTCCCTTTGGTACGTCCATGCCAGGAAGAGAATCCATGTAAACTTCTTCTTTAAGATCCTCATTTAAAAAGACATTTTTAACATCTATTTGGTAAATGTTCCATTTTTTAATAGATGCAATAGTGATCAAACATCTTACAGTGACCATCTGAGCAACAAAAGCAAAGGTTTCTTTGTAATCAATACTGTATTCTTGACTATATCTTTTTGGGACAAGACGGACTTTATATCTTTCAAGAGTGCCATCACTCTTGGTTTTGACTTTAAAAACCCATCTACATCCTATTGATTTCTTTTCTTTAGGAAGATATTGAAATATTCAAGTTTTAGCTTTGTTGAGGGCTCTAAGTTCATTATCCATGGCGTCCCTCCATTCTATCATTTTATTAGCTTCTTCAAAGTTTCTAGGCTCTTGATATGAGTGAATGGCACTGAGACATGCCCTATGGTTTGGGGAGAAAGATTCATAGGATATAAATCTAGAAGGATTTTTCCTAGGTCTTTCTGTTCTTCGAGAGTGGTTGGAAGATTCACTAAGGTCACTATACTTCTCTATTGCACTTCTAAAAATACTTTTATCTCTATGTGTATAGGTAATTGGTTCAACTATTATTTCTTCTACATGTTGGATGGGTTGTGGAATACTTTCACTTAAGTCTTCATCCTCATTTAATTCATCATCGTTAAACAAGTCTTCGTTCCTAGATAATAAATCAAACAAAAAAGAGTAGTCAACATTATCTTCATGAGTTTTATGTTCTTCAAAACCACTCATGTTTTCTAAAAATGTTACGTTTCTTGAGACATATAGTTTGTCATTTTTAATATCATAACACCTAAATCCTTTTTGTGTTTCAGAATATTCCAAAAATGCAAAAGGGATAGCTTTTGGAGATAGTTTATCATTCTTATCGGTGAGGACAAAACATTTACAACAAAAAACTCTTAGAGTATTGTAATCGGGTTCCTTTTTGTACAATGTTTCAAAAGGAGATATTTGATTCAAATTTTTGGAAGTCGATGTAAGAGCCGCTTTGGCCCACCATCTTTTTGGAATTTTTTGAGAAATGAGTAAGGTCCTTGTAGTTTCTATTATATGTCTATGTTTTTGTTCGGCTAGTCCATTTTGTTGAGGTGTTTTGGGGCAAGACCTTTGATGAACGATTCCATTATTTTCAATGTAACTTTTGAATTCATTTGAAAGGTATTCTCCTCAGGAGTCGGTTCTAAAAAAATGTAATTTACTATTGAATTGATTTTGTATCATCATATGAAAAACCTTAAAGGTAGAAAAAACCTCATCCTTATGTTTGAGTACGTAAATCCAACTATATCTTGAGAAATCATCAACATAGATAACATAATATGAAAAACCTCCCTTAGACACAACGGGTGCCGGTCCCTATACATCCGAATGCACAATTTCAAAAGGCTTGGATGGAAACATAATTCTTTGTCCAAAAAGTAAGCTTCTCATTTTACCAAGAATACAATCATTACAATTAAAATTGTCTTTACATAAAGTTTTAGCAAAATGTAAATGAGAGAGCTTGGCAATATTTGGATGCCCAAGGCGTTTATGCCAAACATTTATATTTTTATATTGGGCAATATTACAAAAAAGATTGTTTTGGAATTTGAAGAAATTTCATGAAGTATAGATCTCCCTTCCTAAAGCCTTCCCCAATCAACTTCTCAGACCGACGATCCTGTATCCAACATTTATTTGATGAGAACTTGATATCACACTCAAGATCCGATAGTTGAGAGACGAAAAGCAAATTTAAATTCAATTTTGGGATAAATCTAACTTTAGGAATGTAAAAACCATGTTTTTCAAAATCTCTAATTCCTTTTATTTCAAGAGAAGCCCCATCCGCGGTAGAAATAAAAGAAGGTGAAAAATTCTTTGAGTATTTAGAAAGAGCAAAAACATTTGGAGTCATATGAAAGGATGCACCCGAGTCTAAAAGCCACAGAGTCTTACCGGGAGGAGAGAAGGTGGTCATGGCGGCCCCGGAGACGGATCCCTCGAGGAGAGGTTGAAGAGTTTCCATGATTTGATTTAGAGATAAGGAGGTTGAAGGTCCTTCATCCTTGATTGGTTGAAAAGTTGTAGACATAGCCACCATCCTTTTCCATTTAGGACATACCGGTTTAATGTGTCCCGGTTCTTTGCAAAAGTGGCATATGATCTTGCTATAGTCTCTTCTTCCATAATGCCCAGCATTTTCTCTTCCTCCTTGACCTTTGTTGAAGTGAGGGGGTTTATATGTTTTGACATTATTCTCCGGTCTTGAGACGGCATAAGCACCCTCATCCTCATCCTTCGAAGGAACGACTAACACACTTTGATTGGTTTTATTCATCCCCAATCTAGTTTCTTCTCTACTTAGTTTGGTAAGCACATATTCCAATGGAGGAGAAGAAAACGAAGACAAAAGAGAGGACCTAGTTTGTTCGAATTTGGGTCTAAGCCCATTTAAAAAGTTGAAGAAGTGATCATCTTTTAATTGTTTGGCTCTTAACTCAATTGCCTCTCGACTCCATTTAGGTTCTTGGAGAGTAAGTTCATCCCAAACCGTGGATAACTCGGCAAAGTAATTCTAACGGTCATTTCACCTTGTTGAAGAATTAATGCCTTCTTTTAGAGATAATATTTATAGGACAAGTCTCTTGAAGTATACATTATTTCAAGATACTCCCATACTTGAAACGCTTTCTTGAACTTCAAAATATTGACATTTATTTTTGTTTCAACGGAAGAGAAGAACCACGAAAGAATTTTGTAGTTCTTCATCTCCCATTCTTCATGCTTTTTGTTGTATTCTTCAAAGGTTTTTTCTCTCTCTTCACCATCAAGAACCTTGATTGCTCCTCTCTCCATAATGGTGATCTTAGGTTCGGGAATGGTTCCTTTGACGTATCCCCAAACCCCTTTCCCCTTAACGTGAGCCTCCATATTCCCGGCCCAAACATGATAGTTGAAGCCATTTAATTTAAATCCAAGTGAAAAATGCAACTCTTTTTCACCCATTAGAGAGAGAAGAGTGGAGAAAAAATACGTACCACAAAAGGTTTTTCAAATCTTACTTGACGTAAGATTCTTCTAAAATATTGGAGAAGCAAGATCCACCACTTCAATCTTCAAAATACCGAAGACACATTTTTCAAGGCACTCGAAAAACGAAGAATCCCACGATCCTCGATCACCAACCTTGCTCTGATACCATGTAAAAATATCTCAATAGGAGATAGTGTCCAAACCAATCTCCAACTCCACAAAGGGATATGTGCACAAAGGCACAAGAACACTTAGAACACTTAGAACAAAATGTACCCAAGGTACAAATGAAGAACACAAATGCAAAAATATAAAGAATTTTATTGAACAATTTGTTGAACAATGCTCCAAACATTGAATACATTTATGAGGGGGGTTCACCCCCCTTTATACACAAGAGGGACCCTTGGAGGGGCTCCCACTAGACGTTGGAGCCCCTCCAACGGTTAGAAATCTAACCCGTTGGAGGGGTCCAACGTCTAGTGTTGGACACCCTCCAAGGTTGACTAAGTCAACAAGAAAAAAGAAAAAGAAGAAAAGAAAAAGAAATAGAAAAAGAAAAGGAAAAAATAAAGTACACTCATATTCACTAATGTGAATATGCGCAAAAGGGGAAAATACTGAAATACCCTTACGGGTTACTTGTTGGGAAATATATATTTATATATATATATATCGATAGATACATATACATATATGTATCATACATATATGTATCATACATATATGTATATGTATCTCTCTGTATATATATATATATATATACACACAAAAATAGAGATACAATTTAACAATATTGACCCATAAGAGGTCCTTGTGCCATTTGCTATTGTGTTCTTGTATGCCCATAATAGGCACTCTCTTGTATTACTCTGCCCATTTCAGCATTAGTGCTCTTGAATTGTAACGTGTACGTGAAGATCAAGAGGAGGATCGGGAGATTGATGGACTATTAGTTCGTTGTTTCTTCAATATTTTCTTATGATCTTCTTCTCTTCTTTTCTCTCAATCTATTTTCTTCTCCTACTCTTTCTTTTCTTGGAATAATGTCCGAAAAAGTAGTTACGGTTGTTCCCATCAAATTTGATGGGAAAAACTATAACATGTGGGCCACCGCTATGAAAATAATTTTGGTGGGCAAATATAGAACCTCAACCTATTCTCACAAAATCCATTTGTGGGGAATATGGTGTTACAAAAGAGGAACCTCTTAATAACAAAGAGAGAGAAAAGACTATTAAATTATAAAAAGACCATTAAAGCATGAGATGTGGGACATGCCAAGGTTTTATTCCTATTTATGGGGAATATGTGTGAAGAACCTTGCGAGAATATATTAGAATTTGAGAGGGCCGATAAAGCATGGGTTTATTTCAAACAAACCTATACCCAACATGATGGTGCCCATAAATGGGAATTACAAGTAGGGGTGTCAACGAGCCTGGTTTACCCGGACCCGACCCGAACCAAACCCTATAGGGTCCGAGTATGGTGATAAATAATAAGACCCAATTAAGACCCGAGTTCGGACTCGAAGGTTTGATTAAAACATGGACTAGTTTGTGAACTTTTATACCAGACCCGACCCGAGTTTCAATTAAGACCCGCAAATTTTCAATGTAAAAATGCTAAAAAATATGGTTTTACCGGGTATGGTCAGGATCTGGTTCATATAGTTCTTATCAGGTCCGGGTATGTTTTTTCTTATAGTGGATCTGATACCATACCCGAAAATCGGGTCCAAGTCTGGTACCACCTGGTTCCGAACTAAACTCGACCCGTTGACAACCCTAATTACAAAATAAGATTCACAATTGCAAGCAAGGTGATAGAAGTGTTAGAGAGTACTATAGAGTACTATGATACTCTCAAAAGACTTCGGGATCAAATGACTAAAATGAAGCATATTTGGGATACCCTTGATGATGCTCGTTGTAAGAAAAATAAAATCCTTAGTGAGCAATTTTTTCAATTCATGAGAGGGCTTAGGCCCGAATTTAAACATGTTCGTGTTTCTATCATCCACCAGAACAAAAATCAAGAGGAGCTTCCACCTTTACATGAGATTTTAGCCCAAGTTTATATGGAAGAAACAAGGTTCAAATCCATGACCGAATATAGAGAGACCGAAGACAATGTATTGGCGGTTTCTAGACCCGGTGCCAATATTCATTCGTATAAGCCTCCTCACTTCTACAAGAATAATTCTTGTAAGTCAAGAAGCAATGATATGGGAAATGATACAAAAGAAAAGATTACTTGTCATAACTGTGGAGAACTATGTCACATGGGTGCGGGTGCGGGCGCGGGTGCGGGTGCGGGGATTCGGCACTTCCAAAAAACCCGGGTGCGGGGGTGCGGCAAGGGCAAAAATGTAAATAAATAAATAAATAAATAAATAATATATATATATATATATATATAAGGGGTCGGGGGCGGGTTTTTTCAAATTTTACACGATAGCACAAGCAAGGCTACCACCATCATTGAAAAGTCAATAGCTGACAGCAGCTGACAGCTGCTGTCAGCAGATTGTCAGCAGATTTTTTTTTTTATATACAGCTGCACGATAGCACAAGCAAAGCTACCACCATCATTGAAAAGTCAGCAGCTGTCACAGCTGCTGTCAGTTTTTTTTATATACAGCTGCACGATAGCACAAGCAAGGCTACCACCATCATTGAAAAGTCAGGAGCTGACAACAGCTGTCAGCTCCTGACAGCAGCAGATTTTTTTTTATATACAGCTGCATGATAGCACAAGCAAGGCTACCACCATCATTGAAAAGTCAGGAGCTGACAGCAGCTGTCAGCTCCTGACAGCAGCAGATTTTTTTTATATACAGCTGCATGATAGCACAAGCAAGGCTACCACCATCATTGAAAAGTCAGGAGCTGACAACAGCTGACAACTGCTGTCAGCAGATTTTTTTTAAAAAAAAAATTCGCAGGGGCAATTTTTAAAAATAAAAAATAAAAAAAAGGACATAAATTATCCTGGGTGCGGTCAACGCACCCAGGATCGGGTTGATCGCACCTGGTGCGGCACCCGCACCCGCGTCGAGTCGCGCCGACGCGGGTGCGGCACCCTGCTAGCCGAATCCCTGTGACATAGGTGGAGAACTGGGGCACATCAAACTTTTTTGCCCTGAATTCAAAAATGATGAGAAAAGAGTAGTTACCCTAGAAGCTCCTCAGGAAAACAAGAAAGCCTCTAACTCCGGTTACCAAGGCATGTTCTTGTCTCAACTTGCAAAAGCTCTACAACCGCTCCTCAAAGGCTCATCCTCCTTAACCGGTGCCGCAGTCTCTTCTTCCTCACCTGCTGGTAAGATTTATTGGCTCAGATTCTGGTGCCTCATTTCATATAACCCTTATAGGACTATGCTCTTCGATTGTGTTTTTAATTCAAGTAGATCTAATGTTTTTACCACATATGGATCTTCTCTTGAATTTTTTTCAAATTCTTCAAATTTATCTATTTTTGTAATGAAAAAATCCAATGTATTGACTGTATTTTTGGGAAAATGAAAGTCATTCCCTATCAAGAAAAAACTTTTGTTGCCTCCAAATCGCTTGAATTAATACACTCGAATGTTTGGGGTCTTGCTCCTATTGCCTCTAAAGGAGAATTTACTTATTATGTGATATTTGTGGATGATTATTCACGTTTTACTTGGATATTCTTTCTTAGGCACAAATATGAAGTTTTTGAAACTTTTAAAATATTTCACAACCTTGTCAAAAATCTTCTTAAAACCAATATTTATATATTTTGGTATGATTAAGGGGGAGAGTATATGTCAAAAGATTTTAAAGTTTACTTAGAGAATCACGACATTTATATCAAAGATCTTGTGGAAACACACCTCAACAAAATGGTTTGGCCGAAAAAAAACATAGGCATATAGTGAAAACCACTAGAACCCTGCTTATATCTAAAAATGTTCCAAAACACTTTCTGGCTGAAGTTGCGCTCACTTCGGTTTACCTCATAAACAAACTTCCTTCAACCAAACTTCAAAATATTTCTCTCTATGAGAAACTTTATAAAACTACCCTTAATTATTTCAGATTAAGGACTTTTGGATGTAAATGTTTTGTCCTTACAAATAAAAATGACATACTTTCACCAAGAGTCATTCCTTGTGTTTTTCTTGGTTATGGAGAAACCCAAACTAGATTTAGATGTTATGACTTTCAAAATGATAAACTCTATATATCAAGGAATGTTACCTTTATAGAGCAAGAAAATTTCTTTGGTTTAGATGTGTCTATTAAAGAAAATAATGATTACTCTTTTCTCGAATTACTCTCTAAAAGTTTTATTAATATGTATATGTATATATTTCTTGATATAATAAGTAAAACCTATTAGGGGTAGTTTAATCATTTCTTTTTATGTAATTAGTTGTGTTCATTAGTACTTTAGGTTTTTATTATTTTTGTAATTTATTATTTTTATCAAGGGTATTATAGTCCTTATGATGCTCTTGAAATAGAGTTGTTGGGAGTGCTCCCAACAACTATATTTCTAGCTGTTGTGAAGTGCTCCCAACAGCTATAATGACTCTTTTTTGCTTTCTTTTCTGTATAAATAGAGAGTGTAACCTCTCTTGTATGTTAAGATTGTTCTCAAGCATTCTCTTAATAAGATCCTATATTTTTTATGTTTGTGTTTGGCCCATGAGTGGCTTATGTGATTGTAATTTTGTGTTTACCCATAAGAGGTCCTTGTGTCATTTGCTATTGTGGTCTTGTATGCTCACAAGATGCACTCCCTTGTATTGCTTATTTCATTACAAGTAGACACTGCAAAAGTTGTGTCCCAGTATTGCACCCACACCAACATGGGTGCGATGTTCTCTCAGGAGTGTCCAGGTTACATGGTTCTGCTCACGTGGAGGAACTTTATGGTAATCTTGACCCGCACTGTGTCCTATCTTATCCTCAAAAATTTCTCCATTGTTCTGGAGTGAATTTTCTTCCCAGAACCACAGCTCCAATGACACAACACTTATGAAAATTGACATTGGGAACTAATTCCATATGCCAGTAAACATCTATTCTGCAATAGAAAAAGTTTCACTGAATCTCAGTTGCTGTTGTCAGACAGATCCGTCCCTGAGGTTTAAGCAAATTTCAAGAATCTAGATTGAAATTCAGGCATTGGGGCATTTGAACTTTTCGTCTGGCATCATCATTATGTTTTTATCTTAAATTTACTGCATTTACTATGATCACTATATTCTATAAATCTTAGATTTATTGCATTTACTATGAAAGGTTTGTGGCAAGTTATATCTAGATTGTGAATTAGTCCTTCTCTTTCTAGAAGTTGGTCTAGTGTTTTTTAAGATTCATGTGGATATTATCGATTGTATTTGATCATCTTCATTCTTTCATCAATCTTGGTGCATTGTAGATCTGCCCCTCATGACTGGCAGTTTTGTGATTGTTATTTTATCAGACTAAGAGATCGTGCCACAGGTTTTCTTGTTCCAGAAGTCTGCTGTTCACAAATGCAATATGTCAGGAAAACCTGTAATTATTACTCGTGTTCTGGATAGTATGATTGATAATCTACGTCCAACCCGTGCTGAGGCCACTGATGTGGCAAATGCTGTCCTTGATGGTTTGCATTGCCTACTAGTCTTTTAGATCCTTTCTGTCTATGTCATTCTTTGTTTTCTTCATCTCTAAAAGCTGGCTGTCTTTTTTGTTTTGCAGGGACTGATAGTATTCTGTTGGGTGCAGAGACCCTGAGGGGTCTTTACCCAGTCGAGACAATTAGAACTGTGGGTAGAATATGTGCTGAAGTATGTCACTGAATCTGTGTTGCCATGATCCTATATTAGAATTCTTTCCCGGTTATTTTATTTTCACCATGTCTATGGTCACATGAAATCCATTTGCATACAGGATAAATAAAATACTTCCTATTTCATGCTTTGGCAAATGTCCTGGCAGTTGTACTGATCTCATTGCATATGATTTACTTTTTTATACCACCAGTCAGTCTGGTATATTCAACTTAAGTAAAGCATAAAAATAGTATATATGTAAATATACATGATGCAGAAAACCTGTATTGCAGGCTGAAGTTGTTTACAATCAGTCTCTTATTTTCAAGAGAATAATCAAACGTGTTGGCAAGCCAATGTCGCATGAGGAATCAGTTGCTTCATCAGCGGTATTTGCAATACTGTTGGTTAGTAATTTCTACACTGCAATAAATTGTGTTCCATCTAACCTGCTGTTCCCTTTTTGATGTTATAAAAAGGTCCGTGCTGCAATGAAAGTGAAAGCAGCCATAATTGTTGTGTTCACATCATCTGGGAGAGCTGCAAGGTCTTTGTCAAAGCCTTTTCTTCTGAGAAATTAATGTTCTGGAAAAAGGAAAGGGATATTCTGGTTGACTGATTTTTGAAATATTCACTATTGCAGGTTGATTGCAAAATATAGGCCTAGCATGCCTGTGTTAGCTGTTGTTACTCCAACACTCTTGACCAACTCGCAGAAATGGAGCTTTTCTGGCTCATCTCAGGTAAAATTTCAATAGGAGTTCTATATGATGGGCTTTTTCGTGTTTTAAGTCTTCTTTTCGGATGCAGGAGAGGCAGTGTCTGGCACTGAGAGGTGTCTATCCCATTCTGGCCAACCCTTCCCGTTTGGTAATATATTTCAAGCACAAACTTTCTCCTCACATATAAGTTCCAAGTATTTAGTGATTTGAAGAATTTCAACTGCAATGTAGAAAAGACCACATAAGTTGACGTTTTTTATAAACTTTGTAGATGCTTATGCAAAATTTTTAACCTTGCGGTATCATCAGCATATGGCAGACTTCACCTCCTGCTATTAAGGCCTTTCAACATGCAAGATTTAATTTTGAATATTGATCCTGGCCAAAAGTTTCAGTAAATAGTATCAATTTCTTATTTCTCACCAATGAGAATCATCACATATCTGTTGAACATGTCTTTTTTCTCTCGTTAATGCACAAGCACGTTTTGAAATATCTGATGTTTTGCTTCTTTTGGTTGGTCTTCTGCTGTATGTTTTCTGCAGGCTTATTTTCCTTTTGATCAGCTTGTAGTTGTTTACAACAACAACAACTACGCCTTCATCCCAAAACAATTGGGGTCAGCGATATGAACCAAAAAAGAAATTCATTTTGGGTCTTCCACATGAATCCTTTTCCTCCAATCATTTCTATCCAACGCCATGTCCTCGGTGAGGTTCAAAGCATTCATATCCTTTCCTATCATCTCCATCCAAGTCTTCCTAGGCCTACCCCGACCTCTTTTAACTAATATATTTTCCCATTTCTCCAACCTTCTAACTGGAGCATCATTAGGCCTTCGCCGAATATGTCCAAACCACCGTAAACGATTCTCTCGCATCTTATTTTCAATGGGTGCAACACCTACCTTCTTACGTATCAGCTTGTAGTTGTTTGTCAACAATAATTTCAGAGCTTTTTTGATTGTCAAGGTTTGAATGGAATTTCTGTGAATAAAGTAGAAGGATGGACTATGTTTTTACTGTTAATGGAAACTTATGCCGCTGAGTAATGGAACTAATTCTGCCGAATTCTAGTCAACACATCACAGCTCAAGTAAGAGTTTTTTTTATCTTATTCTTCTTGTTTTATTGCATGTTGCAGGACGGTCCTACCAGCTCCACTGAAGAGTCTGGGCTCACTCTTGCACTTGAACATGGCAAAAGGGCTGGACTGGTTAAGCCCCATGACCGGATAGTTGTGTTTGAGAAAATTGGCGATTCTTCTGTGGTCAAAATTATTGAGGTTGAAGAGTAGGATGAATGACCGATTCCCTACCAAATGCTATATGGCTATTATATATGCCTCCAAAATTTTGTCTCCATTTCTGCATTGCTAACATTATTTATAAGCATATTTTTATACAAGGTTATGTAAAGGAGGTTTTCCAAGCTTATAGAGCCCAACCAGCTTTTCTGTTGCGCAAGTCTGAAGCTCTTTCGCCAATTCTAATATTTTTGACCAAGTATTTGCAATTCCATTTAATTTTCCACTAGTCTGCAGCTTCTATTTTAGTTTAAAAAGTGCACACTGTAGATCAAGAATACCCTTTTCATTCCTAAACAGGAGGGAGGGAGAAAGAGAGAGAGAGAGCATTGTATTTGTATTCAAACTATACTTTTTACAATCAATTGACAACTATTACCATGAATATAATGGAATGATGGAAGCGGAACCTTTGTCTAATTGGGTTCTTTAAAGAAGAGCACATATATTATACTACAGATAGAGACTATAATTGCTGCAGCATCGAATGTGAGAGCAGTGAGAGTCTGATCACTGAGCTCCATGTTCTTCCCACCAAGCCTATCGACCATGTCCGGGACCGACTCCCAGCTCTTCACATCTTGTTCGTAAGGATCTTCAAATCTCAGCTTCATCCTTTCCGCTTGGCGGCTCGTGGCTTCTTTGGCCAAGCCCCAGTCGTAGAACCGGCGACTCTCTTCATTACTCAAGACATCATAAGCTTCTCTCAGACGCATGAACTTGTCCGAAGCCGCTTTCAATGGAAGTGTGGTGGTATCAGGATGGTAGTCCTTTGACAATCTCCGATAAGCTGCCTTGATCTCTTCCAAGTCTGCTTGAGCCGATACCCCTAAAAACCTGAGCTCAATCAATTGCATGATTTTAGTTTCTTCAATGTGAAAGGTGAGCTACCTCTGAAGGTTATGCATTCTATCTACTCATCTGGATTGGAACGTTGACAAGCATTGTGCAAGCATCGTTTTCCTAGCACAAAGATTGAGATTCCTTGCTAAGATGTGGCTGCTACTTGAGTTTTTATTTTGGTGGAGAGAGAGAGAGAGAGAGAGAGAGAGAGAGAGAGAGAGAGAGAGAGAGAGACTGTTTGAGTGATTTAGAAATGCATGCCAAAAGGATGACGGAGTTCTGGTGAATATCTCAGAATGCAATAAATGCTTTTCAAGTTTTTTGGGAATATAGGCATAACCTTGACACAGTTAAGCTTTTTGTGCTGGACTTAGTAAGATGGGGCTGCATCAGTCCCAGATAAGATGACACTACCACACAGGCATCTATCTTGGTTCAGATAACAGGACCAGCAAAATTACAAGAACTTACTCATAGTGGGTGCCGGTGGCGTTCTTGAGAAGATCAGAGAATTTCTCTCCAAAACTCTCTTGCTTCTCTGCATCAACTGTGCTGGACTTCCCTCCTACCCAACCTTCATCATGATTATCCCAATGAATTCTGGTGTCAACGCCTGGTTTTCTGTTTTTTCTTCGTTGGTTCTCTTCCACTGAACTCCCTGCAGCGAAGAAGAATATCCGGCGAGACCTCTCGGTCACCGGCTTTGCACTTTTCCGGCATCGGAAGAGGGTGATCAGAGAAGTTGGTGTAGTTGAAGACATGGTTGGCAAAGAAACAAGTGCAAGAATGTGTGAAGCATAGGTAACTAACTGCAAAGGAGTTCCCTTCATCCACACAAATAAGAGTCCAATATTTGTGGCTTTCAAATTCAGTCGTTTTGTAGCTGGCGTATGTCAACACAGTGCAGAAGGTATTCCGATACGTTCAGCCAAACCCTGCAATTAGGGGTGTCAATGGGTCGGGTTTGACCTGGACCCGACCGTACCAAACCCTATAGGGTCAGGGTTTGGTGATAAATAAGAAGGTTTTAATAGAATCTGGGTCGGATTCAAAGGGTCCGATTAATATATGGAGTCAGGTATGGTTTGTGAACTTTCATACCTGACCCTGAGTTTCAACTAAGATCTGTAATTTTTCAATGTAAAAAGGTTAAAAAATATAAATTTATCAGGCATAGTTCGGGTCTGGTTCATATAATCCTTATAGGATCCGGGAATGGTTTCTCTTATGGTGGGTCCGATCAGACCTGGACCTAGTTCCATCTTCTCAAATCAGGTCTGGGTCTGGTTTTACTTAGATCCAAACTAAACCCGGCCCTTTGACACCCCCTACCTCCAATGACAAATAACCAAGCAATGACGATGGGGCCTACAATATAATTTAGTCTGTCTGGCACACGTCATTGGTCTCAGGTAGATCGAAGCCCAACTGGTTTAGTGATTTAAATAGATCCAGATCTAGATGGGTAACAGATGTTGGATTTCTTTTTTGAGGGAATAATCTAAGAGACCCTATCACCAATGGAAACAGATCAGGTCATGCAGAACATGAGCGTTTTTGCTCATGCTGACATCGTGGCCATCCGATTTGCATTTTAAAAAGTTCAAAAGTCAACAGAACCACGTGGCATTCATCCAAAATGCAAACAGATGGCCACGATGCCCGCATGAGCAAAAACGCTCATGACCTGATCTGCTTCCATCACCAACAGCACATTGGCTGGCCTCCGGTTGGTAATACCCTTGATGTCCTCCCTACCTAACGGGGAGTACACCCAACTTCGATTTTGCGGCAAGGGACGCCACCAATGGATTTCAAACTTGTGACGTCCTGTCAACTTGATGACATTCACAAGTCGTCTCGGATGAGCAGAGCCCTTGTGGGTGGCAACAGATGTTGGATGGTTTGCATATTCAATAAAAAAAACAAAAGAAAAGGGTTCATGCAGTAAATGGGTCCCTCATCAAATGGAATATCAGATATAGACCACAGGACCCATATCCTTGGTAAATACACAACCACTAAAGCTTGACAAATCGGAATATTCCGTTCTGAAGATCATTTTTCTGGGAGATGGATTCTCCAACCAAATCTATCAACCACGACCTATCAATGCCCAGATTCAACTCCAATCTCATAATAGAGTCCAGAGAAGTGTCTGATCTGGGTACCTTTGGTACTAGTCTATTGAAAATGAATAAATACTATTAGTTTAATTTTGAAAAAAAAAAGGTAAACTGGTTAAATCAGACACTATTCCCACATGGATCCGACCACATTTTTTTCCTGGTTCAAGACTCAGACCCTGCAAGAACTGAACATATATCTTCCCAATCCAAACCATATTTGGATATATTGAACCCATATCCAGAAATGTGTTTTTAATCCAGATCAGACTTTAGTTGAATCTCAATCGATTTGCATTCACAGGTGCAGTCTCATCGGATCAAAGATCTGGACATATGCAACATTCGGTCCATTTATGGCCTTAGAAAATTTGAGATGCAGAAAAATCTACAACTGGCTTAGTGTCCAATCTACATCTTACCCACTATGAAAATAGAAAATGACAGTACTATCCACAAAATTTGGCACGTTTATGCAAATGGTTACTATTTCACCAAAATGTTGTGCCTATCTAAAAATGTCAATTCTAGACTTTTGTTGGACCATTTTACCCTTCACAGGTGCTCTGCGCAGACTTGTAACATTCATAGAAAAATATTGTATATCTCCGACCCAAAGTGGATTCACACTTTTACGAGGAATAGTAGCGGATGTTTGGAGGTTAGTGTATCTTTAATGCACATCTCCCCTATGAGATTTACATATTGTTTCAGCTGATGTTACAAAGTAACTTTGAATTCCCTTAGTTTGCATAGATCTCATTCTTTAATTCAAGTATGTCAGTTAGTGTATATGATGATGTTAGATCTTACACAGATAATGAGTTAGTACTTGTGAGCCTCTTCTTCCTAAGGTTTTAGTGCAAATGTTAGTAGGTACATGCAAAGTAATTGTGAATCTCCTTTTGTTTGTGTGAATCTCATTCTTTAATTTCAATATGTTAGTCATTTACATGATATTTAAGCAAATATCTAGGGTTTCGTGTAAATCTATTTAAGATTTTATTCTCTCTTCCATTATCTTTCCTTTCCTCTATTGATTTTTCGTGAATTGCTCACTGTCCTCTGACTTTTTCAAGATTTCTACAACATTAGGAAGTGGTGGAGTGATAGGGTTGCACATCTCATCCCATGTCTCTTTATTTTTTGCCAAAAAAAACACTACTTCGTGTTTCAGCGACACTTTATCAAGAGGCAGAACTGAGTATGGAGTACTCCATTTGCTCAAGCTCTCCCTGGTTTTCTTACTTCCATTGCTCTCCCCGACTCTCCTATATCAATTCATGTTCCCTCAACATTGGATTCCATCCTAACTCTTTCTAGCTCAAGGTCAAGATCCGACAATTCATTTCAAAGATTTCACCACTTGCCAAGACTGACTTACGCTTGAAGTGAATGCGTAGTAATCAACATATCGTCTTGGTACCGTTTTGAGTGCGAGAAGAGTTTTTAATTTTGACTGTTGGCCATTCTTCATTCACATTCTTGGACCAAAAGATCCTTAAAGGAATGAGGCAAGGATTTAACTGTCGGAAGTTGGTGAACTTTGATATGCAGGAGTACAACCCCAACATAGGTGTTATCTATGTCTCATTTGAATACATGGATGACATGAAGAAAGTGAAGGATTCTGTGTTTGTAAACAATATCGTGATCCTATTAGGGACCAAGTGAAAAAATGTCTCCGTCTTTTCCTGTTGTATGTGGGATTGGGTTGGTTTAGAGAGTAAATTTTGAAAAGATGACATTTTTAAGCAACTCGGATGCGTCAATGGTGAAAAATGCTCGACTGCGATTGTATTGACAAGAAGAATGGTGCTAGGGTATGTTTCAACCATAATCCCCCTCTTTGTTTTTTTCACTACGAATTGCATAACAGGTGTCAAAGTTTCATCAATGTTTTGCTATGAGCAAAAAAGGGGGACTCAACAGCCATTTCACGAAGGTCTTCTCATGAAAATCAGCCTCATTCTCTCCCTAATTGCGATTCACGAGGCAACAACCAACTTGGTTGGGGGGTCATGGGAAGGATGATATGAATGAGGAGGAGGAGCACAAGGATAAGGAAGAGGAGGACGATGGAGGTAGTATGGATGTAAATGAGCAGTCTTCGTCTCCCTACCTGTCGTCGGAGAAACGCTACAGGTTTGACAAGAACAATTCTCAAACCACTTCTCCCAACTCCAGTTCGGGTTATAGTTATTGAATTTTTTTTTTATAAAGTTTGTAAAGTTTTTTTTTTGTTTATTTGGTGTAAGTTTTTAGTTTGTAAAGTTTGTGTTTTTTAGGTGTTTGAATATATTTTTGCTTTTGGCATGTTCTTTAAAGTCAAAGATTGTCTTAATGAAAAGAAATCTTTAAGAAAGTGTTTAGCAAAATAACAAGCCCATAAAACCCCAGCCAATTGAGAATGTCCAAAAGCACCAAAAAATGAGGAGATATGAATCTATCAGTGGTTCTTCGTTCTTTGTGTATGGCTAAAAAACCCTAAAACCTTAACCCCAACTAACGTTGTTCTCTTCTTGTGGCATGTGGCCCTTCATGAGTGGGTATTCCTCTTTCAAGTGATGGTGCGAGAACTTTGGATGCACAAAGCATTAGGGCAAATTTTGCCTCTGCTGCAATAACCCTAGCAGCCACCCTAGCCGCCATTAATTTGCCCTACAACAACCCTATGGCCATTACTTTGCTCTTAAAATTTCAGTGTAAAAGGTGAGTCCATATGTTAGGACCTCTATGACATGTTCTTTGTTTTTGTTTTCCTTTGTGTTGAATGAATGATGAATTCAAAAGTGCATGTGTTTGTGTGGCTTGTGTAAGCAGTTGATAATGAACTCTGAAAATGTTAAAGTATATATCATTTTGAGCACACTTATGTGAAGGTCTATAAAGATAAAAAAATAATAAGTTTATTGAATTTGTGGTATGATGGCAGGCTTTTGGTATAATTATTCTGAAGACATAGAAAGTGAAAAAAGATTGACACTCATTTTATATGACGATATCGTGGATTCCATGTGTTGTGGTGAGAATGTTTACTTAATTGTCTCAGTTGTAGTAAATGAGTTGTCGAGGCAACCAAGGTCACTTCAACAAATAAAAAATATTGCTAGTTTTGAAATCAATGTTCTAGAAATGGATCGTGAACAAAATGTGATCAAAGCAGTACAAAATGTGCTCTGAGTAGCTAGTACTTCAAATGATCATGGTATTCGCCCACAAAAAGTTGAGTGATCTCAAACAATAAAAAATATCACTTGGGAGTAGGCCTCATGCAAATGTTCAGCTCTCTCAAAATGTTAGTGACGTAGACAAGATGGATGTGGAGAACATGTTTCTTAAGATTTTAGTGATATAGAGCTTAGAAATGCCCACAATGTGCATGTTGTAGATAATCCTCTTAGGTGGGAGGAGAATGTAAATTGTTTCAACATTTTAGTAGCATAGATGTTGGGTGCAATCTTGTACAAAGCATGGACATCGATAGTACAAATTGTGGTTGAGCCGTGAATGCAAAAAATGTGAGGTATACTTGTTTGGACAGAGTTGAATTCTTGATATATTAGTGTTCTTGGTAGAGTTATTCACCATGATGAAAATGCAAATATATTAAGAGTCTTCAAGCAAACTATACGTTGAATAATATGGTTTGGGCATAGTCGAGAATGATGGAGACTCTAAAATAGGTGATTGAAAAGTCAGGTTCATGGTACCTTCACTGTTTTTTTTCTTTCCTTCTTTTTTTTTCCTTTTATTGTTTAGTTCTTTTGGTTTTCTCCTCTGCAGCAAAGCACAGGGTTAAAGGATAACAATTTGTTTTCTGATCCTGAAAGTCACCGTAAACACCTTTTTTAACTGTACAGTTGTTAGTTCTTATTCTCAGGACTTACACGCTTTATTGGTAAATATTGTTAAAGTCTTTGGTATTGAATTTCATGGTCCTACCAATGTTAGTTTTTGGTTTTTTAGTTTTATTTTGAAGTGCTACTTCTTTTCCTTGTTGACTGGTTCACTTATTTGTCATGTTCTGCATTGCAGCTACAAGCTTCTCATCCCATTTCTTTCAATCGGAGCCAACACCCCCCCCCCCCCCCCCCCCCCCCCCACACACACACACACACACACACACAAAAAAAAAAAAAAAAAAATAGTGGGGGTCCTTTAATCAAATTTTTACAAGGAGAGATTGCAGAACTTTTCAGTAAAACAGGGCATCACTGTGACCCAAAACCCAAGATAACAATCAAAAGGTCATTCTGTTGAAAAAGTAGCCAAGGATCAGTTAGCTGTTTTGGATTTGTTTTATTGCAAACTACTGTTGCTAATTTAATATGTTTGTCCTCTCAACTTTTTTTCCTGGCTTATTTATCAATGTGATTTTCTTGTTTTTCTAATGTTTGGTGAGCTTACTGTGTTTGATTTGGTTGTACTGACTAATACTAAATGAATTTAATTTAAGCATAGAAGGGGTGCTTTAACTGTCTGCTGACTGCTTCTTGTGACCCGTAAAAGCAACATCATCTTTACTAATTATTTGACTTTCTAACCACTTTCAAGCTATACTTTTAAATTTCTGCGAAAGTTCTAATGGAGAATGTTTTAGTCTAAGGGTTAGTGTATATATGACATGACATTCATGCTGATAGATGTGTATCTTTTTAGCTATACATTTAATAGCTGCTGACATTCTATAAATGACTGAGTGAATTCAGAACGATGAAATGAAACCAATACATCTAAACGAGTAAGTGAATTCAAAATAATTCAATGACTTTGCCAACCTCTTATGTGAAAACTCACATCCACCTCCTCAGTTAAGCGTTTAATGACCTATAAACAAGTGAATGAATTTAGAACAATCTGTTTAATGGCTGCTCACCTCCTATTAAATACCAACATCCAATACTAAATACTAATAGATGCAGATCTCTTCAAATGTGCTTAAATAAACTTCAAATCTCCTAGGGGCAATGTGCACTAAATATACGCTGACCTTCAAACATCTGCTAGTATAAAAATGTGAATCCACTTTGGGCAAGAGATTCTCAACATCCAGGTGCAAATGACGCAGCTTAAAACACCCGCAAAGAGTAAAATGGTTCAAGAAAAGTTAAGAATTGACATTTTTGGATAGGTGAAGAATTTTGGAAAATTACATATTTTCAAGAATGCCACAAATTCTGTCAATAGCAAAGTCATTTTCTGCTAAGAAAAACATATATGACCTGTTGAGACTCAATTGAACAGTCAAGTATGGGTTCGCCAAATCCAATGTGACCATGTTTTGAGTCTGATCTGCCTGGTGACCTGATTCAGTGAATTGAGCTTTCCAAACTAAATCCAACCCGACTCCAATTAAGAAAACTTGTTAATTGGTAAAATAAACCTTATTTGTGTTATATGCTATGTTATTTGGGGCAATAGGCTATCTTCTAACACATGTTAAAACAACAACAAACAACAACAACTACGCCTTCATCCCAAAACAATTGGGGTCGGCGATATGAACCAAAAAAGAAAATCATTCTGAGTCTCCCACATGAATCTTTCTCCTCCAATCATTTCTATCCAATGCCATATCCTCGGTGAGGTTCAAAGCATTCATATCCTTTCCTATCACCTCCATCCATGTCTTCCTAGGCCTACCTCGACCTCTTTTAACTAATATATTTTCCCATTTCTCCATCCTTCTAACTGGAGCATCATTAGGCCTTCGCCGAATATGTCCAAACCACCGTAAATGATTCTCTCTCATCTTATTTTCAATGGGTGCAACGCCTACCTTCTTTCGTATCTCCTCGTTCCGAATCTTATCTTTTATTGTATTTCCAGACATCCATCTCAGCTACACACATTTTTTTAATATGATGTCTCTTGGCAGCCCAACATTCTGTACCATATAGTAAAGCGGGCCTAATAGTCGTCCTATAAAACTTTCCCTTCAACCGCAATGGCATTCTACGATCGCACAACACTCCAGTTGCACTTTTCCATTTCATCCACCCAACCTTTATCCTATGATTTACATCTCCATCAATTTCTCCATACTTTTGAATGATAGATCTCAAATATTTGAAACAATCATGCACTGGTATTTCTTGGTCACCAAGCTTCACTACACTCCCATCACTACTTCGTTGCTTACTAAACCGACATTCCATATATTCTGTCTTGCTCTTACTCAACTTAAAACCTCTTGCTTCCAATGTCTGTCTTCATAATTTTAACTTAGCATTAACCGCAACTTTAGACTCATCAATCAAAACAATATCATCAGCAAACAACATACACCATGGCACATTTTCTTGAATTGATCTCGTAAGCTCATCCATCACTATAGCAAATAGGAAAGGGCTTAAAGCAGATCCTTGATGTAACCCAACCGTTATAGGAAAATTGGTTGTCACCCCTCCACAAGTGCGGACATTGGTTACTACTCCTTCATACATATCTTTAATTATACTAATGTACTTGAGAGAAACATCTTTCTTCATCATTGCCCACCAGAGAACGTCCCTAGGTACTCTATTGTATGCCTTCTCCAAATCAATAAAAACCATATGCAAATCTTTGTTCCTCTCTCTATTTCTCTCAATAAGTTGTCTAAGAAGATGTATAGTTTCCATAGTTGATCTTCTAGGCATAAAACCAAATTGATTCTTTGATATGATGACAATCTTCCTCAACCTAGACTCAATCACCCTCTCCCAAAGTTTCATAGTATGACTCATGAGTTTTATACCATGATAGTTTGTGCAATCTTGTATATCACCCTTATTCTTATATAGAGGCACCAAAGTACTCTTTCTCCACTCATTAGGCATCTTATTTATCCGCCAAATCTTGTTAAAAAGATTTGTCAACCATTCTAAACCTTTCTCTCCCAAGCACTTCCAAGCCTCGATAGGTATACCATTTGGGCCAACTGCCCTTCTTGATTTCATTTTCTTCAAAGTCTCTGCAATTTCTTTCTTTTGAATCTTGCGCATGAAGTCACGATTCACCTCATGAAAAGGAATAGAAAAGTCTCCAAGATTCTGGGCATGACTTTTATTAAATAGCTTATCAAAATAATCTTTTCATCTCTCCTTAATCTCTTCATCTTTGACTAAAACCCTTTGCATTTCATCTTTGATACATCTAACCATATCCAGATCCCTCGATTTTCTATCTCTCATTTTTGCAAGCCTATAAATATCCTTCTCGCCCTCTTTGGTATCTAACTTGTCATAAACCTCCTTATATACCTTATCCCTCGCATTCCGAACTACTTTTTTTAGCTTCCTTCTTTGCTATCATATACTTCTTCAAATTCTCATTATCACGACTCTTATTTAGATTTCTATAACACTCTCTTTTAATCTTAATAGCTAATTTGACATCCTCGTTCTACCATGATGTATCCTTACCTAGCGGTGCACCGCCTTTAGACTCACCCAATACCTCCTTAGCCACATTTCTCATGCCATCCGCTATCTTATTCCACATTGATTCTGAATCCTCTTCGAGACACCAATCAGCTTCCTTAACTACCTGCTCTACAAACATTCCTTGTTTAGCTCCTTTCAGTGCCCACCACTTAATTCTAGGATCTATCCTATGTTTATCCCTTTTGCGGCATTGTCTAATTTTAAGATCTAAAATTAAGACTCTATGTTGTGTAGCTACACTTTCTCCCAGTATAACCTTACAATCGATGCAACAACCCCTATCTCTCTTTCTAAGTAGGAAAAAATCTATCTGACTCGTATTAACCCCACTTTTAAATGTTACTAAGTGAGACTCCCTCTTCCTAAACCAAGTGTTTGCTAAGATCATATCATAGGACAAACCAAAATCCAAAATTCTTTCTCCACTTTCGTTTCTTTCTCCTATACCATAGCCTCCATGGATACTCTCAAATCCATCCATACTAATGCCTACATGCCCATTAAGGTCACCGCCGATGAAAAGCCTTTCTTCATAAGATATCCCTTGTACTACTCCATCTAAATTTTTTCAAAATTGATGCTTAATGGAATCATCTAAACCTACTTGAGGTGCATAAACACTAATAATATTAATAATATTCGTACCTAATACTAATTTAATAAGTAAAATTCTATCACCCTTCCTACGGACCTCAACTACATTATCTATAAACTCACGACTCATAACAATTCCTACTCCATTTCTATTCCTATTTATTTCTATATACCAAATCTTATATCCCCAAGGTTCTATCACTTTTGTTTTCTCACCTACCCATTTGGTCTCTTATAGACATAAAATATCAATCTTTCTCCTACACATAACATCTACTAACTCTACCAACTTACCAGTTAAAGACCCTATGTTCCAAGTGGCTAACCTAATTTTTTGGTCTTGGACTAACTTCTTTACCCCACCCGTCCAACAAAGTGCGGGAACCCTTGCCTATTTGACACCACACCCGGGCGCCGGTGTGACGCGTCGCTTCCGGGCGACGACCTAGCAACCCTTGCCCATTTATCACTGCCTCCGAGCCTATAGAGTAAAGCGCGTCGCTCAGTAGGGAACGCCCCAACGAAATTCTCATATTGGTTCATATTCATAGGGTATGACTAAGTTTTTATGCTGGTTGTCACAGGCTTACCACAACCCTCTTCCTTTATCCGGGCTTGAGACCGGCAGTGCAGGCGGAGTTAAAAGTTTCACTTTATAGATAAGATGGCCTCTCTCTCTCTCTCATTCTTTTCATCATCTCCCACCAAACCTAATCCAATCCATATGGGACCCACATCCATTTTGCAAGAAGCCTGATTCAAAGCTAATTCTCTAGAGTAAACCCCATGGGCCATGGGAGATTAGGACCAAAGGAAGCAGCCTAAAGGCACAAACCTGCCGGATCAATTTCAAGAACAAGTATAAATTCGGACTAGATTTGATATAATAGAGTTGCATCTGGATCCAAATTTCATATGGCAATATGAATCTGGAAGAGGCTGGAAACATGGGATGTAAACAGTAAAAATGGATCAGATTAGATCAAGATTCAAACATAAATCTAATAGAAAGCATTGATCCAAATCCAAATCTGGATCTGAGAAAAAAGAGCCAAATAAATTGAAATTAAATCCTAATGTGCATATTGATCTATCTTAAGATCCATATCCAGGAATATTTTATCGGATTCGGATCATAGGTCCAACCGAATACAATCCATTTGCAACCCTTTGTATAACCCTGCCAAAAAGATACTTGATATTTGGGTTTCTCTTTACAGGATGAAATCTGTTAGGGTACGGGTCAGGTTCCTATCTAACCCAATACCATTTTAAGGATATGGATCTTCATACTAATATCCATATAAAAAATGAACCCTGTAAAACATAAGCTTCTAAACTGTGGCTTTATATATAAAGAAGCAGATTCAAGAGATTTGCTTAGATTTCTAACCAGAACTGTAATGGGATCCGCTTCATGCTTGATAGATGCTGATACGGACCAACTGAAAGACTGATCCATATTCAATCCATGCCTGTCCAAAAAATTGCCCCCGTGTTGGATCATCAAAGCCTGCTTTATTTTTACATAGAAGCCAACTTCTTGTTGGAATTTGTTTAAATGCAAAAATAAAAAGGAATTTCATTCTTTATACAAAGAAATAACGCAAGAGATGAAAGGAGCAAAGGAACCAAATGGAAAATTAAAAGGAAAGTGGAGATGCGGGGTATCGAACCCCGTGCCTCTCGCATGCAAAGCGAGCGCTCTACCGTTTGAGCTACATCCCCGCAACTGAAAATAATTACTAAACATATTAATTTATCTCATAAAATATAAAGATCGAATCCTAACCCTTATCCAAAATAGATCTGATCTAGTAGTGTTTAATCTGGATCCGAATTTTATATGGTAATAGTGGAACCAGTAAAAAAGGTTGGAAATACGGATTTCATATAAAAAAAACAAACAAAAAACAACTCGGTAGGGTTTGATCTTGAGTTGGATGTAGATATGACACAAAATATTGATCCTTATTTGAATCTGAATTCAAAAGGATTTCAATCATGTTGGTCCAAATCCAATTCAGATATACATTGGATCATGGTTTTCAAAGCTTATGTTAAAAAACAACGTGCTGCTTTCATATCAAAGGCCGGGCGAAGCCAATCTATCTGTTAATTAGATCGAGTGATAAACATAGTAATCGGTACCTGGATTTTCTTGGTAAGTAAAGTTCTTGTGATACCATAATTGTTTTTTTTCGGAAAATATTGAAAATCTCAATAAAAGTAAAATCAAAACAAGATATGTAATAAAATTAAAAAACATCAAGATTTCTATAATCATAATAAAACTGTCACTGTTTATCACGATTATATTGATATTTTATCATTTTATAAATTTAATACGATACCATGTTCTCTAAGGATAGATGGCCATACAATTAGGGCTGTTGAAGTATGAGACTTAGGCCTGCTTGGATCTGATCAGGTCCATACCCAAAACCAATTCAGGGGTGCCTGTACTGGGTCCAGGCCAGACTAGATCTTGATCAATGCAGGATCAAGTCCAGGCCCAGCAGGTTAGAAAACTTAAAAGCTTTATTTTTCAAAACAAGGCATAAGTAAGCATTTTGGGTCTTAATCAGAACTTATGTCACAAAATAAGTGACATTGTGACTATCTTACTGTGAGAAATTCCGAAATTGATAAAATTTTAATAGAATCGTGATATTGCTAACTATAGCATTTTTACTTCAATACCAACCCTTTTTATTTTTTATTTTTATGTTTTTTAATTTTCTTGTGTTATTCTATTTTTCTAGTTTTTATAATATATACTATGACAAAATTTTCTGAAAATTAAAAAAACAATTTTAGTTCATTCCTTTGAAATATGAATCTCATTCTCAAAAAGCAAGGATCTGAGAAACATCATTTGAATGCCCTGGATCTGGGTGTGGGTCCCACGCTCATATCAGTGACTCCCCAATCCCCATTGATACATGAGACCAGATCCGAGGCTTCCAGATGCACCCTAACATTTGGAGAACAGTCACCGTCATATTATGTTTGATGCTGTATTCTATCACCGCCGCACATCTCACTTGATGAAGGTCTGAGTGGGTCCCAGTGCCATGTGTCATGGTTCCCAAGTGAGATGTGCAGTGGGGATTGAATATAACCGACCATCAGTTACATACAGTATATAACTGCTCTCTAACATTTGTGGCATTGATCAGAACTAGGGTGGGACTTCACTCGGGTCTATCAACAAAAACTAGATCCGAATCCAGTTACTAGGACCAGACAGTTCTAAAAGTTAGCTTGTTAGACCTACTTTGGTGGATCCAAATATGATTATTATATCAGTATCAAGCAAGGCCAAGCATGAATAGATAAAGTGGAAGTGTATAATATGTACTAACACCATTAACTGTGCTATCAAACCTGGTGCCTCATTTAGGCCACTCAACGGTTTAGACGTCCCACTGATCCATGGTCAGGCACCGGTTCAGCAAACAGTAGGGGTGGCAATTTCTGACACGACCCGCCAACCCGCCTCTTAGGCGGGTTCGGGTTGGGCTTAAGCCAACCCGTTTAATAAACGGGTCGACCCGCGTAACCCGTTTATTAAACAGGTCAGGTTCGGGTTGGGGGTATGCCAACCCGCCAACCCGGCTGACCCGTTTAATAAACGGGTTAGGCGGGTGGGTCAACCCGCCAACCCGTCTGCCCGACCCGTCAACCCGACCCGCCAACCTGACAACCCGATCCGTCAACCCGCCAACCCGACCCACCAACCTGACCCGCGAACCTGAAAACCCGTTTACCCGACCCAACCCATTTATTAAATGGGTTGGCGGGTTGTGTCGGGTTACCCGTTTATTAAACGGGTCGGGTTCGTGTTTGCCACAGCCGACCCGTTTAATAAACGGGTCGGGTTTGGGTTGAGGTATGCTGACACGCCAACCCGACCCGATTGCCACCCCTAGCAAACAGGTAAGATATAGGATCCAGAAAACAGTCCGAAACCCGAACCAGTATTGATGTGTAAGATGAGGAGCAAGAAGCACAGTGCTAAAGTAAAAAGCTACACTATCCAACATGAAGAATAAAAGAAGAAAATTCACTTTTTAAGCCTGAAGCCATGCAGCTCCCACCACTTCACTAATGATAATCTATGAAGCCTTTTTTAGGGTTTTAGTTTCTGTGGGGTACCACAATTTTGCATGATTCAGAAGCATCATACTTTCTCATTGTCCTACAAACAACAATTATTTATTTATATCCTTTTTCCTTGTGCTCAGTTTCAGTGAGCAGCATTACAGAAAAAACCAATTTTAAATAAAGTTGAATACACAAATCGTTAATAGCAAAAAGAATAGTTTTTTTTTTCAATCATGGTAATAGAACCAAGCATATCACCAACTTCTATGAGCATTGTGCGTCATTTGACATGACTCGCGTGAGCACAGACCACAGCCGACGAGTCTCCTCAGCAACAGATTCTCGATCAAACAGTGCTGAGACAACAGCAACACCACTCAGATTTGGAAAACCTGTTTCCATGACCATATGTGCATTGTTGATGCCAATACCACCTATAGCAACAACCGGCAATGGTGAGCTCTCACAGACTGCCTTCAGTCCAGCCAACCCAATAGTGGGATTATTCTGCTTTGTATTCGTTGGGAACATGCCACCACAGCCAATATAGTCAGCACCATCGAACCAAGCTTGCCGGGCTTGTGCAGGGGTCTTGCAGGAGACACCAATGATCCTTCCAGGGCCAAGTAACTTGCGAGCCACAGAGACTGGCATATCTGACTGTCCAACATGCACACCGTCGGCATTGCATGCGAGGGCTACATCTATACGATCATTTATCAGAAGGGGCACACCAAATGTCTTGCAGATATCCATGCAAACCTCAGCTGCTTTTACAAATTCATTGGTTTCTGTTTCCTTTTCTCTGCCAAAAAGAATCACTACTGTCATGACCACATAGCACTAACAATCAAAGTCTAAAATGATGGACTCAATTAAGGACTTTGATTGGAAGTCTTGCAGAACATAAACGGACCTCAACGACATCTTAAACAATTAGCCTAACTACACAACTTTGAGGTAAGCCAACTTATACACAATTAGACTACAGCTGTTTTCCAAATTCAACAATCCGCTTCAGTCACCAATCTTCTGCATCTCTTGATACAATAACGGCCAAACAATCAGGTTGGCACCGAGATTCTCTTCATTAAGTGAATCTAAAGTAATAGAATATAAAAACATAACCACCAATGATGAGTATTCTCAATGTTATTGGCTCGAGACCAAGATGCCTTAGTGCTATATTCTCTGCTGCAAACCAGTTCAGCAAGATCACTGAGACTCCAATTTGAATTACCAATAATCTGCCAAAATCTCAAGCCAAAGTCGTCCATGTCATCTCTTAGCCAACTTAAATTATATCTGAGCCCTTCCGGTCCAGCTCAGACTCCGGGCAGGTCAGTTGGAATCACTCAATAAACGTGTTGGACATCACACATTTAAACACTGAACTGAATGAAATTCGACAAATCTACAACAACAACAACAACAACTACGCCTTCATCCCAAAACAATTGGGGTCAGCGATATGAACCAAAAAAGAAATTCATTTTGGGTCTTCCACATGAATCATTTTCCTCCAATCATTTCTATCCAACGCCATGTCCTCGGTGAGGTTCAAAGCATTCATATCCTTTCCTATCATCTCCATCCAAGTCTTCCTAGGCCTACCCCGACCTCTTTTAACTAATATATTTTCCCATTTCTCCAACCTTCTAACTGGAGCATCATTAGGCCTTCGCCGAATATGTCCAAACCACCGTAAACGATTCTCTCGCATCTTATTTTCAATGGGTGCAACACCTACCTTCTTACGTATCTCTTCGTTCTGAATCTTATCTTTTATTGTATTTCCACACATCCATCTAAGCATCCGCATCTCAGCTACACTGAAATTCGACAAATCTGCTGACTTAAAATTATTACCAACATAAGAATCCTATATACCACCAATTTGGATAGAATTTTGCCTTTAGTCACAATGCCATTTGATATTCTTCAAGAGTGTGAAGTTTAGGCATGCATTTACTTTTAATCTAAAAGTTTACTTCATTCAGTATTCAGAGAAACAACTTCATGCAGGGTTTTTTCAAAGAGAACTAACCTCAACTGGATAATTGTTGCACCACCTTCAATAGCAGCTTTCACAGCCTCTGAAATGGAACGACCCCACTTTCTGTTTATTCCAGAATCTGTGACTGCATACAAGAACAGGTCACCAGGCTTAAATTGCTTCATTGGCTGGTTGGCATCACTAGTTTGAAGCATGAACAAGTGATTGAATGGCCGTTGAGGCCCATTTCCTATGAGAAACCCTTTGCTGTGCTCAAGGGCCTGCTCAACAAATTGTTTTGCTGCCTGCCAAAACTTCAGAAATTTTAGAAGCATACAAAGACAAGTAAAATTAATGACTAATAGAATTCACATCATGGTTCCTACTAGAAAAAGTTCCCTTCCAAAACTTTTGGCATTGAGAAACTACAAGAAATTCTTTTTTCCAGAAAAAGCATGACGGTTTGCAGAATATCCACTATTTCCACAGAGCAGACTGGGTTTAAAATTCACATAAATATGAAAAGTTTTTTCTTATTCACAATGCTGCATTTACAACAGCTGCGGCAGTTACATGATTATAAGTAAATTCTCATGTGATACATGCACAAACACTTTAATTAGGGATAGAAAAAATTCAGGGTTTGGGTTGGACATCCAACTGAATCTGAGTCCATTTAGTGAGATTTGGTAAAGAGAATCAAGTTTGATTACTAATCTGATTCAGATCCTATTTCAGTATTTTCACATCCGAACCTGAATCTGACTCCAAGTCTAACAAAATCCGACCTGTTTACATGCAAATGCATATCCGATTAGGGTACCTACCCTAATCGGATCCGGATTCAGCATAATTCCCTCCATCCAAGCCCAAATCTGACTCTGAATCCAATTATATCCCTGTGTTTAATGGCAAAAAAGCATCTGAATGTCAAAGTTGCCACTACGAATGTGCCTCAAATAATCCATAAGGATCAAATCTTTCAACATATCTGCAGTATGGACTTCCAAATATGGCAGTGACTATTGGTTTACCTTAAACCTATTTTCCTTCTACTGAGCATGAAAAAAAAATGATTGGCCTTTTCACCTGTTTCCACTATCATAAAAAAGTCAAAAGCATCAAGAAAGATGTGAAAGAGAAAACTAAAAGATAGAGATGGAAAACGAGACTAGAAAACACTGTGAGTAAAAAAGTCATCCACGACAAAAAGAATAAAGGAGCAGTAAAAAACTCCCCAAACTAGCACATAAACCATACTTGAGAGAGCCCTCAGTTCAACAACTCGAATCCTACTTACTCTATGCATTTCCAGATACTGATCTTTGAGGGGACACATTTAGTGGAAATGAACTTAAAGAAAAGTATAATCACTAATATCAACCAGACAAAGGGCATTTGAATTTACAAGGAAAAATTCATCAACATGAATAAGCACCTCTTAGCACCTGCACTAAGATTAAGGATGCTGGCCAATGGGTCAGGGTTTTCTAAACATAAACAAGTACCAATCAAACATCACCTTCAAAAAAAAATCACAGAACAAAATGTTTAATGGAAATGAAAAGAATCTGAATATTCGCTTTTGAAATCAACAATTAGAGAGAATTACTAGCTATACAAAAATCATAAGGCCTTAATGATAAACTTACCTTGACAGCTGGCAGCATCAGAGAACCTTTTGCCAGCTCAGCAGCTATACATGATGCCAGGGTGCAACCAGTCCCATGAGTATTACAAGTCCTGATACGCGGCGCCTGGAGCTCAATGCAATGCACACCTATGTATGCCAGCCAAAATTTTACATTACTCTTTGAATGCTGTGTGTGCAGTCACACAGACACACACACGTGCACACACGCACACACACACATGGGAGCTCAGTTAAGAGAAAGCAAGCATTATGTCACTTTCTTGGTAGTAGATAGGAATTTCATAGGATACAGTATCTCAACCTACCATCAAAAAATACATCAATAGCATCTGATGAATCCGGAAGATCACCACCTTTAACCAGAACATTACTGGAACAAACGAACAGAGACATTAAACCAGAATAAACCACAAGAAAAAAGAACAGAGGATTATACATATGCTTAAGCATAAAACTTCTCCTAGGAATTAGACTTTCAAGAAAAGTAGATCCTATAAAAAATGGAAAATTAACACATGTCTAATGCCATTCATGAATAGACAATTGCTGGAATTAATTCTTGAAGAAAGCAATGATGCAAGTTATGTTTTTGCAGATCACATATGGCAAGGTGCATTGCCAAGGAGCATGGTACAATAACATATCAAACCTTCAAATCCAGTCACTGCAGAGGATATCCCACTTTTCATGGTTTCAAAAAATCTACCCTGAAATGACCCATCTTATTACAGTTTATTGGTTTTATAATGAAAAGAATGGGGTTTATCACCTCTCAAAACCATTTATTCATTTGGTTATTGTTGGCAAGCACTTATTGGATTGGAGAAACTGATTTGAAGTCCTTCATGTTTGTGCTAGCAGATTGTGAAAGAGCACTGCTCTTTAACTCCAGATAAACTTCCTTCCTACTAATTGTATCACATCATCCTTATGCAAGCACCAAATTCATTCAGGAAGAATGAGCACACTTCTTTAGGCGATAAGCACACAAAAAATTGCACTACATATCATTTTCAAGGACTAAAAACTATTGGGTCATCATAGAAAAAAATGTGGATTTCATTATGGGGTACATATTCCCTCCATTTTCCTAAGTTCTGTGAACTTCAAATGCATTTCAGATCTCCGTTAGACTCCCATGGGCTCATTTAGAAAAAAAGAAAAGGTCTCTTTCCACATATCATCATGGTTATTATGTCCTGCATGGACATTGAATTAAAATAAAAATCAATTCTGCTTTTTTTCTTTTTTCTCCCAAGTGAACATGAGATTAGAACTCAAGATTCCTCAACTAAGATGTTTCAACTTCCAACTCAACAAGCCAGCTATCACGTTCAACCCACAACTTCAAATTGTGCTTTTACATGCCACTAACATTTGAATCAAGTGAGTCATACATTAGGAATAATAAGCAAGATAACTGACCAAAAAGACAATTTCTAGGAGCAACTACGGTCTATGCAAATCAACCAAGAAATATTTCCAGCCAACAAATGTAGTTAATCTGAAGGGCATATGAAACTTGGCAGTTGAAGAAGATATTTGAATTTATAGGCCAAATTCCAACCTTGGGCCCAATGCATAAATCGATTTTGCTGCAAAGTGCATATCAGCTACTGTTTTAACCTGAATGCCACCAAGTAAAGCCGATGCTTCCTTAAGATTTGGGGTGACAATATCCGCCATTGGAAGAAGCTCCTCCCTGGGTTCCACAATGCACAAGCAACTCCATGAGACACTAGAAGCAACTACGAAATAAGTCAATAAAAAAAATTGTAACCAGATATTGAAGGACTTCTTTATATAGTGGACCAGCCATATATGAGATGTTTTGCAATGTTACCCCCAACACTGCAATATATTTTGAAAAGAAAAAATGGATATTGAAATATGCCTAGGGCAGCAGGCCCCGACCAGCAAAGCACATAGAACAGCTGTAGTATTTAAGAGATGTTTGGTGATGCTATCTCCTTAACATTGTGATATGTCTAGCAAAAGAAGTTCACCTACCGAAATATATCTAGGATAGAAGGCCCAGCAAGTACATCCCCACTTGTAGCAACCATGACAGGATCTACCACTAAAGCTGCCTTTGAAAACAAAATCATGCTACAGTTAATGCCCCAAATCTGATGAAAAACTGATCAATTTCCTCGTACAGAAATAGAAGTGTACCTTTAACAGGAAACTCCTTTAAGCTATCACAGAGAACCTTAACTACACTAACAGAAGGAAGCATCCCTGTTTTCACCTGGCAATATGACAATAAGCATCTGGAGTCAATAATGACAACTAAACATTATCACATGGTTCATCACATTACTACAAAATTCATTAATCAAACCATGTGAATGAAAACTATGGAAAATACATGTGAATAAAAAAAGGCAAATCTTGTCGATTAAAATGGTATGCTGATACATTACCACATCAACATGCATATCTGACAATACTGATGTAAGTTGTTCAGAAACCAAGTTCTCTGGCATGTGATGAATACCCTGTTTGGAACATGAGAACAAGAAATTTTCATTTCATTGTCTGAAACCAAAAACACCCTAAAAATGGAAGCATGGAAATAGAACTGACAAAATCAAGTTATCAAGCCATTAAAGACTGATCGAGGCACACCACCTGAACCCCAACAGTGTTTTGAGCAGTCACTGCTGTAATGACAGATGAACAGAAAACACCAAGTGCACCACAAGCTTTTAGATCTGCTTGTATGCCTGCACCTGCCCCCGAATCAGAACCAGCAACAGTCATTACATGAGGAACTTTAGAAGTTGCACTAATCACTTTGGAAGTTTCCATGTACTTGATATTTCCATCACTTATATTTCCAGATGCCATTCTTATAGTAATTCCTAGAGGTCTCAAATTGTTGGTGAAATTGTCAAACTGCAGCCTTCCAGAAGAAGGTTGGATATGGTGCCTTGAAGAGCAGTTCTGACAAGAAAAGTTTCAACTTTATTAGGCTTTGCCAGAAGTTTGGCCAAAAAATATTTCGATAGAGAGGACAAAAAGAGTGAATCAATGTTTTGGTATACCATATCTTAAACTAGGATATCTTAAGTTTCTCAGAGCCATCTCAAATACAACTGATCTGAACTACATCAAACAAGTTTCCACGAAGTCATGTAAACTAAAGTGTCAGATTCTTGATGCAACTAGGTGCCAAGTGGAGACACTTGAACCCAGATGTTAATATATCAAGCTAAAAAGTGCATCTGAGCCTATGTTACTTGGATACTGACACGGGTGTCGGACATGGCTATATATATATATATATATATATATATATAGATAGATAGATAGATAGATAGATAGATAGATAGATAGATAGATAGATAGAGAGAGAGAGAGAGAGAGAGAGAGAGAGAGAGAGAGAGAGTTATGCAAACAAAACCATAAAACATAAAATGCACATTTCTTTCTCATTTACATTCTGATCCTTGATTATTTACACAAATGTCAATGATGTAATATGAACATGTAAGATTTTGAGTGCAAAAAGTCAAAACAAATCATCAAGACTAATGGGAGTGTCGGATGTTAAAAAAGGGGAGAAGGATACTTGCCCAGTAAGTACCTTCCAACTCTAAAATACTCTTAACAAGTGTCCTCAAAGCTGGACACCCGTGTCTATGATACCCAATACTAGACATGGGTATGACACTCGTTGGGCACCGCATATCGAGACATTAGGTGTGGGACACTCGACACGCGTGTCCAAATTTTGGACACTCCTAATTCTAAAAACGGCATGGCAGTGTCATGTCCAGGAGTGCCAGTGCCGAGAAGTGTCTGACACTGACACTTCAGCTTAGGTGAAGTGTCCATGTAAAATAGATCTGAGCTGGGTTGAGAGAGTTGAGACACTTGAAGGCTTGTTTGAGACTTTATTAGCTACAAGTATGTGTTCAGGCAACAACAGAAGCAACAAGATCAACAATTTCATTTGTTGTGTCACTGGTTGTGCAAAGAGTGCATATTTAATGAAGGATGATTTGCATCACTGGACACTGAATCACCTGATGCTCAAAACTATGTGGTCACTGCACTGACAATCTTTCTTTTCAATGCAGAAACAATGAAAAGTTGAAAATTCTTATATAGCCCGATAAATATACGTGCTTACTCATGCATTAACAATCACAATCGAACTACCTCCGACATGCAGCCTAAATAATCAAACCATCTTAGTAGCATGATCCTTCAAATGGAAAGGGCCACGCTCTTGCAACCTTGCTTCCTTATCATTAACTAGAACCTCAACTAACATTACCGCTCTCAACATGGTGCATAAATGTCTCACAGATGACTCATGCTAGAGTAAACTATATTAGAAACATCATCGTAACAATCAACTTCTCTCACCAAAAGACAGAAAGTTTAACATATGGTCATAATGATGTGAAAAGCTTCGATGAGATGCTAGGTTCTATGGCACCTGAAGGTGACATATAAGGCCTTGAAACAGTCAGGCATAAATAGGGACGTCAATCAGTCGAATCTTCACCACTAAGATGGGTCCAGACCAGGATCCAACTCTGAGGTACAGGTATGGAGTCCGGGTGCGAGTCCGACACAATCACAAGTAATATTAACAACTCAAAAACAGTGAATAAACAAGAGCCACGATACTACAAAATAGACTATTTTGAGATACAACTGCACAAATAGATTTAAAAATAAAAAAGGGGTATGATGAGTAACACAAAAACCAGATGTTCCACCCCGTTTTGCCAATTTGGGCCACAAAATAACATGCATAGGCCAAAAGAGAGACGGATAACCAATAAAAAGAAAGGGCACATCAATGAAGCTCATAGAATCAACACTACACTTCAAAACTCCATCACTCGATTCAT
Organism: Nuphar pumila; assembly: GCF_984573655.1. Classification (NCBI taxonomy): domain Eukaryota; kingdom Viridiplantae; phylum Streptophyta; class Magnoliopsida; order Nymphaeales; family Nymphaeaceae; genus Nuphar; species Nuphar pumila. The sequence continues at coordinate 114,113,398 of NC_143253.1, read as the reverse complement.
ATTTAAATGCAAAGGAACCAATTACTCTCCATAAAAACTGCAGTTAGACGGTAATCGAGCAGAATTGATTGAAATGAATTGGAGGGAAATGGAAGGAAATAGAATCAGAAGGAATAGATGGAATTAATCTCCAAGACCTTGTAATCAGGCTCGTTTTTCTTCCCTCCCATGTTTGGAGACAATTCCTTCTTCATATATTGGGTTTAATCTAGCAAAAAAAGTTGCAATGATCCAATGATCCAACAAAGAACTCCCATTATTAGTCTTACAAGCTGACTCCATACACTAAATAGCCCATAACTAAGAAGCCCATCAACTGGGTTACCGAGTTCATACAACCACGAACCAAGAGTGGGTACTCCTACCGATCAGAAATCCTTCACCAAGCTTAGGAATACCAACAACCCATGCTAAAAAAACCAACAAAAGGAACTCATACTTTAGCAGAATGAACTGGGTCTACCAGTGAGAGAAAGAAGAAGATTGGTGTTGCAACTGGGACGATGGTTGCTACCTGCAAGGCTTAAATCTTCATTTGGGAGGTGGAGAAGAAGAAGAAGGAGCCAATGACCCAAGGAAAACAAAGAGGAAGCCTATAGGATACTAGAGATGGTAAGTATTAGGACTTGTAAACCGTTTATCTTTCTAGTGGCTGGAAAATCTTGTGCGAGAAAAGGGTCACGATAATACGAGGAGTTGAATCTACTCACGAAACCGAACAATAGAATATCAAGCTTCATCTGCAAATTTTTGTCTTTTTCTACAGTGTTCAACATTGGTCAACACCACTCAACCATCAATAGCCTGCAAATGCAGAGAGAGAGAGAGAGAGAGAGAGAGAGAGAGAGAGAGAGAGATGCATACCCAAGTACCGATGGAGAAAGAAAGACAGAGAGCGTGATGATGAGAAGAAGCCATGACGCTTCTTTGGGTGCAAAAGTGGGTGCGTTATCTTCATTGTCATCGATCTCGTTCTCGTGAAGGGAAATTCTCGTCAAATAATAAAAAATTTGGGGTTTTATCGGTAAAATCACGGAAAATATCGGCATCTATAAAAAAATACAGAAAACGTAAAGATATATAAACACACAAAATATAATAATATGAAATTATAAAAGAAATTTTTTATAGCGTTGATAAATGATACCATGATAAAAAAAAACAGTACTTTTTTTAAACAAATGATATTTGGAAAATATTGTGTTCGTTTGGCGTTATATAATGGCTATATTTGTCCGGAGTAAGGTGTTTGTTGCATGCTCTTTCCTATAAAACACACCTCTTTTTATAACAAAGCCAGAAAATGGTTGAAAAAATGGAAATAGGAAAGAAAACATAACAACGTTTTCAACCATTCCAAATTAGATTTTTTTTTGAAATAAAAGTATTTTTAAAAGGTATGACTTTTTATTAAAGCAACCATTCACCTACAACACATCTCATCCCATGGGCCGACACAAAAGAGCTTATTCCATCTTCATCTTCCTCCTACCCACCACCATCTCTCTCTCTCTCTGAAAGGGGGCTTATTGACCCCCTTTATCTCTCTCTCTCAATTTTCTCATAATTTTTTATTTTGTTTTTCTGATGATATACAAACAAGTGAAAATTTTTCATTTAAAAAAGTTGTCGTATCAAAGTTTCTTATAAACAAAATTTTCTTTTCCTATGAAATTTTTTCTTGCTTCCAAATGTACCCTAAGAGGAGCTAAACAAACAACTTTATGAGAAAAATGTGGTAGAGCCTACATAATAAAGTAGAAAAAAATCTTTTTTGTCATATTGGGTTTACACCTTCCTCTCATAGGGAAGCACTTTCCTTCCCTCCTAGGTGCCTCTTTGAGAGGAAAGTACTGAGGGCCTAACAAAAGTCTTGTAAGGGGGCATTTGTTTCATGCCTTTCCTTACGAAAAACTCATGATTTGTTAAGCTAGCAATGCAAATTAAAACACTAATTTTATGTTAAGAAAATAATTAAGTCAAGCTCCGACAATGCCAAGCTTTGCGCAGTTTGGCTTTGTGTGTGTGTGTGTGTGTGTGTGGAGCGTGCTTGCTTAATAAGGCTCAGTTTGGAAGCCTTGCATTGAGTTGAAAGCGTCATTTTCATGTGTAGCCAAAATATGGTTTTGTCAAAATATGGTATTGATGATGTGAACAGTGAGTCTATTTCTATTGAGGTGTTTTGGTAGTGTCATTGCTCTCAAACAGCAGAGAGCATGAAAGCACTGACAGAAACCACAACACACCTCCGGTTCAAGGCTCCCAAACTGAGCCTTAATTTGTTAATTTCTTTTTCGTTACTTGTCTAATTTATTAGTTTATTGTTATTGCATCATTTGCTTGTTGATCTTCTGAGCTGTATAAACTGGTTGGTTAACGCAAATGTCCTTATCAATTGCACATAATCTTCTTTTGCATATTATGCTTGTGATTTTCTTGTACTTTTTGAGGTTCCACTGATTCAACTATATCTTTGCATTGTTGTAGTCTTTTGATACATCGTAAAAAAACACATATTTGTATCTAAACTTAGAACTAAGCTTGAACTTGGTCTAAAGCTGGCAAACAAAACACTAAAGAATGTTTGGCTAAGCTGAATCCCAAGCTTGAGCTTGAGCTTGAACTTGGTTCTTAATTTGGAAAGGGTGCCAACACAGTCCACTCATGAAAATTTGGTCCTGTTTAGAAAATCACATCTCCCAGACCCTTTGGAGTTTAACCCCACTGTAGATTTATCCACATGCACCGTGACCAAATTTCAGAATTTTAAGTGATTTGAGTTCAGAGATAAAAATTCTGCACCAAACCTTGTCTGAACCCAACTGTGTCTAACAGAACCTAACATGTTTTGACCTGTTCTACTTGAGCACACCCAAAACCCGACCTAAACCTTGCTAATTGACCTAAAATTTTGACCACACACCTTCAAGATACCCTACTACAAGAACAAACTGAGCCAAAGCCTAAAAACCACTTGTACTGAACACACCCCTCAAAGAAACCGGACTTGTACCTACTTGCAACCTAAGACTAAACCTGAATTATCACTACAAACCATGACTACATGAGCTCAAGACCTTGTTAATGGCCTTAGAGCTGAGCACCAAGGAAGGTTTGATGCCTTCAACAGTGAAGTAAGTGGACTTAAGAAAAGAATGGGAGCCATGGATGATGTTGAGAGGGTTACAAGAGTTAAGACCCCAAAACAAGGACAAAGTAATGGGAATGTAGCACGACCTTAAATAACTTAAGCAAGTGAATGTAGTGAATGATTTTTGATCCCATAGCAAGCTTAAAAAATAAGCCTTAACAATTATTTGCTGCCAAGTGAAATGTGGTGGAGGGTTTTTACCAAAAATCTTCTTCACTATATATCTTAATCTCAAAATGCTTTAAACTTTGTGCAATTATCTGGATCAACCATAATCTGAGTTGGGTCCAATCCAATTACAGACGACTATTTTTTGTCTACCAACATATAAATGTCCACCTACCTACACGAGAACGCATGCACATGCATATATAGAATCATAGATACATAGATGAAGGATTGGAATGTATCATTTTGGTTCATAACATTTGACTTTGACCAAGGCGACCAGCAAGGTCCAGACCCAACAAATCAGTTCTACTCATCCGCTATGTCATCCCCATCTTCATATCCCTCATTGGGATTTCATTGGTGCAATTTGTTTTGATCAAATGGGACTCCATAGATGTGATCTACATAATTCATTTAGTGAAAATCAACATTTAAATCACCAAATTCTGACTTATGTGCAGGATTTTTTTGACGATTCAGAAATCAACAGGTTGACAAAACACAAAATTTTGTGATTTAAACATTCATATTTTTTTGTCAAAAACATTCTATATAAGGGTCAATGCTTATTAAATTTACCATGTTGAATTTATCTATAAGATCAGATAAATAACTTGTTGGATCATATTTCGGATCACACAGTTTCACAATCGTCATCATGATATAAAACACGATATTAAACAGTAAATACAACAGTGTAAATAACATGATGAACATATGATCGAAACAACAACAGGGTGCAGGCATGTCGGCTTCCACATACAACCAAAATCCAGACGATAGCATAAGAGCAAACAGATGCACCAAACATAGTGAAAATAACAGAAACATGTTCAGATTATGTAACAGGCTAAGGCGTACGAAAGTACTCCCCTTAGAGAAGATTCGCCCTCACATACAGTGCAAATCAGGGTCTGGCGTCCTTCCCCCAGGATACAATAGCCACTAACGAATCGAACGGTGCACGTTGGCGGATCGTCCTTCGAAAACAACCTGCACGAACCAAATGCTGCAGAACACCCTTTCGGGATAACTCAGAAGAGAGAGAGAGAGAGAGAGAGCAACAGGGGAGATGGGAAATCGCAGAGCTTCAGAAATGCGTCTGTCTCAGACTCTGTGTAACCCCAGCCCTTACCATGCTTTTATAACCCACGAACGGTTATGAAACGTGGAAGAACTCGTTACGGATTCTGAGGAGACGTGATCCGTTAACGGACTTCGAAAGATCGAGATCCGTTACGAAATCCGAAGAGCCATAACGGGCACGAACTACGAGGAGTTGTGACCCATTATCATTTCCCATAACCCGTTACAGAATCCAAATATCCAAAGAAACTTTGGGTAAAAAGGTACTTTGTCTGATTGTATATGGCCCTAAATGGCCAATTACCCGAACCCGAGCCCGGCCCGACCCGGCTCAGCACGACACGACACGGCGCGGCGTGCGCGCGTGCGCGTGTGTGTGTGGTGGGCATCTCACTCTCTTGTTCTCAGGAACAAGTGTATGAGTTTACATGTGGCTTATAAAGTCCACAAAAAACTCAAGCACAATCAATATGGGACTATTCAAAACCAACATTTTCCAAAAGGTAAAACCAACTCACGTTTCTTCTTGGAATTCTTTCTCCCTTCCTTCTTACACCTAACATTCCCCCACAAATTCAAAGAATAAAACGGGAGGAAACCAAGGTGCAAGATGAAACAATCTGTAACAGGACATATCATGCTTTCAGCAATGGTACCTTTCGGTTTGAACCACTATCTTAGTTGACTAACTTTACCCCCACAGGAACGAAGTGAACTGAAGTCTTGAACTTGAACCTTTGGTGTAGGAGTGTCCACTAGCAACAACATGATAAAGGTTCTGTTTGTAATCTTTAGGGGCGACGCGTTAAAGGTCATGCGCCAGAATCCTGTTTCATGAGTGACTTCAGGAATAACCCAATTCCTTAAACTGCGGCCACACAGTCACACTCACATAGGTGGGCTTCTCCAGAGATGCACTGCTAACATCTCGCCTAAAAGGCTTTGAACTCATTCAGAGTTTTAACTATTCCTTAACTTGCAACTACAACACCTTTCCAGAGTAATCAGGGAAAAACACAGATACATAGTATCTCATAAATAAGGTGTTATCCAGTTCACCCTACAGCTTGTTATTACCACATTGAACCTACTTTGTGGCATCTCCACCCAGATAGGTTGGGTTGCTACTGCAGATGAACTACAGATGGGTTTCAGTCCCATCCCCTTTTTGGATTTCAGGACTAAAGACTTATCTAGTCCTTTAGTTAATAGATCAGTTGTGTTCTCTTTGGATCCAACTTAGTCCACAACAATCACTAACTGAGACACCAGTTCCCTTACAGATTTTATTCTGACTTGGATGTGTCTCATCTGCTTTTGGTTATATTTTATGCTTTTAATCTTTGCAATAGTGGCCATATTGTCACAATGCACAGATATTGCAGAAATTGGCTTGCATATTAAAGGAAGTTCCTCAAGAAGTCCCTTTAACCATTCAACTTCCAATCCTGTGACATCTAAAGCACAAAGTTCAGCCTCAAAAGTAGACCGAGACAAGATGGTCTGCTTTACTGATCTCCAGGCGACTGCGCCACCACCCAAGGTAAATACATACCCTGTCACGCCATAACTGTCAGAGTTCATGGCTATCCAGCTTGCATCACTATATCCCTAAAAAACTGCAGGGAATCTCTTGTAATGCAAACTCAAGGAAATAGTTCCTTTCAGGTATTTAAGTACCTTATCCAATGCCTTCCAATGAGTGCTATTTGGACAACTTGTGTATCTACTTAATTTTGTCACGGAGAACGAAATATCCAGTCTCGTGCAATTTGCAAGATACATCAAACTTCCAATAATCTGGGAATACCTTAATTGAGACACAAGAACACCAGTCGTATTCTTATGAAGAGGGATAGAAGGGTCATATGGAGTTGCTACAGATCTCCCTTGGTTATAGCCAAATTTCACAAGTACTTTTTCAACAAAGTGAGATTGAGAAATGGTTAACCTTTCAGCTGAACGAGTCAGCTTTAAGTCTAAGATCACATTTGCAACACCCATATCCTTCATTTCAAACTTACTACTAAGAAACGACTTTGTTTCATTAACAATTCTCATATTGAAACCAAACAATAGAATGTCATCTACATACAGACATAAAATAATACAACCATCACTTTTATCTTTGCAATAAACACACTTATCAGATTCATTTACAACAAAGCCAAATGATAAAATAATATTATCAAACTTTTCATGCCATTGTTTAGGGGCTTGTTTAAGTCCATATAATGACTTAACAAGTCTACAAACTTTATCTTCATTACCAGAAGCCACATAACCCTCAGGTTGATTCATATAGATCTCTTCTTCAAGATCACCATGTAAGAAAGCGGTCTTCACGTCCATTTGATGGACCGAAAGATCATAAATGGAAGTCAGTGCAATAAGCACTCTAATAGTGGTCATCCGGGTAACCGAAGAATAGGTATCAAAATAATCTATTCCCTCCTTTTGTTTGAACCCTTTGGCAACCAGTCTCGCCTTGTACTTGTCAATGGATCCATCCGGTTTCAACTTCTTCTTAAAGATCCATTTGCACCCAATTGTGGAACTACCGCAAGGGAGGTCAACCAGTTCCCAAGTACCATTAGAGACAATGGGGTCTATTTCACTCTTTATGGCGTCTTTCCAATGCATTGCTTCAGGTGAAGCCATTGCATCTCGAAAAGTGGGAGGATCATCCTCGATAAGGTAAGTGATAAAATCACTTCCCAAATCCTTAGTAATCCGTGGTCTCTTGCTTCTTCTAGGTTAAACCACTTCCTCAGACTCAATGGGTCTAGGATGGGAACAAGATGGTTCTACCCCCACATCTGTCATCCTTTCCACATGTTCAGGAATGGAACCAAAAGTTGAAGGTATATCTAAAGAAGAAAGATTCTGAGGTACACCGACTTTCATGGGAAATACATCATCAAAGAATATAGCTTCTCGAAGCTCAACAATAGAATTAACATCTATGACAGATATCTCAAACTTAATTACTAAGAACTTGTAGGCATAGCTGTTCTCTACATAACCCCAAAAGACAACATCTACTATTTTAGGACCCAGCTTCTTCCCATTGTGCTCTAGGACAAGTACCTTAGCAAGGAACCCCCACACTTTAAGGTATTTCAAGCTAGCTTTCCTATTTCTCCAGAGTTCAAAATGGCTACTATCCTTATGCTTCTGAGAAACTCTATTTAGAATATGACAAGTCGTATTCAGAGCATCCTCCCACATATAGGTAGGTAATCCAGAACTCTCAAGTAGAGTATTTATCATGTCAGTTAGGGTTTTATTCTTCTTTTCTGCAATCCCATTGGATTGAGGAGAATATGGAGCTGTAAACTCATGAACTATCCCAACAGACTTGCAATATTCATCGAGTTTATTAGAGGCATATTCTCCTCCTCTATCAGAACTCAATCTTTTAAGTTTTCTACCAGTTTGTGTTTCTGCTTCATTCTTAAAAATAAGAAACTTATCAAAAGCTTCATCTTTTGATTTTAGCAGATACACATAACAATATTTAGTGCCATTATCTATAAAAGTGATAAAATACTTTTTATGATTTCTGGTTAATACTCCATTAAACTCACAGATATCTGTATGCACCAGATCCAATATTTCAGAATCTCTAACAATCGTATGGAATGGTTTCCTACATTTTTTTGCTTGCACACAAATTTCACATCTTTTAGTTTTATCAATGGAATGCTCAGGAATCATTTTCAAGTTTATCATGCGCTTCACATAATTGAAATTCACATGACCTAATCTATTATGCCACAAATCAGATGATTCTATGTTATATGCAACATTAGACAATGAATCAAAAGAAACATCATTTTCTAATTTATCACTACAAACATGTTCAACACGAAGTTTAAACAAACCATCATCTAAATACCCCTTGTCAATAAAAGTTCCAGAATGTAAAATAACAACTTTATTACATTTAAAGTTAAATTCATAACCCTCTCTAACAAGAAATGAACCACTTAGAATGTTCCTTCTAACTACAGGCACATGGTGCACTCTGTGTAAAGATAGAACTCGTCCTGAAGGAAACTTCAGATCCACGCATCCAATCCCTAACACCTTTGCAACCGTTGAATTGTCCATAGTCACGGATCTGCCTGCAGCAGCCTGGTATGAGACAAAGACAGACTTATCAGCACAAACGTGCACATTAGCCTCAGTGTCAACCAGCCACTCACTTGGCTCATAAACGTGATAGATTTGTGAGTTAACATAAACATACCCAGTACTGGTCCCAACGACCTCAGTCACCATGTTGACTTGAAGCGTTCCGTCTGTGGTCCCATGAGCTTTGGTCTTCTTGGAAGGACATTCCTTAGCCCAGTGCCCAACCTGCTCACAGTTCCAGCACGGTTTGTTCTTTGCCTTTTTCTGGATTTTGGCCTTAGGTTTAAACTGGTTTTTCATTGCAGATTTGGGTTTTTGTCCCTTGCCCTTAAAAGCTCTGGTCATTATGTTCACCTTAGGCGGTTCAATTGGCATTACGATCTGTTTCTGGCTCCTATGCTCCTCTTCAATAGCAATGGCTACCATAAGATCATCTAAGGAAATCTTCCCTATACGGTGCTTGAAAAACATACCAAAGTCTACAAAAAACTTAGAAAATTTCTCCACGATGGTCATAACCTGAAACTTCTCTGGAAGTTTCATTTCAGCCTCAACCAAACTATGGAGCAATAGTAGAAACACGTGTGCCTGCTCAGTGACCGACTTGCCTTCTACCATCTGATATTTCAGAAACTTGACGACGAAGTACTTTTAAAGACCTTGGTCTTTGGTATTGTACTTCTTGTCAAGTTGATCCCATAGACCCTTAGCAGTGGTGGACGAAGAAGAGTACACATCGAACAATGTGTTGGACAGAGCTAACAGTATGCAGCCACGACATATATTGTCCTTTTCTTTCCACTGGACTGTCGCGGTGACTGCAGCAGGGTCAGGGTCAATATCAGAAACTGAAGAGCAGTCAATTTCCAAAACTGACAACAGCCCTATCGTAGTGAACCAGATCTTCATGCATTGCTGCCAACGCTTGAAGTTTTGACCGACAAACTTTTTCAGCATATCGGACATGTCTACTTTTGGTACAAACGCAGAGGAAGACGACATACTTAGAATCTTTTCTAAGACTGTTGGATCGTATTTCAGATCACACAGTTTCACAATCGTCATCATGATATAAAACACGATATTAAACAATAAATACAACAGTGTAAATAACATGATGAACATATGATCGAAACAACAACAGGGTGCATGCATGTCGGTTTCTACATACAATCAAAATCCAGACGATAGCATAAGAGCAAACAGATGCACAGAACATAATGAAAACAACAGAAACATGTTCCGATTATGCAACAGGCTAAGGCGTACGAAAGTACTCCCCTTAGAGAAGATTCGCCGCCACATACAGTGCAAATCAGGGTCCGACGTCCTTCTCACAGGATACAATAGCCACTGACGAACCGAACGGTGCATGCCGGTGGATCGTCCTTCGAAAACAACCTCCACGAACCAAATGTTGCAGAACACCCTTTCGGGATAACTCAGGAAAGAGAGAGAGAGAGCAACAGGGGAGATGGGAAATCGCAGAACTTCAAAAATGCGTCTGTCTCAGCCTCTGTGTAACCCCAGCCCTTACCATGCTGAGGAGATGAGATCCGTTACGGAATCCGAAGAGCCATAATGGGCACGGACTACGAGGAGTCGTGACCCATTATCATTTTCCATAACCTGTTACAGAATCCAAATATCCAAAGAAACTTTGGGTAAAAAGGTACTTTGTCTTGATTGGATATGTGGCCCTAAAGGACCAATTACCCGAACCCGAACCTGACACGACACGGCAGGTGTGCGCGCTTGTGTGTGTGGTGGGCATCCCACTCTCTTGTTCTCAGGAACAAGTGTATGAGTTTACATGTGGCTTATAAAGTCCACAAACACCTCAAGAACAATCAATATGAGACCATTCAAAACCAACCTTTTCCAAAAGGTAAAACCAACCCACGTTTTTTCTTGGAATTCTTTCTCCCTTCCTTCTTGCACCTAACACAACTTGCATCATAAGATTTAAAAAGAATATAAAGATGGGGGGCAACATAGGGGATGAGTGGACCACGGTGGGGTTGCCCGGGTGGTCAGGGGTGGTTGTGAAGGTGTTGAGTTGAAGAACCCATCAAACTTTGCTGGCACATGAGTGTGTCCCAACCTTTCGGAGGTGGGCCACATAAGGCAAGGTGGTCATGGGGCTCTATCCGGGGATGGAACAGAATTGGAGACCCAATGGATCCTTGTTTAATTTGGTTCAAATTGCCTAATTGAATCCAATTTAATTTTTTTGCACTCTGGAATTTAGCAATTCATAGCACTCCAATGTATAACCATAAGTTTCTATGGGTGTAAATGAAAGATAAAAACTCGGCAAAAAGAGTCTGCTAGTATGAGTGTATGGATAACACTTGAAACAGATAGAGAGAGAGAGAGAGGGGATATAGAGGAAGGATGGTGTAGAAGGAAAAAGCACTCAAGCTCTCGTGTAGTGAGGGAAGATGGCCCATAGCTTAGCGTTTCCGGTAGCTCATGCCCTCTCCTCGCTTTCCATCAAGGGAGAAACTCATTGGGTCTCAACACCCACCTTCTTCTCCTCCCAAGGTGTTCATCCTACTCTCTCTCTCACCAACTCCCTTGTTGGGTACTTAGAATTTTTGTTGGTTATGGAATCTGATGTTGGTTTCTCGATTTGTGTAGTTGGTTGTTACAAAATCCGTGAATTATGTGCGTATTATTCTATTATTCTATTATTCTATCTCTTCTTGGTTTTCCTTTTTCTGGGTTTTCCCCTATCGTTTAAAAATTTGTTTATTAATGGCCTTAGTTTATGTTCTTCATTTCTAGTTTCGGGGATTGACTATCAAGTGTGCTAGAGTTGGTGGGGTGGAAATTCCCAACAACCAGAGAATCCAGTGCTCGCTTCAATATATCTATGGGGTTGGCCGAACGGCGTCGAAACAAATTCTGAATGATTTGGGAATGCATAACAAGGTTACGAAGGACTTGTCAGAAGAGGAATTGATTTCGATCCGAAACAAAGTCTCCGAGTACAAGATTGAGGGAGACCTGGTAAAATATGTAGAACTTTCTGTTGTGCATGGTTGTGTTGTGTGAAGCATGAATTTCGCATTGTTAAAATCGGTCAACTTGGCGCATTATCTATTTCTTGAATTTGCTTGTGCAATTGGGTTTGATCAATTATTAGTTTTGTAGAGAAATTAAGATAACAAAAATATGCGGAAGCAATATAGGATCTAACAAAGGCACAATCAAATCACAACACAAGGGTTTACGTGGTTCGGTCAACACGACCTACATCCACGGGGCACGAAGAGAATAATCCACTATAATTAAAGTAGAGAGTACAATGTAGAGAGTACAACGTTCAATAGCTTGCCCAAAGCTAAAGATAATAACAACAAAGAAATGACAGGAAGAAATGAATACAAGATTACCTCTCGGGTGCACAACCCGAGTCAAAGCCCACACCACAACCAACACCTATCTCTGAGGATCAATGCGTGGTGACGAACCTTCTTCCTTCTTCCTTTACTTCTTTCTACTCTCTCTCTCTCTTACTCCTTCTCTCTCTGCACACTGCACACAGCCACTCTACCCTTCTCTTCTTGCACACAACCTCTACACCCCTATTTATAGATGACATAGAGTCTTCTAGATATGAACCTCCTAGAAGTGAGCCTTCTAGACTCATTCTAGAAACCGAAGGGGTTTTAACCCTTCAACTTCCTGCATTAATGGGAGTTAGGTGGTTATTCCACTTCCCCACATCAATAAATGAGGGGATAGGGCTAACCCTTCAACTTCTTCTACATTAATGACAAGTGGGTGGATAATCCACTTCCCCATACCATTAATGAGGGATAGGGCTGGACCCAACAAGTTTTTGGTTGTTGGTATTTCTTACATGCATATTTTGCGGGTATGTTTTGTTGGTCTTAATCCTAAGTGTGCTAGAGTTTGCGAAATAGTCTATCATTAAGTTTTTATTTTTTTTGTGTTATGCTTTCTGTTTGCAAACCCTTTAAGTAATTTGGTTCGAATTCGCTACCAATGCTTCTTAAGAGCTTTTTACACTGACTCTGGAATGAAGGATTTTATTTATTTTTCCTTTTCGTTTCCCTTGTTTTTGTTATAGTGGTTAGTGCTTTGAACTAATGTATTGCTGCCAATTTTGATGAATTTTAGAGGCGTGTCATTGCACTTGACATTAGGAGGTTGAAGGAAATTCAGTGCTATAGGGGAATTAGACACATTGCTGGATTACCTTGCAGGGGTCAGCGTACGAAGAACAACTGCAGAACGTTGAAGGGAAAGAGGATTGCTATTGCTGGAAAGAAGAAGGCCCCTGGACCTCGTTAAAAGCATTTGGAGTACTGCCATTGATATATTGCTGTTTTTTTTTTTTCAGAGATGGTCATTTCTTTCAACAATGCTTGAACTGTGTGCCATCCATATCCATTTTTGAAATTGCTTTTTGGAAGGATTTAATGTTTAGTGTGTGGTTTCTGTGCATTCTTCCTTTTCCTTTCTCTCTCTCTCTCTCTTTTTGGTTTAATTGAAGACCATGCTAAGAGGGTGCATATTTTTCCAGCTCTCAGCCAATGCAAAGTGATTGCCTCTAGAACTTTTGAAGTGTCTCATCATGCAAGAAACCTTTATTTGAGCTGTTTCCTACCCTGCACCACATGGTTTAATCCACAACCCAGGGAATAGGACCAAGTTCCTGCATGTACTACTTACAAGTTTGATGAATTATTGGAAATTTCATTACCATGATCATTAATTGTTTCACTCCCTCCATCAATGTCAGATCCATCATGAGACAAATTGTGGCTGGTTTCTTTTTTATTTGATTCGTTTTTACCTATACCAACCCCTTTCAGAGCTTCATATGAAGGAAATGTGCAATGGAGACTCTCTCTCTCTCTCTCTCTTCTTTTTTTTCTTCTGGATATTCAATCCGGGGGAGCAATGCATCGATGGAATTAAGCCATAGATCCCAATTTACAGATAGTGTCATTCTATCAGTCCAGATATTGCATTTGATCCGGACAACTTACAGGACAGTAAAAGTATAATCCAGAAACTAAACAGGTTAAGGCGAAAGAAAAAAGACTAATTGGAGGTTGGATTAACTAAGGGCGTGTATGACTTGGACCTCAAAATGCATCCTGGATAGAACAGTTGTATAAGTTTCACCTGTTTGGTTAATTTTTGCCAGCTCACATAAAGTTTGGTGTCATCTAACTATCTAAATGTGTTTTCTCCAAAAATGCATTTCGCACGAAATGTGCAATGCAGGAGCAATGTTTGGCATGAGGCTTCCGTATGAAGATAAAATTTGTTTTAAGATCAAACCATGATCTCTCATTTTGGAATTATTGTCTGTTGGAATTCTGAAAAGAAATCTAGTGGGTTATGTAACAAGAACATTGGGAGGAATCTAGTCCTTCTTCATGGTAATGCATAATAATTGAGATCACAGAAAAGATGAAATAAAAAATAACTTGGATTAGCTTTGTGTTTTTAACCCAGAGGAGATGGGATCAATGCCTCCAATTACTTGTGTCATAGCATTACATAAGTGGTGATGTTTGAGCATCTTACAAACATTTCTCGCATCAATCTATCGGTAAAACTCACAGTACTTTAACAAAATTGTAACAAGGTGGCAAAAGGATTATTTGAGATCCATATTTCTACAAAATAGATAATGGAATCTTTGGCCACATATTCTTTTGCAAATTGGTCCCTGCCTTATCAGCGATTTGCAAATTGGTCGCCACCTTTTGGTTAACCCTTGCAAATTGGTCCCTGAGGTTAACAACCGCCCCTCACCCCTGATGGAAACTGTTAAGGGCTGAAAATTTGACAATTCTACCCTCATAATGGCAATGGTGAGCAAGGGTGGAGGCCGGCAACAACGCCGGAGAACTTTCCCTCTCTCTGGTGACACAGAGGAGTGCTGGCTGCCACTTGTCAGCTCCCTCTCTTTGGCGACATGATGGGTGCCGGCTGCCATGTGGCTCCCTCTCTCTGGCGGTGCAGAGGGGTGCCAGCCGCCACTTGGGCAAGAAATGGGGGTGCCGGCTGCCACTGGCCGGCGACGAAGAATGTCCGGAATGTCTCTGTGGCTTCCACGTGGCTGTATGCTAATAACATTTTCGTGATATTATTTTATGTCTCACGTTCTAATTGTTCATCTTTTATTCTTTCATGCTTCTGTCATCTCTTTTATGGCATCAGGTCAACCTTTTGAGAGACGATCAGTAAACAGGATTCACCCACCCCTTTCAATGATAGAACATTAGAGATAAAAAAAGAAAAGTAAAAGTTTGAGTAAAACACCCTTCTGCTTACTCAAGCTTCATGTTGTATCTCAAGTGGATACTGTTGTTCATTTAGATCTGGTGATTTAACACATTCCCATGTATCTTGCATCCATGAACACGTAACTTGCTAGGCAAGAGCTGCTGTCACATGGATACGAGTGCAGAAACGGGGATGCAGCCATTTTTATGAAGTATTCACATTATATGCAGCGTTGCTGCATGGTGGCATGCGGCTGACCTGCCTGACAGTCATTCATCTTGGCATTTCTCGAGATGGGTGGGGGTGTCCATTACTAAAAATACCAAGATGAATGGTCAGCAGCAGTGGAGATGCATGCTAGCATGCAGCACTGCTGCATAAAAAATGGGCTCTTTTGTGAAAGTTTCTAATATAACTAGTGTGCAGGGAGATATGGAACAAAGTCACAAAGTTCATTACCGGAATTTTCTCGGCAAAGGAAAATTTCTGGATAATTTTTTTTTTTTGGTTTTTCTCCAAAAAATTTCAGAAACATCAGAATATTAAAATTTAAAAATTCTATAAAGATACATTGAAAATATATAAAAATATAAATGCCACTTTAATAATGTCATAATATCATGATAGTATTGCAATAAAAACACGATATTGTCAGGTAATATTTTCTCAGGATTATATCAGTTTTTTTGAAAATCTTGCAATAGAATCAGGAGATTTTCAAAAAAAATGACCGATATTTGTGACTATGATACAAAAGGATAGTCAAAATAAAGCTTCCATGTGACATTGGGCAAGTGACATGCAACCGAATTTTGCAGTTAGAGCATGAGAGAATATAAGGCTTCCATCAAACCATTCGTTTTCACTGGGAGGCATATGTGGGCCATTTATGATTGAGAGCAGTATTGATCTGTAAAAGCACGCATACAAGCCATGTTTGATAAATCTAACTCTACAGATGTGTGCAGCATGTTCTATCTGCTAGAAATTATTGCTGTATCAAGTTTTTTGACGAAAAAATATGATTTTATAAGTTTCAAAATTTATAAAAAAATTTAGGCCATTGATTTTGAATCCATATAAAAACTAGTTGGCATGTCATAATCAAATGATTAAAAAGCTGATTTGTACTAAACAAATTATATAGATCACATCTGTAAGGTTAGATTTCAAAAAACTATCAAAAAAATGAAAAAAATAGAGTGACTACACCCTCCTACCATTAGGATGAACTAATCTCTCTCTCTCTCTCTCTCTCTCTCTCTCTATATATATATATATATATATATATATATATATATATATATATATATATATATATATATATATATATATATATAGAGAGAGAGAGAGAGAGAGAGAGAGAGAGAGAGAGAGAGTAGGCTAGCCTAGCCTACCTGGCTTTTAAATCTTTTTTTCATATTTTCCTTAAATCCGACTATGAAAATCTACTCTTGGATCGTCTAATTCTAATACACAAATAGCTTTCTATAAGAGTATAAGATATATATATATATATATATATATATATATATATTCAAAGCTTAAAAATTCATATTTTTTTTTATCAAAAAACATGATCTAAGTCTCGTTTCCTAGCAATTCAACCATGCCAAACACATTTATAGGGACAGATTTGCAAAAACAACCCAAAAACCCCGTTCACGGTAAGTCAGTGGTAGACAGCTACCACTTTTCCTACATACATGAGAAGGGGATCCATCCAAGCTGAACTCTTAACCGAACTGCCTCAATGCACGTCTAATGTTGAGTTTGTTGACACAACAATGGCAAGAGAATAACCGAGGTGATATCCCATGTGGTAAGTGGGGTCCTGTGAAGGCCCAGGTTCGAATCCCTCTGCCACATGGGGCTTAAGAGATATCTGGTAGGGGTATGCTTAACCCCAGCTTGCCTTTCAGGAAAAAAAAAACAGTGGTAAGAGAAGGAGAAGCGCAGATCAAGTGATCTGCCAAATCACAGAAAAGTGATTTGGCATCCTCACCGTCCACAACCATGAGCAATGGACGGTGAAGATGTCAAATCACTTTCACCTATTTTCTATCCAAAGGAGTTCCAAAAAAGTGAAAAGTTTTTGGGCTTTGAGAAGCCACCACCCACCACTTTATCTTGCATGGTGACAACTGGCTTTGAACCAGCTCAGCCAGCTTAACCTCAAAAAAAGTCATCCAGGCTGGGCATCTTTATAGATGGAACAAGAACAGCCGTTGGATCAATCCAACGGCCAAAGACATGATTATATATATAGAAAAGCATATATTATGGTTAGAGGTGTCAAAGGGTCGGGTTTACCCGGATTTGACCTGGACCAAACCCTATAGGGTCCGGGTATGGTGACAAATAAGAAGACCTGATTAAGACCAGGGTCTGGACTCGAAGGTCCAATTAATACATAGACCCAGGTATAGTTTGTGAAATTTTATACCAAACCCAAGCCCGACTTGAGTTTCGATTAAGACCCATAATTTTTTAATATAAAAATGAGAAAACTATTATTTCATCAAATATGATCTGGGGCTGGTTTATGTAGTTCTTATCGGGTCCGGGTATGGTTTCTCTTATAGTAGACCCAATTAAACCCGAGTTTAGACTTGATACCATACCCGAAAATCTGATCCAAGCGATTAAGACCCATAATTTTTTAATATAAAAATGATAAAACTATTATTTCATCAAATATGATATGGGTCTAGTTTATGTAGTTCTTATCGGGTCCGGGTATGGTTTCTCTTATAGTAGACCCAATTAAACCCGAGTTTAGACTTGATACCATACCCGAAAATCTAATCCTAGTCTGGTTTCACCTAGGTCCAAACCAAACCCGACCCGTTGACACCCCTGATTATGGTACTATAAAACCTTAAGGTAGTAAACTTGATTTACATACATCTAAGCTCCAAAAGATAAACCTCACCTTGGGATTACGTTTAGTGTGTTTCATTAACTATTCTGATTTAAACATGATGTTTTATATCATTTTAAACCATCCCTAATTTCATGAATTGATCATACGCCATCTCAAAAATGAAATCTCGTGGTATATGAGACATGATAAAACTTTCTAACCTAGTAAATAAATCATGAGAAACTCATCTGTATGGTTAGGCCTATGTTAGGTGGCTAGATCCTTACAAACAAGAGTCTGTACTACTAGTCATGCACAATCAATCGAGCTGGCCCAGGTTAAGCTCAACTTGAAACTCCTTTGACTCTTTAAATGAGCAAAGCTCAAACATGGCTTTGAGGCTCGAATGAGCAAACAAACTCAGCTTGATCAGCCTATCGAGCTCGAGGAGCTCTAATAGGCTCGATTAAGCTCGGTCCAATGCACATTATAATATAGAATATATATTATATTTATGTATACTATTTGTATTTCTTTTGCCCCTTCGCCTTTTTAGGGTTTCTTTCATTTTTTTTCTGCTCGGATCTACCCTCCATTCCTCGCCCCTTCTCTAGTTCTCCTTCTTCACCAATTGCCCTTCAAAGGATGATGACTCATCCGATGGCGCTTTCCGTTCTGCCACCACCACCGCTGGTGGCTCCTTCACTCGGCCTACTCCGCCGCGGCAGTTGCCATTATAAACCACCACCGATAAGGCTTACATCTGGAATGGTTAGGCTTTCAGATCTTTGGCAGTTTTCAGGAAAAGTTTGGCTTATATTTGAAAATTTAAAAGTATGTGTGTCATTCCTGCAATTAATAGCAAAATATTGGCCTCTAAATGAAATTCTTCTTATAAGAAAACCTCCATTTGTCGTTGACTAAAGGTTTGATGGGTATCTTGGTCATTTGGAAAAAAACACGTCGCTGACACTTATCTTTTGCACGTGACGAAGTTGTCAAAAACGCTGCTAAACAATCTTCAACGGCTGATTTTTACAGGAAGAGGTGCAGAAAGGCGTTATCCGAAATGACCGAATTGTCCTTGTAAGTTTGGAGCGCGTAAAGAAGGAAGCATTTTTGGGTGGAACACTGGACTATAACTGATTTGAAGAGCCTGCATCCTTTTTGTTTTTCCAAACAAGGTGCATATATTCAACGTTCAAATTGGATCATGAATTGACAAAGAGTGCTTGACTTTCCAAGAGTGCGGTATAGGTCTTGACCATAGGAAGTCATGTATCCTTTGTTTTTTCAAAGAGATGGATGGACGACGTTGTCATAGTTTAAAAACTTGCCGGGATTCGGTTGACTCGGCCCGAATCGTCCAGTTACTAGGTCAAAAATGAGTGCACATTCAAAACTCAAGTACTAGAAAACTTTGTTTTAGGAATTTTAAGAACGGATTGGCATAGATAATATTTTTAAAATTTAAATAATATATATACATGATTTTTTTAATGAAATAATACATAAAAACTCTTAATATCATGTTTTTTTTACTCGAAGAAATCACCCCCAGACCTGAGCATAAAACTTTGAAGGCGTACCTCTTGCTCTCAGAGAGTCCCCACACTTCGGCTTGGACCAGGAGGGACGCATATGGGATTTGAACCTAGATCTCGCACCTAGAGGTCTAAGCCCCATCCCACTAAGCCAAAACCCTTGGGGTTGATAAAATCATGGTTATTAGAAGCTTCTAAAAAAACTATGGAAGCTCTAAAGCACAAAATACATGCTTCTTTCATGTTGCTAAAACTTTATGAGGAGCCTGCGGATGGCAGTGGACTGGGGAAAAATGGGCCCTGCCGCGTGAATGAAGGACATCAAACGGGGATGAAGGTTAAAATCAAAACCCATGCTGGGATGGACTTACGCTTTCCCCTATCCCGCCTTCGCCCTGTTTAGTAAAATAACTAAAATGCCTTTAGAGATGACAATGGACCCGAAAGAAAGGGCCTCACCCGTTTGTACCGGGGATGGAGGACATGAAATGGAGATAGAGGTTAAAATCAAAACCCGTGCAAGGATGGAGACAGGGATGGAGGGCAGAATTTTGACACGGGGTGGGGGTGGAGGCCCCGTCCCCTGCCCCCGCCCCGGTCCACTGCCATCCCTAAATATAAAATTAAACTTTTGGCACTGTTGAAAATGTAAGTATTATATTTAAAAGGCATATGATAGTTACTTTCAGTAAAAAAAAAGCTCAAAGAAGCATCTAATTAAGAAGCTGCTTCAATATCCTTTTTCCTTTGTGCTACTTTCTATTTACTTAATTATCACTTCTTAGTCTTTCCATTTGATGCTTCCTAAAGTCTCTTTGCTTCATGTATTATGACAGTTTTTAAACACTCGATTTTGGCTTCACAATCAACTTCTTTAGTAATTATATGAAAAAAAAAACATACTACTTTAAAAGTAAGATCTTTTGCAAATATCATAACTTTACGAAGATTTATTATTTTTCTTGAATTTATCGTGATAAAAGTGTGAGTTTTTTTAAATTAAGAGCAATATTTTGTAACTTGGATGGAGATGATAGGAAAAGCTATGAATGCTTGGAACCTCACCGAGGACATGGCATTTGATAGAAATGATTGGAGGAGAAGGATTCATGTGGAAGACCCATAATGATTTTCTTTTTTGGTTCATATGGCCGACCCCAATTGTTTTGGGATGAAGGCCTAGTTGTTGTTGTTGCCTAATAAGTTGGATCTTTAAGCATGATGAATCTGGGTTTGATCAGATTGTAATGGTTGGATCTGGAACAAACTCCAAACACAACGAAGCCTTTGGCCAGGCTTACTCAGGTGATCTTTCTCCATAATGTGGGCATTTAGATGGTCAAAACCAGTTCCAGCTTGGGCTTTGACTGAGACCTACTGCAGAATGCTCGAACAAGGTTCGGGTTTCATAGCTCCTCAGCCAACGCTGATATTGGATTCACTATGCCAGACGAGGTCCAGTTCTTGTCTTGCAAGATCCAAACCATCAACAACCTCAGGACACCTCTTATTGGATAAAAGGGGTGAAAATAGATCAAATTATATGCGCTGTATCATGGCTGGTCCAAATTTGAATCTGAATTTTCAGCAATACATATAGATTTGAATTTGGGTTCATAAAAGATCCAATGAGATAGTCCATATCCAAGAAGAATTTGTTGGAAATGGATCGGACATCTGACCATGCCTGATCTGTTTACACGTTATAAGCAGGGTGTCAACGAGGCAGGTTCTGAAAATTTTTGAAAATTTGATAGGCAGGCCCAATCCCATACCGGATTTGGCAATAAAAAGAAGAAGTTCAATTAAGAATTAGGGTTGGACCCATACAGTCTGTTTAGTATATGGAGCCGGTATGGTTTATGAAACTTCATACCAGACAAATATCCAACATGAGTTTCAATTAAGATTCATAAATTTTCAATGTGAAAAACCTAAAAATATTTTTTTACCAACCCAGATCTGGTAGGTCTTGTGGATCCGATACGAACACCTCTAAGTCAGTCCTGGTCCGGATCCACTAAAGGTCCGACCCGTTGATAATGATATATCTTCGTCGTTTTATGGTGTAAAACTGATAACGTCAAGACAAATACGAAACGTTCTCGTACCCACTTTCATATAATCAACATAGGGACATTTTCGTTATATTCCTTATCATTTATGGCAGAATATAAATGTCATATTCATATAAGATGGGGAAATTTTAGTAACGTTCTCCAGACAGTCTTACTGAAGAGTGCAGACCTGTCTGTCATACTCATCCGAGGTTCCCATCCTGACTTTACCATTTATGAAATGACTGAATTACCCTGAAATTAACAAAAAACTCTCTCTAATTGACAACCGAGACGTGGTAAATGGAACCAGTTTCTCCAGAGTCCGAGTCTCCATGGAAACTCTCAAGGGATTTTTTTTTTGGTTAGAGTGGATACACATCTTAAGGAGTGAACTCAGAAGTCAGTGACATTATACTTTTACTTGAAACATGTATTGATATGATTCTAATAAATAGTAATAAGTTTCTAATAGTTAAACATACGTATGTTATCATGCATTTTTGTGTAATAATTTTTTATATATTATAATTTTTTAAAATCTTAATAAAAATGCATTTATAAAAAATATTTAAAAGTAATCAAAATACTTAATGAAATTTTGCGAGTGAATATTTACTCTTTTATATCCATCTGCTTTATTTGTAGGGTCGCTCCATAACCTCTTCAAAGAAATCAGTTCACTCCCAACACGTTTTGCCATCCCGTCCAATGAATCATTTAGATTGTTTGTTCACGTAGCTTCTCCTCCATTATTGTCGAGGTTTGAATTCTGCAATGGAGCTTCTAATTTAATCCGTCTTAACCCTCACTTGCTTTAAAAAAAAAAACATTCGCAAATCAGATCCTAGACAACTGAAAATTGCAAAACCTTATTTTGTATCAGATCCGATCCATTTGCATCCTTATCCATGTCATTTACATCGAAACATGCTATTTTTTTTATTTATAACCCGAAGAGACTGCATTCGGCACAAAGACCTGATTGTGCTGGCTCGGCCTGCCATACCTATGGTTGCCAAAATCCGAAGCTAGGACCCAGCCCCTGGGGCCTATGCTCAGAAAAAAAAGATGCCCATGAGAATGAAACCTTGACCACCCGCCAAGTGAACTACCAAACCCCCTTGGGCTATCATCACAACGTACCGTAAATTCTTCTTTCTATTTCTTATTAGATATTATCCAGTCTTTTCCGACCCGTTCGTTACAATAAAGAACCGGAAAAAACCGAATCCAGGATGTTGAAGGAAATCCCTCGGGGGTAATAAGGCAAAAATCAGGGGTAAAGTAGTCATTTGTGGAAGACACCCTCGTGCCAACAAAGAAAACGGTCACTTTATAGTGTCTGTAAATTTTTAGAAACGCAGAGGCATTTTGGTAAAAAGGCAAAAATAGTTAAAATTAAAATAAAAAGTAAAAGAAAGGAATGCTTCCCTTTTGTCTGCTGAAAGTTTTGCATATAAAACGAAGAACGTCTCGGAAAATCTCTCTCTCTCTCTCTGAGGATTAGGGCACCGATCGATCGATCTCTCGACTCCTTGCGATTGCATTTCTTGGTTTGATAGAGTACATTTCTCACTGATCTGCGAAGTTTTAGCTCGGATTCGAGTAATTTCGGTGCTTGAATTCGTAGGTACATCTGGAGGAAGGAATTCGTGAGAATTTCGCTTGCTTTACTATTATTTTAGCATACTGTTTGTATTTTTTCCGTGAACTTGTGCTTTTCATTTCGAGTGAACAACGCGTGTGTAGAGAATGTAGTCTTTTGTTTACTTTCCATTTTTTTGAGATGAAATTGGTGAAAGGTATGTTTTTTCGACTATTTAATTGGGTTCTTGTTGCATTTTTATTGTTATGTAGTGGAAATTAGTTGATTATTTGTTCGTTTTTTGTGAGTTTGAGGTTAGATTTCTAGTGGCGAGGTCGTGGTTTTGATATACATCGTTTGTTGCCTTTTCTGGCGGTTAATCATGGGAGTTTTTTTTTTCTTTTTAAAATTTCGTCTGATTTTTTTTATTCATTTTCTTGTTTTACTGAAGAGATTTAATGTTTTACTGATCTTGATGTTTTTTTGGTTGAAATTTTCTTTTATTTTGGTGTTAAGTGTGTTTGCATTGTAGGTTCTGAGACTTTGAAGGTTTTGAAATCCGAGTTTTTCCTTGTTCAATTAGAATTATTTACTCTCTTTGTAATCTTGTTGATCGTTCTATTATATTTTGTTATTATAAAAAAAATATGTAGGGTACGGCGATCCCTTTCAAGTTTAGGTTTCAAGAATTAAATGTTTAGAATTTCAATTTATGCAATATATTGCTGACTGAGTCCCCTAACATACGCTCAGAAGATGTAGGGAGCGTTACTGCCCTATATACATCCCCCTGTGTGGGAAAATTTGATACCTATGCGATTTTGTTTCTGGCTTCAAATGAAGTTGTTTTAATTCATGTTCGTCAAAGTTTTTATAAATGAAATGACCATAATGAGTTTTACTCATAAGTTGAAGACAGAAGTGCTTGTTTTTTTCTGTGTTTCTCTTATTAGTTTGCATTTATCAATCTTCTGTTGCATTAGTTTCTAAGGGATTTTGGGTGATCCTCAGCTTGCAATTCTTGCCTTTCAATAGCATATAATATCCCTGCATCTTAATAGTTCTTCATAATCTTAGACTTGGAAACCAAAATTGTGAAACCATCTTGGTATAACATGTCCAATCATATTTAGTTGGTTTCACACCTATAGTAAATTGGTTTCTGATCCCAACCTGTTTTGTAGTGCAAATTGTTGGGATGTATGGACTAATTTGAATCTTTTTAACTTTTTTATTTTATTTTGTGTTTAATTGTGGCAATGAAAACTAGTAGCTGATGAACTATTTTCTTCTTTTCAGTGTCAGAATTACGCAGGTAAAACACATGTACATTTAGCAAGTTGCCCTCTGTTGAAGATTGGAAAAGTTTAGGGAAATATGTCGGCCGAACTAGTTAATTTGGCAACTAGTGAGAAACTGAGAGAACCTGATTGGGCTAAAAACATTGAGATTTGTGAAATAGCAAGTCATAATCCAGAGTATGTTCTCTTTGCTGCTATTATAGTGATAGAATCTTGATAATTTCCTACACAATGACATGTTTTTTGTTGTTCTAAACAATGATGAGACACCACGAACAAAGTGCTACTAAAACGTTGCAACTATTGCATTTCTTGTTGTTTTTTCTTTTCCCATATTTTCTCTTTCCATCTTTCTTTAGAGAAAATGTCTCTCCTTTTTTTTCCCTATAATTGTTTTCCTACAAAAGTCTGAGAAAACAAAGAATAAAGTTTTATGCAAAGAAATTCTTGTCATTGTGCTTCCTATGGTTAGCTTGACCCTGTCCTCAAGTTTCTCAGTAATTGCTGCATTTTGCTCAGGATAAATGTGTGGAAGAACAATTAGCTAGGGGTGTCCATTGGGCCAGGTGCTCGACGGACTTTCGGGTACGCGTCCTGAATCAGGTCGGGCTCGGGTTGCAATTTGCAGCTCCAGCCCGAATTATGTCGGGCTGGCCCCAGCCTGATTAGATAATCGGCCTCTAATCAGTCCGGGCCCTTGTGTAAAATACACAGGGCCTGACCTGTTAACTAGGTCGGGCCTAAACGGCCCGTCCCGAGTCCGAGTATGACTGAGTCGAGCCGAGCTTGGGCCAAGACATGGGTCGGCCCCTAATCATCCCAGCCTGATGGCCACCCCTACAATTAGCATGATTAACACACATTTTTATTTTATCTATTGGACCTTCATACTCAATAGCTTATTCTTTCATGAAATTTTGACCCCACTATGGCTGTAAATATTTTGAATTTGTTAAGGTGGACTGGAACATTTTGGGAATAGTATTTTTTTTTTTGTGATGAGTATATGCATGGACCCTCAATCAAATTGCTTGAATAGCTTTAGTTCTATGGATTTAAGTACCATGCTTGATGAGAATGGTCATCATAAATTTGAAAAATGACTTTGATGCCTCAAAACAACACTATGGGAAAAGAGATTGCAATGAAGGATGAAGTAGGAATAGCACAGAATATTGAAAATAATAAAATATTTTTCCTGAGCGGTTGGGTTGATTAAAAATAATTTGCTAATTGGAAATATGCTTTTGGTTTTCTTGCCAATGATCTGTTTATTAGGGTCCCCGGGGTCATTCATTTTTCCTATATTTTTCCTTCATTGGTATTTTTATGGTTAGTTGACTATTGCTACTCCTACTTACTTATGTGCTATGATGATACCTGATTGCTAACTATGAAAGACTGAGGAGTCTTCCTTTGGTTAAAATAGTGCCACTCTACTAGTACACCTATTGTACTTGAGACTACTAGCAAACCCATTTCTAACTTCTATCAAACCCAGGCCACTCTTGGCATCGGCACTATGTTGAGCACACCTATATCACAAACTTTATAGCAGTCACAGATATTGATTTGAGATCATATTGGCAAGGGATTTTATTGATGCCTTTTTTCTTGGGAAAGTCTTGGATGCTTTAAGAGGAGGTGGAAATTGGAAAAAATACTAAAAAGTTAGAAAAATAAAAAATTTGCTCTTTCCTTGACGTTTCTTCCTTTGTCTATCTCTCTTTCTTTCTTACCTTCTAGTTCTCCCTTTCTTTCTTTTTTTCCCTTTCCTGCTTTCAATCCCTCCTTCTTTCATTTTCTCTTCCCTTTATTTCTTTCTTGTTTTCTCTTTCCTTCATTCTCCCTTCATTTTTATTCTTTTCTTCTCTTCCTCTTTCAAATATTCAGGGTTACTTCATTAGTTTTTTCCTCCACCCCTGCCCCCCCCCAGCCAAGTCTCTCACAATAGTCAGCTAATGGGGAATATTTTTGGTAAGCTGTCTCTTGGTTAGTAAGGAATGATGCATATTTTAAAAAATGATGGGTCCTTTTTTTTTTCTAAAATAAATTGAGATAAAGGAAATCTAAAAAACTTGAGAATTTTAGGAAATGTCTTCTTTCGATTTTATGGAAAGGAATTTTGTTGATTGTATGCTTTTGTGGAAAGTTTCCTATTGGGAAGGCCTTTCTGATAGAATAAGATTTTCTGGAAAAACCCCTCTACAAACTTGTTGTCTGACTAAAGAATCAGGTGGAAAACAAGGTGCTGCAGATTTATACTGCCACCTGTAAAGATGTATTTTACTTTTTTTTTCAAAAAAGTCACTGCATTTTTGGCTGCCATTGAATTGCAGACGGCAGGACAACAATGATTTTTGTGTTTTATGCATTTACTGGAGTCACCATATCACTACTCAAAGCAACCTATCTTTAGGTGCGACAGCATAACATTGTAGGATTCTGCTCTTAAATACAAAAGAATGGTCAACACTCATGTTCCTATTGTGCAGCATTCATTAAAGTCTACACCAGAAAACAATGTGCTTCACATTTACTGGAGTCACCATATCACTACTCAAAGCAACCTATCTTTAGGTGCGACAACATAACATTGTAGGATTCTGCTCTTAAATACAAAAGAATGGTCAACACTCATGTTCCTATTGGGCAGCATTCATTAAAGTCTACACCAGAAAACAATGTGCTTCACATTCACCTAGGGATGTTCTACAAGGACATGTTTGATATCTTTCTATTATTTCCAAACTTACAAATGTTGTATTATTGGACTCACCCAAGGTTGCCAGAAAGCGGGAAGCGAGAAATTAAGTAATATAAGAATTGAATGAGAATCAAAATAGAATGCAAATAAAAACTAAAATAAAAATGTATTCTTAAATTTCATGATCTTTTAGTGTAAGAATTAAATTTTTAACAAAATCTAAAAAGATGACTGCCAATTTAGAGAAAATACACGGAAGTGAGTGTGAAGTGTGAGAGGAAACACATAAAAAACTTAAAAAGTAGAGTGAGAAAACATATAAGAAGAATAGATAAAGTGTGTGGAAAGCATAAGAGAAGCGTGGGAGAATCAAGATTCTCATCAAGTTTTGGAAGCGAGGAGTATAGTGCTTTCAAAGCAAGTTTCCGGGAAGTGGGCTTCCCACCTATCTAAGATGCTTCTTGTAACTCTGGACTTACCCACCCATTGGTTCCAGAAGGTTTCCCATAGCCAAAATGAAATGCATTATACTGAAAAATAGGTAATCGAGTTGGTTCAAACCTGGATTTTTGTTTCCTGTTTGAGTGCTCAAACTACATGTTTCGTGATTATTGGTAGCTTCCTAAACTTGAGTTAGATTGCCAATTTATTCTCTTTTCCATATCAAAGTATAGACACTGGTGCAACTTTTGTGCAAATCTCTTTTTTCTTAGTTTTGCTGACTTTGCAAAAGTTTCAGTTTATTACTTGAAATACTTGAGGACAACTCATTTGGCACTGCTTGTTTACCTTAGTATGTGTCTTTTGATCCTTTTGTGTATCTAAATTTCACATGTTTTGGCAAATTTCTCTTGATTCACTCAATATTTAGATGCTCGTCTGTTTTTTCATGTTGGTAGTTTTGATTGTGGTCCTTTTCTTTTTTATGGGGAACAGGCAAGCTAAAGATGTCATTAAGGCGATAAAAAAGCGATTGGGTAGTAAGAATCTAAATAGCCAGCTTTTGGCTGTTGTTGTAAGTTCTAGACTTATAGATCTTTTGCTATCCCAGCATTTATGTTTTATGATGCCCATAATTGTGGACATGCATGAATAGGCTATCCATGTGATCTCAATATTCCTTGAATTTCTGTTTGCAAATTCCATATCGTTATGTGACTCTTCATACATGTAATATTAAAAAGACTTGTTGGTCTTTATATATATATATACACACACATACATTTCAAAGACCCTACTATACCATTGTCTCGTCTACTAGCATTCATTATTTATTATACTTTGGGAGCTAATTGTTAATGTATATGTACTTACATATACATTGTGTGTATGCATTATTTGTATATTGATATATATATATATATATATATATATATATATTATATTACAGATAGGCATATAATAGGTAATGCCCATTAGGAGCATTTTGGTTATTTCTATCATTGTAATAGGGACTGCCTATTAGGGGCAGTTTTGTAAAACTGCTTTTTTATTATCTTTATTTTTTATTTTTTATTTTTAATAGTTCTAGTTGTTGGGACTAGCCCAACTAGCCTGGATTAGCCCTTTAGCTCTCCTCTATGCAGTATAAAATGGGATCCCCTCTCCCCATGTGTTTTGTTATGCTTTCTTAAGCATATTTGTGATATATAAAACATATATTTTTATATTGTGATGCCTCTAGTGTCTTGTGTTTGTGACTCATTGTGAGTGTGCATCTTGCCCATAAATGGCTCTTTGTATTTATGCACTCTTGTATGTTCTTGTAGCCCTTAGGGGCATTCTTTTTTTTGCACATTTTTCTTGTTTCATTACACTAATGAAACTATATTAGTGAAATTTAACTGTCTCAATTCACGAGCGATCGAAAAACTCAAGTGGTTTTGGATTTCCTTCTTGATCAATGACAATTGATGCATTGTCATCATACCAAATTATTTGGGGAGGCTTGCTACACCAAAAGAGAGAGAAACCCATCCCTCTCTTTTCTTTTTATGTTTGCGCCCCATGTTGCCACCCGTGAAGGATGTGCGAACGTAAAAAAAGGGATCCTATCAACTTGTTCCAACCTAGGATAATAAACTTGGTTTTCACCATCAAGAAACGAAATAAGACTTCCATTTCCAAGCTTAGCTCAGACATGACTCACTTTTCTTTTTGGGTGTGAAGCAGTGTCAAACCAACCAACAAGCATTAGCTTTCTCTGAAAAGGAGGTGATCCAGCCGCACCTTCCAGTATGACTTCACTCCCGTCACTAGCCTCGCCTTCGGCATCCTCCTCCTTGCGGTTAAGGTAACAACTTCGGGCATGACCAACTCCCATAGTGTGACGGGCTGTGTGTACAAGGCCGGAGAATGAATTCACTGTCGTATGACTAACCGGCGATTATTAGTGATTTCAGCTTCATGCACGCGAGTTGAAGCCTGCAATCCATTCTGAGGACAGGATTTTGGAGTTAGCTCATCCTTGCGGGATCACGACCCTTTGTCCTGGCCATTGTAGCGCGTGTATCACCCAGGGAATAAGGGGAATGATCACTTGATGTCATCATCACCTTCCTTCTGCTTATCACATGTATTTTGTTCAGGCTTCCAAACTCAATAGTGGCAACTAAGCATGAGGGTTGTGCTCATTGCATGACTTGACCCAACATCTTACGACACGGGCTAACGACAACCATGCACCATATGTGTCCACGTTCCCGAAGGCACCTCAAATCCTCTACTCTGGCTTGGGTTTTCTATGCCAGCTCAGTATTGAAGCTAAAGTGAATCAAAATCAAGAACCTTGGCTCATTTGTCAAGGTTTAGACTCTTTCGTTGCTTGTCTTTCCTCTGTTGCCATAAGCTAGAAGTTAATCGTTTCCTTTGATGCATTTTCCACTCGACATGAAAAAAAATCTATTGATGATGGTTTGAACGTGCTCGAAGCCCCTCCTTCGATTGGACTAGGTAAAACCGCCTTCGAGCATTCCCAAATCCATGAGTCTACTCTTTCGAGATAGTCACTTCTGCGCCTTGTATGATTAGCCGGTACTTTTATGCAACCTTGGCATTAGCGACAACAATATCAACTCCAAGAATTGCATAGCCTGTAAACCATTTCCCTAGGTATACTCGCAATGGAAGGGTTGTCAATGCTTTCAGCAAAGGCAAGTAGAGGGTTGCCAGAGCTTCGTAGTGGGCGGGATGAGTTTTTCATTGCGACTTTTGGAGAACAAACCAGTCCCATGACTTTGACTTACTTTTATAACCAACCGTGTGTGTGTGTGTGTGTGCAAGTTATGGTTGACTTCTTAGTTGGAAATCATGAATATCTCCTACATATAGTATTTCTGAAAGCACATGCTGGACTCCGTTGGACCTGTTAGAGCTTGTGGGCATGAAACCATTTGACTTGACCTAATATCTTGTCATATTGGGTTAGGCATGGCTCTTATTGGGCTCAAGCTCTAATACCGGCCACTTGTTAAAAATTGTATATATATATATATTACGTATATTTATTTATATATTTTTTTCTTCTTTATTTTTCTCTTTTTGATTAAATTGAACTAGTCAACCAAAAGAGAAGTTGGGGAGGTCCAACGACTCTGTTTAGAGCCGATGGGCCTCTCCCAACATCTCTTTGGAATCTCCTCTTGCTTGTATATATATATATATATATATATATATATATATATATATATATATATATATATATATATATATATATAGGGGTGAAACCCCCCTCCCATTTGTATGCTTCTTGCATAAAGGTTATCAATAAAATATTATTTATTTTAGCTTCTTGTTTTTGCCCCTTGTGTGGGTTTTGTGATTTAGCCCATTTGTGGCTTTTGGTGTGTTTTATGAGTGAGCCCATTTGTGGCTTTTGGTGTGTTCAGTGTAGCATTGTGGTGGATCTTGTTGGTGGCTTCCGTTTCTTTACACTACTAACCACCCAACAGGGCCAGATCTCTAGTACCGAGAATCTCTTGAACTTTGAAGATTTAAAATCATGATGAAGAAAAGATAAAATGGAAACTATAATACCAAACCCTAATAGAAAAGTTGTAAATATACTTCAGAAGAAAAATGAATTGAAAATCAATACCCTCTATCGCAGACATCAACGATATTTTCAAAATATCGTGTTATTATCGTTGTATTTTCAGCTGTCACATGGGTGCGGGCTAAGTCACAAGGACTCGGCAAAGCAGGTGCCGCACCCGTGTCGACGCGACGCGACGCGGGTGCGCGTGTGGGTGCGGCACCGGGTGCGGTCAACACGACCCTGTAGGTCCAATTTTTAGACTATTTTTTTTTCGCCCGATGAAAAGTGAGAGAAGGAGGATTAGGGCAAAATCCTCCTGAAGCCTGAAGCCTGAAGCCTGAAGCCGATGCCGATGCCGATGCCGACGATCTCCGACTCCTTCCGACCGCTCCTCCTCAGTTCTCAGGTATGTCTCCTTCCGATTTGCTCTCTCACTCTCACGGTCTCTCTTCTCTCCGTCACTCTCACAGTCTCTCTTCTCTCCATCACTCTCACTGTCTCTCTCATAGTCTCTCTTCTCTCCGTCACTCTCACTGTCTCTCTCATAGTCTCTCTTCTCTCTGTCACTCTCACTGTCTCTCGCTCTCACTTCATCACTCTCACTGTCTCTCTTCTCTCTGATTGTATTATATGTGGGTCATTAGCATCTAGGGTTTTTAACTTTTTATTTATAGGATTTTTGGACATTTCGAAAATTTTTCAATAATATTATTTGGGGGTTTTGGGCATTCCAAAATTTTTTCAATAATGTTATTTGGGGGGTTTGGGCATTCCGAAATTTTTCGATGAATTGATGATGCTATAGAGGTATATAGTTAATGAAATTTGTATTTATTTTTTGGGGATCTTTGACTATTTGATTTTGGGGCTTTTGATTCTATGCTAAAATGGGTTTTGTGGAGCTTCTTGATTTTTTATTTCGTTTACAATCTATTTATTAGTTGCTTATGCTTGATGACTTTAGGTCAAATGTTACTTTCATCTTTTTTGAAAAGTCGTTCTATCAACCATTGCTTAAAATGTGTTGCTATGTTATGGGCATGTAATGGGTTTAATTTATTTTTTTTGGGATTGATTCATTATCTAAGTTCAGTTCATAGGATTATAAGATCTACCAAGTTACAGAAGTTATTGATTTGTCAATATTTTAAGGTGCAGTTGCTCACTTTCCTGTTTCAAGAAACACAAGGTATTCTCTTCATTCAAGTTCTTTTGCTGGTTTCTCTTCGTACAGGTGTATGCTTATGTGTTTGTACTCGATTTTAGTTTCTGTTGCGTGGTCATAATTCTGCTGCAGTTCGTTTCATAACTCATTTAATGACACATGCTGCGGAAGGTTTAATGTTAGAAATATGAAGTTACATTGAATCACTCAAGCATGTATATGTTCATATAACCTGGTTAATGTACCCCTGTTTTGACCAGTCCAAAACATATAGTTAACTAAGAAAATGGTCTATCTGACTATGCCAACCTTTAAACTGTCAAGGTTTCTCTTATATATATATATATATATATATATATATATATATAATTTTTTTTTTACATTTTTGCCCCTGCCGCACCCTCGCACCCTAGGTTTTTGAAAGTGCCGCACCCCTGCACCCGCACCCATGTGACATAGGGTGCGGCACTTTAAAAAACCCTGGGTGCGGGGGTGCGGCAAAAAAAATCAAAATAATGCTTTGAACCTCACCGAGGACATGGCGTTGGATAGAAATGATTGGAGGAAAAGGATTCATGTGGAAGACCCAAAATGAATTTCTTTTTTGGTTCATATCGCTGACCCCAATTGTTTTGGGATGAAGGCGTAGTTGTTGTTGTTGTATATATATATAGAAGGGGGGTCCGCGGGTCCCGCTGCGCCGTCACCAGGCGGGGGGTTATAGGGGGGCAGCGCCCCCCCCCCCCCCAATATATATATATATTTAAATTCCACAGCTCATTTCATAGGGCAAAAAAAAATTAAAAAAGAAATCCAAAAAATGGACCAAAATGACCCTGGGTGCGTTGACTGCACCCAGGGTCGGGTTGACCACACCGGTTGCCGCACCTGCACCCACGTTGCGTCACGTCGACGCGGGTGCGGCACCTGTCTGGCCGAATCCCTATGCCATAGATTTTCAGCGAATGATATTATAGGTAAAATATCACGATCGATATTTTCAAAATATCACGATATTTTCAAAATATCACGATATTTCGAAAATATCACGATATTTCAAAAATATCTCCAATTTGATTATATTGCGATATTATCATGAGAATATCATAGTGTTATCAATTATTGTTACTGTTTTTATTTATTTTCTATATCTTAAATGTGTTTTTCTTCTTTATTTTGTATTTTTTGCTTATTTTTTTTATTATATATGTATTTTATTATCTAAAAATGATATTTTCTTACTTATTTTTGTTATTTTTATATTTTTTTAAGCCCCGAGATTTATCACCAAACCTATAAGATCTTGAGAAATAGCCTTGCTGAGATATAGCGTATACCGATATTTGTGACTATGTCAATACCCTAACAAAAATAGCCCAACATGGAAACTTGACCAAAAATACTACTTCTAATCCCTGTCAACAAGATCCTAATATGAAATTGTGATAAAAACTGTACAGTATACAAAAACAACAAATTAATCCCATTTACAATTTTCAGAAAAGAAACCTGGATATCAGTGAAAAAAGAAAGCTGGTGATTGGCAGTTCTCTTTTCCCCTCTGAAGACCTCAAGTTGAAAACCCTAGGGGCTTGACTTTGCCTTTTGGGTTTTGTGGTTTTTATTTGTAGTTTGTTTTTCATGGTAACATAGTAGTCAAAATCCCGCCTAGGCTACCTAGGTACAAGATTATCGATTAGTAGCATCTAAGTGCCTGGGCAAGTACCTAAGGAGGGGGGTACCAAGGTTGGTATTGTAACGCCCCGAAATCTTAACCCAAATTTTGAATTTTTTTTTTTCAATACAGCGGAAACCAATCATACCGTAGGGCTAAGCATTCCAGAACATTACAGATGGAGCAAGATCAAAACATTCTTTTCATTCCAATATCAATGAAAATTAAGATCAGAGTTCTCACACTATCCTTGGAACAGTAAATCCAAAAATCCCGATCGAAGCCTCATCCCGCAGTTGCTCCTGAATCCAACTCTTCACCTGAGATTTTATAGGAATTAGACTACAACTGTCTAAGTAGGAATTACTGTAATTGTTCTTGCAGGTATATCATGTGTCAAGTATATGGTGTGGGTGCCAAAAGTGATTTTCAACTCATACAAGAATAAGTAAAGAACTACGCTACAACAGTCAACAATTTATGAGAAGCAATCTGACAAGTATCATCAAAAGCAATCATTTAAATATCCCATAACCACATATACGAATTCATACAATGATTCAAAGAAATGCAATTATGACAGTTCATAATTCAGGAACGCATTCATGCCACAAGGTACATCCATTATGCATAAAGAAACATTTAAATCATACTATGATGCATAATTTTAGCACAACAAGACAATTAACATACATTGAAAATTAAACATCATGCATCCACCAAACCTATAACAATTAAGGAAACAGATAACATATGCATGTTCTAATGCATAGTAAGAAAATGCATGACTTATGCGAAATGCATGAATCCTCTTATTATCTTTCCTTAAATTTCTCTTTCATATGCATGCCCTATTAAATGCATACATCTTTAAGTTCCTCTTTTTAATTACCGTGGCCCGCGGATACACCAAACGGGTACAAACCCCGAGGTCAAGTAGGTTCCCAAGGTAGCTTAACACACAATTTGTATTTTATTACTGGGTTCCCACTTAGCCCTCGACCGATATCAGGAAACAACACCATCCATCGGAACATTAGACCTCCACATCTAATGTCGGGGACATAAGGGACACCCCACGCCCACAAGTGCCACTTCCTTGGTACCATAAACTCACAGCTGTGATTAACACACCACTCCCGGGTAAAGTGGCGGGTTCTCCCTAAAACTGTGGCCAGGAGAAGAACCTCAATATCGGGTTCAGGGGCAACAACACACACGGAGTTTTTGTATCCTCACAGTCTCCCCAAGACCGGATATCTAAGATTCTCATA
This sequence comes from Nuphar pumila, assembly GCF_984573655.1. NCBI lineage: Eukaryota > Viridiplantae > Streptophyta > Magnoliopsida > Nymphaeales > Nymphaeaceae > Nuphar > Nuphar pumila. The sequence goes on along the minus strand of NC_143253.1, from coordinate 114,078,358 downwards.
CTCCAGATGAGATATCCCAGAATGTATATTACACTGTTCTTATTCATTATTTTTATTTAAAGTTCATTCTTTAAGTTTGCAACACAATATGCAAAAGTAAAATGAAAACCCCGCATCCTCCCTTGCAGGGACCCATTCGGGACTCCAGCCCGTATAAACCATTAGAACAGTGTTGTAATGTGTCAAACCATTTTATGTGGTTTAAGTGATGCTTTTAAAAAATATGTAAAAGAAAACCAAACCCACGGCTCACCAGGCCGGTGATGGTCCAATTAGGCCATCGGTGCATCACATAATAAAACCAAGTAGTGTTTCATTCATAACACTAAGCCAAAATGCCAAACAACATATATATTCATGCAATTATAAACCCAAACATATGCATGTCATAATTCATTCATATGCATTTTCAATATGTGTGTGTTACCTACATCACATATGGGTCTTAACCAATCCATGGTTTCTTTAAGTGTGTGAGTGTACATGTACTATTTCACATATAAATCAAGTGTACATGTTCAAGAAGACTTACCAATAATTGAATCATGCTCACACTCATGCGTACCATAGTCATAACAGTCAAGTGAAAGCATAAATCTCCACGACAAGTGTTTCCAAATGCACATTCATTCATACTAATTTAACAATGTGCATGAGCTACCATAATCATATGCATGTGTTCACCATCCATGTGCAAGTGCTTTCATGAAATCACCTAACACACATGCATTCGTCCAAGATTTCATAAACACATGAGGATATTTATGCAAGATTGTACACGCCAATATCATCGATGTCATGTACGCACTCGTACCAAGCCAACTTTGCGGAAATCAAATATCTCACATGTTACAAAGCATGCTAACAAGTGTCATTAAATATTCAAAACTCAATTTTACGTACATAATAACAAATAAAGTTATCAACACAAATTTGTTAACATTGAATAATTTATGTATGCCCTGTACATGCTTAGACATTACCCTGTGCCAAAAACCCAAAGTTTCTCAACATACAGTGTGATCCTGTGTAGTTTAGGTGATGCAATTAAACATATATGAAAAGCAACCCAACACACGTCGATTCCATGATCTTAACAACAATTGCGTAAGCATATCAGTGCATATTTCCATCATGTGCACACGTACTTGTAAATGCATGTTTTTCATTGAAATAGACGTCAAATGCACATATTCTTTCAAATGAGTGTAACTATCAAGGCCCTGGCTCGGTTTGGAAATCTCATATGCCCATCAACACAAGTTTCTATCAAACTCCACCTAATTGTCAACTTCAAAATTTCATTAAGTGCATGCCTATCTTCTGCATAATTTGGTCAAGTACAACCATCATGCAAATACCGATTCTTAGCACCTATATTTATATATATTTACAATTATATTTAGAGTACGAAGGTCTCTCTTCATCGAGAGGTTCACCTCCAGCCGACCCAGTCGACTGAGGTACCAACCAGGCTCAATCGACACCAGTCAGCTGGTCGGGTCTGGCAAACAGACTGGATAACTAAGCCAGCCCAGCCAACCCCATTGGCTGGGGCCTGACAGCATCTGCACTGGCCCAGCCCAGCCTGTGTGTGCTGTCGAGGCTGGACAGTTACCCGCCTATATATATATATATATATATATATATATATATAAGAACAATTACACGGTCATATATCTGATAGGAAGCATGATTATTGAGCAAGTATGCTGCTAAAACATTCCACAATTAAGAAACAGTTACACACCTACACAGGAGAAAATTTTACCCATATAAATTAAGGAAACCTGTGAAAAAATTTTAAATCAACATACATGTACACCATGTATCTTGGTGTGGTTACTGATCTCCATGTTTTCTCTACTAAACCGTCCAGCTCATACTCAGCCGAACACCCGGCTGGGTCTAACAGCATAACACTGTAGGTAGCACTGAATACGCTCCAGCGCCCCAAATGCAGATGTACATGCTATGGAAGTTCTTTTCATGTGTGGTCAAGAAAGTGGTGAAAGAAAATTCTACATGTAATATTCCCATGTGTGCATGTAAGTGTACAATAATGTGCATAACAATAATTGTCATGAGCTAGGTATGTAAGTGTGCTGCAGAATTATAGACAAGGATATTTATAAGACTTGAATACAAACTGAAATATAAATAACTCCAACCGTTGACAGATAAACCTTACTATCACGAAATAGGTGTCAAGGCTGATTAAAGGCATTTAACTCAACTAAAAATTTATGCATATAAACGAATCACAACATTAAGATATTCTAAGCATTAAATTTTCAGAACTTACATTAATTCGGACAAAAATAAATTCGAACCTGAATTCATTTTAGATAGTTTAATATAGGTTCCATAGTTGTAACACACTGATCAGGTGTCTTATACATATATATATATATATATATATATTTTTTTTTTCACACCTTGATATTAACAGAGGTTAATCGACTTTGATTTACAGCCCTCCAACCGTGAAATTAGAATGACGTGCTCCCTCTCGTAGGAGTAACATAACATTGTACTAATAGTGGATAGTTTCAGTGATTTAACAAAATAAAATGGACATTCATGAATCAATTAGGGAAATAAAATTGGGAGGACACGGTTATCAGGGTATATGCCCTTAACAGAAATCTGAAAACTCCTGTAGCATCTATATTTTTCACAGCAGTCGAAACCTAAACCCACACCCAGCGTAATGACTCCTACTATCGATAATCCAAAATCCCCAAATCAGGGATTTGGCATTTCTGGTGGCTTAAAAACCCAAATACCCAAAAAAAAAACCCTTTCGGATTTTGGGATTCACTACACCCTCAGCGTATGCTTGACCCACAGAATACCCAACAGAAAAACAAACAGGAAAACCTACCTTTTTTTTTCCGGCGAGATGGTTGCTGCTACAACGAGAGGAGGTGAAGATCGAGAGGGAGAGAAGGGCTCGGCAGGGGCGGCGGCATCGATCCAGTCACACGTAGCGAGGGTGCCGGCGAGAGAGGCTCCAGCGAACTCCAGGGCAGCGTCGATGGCTTGCGCAGAGGGAGACGAGAGAGAGAGAGAGGAAGAGAAAGAAAGAAGAGCGCAGAGGTGGGGAGGAAGAGGGGCGAGACCCCCATTTGAAGAGGCAGGAGCTCACTGCCCTCCCAGCGGCACGCTCCAGCCCTCTTCCCCCTTTGCGATATCCCTATGCAGGGGTTAGGGTTCACCCTAACCCCTTCATTTTATCGGGCCTTCATATGCCCCCTTAACAGAAAATCCCTCTTTTAAAACAACTGCTGCCCGATACAGGGTTTTAAAAACCCTATCGGGTTACGGATCCGGGTCGGGTCCGACCCGGGTCCAAGAGCTTCTTGCTTTTAAATTAAATTTTATTTTTTTTTCTTTTAACGAGAGGGTCGGGTCCAGGTCTGCGACCCGCGGCTCAGGATCCAAACCCGACCGGACCCTTGCCTCCCACTAGGTATGGATCCACGGATTGGATCCAAATGGATCCAATCGTGGATCCCCTAAAATACTCATATAATATATATTTTTATATATATTTAATCATGTATACGAATATATAGGGTATTTTACCTATATCCATATGGATCCTATCTGGGTATTGGATCCGAAATGTGGATCTCAAGCCCATATATACATTATATACGTAGTTATCTCTTGAATAAATTGCCTAATTAAAAATTTTTGCACTTATGTAAGTACATATATGTGTTACGAGATAAATACATATATAAAGACCCCTTTATGGGTCCCGGATCCGCGACTTGGATCCCGGGCCCAAATCACTTTGTTATGAAATATATACCATAATATTTTTAAATAAAAGCCTAAAATTTAGGTTATTACAGGTATTCTATATATAATGCTTCTCTATAATCATGTTTTTGTTATGTGTTTTGAACATTTAATTTTTTCAGTTTTAATTTTATTTTTAAATAATTATCTCCTTTTGGGATGAAGGCGTAGTTGTTGTTGTTGTTGTATCTCCTTTTGGGGTATTCCATGCAATGCAACTAAACAAATATTTGTTTAGATGGATTTGAATGTTAAAATTTTAATTATGTTTTAGTTGTTTGAATTTCTTCATGAATTGCATATTTTTTTTCAGTTTCCAGTTGTTTATCTTCATAAATTGTATTGAATATGTATTTTCTATTAATTTTAAGAATTTATATAAAATTTTTATTTCTTGATTTTTCTGTTTTTTTGGTCCCCAACTAGGCCGACTAGTCCCCCCTAGGCATTGACTAGGCTTTTTAGGGGATTGGCGCTTAGGTGCCGAGTTTTTGTTGTTGATTACTTAGAATGGTAATAGCCTGACTGGTCATGGTTGGTACGCAAACCGGACCAGAGTTTTGGTTGAGCCTGGATTCAGTAGGTTTTTTAGGCAGCCCTAACTTATCCGGTCACAGGTTGGGTACCTGATGACCACCATTGGTATTAGAGCCCAGGAAGTGTCTAGCTCTTCTAGGATCAAAGAGAGCCCTGTGTGATGGGCCAGTTGAACTAGTTCTTATATTGGCATTTCCTAGCAGTTTGTGATCTATGTCACACAGACTCTTCTAACAGGGCACCGTACCCGCATCCAGGTGGGTGCGACACTTGGACACAACTTCCTTTGTGTTAGGTGAAATCAACCACACTGAGGTCTATTTCTATCCAAAAGTAGATTCAGTTAACCCTAATCAAGTCCATTTTTATCTATATTATATATGTAAATACATAAATGCACACAAATACACTTAGTGTTAACTTAAAACTGTTAAAAATTATATATATCCTCCCCGCACCCCTGCACCCAAGTTTTTTTAAAGTGCCGCATCCGCATCCGCATCCGCATCCGCATCCGCATCCGCATCCGCATCCACACCCGCACCCGTACCCGCACCCGCACCCGCACCCGCACCCGCACCCGCACCTATGTGACATAGTTTATGATGCTTGTTGATGAATTGATTTCTCTGTTCTATTATACTTTGCTTACTGAAGAATGTCTTCATTTCTTCACTTTAGTTTATCAATAAGATGTGAGAGGTTTGTTGTTGATTATTGTACGTCAACCTGTAGGGGTGGAATCAAACATGTGCCTTAGGTTTCTTCAGCTATAAAACGACACTTTAGGGCCTCACTTCCACAAGAGGATAGAAAGGGAAGGGAAAAGGAATACAAATCCAGCTGTAGGAGAAATTGTTTTTAGTATACATCATTGACTTTTTTTTATTTGATTGTCTGACTTCACCTCCATGTTATCGTGTTGTGATAACAATGCAATTGTCTGATTGTGTAGCTGCTAAGACATGCATTTACATGCAAGGTGGTATGGAGATGAAATTTTCTGCTTGTTATATGGCCTGCTATTTTTTACGAATTGAAGTAAACTCATGTTTATGAAGTTTTTTCATTCTTCATGTGGATAACCTACAAAACTGAGTGCTTTTTAAACCATGTTGATCTTCAACTTGAATGCCACCACATTGTAACCCACAAGCTGTTTTTGGGCATCACAGTTGCTGGAGATGTTGATGAATAATTGTGGGGAACATATTCACAGGATGGTGGTTGAAACAGGAACCCTACAACTGCTGGTGAAAATTGTAAAGAAAAAGGTTTGATCTCTAATACCTAGATATATGCAGCATTCAGCTATCCCTACATCTCCTTTTTCCCATAAATAAACTATGGATGCTTTTTGTTGGCTATTGTTCTTTCTTTCCAAGTATGGTTTAGAAGAAATTTGATACTTAGATTTTATTATGACAGTCAGATTCGCCAGTCAGAGAAAAGATATTTCTTCTTTTGGATGCAACACAGACAGCCCTTGGTGGAGCTTCTGGAAAATTTCCTCAATACTACACAGCCTTTTATGACTTAGTGGTACGTAAACATATGAGATGCGTGGACAGTAGGTTTCCTTTTTAAAGAAATATTAACATTCAATGCATTATTCTAGTTCTATTTGATCTGCTTAAAGCATATAAAATTTGGTTATGCAAACATTAGACTGCACTTCATGTTTATACAACCAAAAAAGTGATATATATGTTGCAGTTTATTGCTTAATTGTGCTCTACAAAGCTTAGTTGTCAAACGCTTCACCTAGGCTCCACCTAGGCCGCCTAGGAGGGCTAGGCGTAGGGCTACCGTCTAGGTTTATGGGTCTAGGCAGTAGGGCCGTGCCTAGGCAGTGTCTAGGCTGTCCCCGCCTAGGCCGCAGGGACATAGTTGTCATGTTTTTTAAAAAAAAATTGTGTACTTTCTTTCTTTTTCTTCTTCCTCTTGCTCCAAAAGCTTTCTTTTTTTTTCTCTCCTTTTCTTCTTCTTTTGCTTTTCTTTTTTTTTCTTCCTCCTCCTTTCACCCTTCCAGTTTTTCTTTTTCTTCCTTTTCCTCTTCTTCTTCTTCTTCCCTTTTCTTTCTTTTTTTCTTTTTCTTTTTTTTCCCTTCTTTTTTCCTTTTTTCTTCTTCCTCCTCTCGACCCTCCACTCTCTTCTTTTTTATCTTCTTTCTTTTTTTTAAAATTTTTTTGTTTACATGTATGCATGTGTTTTTGACACACACATATATAAAATATATTTTTTCAGTTATATCTCCTTTTCTTTCTTTTATATATATGAGAACGGGGTTCATCCTATCCATTTTTTCTTTATGTCTTCATTAAGACCCTCCAAATATCAAAGTTTCAAGTGTTTTATGCTCAATTTGAATCATTAAATGTGTTTATCAATACTTATTTATTGAGTAATAAGTTTGTTTTAAATTGATTTGATGTAAAAAATGTGAACATTTTATCTTAAAATTTTAGTAAGATATCAACCGATGATTTTTTAATCTCTTTAAAATACACATTTGAGCATAACGATGCTTAATCAATTACATGTTCTCCATTCAACAACGATCATAAACACATGTAACAGTTCAAATTGAGTATAAAACCTCTAAAAAATATGATTTTTGGAGGGTCCTAACATTGACCTAATGAAACAAGGGCAGGATAATCCCCATTCTCTCTATATGTATATGTATGTATGTATATAAAGTAATCGGATGGTGTGCCCTAAGTTTTGGTGTATATTCAATATTACACAATTTCACGAATTTTGTGACATGTTACATTCATCCATAGTTACAACCATATGATCGTTACTAAATTTAACCATTTATTGTAATATTTTTGTTTTTCTTGATGTTTTATTTTTTTGGTCCCGCCTAAGCCCCGACTAGTCCTTTTGTGTGTCTTCTGCCTATGCTCCGACTAGGGCTTTTGACAACTAAGCTGCAAAGCGCTTATGAAAATAGCTGGTTTTATTGTCTCTTTTAGAAGGTACTAACCCAACAAGTTGCCACTTCCATCTTGCTATCTTAACTTCATCGCTCGGCATAAAGAACTGTTTCATTTAGCCATGCAAGACAACTACCAGTATTTGCAGCCAGACCAATGGTCCAAAAACACCGGATTGTCCTCGATGCCAATACTAGCAAAAGCAGTGGATGTAGTATGCATGGAAGTTGATGCCATGATTCTTGTGCATTGCCTCCTACACCCTTTTTACGTGGATACTCTATTTTGGTCTATCTATTGGTCCTGACATGACATGACATGACATGACACCACGTAGACACAAAACTGCATGCTGAAGCCACCATGTAGATTTGACCCACCAACACTGAGAATGTGTCAATTTTTGTGGATTTGGTCCCCATGTTAAGCTGCATTTGACCATGTTTTCTGTTTCACTTGCTGTCTTTTAGTATCACCTTTGCCAGTATTATTATGTTTAAAAATTCCTAGCAATGTCAATCGTGATTCATAGCGTATGTTTTCTTTTAATGCTTGTGGTGATTCTTTATTGGAGTGGTTAAGTGTCTAGGATGAATTTACTAACATGAGGTAGTCACTTGTGGACAGCGTGCACATGTCAAGTTTCCAGGAAACTCCACTGTTCCCACATCAAATCTGCCGATTGCTAAAACCCAAGCTAAAGATTCACCCATTGCAACTGCTGTCCCTCAGAAATGTGATGCAGTCACTCAGCCTCCGAATTCCCTGAGTGTACCAGATTCAAGGTATCCAATTTTATTGTCCTTTGAAAATCATGCATGCAGATTACAAATAGTTGAGATTTGATATGAAAGATCATGCATTGAAGCCCATGAAATGTAACTATATTGACTCTGTCAGTTGATTTGTGAAAGTGAGCATCTTTTTTCTACTTTTTCGGTTTGTCATCTAAAAGCTCAAATGCATCTTGTCAGCTGAATGGCTATGTAATGTTGGTACTTTTGGGAAGGGTTCCGTGCTCATGTTGACATGGTACATGGGTCTTGTAATGAAATATGCATAAATACAAAATGCGGGCATCTAACGGCTTACAAGATCATAAACACAAAGTGCAGCACATGCACGTACATAAGTCCAATTAAGGGACAATACAAGAGCACAAAGGCACAACACAAGTGTTAGGTTTTCAATATTCAGGTCGTTCCACGCGTGAGAGCTGAGAAACAGAGAGAGAGAGAAAGGGAGAGAGAAGCTGGAGAAAAACCGATACCCTATTATCTTAGGGTCGGCTGCTCTGTAAACCCATTTATATTAACATGCTATTACAAAGATTAGGGTACTAAAGTACCCTTATTACAATAAAGTAAATTACACAATGCCATTAATGAGAAGTTAATGTCACGGGTCTGGATCTCCAGATCCATGACCCGTAACAAGGGAAAACACTTCTTTTCACCCTCCCTCAAGTTGTGCATGATCTTGAACCATGAACAACTTGCCTTTTAACATCCAAAATCTGTCTTTTGTCAATCCTTTTGTAAATATATCCGCCACTTGATCTGTAGTTCATACAAATTCAGGCTCAATCTCTTTCTCTTCTACCTTTTGTCTCACAAAATGTTGGTCTATTTCAATATGTTTGGCACGACTGTGATGGATTGGATTAAAGGACATACTAATGGCACTCTGGTTGTCACACAAAAGAAGTGATCGAGAGATCGATTCTCCTACTTCTGTCAGTAAGTGTCTAATCCAAGTAGCCTCAGCAGTGGCAACTGCCATTGACCTGTATTCAGCCTCTGTACTGGATCTGGCAACAGCCTTTTGTTTCTTACTACTCCAAGAAACCAAATTCATCCCAACAAACACACAATAGCCAGATACTGTTTGGGTCTCCTGCCCAGTCCGCATAAGAATAAACAGTGATCTCATGTGCATTTTGCCCATTTGTCTTTCGCTTATATATGAGGCCATCCCCAACCGTTTCCTTCAGATATCGAAGTATCCGTTTAACTGCTTCCATATGCCCTTCACAGGGGGTATGCATAAACTGAGAAACTTGATTCACCGAGTAGACTATATCAGGGCGAGTAAAGGTGAGGTATTGTAACATACCCACTATGCTACGGTACTGTGTGGGATTATCAAACGGATCTCCATCTTGAGAGCTAAGCTTTTGATGAAGAACGCTAGGAGTGCTCAAGGGCTTGCAGTCTTTCATACCCGCTTTATTGAGAACATCAATGGTATACTTATGTTGAGTGAGAGTCATCTCTTCAGAAGTACTGTCGACTTCAACTCCAAGAAAGTATCGTAGTTTGCCAAGGTCCTTCATTTTGAACCTCTGATTCAAGAGATGTTTGACTTCTTCAATGTGCTCATTGGAATTACCAGTGATGATGATATCATCTACATATATCAACAACAGAGTAATTGTGTATTGGTTCTTAAATATAAATAAGGAGTGGTCAAGAAGAGATTTCTTAAAACCATATTTTTGTATTTCAAGAGAAAAGCTGTCGAACCAAGATCGAGATGCCTGCTTCAATCCATATATCGCCCTTTTTAGTATGCAGACATATTTTGTAGGATTGCCTTCTGCGTAACCAGTGGGTTGTTCCATGTATACTTCTTCTCTCAAATCTCTATGAAGGAAAGCATTCTTCACATCAAGTTGGCTAATAGTCCATTGATGTTCAATAGCTAAAGAAAGTACGACTCTGATTGTCCCCATCCTCACCATTGGACTAAAGGTTTCATCATAATCCTGTCCTTGCTCCTGTGTAAAACCTTTGGCTACAAGTCTTGCCTTGTATTGCTCTATAGTCCCATCTGGTTTATACTTTATTTTGTACACCCATTTCGAACCAACAACGTTTCTGTTAGGTGGTCTTGATACGACATCCCACGTACCACATTCATGTAGAGCTTCCATCTCCTCATTCATTGCTTCAATCCATCTTCTGGAATTTGATGCTTGAGAGAACGTTGTGGGTTCATCTTCTTTATTCAAGGCTGTTAGAAAGAGTTGAAAATCTAATGAGAAATTTTCATAATTGACCCACCTTTTAATTGGATGGCGAGAACGTGTGTATCTTCTAGTATCAACGATGTTGGATGTAGAGGATGTGTCCATGTTTGAATTAACTATGGTGGGCGGCTCTCTTTCTCGTCGAGTGTAGACAATGCCTTTATACCTTTCTGGATTCAAAGTTGGGTCTGTATTTTCATGGGCAATCATTTCATCAGTAGACACAGGTTTCTTATCCTTTTGAGTGCAATTTGAGCAAACATCACTAGCTCCTGAGAGAAGTTTATAATTCAACCAAGGATAATAAGCCTCAACTTTAGATTTTGATTTTGAAGAACTAGTACATCGACAATCAAAATTCAATTCATCGAAGATGACATTTCTTGATATTTTGATGCGCTTGCTCACCAGATCATAGCACCTGTACCCTTTATAGTCATCAGCATAACCCACAAACCTGCACTTCAGGGCCTTGTCCTGAAACTTATGTCTCATTGAACTGTCAACATGAACATAGCATAAACAACCAAACACATGCAAATCATAGTAGTTGGGATGTACACCAAAAAGAGACAAGTAAGGAGACTTGTTTTCCAAAATAGTCATGGGCAATCGATTTATCACATGAACTGCAGAATGAAAAGCCTCTGTTCATAAAGTGATCGGAAGACTACTGTCATGCATCATGCTCATCGCACTCTCAACAATATGGCGATGCTTCCTTTCAGCAATCCCATTCTGCTGAGGTGTGTGTGGGCAAGACACCTTTTTCCTTATCCCGTTACTTTGAAGAAAGTAAAGTCAATGAAAGAGAATTCACCTCCTCTGTCACATTGGAAACTTAGGATGTTTTCAGAAAATTAGTTTTTGACAAAGGAATGGAAGTTTCGGAACAACTTGAAAGTCTCAGATTTGTGTTTCATGAAAAATATCCATGAATAACTGTCAACAAATAAAAGATAATATCTAGTTCCAGATATGGAAGCAACTGGAGCAGGCCCCCAAACATCAGAACAGATAGTCTCAAAAGGTCTTGAAGCTCTTTTATTGATAGAATGAAATGGTAAGACATGACTCTTACATAAGAGACAACTAGAACATTTGTTGTCATTGACATTTATTCCTAAACTTGACTTGGGAATAAGGTTATTTGAAACAAGCTTTTCAATGAAACTACTACTGCAGTGACCTAGACGACCATGCCAAAGATTTGGCTTATTGATTTCAGAGACACTGAAAACACAGGCAGGATTTTCAGAAGGCAACGATGATTGGAGCTTCAAGTTTGGGTCTGCAGAGCGAATATGTGCTGAAGGATCTTCTTGAAAGACATACATATTGCCTTGCCGTTTTCCTCTAGCGAACGTCTCCTTCGTGCAGAGATCCTTGACAAGATCAGAAGATGGAGTAAATTCAACTGAGGCTTTGATATCATCAACAAGTTTAGAAACTGAAACGATGTTTTTCTTGATATTAGGAGCATAAAGAACTTTTGAAAGGTTGATGGAAGATTCGGGCAAGGGTATAATGGAGTTTCCAATATGAGAGATAGAGTGGTGTGATCCATCTCCAGTAACTATACTACTTCTACCAATGTAAGGAACAAGTTTTAGGAGCTTACCTGCATCACCAGTAACGTGAGTCGCTGCGCCAGAGTCCACATACCAAGTACCTTGCTCATTTTGTTTCAGATTCAATTATGCTAAAGCTGACAACAATAACACCTTTACTTCTCCGTTGGTCCTTGTACTGTCTGTGCCTCTTTTTGCTTCAGTTTGTGTTGATTTTCCTTTATTTAGGGGATTGAACCAGCAATTAGCTTTGATATGCCCCTTTTTATTACACAGAAAGCAGGTAGGAATTGGCCTCTGTCTTTGTGGATTGGTATATGTGTTGGGTGTAGGCAATAATCCACGACCTCCTTGACCACTTCTCCCTTGTACTCCTTTTCCCTTGATATCATAGCTTCCTCGTCCTCGTGCATAGGTAACCCCTGTAGCAAGAACTTCTTGTGCCCCAGTATGCATAGATGGTTCTTCAGAAAATCTCTTTAGGTTCATCTCATATTGTAACAATTTTGCACGCAGATCTTCAAAGTTGGACAGCTCAGGTAAACATAACAGGGAAGTAACAATCATATGATAGTCGTGTCCCAATCCACTGAGGGTTTGCTGTACCAAATCTTTATCAGTTACTGTACTTCCAACAGCTGCTAGCTGATCTGTGATAACCTTCATTTTGTTCAAGTATTTCATGTTGGTCATGGAATCCTTTCTTAATATTTGAAATTCTCTTTTAAGAAACATAATTCTGGCCTGAGAAACCTGTGAGTATGTCTGAACAAGTCTGTTCCAAAGTTGCATGACAGTACAGTCATCTGGAATGGCTACAAGTACCTCTTGTGACATTGTAGATGTAATATAAGCAACTAGCGCTTGGTCTCTTTTCATCCAAGCCACAAATTCAGGATTTCTAACATATACTGTAGTAGACTCCCCTTTGCTGTCCCTTTCTTCTCGTGATATGAACTCAGGAGGAACTGGAATAGATCCATTCAGATGTCCAGAAAGATCCTGACTCCTAATGAAATATATGATTTGCCTCTTTCAAGTCAAGAAGTTACCATTGTTTAATTTTTCAGACACGAGTTGACTGAGGAAACTTGAAGAAAGAACCGACTGGCTAGGAAGTGAATCCATGTTTCACAGTATTAAGAGTGTGTTCAGCACAATCTGCTTCTGTAACCTTTTTTTTGTGTAGAAACTAATTCAGATCAATGGCTATCAGATTTCTGATTTGAAACAGAGATTGAATATCTATCAGATTTCTGATTTGTATAAGAAATTGAATATTGGATATGAAAATCACAAAAAAAAATTTGTGAATATGAATTCCCACTCAGTATTGACGCAATGCTTTCAAGCTAAAGGAGATAAAATGGTAGAAATGAGGGTGTAGCTGGATCGGCTTGATCATATCTGATCAAGGGTGCAGCTGGATCAAAAATAGGGCCCTGATTGCGTGATTAGATCACGCTGTGATCAAAACGATAAACAAGGTATATTCAACAAAGGGTTTGGGGTCGAAAATCTGGGCTGAGTCACTCAGTCCTCTCTGAGTTAACTCTGATTAGGTAGGGAAGATAGTTTGATCAGATCTGATTAACGTCAGATCTGATTAACGTCAGATCTGATCGAGTTCAAGGGACAGAAAAAATAGATAGATCTGATTCTCGATCAGATTTGAATAATATCGAGAAGAAAAGAAGATATTGGGTCAGACGTAAACAGGGAAAGGAAAGGAAGAAAAAAAAAACAGCCGAGATTGGGGAGACATAAAAAGTTTTTCTTGACTTAGAAGAGAAAATCGAGAAGAGATAGATCTTTCAGACGTACCTTTGAGATCGATTCCAGTTTCAGCTGAAGCGTGGCTCTGATACCATGTTAGGTTTTCAATATTCAGGTCGTTCCACGCGTGAGAGCTGAGAAACAGAGAGAGAGAGAGAGAAAGGGAGAGAGAAGCTGGAGAAAAACCGATACCCTATTATCTTAGGGTCGGCTGCTGTGTAAACCCATTTATATTAACATGCTATTACAAAGATTAGGGTACTAAAGTACCCTCATTACAATAAAGTAAATTACACAATGCCACTAATGAGAATTTAATGTCACGGGTCTGGATCTCCAGATCCATGACCCATAACAAGGGAAAACACTTATTTTCAACAAGTACTAAGTGCATTTAAGACATTAAAGAACTAAAGAGAAGAACACAAAACATAAAGAATATTCATCTTATTGAGCATGAATACTTAAGAGAAGCATTAAAAAATGAAAGAAGATAAAAGCCCTTATTTATACACATACAAGAGAGAGGGAGACTACAATAGAACTGTTGGACTGGCTCTATTGACTAGTCAAAAAAGAACCCAACATCTCGATTTGGTATTTGACCAAATAGTTCCTATAAAAACAGAAAATGACAAAAAGAAAAGAATAAAATAAAAGTACTAATGTGCCCCTAATGGGCACAACCTATTACAAGGACTGAAATGACCAAAATACCCCTAATGGGTATTTACCTATATATATAACTTAACAGGTACAGGTCAGTCCAGTTTCAGATCTCACCTGATCTAGACTTGGCCCATTACCTGTTATGTGGAATGTTTTTCATCCATTTTTAGGGCAAATAAAGGGTTATTTTCATCCATGCTTGCATGGTAGTTTATACATGCATACACACACATACACACACATATACCTATGTGTCAGAGTTGAACAGTCATAATTTATGTACAGATAGATTGGACATAATAATAAAATCAGTGGGTTATGTTAAAACTGTTGGTCTTGTTGGGTGAAGGATTGGATTGAATTGTTTATCAATTTCAGTGTTGCAACTCAAGAATATAATTGTGTGAGTGAACTCAAATTTGATGCCAAAGCTCCTAAAGTGCTGTGTTCCCCCACCCCTACCCACATTAAGTCTTTAGAGAAGTTAGTATGTCTCACTGGGATTATACGTCTTAAACATGTCTTAAACATGCATTGTAGCAAAAAATGCATCGACATGGCTGTTTCACTGGAGGTGGACCATAACATATATATATATATATATTGTTAAAATATGTATATATATATATATATACATATACTTATATATATATACATACGTATATATATAAGTATATATATACATACGTATATATATAAGTATATATATACATATATGTATATATATACATTTTTCCTTTCTTGAAATACCCAATAGGGGTATTCTTGTAAAACCACATGTACCTTTTTTTTGCTTTTACTTTTTTCTTTTTTCCTTTTTTTCTTTTTTCTTTTTTCTTTTCTCTTTTTTGTAAGACCACAAGGGCCCTACACATGTAGTCGTTGGGGCCCCAACGGTCAGATTTCTGACCGTTGGGGCTCCCAACGACTACATGGGAGCCCCTTGTGGTCCCTTCCTTAGCACTCCCTCCTCTATAAATAGAGGAGGTCTCTCCTCTTGTAAGGCATGGGTTTTTCACCCCTCTCTTTCTTTCTTCAATAATATTCAACTTATGACTTTAAGTCATTTTCTACTTTTGTGAGTTTTGTGTGTGCATCTCTAGTGTTTATGTTCTTGGCTCTTGGTGTCACTCTTAAAGAGTGCTTTTGCTATATTGGTGCTTCCGCCACTTTTCATTACATGGTATCAGAGCTCGGTTGGTGATTGGGCATCTCTTTGTTATCTTGAAACGTGTGCCTCTCAAATTTTTTGAAGAAAGGAAGGATATTTGGTGCCGATGGAACGTGATTCTAAAGTGGAGCTTTCATTTAAGCTAAATGGGTCCAACTATCTCATGTGGGCCTCCGCTATGGAAAATCATCTAAGAGGTAAGAAACTTTGGGGTTTTGTTATGGGAACTATGTAATGAGATATTGCGGAAATATAAAGAGTGCATACAAGCACATACAACAATGAATAAAAGAGAAAATATCACAAGTCCACGAAGGGACAATACAAGCACAAGCCTTTAAGAAGGCAACAATATACAAAGCCTCTTATTGAAAAGAGAGAGGAGCTCTCCAAGATGAGAATACACAAGGGGATCACCCCTATTTATACAAGAGAAGGAGGAGGAAAAAGGAGGGCCAAAGGGCCTCAAAAGGAGAGCCAAAAGGGGGCTCCCATAGAGTCGTTGGGAGCCCCCAACGGTCACATTTGTGACAGTTGGGGGCTCCAACGACTTCTATGTTGGAGCCCCTTTAGGTCCTCAAAAATAATAAAAAAGAAATGAAAAAAATAAAAAGTAAAAATTACATTTGTTCAAAAAGGAAAAAATAGTTGTTTTCTAAAACAACTGTGAAATTACAAAAATACCCCTATCGGGTATTGATGTAATAAACAAAATTTATATATATATATATATATATATATATATATATATATATATATATATATATATATATATATATATATATATATATATAATAGGTACATTTTAACACCCCCCCTCAAACTTTACGGGGGAAGGACGGAAAGTTTGCCGAGAAGAAACATGAACCGAGGAGCCGGAAGAGCTTTAGTGAAGAAGTCTGTCAACTGATATTCTGAAGTGACATATGGCAGAGCAATAGTTCCTCGTAAAAATTCGTCACGAACATAGTGGCAATCCATTTCGATATGTTTCGTACGTTCATGAAAAGTATGATTGCTTGCAATATAGATGGCACTCTTATTGTCGCAACACAGCTTTGAGGCTTCAGTAATATCAACTCCCATATCTTTAAGCAAACTGCGAAGCCATATAAGTTCCATTGTTGTGGTTGTCATTGCCCGGTACTCAGCTTCAGTGGATGATAGTGAAACTTTCTGCTGCTTCTTGCATCGCCAGACAATCAATGAGTCCCCTAAAAAGACACAAAAACCAGTAGTTGAGACTCGATCATTGGGATTACCTCCCCAATCTGCATCAGTATAAGCAAGAAGATTCAAAGGGGAAGAGGAGGATAGAAATAACCCTTTATTGATGGTATTCCGAATGTAGCGGAGGATTCGGAGAACCGCACTCATATGCACGGTTGTAGGAGCATGCTGAAATTGACTGACTGAGTGAACCGCATGAGTGATATCTGGTTTGGTGATGGTTAAATATGTAAGAGACCCAATGAGTTGTCTGTACGGTGTAGGATCTTCCAGAAGAACCCCATCCTCTAACCGCAACTTGGCATTAATAACCTCGGGAGTCTCTACCTTCTTATCATCAGAAATCCCAGACTTAGAACATATATCTGCAGCAAGCTTCATCTGTGACAAAATATATCCTCTAGGAGAATATGCAACCTCAATTCCAAGAAAATATCTGAGAAAACCTAAATCAGACATATCAAAATTATCTTTTAACATATTTTTAACATTAATAATACTACTTTGATCATTTCCAGTGATAATCATATCATCAACATAAAGCAACAAAATTACGATACTAGAACCTGCATTTTTAACAAAAAGAGCAGTGTCAGTATAACAAGAATGAAATCCTAATTTTATCATGATATCACTAAAACGATCATACCAAGCCTTAGGAGCTTGTTTAAGACCATATAATGCCTTTAAAAGCCGAAGTGTTTGACCTTGCTTAATATTTATTCCGGGTGGTGGATCCATATAAACTTCTTCACTTAAACTTCCATTTAAAAAAGCATTTTTTACGTCAAGTTGATAAATAGGCCATTTTTTGGTTGATGCGACAGCTATTAAGGTTCTGACACTTATCATACGAGCTACGGGGGCGAATGTTTCTTCGTAATCAATACCATATTCTTGGGAGTATCCCTTAGCAACCAATCTTGCTTTATATCGTTCCAAAGAGCCATCGCTTTTAGTTTTAACTTTGAAGACCCAACGACAACCAATAGTTTTTTTGTGTGAGGGTAGATCAACTACTTCCCAAGTATTGGCCTTTTTTAAAGTATTTAGTTCAACTTGCATTGCTTCAACCCAATGAGGTATAGATTTAGCTTGATTATAGTGAGTTGGTTCAAAATAAGAGTGTAGAGTTATCAAACATGCCCGATAGTTGGGAGTTAAAGAGTCATAGGAGACAAACCTATTTGGGGGTATTGATATTCTAGAAGAATGCCTAACTTGTGGTTCCTCAATGGATTCGGAAATTTGAGAGTATTTTTCGAGGGCACTAATAGGTTTTTCTTGATTTCTTCTTGAGTAAACATTTATATTGGCATTGCTATCATGAACATTGGTATTTGAATTACTATCATTTGAGAGTGTTATGTCAAGAGGGGATACCTCGTGAGTGTCATCTATGTTTTCAAGAGAATCTTCTTGTATGTCATCAATAAGATCATATAAGAATACATAATCGATTTCATTTGTCTCTTCTATTTTATCAAAACCGTTTTCTTCTTCGAGAAATGTTACATCTTTTGAAACATATAGTTTATCATTCTTAAAATCATAACATCTATACCCTTTTTGATTTTCACCATATCCAAAAAATACACATTCAATTGCTTTGGGAGATAACTTATCCCTTTTATGTAGTAGGACAAAACATTTGCAACCAAAAATACGAAGTCGATTAAAATCGGGTGAAAACTTAAAGAGTTTCTCACAGGGAGAAGCATTTTTTAACTTAGAAGAAGGCATTCTATTGATTAGATAGGTTGAGGTAAGAACGGCTTCCGCCCAATTTTTTTTTGGAATATTTCTAGACACAAGCAATGTTCTAGCGGTTTCTATAATGTGCCTATGTTTCCTTTCCGCTAGGCCATTTTGTTGAGGAGTCCTAGGACATGACTTTTGATGACAAATGCCATTTTGGTTTAAATAGTTTTGGAATTCGTGAGATAAGTATTCACCACCGGAATCAGATCTTAAAATAGATATGTTACTTTGAAATTGATTTTGAACCTTTTTATGAAAATCTTTAAAGAAAGTAAATACTTCCGACTTATGACTAAGGAAATAAATCCAAACATACCGAGTAAAGTCATCAATAAACGTAACATAATATGAATAACCCCCTTTAGACATAACCGGAGAAGGACCCCAAACATCCGAATGCACCAATTCAAAAGGCCTTGATGAGAAAAAAGATCTAGTTGGAAAAGGAATAAACTTCATTTTTCCAAAAATGCAATCTTTGCAATTAATTTCTTTTTCCTTACAAAATTTGTTTCCAAAAGGAAAGAGATACATTTTGGAATAACTTGGATGACCAAGTCTTTTATGCCAAGTTTCCATATTTTTTTCTTGGACATAAGAACAAAAAAAGTTTGTAGGGAGATCAAGATGGTCCATATAATAGAGGTCTCCCTTTCTATGGCCTTGCCCAATCCGCTTCCCGGACCGGAGATCCTGCACAAAGCAACCATTAGATGAGAAAGATATTTCACATCCATGGTCGGCAATTTGAGAAACCGAAAAAAGGTTTAAATTTAATTTGGGAACAACTCTTACTTTTGGAACACAAAAATTTTGAGAATCTTTAAAAGAGCCAATACTTGAAATTTTCAAAAAGGTTCCATCGGCTGTTGAGACACAAGAGTCCTTTGAATTGATGCAAACATCACTAAGTGCATTCTCATGAGGGGTCATATGAAAAGAAGCTCCGGAATCAAGGATCCAAGAATACGTACCGGGTGATGATGTTGAAGCAATGACCGCACCCGATGTGGAGGAAGAAACTTTTAGCATTTGTTGGAGAGCTATAGATATTTGTCCAAGAGTTTCTTTAATGTCATTGTTTTTGCCTTCATCTTCTTTGGAGGTGGTTTCTTCAAGAGAGGCTACTTTAGGCTTGAAGGCTCCCATAAGCTTTGGACAAACGGGTCTAATGTGACCCGGCTCATTGCAATAATGACAAACAATCATTTTTCTTCCTCCATTGTAGTTCCCTTGTTTCCCAAAATGAGGAGGCTTATAGGTTCTAACATTGTTACCCGGTTTGGATACGGCAAGGACTTCATCAACATGCTTACTCATGCCAAGCCTTGTCTCCTCTTGAGTGATTTCGGCAATAGCATCCTCAATAGGAGGAAAAATAGATCTATGGAGAAGTGAGGATCTCACTTGCTCAAATTCGGGGCGTAGCCCAAAAAGAAATTGAAACAATCGCTCTTGTTCCATTTGTTTTTGTCTTAAATCAACATCTTCCATAGAAACCCACTTTGGCTCTAAAAGAGCCAATTCATCCCATAGTGGGTTAAGGGCACTATAGTAGTCTTGAATGCTAGAATCACCTTGCTTGGTGGTTCTAACTTTTTCTTGCAAGAAGTATGCTCTTGCAAGATCCTTTTGGGTATACATACCCCTCATAAAGGACCAAGCCTCATTGGCTCTACGAAATTTAGCTATATTAGCACATACCTTAAGCTCCACATTATTCATAAACCACGCAAGGATTTTTGCGTGATTGCTTTCCCAATCTTCTACTTCCTTTTGATGATTTTCAATGGCCTTGAGACGAGCATCTCCCTCAAGAGCTTTTTCTTGATCTTCTTCCATTTTTGTGAGCATAAGCTTAGGTTCCGGAACGGTCCCCATGACATAACCCCAAAGCTTCTTCCCTTTGAGATTATTCTCCATTGCCGATGCCCACATCATATAGTTCTTTCCATTGAGTTTGAAAGAAAGATCAATCTTTGTCTCCATGATGTTGCCAAGAAGTGAGAAGATGTCCACCAAAATAAGAGATACACGAACCACACATTCCCTTCAAGAATCGAGTGGCTCTGATACCATGTAATGAGATATTGCGGAAATATAAAGAGTGCATACAAGCACATACAACAATGAATAAAAGAGAAAATATCACAAGTCCACGAAGGGACAATACAAGCACAAGCCTTTAAGAAGGCAACAATATACAAAGCCTCTTATTGAAAAGAGAGAGGAGCTCTCCAAGATGAGAATACACAAGGGGATCACCCCTATTTATACAAGAGAAGGAGGAGGAAAAAGGAGGGCCAAAGGGCCTCAAAAGGAGAGCCAAAAGGGGGCTCCCATAGAGTCGTTGGGAGCCCCCAACGGTCACATTTGTGACCGTTGGGGGCTCCAACGACTTCTATGTTGGAGCCCCTTTAGGTCCTCAAAAATAATAAAAAAGAAATGAAAAAAATAAAAAGTAAAAATTACATTTGTTCAAAAAGGAAAAAATAGTTGTTTTCTAAAACAACTATGAAATTACAAAAATACCCCTATCGGGTATTGATGTAATAAACAGAATTTATATATATATATATATATATAATAAGTACATTTTAACAAACTACTCCCGAACCCTCTCTTGTTCTCACCAAAATCGAAAATGAGGTTGAAAAAGCTTTAGATGGCGATGAGCGCATCAAAGCTATTAATGACCATCAATCCAAAGTTGAGGATTGAGAAAGTAACCATGCCAAAATTTTGGCATGGTTTATGAACAATGTAGACCTTAAAAATTGTGTTAATATTTTCAAATTTAGAAGGGCCAATGAGACATGGTTTTTCCTTAAGGGTATGTATACCCAAAAGGATCTTGCTCGACAATTTTTTTGTCAAGAAAAAATCCGTTTCACCAAACAAATGGATGTGAGTGTCCGGGACTATTTTAGCTCTCTAACTCCTCTTTGGGATGAACTTGCTCTTCTTGAGCCTAAATGGGTTGCTCCGGAAGATATTGAGTTAAGAAGGGAACAAATTGAAAAGGAACACTTTTTTCAATTTCTTCATGGTCTTCGCCCGGAATTTGAACAAGTTAGGGCATCTCTTCTCCATAGAAGCAAAGCCCTACCTATTGAAGACGCCCTTGCTGAAATATGCCAAGAAGAAACTCGACTTGGCTTAAGTGTTAAGAGTGATGAAGTTTTGGCCGTTACTAGGCCCGGATCAAATGTTAAAGCATATAGACCTCCTCACTTTAACAAAAATAGTAATGGGCCTAGAAAGGGAATAATATGCCATTATTGTAATGAACCGGGACACATTAGACCGGTTTGTCCCAAACTTAAGGGAAAAGTAGCCGCGGTTGGAGAAAATTCTCCAAAGAAGGAAGAAGAAAGTGCCAAAGAGGGAGATATCAAAGACACTCTTAATCATATCTCCGAAGTTCTCCAACATCTTCTCAAGACTTCTTCTTCAACTTCCGGAGCCGCCATCGCCTATTCTTCATCACCTCCAGGTATGTGGATACTAGACTCTGGTGTTTCTTTTCATATGACATCTCATAAAAACTCTCTTTCAAATATTTTTTTCGAACCCATATCTTCTTATGTTTCAACGGCCGATGGAACATCATTGAAAATTGAAAGTATTGGAACACTTGATTTTAAAAATTCTCAAAACTTTTTCGTTCCTAAAGTAAGAATTGTTCCAAAAATTATTTTAAACCTTTTTTCCGTTTCTCAAATCACCGATCATGGATGCCAAGTCTCTTTCTCACCTAAAGATTGCACCGTGCAGGATCTCCAGTCAGGGAAGCTGATTGGGCAAGGCCATAGAAGGGGTGACCTCTATTTTATGGACTTTTTGACTCTTCCATCTAAGTCATCTTGCAATCTTGTAAAAAACAAAAGTATTGGAATTTGGCATGAGAGACTTGGCCATCCAAATTTTGTAAAAATGTCTCTTTTTTCGTTTTTGAACAATACTTGTAAAGACAATCACATGACTTGTAAAGATTGCATTTTTGGGAAATCTAAAGCTACTTCATTTCCTCAAAGAAGTTACTTTACCACTCGACCATTTGAACTTGTTCATTCCGATGTGTGAGGACCTTCCCCTATTTTGTCTAAAGGAGGATTTTCGTATTATGTGGTCTTTATTGATGACTTCACTCGATTTACGTGGATTTGCTTCCTAAGTCGCAAATCCGAAGTTTTCTCCTTCTTTAAAGAATTTCATGCAATGGTTAAAAATCAATTTTTGGGAAATCTATCTATTCTTAGGTCCGATTCGGGAGGCAAATATATGTCCAATGATTTTCAAAGCTATTTGAAAGAAAATGGAATTTGTCACCAACATTCTTGTCCCAATACTCCGCAACAAAATGGTCTTGCGGAAAGAAAGCATAGGCACATAATAGAAACTACGAGAACGTTATTAATTTCAAAAAATATCCCAAAATCCTTTTGGGCAGAAGCGGTTCTAACCTCAACATATCTTATCAATAGAACCCCTTCATCTTTTTTGAAAAATCTCTCTCCATTTGAAAAACTTTACAATATGTCTCCCGATTATAAAAGACTAAGAATTTTTGGATGTAAATGCTTTGTTCTAACTCACAAAAATGATAAACTTTCTCCTAGGGCTATTGAATGCATTTTCTTAGGATATGGCGAAAAACAAAAAGGGTATAGATGTTTTGACATACTAAAAAACAAACTCTATATCTCAAAGGATGTCACATTCCTAGAAGAAGAAAATGGTTTTTCGCACCAATCGAATGAAAATATTGATTATTCCTTCTTATTTGACTTGTTGCCTCAAGAAAACATCATAGATGATCATAGTGATCCTAGTGAACTTCTCATTGAAGATCATTTTGAACGTCTAAACGATGATCAAAATTTAGAAGAAAATATGTCAAGACAAATACAAGTCTACTTTAGAAGAAATGAAAGAAATCCACCTTGTGCCCTTGAAAAATTCTCTCAAAGTGAGTCAATCGAAGAAACCTCTCAAAGAAGATCAAATCCTATGTCACACGGACTCGGCTAAGGAGGTGCCGCACCCGAGTCGACACGCCCCGACACGGGTGCGGACTCGGGTGCGGCTTCGGACTCGGCCCGGACTCGGTCAACGCCGAGTCGGACTCGGTCAACGAGTCCAGGCCGAGTCCGTCCACATTTTGGACTCGGTCAACTTTGACCGAGTCCAAAAATGTCCCTAAAAAACCATTTTTTTATTTTTTTTTGCTTAAAAATATATATAAAAAAAGGCACAGTGCAGACTGTGACTGTGCTGCCTGACTGTGACTGTGCACAGTCTGTGCAGTGTGCACAGTCACAGCCTGTGCCTGTGCACAGTGCACAGTCTATGCCTGTGCCTGTGCACAGTGCTGTGCAGTGTGCACAGTCACAGCCTGTGCACAGTGTTGTGCCTGTGCACAGTGCACAGTCTATGCCTGTGCACAGACACACAGACTATGCTGTCAGCTGTGGCATTTTAAAAATAAAATAAAATTATATATATATATATATATATATATATATATATATATATATATATATATATATATATTTTTTTTTTTTTGCCGAGTCCCCGTGTCCAAAAATTTTAAAATTGTGCCGCACCCGTGTCGCACCCGCACCCGCACCCGCACCCGCACCCATGTGACATAGATCAAATCGTATTTCAAAGGTACCAAATAGATTTGTCTCTTATGATTCTTTTTCTCCCAACTATCGAGCATGTCTACTTGCTCTTCACTCCTTTCATGAACCATCTCACTACAATGATGCTAAACAATATGCTCATTGGAATGAAGCTATGGAACTAGAACTTAATGCTCTTAAAAAGACACAAACTTGGGAAATCATTGATCCTCCCAATGGCAAGAAACTCATTGGATGTAGATGGGTTTTTAAAGTAAAAACTAAGTGTGATGGTTCATTGGAAAGGTATAAGGCTAGGTTAGTGGCCAAGGGATATGCCCAAGAGTATGGGATAGATTATGATGAAACCTTTGCTCCTGTTGCTCGAATGACTAGTGTTCGAGCTCTTATTGCAATAGCCTCTGCTAAAAAATGACCTATTTTTCAATTAGATGTCAAAAATGCCTTTTTAAATGGAAATTTAAATGAAGAAGTTTACATGGAACCACCTCCGGGTATGAATTTAAATGGTAAAATTTTGAAATTGAAAAAGGCCCTATATGGTCTTAAGCAAGCTCCTAAAGCTTGGTATGATAAGTTTAGTAATGTTTTAATCAATTTAGGATTTACTTCTTGCTATACTGACACTGCTCTTTTTGTTAAGAAAACAGGTAATCTCATCGTTATTCTTCTATTATATGTTGATGATATGATCATCTCTGGGAATGACAAAAAGGGAGTAAATGATGTAAAGTCTGTGTTAAAAGAAACCTTTGATATGTCTGACCTTGGATTATTAAGATATTTCTTAGGAATTGAAGTGGCATACTCTCCACGAGGATACAATTTATCTCAGATGAAATTGGCAGCAGATATTTGTACCAAATCTGGAATATCTGATGAAAAGAAGGTTGAGACTCCCAAAGTTATCAATGCAAAACTGAGACTTGAGAATGGTGTTCTTCTTGAGGATCCAACTCCCTATCGTCAATTAATTGGATCCCTCACTTACTTATCCATCACCCGTCCAGACATAGCTCATGCAGTTCATGCTGCAAGCCAGTTTCAGCATGCACCTACTACAGTTCATATGGCGGCTGTAATGAGAATTGTGCGATACATTAAAAATACCATGTCCAAGGGACTCTTCTTATCCTCTTCCTCATCTCTTGAATTAACTGCTTTTACTGATGCTGACTGGGGAGGAAATCCCAATGATCGTATCTCAACTACTGGTCTTTGTATTTTTTTAGGTGAATCTCTCATCTCGTGGAGATGTAAGAAGCAGCAAAAGGTCTCACTATCATCCACTGAAGCTGAATATCGAGCTATGACAATGACGACAATGGAAATCGTGTGGCTTAGAGGACTCCTTGGTGACATGGGTGTCCTCATTTCCTCACCCACCAAGCTCTGCTGTGATAACAAAAGCGCGATCTACATTGCAAGCAATCATACGTTTCATGAACGGACCAAGCATATCGAGATGGATTGCCACTATGTTCGAGATGAGTACCTCAGAGGAACTATCACATTACCATACGTCACTTCAGAATATCAACTGGCTGACTTCTTCAGCAAAGCGCTCCCAACTCCACGATTTATGTTTCTTCTTGGCAAACTTTCGGTTTTCTTTCCGTAAAGTTTGAGGGGGCGTGTTAAAATATGTATATATATATATACTTATATATATACATACTTATATATATATGTATGCATATATATATATATATATATATACATACATATATATATAAGTATATGTATATATATACATATTTTAACACGACCCCTCAAACTTTACGGGGAGAAGACCGAAAGTTTGCCAAGAAGAAACATAAATAGAGATGCGGAAGCACTGAATTGTTTATCAATTTCAGTGTTGCAACTCAAGAATATAATTGTGGGAGTGAAGTCAAATTTGATGCCAAAGCTCCTAAAGTGCTGTGTTCCCCCACCCCTACCCACATTAAGTCTTTAGAGAAGTTAGTATGTCTCACTGGGATTATACGTCTTAAACATGCATTGTAGGCAAAAATGCATCGACATGGCTGTTTCACTAGAGGTGGACCATAACATATATATATATATATATATATATATATATATATATATATATATATATATATGACCAATCGATGCACTTGGATAAGAATGTTTCAGGTTTGACAAGTTAGATGACAACTTTTTTCCAAAATTAGATCCATTGTATGCTGAAAGGTATCAAAAAAATAAAATAAAACCTGGACCTGTAACCTTCCAAATTTGAATTATTAGGAGGTTACTTGCCTTGAATTTCGGCTTCATAATGCACATTGCTATAGGTACAGGTGTGGGTATCGGGATCCAGCTACACATAGCATAGAATAGTGCAAAACTATATTATGTTTTACAAAATGCTGTACATATGAAGTTGTAGACTGTTAATATGAACTAAAAGTCTAAAACATGTTCAAAATAATTAACTAATTAATAATAATAAAATATATAGTTAATGTTAAGTTTTTTATCCCAAGTGCTAGTGTAACGTCCCAAAATTTTAACCTAATTTTTTGAGGATTTTTTTTTTAAATAACAGCGGAAACAACTAATACTATGAGGTTAAGCATTGCGGAACATTACAGTGGAGAGCAAGCCAAAACGTTTATTGCATTTCACTATCAATGAATAATAACATCAGAGTCTTAATGAGATAAAAATGAACTCAAACTATCTTGGGAACAGTAAATCCAAAATCTCGATCAGCACCCCATCCCGCAGTCGCTCATAACTCTATTCTTCACCTGAAAAATGGTAATTTATAGGAATTAGATTACAACTGTTTAAGTAGGTAATTATTGTAATTTTTCTTTCAGGTATATCATGTGTCAAGTATGTGATGTGAGTGCCGTGTGTGATTTTCAGCATATACAAGAATAAGTAAAGATCTACACTACGACAGTCAACAATTTATCAGAAGCTAATTGACAGATAACATCATTATCAACATTTAAATATCTCATAGCCACAAATTCCATTAAATGCTAAAAGTAAATGACCATATTTAAAAAATAACTATTTATAGGTACAATTGTAAATCTGTCACTACCTACTCAGATATGATACCTAAGATGATCTAATTCAAATGTTTATCTTTAATTATCTCGCGGGTACACGCGGGTCAAGACAACCATTTCAGAAGAGAACATTCGGGTGTTCATTATTCATTGGTGTTTTTATTAACCCAAACATTCTAACTGAAACTGTAAATCCTAAGGGAGCGGTCAGTGACCGAGAGAACCTTCCAAAAGCCCAAAACCAAAACATGATGCATCCCTAACTTCTGCAGAAGAACAAAGAACTACCACCTAAGACACATTGGTAGTTCGTGTCCCCCCAACTCCGAGGACTGGGGACCAACGAGCTATTTTTGCTCGAAACACAAAACACATGTCTCCAAAGTTTTTTACCACCTACCATCTCCAAGGTAAGACCGAATCTAAGTGGGTTAATCTTTTCATTTATTTAAATTACCCAAAGTACAGGGGCATTTTTTCAAATTACCTCCTACTATCATATTAGTAGGTCCCCAACCTTAGTCATTTTACCAAAGCATACACATCCCAATTTTTTTTGATATTGATTGCACAAACCCACTCAGAGTGCTCCGGTACCTTTAAACCAGTCAAGCACACAAGCCCTGTTACCTTTAAACCAGTCGGACAAAGTATCTCAAATTATTTGTGTAAGTACCTACATTTTATAAGGTAGTGTGATCACGTTACCCCCATTAGTCTATTTTAGACTCATGCCCAATCGAGGCAATATCTTGTACGTGTATACCATATAGGTCATAAAACACAGTCACATCGCCACCTGTGCTCATGTTTCTTTTTAGCCACAGGCATATAAACCAACCCAAATGTTATGCATAATTTTCATGTCATTGCAATGTTGCAATTGTGAATAGCAGGCATCCATTGTTACTAACATGATGTACAAATCACTTGCATAGTACACATAATATTAACCTGACACACCACTGTAAGAATAACATATCCATAAGCCGCACATCCTAGCATTACAAGCATTAATAAGTTTACTGTGTATCTAGATTCAACACGCAGATATATAAAAAAAAACAAGTTTTTGTGTGCTTGAATTAGCACACCCACAGTCAGTTAAAAAAAACAGTTTCTGTGACAGAATTCAGCACACTTATAATCAATTTAAGTCAAATTTCTATGTACCTAAATGCAACACACACCCAACAAGTCCCTGTGTTCTTGACTTCAGCACACAGTAAATTCTAAACAAGTTTCTGTGCTTGATTCATAACATAGATTATTAGGACCCCAACTAAAGTTCGACAAAATAAATGAAGGGTGATTCATAACAGAGATTATCAAATTTTATTAACAGGAATTTTTCCTTATCCTGACTAATAAATCAAATAGCCCACCAAAACCCATTCTGCCGCACTTCAAAACATTACACATACGCATGGCAGGATTTATCTCAGAGAGTTAAAAATTATATTCCCAAATTGAAACACACTGATCAAGTAACTTGTATATTGTAATACACGCAGAACAAGGATTAACGTCTTCCAAGAAATATAATTTAGCACACAGATTTTATTCATTAAAGCGAGATACATGAATAAAACCAAAATATATTTTGCCGCACTTCACAACATTACACTAAGCATGACGAATTGAAACAGGTATGCAAAATATTATTACCAAGATAGTATGATGCATCTTATAAATATGACATGCTCAAATAATAAAATAACAAAATGGATCTGAATCGACATCCAACAAACAAAGCCCCAATCCCCATTGGCTATTTGAACAAATTCATGATGCACCGATACATCTATGGATTATGTTACAAAAATTGTTTCCCAAACCAAAACACGCAAGACAGGAATTTAAACCTTTAATATATATATTTTATTTGTGTGTATACGGCAACACATTACATGCTTGACACAAGGCACATAGCAAATCACAGAATCCTATAGAATCACATTAAAGACCTACATCTCATTGTTATCTTTTTTTTTTTCTTTTGGGTTCATAGCAGCCGAACCCCCAAATTTGCCGATTTGGTTTTACGGCAGCCAAAAGAAAAACACTTCCCGTGACTTGGGGATTTCCAGCACCCCACACCTCGGCTCGACCCACGACACACCATGGAAGAAGGAGAACAGTAATACCCTACCTCTTCTGGTGATTTTCCGGCGATCGGAGACTGCTGTCGCGAGAGGAGGGTCGGCCGACATCGATTTCTCCGCTGCCGAGCTCGGGTCGAGAGGGACAAGGAGGCAGAGAGGAGGAAAGAGAGTGACGATGGTGAGGGTCGCAGGGGCGGCTTCGATCGCCGACGACAAATCGGAAGAGGAAGAGGACTAGAGAGCTCAGGAGGAAGAGGGGTGTGGGAGGGTGTTTTGTAGGAGGGTGGCCCCTCCCCCGAAAAGGAAGGAGGCAGTTACCCCCTCCTCCCCGGCGGCTGCGCACTCTCCTCCCCTCTTACACTATCGGCTCGCGTTAGGGTTCACTCAGAACCCTAACACCCAATTTATCGGGCATCACTGTTTTTCTTTTTTCTTTTTTATTCTATTTTTTACTTAACTCCTTACACGGGGTGCGGCCCGTGTTGGATCCGCGTCCCTCTCGCGATGTGGATTTGTAAGTTGGATCCATATGGATCCAACCGTAGATTCATTAAAATTATTTATATATATATATATTTAATGTGTTTACTATTATATTACTATTATTATTTCTTTCTTTCTTTTTCTAATATACGTATATGATATTATATATATGGACCCTAATTGATATTGGTCCCGGATCCAAACCATGGATTCCAGCAAATTATTATAGATCCTACATTAAAACTTTAATTGGATCCATACTACATTTAAATCTCCGAAGTCACCCATCACATATGCTATTACAGACCCCTCTAAAGTGTTATAGGTACAAAAATGGAAATTTTCTCATTAACATTTAATTTAAACTTCGCGGATCCCCTGAATTCTTCCTGGATCCAGTGTCCAATATGACCCTGATATTGAGGATCCAATATTAGAGATCTGATCTATTTGCCTAAAATCCCTTATTTGTTATTAAATTAAAATGTTCGTAATCCGTTATCTAAGATCCGAATGGAAAATCGAAGTTCTGAATAGGGTATTAAGGATCCAACATTGAAGATCCAAATAAGATATCCGAGATCCAATTACGAATAAACAATTAAAACAATAAAATATCTTTGTACCAGCTTAAGGATATAAATTTTAAGTTTATTTATCTGATAAAAATCACGGGTATTACATGATTTCTCCCTAAAAATAATTTCGTCCACGAAATTTCATTGCAGGATTCCCGTAGAGATCGTAGTCTGAGAGAATTGGTATCGACAAGGATGCACATATGTGTGCAAGCTCCCAACATATAAGGATCAGGACAACACACAATGAGTTTCAGAAAAAGCTTTAGTTGAATCAAGTACAGTCGGGATTTCATTAATAACTTTTGTCGATATCAGCTCATCGCTTGTTGCTCTTACTATTTCAACGGACTCTATGACCTCAATTAGTTCTCATTTCCCAAGGCCTTATGGGGTCCATTGCCTCTTGATGCAACTTCACTCAAGGTGTTATTCTTAGAACAAATTCATCTTTCCACAAAATACACACACATAACATCATATCGAGATCCAAAATCAATACGATTATGATTCGCTAATCGTGCTATGACAGAAAACCCAAATCTATAGATTCACGACTGGCTACCTCAATCAATCTTAGTAAATCTTCACAGCTTAGCATAACTCTTTAACAAATCCCAAAGTCCATGCCGGATCACCTAGTCTGAGAAATGTACGACCTCACACGGGATTACCGCCCTAGAGGGTATACCTGGTCTTGGACAATACACTTTTTCACAGAAATTCACCGTCTTTGCGGCTACCCGCTCTTGGACAGTGTACTTCCTCACAAAGATTTACCACTCTAGCTGGATTACCTGATCTTGATCATACATACCCTCACAGATAATCCTTTGGAGACAAGTCATCAACATGTGCCAAAATGGTGATATATGCATCAATACAAATAACCGCTCTCAGGGTCGATAACCACCAATATGAGCACAAACATACCTATCGTCAATATGCATCACATCACTTCATATGACACTAAAAATCATGAAATCACACCTTTCACCAATAAGGTTTTATGAACCATAGTTCACTATTGAACTTAAGCATATATATCGCATGCTTTCAAAATTTCAGATCACGTGACATTTCAATCATATCATATAAAAGCATATTATTCTATGCATCATATCATTGCCACCGGGGGCATTGCATTTTCCAAATCTAACCTTGAAGCATGAGTTCTATACAATGTGATCCTGTATATATCAAGAATCAACTAAACCTCAAGATACGTAACTTATACGTAGTTTGAGTTATGCGCACAGGACTCAAATCATATATGTATCTAAGATATTCAGATCATTTCATCATTTCATGAGCATTGATAATTCTTACATTACATCATATTCGATTATTTTGACATGAAACACACACACATATCCACTAAGAAATTTAGTCAGATATCCATGATACATACATCAATCACGCAATGCAAGTATGCTAGATTCATTCAGACAATCATAATACAATCATCTATAATGAAACTATGTAGGCGTGATCCATTCACCTAGTAGGTCGATACTAATGATTTGTAGGCATGATAAGTTAACAACCTAAAAGTTAATCATTTGTAGGCGTGATGTGTCATTCATCTAATAGGTCAAAATTAATCATTTGTAGGCGTGAATTCACCTATATGCTAATATGAGCATCACAATAAAAGAAGTAATATGACCAATAACAAAATAAATTATACTCACAGAGCGATTGCAGGGTGTGACACGATCGTGATCTTTGATTTATTGTTTTCAGGCTCTAATATCATAACTGTAACGCCCTGAAATTTCAACTCAAATTTTTGAAGATTTTTTTTTTAATAACAGCGGAAACAACTAATACTATGAGGTTAAGCATTCTGGAACATTACAGTAGAGAGTAAGCCAAAACGTTTATTGCATTTCACTATCAATGAATAATAACATCAGAATCTTAATGAGATAAAAATGAACTCAAACTATCCCGGGAACAATAAATCCAAAATCTCGATCAGCACCCCATCCCGCAATCGCTCATAACTCTATTCTTCACCTGAAAAATGGTAAATTTATAGGAATTAGACTACAACTGTCTAAGTAGGTAATTACTATAATTTTTCTTGCAGGTATATCATGTGTCAAGTATGTGATGTGAGTGCCGTGTGTGATTTTCAGCATATACAAGAATAAGTAAAGATCTACGCTACGACAGTCAACAATTTATCAGAAGCTAACTGGCAGGTAACATCATTATCGACATTTAAATATCTCATAACCACAAATTCCATTGAATGTTAAAAGTAAATGACCACATTTCAAAAATAACTATTTATGGGTACGATTATAAATTTGTCACTACCTACTCAGATATGATACCTAAGATGATCTAATTCAAATGTTTATCTTTAATTATCTCGCGGGTACACGCAGGCCAAGGCAACTATTTCAGAAGAGAACATTCGGAGGTTCATTATTCATTGGTGTTTTATTAACCCGAACATTCTAACTGAAACTGTAAATCCTAAGGGAGCGGCCAGTGACCGAAAGAACTTCCCAAAGGGCCAAAACCAAAACATGATTATCCCTAACTTCTGCAGAAGAACAAAGAGCTACCATCTAGGACACATTGGTAGTCCGGGTCTCCCCCCAACTCCGAGGACTGGGGACCAACAAACTATTTTTGCTTGAAACACAAAACACATGTCCCCAGAGTTTTGTACCACCTACCATCTCCAAGGTAAGCCCGAATCTGAGTGGGTTAATCTTTTCATTTATTTAAATTACCCAAAGTACAGGGGCATTTTCCCAAACTACCTCCTACTATCATATTAGTAGGTCCCCAACCTTAGTCATTTTACCAAAGCATACACATCCCAATTTTTTTTTATATTGATTGCACAAACTCACTCAGAGTGCTCCGGTACCTTTAAACCAGTCGGGCAAAGTATCTCAAATTATTTGTGGAAGTACCTACATTTTATAAGGTAGTGTGATCACATTACCCCATTAGTCTATTTTAGACTCATGCCCAATTGAGGCAATCTCTTGTACGTGTATACCATATAGGTCATAAAACACAGTCACATCACCACCTGTGCACATGGGGCATCACATTGGTACCTTTGACCCTATGCTCACTCATAAGACGAAGCCTGTGCATGCACCATTTGTTTGTTTGTTTGTTTGTTTTTGTAGCCAGAGGCATATAAATGTTATGCATAATTTTCATGTCATTGCAATGTTGCAATTGTGAATAGCAGGCATCCATTGTTACTAACATGTGTAATGAAAAGAGGCGGAAGCACCAATAGGGCAAAAAGTCACTCTTTAAGAGTGACTACAAGAGCCAAGAACACAAACACCAAATGTGCACACACAAAAACTCACAAATATAGAAAATGACTTAAAGTCATAAGTTGGATTTATTGAAGAAAGGAAGAGAAGGGTGTAAAAACCCATACTTACAAGAGGAGAATACCTCCTCTATTTATAGAGGAGGGAGGCTCTAAAAAGGAACCACAAGTGGGCTCCCTTGTAGACGTTGGGAGCCCCAACGGTCAGAAATCTGACCGTTGGAGCCCCAACGACTACAAGTGTGGGGCCCCTTGTGGTCATTATAAAAGAAAAAAATAAAAGAAAAAAAAGTAAAAGAAAAAAGGAAAAAGTAAGAAAAGAAAATAGAAAAATACATTGGTGGTTTTACAATAATACCCCTATCGGGTATTTCACTAAAAAGAAGAAATAGTATATATACATATATGTATATATATACTTATATATACGGATGTATATATATATATAAGTATATGTATATATATACATATTTTAACACGCCCCCTCAAACTTTACAGGGAGAAGACCGAAAGTTTGCTAAGGAGGAACATAAATCGTGGAGTTGGAAGCGCCTTGGTGAAGAAGTCAGCTAGTTGATACTCTGAAGTGACATGACAATGTGATGGTCCCTTTGAGATATTCGTCTCGAACATAATGGCAATCCATCTCGATATGCTTGGTCCGCTCATGAAAGGTGTGATTGCTGGCAATGTATATCGCACTCTTGTTATCACAACAGAGCTTGGTGGGAGTGGAAATGGAAACGCCCATGTCACCAAGAAGACTTCTGAGCCATACAATTTTCATAGTTGTCATCGCCATAGCCCGATATTCAGCTTCAGTAGATGATAAGAAGACCTTCTGCTGCTTCTTGCATCTCCACGAGATGAGAGATTCACCTAAAAAAATACAAAGACCCGTAATTGAGATACGATCATTGGGATTTTCTCCCCAGTCAGCATCAATAAAAGCAATCAATTCAAGAGATGAGGAAGAGGATAAGAAGAGTCCCTTGGAGATGGTATTTTTGATATATCGCACAATTCTCATTACAACCGCCATATGAACCGTGGTAGGTGCATGCTGAAACTGACTTGCTGAATGAACCGCATGAGCTATGTCAGGACGGGTAATGGATAGATAGGTGAGGGATCCAATTAATTGACGGTAGGGAGTTGGATCTTCAAGGAGAACACCATCTTCAAGTCTTAGTTTTGCATTGATAACTTCGGGAGTCTCAACTTTCTTTTCATCAGATATTCCTGATTTGGTACAAATTTCTGCCGCTAACTTCATTTGAGATAAGATGTATCCTCGTGCGGAATAAGCCACTTCAATTCCTAAAAAATATCTCAAATAACCAAGGTCAGACATATCAAAAGTATCTTTTAGTATAGACTTAACATCATTTACTCCCTTTTTGTCATTCCCAGTGATGATCATATCATCAACATACAACAGAAGCATAATAATGGAGTCACCTGTCCTTTTGACAAAAAGAGCAGTGTCAGTATAGCAAGAAGAAAAGCCTAAATTGACTAATACATTACTAAACCTGTCATACCAAGCTTTAGGAGCTTGCTTAAGTCCATATAAAGCCTTTTTTAATTTTAAAACTTTTCCATTTAAATTCATACCTGGAGGTGGTTCCATATAAACTTCTTCATTTAAATTACCATTCAAGAAGGCATTTTTAACGTCAAGTTGAAAGATGGGCCATTTTTTAACAGAAGCTATAGCAATAAGGGCTCGAACACTAATCATTCGAGCAACTGGGGCAAAAGTTTCATCATAGTCTACCCCATACTCTTGGGCATAACCTTTGGCTACCAACCTAGCCTTATATCTTTCTAATGAACCATCACTCTTAGTTTTTACTTTAAACACCCATCTACATCCAGTGGGTTTCTTGCCATTTGGAGGATCAATGATTTCCCAAGTTTGCGCCTTTTTAAGGGCATTAAGTTCAAGCTCCATAGCTTCGTTCCAATGATCATATTGTTTAGCATCATTATAATGAGATGGTTCATGAAAGGAGTGAAGAGCAAGAAGACATGCTCGATAGTTAGGGGAAAAAGAGTCATAAGAAACAAATCTATTTGGAATCTTAGGAATGCGATTTGATCTTCTTTGAGAGGTTTCTTCTATCGACTCACTTTGAGAAAATCTTTCAAGGGCACAAGGAGGATTTCTTTCATTCCTTCTAGAGTAGACTTGTATTTGTCTTGAAGCATTTTCTTCTAAGTTTTGATCATTATTTGGATGTTCAACAAGATCTTCATTAAGAGGTTCATTAAGATCAATATGATCATCTATGATGCTTTCTTGAGGTAACAAGTCAAATAAAAAGGAATACTCAATATTTTCATTTGGTTGATGCGAAAAACCATTTTCTTTTTCGAGGAATGTGACGTCTTTTGAGATATAAAGTTTATTATTAAGTATGTCAAAACATCGATATCCTTTTTGTTTTTCGCCATATTCCAAAAAAATACATTCAATAGCCCTAGGAGAAAGTTTATCATTTTTGCGAGTTAAAACAAAGCATTTACATCCAAAAATTCTTAATCTTTTATAATCGAGAGACATATTGTAAAGTTTTTCAAATGGAGAAAGATTTTTCAAAGAGGATGAAGGGATTCTATTGATGAGATATGTTGAAGTTAGAACCGCTTCGGCCCAAAAGGATTTTGGGATATTTTTTGAAATCAATAATGTTCTTGTAGTTTCTATTATGTGCCTATGCTTTCTTTCCGCAAGACCATTTTGTTGCGGAGTGTTGGGACAAGAACGTTGATGACAAATTCCATTTTCTTTTAAGTAATTTTGAAAATCATTAGACATATATTCACCTCCCGAATCAGACCTAAGAATAGATAGATTTCCCAAAAAATGATTTTTAACCATTGCATGAAATTCTTTAAAGAAAGAGAAGACTTCAGATTTGCGACTTAGGAAGTATATCCACGTAAATCTAGTGAAGTCATCAATAAAGACCACATAATACGAAAAACCTCCTTTAGATAAAATTGGAGAAGGTCCCCACACATCGGAATGAACAAGTTCAAATGGCCGAGTGGCAAAATAACTTCTTTGAGGAAACGGAGTAGCTTTAGATTTCCCAAAAATGCAATCTTTACAAGTCATGTGATTGTCTTTACAAGTATTGTTCAAAAAAGGGAAAAGAGACATTTTTACAAAATTTGGATGACCAAGTCTCTCATGCCAAATTCCAATACTTTTGTCTTTAACAAGATTGCAAGATGACTTAGATGAAAGCGTCAAAAAGTCCATAAAATAGATATCACCCCTTCTATGGCCTTGCCCAATCAGCTTCCCTGACTGGAGATCCTGCACGATGCAATCTTTAG
Organism: Nuphar pumila; assembly: GCF_984573655.1. Taxonomy (NCBI): domain Eukaryota; kingdom Viridiplantae; phylum Streptophyta; class Magnoliopsida; order Nymphaeales; family Nymphaeaceae; genus Nuphar; species Nuphar pumila. The sequence goes on along the minus strand of NC_143253.1, from coordinate 114,041,329 downwards.
GTGAGAAAGAGACTTGGCATCCATGGTCGGTGATTTGGAAAACGGAAAAGAGATTTAAATTAATTTTTGGAACAACTCTTACTTTAGGAACAAAAAAATTTTGAGAATTTTTGAAGTCAAGTGTTCCAATACTTTCAATTTTTAATGACGTTCCATCGGCCGTTGAAACATAGGAGGACATGGGTTCGGAAAAAACATTTGAAAGAGAGTTTTTATGAGATGTCATATGAAAGGAAGCACCAGAGTCTAGTATCCACATACCTGGAGGTGATGAAGAGTAGGCGATGGCGGCTCCGGATGTTGAAGGAGAAGACTTGAGAAAGTGTTGGAGAACTTCGGAGATATGATTAAGAGTTTCTTTGATATCTCCTTCTTTGGTACTTTCTTCCTTCTTTGGAGAATTTTCTCCAACCGCGGCAACCTTTCCTTTAAGCTTTGGACAAACCGGTCTAATGTGCCCCGGTTCATTACAATAGTGGCATATGATTCCCTTTCTAGGCCCATTGATATTTTTGTTAAAGTGGGGAGGTCTATATGCTTTAACATTTGATCCGGGCCTATTAATGGCCAAAACCTCATCATTCCTAATGCTCAAGCCAAGTCGAGCTTCTTCTTGACATACCTCGGCAAGAGCATCTTCAATAGGTAGGGCTTTGCTTCTATGGAGGAGAGATGCCCTCACTTGTTCAAATTCCGGTCGAAGTCCATGAAGGAATTGAAAAAAGTGCTCCTTTTCAATTTGTTCCCTTCTTAGTTCAATATCTTGTGGAGCAACCCATTTGGGCTCAAGAAGGGCAAGCTCATCCCAAAGAGGGGTTAGAGAGCTAAAATAGTCCCGGACACTCATATCCATTTGTTTGGTGGAACGAATTTTTTCTTGACAAAAGAATTGCCGAGCTGTTAAAATGTAAAACTGTACATATATGTATATATAATAATATTATATTATTATATATATATATAAATACATTTTTAATTTCTTTCTTTTCTGTATTTTTTTTCCTTTATTTTTATTTTTTGTCTTTATGTCATCTAGTTCAGTTTGAACTAGAATGACTGTTGCTAGTCAAGTCCTGTCCAGACTTGACTAGCAATAGAGCTGTTGGACTGACACAGTCCAACAGCTCTTAATAGAGTTGTTGGACTGACACATTCCAACAGCTCTAAATAGAGCTGTTGGACTGTGCCCAACAGCTCTATTGAGTCCTCTTTCAGCTGTGTATATAAAGGGGTGCAACCCCTCTTGTATTTCACTCCAATGCTTCTTAAGCAATTGGTTTTTCATATCAATAAAGAATACATTTTTATTTTTATTTTGTTTCCAGTTATACCCTTTTTAAGGGTTATGCTTTAGTGTCATTCTTGACACTTGCTCTTGTTAATCAAAGCTCGTGTTTCGAAGATCCCCATTTCATTTCATGGTATCAAAGCCGCGGAAGTACTAAATCTTGAGGAAAAGCTGCCTCGGTTTCCGTGCCCGTTTGCAAAAGTGTTCGCCACTTGAAGAGAAGTGTTTTATCACTTCATTGGAGAAGATTTCACATCTTGTTGTATTGTTTTTTTTTTTCTTTCTTTCTCATTTTCCTTCTTGTTTCTCTTTTATCCCTATTCTTTCTCTCCTTGTAATCGATGGATGACAATGATAAAGTCACCATCATGCCTATGAAACTAAGCGATACGAACTATGTAACATGGGCTTCAATCATGAAGCACCATATATGGGGAAAAGGCTTATGGGGGATTGTGGATGGTTCCGATTCGGAACCTAAGCTATCTCTTACTAAAAAGGAGGGAGATAAAGACGTCCCTCTATCGGAAGAAGAGAAAATCAAGGCTATTGCCTCATACGAGAAGAAATGGAAAGAATGGAGAATATCTCATGCGAATATAATGTCATGGCTTATCAATAGCGTTGACATTAAAAAATGCTCAAGTCTTGCCAAATTTGATCATGCCGATAAGGCATGGGAATACCTTAAGAATATGTATTCCCTTAAAGATATTGCACACGTGTGCAACCTCCAAGAAAAAGTTCGAATGATGACACAAGGAGACAAAACTATTCGTGAATATTACAATGGGTTGTCCGAACTTTGGGAAGAACTTTCCCTTTTAGAACCAAAGTGGCATTGTGCCGAAGACATCGAGCTTCGTCAGAAACAACTCGATGTTGAACATTTTTACCAGTTTATCACTGGATTAAGGCCGGAATTTGAAACCACTAAATCGGCCCTACTTCACCGGGGAAAAATTCCTTCTATTGTTGAAACTATTGAAGAGTTAACAATGAAAGAAAATCGTCTCCGGAAAGGTTCTTTAAAAATTGAAGATGATTCCGTTTTAGCCGTGTCTAGACCAGGGAATCATGTTCGATCATATAGGCCTCCTCACTTTAACCGACAAAATGGTGACTATGATAAGAAGAAAGTTATTTGTCATCACTGTCATGAACCGGGACACTACAGGCCACAATGTCCCAAACTTAAGGAGCTGAGAGAAAAAAGAGCTGCAATTGCTGGATCGGAGCCTAAAGATCAGGATGCACCAGTTTCCCTGGCCCAACTAATGGAGATCCTTCAGCCTCTCATCAAAGGTGCCTCTTCCTCATCTGAAGCTTCAACCGGCGCAGCAGCCTCATCTTTTTCTGATTTAGGTAAAATTTCTTGGCTTCTTGACTCTGGTGCATCTTTTCATATGACCCCAAATAATCAAAGTCTATCCAAATGTGTTAAAAATAAAACAAGTGTGTCAAAGGTCTTTACTGCTGATGGGACTTCTCTTGAAATAGAAGGAATAGGAGATTTTGAAAAAATTTATAAAACAAAAAAAATTTTTATTCCAGAAATTAGACATGTTCCCAAATTAAATTTAAATCTTTTATCTGTATCTCAAATTTCTGATTATGGGTGTAATATTTCTTTTTCTTCTCATGGTTATTGGGTACAGGATCGCCAGTCAGGCAAGCTGATTGGGGAAGGCTATAGAGAAGGAGGACTCTATTACATGGATTTTTTGGAAATGCCGAAGAAAGCTTTTTGTTATAATATTCAAAAAATAGAGTTGGAACTGTGGCATAAGAGACTTGGTCACCCACATATAGCCAAAATCCAACATTTTCCAAATCTAGGGAAATTTTGTAACTCTGAATCATTTGATTGTAAAGATTGTATTCTCGGCAAAATGAAAAGATTACCATTTCAGAACAGAACCTTTTTCTCTTCAAGACCACTTGAATTAATACACTCGGATGTTTGGGGTCCTGCACCAGTAATTTCTAAAGGAGGATTTGTTTACTATGTTATTTTTGTCGATGATTTCTCCCGACATACGTGGATGTACTTTCTCAAACATAAGTCTGAAGTATTTTCATACTTTCAAACTTTTCATAATATGGTTAAAAACAAATTTCAAAATGATATTACTATTTTTCGCACAGATTCAGGGGGAGAGTTTTTATCCACAGATTTTCAAAATTATCTTAAATTGCATGGCATCACACATCAAAGATCTTGTCCTTATACACCTCAACAAAATGGACTGGCAGAACGAAAACATCGCCATATTATAGAAACCACTAGAACTTTATTAATAGCAAATCAAGTCCCTAAAGACTTTTGGGCAGAAGCTGCCTTAACTGCCACCTATCTCATTAATAGGATGCCATCTTCTTCGTTACAAAATATCACTCCCATTGAAAAACTTATGAACATTTCTCCAGACTACTCTAGATTAAGAATATTTGGGTGCAAATGTTTCATATTTACTGACAAAAATGATAAACTTTCCCCTCGTGCGATTCCTTGTGCCTTTTTAGGATATGCTGAAAACCAGAAAGGTTATAGATGTTTTGACTTCAAAAATAATAAACTATATGTGTCTAGAAATGTTTCCTTTCTTGAAAAGGAGAGCTTCTTTGATTTTAGAAAATTAAAAGACGTCACTGAGTACTCCTTTTTGCTAGATCTAACATCAACATCTGATGAATATGACCTTGATTGTAACTTTGATGATGATCCAAGAATTATTGATCTTAATGTTGAAAATGAAGAAGTTCATAGAGATACTAGTATTCAATATTCCAGGCGACAAGAGTCTAATACTCCATGTGCACTTGAGAAATATTCTAACATTCCAACTAGACAATCATCCCGAATCTCGAGGCCTCCAGAAAAGTTTGTATCATACGAGTCTTTCTCACCCACATATAGGGCAGTTATTGCATTAATTCACTCATATGAAGAACCATCCACATATTTTCAAGCAAAAAATGATATCAAATGGATAGAAGCCATGAAAGTTGAATTAGATGCACTTGAAAAGGCTTCTACTTGGAATATTCAAGATCTTCCTCCAGGGAAGAAAACTATAGGATGTCGATGGGTTTATAAAATTAAAACCAAGAGTGATGGTACTCTTGAAAGATATAAAGCCCGTTTAGTAGCCAAAGGTTATGCCCAAGAATATGGGATTGATTATGAAGAAACCTTTGCTCCGGTGGCTCGTATGACTACTGTCCGAACCTTAATTGCCTTAGCTTCTATCAAAAAATGGTCTATTTTTCAAATGGATGTCAAAAATGCTTTTTTAAATGGAAAGCTAGTTGAAGAAGTATATATGGAACCCCCTCCTGGTCTAAGTATTCCTAAGGGTAAAGTCCTTCGCTTAGAAAAAGCTCTTTATGGACTTAAACAAGCACCAAAAGCTTGGTATGATAGGTTTAGTCGTGTTATGATTGATATTGGTTTTCAATTCTGTTTAACTGACACTGCTTTGTTTATTAAGAATTCTGATGCAGGGATCATTGTGCTTCTTCTCTATGTGGATGATATGATCATCACCGGAAGCGATAAACAGGGAGTTGAAACAATCAAAATACTTCTTAAATCTCATTTTGAAATGACTGATTTGAGCTTGTTGAGATATTTTTTAGGCATTGAAGTTGCTTATTCTCCTAGAGGATATTTATTATCTCAGACTAAATTTGCTTTTGATATTGTTTTCAGGTCTGGTATTACTGATGATAAGAAAGTTGACACTCCAGAAGTTGTTAATGTTAAAATGAAGATTGATGATGGAGAACTTCTTGCAGACCCTACTCCTTACAGACAGCTTGTCGGGGCACTTTCCTATCTATCCATTACCAGACCAGATATAGCACATGATGTTCATACAGCAAGTCAATTTCAACATGCTCCTACTTCTGTTCATATGGGAGCAGTCATGCGTATTATCAGATACATCAAGTCCTCTCTTTCACGAGGATTTTTCTTATCTTCCTCCTCTTCTCTTGATTTAATTGCATATACTGATGCTGATTGGGGAGGTGATCCCAATAACAGACACTCAACCACTGGCTTTTGTGTCTTTTTAGGGGAATCATTAATCTCGTGGAGGCGTAAAAAGCAGCAGAAGGTATCTCTCTCATCCACCGAAGCTGAATACCGAGCCATGGCAACCACGACCATGGAAGTAGTTTGGCTCCGACGACTGCTTGCTGACATGGGAGTTGAAGCAACAAAGACTTCACAAATGTGTTGTGACAACAAAAGTGCGATCTACATTGCCAGTAACAGAACATTCCACGAACGCACCAAACACATCGAAATGGATTGTCACTACGTCAGAGAGGAATATCTACACGGGATAATTGATCTGCCATATGTCACTTCAGAATATCAGTTAGCAAACCTCTTTACAAAGCCTCTCGCTGCTCCCCGATTTTACTTTCTCTTAGACAAACTTTCGGTCATTGTACCGTAAGTTTGAGGGGGAGTGTTAAAATGTAAAACTGTACATATATGTATATATAATAATATTATATTATTATATATATATATAAATACATTTTTAATTTCTTTCTTTTCTGTATTTTTTTTCCTTTATTTTTATTTTTTGTCTTTATGTCATCTAGTTCAGTTTGAACTAGAATGACTGTTGCTAGTCAAGTCCTGTCCAGACTTGACTAGCAATAGAGCTGTTGGACTGACACAGTCCAACAGCTCTTAATAGAGTTGTTGGACTGACACATTCCAACAGCTCTAAATAGAGCTGTTGGACTGTGCCCAACAGCTCTATTGAGTCCTCTTTCAGCTGTGTATATAAAGGGGTGCAGCCCCTCTTGTATTTCACTCCAATGCTTCTTAAGCAATTGGTTTTTCATATCAATAAAGAATACATTTTTATTTTTATTTTGTTTCCAGTTATACCCTTTTTAAGGGTTATGCTTTAGTGTCATTCTTGACACTTGCTCTTGTTAATCAAAGCTCGTGTTTCGAAGATCCCCATTTCATTTCAAAGATCCTTTTGGGTATACATACCCTTAAGGAAAAACCAAGCCTCATTGGCCCTTCTAAACTTGGCAATATTAACATAATTTTTAAGATCTACATTGTTCATAAACCATGCCAAAATTTTGGCATGGTTACTTTCCCAATCCTCGATTTTGGATTGATGTTCATTAATGGCTTTGATGCGCTCATCGCCATCTAAAGCCTTTTCAACTTCATTTTCAATTTTGGTAAGAACAAGAGAGGGTTCGGGAGTAGTTCCCATAACAAAGCCCCAAAGTTTCTTACCTCTTAAATGATTTTCCATAGCGGAGGCCCACATGAGATAGTTGGACCCATTTAACTTGAAAGAGAGCTCTACTTTCGAGTCACGTTCCATCGGCACCAAATATACTTCCTTTCTTCAAAACTTTGAGAGGCACACTTTCCAAGATGACAAAAGAAAAGCCCAATCACCAACCGAGCTCTGATACCATGTAATGAAAAGAGGCGGAAGCAACAATAGGGCAAAAAGTCACTCTTTAAGAGTGACTATAAGAGCCAAGAACACAAACACCAAATGTGCACACACAAAAACTCACAAATATAGAAAATGACTTAAAGTCATAAGTTGGATTTATTGAAGAAAGGAAGAGAAGGGTGTAAAAACCCATACTTACAAGAGGAGAATACCTCCTCTATTTATAGAGGAGGGAGGCTCTAAAAAGGAACCACAAGGGGGCTCCCTTGTAGACGTTGGGAGCCCCAACGGTCAGAAATCTGACCGTTGGAGCCCCAACGACTACAAGTGTGGGGCCCCTTGTGGTCATTACAAAAGAAAAAAATAAAAGAAAAAAAAGTAAAAGAAAAAAGGAAAAAGTAAGAAAAGAAAATAGAAAAATACATTGGTGGTTTTACAATAATACCCCTATCGGGTATTTCACTAAAAAGAAGAAATAGTATATATACATATTTGTATATATATACTTATATATATACGGATGTATATATATATATAAGTATATGTATATATATATATATATACATATTTTAACAACATGATGTACAAATCACTTGCATAGCACACATAATATTAACCTGCATCAATCATTCATATGCAAGTATCCTAGACATGTTTCACATCATACACATACCATTGTAAGAATAACATATCCATAAGCCGGACATCCTAGCATTACAAGCATTAATAAGTTTACTGTGTATCTAACATGATGTACAAATCACTTGCATAGCACACATAATATTAACCTGCATCAATCATTCATATGCAAGTATCCTAGACATGTTTCACATCATACACATACCATTGTAAGAATAACATATCCATAAGCCGGACATCCTAGCATTAATAAGTTTACTGTGTATCTAGATTCAACACGCAGATATATAAAAAAACAAGTTTTTGTGTGCTTGAATCAGCACATCCACAGTCAGTTAAAAAAAACAGTTTGTGTGACAAAATTCATCACTTATAATCAATTTAAGTCAAATTTCTATGTACCTAAATGCAACACACACCCAGTAAATTTTAAACAAGTCCCTGTGTTCTTGACTTCAGCACACAGTAAATTCTAAACAAGTTTATGTGCTTGATTCATAACAGAGATTATCAGGACCCAACTAAAGTTCGACAAAATAAATGAAGGGTGATTCATAACAGAGATTATCAAATTTTATTAACAGGAATTTTTCCTTATCCTGACTAATAAATCAAATAGCCCACCAAAACCCATTCTGCCGCACTTCAAAACATTACACATACGCAAGTCAGGATTTATCTCAGAGAGTTAAAAATTATATGCCCAAATTGAAACACACTTATCAAGTAACTTGTATATTGTAATACACGCAGAACAAGGATTAACGTCTTCCAAGAAATATAATTTAGCACACAGATTTTATTCATTAAAGCGAGATACATGAATAAAACCAAAATATATTTTGCCGCACTTCACAACATTACACTAAGCATGGCGAATTGAAACAGGTATGCAAAATATTATTACCAAGATAGTATGATGCATCTTATAAATATGACATGCTCAAATAATAAAATAGCAAAATGGATCTGAATCGACATCCAACAAACAAAGCCCCAATCCCCATTGGCTATTTGAACAAATTCATGATGCACCGATACATTTGTGGATTATGTTACAAAAATTGTTTCCCAAACCAAAACACGCAAGACAGGAATTTAAACCTTTAATATATATATTTTATTTGTGTGTATACGGCAACACATTACATGCTTGACACAAGGCACATAGCAAATCACAGAATCCTATAGAATCACATTAAAGACCTACATCTCATTGTTATCTTTTTTTTTCTTTTGGGTTCATAGCAGCCGAACCCCCAAATTTGCCGATTTGGTTTTACGGCAACCAAAAGAAAAACACTTCCCGTGACTTGGGGATTTCCAGCACCCCACACCTCGGCTCGACCCACGACACACCATGGAAGAAAGAGAACAGTAATACCCTACCTCTTTCGGTGATTTTCTGACAATCGGAGACTGCTATCGCTAGAAGGTCGGCCGACGTCGATTTCTCCGCTGTCGAGCTCGGGTCGAGAGGGAGAAGGAGGCAGAGGAGGAAAGAGAGTGACGATGGCGGAGGGTTTCCGGGGCGACTTCGATTGTCGACATAAAATCGAAAGAGGAAGAGGACGAGAGAGCTCAGGAGGAAGAGGGGTGTGGGAGGGTGTTTTGTAGGAGGGTGGCCCCTCCCCCGGAAAGGAAGGAAGCAGTTACCCCCTCCTTCCCGGCGGCTGCGCACTCCCCTCCCCTCTTACACTTTCGGCTCGCGTTAGGGTTCACTCAGAACCCTAACGCCCAATTTATCGGGCAACACTGTTTTTATTTTTTATTTATTTTTTACTTAACTCCTTACACGGGGCGCGGCCCGGGTCCAGGTCAGAGACCTGGGATCCAACCGCGTGTTGGATCCGCGTCCCTCTCGCGATGTGGATCTGTAGGTTGGATCCATATGGATCCAATCGTAGATTAATTAAAATTATTTATATATATTTAATATGTGTTTACTATTATATTACTATTATTATTTCTTTCTTTCTTTTCTAATATACGTATATGATATTATATATATGGACCCTAATTGATATGGGTCCCGGATCCGAATCATGGATTCCAGCAAATTATTATAGATCCTACATTAAAACTTTAATTGGATCCATACTACATTTAAATCTCCGAAGTCTAGGATCCAAATGTAGTAATGTGGATCCACCCATCACATATGCTATTACAGACCCCTCTAAAGTGTTATAGGTACAAAAATAGAAATTTTCTCATTAACATTTAATTTAAACTTCGCGGATCCCCTGAATTCTTCCTGGATCCAGTGTCCAATATGACCCTGATATTGAAGATCCAATATTAGAGATCTGATCCATTTGCCTAAAATCCCTTATTTGTTATTAAATTAAAATGTCTGTGATCCGCTATCTAAGATCCGAATGGAAAATCGATGTTCTGAAAAGGGTATTAAGGATCCAACATTGAAGATCCAAATAGGATATCCGAGATCCAATTACGAATAAACAATTAAAAAAATAAAATATCTTTGTACCAGCTTAAGGATATAAATTCGAAGTTTATTTATCTGATAAAAATCACGGGTATTACAGCTGGCTACAAGCTGACTGGATTATAAAATGAAAAAAATGGGTCAAGTTCGAAACTTAGATGACCCATAATCGAAGTACCCAAGTACCAGTGCGAGTACAACATGGATACAGGAGGCTGATAGTACCCATATTACAAAGTATGAAAGTCACACTGAATGTGAATCAAAAGTCCATTAGGAGTAGCGTATACAAATTAATGAAAGACTTAAAGAGTGATGTGAGATCCACAGCTGGACCACTTCAGTCAGAAGGTCTAGTAAATCTTATAAATGTAAATGCCAACAAACTGACATGTGAAGTATGTAATAAAAGCATAAACTGCTTATAAGCATTAATCTGGTTAATGAGCACACTTTGCCACATTGTTTGAATGGAGGTTAGTGAACGAGGGATTATCCTACTAATGGATTCTAGTAGTGGAGAGGAAAGAATGAATTCTTTTGAGGGTCATATTGTTGCATGGTCAATCATTCTTGATTGGTCAACATGGTACAACAACTCTTTGGTGCCTTCTTTGATCATAACACATTATTCTTACCCATCACAGGTTTGATTTGATTGAAAGTGACAGGTTAAGTGGTTTATGTGAAGACTCTGCCATGTGTTTTGAGGCTTTGAGCCAAGGTTCCTAGAAAGAGAAGCAGGATCAGGAAAAGAGTACTTTTCAGGCCCATGTGAAGCAAGTGGGCAGCAAACACAATTTAAATTAAAAAATATGTGGAACAAAAAATTGAAGTTAAAGTGCTTTATTTTAACTTGTCCTACCATACATTATAAAAATAGGTTTTTACATATATAGCAGTCACCAATATTGCTGATGTTTTGAAAATATCATGATAACATCAACATTTTAAACTAAGCCAAAAATATTGTGATATTTTTAAAATATCAGCAAAATATATGTCATGATGTTATTGCTATAATATTGTGAGATATAAGCACGTAAGCAACCTGTTTTTTGCTTCTTCTTTTATTAAAAAAACATTATTTTTAGAGATAAAATTTTGAAAAAATAATCAAAATATTTCCAAGAAAAAAGCAAACCAACCCTCCAAGTTTCATTTGATTTGGTTCAAAAAATTGATAGATTTGATCAGATTTGGGAGTTTTCTTTTCAAATAAGAAAGAAGATGGGAGGAAGGAAGGAAGGAAGAGGAAAAGGAGAAGGAAGGGTGGGAAGAGAAAAAGAAAGAAGAAAGAAGAAAGAAGAAAGAAGAGGAGCTAAGAGGAAAGGAAGGGAAGAAAAAGATAGAGGAAAGAAGAGGAGTGACAGCCAGAGAGGGAAGGGGAAGGAAGAGGTGAAAGGAAGGAAGAAAGGAAGAGATGAAAAAGGGAAAGAGGAAAGATAAGGAAGAAGAAAAAAGAGGGAAGGAGGAAATTTTGGAATTTATCTTAGATTTTTTTCTATTTTTTATAGTTTTATTTAAGTGTTGAATTTTTATTTGAATTTTTTAATTTTCCAAGATTTCTCTGAAAAAAAAATCACTTTTTGAAAAGAAAAAACTTTGAGAAAAAACCCTCGGCGAGAAATTGCCGAGAATGATTGACTATGTTATAAACTTTAACATGCATCTCTTCTTGATAGCTTGTCTTACTGGAATACATTCCTAAACTGTTATTATCTTATTAACTAATTAAAATTAAATAGTAAAACCCATTTTAATTTTGTAAACAAAAAAGTTACTTCCTGTGTGCTTCCTCAGTGCAGATAATGCTTTCAATAAAACTGCTTTTTGAGTATCATATTTGTTTCTTTATACCTAATTTCAGGTAATAATGTAGATTATTTGTTTGTTGTTCCATTTGAAGTCAATATTTAATCTGTTTAACTAGTTTTGTCAAAACCTTGTTCTATTCCAAGTAGTTTCAAGATTGAAATAAGCCCTCTCTTGTCTGCCAAATTATGATGCTGGGGAAGAAGGTTAATAAACAGTTCCATATCTAATGAAAATAAATTCTGTCGAAATGCATGGATAACATGGCTGGATGGTTTAGAGTATTGGATTATCTCAACTGGTCAGTCTTAGGTTTGAAACCCATGGGGGGCATGGTTGAACTAGTTTGTAATAAAATGGAATATTTTGTTGAAGTGGTGATAAGAATTCTGCATTGCTCTAGATGGTTTTCTGCGAATTTTCTCAAGTTGAAAGGCTGACTTTAAGACAATTTCCTTTTGAAACTGAGGTAATTTACAATTAATCAATAGTTGGGCTTATGAATTTCTGCGTTATGCTGTTGTCTGTTGGAATACAGGATTAACTATAGTGACTGTCTTACACAAATTGTTACTTTCTTTTATTTCAGAAATATTCATGGGTTTATGTCTGATTTCTGTTCATTTTCTTACACAACATTTAAATACTTGAAGATAGATGAAGAAACTTGTGCCCTTGTGTTAATTTAAAAAATTTCAGTTTAAGAGTACACTAAGTGGATGACTTGTGTGTTGGATGCATAACCGAAGACCTGTTTCATTGCTTTGGTAGTGGTATGTAATATCAATAGCTAAATACCATTTGCATTGCAAAAGTTAGCTCTGATGGAGATATTTATTATTTGATCTCTTTGTAAGACTTCATATTTGTCATTTCAGTATTATTCAAAAGGCCACTAGTGTCATGGAGGTTTTGCGAGAAGTGTTGGATGCTGTTGACCATCCTGAGGTACAAAATCACTTACCTTTTCAAATGTCTTGGACATTGTGTAAGCAGATGCAGAATTATTTTTAAGTACTACTGGTGTTTCTGTCATCTGCTAAAAAATTTACTATTTTACTTTATAAATTACGTTTTTGTAATCTTATTAATTTAACTGAAAACTGTTGAACCTTTCTTTCCTTCAGCATTCTAGGTTGTCTTATCATGTTTGGACCCACCATATGAGATTCTTCTTCTGCACCTTCTAGTTGCACTTCTTGGTTTGCAGTATCTATCAAATAATTATTGTTCTGTTTTTTTCATAAAATTTGTGGTCAGTTGTGTCTTTAACCAACATTTTGGTTGTATGTTTTTTTCTTTTCTATAGGGAGCAACTAATGAATTCACACTGGATCTTGTGGAACAATGTTCTTTTCAAAAGCAACGAATGATGCATCTGGTAACGACTTCACGGTAAGGCTGTTATCTTCATGTGAAAGATCTTATAGTTTTGGAAATGGATGTAGCATGAGATGTAGACAAGCTCAAACGTATTGAGCTTTAAACAAATGTTCATTGGACGCATGGTCTGACAAGTAGGCTAGTTATTAGGTTCTCTACTTTGGTCACAACTCTGCTTTGGGCTGTGACCTGCAACCTGGTGCTCCCATCATGCTGAATTTCTTTACAGTTTGAATTACCCTACCCTAGTGTACGAGGGACTTAGGGCACTCACAATCCATAATGTGCAACCTATGACCCAGGTGACTAACAAATTTATGTTTCCTGAGAAAAAAAGACCCAGGTGACTAAGCAACAGTAGTTCAGGTCTATGTATGCTCTTTCCTAGTAGGTTGGGTGTAATGTTAAACCATATTTATCTGCTTAGATTATTTGAATCAATTTATTAATTATAAGAAATTAAATCAGTTACAAACTTTATATATATTTATTTATATACATGTAGAGAGAGAGAGAGAGAGAGAGAGAGAGAGAGCAGATGCTAATTTAACATTTGTTTATTTTTCAGCGATGAAAGATTAGTTTCACAAGCAATCGAACTGAATGATCAGTTGCAGAAATTGCTTACAAAACATGATGGACTCCTCTCAGTTCCTAATGCATCCAGTATTGCCGTCAATCATGAAGGAGCAGATGACGAAGAAGCTGATCGCTTGTTTCGAAGGTAAAATTGATTTGCTGACAACTTCAACTAAAACTTCTACCTATTAGCCCACAAGGGCTCTGCTCATATGGTAGGGGAGACTTGTGAATGTCACCAAGTTGACAGGACATCACAAGTTCAAAACCCACAGGTGGCATCCCTTGTCGCAAGGTCGATGCTGGGTGTACTCCGGTGGGCAGGGAGGACCTCGAGGGTTTTACCAACCGGAGGCCAGCCAATGTGCGGTCAGTGATGGGGGGATTTTTCCCTTGGACTACCCCAAAAAATAAAACTGCTACCTATTATCTTTATGTAATGAAAATCTGCTGCATAGGAGAATTAATAATTATCTTCTATTATCATTACTAATCAAGCTATGGTGGTATTAAGTTGTATATTATTAAACCAGAGTTCTACATGACTCCCACACATGATGTCAAGATGTAATAATTTTCATGTTATTATTAAGCCAGTGCTCTGCATGAATCCTACACATAATGTGGAGCCATTTCTGACTTCATTGAAATCCTCCTGCTGGACCACCATCAATCATAACATTATCCTCATGCTGCAGTTACAACCACCAGCATTGCAGGTGCTGTCTGCATTGCTTGGAATCCATCTCTTGAAGAGCTATGAAAAATACTAGTCGTGATGCTACTTTTTCTTTAGAGAAAAAGAGGCCATTTATATGGAAAATAAAGATGACTCCTTTTGAAATGCTTTAGTCGTATCTAATGCAAATGGCTGTCATTTCAAAGTGCATATGCCGATGATTTGATGCATGGCTCAGGGCTCAAGAAGCTTTGCATGGTCTCTACTATCTCCATTGGTGCCCTCAGTGCTCTTTGTTTCGAGTATCTGTTGTCTGCACTAAACACATTCATTGACTGATTTGCATGCACATGATTCTTTTACATATACAAATTTGAATCATGTTTTTTATTCCTTTCTCTGAAACCACCTTCCAGAGCCCGGAAAGGGAAGGCTTGTGCTCATGCTTGGAGGCAAGATCAATCTGAAAACTCATCAAGTTCATCAGATTCCATCTCTTTTGAGAGGCCACTACCTCTGAACAGTGGTTGCAACAAAAGCTGGTCACCTCTAAGAATAGAGCCTCGAGAACCTGCACCACTTGTGATCCCACCTCCGCCGGCAAAACACAAAGAGAGAGAGCTGTTTTTCAAGGAGAAACAGATTGCTGGCTCAGGCACAGTTGGTCAAATGTTAGGTAGTCTATCTCTTCACAGCAGAAATGGCAGTAGCTCACAGAGTGGAAGCACAGAGTTCAGTGACTGAGACAGTTTTGATTGGGTTTCCACTGTGTGATTTGCACGTGCCATAGAGGTGTTTGTACTGATATCATATAAGGCCAGAATCCTTCATCTTATGCAAGAGATCATGGACTGCATATTTTAGCTGCAAAGGAGCTGGAGGTGGCCACCTCCGCAATTCGTGCAAGTTGGCTTTTCGACACTTATGTGAGGTGCATATTGAGAGGGTTGGCTATTCTTTATTGTTCTCATATTACTGACTTATTTGTGATATTTATCAGTTATAATGGTTTAGCTTTAAAACTGACGTAACCACCTGTGCACCATGCTCATGTGCATTCAATATGCCATGTTCCGATTGTGCTCTTGAAAAATTTGATTTCCTCTCTTACGTAGGTTTGTGCCGTGATATTCCTTGAGATATGGACTTCGCTATGATTACGGTCGGTGGTCATGATCTTAGACTACTCCAAGACACGATTTAGGGGCTCATTTTTTTTTATTCTAAACAATCATCAACCATCTCCGAAGTGATATTCAGCTTTGAGCAAGTGTCAACTGGTTCTTGATTTGATGATTGAATTTTATTTTATTGCTCTACTCAACTGCCTATTGTTTAAAGACGTTGTGAAAGAAAAGAAATAATGTGACTTGTTTCTCCATTAGTTCAGCCTCGAGAAAGACGGTGAAGAATTCTGTTGTTACTTAGCTTGAGCAATTCTTGACTGCGTTGGGTCTACATCCAAATTCTTCAAGAAATTTTTGAATGAAGAGAAAAAGTGGTTAGAACTTGGAAGAGGATTATTCGCAGTGTACACTTAATATCATAGCTTTGCAATACATGTAGGGCTGCTAAACGAGCCAAACAAACTGAAAAGAGGTGTTCAAACTCGGCTTGTTTTTGTGGCAAGTCAAGCCTGAGTTGAGCTTGAGCCAAACACATTTAGTATGAGCTGGTTTATTTACAAAAAGTTATATTGTTCCAAAGCTGGAAGTAATAGGAGTTGAAATCTAGACCTATCTCGTTTCCAGAAAAAAACTCACCAACACAAAAGCCACTGCCAATTTCGCACTGTGGTAATTCATAAAGATAACCCTTACGAAGATGGCAGCTGATTAAATTCGGTGATGTGATCAAAAGTAAATCCCCCCTTCTACCAATGTATGTTCTCCAGAAAACAGATCATTGTATTGTCTGGTAGGGGTCTGCCTAACCCCAGCTTGTTAATAAAAAAAAAAACAGATCATTTTAGCATCAGTCCAGGAACAAAATCTTTACGCGTGGATCTTGAAACCTGTACTAATTTTGCTTTTACAGGCATAGTTTGACAGGCACTGGAATGCAGAAATACAGACAAACAAGCTGCAGCACACTCGAGTTCAAGGCACTGGATTCATTTAAAAACAAGCATAGACAATCTTGCAGCACAACCCATATTGCAGAGCTCAACAAAATTAAAATGTTCAAAGGTAGGCACAAGATTTTGTACCAACGATTACCAGTATTTAATGTTTATTTGCTCATTATTAATTACATGGTTATCCCGATATGCCCAACAGAAAGAAAGCAGCTCATAAGCATTTTCCAACAGTATGCAATAGCCGCACTATGATTTCCTTAACAGCCAGACAGGGTTCTGAGATATGCACTTCTCGCAATTTCAGCCTCAGCATTGCATCTCAATGCCATCCCTGCATCAGAATGTTTCCGCAAGGATGATTACAAACACAGCAAAAAATGTTCAACAAATCAAACGGCTACCTACCAAGAAACAGAGCCCCAAGAATTAAAAGGTCCTAGATTTTGCATTATGAATGATCATGAAACAAAACCTCAAATTAAAAAAGTCCTCATATATGATGAAGACCAAATGGCCCAGCAAGAACAAGGTACAAGAATGAGAGTAAAACCCACCACAAAGTACTGCATGCAACAGTCATATCCAGATAGATCATTTCAAAATCCAACTGCCACAAGAAAAATCATCGTGTGGTTTAAAAGGTATCATTCATCGAGCACCACAGCTCAGGATAGAGAAATGTAATAGATAATGGAAAATCATTCATAAGTCGTGATTGCCAAAGATAGCGCACTTCAGCACACACCAAACAGGTTCTTTTGTTTGCTGACCTACACAGCAAACAGGTTCTTTTGATTGCTGGCCTTCAAGACTGTTGGCAATTCACCTCACAATTTTTCAAACACTGCTCAAGAACCTGTTGCAGTGATTTTCAATGCAGCCCTCTCCAGATTCAAAGAGTGGTTAGTTTAGACGGTAAACTATCTGAAGACCATCAAAAAATTCCAATCCTTGAACTAATTAATGCCCGGCGACTTGTTATCATGTTAACAGAGCCCATGGGGTTCCTTGCCTATTATTGACTATTCCTGTCACCAATGCCTCTTGTTACATAATGAATGAAAATTTCCTCCATTTATTTTACTGCCCTCCAGAAGTTAAGATTACAATCATTAAATACCTTTACATTTCTATTCTTGTGCCATCCAAGACCATCTTTAAATGCAACATATAAGAATCAACAGACAAAAGATCACATATCCAAGACTGCTACAATATTGGAAGTTCCAATATGTTCCATATTTTGCAAA
This sequence comes from Nuphar pumila, assembly GCF_984573655.1. NCBI lineage: Eukaryota > Viridiplantae > Streptophyta > Magnoliopsida > Nymphaeales > Nymphaeaceae > Nuphar > Nuphar pumila. The sequence goes on along the minus strand of NC_143253.1, from coordinate 114,023,705 downwards.
CCATTCTCAGTCTATAAGAGTTCTCATAAAGTGCATAGATGGTATATTAGAGCTTTCACACAGAGCTTCATGGATTCCTCCAGAATGCTGCACATCGTTTTGAGCTTACACATGATGATGTGATTAATCTTGAGTTATAGTACGGTGACCAATTCATCACCTAAACAATAGCTCTCAACATTCCTGCACAAGGACAGTTGCCAACCAGACTGGAAATTAAAACACTCCTTGCATGTCCCACAATGGTGGACCAATGAGCTTGTAAATCATATGACAATGAATTCCCAGGTCAGTTTCATCTCATCATACCTCTACCTTACAATAAAGTTCTTTAACCATGTTGAGGCCATTTCCTTTTTACTGAGACACTAACTGCATGAATCCCAATACAGGTGGACCATAGCCACCAACATCGAACTTGGCTATAACTCAGCAAGCAATTTATAGTGAATAGTGATATTATAGGCTTACGCACAAATCTCAAGAAATCTAAATATTTAAAAATAAATACTTCTAACAATTTTTTTTGAAGGAATTAAAGATTGTCTTGAAAGAAATAACCAATAAATACATAAGAATACAATAGAAAAAGCAAAACTAGATTTAGTAATACTTTTTCCATGTAAAGAAGAGTAGAAAACTTTTTAAAAAGTACAGAAAAAATAAAGAATAACACAAAAAGTTAAAAACGTATTTAACATATAAATTTAAAAAATTAAAACTCTCTCTCTCTCTCTCTCTCTCTCTATATATATATATATATATATATATATATATATATATATATATATATATATAATCATGATAGTATCTCAATAATCAATGTTGCAATATCTTTAAATTGGAAATACTTTGAAAATATTGCATTATTTGTCATTTTAAATCATCTTTTCATTACATCACAGTAATAATGAGATTTTCAAACCAACGCCTATACAGTTACAACAAGATGGAGAGAGTAACAGTTGAAGCATTAGTTAAATTATATTACCGAAACCTTGTAATCTTATATATTATATATATAAAGAATGATACATATACATATATGATATATATGTATATGTATCTATCCACTTATATATATATATATATATATTTCCTTATTTTAGCCATAGGGGTAGTTTAGTCATTTTACGCACATTCATTTTCTTTTTTCTTTTTACTTTTTGCTTTTGTACCGAAAGGTACCTTGGGGGCCCCACTCAAATAGATGTTGGGCCCCTCCAACGGTCACATGACCGTTGGAGGGGCTCTAACGTCTATGAGTAGAGCCCCTCCAAGCCCCCTTCATGTTGGTTATAAATAGGGGTTCTCCCCTTGTAACTCTCAAGGCTTTGGGTCAAAGCCCAAGTATTTTTAATAAGAGTTTTCTTATTCTTTTTATGCCTTAGTGCATTTGTGAGCCATCGTGGGTTGTGCCTTCGTGCACGAGTGTTCTAAGTGTTCTTGTGCACACGCTTTTTATCAATAACTTTGAGTTTTGATTATAATGTCTCTTTTGAAGGCACTTTTACATGGTATCAGAGCAAGGTTTGAAGAAGGAAGATCATGTGGTTCTTCACATTCTTGGGTGCCTCAAAAAACGTGCCTTCAAGTTTTTGAAGATTGGCGTGGATCCGTTCCTTCGTTAAGTCTTCTTCATCAAGTAAGATCTAGATTTCTATTGTGGTACGTATCTTTTTTCACCTTCTCTCCTCTCTAATGAGCGAAAAAGACTCACTTCTCCCTTGGGTTTAAACTCATTGGCTCAAACTATCATGTTTGGGCAGGAAACATGGAAGCCTATATCAAAGGAAAGGGGCTTTTGGGATATGTTCAAGGTTTAATACCGGAACTCGAACCAAATATTACGATGGTTGAAAAAGGGGAAATAAAAATCCTTGAAGGTGAAGAAAGACAAAAGGCTCTTGAAGAATATTCAAAGAAACATGAGGAATGAGAAATGAGAAATTTCAGGATTGTATCTTGGATTTTCTCATCCGTTGAAACCAAGATCAATGTCAACATCATCAAATTCAAGAAAGCCTTTGAAGCTTGGCAATATCTTGAGAAGATGTATACTTCAGAGACTTGTCTCACAAGTATTATCTTCAAAAGAGGGCCTTGACCTTACAACAAAATAAGATGTCTATTCGAGAATACTTTGTCGAATTATCCTCTATTTGGGATGAGCTTGCCATGCTTGAACCCAAATGGAGTGACGAAGCTATTGAACTTAGATATAAGCAATTAGAGGAAGATCGCTTCTTTAACTTCCTAAATGGACTTAGACCCGAATTTGCACAAATTTGGTCCTCCCTTCTATCTTCTTTCACGTCTCCTTCCATTGAAGATGTTATTACCAAATTAAGGAAGAAACCCGTATGGGCATTTGCAAAAATAATCCAAGCATTCTTGCAACCTCCTCTAATCAAGAAGTAAACGTTGTTTCAAGACCGGGTAACAATTTGAGAACTTAGAAACCTTCCCATTTTAAAAGATCAAAATTAAGCAGGAAATGGGCAAAATGGAGAAAGAGACTATAGCAAACTAGTTTGCCACTTTTTTAAAGAGCCGTAGCACATCAAACTAATTTGCCCAAAGTGGAAGAAGTTGCTAGCCATGGCTACCGCAACTCAACCGGAAGAACGGCCATCCTCTTCCAATAGAGCACTCTCCCTACAATAAATTATGGAAGCTCTTCAACCTCTTCTCAAAGGAGAAATTTCCGAAGCCGTCATGTCAACCTCTTCTCCTCCAAGTAAAACCTCTTGGCTTTTAGATTCGGGTGCATCATTTCATATTACCCCAAGTATTTGTTCTCTTTCCGAATATTCAAAAAATTCCTCTCCATCATTTGTCTCAACTGCGGATGGAACATCTCTTGAAATTAAAAGAATTGAAAATTTTGAAAAACAAGATTTTTTTATTCCAAAGATTAGATTCATACCAAAACTGAACTTAAATTTGCTTTCGGTCTCTCAACTCTCGGACCATGGATGTGATATAAAATTCTCATCTAATAAATGTTGGATACAGGATCGCCGGTCTGGGAGGTTGATTGAGGGAGGCTCTAGGAGAGGAGATCTATACTATGTCGACTTCATCCAAATTCCCAAGAATCAATTTTGTAATGTTGTCCAAAATAAATACATTTATGTGTGGCACAAAAGACTTGTATATCCCAATATTGTTAAAATTTTCTATTTGCCTTTTGTTAAACATCTTTGTAAAACTAATTTTACATGTAATGAATGCACTCTTGGAAAAATGAAAAGTTTACCTTTCAATCAAAGATCCATGTTTATAACATGACCTTTTGAAATCGTTCGTTCCGATGTATGGGGACCGACACCTGTGTTGTCAAAAGGAAGATTTTCATATTATGTGATCTTTATTGACGATTACACTAGGTATTGTTGGATATATTTTCTTAAGCATAAACATGAAGTTTTTATAACTTTCAAAACTTATCATATGATGATTTTAAACCAATTCAATGGAAAGTTAAAATGTTAGAACTGATTTTGAAGGAAAATATCTTTCAAATGAATTCAAGAGTTATCTTGAAAGTTATGACATTCTCCATCAAAAATCTTGTCCAAAAACACCCCAACAAAATAGATTAGCCGAACGAAAACATAGACAAATTATTGAAACAACTCGAACTCTTCTTATCTCGCAAAACATTCCAAAAAAATTCGGGGCCGAGGTGTCTCTCACATTTGTCTATCTCATAAATAAGCTTCCATCTAAAAATTAGAATAAAATTTTCCCTTTTGAAAAATTATACACAAAAGAACCTCACTATAGTAGATTAAGAGTTTTTGGATGTAAATGTTTTGTCCTCACAGACAAAAATGATAAGCTTTCCCCAAAAGCCATCCCATGTGCTTTTCTTGGTTATTCTGAAACCCAAAGGAGGTTTCGGTGCTATGATGTTAAAAACGACAAATTGTATGTATCTAGAAATGTGAGTTTTCTGAAAAATGTTAACGGTTTTGAAAGTCATGAACCTCATGACGAAAATGTGGATTATTCCTTTCTGTTTGAGTTACTATCCAGAAATGATGATACTAGTATGATGAATCAACTCAGAATGACTCAAGCGATAATGAGACCGAGGAAAATAATATCTTACTATACTCACCTCCTCACCAACATACCAATGAAAGAACATCTAGAGATCCTATCACATATACCCATAGAGACAAAAACACTTTTAGAAGTGCAATTGAAAGATATGATGAAACTAGTAGGACTATCTCTTCAAATAAGGAGAATCTGCGAAGAACTGAGAGAAATAGGAAAGCTCCCTCTAAATTTATCTCTTATGATTCATTCTCACCTAAACATAGAGCCTACCTCAGTGCCATTCACTCATATATAGAACCTAGAAATTTTGAGGAAGCTAGAAAAAATCCTGAATGGATAGAAGCTATGAATAATGAACTTGGAGCCCTAAGAAGGTCTAAGACTTGGGAATTTCAAGATCTTCCGAAAGATAAGAAAACCATAGGATGCAGATAGGTTTTTAAGGTCAAAACCAAGAGCGATGGATCTCTTGAAAGATACAAAGCTCGTCTAGTAGCCAAGGAATATAGTCAATAATACGGAATTGACTATGAAGAAACCTTTGCTCCTGTTGCAAGAATGGTAACTGTCAGATGTCTCATCACCATAGCATCGATCAAGAAATGAAACATCTATCAAATGGATGTCAAAAATGTCTTTCTCAATGGTGACCTAAACGAAGTATATATGGATGCTTCTCCAAGAATGGAGACTCCTAAAGGAAAAGTTTTTCGTCTACAAAAAGCTCTTTATGGTCTTAAACAAGCCCCTAAGGGTTGATATGATAGATTTAACTTCGTAATGCTAAAAAATGATTGTTTCTCATGCTTTACTGACACAACTTTGTTTGTCAAGAAATCTAACACGAGAATAGTAATATTACTCTTGTATGTTGAAGATATGTTAATAACTGGTAATGATTCTAAAGGAATTAGGAACATAAAATCCATTTTAAAAGATAAATTTGAGATATCCGACTTATGATTTCTGATATATTTCTTGGGGACTGAGGTTGCATATTCTCATAGAGATTACTTTTTATCTCAAACTAAGCTTGCTTTTGAAATTCTTGACAGGTCAGGTATTACATATGACAAAGTTTGTGAAATTCCTGCTATAGTGGGAACCAAAATGAAAATTGATGATGGCACCCCTCTTGAAGATCCCACTCCTTACCAACAGCTTGTGGGATCGTTAATGTATCTAAGTATTATTAGACTAGACATCTCTCATGCCGTTCATATCGTAAGTCAATTTCAACATGCACCAACATCCGTTCATGTGAGTGCAGTTTTGCGGATCATCAGATACATAAAAAGGTCATTAAATAAGGGAGTATTCTTATCCCTTCCTCTGAATTGAATTTAATTGCTTATACTGACTCTGATTGGGGAGGTGACCCAAATAACCATCACTCCACCACTAGCTTTTGTGTGTTTTTAGGAGACTCATTGATATTGTGGAGATGTAAAAAGCAACAAAAGGTGTCATTATCTTCTATCGAATCTGAATATCGAGTCATGAAAACGACTATCATGGAAATTGTGTGGATTCATCAGTTATTAGAAGGTATGTGGATTAATGTAGAAGGGCCCACCAAGCTTTGTTGTGATAACAAGAGTGCAATTTATATTGCTAAAAATCACACATTTCATTGAGCATACCAAACACATTGAGATGAGACTGTTACTATGTTCGTGAAACATATATGAAAAGAGTCATTGATCTTCCATATATAACTTCAGAATATCAGTTGGCAGACTTCTTCACCAAAGCGTTGTGTGCTCTGCGTTTCAACTTTCTTCTTGGCAAACTTTCGGTCATCATGCCCTAAGTTTGAGGGAGGGTGTTAAATTATATTACTGAAACCTTGTAATCTTATATATTTTATATATATATAAAGGATGATACATATACATATATGATATATATATATATATATCCACTTATATATATATAAAATATATATATTTCCTTATTTTAGCCATAGGGATAGTTTAGTCATTTCACAGTTTTACGCTCGTGAATGTGATTGTAATCTTTATTTTTATTATTTTTATTTTCTTTTCTTTCTTTTTTATATTTACTTTTTGCTTTTGTACCAAAAGGTACCTTGGGGGGCCAATCAAATTGACCGTTGGAGGGGCTCCAACGTCTATGAGTGGAGCCCCTCCAAGGCCCCTTCATGTTGGTTATAAATAGGGGTTCTCTCCTTGTAACTCTTAAGGCTTTGGGTCAAAGCCTAAGTATTTTTAATAAGAGTTTTCTTATTCTTTTTATGCCTTAGTGCATTTGTGAGCCATCGTGGGTTGTGCCTTCGTGCACAAGAGTTCTAAGTGTTCTTATTGTGTTCTTGTGCACACTTTTTATCAAGAACTTTGGGTTTTGATTATAGTGTCTCTTTTGAAGATACTTTTACAGCATTAGCATATAGGACCCCTATAAATAATTTGATAATGATATGACAGTATTATGTCTTCAGGCAAGGCCCTCATCAGCAACCCTCATTGGTCATAATTTTCTACCTAAACCTGTATAAGAGCAAAGTTTGGTAAGTCAAGGAGAGTAGCTCCCTCCCCAGTTAAAACCCTGGAAGCACGACCAACATCATCGCCTAAATTTTAGCTACATACACCCTTGGATGGTGAATGCTCAACCGGCAATCTCATCATTGAGGATATTCAAGAAGCTGGATATGGATTTTGATATCGGTGTTTTGAACACTTCATTTTGCTAAATTTCTGCCTCATTTGCCAGAAATTGCAAAGAAATGTAGATGCACCTTTCTGTCCCAGGTGAAGCTAAATCTCATACAAAAAGAGGAACATGTGCGGTGGAGGGAGCAGCCACTGTAACATTAGCTTTTTGAGGCTCTCGCTTCAATCCTTCAACTCCTTTCACAATAATTATAGTCCTATAATGAACTGATGGTTTGCAATTCTGCAGAGAGCACTTATCCCCAACATGAGCCATAAGTGTGCACCCAAACACATGGTCCATGTTCTATCTATGAATAACAAATGGAAAGAGATTAAACAATTCTTTGTAAATCCACTCCAATGTCATGATTTATGTGCAAATCCATGTCACATAGGTGCGGGTGCGGCGATTCGGCACTTTAAAAAAACTTCGGTGTGGGGGTGTGGGGAGGGTATATATATAATTTTGAACAGTTTTGAGTTAACCCTACGTGTATGTGTGTACATTTATGTATTTATATACATAATATAGATATAACTGGACTTGGTTAGGGTTAACCGAATCTACTTTTGGACAAAAATGGATCTCAGTGTGGTTGACTTCACCTGAAACAAAGGAAGCCATGTCCAAGTGTTGCACCCACATGGATGTGAGTGTGGTGCCCTGTTAGAAGAGTCCATGTTGTGAAAATCTCTACAAAAAGAGATTGTGTAACACCACAATACAAGAAATACAAAGGGTGCACAAAGGCACAAAGGAGAACACTAACAAGTGCACGGATACACATGCACAAAAGCATGAAACAAAATGAACTTCAATTCATAAGTTCTCAAGAGGGGCTTTACAAAAGCATTGATATTGCATATGCTCTCACAAAAAAAGATATGTTTACAAGGGCCACTAAGGCCTATTTATAATGCAAAAAGAAGCCACAGGGTGCAGCTCAATATGACTGTTGGAGCTGCACCCAACGGTTGTGACTGTTGGGGCAGCTCCAACAGGTATATGGAGTTGTCCCTTTCACAACAGTCAAAAAGAAAAAAAGTGTAAAAAGAAAAATGTGTAAAAGGCAAAAGTAAATTAAAAAAAAAAGTAAAAATGTGCCCATTACGGTGACTGACACCTATTGAGTAAAAAGACTGAAATACCCCTGATGGGTATTTCAGTTTACAGTTAAAAGAGGCATAATATTTTAACACTCCCCCTCAAACTTAGGGTGTCACGACCGAAAGTTTGCCAAGAAGGAAGTTAAATCTTGGAGAACACAGCGCCTTGGTGAAGAAGTCTGCCAGTTGATATTCTGATGTAACATAAATAAGGTCAATGGTTTTTCTTAAATATTCTTCACGAACATAGTGGCAGTCCATCTCGATATGCTTCGTGCGCTCATGAAATGTGTGATTTTTGGCAATGTAGATTGCACTTTTATTATCACAACATAATTTTGTGGGCCATTGAACTTGAATATTCATATCTTCCAACAAGTTGCGAATCCAAACAATCTCCATGATAGTAGATGCCATGGCTCTATACTCAGCTTCAGTGGATGAAAGCGATACTTTTTGTTGCTTCTTGCATCTCCAAGAGATTAATGATTCACCTAAAAAATACAGAAACCAGTGGTGGAGTGACGGTTATTTGTGTCACCTCCCCAATCAGAGTCAGTATAAGCAATTAAACTTAATTCAAACGTAGAAGATAGAAATACTTCCTTGTTTACTGTACCCTTTATGTATCTGATGATACGGAGGATGGCGTCCATATGGACAGTAGTAGGTGCATGTTGAAATTGACTAGCAACATGTACTGCATGAGAAATATCAGGCCTGATAATGCTGAGATACGTTAGGGATCCAACCAGTTGTCGGTAAGGTGTGGGATCTTTTAGGAGAATCCCATCATCAATCTTCATCTTTGAACCTACTATTTCAGAAGTTTCGCAGACCTTGTCATCTGTGATTCCTGATCTATCAAGAATCTCATAAGCAAGTTTAGTTTGAGACAAAAAATAGCCTCTCTGAGAATAGGCAACCTCAATTCCCAAAAAATATGTCAAAAATCCTAAGTCTAACATTTCAAATCTTGAAGTCAAAATAGATTTAATGCTCTTGATTTCTTTGATATCATCACTTGTTATTAACATATCATCAACATATAACAATAATATAACAATCCCTGCATCAGATTTCTTAACAAACAATGCAGTGTCAGTATAGCATGAAGTGAAACCATTTTCAATCATTACATTGTTAAACCTATCGTGCCAAGCCTTGGGTGTTTGTTTCAGTCCATAAAGAGCTTTACGAAGACGAAGAACTTTATTTTTAGGGATTTCCATACCAGGTGGAGCATCCATGTAAACTTCTTCATTAAGATCTCCATTTAAAAAGGTATTTTTGACATCCATTTGGTAAATATTTCATTTTCGAATTAAAGCAATGGTGATAAGACATCTGACAGTAACCATACGAGCTACTAGAGCAAATGTCTCTTCATAGTCAATCCCATATTCTTGATTGTACCCTTTAGCTACAAGACGAGCCTTATACCTTTGAAGAGAACCATCACTCTTAGTCTTGACCTTGAACACCCATCGACATCTTATAGTTTTCTTGCCATTGGGAAGAGATTGAAATTCCCAAGTGTTAGCTTTCTTAAGAGCTTTGAGTTCACTCTTCATGGCTTCTCTCCATTCAGTACATTGTTTGGCTTCTCCAAAAAATTTTGGTTCAAAATAAGAGTGAATGACACTCAAACAAGCTCGATATTTAGGAGAGAAAGAATCAAAAGATACGAATCTAGAGGGAGTCTTTCTAGTTCTTTCAGTTCTCCTAGGATGAGAATCATGAGTGAAAATAGTCTCACTAGGTTCACTATATAGTTCAATAGCACTCCTAAAGGTGTTTCTATCTCTATGAGAATAAGTGATGGGTTCTCTAGATACATTTTCTTCTTTGAGGGGTAGAAAGGTTAGAGTTATTGTTGATCACAACCATTTCATTTTCACTATTATATGTTGATTCATCATCATTAGAGATATCATCATCCTTAGATAAAAGGTCAAAAAGAAAGGAGTAATCGGCATTTTCTAAATGAGATTCATTTTTTTTCAAAACCACTATCATTTTCCAAAAAAGTTACATTCCTTGAAACATATAATTTATCATTCTTAGAGTCATAACATCAAAAACCTTTTTGAGTTTCCGAATAGCCAAGGAAAGCACAAGGAATGGCTTTTGGTGAGAGTTTATCATTTTTATCGGTAAGAAAAAAGCACTTACAACAAAAAACTCTCAACCTATTTAATCGGGTTCTTTTTCATATAGAATTTCAAAGGGAGAAATTTTATCTAAATTTTTTGATAGAAGTCGGTTGATAAGATAGACGGAAGCAAGAGCCGCTTCGGCCCAAAATTTTTTAGGAATATTTTGGGAAATGAGAAGGGTTCTAGTGGTTTCAATAATATGCCTATGCTTTCTTTCGGCCAAACCATTTTGTTGTGGGGTCTTAGGACACGATCTTTGATGGACAATGCCACAATCCTCAAGATATTTCTTAAACTCATTGGAGAGATATTCACCTTCGGAATCGGTCATAAATATCTTTAAATTACTATTAAATTGATTTTTGATCATCATATGATATGTTTTAAAACATGAAAAAACTTCATGCTTATGATTGAGAAAATATATCCAACAATATCGTGAGAAATCATCCACAAAAATCACATAGTAAGCAAAACCACCTTTGGATATGACAGGTGCCGGTCCCCAAACATCCGAGTGAATAATTTCAAAAGGTTTAGTACTAAGCATAGTTCTTGGTTCAAAAGGTATACTTCTCATTTTTCCAAGAATACAATCATTACAAGAGAAAGTATTTTTACAAAGATCTTTAACAAAATGCAGATAGGATAATTTGGTAATGTTGGGATAACCAAGTCTCTTGTGCCAAACATTTATGTCTTTATGTTGGGCCACATTACAAAAGGTGTTTTTAGGAATTTGAAGAAAGTCCACATAGTACAAGTCTCCTTTCCGAGAGCCTTCCCCAATCAATCTCTCGGATCGATGATCCTGTATCAAACATTTATTAGATGAGAATTGAATGTTACACCCAAGGTCCGTGAGTTGAGAAACGGAAAGCAAGTTTAAATTTAATTTTGGTATAAGTCTAATTTTTGGAATAAAGAAGTTTTGGGTTTTAAAATTTCCAATTCCCTTAATTTCGAGAGAAGTACCATCCGCGGTCGAAACAAAAGAAGGTGACATTTTTAGAATACTCGGAAAAAGATGAAATGTTTGGGGTCATATGAAAGGATGCACCCGAATCTAAGAGCCAAGAAGTTTTACCTGGAGGAGAAGAGGTGGATACGGCGGCACCGGAAATAGCTCCCTTTAGAAGAGGTTGAAGAGCCTCCACAATTTGATTGAGAGATAGAGCTTCTTTTGAAGATGCCTCTTTGGATGGTTGAGATGTAGTTGCCATTGCTAGAAGTTTCTTCCATTTTGAGCAAACCGGTTTGATATGACCCGGTTCTTTGCAAAAGTGACACGACATTATGTTATTCCTCCTTGATTACCTTGATTTTGATTCTTAAAATGAGGGGGTCTATATGTTCTTAAATTGTTAACGGGTCTAGAAACGGCATTAACACCATCACATTCTTCTTGATTTGTGGGCATTGCAAGCACACTAGGATTTTGCTTGTTAATGCTCATACGGGTTTCCTCTCCACTTAATTTAGTTAAGACATCTTCAAGAGAGGGAGAGGTAAAAGAGGATAGGAGAGAAGATCTTATTTGATTAAACTCGGGCCTTAGCCTATTCAAAAAATTGAAGAATCGGTCTTCTTCTAATTGCTTATGACGAAGCTCTATGGCTTCTTCACTCCACTTGGGTTCAAGCATGACAAACTCATCCCAAATTGAAGAGAGTTCCGCAAAATACTCTCTTATAGACATATCACCTTGAACAAGAGTTAACGCTCTCTTTTGAAGATAATACTTATGGGACAAGTCCCTAGAAGTATACATCTTCTCAAGATACTCTCACGCTTGAGAAGCCTTTTTAAACTTTATAATGTTGGCATTAATCCTTGTCTCAACGGAAGAGAAAATCCAAGACAAGATCTTGAAATTCTTCATTTCCCATTCCTCATGTTTCCTACTATATTCCTCAAGAGTATTAGTTCTTTCATCTCCCTCAAGGATTTTGATTTCCCCTTCTTTAACCAAAGTAATTTTAGGCTCTGGTTCCGGAATCAAGCCTTGAATGTAACCCCAAAGCCCTTTCCCTTTGATGTGAGCATCCATATTTCCGGCCCAAAGAAGATGCTGGAGAGCTCCCAACGGTCACATTTGTGACCGTTGGGGGCTCCCAGCGTCTCTATTGGGAGGCCCCCAATATGGTACGAATACGAAAAACAAAAAATAAAAGAAATATTACAATGCATATTCCAATTGGAATATGCGTAAAATGACAAATTACAAGAATACCCTTGAGGGTATTTTAGGAAGAGAAAATATATATATATATATAAATATATATATATATATAAATATATATATATATGTACATTTAAGGATTATATTTCAACATACATACATGTGTACGAGTACACATATTTTAACACCCCCCCTCAATCTTTGCAGGGAAACGAAAAGATTGAAAAAAGGGCAAGACTCCAAGAGGCTTTCGTAAGGATGCTATTGAAACTTGAAAATGCTTTCCTCCAATTGCCTTCTAATGGTGAACACATTTCCCGATCCATCCAGGGTACTTCTTTTTATCCTATCTCCAAGATCATGTGGAATAACAACAAAGAACAAGTAAAAAATATCTTTGCACTTTACTCAAATAGAACATTCCTAACAAGGTGCAAAATTATAACTTATGCATAGAAATTTGAAGCACAGGATAGGATAATTACTTTAGCATGAAAAGAAAATTTAGAAAACCAAGGTTTCAAAATCATATATCATGTTAAATAGTAGGCAGAAACAAATTGCAAAAATGCATAACGCATTCATAAGGTCCAACATTGGACAAACACAACCCCATAATGGGGAATAACACAATGGTCCACTAAGGGACACCACAAGAAGCCTACGAAGAGGCATAAGTTATATAAACTTCATTGAATGAGGGCCTAAAAGGCCAAAATGAGCATATGCATATACTATCATGAAATGAATCAACACTTAAAAGAAACATTAATGAACATGCTCCAAACATATAGAAAGACAAGGGTTATTGATTTTAGCAATTCCTTTGAAAGTGATTTCAAGAGCATAAAAAGAGTGTATGAAGCACAAGATTTCAAAAAGATTTTAAATCCATTTAAGAGGCAAAATAATGAGTGTTATTTGAGTAGAGAACCTCACACTTTTAGGAAAATCTCACTCAAATGACAAAAAAACTCATTTTGCATATCAAAAAGTGGCCAAAAAACCATAAACACTTAATGTATAGATTAAATGCCAAAATATTGATTTGATTTTAAAATATGCATATCAAAGATATGATTCACTTGTAAAAAGAAAGGAAAAAATGAATGTAATTTCATAACTTTCAACAATAGTTCATCCACTACAAGCAACTACCTCATTAGTCCTCCAAACCCCATAAATCAAGTGTATAAGCTACTAGATCAAGAATATAAATATAATGCCATTAAAGGCCAAATGACATACACAAAGGTGTGCAAAAGAACCTCTTGTCTACATGTAATAATACTTGAAATGAGTGCATCAACGATAAGAACAAGAGAATACAAGCCAACATGGACCAAAAGCATCTCTTGTCTACGTAAAAATACACTCAAGACCAAGTATGTTCAGCTACTAGAACAAGAGTATCAAGCCAACCATGGATTAAAAACACAATACATCTCTTGTCTACATAAAATGACACTTGAATTGAGTGAAAGAAGTCAACCATGGGCATGCATTTCAGCGACTAGAACAAGGACACAAATGCCAACATGGACTAAAATCACACACCATGGTGTGAATCAACGTGCCTTGTCTACATATAATAACACTCAAGACAAGTGTGTTCAGCTACTAGACCAAGAGAATAAAAGCCAACAAAGGGCTACCAACACACAAAGGTGTAATAAAATTCTTGTCTACATATGATGACACTTAGATATGAATTATAAAAGGAGAAGACTTTTGAGGCAATAAAACTTGTAATGACAAACATATAAATAAAACCTTGAATCAATAGAACAATATTTTTCAAAAAAGAGTACCCATATTTTGGAATAAACTATGTAAAAGTATCTTCAACAAGATACTACAACCGATAGAACAATATTCTTGAGAATAAATGTATTAACATACGCACACCAAGAACACTTGTGTACAAAAGCACGAAATCACAAATGTGCAAATGCACTCATAAGTTTCATAAACAATAAAGGGTTGGGCAATAATCCCTAAAACCTTGATTTTAATATACCTTAAAACATTTAAGGTTTCAAAACACCATATTTCCATCACATATATAAATAAGAGCATCCATAAGATCAATGGCCAAAATCAAACGAGTGACACACTAATAATTAGAGATCATATATCAAATCATTCTAGACTCCCAAGGTGCCCATAACTCACCTCAACCACCATCTATAATATGGCAAGTGGACAATCTAAAATGACATAACACAAGGTGCCCATAACTCACCTTAACAATTATCTCTAATATAACAATAGGGCCATAAAAAAGGATTGATGCATCATATACCTTGTGATGGATAGAAGATAAATGCCATAAAAGGGCAATGAACTCTTAGGGAAAACATTTTCCAAATATATGATTTTACAAAGAGGGTCGACTCAAAGATCCAACATAATTAATCACAACAATATGTCATATAACAATAATGTTGCATATATACGAAATTATGTTCAATCATGATCATTATAAAAAGACTTAATAAACACAACATGAAATATTTAATCTATGTCATGTGTGAGAAAGGAATTGGAATAATCCAAGAAACAAATCAAGCCTTTATAATTTGCAATTATATGTATACCAAGATGTAAAATGACAATAATCTTAAATGTGCAAATTTAGGACAACATGTACCAAGATATTGCGGAAGCATTTATAATGATAAAAGAAACAATCTTACAAGTCCATTAAGGGATAAAAACAAACACAAGCCCTAAAGAAGGCAATAAAAACATCTCTTTATTGAAAAGAAAGTACCATGTGAAAATGTCTATGAATAGACAATTCACATATAAGCATAAATATTTTATAAAAGAAGTGTACGAAGACACTCTCACAATCACTTGAACAAAATACTCAAAAAGCGTAATAAAGGCAAACATGCAATAATGCATGTATTTCATAAAAAAGAACAAATGCTTGAGTCTCTCAAGCTTTAATTATTCAATTATATGCTTGATAAATGCAATTTAAGACAAAGAATACCATATTATGGCCAATATAGGCATCCTTAGAGATACAATCAAGAGGTTTTGAAACCTTATGTGAAAAATACAAACAAACATGTTTATAAAGTTGCATCATTAGAAAAAAATCAAAAATTAATGAAATCTTTTATGCCAAAGGATGCAATAGATACACTATGCATTCTATATAGTGTGAGAAGATTTTTAAAAGATCTTTCCTAATGAACACAATGGTTCATACAACATATTTATCACAAATAATTTTTCAAAATTCTTTAAATAAACCAAAACCATTGAGAGACTTTTAGGAGTTCATAAATATTTATCATTAACAAGAACTACTTAGGGTTCATAAAAAAGTAAACTACAAAGATTTAGATGTGAGAAATTCTCATACAAGAATTATATCAAAAATTTAGCAAAGATCATTAACTTGTACAAGAATTATATAAGTTATCACAAAAAAATGCACTAAAAACCATACACAAGAGTTTTTAAGCAAAGATTATTAATTTAGCAAGAAATTATATAAAAAGTTAACTTATAGGTTAATCACGAAATTCTTATGAAAAAATCATAAATCTCACATATTTGAAAAACAATTTTGCAAAACATAAATTACTATTATATGTGATGAGGAATCGATAAATATATAACCAAGAATTATAATAAACAAATTTACCAAATTTAAAAGGAGATATTTTAAAATATACGAACACGCGAAATGTGAAAGGAAATGATTCAACTATCAAAAACACTAAATATGCAAGAAAAATAGTTTCATAATGCATAATATGTTAATAAAAGAGATACATACTGGAAACTTCTAAAAATGAGAGGAACAATGAATACTTCACCATTTCTTGAGCACCACGCTTTCCGTTGCACCAAGAGACAACCCCATCGTAACCTTGCTCTGATACCATGTAAAGAAGCGGCTTTGAATATATTGGGTTCAATAATGAACCAATACACATGCACATGAAGTGCGAATATACCCACTAAAGGGAAAACACAAGCACATAATGTGCTAACACATAAACCCACAAAGGGGCAAAAATGCCTATAAGGCATAAGTTAATATCATTGAAGAAAATAAGGGTGTAACACCCATTACATGGAGCAAAAGCTCCTTATTGGAGTGAAGAATATAAAGGGGAAAGCCCCTATTTATAAGCACAAAAGGGGACCACCTTGGGGGCTCCCACCGTTGGGGGCTCCCAAC
This sequence comes from Nuphar pumila, assembly GCF_984573655.1. Taxonomy (NCBI): domain Eukaryota; kingdom Viridiplantae; phylum Streptophyta; class Magnoliopsida; order Nymphaeales; family Nymphaeaceae; genus Nuphar; species Nuphar pumila. The sequence continues at coordinate 114,007,295 of NC_143253.1, read as the reverse complement.
GTCTCTATTGGGAGGCCCCCAATATGGTACGAATACAAAAAACAAAAATAAAAAAACAGAAAATAAAAGAAATATTACAATGCATATTCTAATTGGAATATGCGTAAAATGACAAATTACAAGAATACCCTTGAGGGTATTTTAGGAAGAGAAAATATATATATTTATATATATATATAAATAGAGATACGTATACATATATATATGTATACATATCTTTATATATATATATAAATATATATATGTACATTTAAGGATTATATTTCAACATGTATATATATATATATGCATATATATATATATGCTTTTAACTCAAAGACATAGTTTTGCATATTCTTGTCCATTTAAATTATATTATTTATTTTGATGTCACGTTATAATGTGCATAGGTTTTTGCTTATGCAATTTATTTAGCCAATGTATGGTTTCGTACATTGTGCACTGCTTACGCAATTTATTTAGCCAATGTACAGTTTCGTACATCGTGCATCGCTTACGCAATTTACTTAGCCCGATGTAAAGATTCGTACATCGGGCATCATTTATGCAATTTATTTAGCTCGATGTGTCGTTTTGCATATCGGACCTTTCTTTATATCATTTAACTTGTAGTCGCGCTGCAATGTGAACAGGCTTATGCTTTAATATATATGTATTCTATATACATATATATAACTTTATAAAGTGTGCAGTTTTGCGTACTCTTGCCTACTTTGGATAATGCGTGCATTTAAATACGCAGATTTTCGCATCCTCGCCAAGTCCCTGAGATTTCAAGCTCGTATTATTTATTGTCTCGAAAAACAAAATAAGTATTTGGCGTTTGCGTTTTTGCAACTGAGTTTTTCCCTCAAACCTTGTAACAAAAAAGGCTTCGACTATGTAGCCCTAAGTGGTACATACGTCTAGTCCTTCTCTTTGGTATCCGAAATGACTCAGATATTCTCTGGTCTAAAGCATGAAATATTGAAATTTCTAAATAAATTTTGGGGTTTCTTTTTTAGAAACCGATATCTTTCTCATCGCAATGATACTATCAGACATGCACGACATGTTAGTACTACGATGGTTGGATTGGAGGTTTATAGTAACCTCGTAGTGTGAAAATGCACAATGGTTAAAAAAAATCACATAAATGGTGATGATCGCCTTCACAAGCAAGATGCTCGATTTTGTTTAAAAGACCAAAGCATGTAGAATGGATCGTCAATTAAAATAGAACCTCACATACTCATTCATCTCTTTGGTTTCGTCAAGAGAGATGATGGGATGGTACAAAAACTCTGATGGACAAGTTGTTAACAACTACGCTCCTCGAGTAGCAATGACTTGATATTCCCAGTCATCGGAGTTAAGAGACTGGACTACCAAAAATTATCCTCGGTGGTAGATCCCAATGACTTCTGCAAAAGTTCGGATGCATCCCCTAGAACAAGTGGCCTCTGGGGAATTCTCTCTCGATCATTGGTCGTCCCCTTAGGAGCGAACTCAACTAGTTGTTCAGGGTATCAAAATACATATAATAACAAACCCTCAGGCAGTCTCAGTTGTTTCTATGTTTTTCCTATACGCACCACACTCAGGATATTTAACATTGAAACAAGATTATCATCCTCATTTTACTTATTCTGAATTGCACATCACGAAAAGAACAACGCATATGTTAGTCTTGTTTTAAATTTTGATATCTATGCACCTATCAGATTTTTTTAAGTTTGACCCATTTTATGGGAGTACAGGTGATGTTTAGGTCGGTACGACAGGCGATGGCGTGATGACATGATGATATCAAGATTCTACTCTTTTTGATGTTTCGCTCTTGTTTTGTAATTTTGTATAAGGGTTTCTTTGAAATTTTTCTTTTTGTATAAACTTTAATTATTAAAAACCTTGTTTTGAATTTATATGGTTTCAATAATTGTATGGCGATACAAATCCATTAGGTAAAGGAAACTCTGCCTGTAATGCGCCAAAGATTCATTGACTTGTTATTTCTAACACTATTTTTTCCTCTGAACTGCCATTTTAAAACTTTGAAAAAGAATTGATTGCCGAGCTTTAAATTTTTCCTAAAAAATTACAAGTTCGGGATTTTGGAGCATTCCAAGAAGAGTGACTTGTCATTCCAATCACTTCTTTCAAAATTTTTAGAAATTTAGTACCAGAGATAATTAGGGTCAGCCTTCTGTTGTTGGTTCAACTGGGGTTGTTGGTATTTCTGTTGAGGCGGTTGCAAGTACAAATGTGGTTGGGGTCGTGGTAGGTACGGTTGTTGTTGGGGTTGCAGCAGATATTGCTAGGGTTGTGGTTGTGACCTCCTCGTTGGGCACTCAAGAAATGCCCCATCTTCCACAATGTAGGCATGCCTCGGTGTCAAGAGGGTAAGGACGTCCAAAGTGACTCCTTTGGCATTTCTGGTAGACCCTTGCAGTGGGCTGATTGTTGAATATATTGTTTCTTATTGAGGGTTGCTTTTCCTTTACTTAAAGAAGGGCCTCTTGCTTGATTGCTCAAGATTATTTTGGGATTTTCTTGTCTCCTCCTCAATAATGGTAGCTGCCTCAACAACCTCACCCAGGGTTTGAGGACCCCTGGTAAGGAATCGACTTTTGGGTCCTCTTTTAGCCCTCGAGCATACTTCATGGCTCGAGCTCGCTCTGTGGGATAGGTACTCCAAATGCCTAAACTAAGTGGTATAATCGATCAGTCTCATATTGTCTTGTTTTAGATCCAGGAACTTGTGAGTCTATTTCTCACGGGCATGAATAGGGAAGTATGAATCATAAAATACTCCCTTAAACTCTTCCCATGGTACGATTGGTACAGTCCCAAATCATACCACTTTGGTGGTTTTCCACATGGTTTTAAAACTCGCCGAGTCAACTCGTTGACTCAGCTCGGCTCGTCCCTCCAACGAGTCAACCTGGCAAGGCAAACTCGGCCTGACAAGACTCGGCCTTGACTCGGCCTGACTCGGCTTGACTCGACCTGACTCGGACGAGTTCTGGGATGTTTGAAATTTGATTTTTTATTTGAGTTAAACAAACATGGGACGAAGTACGGTTGTTACAGACAGAACATATGTTGTGTCTGTTATGTTCTAAGGGTCTGTCCAATCTTGGACAAGCAATCGGACAGACCCTTAGGGTCTCTTGTGAGTGTGTCCTTAGTGGTCCTTGTGTTGGCTGATTTGGTGGACTGATGTGCTCATTGGATTTGTGGTATGTGTGCTCTTGGATCTTCCCTCTGTGTGTGTTAACTTCGTAACAGGTACTAAGTATCACTATCATAGCATAATCAACTATAATATTCATCATGTATTATCAGAAGCATAAAATTAAGAAACTAAGTATATGTTGGAAACGGGTAATTGTCCTTGTGGTAGTCAGTAGCTAGAAGTCACTCAAGAGAGGATTCGTAACGTTTTCATAAATTTCTACCAATAAGACAAATGTCAACAGAGCTTCACATAAGTTCTTGATTGCTTGACAATGCACAAAACCATCAAAATACAAAAATCCCGCTAATTCATAAGAAACAACATTAGGAGCCAGTGTTCACAGGAAAAAGAGTTTTAGCTCTGTTTGGGAGTGAACAACCAGGATTTTATATGCTGCATCTCTTTCGAGAATTTTTGTCATGCCACTTAATTTCATATTTTTCAATTGACACCATAGTTATTCTTCTACTCTGTAGTCCTTTGTCTAAAAAAGAAATTTGAAGGCTATTTAGCAGGATATCCTAGAGTTTTTTGCTACAGCATTAGTTGTTTTTAATGACCTTTGTTCATTTGTCAAGGATGTACATTTATATATGGTCACATGGACAACAAAAAGGACACATGGCATGCCATTGTTGTTCAATTTTTCATTAAGAATACTGTATAAGGGGGCATGACACAAGGGTAACTGGTAAGTTGGGAATATTCCTGTGAGATAGTCTGGGAGAGATCAGCCTATGCATTTTTCAATGCTACTGCTCTCTATGAATGGTTTAACTAGAAAATGACAAACCCAGGAAGTAATACAAGCAAAAACCAAGCTAATTTTGTTGATGCCAATTGTTATCAGTTCAAAAGCAACCTAAGAAAGAGTCACATCTCTCTCCCAGTTCCAGTGATTACATGCCTTTACACAACCCAAGAATCTCTTGTTTACTGAAAAACATGGTTTGAGACATTATAAATTGTTTTTCTTTAAAAATCAAAAGTTAACAAAACCCGGTCCGAGTCACCGAGTTGACCCGCCGAGTCACGAGTCAATAAAGAACGAGTCGAGTCACGAGTCACGGGTTTTAAAACCTTGGTTTTCCACCATTTCTTTGTGTCCTCTTTCAGTAGGTAAGACCCAAAAATGGTCTTCTTAAGGACATAAATGGCCTAAAAAACAGAAGTCATTTACCTCCTACAGAAGTGGAGAATTGTTCATTCTGGACCACAAATCTGCCAGTTTCCAATGGATATCAAGAAAAGTTATTAGACAACCGAAATCCGGAAGCATCCCATTTTTTTATCTCAATCCAAGGATTCCAATAACAAAAGTGTCCTATACTTTAAATGTATGAATAGCTAACCCAAGAGTAAAGAGGCACTCCTGCTAGCAAACTTAATCAAGCCTTTTAATTTCTCCAAAAAATCAAGAGATCCACAAAATACTCTTCAATAAGACGATTTTGAGGATGACATAGCAGAGGAGCAGTAATGTGTTGAACATAGGCTGGTCTCATATGGTCAATTTTGAAGAGAGAGATTACTTGCTTCATTAAACATAAACATTGTAAGCATTGCAGTCAACTTTTTTCCTGTTTCCAAAACTCTAAAAACATTGTATCTACACCATCTGTGATGACATAATCAGATTCTAGACAGTTTCTAAAGGCAGTTCACCTTAGTACATTTAAGGGTTCTTCAAAAAAAGGTAGAGAATCTTGAATGTCTTTTGTAAATTCCAAAACAATTGATCATATACAGATAAAACGTATTTTGGTCAGTGTGCAAGTAAATGTCAACTCAAGATGAACTCCTCCCAAAGCCTACTGACCTAAAACACATAATCATGTGATCAATAACATCTATAAGAAGGTGCAACCAATTGTTAAAACTTAAAATAGACCAAAATAAACATGACAATAAAGAAGTTGATGTCTATTTCCTGTCTTTCCACTTTTCGCAAGAGCAGCTACATATTATATCCAGAATCACATAAATTCTGAGTGCAGTCATCTGTAAGGAACAAATGCCATGGCATAGAGCAAATGTGCACACAAGAAATTGATGCAGAAAAGACAAGTCATCAAAAGGAGAGAATCCAAGGTGCCTAAAATCATAGATATTTGAGAGGTATATATTTAGTAATGTGTATCTTCCAGACCATTTATCTCCCGGACTGTCCCAGACCCCTTTGAAAAGCATACTTGCATACGTTTTCTGTTTAATCTAAAACCCATAGATGTGATCTCTATGCTTTAATTAGTAGAAAACATGTATTAGTTTAAACATTTTTCATGTTTAGATGTGTTTTTACTTTTTAGCTCAACAAAAAAATCAACCGTTCATATTACACAAAAAACTTGATTAACTAAAAAAGAAGAATTTTGTTAAACTGATTCAATCCAAAACATGGTTTCTAGTGATTAAGCAATGATAAACACATTGGTTTGGATTAGGCAAAAAAAGCATGCAAGTACATTTTTTAAAGGGGTCTAGGATGGTCTGGGAGATAAATAGTCTGGAAGATACACATTACTCTCTCTCTCTCACTATATATATATATATATGTGTGTGTGTGTGTGTGTGTGTGTGGAGAAACATTTCGTCATGGCAACATGAGGTGCAAACTCCTTTTTTTCTCATCTTTTCATTTTTCTGGTAGTTTTTCATGAAACCAACTTTACAGATGTAATCTACATGCTTTTCGTAGTGGGCGAATCGCCTGATTACAACACAATGTATTTTTATAAGGCTTCAAAAATTAATGGCCTACAATGTATTCTTTGATCATAAAATCATGTTTTTTCATCGAAAAAAACACAATTCACAAGCCGGTTACTACTAGTTGGAACATGCTGAACACATCTATAATGTCCAATTGGATCAAAACAACCTGCACATATCTTTCAGATGTGACATAGTGCCCTGGCAACATTACCAAATGTTTTCCCTACATACATACATACATGTGTGTGTGTCAAATGTGGTGCAATATTTTGCAGGAAAGAGCACTTACCAACCCCTATATCAGGGACACATCTAGTAACTACAAAAAGGCCCTATCCATCTGTTTCCAGCAATTGGATACTTGTTCAAAAAAATCCTTTGTGTTTTCAACTTTTTTGAAACAATTTATTGAAGCTAAAAAAGAAAGGCAACAAAAAGTTCAGAAAAAATATGGATATTTATCATATGCAATTAAACAACAACAGCATCTCCCTTTTACGAGGTTAAAAATAAAAAGGGAAAAGAGAAACTGCAAAATATTTCACTTAATTAATCATGGAAATCAAACAAAGAAAGTCTTACTTGTCCATGTTCTGATTGTCCACCAGCATCATAAGTCCCCTGCTCTCCATGCATCCCATCCCTGTATTCCATCCCTGATACTCTTTGTCCTTCTCGTTGAGGATAACTCTGCCCTGTTGAACTATAACCACTGGCTGCACCCTGCCCATAATCTCCTTGACCAGAATGGGAAAAATCCCTCCGATCCATCCCACGAAAATCTCTGTGTTCAGAGGGAGGATAATCCCTTCTCTCACCTTGTGAGGAGTCCCTGCGTTCCGGAGGAATGTAATTACCTTGCCCCCCTTGGTTGTAGTCTCTCCCATATGGTGGAGGGAAGCTCCTACTAGTTGGCAGACCATAACCACGCATATCTCCTTGTCCAGTGGGAGCAAAGTTTCTTGGTGGAGGTGGTGGTGGTGGTGGGTAATTCTGTCCTCCACCTTGCATGGAGTTTTGTTGATTACCGCTGGGAGCAAAGTTCCTTGGTGGTGGTGGATGATCATGTCCTCCAACTTGCATGGTGTTCTGGTAATCACCACCGGGAGAAAAATTTCTTGGTGGTGGTGGATAATCATGTCCTCCACCTTGCATGGCGTTCTGGTAACCACCACCGGGAGAAAAGTTTCTTGGTGGTGGTGGTGGATAATCCTGTCTTCCACCTTGTGTAGTATTTTGGCGATCAAATTGCATAGGATCCCTTCTCTCAAATTGAGCAGGGTCTTGCTGCTGCATCGGTTCTCTTTGCCTGTCATACCGTGGCCTGTCATAGTTCCTGTTCCGATCATTATACCTCCCTTGTGACCTCCCATAATGAACTGGTGGAGGTCTAGGAATGATAGTCCCATTAATGTATTTATCACCTGCACCGGGAAAAAATGAATTGGCAAGCATATCAAAACAAAACACAAATAGCATGAGAACTAGAGGGTAATGAAAAGCAAGAAAAAACAACCTCCATATTCTTTGTTCACAGGATCGATATAAGAGTCAGGCAAAATAAAAACAACTCCAGGCAAACCTGAATCAACAATTCAAGTAATTAGCAGGTGTACTTCAGTAACACATGCATGGAGAAAAAGGGTGGTTGTTGCCACAGATTCAATTTGCAAATAACTTACCTCGGAACTTCTCAGACATTTCCTCTGTCATTACAGCTTGAAACCCTGTATATGTTGTTGTACTGCAAGCATACATACGTTTCTTGGCTTCCTCTACACTGCAAATAGCCAAGATTCTTGATCAGTTGTTTCAACTCAAAAATTCACCCTAAGTAGGGATGGGTACACTAAGCTTAGGGTAAAAGAGAAAACAAAACGGAGGGCGAGGGGGGGGGGGGGGGGGGGAATCAATATCTGGAAGCAAAAGGTCTGAAGATAAGAACACGGCAGAATCAGGCCAACAATGGTGTCTTATAAGCTTAAATTTCCAGATTAAGAAACCAAACTAGAATATAACCAGAACCAGGGCTGGTCCTCAGCAACTGATAACCAGCAACAAACCAAACCGCTAATCAACCCATACCTTTTATAATGGATTTCTAAAAAGATTTCTAGCATTTTAAATCCTTAATTTGATATAATTGCTGGATATTTGGTGGATTTCTGGTTTTATGAGTTAGAGGGTCGCCTAACCTGCTGAAAGCATGCAAACAATCTTAAGACTGTGCAAAAAAAGAGGCCCACATCCGGTAGCACAGAAGCGGGTCAGGATTGCCTTCATGTCCCCATGAGGGTCCAAGATGCCTTACTCGTTCACACTAACTTCAGCAGCTTCAAACAACATAAGATTCAAGCCTAAGTATAGGATTGGGTATAGCTTTGGAAATGAAGATTTATCCTCTTACAGTGTACAGTGATTCTCAATAGATAGTCAATCAACTGAAAGGGGTCAACACCATTGAGAAACAAGATCGACCAATCAATACACACAAGATCCTAAATCGATTCCTTGAATTAAATGCCGAGCATCTCCACAGTTACAGCATCAATATGTCACACGAAGGAAGACACAATGACGGAGCAAACCACCACAAGAACAATGGCACATTGAAATCCCTGAAATGAACTAAGTTAGATTCGAAATCGCAAAACCCACCTTTTAACACAACTTGGTTTGAAACCATAACTTCACCTACAGGCACACACCGATTTGAATTTGTAATTTCATCTAGCAGTCGAAGCCCTTAAAATGCTATTATATAGCACAATCTAACAAAAGTCAACAGCCAAAAAACTGACTGATTGTTCCAGGCACCTCTAGAATTCAGCAAATAACATAATTAACGAACACCCATCAAACAAAAACCAACTAACCACAGTCCAAACGCAATTGAATCCGTTATACAGCATAAATTAAGTACCACCCATCAAGAGAAAACCAACAACCGGAATCTGAAGACCACCAAAAATCTATCAAAACAAAAATAAACAAGAAAAAAAATAAGACAACCGCCAACTTAAATCTCACAATCAGGCTCAACACAACCAAGAAATCTAGAAAGGAATGAAGAGAGAGAGAGAGGGTCAGACCTTCCGACGACTTTAGCGAGGGTCTGAACGTAAGTCTCGACCATCTCTTCGGGGGTGGGCTTGGGGTCCTTGGGGAACTCCATGGTGATGAGCCAGTGATTGTAGTCGCAGCCCTCGAACAGTATGGTATCAGGCCCTATCTTGCCATCGTCGCCGATGGGCGTCCGAGAGGAGGAGCTGAAGAGCAGAGACGGAGACCGAAGGAAGTGGCGGTTAGGATTGGGAAGCCCCGCGGGCGTTCGGAAGGGCGATGGTGACGATGGTGGTGGGGTGCATAGCGTATTTGCCGATGGAAGAGGCGAAAGATGGTGTTTTAGGAGTGAAGAAGATATGGGGATGAATCGACGAAGCCGAAGGCAGGAGAGAGCCATCGAGAGAGAGAGAGGTTTGAGAAACGAAGAGTAGGGTTTTAGCTTAATAAAAAAAATGGCATAGTTGGGATGGAATTGGGGCGGGTAAACCCGAACCACCGAACCACACACACAGGGTTTGATTGTGTTTATGTACAAGAATTTATTTGGTGGTTGTTAACAGTTTTTTTCCTTTTTTTTATGACGAGGAACCCGGGCCGAAGTGAGGAAAACCTCGGTTGAGTTTACGTGGCTTACCTTTGAATAGGAATGGCAGAGGGGAAATGAAGATCCGTTTGAACCTGCCCCATTTGAGGTGAGGATGGAGGACATGATATGGAGAATAGAGATAGAGGATGGAGGTGAAAATCAAAACCCATGCTGAGATGGAGGTAGGGGTGGACTTACTTTTTCCCCATCCCGCTCTTGATCTCTATTATTAAAATTATTAATATACTTTTAATATTTTTTAAAATAACATTTAAATCCTTTATATAAAAAATTGAAATATGTAACCAATATGAACCGAGATTTTCATAGGCTTTTTTACATATCTAACCCTGCCGATACATTCGAAGTGGTTCATTTGCTTGGAATCGACTATTGGACCAGCATAATCCGATCAAGCAATGTGATTTTTTATGCTTGAATATTTACGAAAATTCTGAGCCGTTGATTTTTAAGCCTTAAAAGATCCTACTTATACATTGTAATTCGATCATCAAAGTGTCCATTTCTATAAAACCAAACATCTAGATCGCATCCATACAGTCAATTTTCAGAAAAATAAAAATAACTTATGAAAATCTTGGTGCATACTATTTTGCATATTTTGTTGGTTTATATATTTCAGTTGCCTTTATATATATATATATATATATAATTTTCTAACTCTAAGTTCCTAACCAAGTTAATGTGATTGTCTTCCTCTTTTGTGACCTCTTTCTATTCTCCCTCTTTCCTCTAATGAGTCTAACCCAATGGGGGTAACAACGGAAAGCAGTGGACGAGGATGAGGATTTTACCCGTGGGGTGGGGGTGGAGGTCCAAAGTCTCCCCCCCCCCCCTGCGAGGATGGACCAAGGATGGAGGGCAAAATTTTGAGATGAGATGGAAGTGACGAGCTTGTCCCCCACACTCTTTTGGTCCACTGACATCCTTACCTTTGAAAGCTAGGGACACACCCGTGCACAAGCAAAGTTTGATCCAATGGTTTCATCTCAGCACCCTCACAACCATCCTGCGGGCAGGAAGGCAAAAAAGGACAGTCAAATTGGACCTTCAATTTGTACCCAATGCACTTTTGAAGTTTGGATTCAAATTTGAATTCAAACTTCAAATTCGAATCTTTCATTATCTAACTTGGATCCCTACTCATAGGTCTGGTAAACGGACCGAGCAGCTCATGGCGTGGCTCGGTTTGGCTCATCACAAATTCATTCTTGATTGGTTCATATAGATGGCGACCCGAGCCACGAGCAGCTCGTTTAGCTTAAATGAGTCGAGCCCAAACACAGGGTGTTTGGCTCGGCTTGGCTTGGGAGAGCTCGTATAAATAACAAAAATATATATTTTAAGTGTAATATATAAAAATACATAAAATATATATAAAGTGAAGGATGAATGAAAAATATATATATAATATGAACTATTAAGTGTAATATATAAAAAATATATTTCATGTACAAATAACATGAAATGTTTTTACACGAGCCAGCTCATCTCATTCAGAGATGAGCCACGAGCTCAATCCATTGATATGCCTTGTTTGGTTGGTTCGGCTTGTTTACCAGTCCTACCTACTCAGGCTTGAATCTAGTGGTTTAGAATTTACCTCGGAATTTTCATGATTCAAAATCAAATACGGTCCAACCTTAGATTCAAATTCGGATCTGTTGTTTATATTGAGGATTTCAATGAAAAAAAATATTGAGGATTTCAATTCGAATCTTTTGTTATTTGAAGACTCAAAACCAGATTTTTAGATCGTTTATTTCAAACCAGGTATGATTCTGATTCAAACTCTGATTTAGATCCACTTGTTTATATTTTGGATTCAAATTTGGATCTTTCATAGTCTAGCCTGTATATGATTCGTTTGCACCCCTACCTACATCTTGCATCGCTAAAAGAACAACTTAAAATTGTCGCAAATCCAGAATTAAATGTGGCAAATAGATAAATGTTTTGCATGTTTAACTAAACATATTTTAAATAAAGTCAGATGTCCTTACATATGACTTATTTCATAAAAATAAGCCAAAACTGGAAAAAAAAGTCGAGTTAAAAATTTTCTATGTTTGTTAAAAACATGAAGAAATGGTAAGTCTAGCTTGTTTTTTTTAAAAAAAAAAAAGTTCCAAAATTTTTACTTGCAACCTGCAATCAAATGGGGCCAAAAGGAATAAAGTTCTGTGCCCAAAAAGGGATTCATGCACTAACTCGCATATGCTAAGAGGCCTAATAGATGCCTATGCATCCGAACATAATCATCATTATAAGCATTTTAGCCCTCATAGTCATAATGCAGCTATGGTTGTACTGTGGTCACCATCATGATACAGTAATTTCACATGGTGATGATGCTAATCAGGATGATGCCATATCATGTTAGTAGTTACGAACTTACGATAATGCTAAAGCAAAAACTTTTTTAAGTCCTATAACACATGACAATAACACCACAGTTATGGACGGAAATTGGGTGCACAAGGTTCACGCAGAAGTAGCCTGTTGGCTCTGGAGATAAAACCAGTCTGGACTCTGGAGCCTGCCAGAGTATATAATAGAGAAGTGAATAATACACTGGTCCAAGCTGCCTGGCAAGACTTTGGTCCAAGCCTGATCTTTGGAGACCCCAGCTGGGGCATAAGCCAAGTCAAACAGCCACTTGCTGTAAAAGTACATAAGATAACCAAATGCACTCAGAAACACACACACAACATATTTAAATAAAATTGGAATCTTAAAAACTGTTTCTGGAAACAATGCATCTTATTTTTGAAGCTGCCAATTGCTTGGTCTCCCAAATAGTGATGAACAAGGAAAGGCAAAATCACGATGTTACACCATCATAGAAACAACCCATATAACCAACCGCTTACTACTTGATATATTTGTAGTAGTTTCATCTTTCAACTGCAATAGTGCATCCCGGTCAGCTCATAAATCTTATGCTACCAACATACTTATCATGCATCATGAGAATTCTGCGCATCATTGAGTCAGAGCAGGAGCATTAGCAGGATCTCTTTGGATTTGCAATTGAAATCAATAGGAAACGAAGCCTCAGCTGCAAATGATTTCCAGCAACATCAGCTACTGATTCCTCATAAACTTCAAATGGTTGACAACCCAATGTGGTTAACTAGTAATTTTGCTGAATGTGCAATGAAACATGCTGCAACACTCTCAAATGTTGTTGTCTGCATCAATACTGCATTATAGCAACAAATTAAAGATCAACTCCATCAGGATCTCTGAAAAATCAAATTGATCTAAAATATAGATGATTAGCACATATAAACACATTAGTGCACACTTAGAGATTTAATTTAAAAAGTTACTTATAAAGTTAAGATGGATAAAGGCTATTCTGACATCTTAAAAATCTGTTAATTCACTATTTCAGTCAATTGAGGAAGGTTTGCCAAAAAGAATGTAGCATACTTTGGGAAGTCATTTGTTGTTGACATATTCCAAATCTGAGTCATTTTCAGGAAGGTTTCTCTGGACCATTGTCACGTATGATGGGAAAAGGCACTTTTAACATTCTAATATGTAGATTTTCCATTAAGATATTTCTTATTGTTATTGTGTATGAAGGACATTTTACTATGGAAACTAGAGTAGCAGAAGCATTAAGATGGTCAAACTAGTTTCATGCCTATCCCTTTTGACCAGTACCTTCCCACCTGCGGTTTAAAGAGTGTTGATGATGATCCTCTTGGTGGTTGGGTGGAGAGAGAGAGAGAGAGAGAGAGAGAGAGAGAGAGAGAGAGAGAGAGAGAGAGAGAAGAAGAAGAAGAAGAAGAAGAGAGGCATTTTAAGGAAGAATTGTGGTATCTTGGTCGACCACTCTTATCTCCATTAATGCATAGAGAATGATAAATGATGGAGATGCCCTTATAATACAAAATATGTCCCACTCAACTCACTATGATACCGAATCAACACTAAGTACAAACAGAAGACCAACTACAACATCCATGAATGCTTGAATCATGAGCACAAGCATACATGCAATATGTTCACAAAGAAAAGAAGATAAGACATGCAATCAGGTCCATATAGCATGACCACATGATTGATTTTGACTTTTTAATTGGGCATTGTGGACTACGAGACTTATTGCTAATTGCTCACTATCAAGAACTCCCAGTTTTGTTTTATTAACAGGGCACAAACTTGATATTCCCCCTTGTTAAAGTTGTATACTTAGATATATGCCTATATAATGTGTATGCATATACATAGTTGTAAGTAGGCTATGTCACATGGGTGCGGGTGCGGCACTTTCAAAAACCTTGGGTGTGGGGGTGCAACAGGGCAAAAATGTAAATATATATATATATATATATATATATTTTTTTTTTTTTTTGAAGTTTTAACAGTTAATGTAACGACAAAATTTTTCACCCGAAATTTTGAGATTTTTTTTTATAACAGCGGAAACAACTAATACTATAAGGTTAAGCATTCCGGAACATTACAGTGGCAAACAAGCCAAATCTTTTATTTCATTTCATTATCAAATGAATAATAACATCAGAGTTTAATGACATGTTCTAATAATTAAAAAGGAAACCAAAATATCCCTGGAATAGTAAAAATCTAAAATCTCGATCCGATGCTTCATCCCGCAGTCGCTCATAAACTCTATTCTTCACCTGAAAAATGGTAAATTTATAGGAATTAGACTACAACTGTCTAAGTAGGAATTACTATAATTCTTTTTGCAAGTATATCATGTGTCAAGTATGTGATGTGGGTACCGTATGTGATTTTCAGCATATACAAAGAAAAGTAAAGATCTACGCTGTGACAGTCAACAATTTATAAGAAGCTAACTAGCATATAACAGTATTATCAGAATTTAAAACATCTCATAACCACATATTTCATTGCTTGCTAAAAGTAAATGCCATATGTCAAAAATAATTATTTATGTGTACAATTGTAATTCTGAAACTACCTACTCTCATGTGATACCTAAGATGATCTAATTCAAATGTTTATCTTTAATTATCCAGCGGGTACACGCGGGCCAAGGCAACCATTTCAGAAAAAAACATTCAGGGGATCATTATTCATGGGTATTTTATTAACCCGAATATTCTAACTGAAACTGAAAATCCTAAGAGAGCGGTCAGTGACCGAGATAACCTCCCAAAGGCCAAAACCTAAACATGATGTATCTCTAACTTCTGCAGAAGAACAATGAGCTACCACCTAGGACACATTGGTAGTTCAGGTCCCCCAATTCTGAGGACTGGGGACCAACGAGTCATTTTCGCTCGGAACAATTAAACACATGTCTCTAGAGTTTTGTACCACCTACCCTCTCCAAGGTAAGCTCAAATCTGAGTGGGTTGATCTTTTCATTTATTTAAATTACCCAAAGTACATGAGCATTTCCCCAAACTACCTCTTACTATCATAGTAGTAGGTTCTCAACCTTAGTCATTTTACCAAGGCATACACATCTCAATTTTCCTTTTATATTGATTGCACAAACCCACTCAGAGTGCTCCAGTACCTTTAAACCAGTCAGGCCACAACATTTAAATTTAAGTTTCTCATCAGTGTTATGGTTATTATCCAAAGTGCTTCGATACCTTTAAATCGTCAAGCACAGATGCCCCGGTACCTTTAAACCAGTCAGGCAAAAGATTATATTTCAATTTACCAGTGTAGTTACTTTATAAACCTTAGCAACTCTTGTGCCAGCCTTGAACTGACCCGTAGGCTCGATTATGGGTTCATTCATTAACCCTTGTAGATGTGTTAGATTCCAAGGGTGAGTCACCCAAAGGTAAGTGTAAAGTTATATATCGATATTCCTTTCATCAAGCATGTATCTATGATTACCCACTCTTGAACCCTGCACTATATATATATATATATACTTGAGTGGGGCACATACAAGCATCCCCTTGCATTTTAAATATTTGTATGTAACATTTTAGCATAGGTATAGTGTATGGTTATGTATGAAGTCCTATGTCACACGGACTCGGCTCCAAGGTCGCCGCACCCGCGTTGACACGCACCGACACGGGTGCGGCTCGGACTCGGTCAACCCGACCCTGGGTGTGGTCAACGCACCCAGGGTCATTTTGGTCCATTTTTTGGAAAAAAAAAAATTTTTTGATTTTTTTTTTTTGAAATTTGCTGGGCTACAGCTGTAAGGAAAAAAACCCATCACAACTAAAAAACCTGTACACTTTCAAGTTTTAAGTACAGAATGGGCACAACTCAAGTTTTTGTGGTTTTTTCCTGTATGAAGAAAGTGAATTATTACAGTGTATGAAGAAAGTGCCCAAAAGTGAATTATTCCTGTATGAAGAAAGTGTACAGAATGCCTTCACAACTCATCACCTGTCCCCTAATGGGCACAACTTTGACCGAGTCTTATATATATATATATATATATATATATATATATATATATATATATATATATATTTAATATATATATATATAGCCGAGTCCCCGTGTCCAAAATTTTTGAAATTGCGCCGCACCCGTGTCGCACCCGCACCCGCACCCATGTGACATAGATGAAGTCTATGGTTATCAGCCAGTAGTACTCTTAAAAAAAAGCAACATAAAATCAACTATCTTTGTCATTGACCTTATTGCAAAGTTACTTTTTTCTCAAGGGACTCCCTACAGAAGTTAAAGTTTTCTGGGATTAAACTTAAAACAAAAATTTATTTCGGTTATATACTTAACAGAAAAATCACAGTATCTCTGAGTATATGTACCAGAAATTGATTCTCATCCAATACATTCAGAACATAAAATTGCCAATTAATTAATGAATTTACACCATATGAAATTTTGTATAAACTAACACTGCAGAACAACAATATATAGTCTCAGTCAAGTTCGTAGATTTGCAACACTTGACATGTTTTAATCACATCTCCTACAAACAATTCCTCAAGCACTCAACAAGCATATTAGATTGTGATCAGTTTACTTGATGCATCTAAATCTTTGAATTTATACCAAAATATCGATTAGTTCATCAAGTTTCATCCAATAATCATCTTATCGATACACTTTCACAACAGAATTTAAGCTATGTTAGGCGGTTCAATAAATTTCAGAATTCATACAGGTTAATAGGCATGTAAGCAATCAGAGATATGCAGCATAACAAGTAAAAACATCATAGACACGATCAGCATTTCAGAACCAATTGTATATCAAGTCTAAGTAGAAAAAGAAACCAATGATGTATTTTCAAAGCAAGATGTATTTTCAATCATTAACAATCAAGATATACTTGTGAAATAGCATGTATTAATACAATTACTAGCATCAGATCTCACAATTCTCATAAACGAGTATGCCTATTACTAGTGGAACCAAGACCACTGACGAAATTAAAATTCCAGGTCAACTTCGCTGTAAATATGTGGCCAAAGGTATGAATCTGAATAATCGGTTGCATGAGTAAACCAGAAACAGGACTTCTTTTTTATACTCAGTATACAATATACTTTCAATTTTATTTAGTGAGTTCAACACTTCCTACTTCAAGCATTAAAGCATCTCTAAACGTTCTATACATGTTTTTATGCTATCACAAATCAACATGTACTAACCCACAATTTGGAACACACGATAATCTGAGTATTAAAATTTAGAACATGCGATAATTTAGGTTTGGGAATATACTCAAGACATGAAATAATCTGAACATTAAAAAGTTAGCACCTGCAATAGTTTAAGCAAGGAAATTAATCAGAACATCTAGTATAGTTAAGCATAGAAAATAATCAGACCATGCTATAATCTGTATATTAACATGATAGCACCTAAACATACTCAGACATCAATTAAGCAAATGTATATTTAAAAGAAATACACGACACTTATGCAGGTTTACTATGAACATCAAAAGAATCTCAACAGATTACAACACCAATTTTTTCATGCTGAGATCATGACAGCCGAACTCGGAACCCCCTTAGCAGAAATCAAACTCCCTTAGCAAAAGTAGAAAATAAACCCTTAACTGAAAATAAACCCCTTTTTTTATCATGGCAGTCGGAACCCCATCAAACTTCTACGTTCAAGTTTCCGAAACCCCCAAAATTCTAAGGTTTGGGGATTCCCGACACCATGAGTCTGAAAATCCCCTTGTTTCCAGTAGGGATTCTAGTCTCCCCCACACACACCCGAGCATACGGTATAACCATAAAAAAATAAAACAGTAAACCTACCTTGTTTGATGTTTTCCCCTCTTGTTCTGCCGTGAATTTGGGTGCAGCCGAACTCCTACTCACCGACAGGTGCGAGAATGGAAGAGAACAAGAGGAGAGTCGTTGTTGGGAGGTGCTGTCGGAACAAGGGAAAGCGAAGGTGGCGACGATGTCACCGAAGCTCGCAAAGGGGAAAAGTTGCAGGGAGAATAAAGAGGATAGCGGCTCGGGTTGCCGGTAGGTTCGGGTGGCGGCGACGGGGTCAGTGGGGGATCAAGAAAAAGGGGTCATCGATGTCCCGCCGAAGGTCACAGAGAGAGTGAGGGGAAACGAGGGGGCGTGGGAGGGGAGATAGAGAGACAACGAGAGTGGGAGGAAGAGAGGAACAAGAGGGCCGTTATAGAAGGGTGCCCGAAAAGGGAGGGTCGTTACCCTCACCTGCGGCGGCTGCGCATCCCCCTCATTCTCCCTTCAACCAACGTTAGGGTTCTGAGTGAACCCTAACGCCCCTCTTTATCGGGCTTGCACAATGCCCCCGATACTTAGCATTTTTTTTTCTCATGCAACAACGGGTGCGGGTCTGGTTCAATCGAACCCCAACCCGTGACTCGTGACCCACCACAGCGGAGCCCAGGTTTTGGGCATGTCCGGATCCATCCGAGGATGCAGACCCGTTTTTAAATGTTTAACTTATTAAATATTTAAGATTTGAATATGACCCAATTTAAAATTACTTTGATCCAATCTCATTATTATGGATCTCCCATAACTCATTATGGATCCAAGGTCCATTGTGCTTCATAAAACCCTTTACTAATTCCGAATCTAGGGATCCAAAGTTTTGATCGCACTCTAATTTGGAACCATGCAACCAGATTAATATTGAAGTTCCGATGTCCGAGATCCAAATAAGGTAATTTAGGTCCAAACCTCTCCGGCGTAAGGTTTTGAGATCTAAATCTAAGGATCCAAGGTTTTCTTTATACTATGAATTGGAATCATGGATCCAAATTAATATTTATGGATCCAAGCCACAGATATTATGGGTTTCCAAGCAACGTATCCCAGATCCAAGTAGAATTTTTTATTGGACTCTTACCATATTTAAATCTCTAAAGTCCAGGATCCAAATGAAGTAGTGTGGATCCAAACATCGCATAGGCTACTACGGATCCCCATACGGTGTTATAAATCCGATATAGAAATATTCTTATTAAGAATCTAATTTAAACTTCGTTGATCCGCTTCATTCATCCTGAATCCAATATCAAATTTGATCCTGATAATGAGGATCCAATACGAGAGATCCAATCCATTTGACCAAAATCCATTATTAAATATCAAATTTAGTGATCCGACATCTAAGATCCAAATGGAATATCGAAAATCCAAACATGATATTATGAATCCGATATTGAAGATCCAAACAAAATATCCGATATCTGAATACAAATAACACATACAATAATAAAAATATTCTTGTACCAGTTCAAGGACATAAATTTTAAGTTAATTTATTGGATAAAATTCACGGGTATTACATCCTTTCCCCCTAAAAAGAATTTTGTTCTCGAAATTTGATTGCAAGATTCCCGTAAAGATCATAGTCTGAGAGAATTGGTATCGACAAGGATGCACGTATGTGTGCGAGCTCCCAACATATATCCCAACATATAAGGATCAAGACAACACACCATGAGTTTCTAAGAGAAATTTGGAGTTAAATTTTGGTCTCGACAAAATTCATACATGATTTCTTTGATGGCAAAAACATACTAAATCATGGGAAAGTCTTAACCTAAAACAGTTAGAGTGTATGTTCACTACTTCTTACTTGTTTAGTCACGGATGATAGACACGACCTGCTATTCCTTTAGCTTGATCTTGATTATTGAATAGAGTTTTCTTTATTTTATCATAATCACGTCGTTGTTTGTTGTCCTCGCTATTTCTAACATACTTCTTGTCCTGAATAACCTCCACGTATTCCTATTTCTCAAGGCCTTGCGTGGTTAGTTGTCTCCGATCGAGATCTCGCTCAAGGCGTAATTCTCTCACAGAATGACTCATCTATCCACAAAAGACATAACATAACATTGTATCAAGATCTAAAATCAATAATGATCTAATTCTGCTATAACTAAAGTCAAATATATTGATCTTTAACTGGTTATATCAATCAATCTCAGCAAATTCTCCCAATTTACCATAACTCCTTATTAATTAAAGATTAACAAGATCCATGTTGGATCACCTGGTCTGGAAAATACATGACCTCACAAGGAATTACTGCCCTAGAGGGTATACTTGGTCTTGGACAATACACTTCCTCACAAGAATTTACCGTCTTTCCGGCTGCCCATTCTTAGACAGTGTACTTCCTCACAGAGATCTACCACTCTAGCCGGATTACCTGATCTTGATTAGGGGTGGCAATTTCTGACACGACCCGCTAACCCGCCTCTTAGGCGGGTTCGGGTTGGGCTTAAGCCAACCCGTTTAATAAACGGGTCGACCCGTGTAACCCGTTTATTAAACAGGTCGGGTTCGGGTTGGGGGTATGCCAACCTGCCAACCCGGCTGACCCGTTTAATAAACGGGTTAGGCGGGTGGGTCAACCCGCCAACCCGTCTGCCCGACCCGTCAACCCGTCTGCCCGACCCGCCAACCCGTCTGCCCGACCCGTCAACCCGCTAACCCGACCCGCCAACCCGACCCGTCAACCCGACCCGCCAACCCGATCCGTCAACCCGCCAACCCGACCCGCGAACCTGAAAACCCGTTTACCCGACCCAACCCATTTATTAAATGGGTTGGCGGGTCGTGTCGGGTTACCCGTTTATTAAACGGGTCGGGTTCGTGTTTGCCACAGCTGACTCGTTTAATAAACGGGTCGGGTTCGGGTTGAGGTATGCTGACACGCCAACCCGCCAACCCGACCCGATTGCCACCCCTAATCTTGATCATATATACACTCACAGATAATCCCTTGGAGATAAGTCTTCAACAGATGTCAAAATAGTGATATATGCATCAATACACATAACCACTCTTAGGGTCGATAGCCACCAATATGGGCACAAGCTTACATATCGTCAATATGCATCACATCACTTCATATGGCACTAAAAATCATGAAATCCACCTTTCACCAATAAGGTTCCATGAACTATAGTTCACTATTGAACTTAAGCATATATCGCATGCTTTCAAAATTTCAGATCACGTGGCATTTCAATTATATCATACAGAAACATATTATCCTATGCATCGTATCATTGCCACCAAGAGTAATGCATTTTCCAAATCTAACATCGAAGCATGAACTCTATACAATGTGATCCTGTATATATCAAGAATCAACTAAACCTCAAGATACGTAACTTCTACGTAGTTCGAGTTATGCACACAGGATTCAAAACATATATGTATCTAAGACACACAAATCATTTCATGAGCATTGATAATTCTTACATCATATCTCATTCGATTATTTCGACGTGAAACACACACACATATCTACTAAGAAATTTAGTCAGATATCCATGATACACACATCAATCATGCAATGCAAGTATGCTAGATTCATTTAGACAATCATAATACAATCATCTATAATGAAACTATGTAGGCGTGATACATCATTCACCTAGTAGGTCGATACTAATGATTCGTAGGTGTGATAAGTCAACATCCTAAAAGTTAATCATTTGTAGGCGTGATGTGTCATTCACCTAATAGGTCAAAATTAATCATTTGTATGCGTAAATTCACCTATATGCTAATATGAGCATCACAATAAAAAGAAAAAGTAACATGACCAATAATAAAACAAAATAAATTATACTCACAGAGCGATTGCAGGGTATGGCACGACTGTGATCTTTGAAATATTGTTCCCAGACTTTGATACCATAACTGTAATGCCCCGAAATTTTTAATCCAATTTTTTAAGGATTTTTTTTTATAACAGCGGAAACAACTAATACTATAAGGTTAAGCATTCCGGAACATTACAGTGGCAAGCAAGCCAAATCTTTTATTTCATTTCATTATCAAATGAACAATAACATAAGAGTTTGTGAGCGACTGCGGGATGAGGCATCGGATCGAGATTTTGGATTTACTGTTCCCGGGATATTTCGCTTTCCTTTTTAATTATTAAAACATGTCATTAAACTCTGATGTTATTATTCATTTGATAATGAAATGAAATAAAAGATTTGGCTTGCTTGCCACTGTAATGTTCTGGAATGCTTAATCTTATAGTATTAGTTGTTTCTGCTGTTATAAAAAAAAAATCCTGAAAAATTTGGGTTAAAAATTTTGGGGCGTTACAGTTAACATTGTCATAATAATATCATTCATCATGCATGCAATATATCAACCTAAATATCAATCAAATAAGTAAAGCAATTACATAAATCAACCTAAATATCAATCAAATATGTAAAGCATAAAAGAACTAAATTACATATCAAAAGTATATCCTACAATGTATATGACAATGAAGTAATGGATCTTAATAATTTTCTTCTTCATCATCAAATGCATCACTAGAAGGAATACTGGGCTCAACTAAATCCATGTTTGTCATGTTGAAATCATGCTCTCCCTCAAAGTCACAGTCTTCTGGGTTTACATCCCAAAATTTGGATGTTCATTGTCTGTGTTACAAACCCAATTTGAAAATGTTAAATACAATACAAGTATATTTAAATGAAAAACTAAGAAATAATAAAAAAACTAAGAGAGTTTCATCATTAGTTCACGAAAGTAATCGAAGATTTGAATGAACATATACTAAATCCTCTGCACGCTTGCTGGTGAGTTTGTTTCTCTTCATGTTGTGGATTTGAGAATATGTGCTCCAATTTCTTTCACATCAAGATGAACTAGCAGGCTGCGATAGCAATCTTAATGCAAGACGTTGGAGGAGAGGTATTTCTGATCCAAATGTTGACCACCATGTGATATGATCTATATTATCCTCCTCTCTCGCGAATAATGTCGGTCCATATAATCTCGAAGATGAAAATTTTCCAAACTCTTGTGTGACTTGATGTAGAAAATATGCTTCTAGAAAAAGTCTTGTCATACACATATTTGTATGTCTTGAGAGCTCTGGGTCTAAATTTAGAGGGACACGACCAATACCACCTGCCCGCCACTTATTTGCATAATATTTTGGATTAAGAGAATGTGCCATGTAATGCAAAGGAGTGTTGCTCTTATCCCATCTTCTAACTAAAATTGAATGAATATGGTTAAAAAAATTGAATCATCCAATGCAGGATTTTTTCTTCATGCTTGAAAACTATAGCTTGTATTTTTTCAATCATATTATCCCACATTTCATAAACTCTGTGAAGCATGAGCTCATCCTTATCAACTTCTCTTAACATTTCCCAAATAGGTTGTGTAAATTGAAGAAAGTATACCACTCTGTCCCAAAACTCATCATCAAGAATAAATTTCTTAATTTCTTGAGCCTTGATATCATCATCAGCACGATAGAATGTTCAATTTTCATTAGTCACCATGTTAACCAAAGCATTCTTCACCTTTTTAATCCTCTTCACCATCACAATGATGGACGCAAAACGTGTTTCAACGACCTTCAACAATTTCAGGTCAGAATGCCTATTAAATATAGCATTAGCACGATGGTGGTTAACAACAAAATTCTTAATGCTTTTGACATTTCTTTTTAAATCTTCAATCTATGAACATAAAGCATATGCTTATGAATTTTCTTCTTCTTTGGGGTTGCATATAATCTTTAGAGCCAAATTTAAGTTGTGTGCTATACAGAGAATCCAAAAAATATAAGGATACTCACTCTCCAAACTCAACACTGCACTTTTACAAACTGGAGCGTTGTCTGTAATGATTTGTACCACTTTCTGATCACCCACTTCTTTTATGACTCCTATAAACAACCTCTTCAAATACTCTGCATTTTTATATTCTCCAGATGCATCAATTGCTTTTAAGAATATTGGGTCACTAAGCGAACAAACAATGAAATTGATCAGTGGACACCTTTGAATATCTGTTCATCCATCAGAAACAATAGAAACTTTATTTTGCTCCCATGAATATTTTTTAATCTCCAACAACCTCTCCACATTTGCCCTCTCTTCTGCAAGAAGTGTGGTTCGTATTTTTTCTGAGCTTGGAGGCACATAGTCACTCAAATTATAATTTGCCAAAG
The DNA here is from genome assembly GCF_984573655.1 of Nuphar pumila. Taxonomy (NCBI): domain Eukaryota; kingdom Viridiplantae; phylum Streptophyta; class Magnoliopsida; order Nymphaeales; family Nymphaeaceae; genus Nuphar; species Nuphar pumila. The sequence goes on along the minus strand of NC_143253.1, from coordinate 113,983,263 downwards.
ATGTTACTAAATCCTTCCAATAAGGATTTTTAGCCGCATTAAATGGGAGTGAACTAGAATAAAAATACCTCCCTACTTTTCTATCTATATCCTCCCTTTCATATGTATTGAATGATGCTTGTCTCGTTCCTCTACCTCCTACATTGAGTTTTCTTTTTTTTTCAGCATCTTCTTGGTGGCTTCCAAATGGCACACTAATTACACAAGAATCACTCATTGTCTTTCTCTTCTCATATTCTTCTTGTATTTTCTAGTATTGTCTTCGCATTGCCTCATCAACTTTTCTGCATCCTAAAATGCCATGTCATGGTATCTTCAACAAATGAGCCTTCACTCTTGTGTAAGACCCAACAAAAACTCTTTCACAGAACTTGCATCGAAATCTCTTGTTTCCACCACCTCCTTCTCCAGTTTTTGCAAGCTTATCTACATGTACCCATAGTGGCCCTATATCATCACTCCCACTATAACTATCAACAAAACTAGCATCAAAACTCACATATGGGGATGAAGATGACGTAAGTTCTTTCCCTTTATCCGTCATTTTTGTCCTGAAAACAAAAAAAAAATTATATTAAAATCAATTATGCAGACAATCAAGATTTATAATATCGAGTCCAATGATGAGTTATGAAGCCTGATTCAGAGTTTTTGCCCTTAATGGGGAGTTCAAGGGCTCTCCCCCCCCCCCCCCCCCCCGACGCGGGTCCCGCTGAGCGTTCACCAGGCGGGGGTCCAGAGGGGCCGCCCCTGGCGGGGGGTCGTAGGAGGGCAACGCCCCCCAAAAGGATTTTTTTCTTGGGAGGGGCTCAACCCCTCCCCTGACCCCTCCCCTGAAATCAAAGGGAGCTGGGTGGGGGGCTCGGCCCCTCCCTTGCCGAAAACAGGGAGGGGCTCGACCCCTCCCCTGAAATCAGAGGGAGCAAGGTGGGGGGCTCGACCCCTCCCCTGTCGAAAACAGGGAGGGGCTCAGCCCCTCCCCTGAAATCAGAGGGAGCAGGGTGGGGGGCTCAGCCCCTCCACTGTCGAAAACAGAGAGAGGCTCAGCCCCTCCCCTACCGAAAATAGAGGGAGCAGGGTGGGGGGCTCGGCCCCTCCCCTGCCGACCCAACAAGAGTGAGAGGGAGCAGGGGGGGCTCGGCCCCTCCCCTGCCGACCCAACAAGAGAGCGAGAGAGTACCTGCGACGAGGGAGAGGAGGAGGTGGCGTTGGGCTCCCCTGCGAGACGTCAGGAGGAGAGGAGGCGAGCGAGAGAGCGGAGCTGCGCGGGAGAGGAGAGGAGAGGATTAGGGCAAATTTTTTTTACCCTAATCCTCTTTCGCAACCCCTTTTAATCGGGCATCAATTTTTTTTTTACGTTAAACATTGGACAAAAACGACCCTGGGTGCATTGACCACACCCAGGGTCATGTTGACCACACCGAGTGCCACACAGACACCCGCGTCACGTCGATGCGGGTGCGGCACCTGCTTTGCTGAGTCCTTGTGACTTAGTAAATAGGTAATACCCAATAGGGGTATTTTGGTCTTTTCAATTTACGTAATAGGTTGTGCCCATTAGGGGCACTTTAGTCTTTATGTATATTTATTTATTTATTTATTTTTAGTTTTGTACTTTTGTTTTAGCATTAGGGGCTTTTGGTCATAGACTATTAGAGCTATTGGGAACATCCCAACGGCTCTATGAGCCCTCTAATGCCTAATGCCTAATGCCTATATAAAGGGGCTTTCTCCCTTTCTTGTGTTATGCCTATCTCAAGCATTCTCCTCATCAATATATTTATATTTTTTTTGTATTCTTCTTGCCCATAAGTGACATCTATTTGTTCACCTTCACATTTCATTACATGGTATCAGAGCCTTCGAGCTCTTAAGTTGTATTTAGTGTGATTGATCACATGGTGGTTCATGAGTTTGAGAGATAGTTGCTTCGAGAAGTGCGCCATCAACATCATTCATCTTCTTTCTCTTATTCTTCTTTCTTCTCCAAGGTCGACAAAGAAATTGTGATGGTTGTTCCCATCAAATTTGATGGGAACTATAATATGTGGGCCACTGCGGTGAAGAGGATTCTTCTTGGAAAGGACTTATGGCAATATGTTGATGGTTCTACACCGAAACCTCAACCTATTCCCACCAAGTCTATTGTGGGAGAAGATTGTGCGATTAAGGAACCCTTAAAGGGATCGAGAGATAAAAAGCTCCCTTGGATTACAAAATGGCCTAGAAAGAATAAGAAGTTATACATGCCAGGGTTCTTTCCCTTTTCATGGAGAGTATGTGTAAAGAACCATATGCCAACATTCTTGAATTCGAAAGAGCCGATGAAGCATGGGTCTTCATCAAGCAAACTTACATACAAAAGGATGTTGCTCACAAATGAGATTTATGTGATATAAGGGGATAAGAATGTTAGAGAGTATTATATAACTCTCAAAACACTATGAGACCAAATGGATAAAATGGAGCTTATATGGACTACCCCCTATGTCACATGGGTGCGGGGATTAAGCACTTCCAAAAAACCCGGGTGCGGGGGTGCGGCAGGGGCAAAAATGTAATATATATATATATATATATAGAGAGAGAGAGAGAGAGAGAGAGAAGGGGGTCCGGGGGTTCCCCCGGCGTGGGTCAGGGGTCCAGTTTTTTTTTGCTGGTGTGTTTGTTTGAAGACTTGTTATCCACGTTCTGCTTGTTGTGTACTTTGGCACAATGGGACAAAATTGATGAACCAAAAGGATTGGCAATCTGATCGACCCAGCCTGCTGCGTTCTGCTGACTGTCATGATTCAATCATGTCTGAAACTCCCTGGTCTTCACGAAAAAAAATATAAGTGAAAGGTTTGATGTGGTTTGTTGGAGAGAGAGTCTTCACGAGGCCTACGGTTCCACTGCCACGCCACTGCCTAGGGTTCTTCAAATTTCATTTTATATACAGTTGCACACAGATGACAGCTAAAAGAAATTTATTGGATTTGACATGTGGAAGAGAGAGGTCTACACAAGGCTACGGCTAGAGCACCCATCTCGTCAGGAGAAAAGTGAATACTAATAGCCACCAAGGCAATCACCACCATTATCATTTATTATGGAGAGAGAAAATCCTGACGAAGAAGGATCTGGATGGTTGAAGGATAAAGACTTCAAAAGGCTCTTGAATTTTGGTTTTGATTTTTGAGGAAGATGGATCATCAATTCCAAGTTAACAGTATGTTTTTCAACGCTGCGAATTAATTGTTTGGAGGCAGGAATAGCATGGGATGCAGTGTTGTTAAAAACGCGCCTCAAGGCGCAAAAAGCGCGCCTCGCCTTAAGGCGAGGGGCGTTATGCCTTGAGGCGCACATGTGAAGCGCAAAACCCTCAAGGCGTGCGCCTCATAGGCCTTGAGGCGCACGCCTCAAGGCGAGGCGCGCCTCAGGATGAGGCGTACACGCCTCGAAGCATTTGGTCAAATGAGGGTCAAAACCCTCATTCGACCAAATATTAGAGCTTAAATGAAGCGCCCCCAACCCTAATTAGGGTCGGGGGGCCTTTATTTTTTTATGCTCGTTTTTTCTCTCTGCTTTTTTTGCTCACAGCCGTCTCTCTCTCTCTCAGCTCTCACAGCAGCCTCTATCTCTCAGCTCTCAAAGCAGTAGTCTCTCGTGGTGGAGCCTCCAAATAGGTATGCTCTCTCTCGTCTTTGATTTTTTTCTCACTTAGTCTCTTTCTCCCTTATTTTTTCTCACGCAGCCTCTCTCTCTATTTTTTTTCTCACACAGTCGCTCTCTCTCTCACAACAGTCTCTCTCTCTCTCTCATGTGCATCAGCAATTGTATACCGTTCTGTTTTATGCACTTTGACTTCATAGTATGCTAGAATGCACGTCATCCCACTAAAACAGGGCAGGTAGCAGAAGCACTCACTCAACAATCTCATGTGCATCAGCAATTGTATACCGTTCTGAAAGAGAATAGGCACCCATCCATAGTTTTGGGTATGATGGAATCTCAATCGGGAATGATTGTGTATCGACAATATGCCAATGCAATACATTCTACAAAAAAAGAACAACTCATGTTGCACTGTGATAGCACAAAGAGAAAACTACTGTAAGCAGTGCAATTGATTCTTGGATTATTAAGTTATGAACAAACTACTGTATATCTCCAACATAATGACATAGGCTGCAACGAACTTAACATAGACTGAAACAATCTTGACATGTACCTATTTTGAAGTGTATCAGCAAGTAGCTGCTCATGTATATTTCAATAAAATTCTTTAAATTTTTTTTTGAAATTGCTTTGATATTTTGTTTTTTCAAAGTTCTACATTTATGCACTAAGCCTAATGACAGTTTTGAATTTCTGTATTAAGCACATTGACAGAAAGTGATCTATGTGTTAAGTTCTAGGGCAGTTTTGATTCTTTTTAGAAAAGAATAATTCGTTTGTTTTTTGTCCACAAGGATGCTAACTGATATTCTATGCTGCAGTTCATGAGCAGATGTACGATGTTTATCGTTTTTTAAATTTTTATATTTTTTACATGTTAATCTCATATTTTTTTCAGTATTTATTTGAGATTTTTTATTTCGTGTTGGTTGTTGCTTCATCAATAAAGATTTGTTTATTTATTTATAATTTTAGATATTTTTTATAGTTTAAAAAAAACTTTGAGGCTTAAGCTTTATGCCTCGCCTAAGATTTTGGTGGAGCGCCTTGCTACGCCTCAACGCTTTTCACAACACTGATTGGGAGTTATATGAAAAGAGACACTGAAACCCAAGAGCCAAGAAATCTTATCGGGAGGTGAAGAGGAAACCATGACACCCGTGATGGAAGATAATGATCCTTTGAATAGTGGTTGTAGGGCCTCCACTAATTGGGACAAAATTATGGTTCTAATGTATTTGGAATCTCTATTGGTTATATTTTTGTCCCCTTCAAGAGGCAAGAACGAGAGAGAGATAAGAGATGAGAGGCAGAGGAGAGTGAGAGAAACGGACTCGAGGTCCCCCTTTGTAGGGAAAAGCCTGAGAAGAGAGGAGCTCTCCTCCGGCGGCTGCGCTCTGCCCCTCCCTCTTTCCATTACTTGGGCGTGTGTTAGGGTTCTGAACCCTAACGCACCCTCTTATCGGGCAGCCTGTATCGGGCCATACGTTTTTTTTTTCCTACGGGGCGCGGCCCGGGTCAGGACTCGAAACTTGGAAGCCCCTTTGAGTTGGATCCATGCCACCCCTTGTGATGTGGATCCTCGAGTTCATTGTGTATATATCTTTATTATATGCACGTTTATATATGGATCCGGGATCCGAAATACGAATCCCAGGCCCAATTCAGAATATATATATATGCTTTTACGGTAAAATTTAAGTAAATAATAGTAAAAAAATGAGGTTATTACACATATCTTTAGAAGAATCCCAACCTAGAAAATCAAATTGTATCTCTGGTGTTCCAAGTAGATTTGTACCATATGATTCTTTCTCTCTAAACTTTAGAACATGTTTAATAACTCTTCACTCTTATTATGAACCATCTCATTTTAATGATGCCAAACAATACCCTCATTGGAATGAAACAATGAAATTTGAACTTAATGCTCTTAAGAAAGTCAACACATGAGAAATAGTTGATCCACACTTAGGAAAGAAACCTATAGGATATAGATGGGTGTTTAAAGTTAAAACCAAAAGTGATGGATCATTAGAAAGATATAAAACAAGGTTAGTTGCCAAAGGGTATGCTCAAGAATATGAAATAGATTATGAGGAAACTTGTCCCAGTAGCATGAATGACAAGTGTCCATGCTCTCATTGCCATTGTGTCTATTAAAAAATAGTTTATTTTTCAATTAGATGTTAAAAATGCCTTTTTGAATGGAGGGTTTGGTGAGAAAATCTACATGGAACCTCCTCCATGAATGAATTTAAATAAAAAAGTTTTAAAACCTAAAAAGGCCTTGTATGGTCTTAAACAAGCTCCTAAGGCGTAGTATGACAAATTTAGTAATGTTTTGATTAATTTAGGATTTATCTCTTATTATACTGACACTGCTCTCTTTGTTAAGAAAACATATACTATAATTGTGATTCTTCTTCTATATGTTGATGATATGTTACTGAAATTAAATCAATCTTAAAGAAAACTTTTGATATGTCTCACTTGAGTTTCTTGAGATATTTTTTAGGAATTGAAGTTGCCTAGTCCCCTAGAGGATATATTCTCTCTCAAATGAAATTAACTACTGACATATGTGTTAAGTCAGAAGTTTCAGATTAAAAGAAGGTGGAGACTCCTGAAGTCATAAATGCTAAATTAAGACTCAAAGATTGTAAAACCCAGTTTTAACAAAAAAAAAATTGGACCCAGGTCGGGTCCAGACCCGACCCGAATCCAACTCGTGTCCAGCCCCTCGAAAAGGGTTTTCGAAGGGGCTGGCAGCCCACGGAAGGGGGGGGGGGGGGGGGGGATCTCCGGCGACACAGGGGGCGGGCCCTGTGTGCGCCCCCTGCTTATAAAAAGGCGAGAGGGGAGGGCTTACGAGCCTCCCCCGATCCCCCGACTCTCTCTCTCATATCTCATCTCTCCCCTCTGTCTCTGCTCTCTCTCCCCCCGACTCCATCTCTCTCTCTCTCTCATTGCTGACGTCGGCCAGCCCCTCTTCACGGTAACCACTCGTCGGCGAGCCCTCCTTCACGGCGATCACCGCCCCGGCGACCTCTCACTCCCTCCAGCAGCCCAGGTAACCCCCCTCCCTCTCACTGTCTCCTCTCCCGATAGCGGCAGGCAGGGGCCAAAGGCCCTTGCGACTCTCTCTCCCTCTGTTTACCTTTCGGCAGGGGGCCATCGGCCCCTGCCCCTCTTCTTTTCAAAATTCCAGCAAAGGCCGATGGCCACTGCCTTTTTTTTATTATGAACGACAGGGGCCATTGGCCCCTGCCTCCTCTTGGAAGCCGCAGGGGGCCTTTGGCCCCTGCGCTCCCTCTCTCTGCTCGTCTCCATGGCAGGGGCCATCGGCCCCTGCCCCTTTCTTTTAAAACCTGGCAGGAGCCGAAGACTCCTGCCCCTCCTTTCTTTAAAACCCAGCAAGGGTCTCCTAAAGCCCTTGCCCCTCTTCTTGAAGACCCAGCAGGGGCCGATAGCCCTGCCCCTCTCTAAACCGACAGGGGCCTCCCATTTCCCGTCGAGCAAAACTCGACAGGGGCCATTTGGCCCCTGCCTCATCTCCCGAGGGCCGCAGATGGGCATTTGGCCCCTGCGACCCCGTCTCTCTCTCATTTTTCCTTCCGACGGGCCAACGGAAGGGGGTGGAAAGCCCCCCTTCCATTCGAGGTAGGAGAAGTCGAGCCTCCTCTCTACCTTTGCTCGTTTTTATGCCTTCTAAAAGTCATATTTTTGCAGTTTACGCAACGGAGCCCGTTCGCACCCCGCGAGCTAAACCAACGATCACCTACGCTCGTAGACGACTTCTTCCTCGCAATACCCCAAGGTAGGAGAAGTTGCACAATGACTTAAATAATTAAATCAACCTTAAATAATTAAAGGTTGAAAGGACTTAATTACATATCTATATACATATACGTCTATAAGTACGCTTTTAATTCAAGGACACGGTTTCGCGATCCTTGTCCTTTGCTTTCGCATTTCCTGTTCTGTTTGCCGTCGCGCTTTGCGCCCAGGCTTTTGCTTTCGTATTTACTACTTATTGCCTTTTGATTCAAGGACGCGGTTTCGCGATCCTTGTCCTTTGCTTTCGCATTTTCTGTTTTTGTTGCCGTCGCGCTTTGCGCCCAGGCTTTTGCTTTCGTATTTACTACTTACTGTCTTTTAATTCAAGGACGCGGTTTCGCGATCCTTGTCCTTTGCTTTCGCATTTCCTGTTTCTGTTTGCCGTCGCGCTTCGCGCCCAGGCTCTTGCTTTTCGCATTATTGTCTTTCGTTTTTGCCTTGCCATCGACTCAGCGTATTCGGGAGGAATACCTATTCCACTTTTTTTTACCCGATATGTTTTGGGAAAACCCTTGATATGGGGCAAGATCAAGTTGTTGGGTGATGGGTTCTTTTGCGAAACCCATTTACCAAAACCAGTGATGTGACTTGCATAGCACCTAGACACTGCGTCATCGGATGTCAGATTCGAGAAAATCACATGTCATATGTGGGCAAGTTGTGGGTCGTTTCGAAAGATTTAAAATGTTAAAATAGCTTTTTAAAACATTATATCTTTGCGAAACACACTTCCAAGGCTCCTATTAAGGACCTATATCCCTTTTCTCGTAGTGTACTCTTAAACATACGAGGCATGTTAGTACTACGACGATTGGATGAGATGGTCTTATGACCTCGATTAGTGCTTGTGCACGTTGTTGAAAACACATATTAAAAAGAATGAGATCGCCTTCATAGGCAAGATGCTTGTTTTGGTCTAATGGACCAGAGTATGAAGAATGAGGCAACGGCTAAGAAACTCTGTCGCGCTCGATTCAACCTGGCTTCGTCAAGAGAGAGAACGAAGGGTACTAACTCCGATGGACAGACCATTTATGGCTTTTTCGGGCGAAAGACCCCTCTTCCCCAGCCATCGGAGGTTAGGGGGAATAGGGGCTACATAAGTTAGCCTAACACTTCTGCAGAAGTTGGATGCATCTCTATTAGGCTTTGGGGACTTACTCTCTCGACCATCGGTCGTCTCCATAAAAATAGGATTCAGTCAAACAACCGAGGTATCTTAAAATACTTAACATAATGAACACTCGGCTTGGACTCGGCTGTTTCGACTCACGTGCCATGTATGTACCCGCATGGCCGGTTAACAAGTAATAACTAAATTGAGCATGCTCACTTTTCAGTTTGTTGCACTTAGCTTGTTTCTCCAGTTTATTTGTTTAGTTTGCTCGTTACTACCTGCTGCATAAATTATTCATGCCTAATTTAGTTCTTTCTATTTTTGTTCTCACCTACTAGTTTTTCGCAAAACTAACCCATTTCATGGGTACAGGTGACGAATAGGTGCATCACAGGCGATGACGCGACTGCGAGATGACTTCAGGATCCACTGTTTCTGCTCGTAGTTTTTGTCCTGGACATTTTGTTTTTGTTACAGTTTCTCTGGAAGAAATCCAAATTTTGTACAAACCTGACACTCTCTTTTAATAGAAGAAATGGTTTTCTAAATATTATTGCAGATCCTCCATGGTAAATCTTTGTTCTCTCGCTAACGTGCCCAAAGTTGTCAAACTTGTCCTTTCTCTTTTAAAGAAATCGTTTTCGTTGATTTTAAAAATAAACTCTGTAAAGAAAAGGAATTTTTCAACTATTTCAAGCAAATTATAAAGTTCGAAATTTTGGGGCGTTACAAAGATGCTGCACTGCTTGAAGATCTTACTCCATATCATCAATTAATTGGATCTATCACTTATCTCTCCATCACCCGACCTGATATTGCTTATATTGTTCATGCGGCCAGTCAGTTTCAGCATGCACCTACCACTGCGCACATGACAACAATAATGAGGATTGTGCGATACATTAAAAACACCATTTCGAAAGGGCTTTTTTTATTCTCTTCCTCGTCTTTTGATTTAATTATTTTTTGTATTTTTTTAGGGGATTCGTTGATTTCTTGGAGGTGTAAGAAACAACAAAAGATATCTTTATCTTCAACCGAAGCCGAACATCGTGCTATGGTTACAACGACAATGGAAATAGTGTGGCTTAAAAATCTTCTCAATGATAGGGGTATCATTATCTTATCACCATCGAAGATGTGCTGTGACAATAAGAGTGCAATTTATATTACAAGCAATCACACTTTCCATGAGCGCACCAAGCATATTGAGATGGATTGCCATTACGTCTGTGATAAATATCTAAAGAGAAATATCACATTGCCGTATGTCACCTCAGAATATCAGTTGGCCGATTTTTTCAACAAAGCTCTTCATGTTCCTTGTTTTCTCTTTCTCCTTAGCAAACTTTTGGTTCTTTCCCCATAAAGTTTGAGGGGGAGTGTTTATATATATATATATATATATATATATATGTTTTATTATTATTGCCTGATAGGGGCATTTTTGTCTTTTTACATGTATTAAATAGTTGTTTCTTAAAAACAACTATTTTCTCTTTTCTTATTTTTTTACTTTTTATTTTTTTACTTTTTATTTTTTCACTTTTTGCACATTGGGCCCCCCCTTTCCATAGAGTCGTTGGGGCCCCAACGATCATAATTATGACCATTGAGAGCTCCCCAACGTCTCTATGAAAAGGGGGAGCCCCCAATGGCTCCCTCTCTTGTTGTGTATATAAATAGGGGTGTATCCCCTACATGTAACTAATTCCTTCTCACATTTTCAATAATATTTACTTTTGTTAGCCTTTTGGCATTATCCGTTTGTGGATTTGTGTGTGCACTTAAAGTGCTTGTTTACTCTCTTTGTATTTGTCCATTATTGGACTTGTAAGTGTTCTACACTTTGTTATTTGTAATTCTGCTTACTTCATTACAGAGCCTTGGGAATGTTGATTGCACATGCATCTTTCAAAGGAAAGGAGCCTTGGGAATTACCCTTCCCACTGGGGCGGAAAATGAATCGATGCCTCGATGTGATACAAACCCAATTAGATAACCAGAAATATGAAAAAGACAAAAGATTTCCAAAACCATAGACAAAGAAAGCAAAAAAGCCTAAAAGAAACAAAACATCAAAAAATAGAAGATGAGCATATCATGAAGAAACTCCTGGTCTAATCAAGTTTCATCAATAAAAACTGCTTATGTAGTGGGTCATAGGCTTAAGCTTTGAAGTATACATAACAGAAAGATCCTCTCTCTGGCTCTCAGACAAACATGACAACAATGGTTTGACATGATTGTCTTTGGAGTCTACAGATGTGCAGATATCATGCATATGGGACTAAGATTCTTGCTTGAGGGAAGAACATTTAAATATAAACAAGAGAATTGTGAAGGGCAGTTTAGGAAAAACCTTATACATGATCAACATAATGCATCTCTAATGTCTAAATGCAATATTCCTATGCAACATAGATACGGCCATGTGCACACACTTGATATGGATATGAGAGATGAATACACAATTTTTTTTAAAACTAGGACAAAAGCACATGGATTTTTATTTCTTAATTGATAAAAATATATTTTGATATTTTAACAAGTAAAATTATATTTATTATTGAAAATTTCTTAAAATTAAAATAATGTTGGACATGTACACCTGGCATATCGTGTATCACATGTCTATTGAACAAGAATTCTAGGAAAAACTGAAAATGTTGCTGACCTTTCAAAGCCACAGCATTCGATGAGAGAACAAATATGTCAATGATATATATCACAGACACTGGAAAGTGCCAAACCTGAAAATGCATTGCAGATATTAGACTCCATGACTAGTTGCACATATCATGGTGGTACCATGAGAAGGAAATCAACAGAAAAGTGCAGGAAGTTCTTATAGAGTTCTAGACAAAATGTTATATGCATGCACAAATCCAGTGGTTCCACTTGAACATGAATCTTTTACCATCATGGCTATCAGGGTCATCTTGAAGTAGCTTGAAACAAGGGTCGCCAACAGAACCTCATTAAATCTGAACCACCAATCAAAAGAAAATCAATAGAATGTTAAACATGACAAAGGCCATAGAACCACTCATTTTTGTCTTTTTAATTCATATTTTGACAGGGTTCTTTCCTTTTTCATTTCATCTCATTTCACTTTTCTTATACCTTCTTGTCTTATGTTATCTTTGCACTTTTTCTTTTTTTACTATTGCTTTTAAATTGAAAATGCACCCACTTTTTTATGTTGTGATATCTAATCCTATCATTTACTATCTTATCATAGTGAAAGAGGACTTCAGTTCTGAAGATGTCCTCTATTAGAAAGGAAAGAAAGTAACAATGATGGTATCCTTAGATGTTTCCAAAATGCTCACTTTTGGAAGAGGACTATGTCAACTGACCAACATAAAGGACAGGAAAATATGTCTCAGCTTCCACAATGCAAGTTTTAGAAGAGGACCATGTACTGAAAGGGAAAAAAAAAACTTTCCAACAGAAAGGCCAAGAAAATATGCCTCAGATCTACATAAGAATTTGAACATAAAGGATTTGAAATTGAATTTGCTACAGCTATGAAGATTATTCTTTTTACTTTCTTTCAAAAAAACGATATGAAGATAATTCCATTTCTTGCATGCCAAAGGATGCTGGCATCAAGTTAAGAACGTTACACGAGATGGCATCACACATGGTAATAAACATGATCACAACATACTGACGGTGAAAGATAGTGTCACATCTTTTCACAAAGATAGAGGACAAATCCATACTAGTGAGAAGAATCATTGCAAACAATCAAGTTTTCAAATAACTTGATACTTCAAATACTCAAGACACAAAATAAATGCACAGTGTTTATAAACTTTACACCACAAAAGAAGTGCAATAAATGCACAGTGTTTATAAGCTTTACACTACAAAAGAAGTGCAATAAATGCACAATGTTTATAAGCTTAAGGAGACAACTCCTTACTGTAATACATTCTTACAATGGGCTCACATAGCCCTTATTTATAAGCATACTTAAAGAGTCGTTGGGCTCTTCCCAACAGCTCTTATTAGAGATGTTGGGAATCAGCCCAACGTCTTTCTTTTTAAAACTGTGTACTGACTGTTGTACACTGTACACAGTCAGCCACTGACTGTACAGAAATATTACATAAAAAAACAAAAATAAGAAATGAAAAAATTACAAAAATAAGAAAAAATAAAAAGGAGGAATTACAATCATATTCAAAAACATGAATATGCATAAAATATAGAAATGACTAAAATACCCCTACAACTAATACATTGTCTTATGAATTACAATTTAACACCCCCCCTCAAACTTAGGGCAAGATGACCGAAAGTTTGCCAAGGAGGAAATTGAACCGCGGAGCACACAAGGCTTTGGTGAAGAAATTTGCCAACTGATATTTTGAAGTTACATATGGAAGATCTATAACTCCTTTCAGATACGCTTTTCGAACATAGTGACAGTCCATCTCAATGTGTTTAGTCCTCTCATAAAAAGTATGATTTTTGACAATGTATATTGCACTCTTGTTATCACAGCATAGCTTGGTGGGCCCTTCTATTGAGTGTTAAATTATGTAAATAAACCATGTAATCTAATATATATATATATTTTTTATATATAAAGTAATATATATACATATATATAATATATGTATATGTATCTACTTATTATATATATAATATATATTCCTATTGTTAGCCGTAGGGGTAGTTTAGTCATTTTACGCATATTCTTTTTCGTGAATATGCTTGTAATTTCCTTTTGTATTTTCTTTTTTTATTTTCTTTAAATTATTTCTTTCTTTTCAATCATGTAGTGTAGTTACCTTAGGAGGGGGCCAACACACTAGTCGGTGGACCCCTTCAATGGTCACATTTGTGACCGTTGGAGGGGCTCCAATGACTATGTGGAGCCCCTTCCAAGGCCTCCTAATGCCCTATAAATATGGGCCTTCTCCTTTGTATTTGTTAAGGCTTTGGGACTATAGCCCAAGCTTGTTTTTTAATGTTTATGACTCTTGTGTATGCATTTGTGAGTTTTGTATTGTGCTTTTATGCACAAGTGTTTCAAGTGTTCTTATTGTGCGTGTATGCACGTATTTATTTTCAAGAATATTGTAATCTTGATCTTAGTATCTTGTTGAAGATACTTTCACATGGTATCAGAGCCTCGTTGAAGAAGGAGGATCGTGCGTTTCTTCATTTTTGAGTGCCTCAAAAAACATGCCTTCAAGCTATTGGAGTTTGAAGTAGATCATCTTCTTCGAGCGATATTTTAGAAGCCTCTTTTGTCAAGAAAGACTTGAAAATCTTTTGAGGTCCGTGTTATTTTTTAACTTCTATCCTCTCTAATGGGCGAAAAAGACTCCCACTTCTCCCTTGGGTTTAAGCTTAATGGTTCAAACTATCATGTTTGGACCGGTAATATGGAAGCCCATATTAAAGAAAAGGGGCTTTGGGGTATGTTCAAGGTTCGATACCGGAACCCGAACCCAAAATTACAATCATTGAAAAAAGGGGACATTAAGATTCTTGAAGGGGAAGAAAGACAAAGGGCTCTTGAAGATTATTCAAGAAAGCATGATGAATGGGAGAGAAGAACTTCAAGATCATGTCTTGGATTTTTCATCCGTTGAAACTAAGATAAACGCCAACATCATTAAGTTCAAAAAAGCTTCCGAAGTTTAGTTATATCTTGAGAAAATGTATACTTCAAGAGATTTGTCACACAAATGCTATCTCCAAAAGAGGGCATTGACCCTCCAACAAAATGGGATGACTATTCAGGAATACTTTGCCGAATTATCTTCCATTTGGGACGAGCTAGCTATGCTTGAACCAAAATGGAGTGGAGAAGCGATCGAATTAAGACACAAACAACTAGAGGAAGATCGGTTTTTCAATTTTCTGAATAGACTTAGACCCAAATTTGAATAAATTCGGTCCTCTCTTCTCTCCGCCTTCACATCTTCCTCAATTGAAGATGTAATCACTAAGCTAAGTGGAGAGGAGACCCGTATGAGGATTATGTTAATATATATATATATATATATATATATATATATACTTATATATATATATACATCCGTATATATATAAGTATATGTATATACATATATGTATATATATATTATTTCTCATTTAGATAAATACCCGATAGGGGTATTCTTGTAAAACCACTTATGTATTTTTCTCTTTTTTATTTTTTCTCTTTTTCCCTTTTTCCTTTTCTTTTTTTCCTTTATTTTTCCTTTTTTGAAATGACCACAAGGGGGCCCCACACTTGTAGTCGTTGGGGCCCCAACGGTCAGATTTCTGACCGTTGGGGCTCCCAACGACTACAAGGGAGCCCCCCCCTTGTGGTTCCTTTAGTGCTTCCCTCCTCTATAAATAGAGGAGGTCTTCCCCTCTTAAATGTATGGGTTTATACCCCTCTCTCTTCTCTTCTTCAATAATATCCAACTTATGACTTTAAGTCATTTCCATATTTGAGAGTTTTTGTGTGTGCACATTTGGTGTTTGTGTTCTTGGCTTTAGTGGTCACTCTTTAAGAGTGACATTTGCTCTATTGGTGCTTCCGCCTCTTTTCATTACATGGTATCAGAGCTCGGTTGGTGATTGGGCTTCACTTTTATCATCTTGGAACGCGTGCCTCTCAAAGTTTTTTGAAGAAGAGAAGAATAGTTGGTGCCGATGGAACGTGACTCTAAAGTGGAGCTTTCTTTTAAGCTAAATGGGTCCAACTACCTCATGTGGGCCTCCGCGATGGAAAATCACCTAAGAGGTAAGAAACTTTGGGGTTTTGTTATGGGAACTACTCCCGAACCCTCTCTTGTTCTCACCAAAATGGAAAACGAGATTGAGAAGGCTTTAGATGGCGATGAGCGCATCAAAGCCATTAATGAACATCAATCCAAAATTGAGGATTGGGAAAGTAACCATGCCAAAATTTTGGCATGGTTCATGAACAATGTAGATCTTAAAAATTGTGCTAATATTGCCAAATTTAGAAGGGCCAATGAGGCTTGGTTTTTCCTTAAGGGTATGTATACCCAAAAGGATCTTGCTCGACAATTTTTTTGTCAAGAGAAAATCCGTTCTACCAAACAAATGGACATGAGTGTCCGGGACTATTTTAGCTCTCTAACCCCCCTTTGGGATGAGCTTGCTCTTCTTGAGCCTAAGTGGGTTGCTCCTCAAGATATTGAGCCAAGAAGGGAACAAATTGAAAAGGAGCACTTTTTTCAATTCCTTCATGGTCTTCGCCCGGAATTTGAACAAGTAAGGGCATCTCTTCTCCATAGAAGCAAAGCCCTACCTATTGAAGACGCCCTTGCCGAGATATGTCAAGAAGAAACTCGGCTTGGTTTGAGCATTAAGAGTGATGATGTTTTGGCCGTTACTAGGCCCGGATCTAATGTTAAAGCATATAGACCTCCCCACTTTAACAAAAATAACTATGGACCTAGAAAGGGGATTATATGCCATTATTGTAATGAACCGGGGCACATAAGACCGGTTTGCCCAAAGCTTAAAGGAAAAGTTGCCGCCGTTGGAGAAGATTCTCCAAAGAAGGAAGATTGCACAAAAGAAGGAGATATCAAAGAAACTCTAAATCACATCTCCGAAGCTCTCCAACATCTACTCAAGGCTTCTCCTTCAACATCCGGGGCCGCCATTGCCTACTCTTCATCTCCTCCAGGTATGTGGATTCTAGATTCCGGTGCTTCTTTTCATATGATATCTCATAAAAATTCTCTTTCAAACGTTTTTTCCGAACCTATATCTTCTTGTGTTTCAACCGCCGATGGTACATCATTAAAAATTGAAAGTATTGGATCTCTTAATTTTAAAAACTTTTTTGTTCCTAAAGTAAGAATCGTTCCTAAAATAAATTTAAACCTTTTTTCCGTATCTCAAATTACCAATCATGGATGCCAAGTCTCTTTCTCACCCAAGGATTGCACCGTGCAGGATCTCCAGTCAGGGAAGCTGATTGGGCAAGGCCATAGAAGGGGTGACCTCTATTTTATGGACTTTTTGACTCTTCCATCTAAGTCATCTTGCAATCTTGTAAAAAACAAAAGTATTGGAATTTGGCATGAGAGACTTGGCCATCCAAATTTTGTAAAAATGTCTCTTTTTTCGTTTTTGAACAATACTTGTAAAGACAATCACATGACTTGTAAAGATTGCATTTTTGGGAAATCTAAAGCTATTCCATTTCCTCAAAGAAGTTACTTTACCACTCGGCCATTTGAACTTATTCATTCCGATGTGTGGGGACCTTCCCCTATTTTGTCTAAAGGTGGTTTTTCGTATTACGTGGTATTTATTGATGATTTTACTCGATTCACATGGATTTACTTCCTAAGTCGTAAATCCGAAGTTTTTTCCTTCTTTAAAGAATTTCATGCAATGGTCAAAAACCAATTTTTGGGAAATCTATCTATTCTTAGATCCGATTCGGGAGGCGAATATATGTCCAATGATTTTCAAACCTATTTGAAAGAAAATGGAATTCTTCACCAACGTTCTTGCCCCAACACTCCACAACAAAATGGCCTTGCGGAAAGAAAGCATAGGCACATAATAGAGACTACAAGAACGTTATTGATCTCAAGAAACATTCCAAAATCTTTCTGGGCCGAGGCGGTTCTAACCTCTGCGTATCTTATCAATAGAACTCCTTCGTCCTCCTTGAAAAATCTTTCTCCTTTTGAAAAACTTTACAACATGTCTCCCGATTATAAAAGACTAAGAATTTTTGGATGCAAATGCTTTGTTTTAACCCACAAGAATGATAAACTCTCCCCTAGGGCTATTGAATGCATTTTTTGGGGATATGGCGAAAAACAAAAAGGATATCGATGTTTTGACATACTTAAAAACAAGCTTTATATTTCTAAAGATGTCACATTCCTTGAAGAGGAAAGTGGTTTTTCGCCCCAACCAAATGAAAATATCGATTATTCATTCTTATTTGACTTATTGCCTAAAGATGATCATATTGATCCTAATGAATTCCTTGGTGAAGATCTTGTTGAACATCCAAGCGATGATCAAAACTTAGAAGAAAATGGTTCAAGACAAATACAAGTCTACTCTAGAAGGAATGAAAGAAATCCTCCTTGTGCCCTTGAAAGATTTTCCCAAAATGAGTCCATCGAAGAGACTTCTCAAAGAAGGTCAAATCGAATTTCTAAAATACCAAATAGGTTTGTTTCTTATGATTCTTTTTCGCCTAATTTTCGAGCATGTCTTCTTGCTCTTCACTCTTTTCATGAACCATCTCATTACAATGATGCTAAGCAATATGCTCATTGGAATGATGCTATGCAACTTGAACTTAATGCCCTCAAAAAGGCACAAACTTGGGAAATCATTGATCCTCCCAATGGCAAGAAACCCATTGGATGTAGATGGGTTTTTAAAGTGAAAACTAAGAGTGATGGTTCATTGGAAAGATATAAGGCTAGGTTGGTAGCCAAAGGATATGCCCAAGAGTATGGGGTAGATTATGATGAAACCTTTGCCCCCGTTGCTCGAATGACTAGTGTTCGAGCTCTTATTGCTATAGCCGCAGTTAAAAAATTACCAATTTTTCAACTTGATGTTAAAAATGCCTTTTTGAATGGTAATTTAAATGAAGAAGTGTATATGGAACCACCTCCAGGTATGGATTTAAATGAAAAAATTTTGAAATTAAAAAAGGCTTTATATGGTCTTAAGCAAGCACCTAAAGCTTGGTATGATAGGTTTAGTAACGTATTAATAAATTTAGGCTTTTCTTCTTGTTATACTGACACTGCTCTTTTTGTGAAGAGAACAGGTGACTCCATTATTATGCTTCTGTTGTATGTTGATGATATGATCATCACTGGGAATGACAAAAAGGGAGTAAATGATGTTAAGTCTATGCTAAAAGATACCTTTGATATGTCTGACCTTGGTTACTTACGATATTTCTTAGGTATTGAAGTGGCTTATTCCGAACGTGGATACATCTTATCTCAGATGAAGTTAGCTGCTGAAATTTGTACCAAATCAGGAATATCTGACAAAAAGAAAGTTGAGACTCCAGAAGTTATCAATGCAAAACTTAGACTTGAAGATGGTGTTCTTCTTGAAGATCCAACTCCCTACCGTCAATTAATTGGATCCCTCACTTATCTATCCATCACCCGTCCTGACATAGCTCATGCGGTTCATGCAGCAA
Organism: Nuphar pumila; assembly: GCF_984573655.1. NCBI lineage: Eukaryota > Viridiplantae > Streptophyta > Magnoliopsida > Nymphaeales > Nymphaeaceae > Nuphar > Nuphar pumila. The sequence continues at coordinate 113,964,445 of NC_143253.1, read as the reverse complement.
GCCAGTTTCAGCACGCACCTACCACAGTTCATATGGCGGCCGTAATGAGAATTGTGCGATATATAAAAAATACCATCTCAAAGGGACTCTTCTTATCCTCTTCCTCATCTCTTAAATTGGCTGCTTTTACTGATGCTGACTGGGGAGGCAATCCCAATGATCGTATCTCAATTACGGGTCTTTGTATTTTTTTAGGAGAATCTCTCATCTCGTGGAGATGTAAGAAGCAGCAGAAAGTCTTCTTATCATCTACTGAAGCTGAGTATCGGGCTATGGCGATGACAACTATGGAAATCGTATGGCTCAGAAGTCTCCTTGCCGACATGGGCGTTCTCATTTCCACTCCTACCAAGCTCTGCTGTGACAATAAAAGTGCGATATACATTGCCAGCAATCACACCTTTCATGAACGGACAAAGCATATCGAGATGGATTGCCATTATGTTCGAGACGAATATCTCAGAGGGACTATTTCGTTACCATATGTTACTTCAGAATATCAGCTGGCTGACTTCTTCACCAAAGCGCTTCCAACTCCACGATTTATGTTCCTCCTTAGCAAACTTTCGGTCTTCTCCCCGTAAAGTTTGAGGGGGCGTGTTAAAATATATATATATATATATATATATATATACTTATATATATATACATCCGTATATATATAAGTATATGTATATATATATATATTATTTCTCATTTAGATAAATACCCGATAGGGGTATTCTTGTAAAACCACTTATGTATTTTTCTCTTTTTTATTTTTTCTCTTTTTCCCTTTTTCCTTTTCTTTTTTTCCTTTATTTTTCCTTTTTTGAAATGACCACAAGGGGGCCCCACACTTGTAGTCGTTGGGGCCCCAACGGTCAGATTTCTGACCGTTGGGGCTCCCAACGACTACAAGGGAGCCCCCCCCTTGTGGTTCCTTTAGTGCTTCCCTCCTCTATAAATAGAGGAGGTCTTCCCCTCTTAAATGTATGGGTTTATACCCCTCTCTCTTCTCTTCTTCAATAATATCCAACTTATGACTTTAAGTCATTTCCATATTTGAGAGTTTTTGTGTGTGCACATTTGGTGTTTGTGTTCTTGGCTTTAGTGGTCACTCTTTAAGAGTGACATTTGCTCTATTGGTGCTTCCGCCTCTTTTCATTACAGATTAGTAAGAGTAATCCTAGCATTCTTACTACTTCTTCTACTCAAGAAGATTATGAAGGGGTAAATGCCGCGTCAAGACCGGGGAATAATGTGAAGGCCTACAAACCTTCTCATTTCAAGAATCAAGGTAAAGGAGGAAATGATCGATATGGCAAAAGAGACTATAGAAAATTAAATTGTCATTTTTGTAAAGAACCGAGGCATATCAAACTCATTTGCCCTAAATGGAAAAAATTACTTGCAATGGCTATGACATCCCAACCGGAGGAATGACTATCTTCATCAAATGGGTTTCTTTCTCTTCAACAAATCATGGAAGCTTTATAACCTCTTCTCAAGGGAGGCATTTTCGGAGCCGCTATGTCAACTTCTTCACCTCCCAGTAAGACATCTTGGCTTTTAGATTCCGGTGCATCTTTCCACATGACCCCAAGTGTTTGTTCTCTTTCTGATTTTTCTAAAAATACTCTTCCATCTTTTGTCTCAACGGCGGATGGAGCACCTCTTGAAATTATAAAGGAATAGGCAATTTTGAAAAACAAGATTTCTTTGTTCCAAAAATTCATCTTATACCAAAACTAAATTTGAACTTACTTTCGGTCTCACAACTCTTGGACCATGGTTGCGATATAAAATTCTCTTCTAATAAATGTTGGATACAGGATCGCCGGTCCGAGAGGTTGATTGGGGAAGGCTCTAGGAGAGGAGACCTCTACTACATTGATTTTCTCTAAGTTCCCAAGAATCAATTTTGTAATGTTGTTCAAAACGAAGATATTCATGTATGGCATAAGAGATTGGGGCATCCCAACATTGTTAAAATCCCTTACTTGCCTTTTATTAAACATCTTTGTAAAGGAGATTTTTTATGTAATGAATGTATTCTTGGGAAGATGAAAAGTCTACCTTTTTCTCAAAAATCCATGTTTAAGAAAAAACCCTTTGAAATTGTTCATTCCGATGTATGGGGTCCGGCTCCTGGGATATCTAAAGGAGGATTCTCATATTATGTGATTTTCATGGACGATTACACTAGGTTTTGTTGGATATACTTTCTTAAACATAAATATGAAGTTTTCTCAACATTTAAAACCTTTCATATGATGGTTTTAAATCAATTCAATGGAAGTTTAAAAATCCTTAGGTCTGACTCTGGAGGTGAATACCTTTCAAACGAATTCAAGAGTTATCTTGAAAGTTTTGGTATTCTCCATCAAAAATTTTGTCCAAAAACCCTTCAACAAAATGGGTTAGCTGAACGAAAGCATAGGCATATCATTAAAATGACTAGAACCTTGCTCATTTCACAAAATATTCCAAAGAAACTATGGGTTGAGGCAGCTCTTACTTCAGTCTATCTCATAAATAGACTTCCATCAAAAAATTTAAACAAGATTTCCCCATTTGAAAAATTATACGAGAAAAAACATGTTTATAGCAGGTTAAGGGTTTTTGGATGTAAATTTTTGTCCTTACTGATAAGAATGACAAGCTTTCTCCAAAGGCCATTCCTTGTGCCTTTCTTGGTTATTCTGGAACTCAAAAGAGTTTTCGATGTTATGATGTTAAAAATGACAAATTGTATGTTTCCAAAAATGTGAGTTTTTTTGGAAAATCTTAGTGGTTTTGAAAGTCTTGAATCTCATGATGAGAATGTAGAGTATTCCTTTCTATTTGATCTTTTGGCTAAAGACGATGATTCTAGTGATGATGAGTCAAAATCAGAATAACTCAAGTGATATTGAAACCGAGGAAATCATTCCTCTGCTCTCCCCATCTCATCAACATATTGATGTAGTACCACCTAGAGATCCCATCACCTATATGTTAAAACATATGTAATAATACCATAATACCCGATAGGGGTATTATGGTCATTTCACAAAGTACCCCATAGGGGTACTTATTTTGTTTCTCTTATTTTACTGTTTTTTATTTTTCTTTTTATTTTTTAATATGTATTTTTTGGATACCGAAAAGGGGCCCCACAATGGAGTCGTTGGGGCCCCCAACGGTCACATATGTGACCGTTGGGGGCTCCCAACGACTCTATTGGGAGCCCCTTTGGTCTCCTTTTCTTATAAATAGGGGGAACCCCCCATGTATGTTGTATTGCTCTTGAGAGCTCCTCTTCAATAATAGTGATATTATTTTTCATGTGTGTAGCCTTTTTATAAGGCCCTTTGTATATCCGTTAGTGAATTTCCTCTCTTGTGCTTGTTGCACTTGTCCGTGTGGGACATAGTGAATGCTTTAGCATTCTTGGCTTCTTCCGCTTATTTCATTACATGGTATCAGAGCCATACGATCTTCTAAAGGTAAAATCTTGTCTCTCTCTACTTCCTTTCTTTCTCACATCTTCATTGTGTAGCAATGGAAGTCAAGATCGATCTATCATTCAAACTCAATGGAAAAAATTACATGATGTGGGCATCCGCAATGGAGAATAATCTCAAAGGCAAGAAGCTTTGGGGTTATGTAATGGGAACCGTTCCGGAACCCCAACTTAAGCTCACAAAGATGGAAGGAGATCAAGAGAAAGCTCTTGAAGGCGATGCTTGTCTCAAGGCCATTGAAGATTATAATCATCAAATGGAAGATTGGGAGAGCAACCATGCAAAAATCCTAGCATGGTTTATGAATAATGTCGAACTCAAGGTATGTGCAAATATTGCAAAATTCCGTCGGGCAAATGAAGCTTGGTTTTTTATGAAGGGTATGTTTACCCAAAAGGATCTTGCAAGAGCTTATTTCTTGCAAGAAAAAGTAAGAACCACAAAACAAGGTGACATGAGCATACAAGATTACTATAGTGCTCTAAATCCTTTGTGGGATGAATTGGCTCTTTTAGAGCCTAAATGGGTATCTATGGAGGATGTGGTTCTAAGAAAAAACAAATGGAACAAGATAGATTGTTTCAATTTTTATTTGGGCTTCGTCCCGAATTTGAACAAGTGAGATCCTCACTTCTCCATAGATCCACGTTTCCTCCCTTAGAAGAGGCTATTGCCGAGATTACTCAAGAAGAGACTAGGCATAGCATGGGTAAAAGCATAGAGGAAGTTCTTGCCGTATCTAAACCCGGCAATCATGTTAAAACATACAAACCACCTCATTTTGGTAAGCAAGGGAGTGGTGGAAGAAAAATGATTATATGTCACCATTGTTATGAGCCGGGACATATTAAACCCGTTTGCCCAAAGCTAAATGGGGCATTCAAGCCAAAGGTGGCTTCCGTTGAAGAATCCACCACCAAAGAAGATGACGGCAAGAACGGGGATCTCAAAGATACTCTTGGACAAATCTCCTTGGCTCTTCAACAAATTCTAAAGGTCACTTCTTCCACCTCCGGTGCCGCCATTGCCTCATCATCACCTCCCGGTACGTACTCTTGGATTTTAGATTCCGGAGCCTCTTTTCACATGACTCCTCATGAAAATGCATTAACCAATGTGCACGCCAATTCAAAATTATCTTGTGTCTCTACGGCCGATGGAACTTTTCTCAAAATAAATGGTATTGGAACTCTTGATTCTAAAAATATTCAAAATTTTCTTGTTCCAAAAGTTAGAATAGTTCCTAAATTAAATCTTAACCTATTTTCCGTTTCTCAAATAGCCGACCATGGATGTGAAATATCTTTCTCATCCCAAGGGTGCTTTGTGCAGGATCTCCGGTCCGGGAAGCGGATTGGGCAAGGCCATAGGAAGGGAGACCTTTATTTTATGGATAACTTAACACTTCCAAATACCTCATTTTGTACTTATGTCCAAGACAAAAATATTGAAACTTGGCATAAAAGACTTGGACATCCAAGTTACTCTAAAATGTATCTTTTTCCTTTTGGAAACAAGTTTTGTAAAGAAAAAGATATCAATTGCAAAGATTGCATTTTTGGAAAAATGAAGTCTACTCCTTTTCCTATTAGAACTTTTGTGACAACAAGACCTTTTGAATTGGTGCATTCCGATGTATGGGGGCCATCTCCGGTTTTATCCAAAGGTGGTTATTCGTATTATGTTACGTTTATTGATGATTATACTAGATATGTATGGATTTATTTTCTTAATGCTAAATCAGAAGTTTTTAACTTCTTCAAAGAATTTCATGCAAAAGTTCAAAATCAATTTCAAAGTCAAATATCCATTCTTAGATCCGATTCGGGTGGAGAGTACTTATCAAATGATTTTCAATCATATCTAAAACAGCATGGCATTTGTCATCAAAAATCTTGCCCAAGGACTCCTCAACAAAACGGTCTAGCGGAGAGAAAACATAGACATATTTTAGAAACCACTAGATCCTTACTCATTTCTAAAAATATTCCTAAAAATTTTTGGGCCGAAGCCGTGTTGACCTCCACCTATTTAATCAATAGGATGCCATCTTCAAAATTGAATAATATCTCTCCTTATGAAAAACTTTTCAATATGACACCCGACTACAATCGTCTTCGTATTTTCGGGTGTAAATGCTTTGTTCTTTTGCATAAAAGAGATAAATTGTCACCTAAAGCAATAGAATGCGTATTTTTAGGATATGGTGAAAATCAAAAGGGCTATAGATGCTTTGACTATAAGAACAATAAATTATTTGTTTCCAAAGATGTGACGTTTTTAGAAGATGAAAATGGATTTGAAATTTTGGAAAAACCAAATGAAATTGATTATATGTTTATCAATGATCTTTTAGAAGACTCAAATGATGATCTTTTGAGTCATCCAGAATCTTTAGAAAATACTCATGATAATGATGTATCACCAACTAATGGTGACAATCTCCAAGTATACACTCGGCGTGAGGAAGCACAACCTATTAGTGCTTTAGAAAAATTCTTGCGGCTTAATGAACCCCTAGAAGAAACCTCTCTTAAGCGTTCTTCTAGAGAATCCATTCCACCAAACAGGTTTGTCTCATATGAAACTCTCTCACCTAAATATAGAGCTTGTCTAATTGCCTTGCATTCTTACTATGAACCTTCCCACTATAATCAAGCAAAAAATATTCCTCATTGGGTTGAAGCAATGAAAGTTGAACTAGATGCTTTAAATAAGGCTAAAACTTGGGAAATAGTTCATCTTCCTCCAAATAAAAAAGTTATAGGATGTCGATGGGTCTACAAAGTCAAAACAAAAAGTGATGGTTCCCTAGAACGTTATAAAGCTAGATTAGTTGCTAAGGGATATTCACAAGAATATGGCATCGATTATGAGGAGACTTTTGCCCCCGTGGCTCGCATGACAAGTGTTAGAACTCTAATAGCAGTAGCATCATCTAAGAAATGGCCTCTATTTCAATTAGATGTTAAAAATGCCTTTCTTAATGGTCAGTTGAATGAAGAAGTATATATGGACCCTCCGCCGGGAATTAATGTTAACCAAGGTCAAACTCTTCGGTTATTAAAAGCTTTATATGGTCTTAAACAAGCCCCTAAGGCTTGGTATGATAGATTTAGTGCTATCATGTTAAAATTGGGATTTCGTTCATGTTATACTGGCACTGCTCTCTTTGTTAAACGTACAAGTAATAGTATCATCATCCTTCTGCTTTATGTTGATGATATGATCATCACTGGCAATGATGAAAGTGGTATTCTTAATGTTAAAAATATGTTAAAACATAATTTTGATATGTCTGATCTGGGTTTTCTCAGGTAGTTTCTTGGTATAGAAGTAGCATACTCTCCTCGAGGGTATATACTGTCACAGATGAAGCTTGCTGCAGACATATGTTCCAAATCTGGGATTTCAGATGACAAAAAGGTGGAGACTCCCGAGGTTATCAATGCTAAACTACGACTGGAGGATGGAGCTCTGCTGGATGATCCTACGCCCTACAGGCAACTCATAGGCTCCCTCACCTATCTGACTATCACCAGGCCGGATATTGCTCATGTTGTGCACTCTGCAAGTCAATTTCAGCATGCTCCTACATCTGTGCATATGAGTGCTGTGCTCCGGATCATTCGATACATCAAAAATACTTTGACTAAAGGGCTATTCCTATCCTCAATCTCTTCCTTAGACTTACTGGCTTATACTGATGCTGACTGGGGAGGAAACCCAAATGATCGAATCTCAACTACTAGCTTTTGTGTTTTTCTAGGAGATTCGCTAATTGCTTGGAGGTGCAAGAAACAGCAGAAAGTCTCGTTGTCTTCTACTGAAGCAGAATACAGGGCTATGGCAACCACTACAATGGAGCTTGTGTGGCTTCGAAGTCTTCTTCAAGATATGGGAGTCGAAATTACCGGTGCTTCGAAGCTTTGTTGCGACAACAAAAGTGCCATCTATATTGCCAGCAACCACACCTTTCATGAAAGGACTAAACATATTGAGATGGACTGTCATTATGTACGTGATGAATATCTTCGTGGGACAGTTACACTGCCATATGTCACTTCAGAATATCAACTTGCAGATTTCTTTACCAAAGCCCTGCCTGCTCCTCGCTTCTTGTTCCTTCTTGGCAAACTTTCGGTCATTCCCCCGTAAAGTTTGAGGGGGGGTGTTAAAACATATGTAATAATACCATAATACCCGATAGGGGTATTATGGTCATTTCACAAAGTACCCCATAGGGGTACTTATTTTGTTTCTCTTATTTTACTGTTTTTTATTTTTCTTTTTATTTTTTAATATGTATTTTTTGGATACCGAAAAGGGGCCCCACAATGGAGTCGTTGGGGCCCCCAACGGTCACATATGTGACCGTTGGGGGCTCCCAACGACTCTATTGGGAGCCCCTTTGGTCTCCTTTTCTTATAAATAGGGGGAACCCCCCATGTATGTTGTATTGCTCTTGAGAGCTCCTCTTCAATAATAGTGATATTATTTTTCATGTGTGTAGCCTTTTTATAAGGCCCTTTGTATATCCCTTAGTGGATTTCCTCTCTTGTGCTTGTTGCACTTGTCCGTGTGGGACATAGTGAATGCTTTAGCATTCTTGGCTTCTTCCGCTTATTTCATTACACTATACTCATAGAGATAAAAACACCTTTAAAAGTGCTCTTGAAATATATAATGAGACTAGTAGGATTGTTCCTCAAAGTGAGGAGAACCTTCGTAGAACCGAAAGACATAAAAAAGCTCCCTCCAGGTTCATCTCATATGATTCTTTTTCACCTAAATATAGAGCATGTCTTAGTGTCATTCATTCTTACATAGAACCTAGAAACTTTGAGAAAGCACGAAAGTGTCCTAAATGTATAGTAGCAATGGAAAATGAACTTGGAGCTCTGAAAAGAGCCAAAACGTGGGAATTTCAAGACCTTCATAAGGGTAAGAAAACAATAGGGTGTAGATGGGTCTTTAAGGTTAAAACTAAGAGTGATGGATCTCTTGAGAGATATAAGGCTCGGTTGGTTGCAAAGGAGTATAGTCAGAAATATGGGATTGACTATGAGGAAATCTTTGCTCCTGTAGCTCAAATGGTCATTGTCCGATGTCTTATAATTGTTGTCTCAATCAACAAGTGGAACATCTATCAAATAGATGTTAAAAATGCCTTTCTAAATGGAGATCTAAATAAAGAAGTCTATATGGATGCTCCACCAGGAATGGAGACTCCTAAAGGGAAAGTGCTTCACCTTCGAAAAGCACTTTATGGTTTAAAACAAGCCCCCAAGGCTTGGTATGATAGGTTTAATTCTGTAATGTTAGAAAATGGCTTTTCTTCCTGTTTTACTGACACAACTTTGTTTGTTAGAAAATCCAATGCAGGAATTGTGATATTGTTGTTATATGTGGATGATATGCTCATAACGGGTAGTGATTCTAACAGGGTTAAGAGCATAAAAACAATTTTAAAAGATAAATTTGAAATGTCTGATTTGGGTTTTCTAACTTATTTTTTGGGTATTAAAGTAGCATACACTCATAAAGGGTATTTTTTATCGCAAACTAAGCTTGCTTCTGAGATCATTGACAGGTCAGGTATTATAGATGAAAAGGTTTGCGAAACTCCTGCTATAGTAGGAGCTAAAATGAAGATTGATGATGGTGTTATTCTTTCAGATCCTACTCTCTACAGACAACTTGTAGGATCATTGATGTATCTGAGTATTACCAGACCAGATATCTCTCATGCAGTGAATACTACAAGCCAGTTTCAGCATGCACCAACATCAGTCCACATGTGCCGTCTTGCGAGTCGTAAGCTACATAAAGGGTACTCTAAATAAGGAAGTTTTTTTGTGCTCTTCTTCTGATTTAAAATTAATTGTTTATACTGACTCTGATTGGGAGGTGATTCAAATAACCATCACTCCACCACTAGTTTTTGTGTGTTCTTAGGAGACTCACTGGTTTCGTGGAGATGTAAGAAACAACAAAAAGTGTTGCTCTCCTCAACTGAAACTGAATATCGTGCCATGGCGACTACTACCATGGAAATTGTATGGATCCATCAGTTGCTAGAAGACATAGGGATCACATTAGAAGGGCCCACCAAGTTGTGTTGTGACAATAAAAGTGCAATCTATATTGCGAAAAATCACACTTTTCATGAGCAAACTAAACACATCGAGATGGACTGTCACTATGTTCGTGAGGCGTATCTCAAAAGTGTCATTGACCTTTCATATGTCACGTCAGAATATCAGTTGGCAGATTTCCTTACTAAAGCTTTGTGTGCTCCGCGATTCAACTTCCTCCTTGGCAAACTCTCGGTCATCTTGCCCTAAGTTTGAGGGGGAGTGTTAAATTATCTAAATCAACCATGTAATCTAATATATTATATATATAAGGTAATACATATATATATATATAATATATGTATATGTATCTACTTATTATATATATATAAAATATATATTCCTATTGTTAGCCGTAGGGGTAGTTTAGTCATTTTACGCATATTCTTTTTCGTGAATATGCTTGTAATTTCCTTTTGTATTTTCTTTTTTATTTTCTTTAAATTCTTTCTTTCTTTTCAATCATGTAGTGTACTTACCTTAGGAGGGGGCAACACACTAGTAGTTGGACCCCTCCAACGACTATGTGGAGCCCCTTCCAAGGCCTCCTAATGCTCTATAAATATGGGTCTTCTCCTTTGTATTTGTTAAGGCTTTGGGACTATAGCCCAAGCTTGTTTTTTAATGTTTATGATTCTTGTGTATGCATTTGTGCATTTGTGAGTTTTGTATTGTGCTTTTATGCACAAGTGTTTCAAGTGTTCTTGTTGTGCGTGTGTGCATGTATTTATTTTCAAGAATATTGTAATCTTGATCTTAGTATCTTGTTGAAGATACTTTCACATTGAGATCCCCATGTCTTCTAATAGCTGATGAATCCATACAATTTCCATGGTAGTAGTCATCATGGCACAATATTCAGTTTCTGTTAAGGATAGAGACACTTTTTGCTGCTTCTTATATCTCCATGAAATCAGCAAGTCTCCTAAAAACACACAAAAACCAGTGGTGGAGTGACATTTATTTAGGTCACCTCCCCAGTCAAAGTCAGTATAAGCAATTAATTTTAATTCAGAAGAAGAGGATAAGAATACTCTCTTGTTTAGTGTGCCCTTTATGTATCTCACAATCCGCAAGATGGCACTCATGTGAACTGATGTTGGTGCATGTTGGAATTGACTTGCAGTATGAACTGCATGAGATATATCTGGTCTAGTAATACTCAGATACATCAAAGATTCCACAAGTTGTCTGTAGGGGGTGGGATCGGAGAAAGGAATACCATCATCAATCTTCATTTTGGCTTCTACTATAGCAGGAGTTTCACAAACCTTATCATCCGTAATACCTGACATGTCAATAATCTCAGAGGCGAGCTTAGTTTGAGATAAAAAATACCCTCTATGAGAGTATGCTACTTCAATACCCAAAAAATAAGTTAGAAATCCCAAATCAGACATTTCAAACCTATCTTTCAAAATTGATTTTATGCTTTTAACCCCTTTAGAATCACTTCCGGTTATAAGCATATCATCCACATATAAGAGCAGAATGACAATCCCTGCATTGGTTTTTCTAACAAATAAGACAGTGTCAGTGAAACAAGAAAAGCCTTTTTCTAATATTACGGAGTTAAATCTATCATACCAAGCTTTGAGGGCTTGTTTTAAACCATAAAGTGTTTTTCGAAGGCAAAGCACTTTCCCTTTGGGAGTCTTCATTTCTGGTGGAGCATCCATATATACCTCTTCATTCAGATCATCATTAAGGAAGGCGTTTTTAACATTCATTTGATAGATGTTTCATTTGTTGATTGAGGCAACGATAATGAGACATCGGACAATGACCATTCAGGTCATAGAGGCAAAAGTTTCTTCATAGTCAATTCTGTATTCTTGACTATATCCCTTTGCAACTAATCGAGCCTTATATCTCTCAAGAGATCCATCGCTCTTAGTTTTTACCTTAAATACCCATCTAGACCCTATTGCTTTCTTATCCTTAGGAAGATCTTGGAACTCTCAAGTCTTTGCCCTGTCGAGAGTTAAAGCTCACATTCCATTGCTTTCAGTCATTCATCATTCTTTTTTATTTCTTCGAAGTTTCTGAGTTCTATATAGAAATGAATGACGCTAAGGCAGACTCTATGTTTAGGAGTAAACAAATCATATGAAATAAACCTAGAAGACATCTTTCTACTTCTCTCAGTTATTCATAGGTTTTCATCATTTGTTGAATTGGACCCACTAGGTTCACTGAATTTTTCAATTGCACTACTAAAACTGTTTCTATCTCTATGGGTATATGTTATAGGATCTCTCAATGCTCCTTCATTTCTATGTTGAGAGATAGGTGGATGGGAAGAGCCATCTTTTTTATCATTGACGTCATTATGAATGAAATCGTCATCACTATCATCATCATGTCTTAACATTTCAAATAAAAAAGAGTAATCCATGTTTTCTTCAAAGGGTTCACTCCTTTTCAAAACCATTAACATTTTCCAGAAAACTCACATTTCTGGAAACATATAGCTTGTCATTCTTAATATCATAACAATGAAACCCATTTTGGGTTTCGAAATATCCAAGAAAAGCGCAGGCAATGGCTTTTGGTGAAAGCTTGTCGTTATTGTCAGTAAGAACAAAGCATTTACAACCAAAAAATTTCAACCGACTATAGTCGAGTTCTTTGGTATACAATTTTTCAAAAGGCGAGATATTATTCAAGTTTTTAGAAGGTAGCCGATTTATCAGATAGACAGATGCTAAAGCCGCTTCAGCCCAAAAACCTTTTGGGGTGTTTTGAGAAACAAGTAATGTTCGAGTTGTCTCTATTATATGTCTATGCTTTCTACGTTTCGCGCATGTACGTACCCAAAGGACAGCTAATCTCGAAACAAAGTTATCTTGCTCACATCTTGTTAAATTATGTATCATGTATGAATTTGATGCATATATTAGATTTATTCACATTACTTATTGAATTGCGTACTATATATGAAATAAATGCATATGCTGGAATTGTTCTATATTGTCATACTTGTGCACCTACTAGTTTTTCATGAAACTGACCCATCTTATGGGTACAGGTGATGATTAGGTTTACGAGACGGGCGATGGCGCGATTGCAGCTTCAAGATCCCACTTTTTTGCTGGCACTCCGCATCTTGGATACATTTTGAGTTTTGCATAAGGGTTTTCTCAGAAAATCTCATTTTTGTATAAACTTGATATTTTCTTCTAATAGATAGGGTTTCTAAATGATTTGCGAAGATACAATCTATTGTGAAATGAAGGTTTTACGCTAATGTGCCCAAGGTTGTCGAATTGTCTCTTTTCCTTTCGAAAAATCGTTTCTTCTGATTCACAAAAACAAAAACTCTGAAAAACAAAAGATTTTCTAGTCTCTTTCTAAGTTTATTTTAAAGGTTTACAAGTTCGAAATTTTGGGGCATTACAGAGGCGATCAAAAACCTAAGAACTGGCTCTTGTAGCAAACTTTTTCTATGTGTACGTAGGATTTTATAAAGTGCCAAAAATAACGGTTCAAAATTTTTGAAATTTCCTAGATCATAAAAATCTAATATATGCATAAAAAAGTTCACAATAAGAGTCGGTTCTTAGGTTTTTGATCATGAAGATCACATCCATGTGGTCAAATTTGCCAAAAAAATACTTTTAAATATGATTTTTAAAAATGGTTTGGACGGTTTGTATCTTCCTTTGGTTGGGCGGTACCCCTTTCCTTTATATATATATATATATATATATATATATATATATATATATATATATATATATATATATATATATATATATATATATATATACTGCTTCCATTTCAAATATTTATCCTCTCTTTTGTTTACCTTTAATTTTTTAGTGTAACAACTAAACTTGTAGAGAAAAAATGTCATACTTTTTTAGACCAACCTACCTGATGATTATTACATTATTTCATACCGACTCTGTAAATATCATAAGAATCGATCACTATAACGTGGGTAAAAGGATCTCACACGGTAAATGTCAAATAAAAGCCTTACCTGGTACCTTTTGTGGTTGACTTCTGTAAACATTTGGAAGCAGGATGCAGAACACAAAGGAAAACGAAGATCCCCAAGAAAGAACTTACCAACAGCTGTAGACAGATAAAAGGAATTGCTTATTGACAAATTAAGGTCAAACTCTGAATCCAACAAAATCCTCATTGCCAAACCTTTCCAAATACCGAGAGAGATTCTAATGAGCATCGAGACGGAACCCACTCTTGGTTACTTCTATATAATACAAACTGTCTGTCTTAAAATGCTAAGGTTATTGCCCAGTCAGACAGATACAGAAAGCACAGGAAGGGAAAAAGAAGAGCTTTGCATAGCAAAATGGATACATGCATCCAGAAAAATAAAAGAAAGAGTGGATTTCCACAACATTCCCTGCAAAGTTGCAATAAGAGAAAATAGTCAATACCCAAAGATCTTCTAAATATATCAATAAAACATCCACTAACACATGCACACACACTTGGGCATGCAATATTTTGTAGGCATCCTTATCGAAATAAAAAAATTCAAGTCCTTGGAGTTCCCCCACACTTGCACAAATTTAATAGGTGGGTGGTTCAAATCAGATTTACCTCTAGGCAAACCCCATCAAGATTTGGCAAATTGTACAGCAAGTGGCGATATGCCTTTGACTTGTGCAAAACCAGATCGATCAAAAGGATCTACAAAGGAAAAAAAGAAAAAGAAAGGAGAGAGAACACAGTGAGTCACAACATTACATAAAATCCCAAATGTTAATCCCATCACCATATGTTGGTATTAGTCCTAAATAATGAGGAAGCTTAGCTATTTATACAAATCTTATGATGAAAAGAGCACCCTCTTGTCTTGCACTCTATTGTTTTCAGTTCATCAATAATGTTGATATGGAAGGACATTATGATGTAACTAATCAGTTTTCTACTTGTTTTATATTTTAAAAAAATATAATTTTATCATAATATCATCTATCCAGCCACCCTTGGCTAAAAACAATGTTTTTTAACTGAATATCATACATCTAAACAACCATCTATTTATCAAATCATACCTCCTGAAACACCAACAAATGGATTTTAACCGAAGAAATGAAATCGATCTGATTGTGCCCAGGTGGGATCCCTAACATGTACAAAGTGTCTTGGAATTCTTTGTGCATGGGTTTCAGCATAGATGAAGCCCGACACTATGTGGATGCAAAGCATTACATGACTGAGGTGCGTTCCAGCACTCCAATGGCAGATTTTACACTGGGAACTAAACAACACTAGACTTATTGGAGGAAATGCAAGTCTTTTCCATGGTCATGATTTGTCAAATAGACAAAAGGCTGGGGGCTCATAATTAATCCAAACTGTGGATTGTTCTAAGGAAATAATGGAAAAACAGAAACATGTGACCAGTGTCAGTGAAAACTTGACACAACTGTGTATCTCTTAGAACATACCAGAGCATATATAAGAAAACAAGGTTTTGGAGTCTCCTATCTGACTGTGAAGCTTAGAAAAAGGTTATCAGAAGACAATATTGATGGGAGACTCTTGCATCAGTAGAGACACTCCAATTTGCTAGAGGGACAACGACTGTGCTTTAAAACATCAATATTCGATCAAGCCTTTCGGAATTCTTTCTCCTATTCTCCATCCCATATTATCACCCACTAATTGTAACTCTGGTTCTATAGTGTACAGGAGTCACCTGCCCCATTATGAAGAATATAAACCATAAACCTTAAATTCTAAACCCTTGGACCAAATTCATTAAACAGCATAATGATTTGCAACACTAAAACTACTAATTTACATGAAAACCGGCATATCTAGGTGTTACCTTCAAATAAGAAAGAACTCACGAACTACATGCACATTTCACATGAACATTTGAAATTCTCTAGATTTTGACAACAAGATAATCATTCTATTATCTAAATAAGAGATTAGAAAATATAAAGAATTACCATGATTTCACACTCGATATACTCATCCGCAACTGATCTGCAATTTTCCTGCCATCATAAACCCCAAAAAAGGTAAGAAAATGAAGAATCAGACCGAGAAATAGAAATCAGATGAGAACAGATCAATAATATACTTCAAATCGATTACTAGAAAGGGAGGAAAAAGGGGAAAAAAATCTTACGCATCTCATCAGCCGGATGTTGCCAGGGGAGTAATGAATGAATAGAGTTTCCACAGGAAACCCGCAATTTATGCACCGAAAATTCATTTCCTTTTGAAAACCTGTTCTTTCCTGCATTTCAGGGTTTTATATGCGGGAGGCCAAGTCAATTTGGAAACATTTAATCCAAAATGATAACTATTCTGCCTGCAAACCAATAAAAAAATAAGACAATATATGATAAATGTGGTTGATAATGACATCCATTTTGCTATAAAAAACAACATTTTTCTAGCATGGCAACAAGATTTATTGACAAAATTGCATCATTCCCTCCTAACTTTACTGTACACAAGATTAAAAAGAGAATGTATCAAATAAACCTAAGGCCCCGTTTGGATGACAAGAAGACAAAATCTAGTTTTCTCAAAACCTGGTTTTCTAGAAATCTGGTTTAAAACCTGATTCTTGGAAAACCCTGAAACCTAGTTTTGCTATTTGGATGACAACTGTTAACCTATAAGTAGCCTGGTTGTCTGAAAACTGCTGTTTAGATGACAATAAACCTAGTTTGGACATTTTTTACTAGAATAATTTATACAAAATAATTTTAAGTGAGAAAATTGTCGGTTACAAAAGAAAGCTCAGTTAATCATGTCATTTGCATATAAGGTTAATCAGTTTTTCTTTTTTTGAAGCATCACTGCAATCACAGCTTATAACTATTTTAATATCCAACATTATCAGAATGTCCGAATTACATAAGATATTCATGAAAAACAAAAAAGACCACGTAAAACGAAATACTATGCTCGGTATCTATCTAACCCAGGTAGATGCTCTTCTGTACTTGACTAAACAAGAGATTTTGGAAAGCTTTAGCAGATTAAGGATCCCCTATCAATCTCCTTATACTGAAAGAGATTTTGGAAAGCTTTAGCAGATTAAGGAGACCCAATCTCCTTATACTGAGAGCAACTTCTCGATTACCAACCATCATTAGCAAATTTGATAGTCGCATGCGGTCCTTTATCCTCCGGATCCAACTTGATGAGGTCCCTTACAGTCCTATCTTGTTATTACCATAAATAGGCAACTATAAATTAAAGCTCCCAATACAGAAAAATTCGGGTCAATTGACATGTTTATTAATAGATTGTAAGCCTCTGATAGATACCATGCACCAAAAAGGATATCAATCACACATCCATAGTGTTCTGCCTTAGTCGTATTTTATACACCCTTCTCATAATAAGCAAGCATTTTCAACCATCATTAAACATACCCGTATCACTAGATGCTATATACGGGCATCCATGAACATAATCCTATCAGGATATAAGCCTAACTTGAGATTCCACATCCGTGTATAGCGAAGCTTGTCATCATGCTACTCCAGGATTCTAAATTTGTAGGTTCTCCCTCCAAAAGAAAAACAGTACGCAAAATCTACTCTGCCACGTTCAGCAACATATGCACAGGAGAATTGCTCAGCGCTACAGAACTTCCAATCTTTGTTCCAACAACGAACGCTTGCATTCATTTTTTCCTTAAGCAAGAAAACCCAATTGCGAACAGGCTGAAAGCAAACCAACAAGCATGGTACAATTGGGCCTCGCTTTAAGAAGCAGCATCCTATGAAACAGTTCAACAACATCCCAAGACAACACACACGTTGGATGTACACTAATATCAGAGCGTTCTAAGCTACCACATCTCTCTCAGGCATTTTACCAAACACTTATCATGTACCCTTACATCACCATCCACCACACGCTCAACCAACATTGTTGTTCTAATCGCCATTGTTTCAGTAATTCCCATCAAACACTTAGCCCAAACGCAGCCACACCCAGAGTACTTATGAATCAAAGCACCTTTTCGGGCCAGCAACAGAGAAAGAGAAAGAAGGGCTGCCCAGCAAAGGGGCTGCCGGCAGGCCCCTTTTCTAGCCACTCAGAGAGAGAGAGAGAGACTGCACCGGTAGGAAGGATGCTGGTCTATGGCTGCCGGAAGCGATCGGAGGATGCCGGAAGTTAGGGGATCGTGAGGAAGGACGCACAACAGTGATGGAGGGGAGGGGGTGTTGGGTTGGGGGCGTCGAGGAGGAGTCCCCAAAAACCGGGTTTGGATCGTGAAAAAAATCCATCCTACCCAAGTTTTTTTAACCTAAAAAAAGTTTTGGTTTTGTGAAACTGCGTTTTCACTGTCATCCAAACAAAACCAAAATTTCACCGCAGAAACAAGGTTTGATCCTCGAAAGTGGGTTACAAACCCGGATTTAGAGTCAATCCAAACGGGGTCTTAACATTTTTCACCATTAATTTGTATCTTACTAAGATCTTCAGTTGGATCTATTTATAATCTTTAAATCAAACACAGGTCTTGTTGGAAAACGTAGTAGGTTATGATCTAAAGAGGCGACTCCCTTGCTATTGCTGCAGGTGGCTAAAATTGTGGCTGATTGTATGTACAATATTTGTATGCTATTTAGATCAAATAGTGTCTAGCATGCTTGTACACATTCAAAGTGAAGGGTGTTGCCCATTACATCTTGGTCTAATTCCTGGATAGGAAAATTGTTACTTCATGATATTCATAGTGTTGTGTCTACTTTCCACGAGGTGTTTTGCTACCTGATGAAGATCATTACGACATAAGCCAATGGTCCTACTCTTGAGAAGCAACTTCGCACATATCCGAATTTGCAATGGGATGAAGGCCTCGCTGTTATGCTCTAAATCGCTACGGAGTCTGAACTCTCAACTCTCTTCTTCTCTTAATGCTATGAATTCTTGTATATCTTATGTTGTATATCTCATACAATGTTTCACTTGCATTTTATAGACTACGAAGTGGGTTCAAGATTTGGGACACAACCCCTGGAAGAAATCTCTTTATCCCTCAAGAGACTCTTCTCTTGAAATGTGTCTATTGAAATGGCTTCCAACCTCAAGAGACACTTCTCTTGGAACGTAACTGTTGGAATAGTCACTCCAACAGTCACTTATGACCATATGATCTTACATCTCCCACTTGACCATAAGGAACTTCTTGTGTTTATATGCTTATTCTCAACTGGAACCTTGCATATACACTTTCTTAGTAATCTTTACTCACTCCTGTGTTTATATGTGTGTTCTCAACCGGATATACTTTCTGAGTAATCTTTACTCATTTACCACTTAGACATATCTGAGTCCCATCTCACTTACATGTCTAGTGAAAACATCCTCAGTGACTGCCTTGGTTAGCGGCTCTGCTATCATGTCACTTGAAGGAATATAGTTCACTGTTATTTCATTTTTCATAAGCATATCATGAATATATTGATACTTAACTTCAATATGCTTACTTTTACAGCTATTTGTTCCAGTTTGAATTAGTATTATAGCAGCTTTATTGTCACAATATAGTTGAACTGGATCTTTTGGAATGTCCAATTTCAACTCATTTAAGAAACGATTTATCTACACACCAAATGTGGGCGCCATGTTACAGGCTATGTATTCAGCTTCCTGGGTATGCTGCATGTGCCACACACCCTTGCTTCTTGCAAGACCATGCAATTGCCCCACCTCCTAACATAAATACATAACCAGAGGTGGACTTTGCTTCATCCCTATCACCAGCAAAGTAAGCATCTGAGTATCCTATAAGCTTTAAACTATCTGATTGATAGCATAGCTTAAGTTCCTTAGTTCCCTTTAAATATCGAAAAATTCTATTCACTGCTTCCCAGTGAGAGAGCCCAAGGTTACTTTGATATCTACTTACTAGACTTATAGCAAAGCATAAGTCAGGTCTACTACAAAGCATTGCATACATCAGGCTTTCAATTGCCTGACCATAGGGAACATTCAACATTTCGTGTTCATCATTTGGACAGTCATTCTTACTTAGCTTTTGGCCTTTTACTATAAGGGTACCTTTTGCCTTGGTACTTTCCATTCTAAATTTCTTTAGAATGTGGTCAAAATATTTTTTTTGACTCAAACATAACAATCTCGATTTTCTATCTTTGTGAATTTTAATTTCAAGGATATATGAAGCCTCACCCATATCCTGCATTTCAAATCGAGAACTTAACCATGATTTAGTCAAATTTATCATGTTTATGTCATTCCCTGCAATTAATATATCATCAACATAGAGGGATAACACAGTAAACTTACTCCCACTTTTCTTGGCATATACACAGTGATCCAGACTATTTGCCTTATAACCCAATTTGGTTATAGCATTATGAAAAGTCAAATACCACAGTCTTGGTGACTGCTTAAGTCTATACAAGGATTTATTTAACTTGTATATTTTATCTTCTTGACCTTTAATTTCAAAACCTTATGGTTGTTGCATAAAAGTAATTTCATTTAATTCACCATTTAAGAAGGTTGTTTTCACATCTATTTGATATAGGTCAAGATCAAAATAAGCTATTAATGCCAAAATAATACGAATAGATGTCATTTTGGCTACAGAAGAGTAAGTTTCTTCATAATCAATTCCTTCTTGTTGAGTATAGCCTTTTGCTACTAATCTAGCCTTGAATCTATCAATAGATTCATCTACCTTGAGTTTCTTCTTGAGAACCCATTTACTATCAATTGCCCTATATCCATTAGGCAAGGTAGCTAGTTTTCAAACTCCATTCTTTTCTATGGAGTCCAACTCATCTTTCATTGCTTCCTTCCAAAGTTCAGACTCATTAGAAACAATTGCATCTTCAGAACTCAAGTTATCAAGAGTTTCATCCAAATCTATGGAATAACATAATTTCTCACCCAAGAATGTATAATAATCATTTAAATACAATGAAGAAGTTCTTAATCTTTTTTGTCTAGTTATTGGTTGTGAAGTTTGTTCATTATTCACAACTGGATCGTTATGCTCTAAATCTTAAATGGGTATCCCAAGATCATTTATGATATCCAGAAAGATAGCATCATCTTCAGAATAAAAAATACTTTCTTGAGTTTCCAAGAATTCTATCTCTCTACTATTTATAAATCTTTTTTCAGGATTATATAGTCAATATTCCTTTGATCCTTTTGAGTAAGTTTACTATCTAACTTATTTCTCATTTGAATAGGAATTAATATATGAGCAAATGACCCTCACTTTCGTAAATGACTCAAGTCTGGCTTCCTACCAGTCCATAATTCATGGGGAGTAAGCTCTACAGCTTTAGAAGGAACCTTATTCAGGATATACATGGTAGTGCAAATTGCTTCTTCCCAAAATTTCTTAGGAAGATTTGCATATGCCAACAAAGATCTTACCATATCCATTAAAGTTCTATTCCTTCATTCTGCTACACCATTCTGTTGTGGCGTATAAGGCATTGTTGTATGAGAAGTTATATTATTATCAGTGTAAAAGGTCTTAAACTCATCAGTGTTATATTCACCTCCTCTATCAAATCTGATAACCTGAATTTTTCTTCCTAGTAATCCTTTAACTTCATGTTTGTATACCTTAAACTTTTCTAGAGCTTCTGATTTCTTAGAAATTAGGTATATGTATCCATACTTAGAGTAATTATCTATAAATGTGATGAAATATGATTTTTTTCCATGTATTTCTATGGTTAAAGGTCCACAAATATTTGTGTGTACAAGAACTAACAAATCACATGACCTACTTTCTCTAAGAAAATATTTTCTTGATATGCATAGTTCACATTTTTCAAATTCTACATTTTAAAGGGAAGGTAATAAACCCATGCGAATTATTCTTTTCATTTTATTGACATTTACATGCCCTAACCTTAAATGTCATAAATATGCATCTACATTAAATGCACAATCAATATAACCAGAAATATTCATTGTATTACTTGTAGAAGAAGTTACATTAAGACGAAAAAGACCATGGTCATCATCATAGCGACCCCTGAGCTTCACTTTTCCATCTTTCCCAATAGTGACCTTGTCACCCTGAAAGCGGATTTCGAAGGCCTTTTTAACAAAATCTCTCACTGCTAAAAGATTTCTTCTCATGGAAGGTACATAAAGTACATTGGTTAGTAGGAGACTGGTCCCTTCTACCTGAAGCTTATAAGTTCTTATCCTGACCACATCACTATAGGTGTTATTTTCCATATACACCTTATGATCTTCAGGCTTCAACTCCTTTATTTCTACAAGTTCTTCATTTGTCTTAGACACATGTCGCATCACCCTTGAATCTATCCACCACCTTGGGAGATCACTATCTGCGATCAATGATTCAGATACAGTGCATACTAATTCTCGTTCTCTATTTACTTGCTTTCCTGAAGTCTCTTTCTTGGTTTTATTTGGGCAATTATTCTTGAAATGCCCAACTTTTCCACAAGAGAAACATGCTCCCTTGATTGTAGTCTTGGAGTTCTTGGTTTGCACTGGACGCTTTTTGTTGAATTTATTCTTCTTAAATTTTTTGAAGAATCTGCCTTTAGGCTTAAACTTGTGAGAATTTGTTAGGAAGGATTCTTGAGTATTCATAACTTCTCCCTTTTTGTCTTTTGACATGTGCTCTTCTCAAGAGCTAATGGTAAAGGAAGTTCTGTTAGAGTAAGGCTTTTCTGGTTTAACCTCATAGCAATCGACACCATCTTCCATGTTGGAGGAAGACTATTTAATATGGTGAAGATTTGCATACGTTCGAAAATATCATTTCCTGTTATAGCTAAGTTCTTAGCCATTACCAACATTTGATTCACATGATCGACTACGTTATCTAACTCTTTCATCCAGCAAGAGTTGTACTGCTCTAGAAGAAGTTGAATATGGGTTTCTGAAGTCATATCATATTTTTTCTTGACTTTTTCCATCATTCTCTTCGCAGTGTCAAAATCTTCAAATACTCGGATGAGATCATCTTGCATAAATGTTAGAAGAGTTGCTCGAGCAAGTTAATCGTCTTTAATAAACTTGTTGTAAGCTTTCTTCTCTTCTTCAGTTGATTTATCAGTTAATGAAGATTTTGCATTGTTCAATACGTATAGGGCCTTATCATGTGTCAATAGATATTCTATTTTTCTTCTCCACATTCAAAAATTCATCTTATTGAGTTTTTCGATTCTGGATAACTCAACCATGACTACTCGATTTGCTATTTTCCTAATTATGAACAAATATAAGAATGAATAAAGTATATTCCAACTAGTATAACTAGTTTTAATCCTTCTAAACTAGTTTATCATGCAATATGATCTTTAAGTATGCAAGAAACTCATAAAAATTGCTAAATTTAAGTACTTTTTGACAAAAATAAGTAACAAGTGGTTTTTTGAAACTCAGAACCACTTTTCTGCAGTTTCAAAAAGTATTTAAGAGGGATTCTGTGTAAACAAAAACACAGAAATCGGTTTCTGCAAGTTTCTGAGTTAATTAGAAAGTTCAAACACTTTTCTGCAATTTTTAGAAAGGCAGAAGCCTTTTTAAGCAAAATTGAAAACAGAAACTTCAAAATAGAATTTTTTGAGTTAAACAGAAAGGTTTGATCCTCTTTCTGTAATTTCAGAAAAAAATCAATGCCTTTCCGAAATTAAGAGATTTCTTGATTTTAATAGAAAAGAAAGGAACCACCCTTTTGAAAATTTTGAGAAGTAAGAAACGGTTTTTCTGTTTTTCAAGAAAAGGTAACCCCTTTTTCAGAATTTTCAATAAATTTCATATTTATTATGATTTTTTTATAACCTTTATAAGTTAAAATAAAGAGGAACTCGATTAGGGTTCCTTTTTGTTAAAATAAAGGTTCAGGGAAAAAAATTCAGAGAAGGGCCGCCGTCGCTGCCTGCTGAAGCAGTGCTCGATTTTCCTGCAAAAATTCTTTTGGCGACTCCCTCCAGCATGTCCGACGATTCCCAGGTATGCAAGAATCCCTTTCCCCTTATTTCTTCCTCTCTTTTTTTGGTTTTGATGTCTTTGCAAAGAGAAAAGGGGGGGGGGGGGTCGATCGATGTTTCGGAGAGTGCTCATGGCACTCGACTATTAGCCGGTGGTAGGATGTTGCTTGAGACCGAGTGACCAGCGGTCGATGCACGCCGCTGCAGGCGTCCTATCTGGCAACCGTCGTACGCTGCTACAGACGGCTTATCCGACGGTCATCGCACTCTGTAGTACCCGACGACAAACTCGTCAGTCTGAGGAAGAAGAGGGAGCCCGCCACTGCTGGAATCTCTGGCAAGGGTTCCTCTAGCCCACACACGTAAGGCTCTACTCTTCCCCCTTCTCCTTCCTCTTTTTCATTTTTTTTTCTGTCGTTGTAGATAGACCAAGACGTCGGTCAGGTGACAACTCACGACACCTGCCTCTGGCGTCTTCCATCGGTCTGTTCTTTGACACACACAGACGTCGAGCTCTCGTCGGTGCCCCTGGGGCTCACGGTCGACCAATTCCTCTACAGGAACACCTCCAGAGAGTCGGAGGCCACATTCCTTTCTTAGTGAATTGAGTGTCTCAAACGGAGTGGTGGACTCCTCCTCGATGCCTGCGCGATTCCTAAAGGGCTGGGGAGGACCCGTCCTCTGCCTGTCGCTGCAGGCAGCCCGTTCGGTGGGCATGCACGATTTTTCGGCAGTGACCCTACGGAATTGAGGAAACCACTAAAACCCAATTTGGGCATGCGCGGTTTCAGCGCAAGCCAGAGTCGGTCTGACAATAAAATTTTTTTATCTACCCTGGTAAACCGAGTTTTCTCAAATAGGAAAAAAAAACCTTCAATGACCTTAATCGCTTATTTTCCTGTTTGAATTGTTTGTTTTTCTTTTTCCTAACGATGGCTATGCAGAAATATCAGTGTGCACACTTTCACCGATAGAGATCTATCAAACCCGCACAACCCGCGCTCTGATACCAATGTTGGGAAGCAACTTTGCACAGATCCGAATTTGCAGCGGGATAAAGGCCTCGCAGTTACGCTCGAAATCGCCAAGGAGTCTGAACTCTCAACTCTCTTTTTCTCTTAATGTTATGAATTCTTGTGTATCTTATATATGTTATAAATCCCTTACACTGTTTCACTTGCATTTTATAGACTACGAAGATGGTTCAAGCTTTGGGACACAACCCCTAGGAGAAATCCCTTCATCCCTCAAGAGACTCTTCTCTTGAAACGTGTCTGTTGAAATGGCTTTCAACCTCAAGAGACACTTCTCTTGGAACATGACTGTTGGAATAGCCACTCCAACAATCACTGATGGCCATATGATCTTACACCTACCATGATAATGATAATAACTCCTGCTGAAGATGGGAACCTGGTTTTTCTCTAGGTCATACTTGAATTATGAGAATTTTCGAGAGCATCTTCAGTAAAGCCTGCAAAATTTGTCTAGGGATGCCGGAACTTTACCGAAGATGTTTTTGTTCTCTTTTCGCCTCGTAATCTGCTTGATTCTTAATAACAACTGAATGTTTCGAGATTGGGTTAATCTTTGAGATTGCTTTGAGTGTTTATTATCTCGATCTGATTGTCCAACTGAACTTTTTCTGTTTTTCTTTCCTTTGTAATGGATTTTGCAACCTTGCTAGCTATGTTTAGGAGCCAAAAGAGTAGTCAATATGAATCTGATTGCATTATAAGATATTCAATTTGGCACATATCTGTCATTCGCTATATGCATATAAAAACTTGAAACGAACAAATGCTTAGATGAACTCAGGTAAAACAAAAAGTGAACAAGCTGATGTTAAATATTGAGATACCCAGCTATATAAAGGTTGAATGTGTAAAGCATTTATTTATTTTGCTCACTTAATATTACCGTCAGAACCTTCACAAGTTGGGCAATCATTACCAGCTTAACTTTATTTGCACTGACTTTGGGCAATACACTGAATGGAATTGCAACTACTAACTAATAAGAAAGGTTCATCTATAGTTAGGGCTGGTAAATGAGATGAGCTTCTTGTGGCTCGGCTTGTGTTCGGCTTCTTTAAAATTGTGAAATAAGCTTGGCAAGCCGAACATGGACAACAAGTGTTCAGCTTGGTTCGGCTCATATATGCTCGTTAAGTATTAATAAACACATATTTTGTTTCATATATTGTACATAGTTGAAATCTTATTGCTTACAACTTTGAAACGATGTATTTGTTTGTAAATGAGATAGTTTGAGCTTAGCTCAGTAGGATTAGAGTCCAATTTCTATTATTTTCAATATTAGAATATCTACTCTTTTCTTTTTGTTAAGGAGACGGCTCAGGCTTGCCATGATCTCCAGCTCAGCTTGGCTCGCCACAAAGAATGAGCCAAGCTTGAACACCCTCTATTCGGTTTGTTTGGCTCATTTACCAGCTCTATCTATAGTTATCTCAAATTGTTGCCTACTGAGTTACGTCTATCCATTTTTGCTTGACATAGATGTACCCTCCAGCTACATTTTCTTCCTTTCCTTCAATTGCATTTGCCGCTTCATTCTGCTTCTTTATGTGGTTGTCAAAGCAGTTCACATGGTGGCCACACTTTGAATGTAAAAGTCAAGCAACAGACAGAGAGCTCCACATGTATTAAAATCATAAGGTTTTCTGGAAACAAATAAAAAATGCAGGGTATTTTGGGGAAAGTGATTTTTGTGCAGAGTAGCTAACGACTAGATAGCCATATGGAAAATAAAATGATTCAATTTCAGTAGCATATTGCTGCATATACCAAATATGTTATAATATAATCATGATATAGTACTTGTTCATATTTCTCCACTGTACAAGTTCTAAACACAATAGCATGGATAAGGAGCACATTGTTTGCTTGCGTGCCATTTAAGATATGATGGAGTAAGGGAATATTCCATAATTGAAAATTGGTCCATAAAAATGAATGAACCGGAGCTGTGCTTCATTGTTTGCATTTTGATAATTTGCTAGTTTTGGCTTTTTTATGACTCGAGTTTATTTTTCTACAGACATTTATGAAATTTAAATACTACAAAGAATGTTATCAATCAAGTATCAACCTAAAATTGCAATTAAGGGTAGAAATTCATTACTTTATTTTATGAGAAACAATCACGTCTTATATATATATATATATATATTTAAATATTTAAATAACTATAATAATGAGAGAAGTTATACACTTTTGACATGACAATTTAAATATACAAATAAAATTTTCATAACCAAATCAATGTATATATGATTATAAAAAATCAATTGAAATATCCAAGTTTATCTAAATGGATAAAAAATTAAATAATAAATACTTATAATTATAAAAAAATATGTAATTATAATCAACAATAATAAATATGATTTTAGTTAAGATCAAAATAAGATTAAGCTCATTTAAATAAGCAACCGAATTTTTCAAATCATAAATTATTTGATTGTCATAAAATTTTGGGCATCAAAGATAATGGATTTGCTTTTGGCTTAAAAAAGATAAAATTTAGATAATTGAATAAGCTTTTCAACACATCAAAAATCACTAAATTCTTATATATGATTGTGAAGTTATAACTTATGCAAGATAACTATGTCAAGTGCTATCTAATTTTGGTCATAATTCGACCCAAATATATGTGCAGGATTTAAGCACAAATTTGAATAAATAATATGCATAAATTAATAACAAAATCATGAAAAAAAGAAAAAGAATATGTATCTCTCACCAATCAAAGTTCTTAAATTCATATTATTTGAAAAAGAAAAAATAAGGCACAAGGCTATATCAACTTACTTTAACTTAAAGCACGATTAAAAGACAATTGAGCTTAAACTTTTGTGTTCATCCTAGGTTTAGGAGTACACCAAATAGAGCTGACTTGAGCTTGCCTCTTAGCTGCATGGCATAAGGCTACTCAAAAGGATTTCTCCATTACTCCTTCCTAGGGTGAGACGCTCTATTTATAAAGTATAGATATTTTAATATCTCATTAAAAAAGGAGTCTTAGTTGATGCCAAACTTCAATCACTAATTCTTAATTGAGAAGACTATCACTTATTAAACAATATTTTTAATTAAAACAAGACTCTAAAAGTTGTAAATATTTTAAAAATATCAAAACAAAAATTAACAAACACGATAATTATAAATATGTCAAAAAAATAAGATTTATAAAAAAATTTGTTTGGCAAATCACGATATTAACTTAATATATTTATACTTACTAGTATATTATCTAGGACTACAATGAAAGACGTAATAGAGGTCTGGCCTTAATATAATGTGTTCATATTAGTTACCATTACGTGCATCATAAAAGTTTTGTTCGCCCAATATATAGACATACGATACCAATATAAGATGCACTGATTGTCTAATAATAAAGTTCATGTAGTCAATCATATCTCGAAGTCTACTAATGAGTATGGTTATTAACCATTGTCTCTCAAAAGGGTTACTAGTTCACATATCAAATTGCCTAACTAGCAGAGAGACAATGTTGGATCATACTCCATAGTCTATGCCGATTTTTTGATGATTTTTCACTATGATGTCGTGAATATGTCTATCTCTTGAAAGCATCATCTTCAAGAAACCCTCCTGTAGAAAAAGAATAAAATACACTGCATCACTCCAACTCACTCACGCTTGTACCCTTTGTTAGACATTAAAGGCAACTTATCAAAAGTTTTGAAACTTAGGTTTTTTCCCATGTCTAAATCGACACAAGTCACACAACTTATACAAGTTTATAAATGAACTCATCCTGCATTTAAAGTTGATAAACCCATAATAAATTCTTATCCAAGTGATGGTTGCATAACAATAGTTCATAAACATATTCTTGGTCATATTTGAATATTTATGGATTTCATCAAAAGTTATGCAACAACATATAAAATATCCAACAGGTCTATCAAAATGGGCTGAACCTGGAACAAGTTTTTTTTTTTATGAAGAACGAAAACCCTCACCAAAAACCAAGTCACTTAATTAATGAGCCCACCTCCCCGAGAAGTGAAACTCTGGATCGAGAACACAAACCATCCAACTTTACGTGCCCTAAACATGATAAAGCAATGGCAGCCCCCCATGCAGCAGCGGGATTTGATCCTAGGCCTTCAGCTTGACACAAGACTCGCTGACCGAATGGGTAACAAACGCGGTGATGGGTTGGACGTGGAACAAGTCAAGCTTGGCCCAACATCATGTCCATTATTTTTGGAAAGTATTTATATATATATATATATATATAGAGAGAGAGAGAGAGACTAAACTGAAATAAACTGAAAATATGAGAACTAATGTGTGAACCACAATTTTTTATGATTTTTTTATTTTTTTCTCTTGAATCTAACCATACAGATGTGATCAACATGCTTGGTTTCATAAAACCATGCTCTTGAATCATCCAATTTTGATGCATAATTGAGTTTTTTTAAGGCTTTAAAATCAATGATTCATATTTTTCATAAATATTCAAGCATTCAAAAATCATATTTTTTCCATAAAAAATACACAATCCAAGGGTTCATTCCTAGCAAATTCAATGCATTAAACCTTGGTCGCAACATATCTACGTCAACCACACACAAAACCATGTGCAATATGATTGCGTCAGTGACATCTCATTCATTTACCATAATCACATACATTCCTTTCAACAGAAGATAATCGAAATTTCATGATGGTAGTGACTATGTGCATTGCAGTGTTTTATCCTATAACCAATATATATCCATATTGGTGGGTTTTCGACCGATTCAAAATATGTGTAGTATAGTTCATTGATGATGCTATACATTTGTATTTACGATTTGAATTTCTGAGACATAACTACCTTGGCAGAAGTGCATATACTGGTGTAGAACAATCATAAGTGCAATGACATGTTTACTATCCTATCAGATTCGCGCCACTGTAAGACACTTATTAATACAATGACTAATATATAATCTCAATAAGTTGGTGTATGTTAGGATATGCCATTCATGAATGAAATTTATAAATTTTCAAATGTAAGTGGGTGGTACATGGGCAGAATGACATGCCAAAATTTTAGCCCGTTGCTAGAGTTTGTAGACCCAGTTTACAACACCTCCATGGTTATGCCAACTGCTGCCACCATTAACAACCACAGTTTGACACTATAGTGTTCAACGGGGCAGCAGAACCATGTTTTACCCTAGGTGATGATAGACAACAATAGCCTCTGCGACACCTGTAGTGCCCGTAGCGCCCGCAACACCGGCAGTGCCAGCAGCTCCAACAACACTTACAATGCCAGTGGTGCCAGCAGATCCATTGGAACATGTTGTGCCAGCAGCACCCACAGGAAGCGACACGCCCTGCCGTGAAAAGTATGTCCTGGGTCTAGCCTGCCTATTTCGGATCACACCGGCCAACCCACCTCCAGTTGGATCAGATTGAACGATATGGTATGGGGTATCCACGATTGTGAGTGTACTAGAAAAAAAAAACAAATGGGGTTGGGTTCAAACTAACCCCTACCCCTTCTCCACTTCTATCGCATACACCATATACATTAACGTTTTTTTTTCTCCTCCCCCCCATTAGGGCGTTGAGTGAGAGGAATTAGTCCTTGCATATTTTTAATAAATAAGCATTTCATGAAATATTCCATCACATTCAAGCACGATCCATCATATGCATAAACCATATTC
This sequence comes from Nuphar pumila, assembly GCF_984573655.1. Lineage (NCBI taxonomy): Eukaryota > Viridiplantae > Streptophyta > Magnoliopsida > Nymphaeales > Nymphaeaceae > Nuphar > Nuphar pumila. Next base: position 113,934,156 of record NC_143253.1, on the reverse strand, counting down.
ACATAAGTAATAACAACTTTAAAACTAATGTGGATGTACACCTGACTTAACTAAAGTGTTTCATGTAAAGTGTGCATAAAGCACAAATATCAATGTTCAACACATCATTCATAAGTTATCACAGTTTCCATGTAAAGGAAAACCAATTTGAATCATGCCCTGCAGGAGTCACAGTTTACTCCGACATTTTCAACCTCAAGCAGTATGCAATTACTTGAAGATTTTTCTTAATGCACTAAATTTATGTTTCATCTTGTTATTACCCTGTGGGTACACACAGGCATTCGACATCGTAGCGGACCGAGACCACACGGGGGGTTTATTATTTTATAACCCGTATGACTAGCCATACGGATATCCAAAGGGGACGGTTCACGACCGAGAGAGTACTCCCCAGTGGCTAGAACTAGAATTAGGATGCACCCTGTACTTCTGCAGAAGACTTGGATCTACCACCTAGGACGAATTGATAGTCCTGCCTCCCCTAACTCCGTGGACTGGGGACCGGTGAGACGCCTAGCTCTCACAAAAACAAGAATGTCCCACGGAGGTTGTACCATCTACCCTCTCCAAGGTAGACCATGGGTCCGGTAACATACACCGTCTTCAGGTGTACCCAGAGCCCTGGGAAACCAGTAACATATACCGTTGTCAGGTATACCCAGTATCCCGGGAAACCAGTAACATATACCATTTCAGGTATACCAAGAATCCCATATTTTTATTTTATATGTGCATGATTTTTATTCTTTCTTTGTTTGGATCCAGTAACATGCACCGTCTGTCAGGTGTACCTAGAACTTTGGAGAAAATCTAGTAACATATACCCTCTTTTAGGTATACCTAGAATTCCAAATAGAAACTGGGAACAAATATCGTCTTTCAGGTATACCAGAGTCTAGAATTTTCTTTCATGTCACCATGTATTAATTTAGCCTTTGTTTTTTTTAGTGCTAGGGTATACATATCGTACCCCACTGGTTACGCCGCAACATAACATTATTCAACTTTATCAGTTCTTAAGTGCTCGTATGGCACTACGAGACCGCAAGCTCAATTTTGAGCTCTTACGTGATCATATATATATAAGAATTGAAGATATTAGGCACCATTTTTTGTTATGCATTTTATGATAGATCTGAACCATTAGATGTTTTTAGCATGATCGATTTATTGAGAATCGACTCTTGGATCATGTTTTTCTGATGAAAAAATATATTTTTCTGAGCCAAACAAAAAACTGGTATCTTCATAGCCATTGATTTTGGATCACCGAAAAAACCTGTATACAGGTCAGATTTCGGCGATCCAAAAGCTGGTTCCCACTAAACAAACCCTATAGATCACATTTATGTGTTAAACATGAGAAAAATAGATTTTTGAAGAGACTTAACCAAAAAGGGGGACCTAATATATATATATATATATAATCAGCTCATTTCTCCCAGTTTGTGATTATTATGAGTGTTGTCAAAATTGAGTGCAGAGAGTCCACTGACCCTTGAAGAAAGAAGGGTGTACTTGTCCATGTTTGGATCGAATATGATTCGAGTTTGAGACCATTTAGTTGGATTCAATAGGTACAGAAGTTCTGATCATTAATTTTGTCAGACTTGGATTCGACTCCCACCCGGTGTGCAGGACCACCCGGTGTGCAGGACCTGCCTTTAACTGGTGGGCTCCGTAAGGGCTTGGGTGTCAGTGACCCCACCTAGGGTTTACCTCGCAGAAGGAGGGCCCATTAGGCAGTCTGGTTTTCATTGAGGGTTCCTCGTCATAAAAAAAAAACTGATCGGTAATTAGCCTCGAATTTGGTTTCACTGTTTTCTCATTAGAACCCTAGTCCGACAAAATCCAAACCGGTTACATATAAATGTATATCCGATCAAGGTATGTACTTTGGCGAGGTCCATATTCTATATAGGTTATCCTCATATAAGTCTGTATCTGAATTAACTTAAAGCTATATCCAACCCAGGTCCAAACCCGATCTAGTATGGACTAAAAATGGCTTGCATTTGGTTTAGAATCTTGAATTACACCCAAAAACTGAAGCAAAAAACATGGTAGTAAACAGAAACGGAAACAAAAAAAGATACAGTTCTCACATAGAAGGCCAGGCTCGGCAAGCAGAGGCATTTGCAAATTCTTAACTTATATAGCTTTTAGTATTGAGCAAAATCTTCGATATGGGACTAAAAATTTTGATCAATCAGATTTCTTTGTACATGTATGTTTTTTTTTTTGCTAGCTTTTATTACCAATGGATATATCCACCAATTAGAACTTATTTTAAGGCAGGGAAAGTGAATGAAAGGGATTGACTGACATGTTCTTAGGTATAATCTTTTTTGAGTTGGGATTTATGACCAGCGGTGGCTAATAGGTATTAGTTTCCTTTAATCATTTTCTTTCTTGCTCTTTCCATTGTGAGGTAGACAAGTTAGTCATGTCTATTGGCCTATATATAAACTTCTTGTTTTGATGGCATATCTCTTACTCAATCTATTTCTTAGGGGTGAAAATGCTAGCTAAGAATAAAAACAATTTTTTAAAGTTGAGTCATTTTGTTGGTTTTTTGGATCGGGTCCAACCGGATGTGACCCGATTTGACATGGGCACACCAAGAGAAGTAACGAGAGTGGAAGGGCTGTTATGTGAATGTGAAAGGTTCATATTCAATATGTAAATATGCAAAAGCTCTCACTCATTTTTCATTATATAAGAAGATCCATGGTAGCGTGATGGGAACTACTAAGAGTGATCTTTTTTTTGGGTTCAAGGGTCTTGCTCACCATTTGACATGATGGCCTGAGCTTATCGAGGGTGTCGATTGGTTGAAGAGAACGCCGAGCACCATGTAATGCCCCAAAATTCAGGACTTATAACGTTTTACAAAAATTTTGAAAGCTTTGCAATCAGTCATTTTTCAGATTTTAAAAAAAACAGTTCAGGAAAAAATGTTATTTGAAATAGCAAGTCAAGGGACCTTAGGCGCATTGCAGCATAAACTTTTCTTTCAAACAGATTTGAAACTCCGTACATTTAAGAAACCAAATAAATTATAAAAATATATATTTTTAATAGTTTAAGACTTGTACAAAGGAGAGATTCTCAATAAAACCTTTATGCAAATTGATCGAAATGTTCTTAGGAAACGTCAGGGAAAGAGTCTCATCTTGATCTCATCACGCCATCATGTCATCGCTTGTCTTGCAAACCTAAACATCACTTGTACCCATAAAATTGGTTAGTTTCATGAAAAACTGGTAAGTGCACAAGCAAGACAATATAGAACAAAAATTAAGCAATGCATAATGTTTAAGCGATTTTAACAAGTAATAAGCTAACATAGCAAGAAGTAAACTATCTCTAGCATGATTAGGCGACTCATTTCGACAAATAAGCTATCTCTATCATGAGTAATAGATTATGCAAATAAACAATAAAGTATGCAACCCCGTAAGTGTTTTCAATGTGAGCAATTAATTATGAAATCAAGTAAGTCATTAACTATAACAAGGTAAGAGTTCATTCATCACAAAATATACGCAGTTTCACGATAATTAGGTATATTAATCATAAGATGTAAGCAATTCGTAAATCTCAAGTTGTACGTAATTGCACCATAAACAGTTCTATTAATCACAAGATGTAAGCAACTTATAAGACAAACAATTATATTAGTCATAAGTTATAAACAGTTCGTAGATTACGAGCTGTAAACAATTGCACAACAAGCAGTTCTATTAATCATAAGAGACTCGAGCCAACGGGTGTTGTGAACAAGATATTTATTGTTTCGATATTAGTTGGCCTTGTGGGTATGCACAAGTCACGACACGTAGAAACAACTGAGACTAATCTGAGGGTTTATTATGCCATGTATTTTAGATACTCCGAGTAGCTAACTGAGTCTGCTCCTAAGGGGACAACCAGTGATCGAGAGAGAATTTTTCAAAGGCATTCGTAGACAACAAATGCATCTTACTTTTGCAGAAGTCTATGAGATCTACCACCTAAGATAATTTTTTTTAGTCCCGTCTTCTAACTTCGATGACTGAGGACACTGAGTCATTTGCCCGATGGGTGGTTGTTAACAACATGTCCATCAGAGTTTTGTACAAATCCATCATCTTCCTTGATGAACACAATGAGTACATCAGGTGTTATTTAACTGAAGACCCATTCTATATGTTGTGGTCCTTCAACCCACTCGAGCATCTTGCTTGTGAAGACAAACATCACCATTATGTGGTTTCAACAATGTGCTATTGCACGTTTTAAGATTACCACAAACCTCTCATCCTACTCATCGTAGTACAAATATATCGTATATGTCTAAAAGTACAACCATGATGAGGAAAATATCACCATAATGTGTTTCAAAACACATGCCATTGCACGTTTGAGGTAAGTATAAACCTCCCATCCTACTCATCGCAGTACACAATGTACCTGTTCAAAAGTACAACCACGATGAGAGGGGTCTGGATTTCTATAAAAAAAATGCCACAATATTGTTTTGTAAAAATACATGGTGTAATCATTCAAGTTAACATTTGACATACTCTGGTCCTTTAGACCGACACGAGCCTCTTGCCTGTTAGGCAAACAACAATATTATATGATTACAATAATGTGCCAACGAGATAAGGCAAACAACAATATACAACAATATCGAGGTGACCATAGACCTCTCATCCTACTCATCGTACTCCAGCTATGACGTACATGTCTAAAAGTACGATTACAAAGAGAGGGGCATGGGTTTCTCCAAAAAAAATCCAACAACCTAATCTCACAGAAGAAGTGATGCAACAAGTATCTAGTTTGACAAGAAAACTCAACAACAAAGTCTCGCAAAAGAAGTGATGCAACAAATATCTTATTTTGATCATGATTTATCTTTCAAACAGTGGATACAACACTTGTGCAACTCGCACGATGCGAGATTGCTATGGATCTCTCATTTGTCTATCGTAGTATCTGTATGCTATGCATACCTCGCAATACTGGTCTCGATAAACGAGATAAGGGTTTTTCTCAAAGAACCATACCAAAACACAAATTCGTATCCCTAATCGGGATCATCCAAGTTGTATCAGATACATGAACTGGAGTTGTAAGACACTTCTTCCAAATATATTGATTTGGGAGATCTAGCCGTCATCTCGCAAAAGACTTTCAAAATCGGTTTTGTAAAACTATGCCTTTGAAAAAAAATGGGGTTGCACCTAAAGATCATCTTTTTTGGAGAACTGCAATGCATAAGTGTGAGTCATGACTTTTAAGACAAATGAGTGGAACAATATACACTCGAAGCCACACTCAGTGAGTGCAAGCCAACAAAGAGCAAGCCCGTGCACATTACAGTGCAACGGCAAAACGAGAAGCAAGACTCGATGTGCGAAGCTGCACATCGAGCGTAAGATGCTCAAGCAATGCACAAGGTATGAAATCATACATTGACTACCCAAATACACAAGCAAACAAATGTGTAAGCAATGCACGAGGTACGAAATTGTACCTTGGCTAAGCAAGTGCATAAGGTGACTCATGAGGTACGGAGTCATACCTCAATTAAACAAAAAGTTAAAGCAAGTAAAATGCAAGAGCAAAGCATGTGCGTGAAGCGCGGTGACAAAGTAGGAACAAAACAACACATGCAAAAGTAAAACATATGTGCAAAGTGAAATAACAAAGTAAGAAACAATACATGCAAGAGCAAAGCATATGCGCAAAGTGCGACAACAAGGTAAGCATGAAACAATATATGTAAAAACAAAGCCTGTGCATGAAGCACAGTGGCAAAGTAAGAACAAAGCAAATCATGTGTGTGAAGTGCGGCAACAAAATAAGGACAAAACATTACATACAAAAAGTAAATGTGAAAGAAAGCCTGTGCACAACAAGCGTGACAGCAACAGAAAGCAGTAAAGAAAGTAAAGACAAGAAAGTAATGACAGAAATTTAAAGACACGAATTTAAATGCAGAAAAGTAAAGACAAAATTTTAAATGCAGAAAAGAGTTTGTGCACGTGAAAGCACAACGACGACATGCAAAGAATAATAAGCTTGGGCACATAAAGCACGACGGCAATAAAATGTAAATACAGAAAAGTAAATAGGACAAGGATTCTGAAACCGTGTCCTTGAGTAAAAAGCATACGTATATACGGATACATATATATATATTATTGTCCTTTTTTTCCTATTTTAATTTTAATTGCTTAATTTAAGTTCGTCCATTGTTCTTTGGGAACTTTCTTCTACATTAAAAGTTTTGGGGGTTGCGCACGTCTCGAGTGTATGAGATGAAGGTCTCGAGTCGTGGGACACGTGCGGGCTCCATCGTGCAAGTTGTGAAAGTACAAACATGTCAGCATGTTAAAATAAAATGAAAAAAGAAAAAGGGGCAGGGGCGCAACCCCTGTCTGTTGCTGCAGACAAGAGGCAAAGGGCAGGGGCTCTACCTCTGTCTGTCGAGTGCCAGTCAGAGGAATAAAGAGGGGCAAGGGCGAGGTCCCTGCCAAAAATCTGAGGAGGTGGCTTGTCGAGAAGTCAGGAAGAGGCAGGGAGCGAGCCCTCGCCTGCCAGAAAGGTCGGAGGCAAAGGTCTTGCCCCTGCATGCCAAGGAAAAAAAAGGTGACAGGGGCGAAGCCCTGCCTGACCAAACAAAAGGAGGCAGAGGGCTCCGCCCTACCTAACAGAGAAGAAAGAGGCAGAGGGGGTCTCACCCCTGCCTTCTGACAAACGAAAAGTGGCAGGGGCGGAACCCTTGCCTGACGAGGAGCCCAGAAAAGGCAAGGACGAGCCCCTGTCTTTCGAAAGCCAGAGGAGGTGGAGCATGGAAGGGGACAACACCCCTCCCGTGCGAGCTTAACGTAGAGCGAGAATTAAAGGGGGAGGGCAAAGGAGCCCTCCCACCATCTGCAACGGGAGGAAAAAGAAGAAGACGGAGGACAAAGAAGGAGAGGAAGAAGACAACAAAAAGAGAGAGAAAGAGGTTATCTGCGAGAAGACGTTGGGTGGCCATCGACGGCGACAGTCCCAATGTCAGGTGGCCGAAACACGAGCAAGAGAGCGAGAGAGGTAACAGAGAGAAAGAAAGAGGGACGAAAGACATGCCGGCGTCGGGGGCTCTTCTGGCGAGGGTTGTTGGCAAGTGCACAGAGGAGAAAGGGTGTCAGCATCGGGGTGGCCGTGGCGGAGGCTCCGGAGGTGGGCTGGAGATCGCAGGTGAAAGCGGGCTCTGACGAGGGCCTTGTTGGTGAGATAAGGGAGAAGATGGGGGGGTGTGGGGTTTCCTGGTGGTGGGTGGCTGGACACAAGAAATAGGAGAGAGAGGGAGATGATAGATCGAGGTTGGGTACCCGATCCGCATCATCAGTGCTCGGACAAGAGAAGAGGAGGGGCTATGGGTGAATGACGTGAGACAGAGAGAGAGCGTGGGGGCACATGGTTTCTCGAAAGAGAAACTCTTGGCCTCTACGTGCTTTAAGTAAACACGGGGGAGGGTATCAGGTGCCCGGGTTCGGGTCTGGATCCGACTCGGGTCCAACATACATTTTTTTTTGAAAAATCATGGGTTTTACAACCCACCTCTATTGAAGCTTCGATCAGATCGACAATGATGGCTTTCATTAAGTAGTGTTTTTATTATTTTTTTGCCAACATTGGATTATAGGCTTAAACCATGTTGCCGATGCCCGTGTGGGTGAGTCTGCATCCATGTGACGCTCACCGAAAAATATTTGTCGGTGTTATTTTTTCTCGCTAGATTCTCGTTTGGTTTTGAGGATTCAGCAGCAAGGGAGGAGGAGTTAAACGGTGACCCACCGCTTGCGGGTCGACAGCAACAGCTGCTGCCTACCGTGAAAGCTAGCGGTGATCGTTGCCGATGAGCAAGGATGCCAAAACCCCATTTTTACTGGGGTTATGGAGCCCCCTGCCATCTTAGGCTAGTTGCCATATCCACTAGGGGGGCGAGTCAGGATGTGCCTGATGTCGGTTGGCTGCCTGAGGCCGACCGTCATCGATAGCCACTGTGGTCAGCCTCCCCTGGCAGCCGACGGAGGCTACCAACGACTGTGGCAGTGTATTACCGCAGTCAAAAGCAGCTAGCCCCAGACTGCTTGTTCAGTGTCGGTAGGAGACTGTGGACGATGGTGATCAGTTGATAGACGTCGACCGTCGCCATCAGTGGTGGAGGTCGGCCACAGATCGCGGCATAAGTATGCCGACAAAGAAGAGAGGGGGAAGTACCTTTAGGGATGGCAGTGGACCGGGGCGGGGCAGGGGACAAGGTCTCCACCCCCACCCTATCTCAAAACTTTAACCTTCATCCTTGGTCCATCTCCGTAGCGGGGGAGACGTTGGACCTCCACCCCCGCCCCTGCCACATCCCTGCCTCGTCCCCACCCTACCCCGCCCCCGCCACATCCCCGCCTCATCCCCGCCTCATCCCCATTTTTATAAATGATGTGCTCTTTTTTTTTAAATGCGTATATGTATATCAGAAAATATAACCAAATTTGTGTTATTTTTTCTAAACCCTCGCAAAGAAATGCAAGAGCAAGAGAAGGGAAGAGGAGGGAGGGTGAAACACTCACGACGAGGAGAGGGATGAGGTTGAGGAAGGACTTGTTGCCGGTGCGTGGAGGCAGATGGAGCGCTTCATCATGGTGTTCTTGCCCATGAGGACGACAGAGTCAGACCTGAGGCCCTGGTGGATGTTCTGTAGTTGGTTTGACCCCACATTGTCAGCAACGACGATTAGCACCTGGCTGTACTAGTCCAGCAGCTGGCACAACTTCTTCTCATACATCACTTTCTTCTTCACCTTCGAGTACTTCACCGCCATTGCTTTAACCCTTACCTTAAAACCCTAAAACAGAGAACCAAAAAGAGAAAAACTTACAGAGCTCAGAGAGAGAGAGAGAGAGAGAGCGTTTGTTTAGTATATAATCCTAACTCCGGATCATAAAATTATGTTTAAGCCCTTGATTAGTTGTGAAAATAATGAACATGTCCTCAAGCAAGTAGAGATTAATGATGTTTGGAAATGGTGAAATGGCGGGGCGGGGCAGGGATATGGCAGGGCGGGGCGGGGGCGTGGTGGGAATGGGGCGGGGCGGGGGAAAGTGTCAGTCCATCCCTGCCTCCATCCCTGCACGGGGATGAATTTTAACCTTCATCCTCGCCTCCATCCCCGTTTCATGCCCTCCATCCCCGGTCCAAACGGGGTGAGGCGGGGCCTCGCTTTCCTCCGGTCCACTGCCATCCCTAAGTACCTTGTCAAACTGAGAAATATATCTTTTCTAGGACACAAATTTACTTTTGTCGGACCACAGCTTGGCTACCACCGCTGGTGGACGGCTGTGGTCGATGACGGCGTGGCACTTGAGGCTAGCCGTTGACGACAGTGCATGTGGATGGCCTAGTTGGCGGTGGGTGTGGGTTGAGGGAATAGGAAATGCTCCATGTTCTCAAACGAAAGCCTTCCACCGCTGCAGCCGCTGACAAACGACTGTTGCTGATGGCGGCTAGCCGCCATTGGTGGGCCATCATCATCGACAATAGCGGTCAGGCGCTGGTGGTGGCTGCAGGCGTCAAAGGTTGCTAGGAAGAGGAAGTAACCCCTTTGTAAACAAAAAAAGGGGGTTTTAGGGGGTGGTAGTTAGGTTCCAATATAGCATATACAGTAGATCCCAACCGGATCTGAGACCCGATCCGAACCCAGAACTGTTTCTTGGTTATGGGCAGATCCTCCTAAACTGGTCAGACCCGGTCTTGAAACTAAGACTTGATATTTGGGTTTCGAGTGGATCGGGTTTGAGACTGACCCGGTCCAAAACCCGATACTGTTTTAGGGTGGATCAGGTTAGTATCTTGGGTCAGATCAGGTCCAAAACTGAACCATCCAGACCTATTTACAACATAATTGTTTAGAACATAATTGTTTCAATAACCAATACGGTCCTTCTGGGATCATCTCAAAGGTTCTTGAGATTGGTACTGCGATTCCTGTAACCGGTTCTTGCATCCTGAGACTTTCAAAACCGGTTCAGGGCATTTTGGGATCGGTTCATGCCTTTTTTGGATCGATTTAGAGTCTTTCCTGACCAATTTAAGGTCATTTTAGTTCTGTTTGGGGTATTTATGGTTAGTTTCTACATTATGACATTGGGTATTACCTGTAATAGCATACCTTTGTCATTTTCATCATGCTTTTATGTGTAATTTTATCATGGATGCATAACTTTTGCATGCATTTGATGTTGTTTTGTGTTATCCATGATATAAGCATGAATTGTGACTAAATTCATGACATATGTGATGTATTTTATCAAAATTTTATTTGTGCATATGAGATGTAGCATGAATTTGTGTTTTTGATGATTTAATATATAGTTTATCATGAATATGCATGCATAGCATAAGCATTCTTTGTAATATAAATATGTTTGAAGTAAAAGATCTCGATCAACTCACTCATGTAATCACTAAAGTGATCTGAGTTGTTTTGATTGAGGGTTATTTGTACCGTGTAAGGTATTGTGATTATGTGTGACTTTATAAAGCAATGATTTTACCTAAAAGGAGGTCATTCTGTTTCAAAGTCACATAGGATGCAATAGTAGGTGTGTACAAGCCCATGAAAAATGTTCGTATACAAAGGTACAATATCAAATTTCATCTGGTTACATGATCTATTGATTTTACCAATTAAGATTCAATTCATTGATAATTAAAAAGAGGCGAAATAACTTTGAATACGTTTCCACCAAAGTGGAACAATAGTGACCCTATTATGCTTGTATCAGAAAAGGTAAATAATAAAGAGTCTTAATTTTATCTTTTCAACATGAGTCTCACATGAGTATTTATATAGTTTTTTTCTTTCATTCTTGAAATACCAGGTTCATTTATTAATGATAGTTCTAGTAATATCTCCATGTTAGACAAATCTATTTTTTTGGATTGCAAAGAAATAATGTTATTCACTTTGGGATACATGTTCTTGGATTTAGCGTTAAGAATTGATGAACTTATTGTTCTCACAGAGCAAAATATAGCCGATCAGAAGGTTGCCTCTTAGAAGTAGGAGCGCTCGAATAGACTTAGCCTTTTGCTTTTGCAATATATAGTGACTAAGAATATTCGACGTATCATTCTTCATTGCAAGATAATGAAAGAATTTTTGTGAGTCATTGATGTTCAATTCGTCAGTTCTAATAATGCTAGGGTCAGTACCCTAATGTTGAAATTAGTATCTATGAAATATTCTGAAGATAGTCACATACGACAACACATTTTAGAAATAAGAAATATTGCATCTCAGTTGAATGGCATGAAGTTCGCTATTTTCAGAATCTTTCTTACTTCAGCTGATTATGATCTTGTTGCTACTGAATACAGACCCTTCAAGATCTCTTATAATACACATAATAATGAGTGGTTCTTCAATGACCTCTTGACCAAGTATGTTGAAAAGAAAGAAATATTGAAAGATAAAAAGGTATTTGTGTGCACATATGGCTTATCATAAAAAAAAATATAAGTTGGGGGCAAAGAAGGGTTCCTTTAAAAAGAAAGGCAAAAAGAAAACCAACTTTTAAGCAAAAATCAAATCTCATGGTGGTGGTTCTTCTATAAATTATTTTTTCTGTAAGAAGAAGGGATATAAGAAGGTAGAGTGCATAAAATACAAGAAATGACTCAAGAATAAAGGTAAAACATCATTCATTTCATATGACTGCAATTTAATCATATTTTATTGCATAGTTGGTGGATTGATTTTGGTGCTAAAATGAATGTTGCCAACTCTTTGCAGGCATTTCTAAACAAAAGAGAACCAACAAAGCATGCATGAAGCATTTTCTCAAGAAACAAGATGTGTTTGTATGTCAAGAACGTTGAGACCTGCAGAGTTGTGTTGGAGTCTGGATTTATTTTGGATTTGGTTGATATATTTTATGTTTCATCCTATAGTCGAAACATCATTTCTATTTCAAAACTTGATAAGTTTGGTTTTGCATTTAATTTTGAAAACTCAGCTTATTATTGTTAAAAATTATATTCTTGTTGGTTATGTATATGTATGTGATGGTTCATATCATTTGAAAACCAAACTCAAAATTCAAGAAGCTCATTCTATTGAGAATACAATCATTGACAATAAATGTGGTCTAAAGAATGATCAATCCTATTTGCTTTGACATCAAAGGTTAGTACACATCTCGAAAGAGAGAATCCAAAGACTTATAAATGAAGGGATTTTTTGATCCCTTGACTTCATGGATACTGAATTATGTGTTGACTGCATAATGGCTAAGTAGTCCAATACATACATGAAAGATATTAAATGCAGTAATAGAAAATTAAAGATTATGCATACAGATGTTTGTAAGCTATTTTTTTATGTTACATGGATGAAAATTATTTTATCATATTTATAAATGATTACTCACAGTATATGTATCTCCACTTATTATTTGAGAAATTTGAAGTCTTTCGGCTTTTTAAGAACTTCAATAAAGAAGTAGATAAATAGACCAAAGGAGATAAAAGTGGTTAGATCTGATAAAGGTAGTGAATATTATGGTTGTTTCACTAAGATAAAATAAAAGGAAGAGCCATTAGTGTGGTTGTTTTAAAAAAAAAAGATATGACGGCTCAATACATCATGCCTGGTAGTGCTTAACAGAATGATTTAGATGAAAGAAAATATTGTATGCTTAAAAAAATTGTTCGAACGTTGCTAAATGACTAAAACATTTCTTTGACCTTCTAGGGTGAAGCTTTTAGTATAATAGTGCACATATTAAACAAAGTTCCTACGAAGGCTGTCCAAATGACTCCTCATAAGTTATGTGCGGGTAAAAAAACCCTTCTTGTCATATATGCGCATACAGGGATTCCCAACTGAAGCTAAATTATATAACCTACATATAAAAGCCTTTGATCCTAAGATGACTAGTGATTTTTTCATTAGTTATCCAGAAAGATCAAAGGGCTTTAGATTTTCTTGTTTATCTCATACACTATAAATAGTGAAAACTGATAAAGAAATATTTTTTTAAAATAGTTCCATTGAGATAGATGCATCTCAAAGTCTTGCATTTGAGGAATTATAGGATTTAGTTTTCATACTCGCGAAGGAAACAAACTCAGTTTTCCCAATCATGATCCTTTTAGATAATGTTAGAAAAAATTTGGTCAATGAACATTAATCTTAAATAAAACTAATTATTAATGAGAATATACAACAATAACAAGATGCGGAGGTTCAATTTGAACCACCTGTAGTACTTGTATGAAGGTCCACGAGGACCAGAAAATCTATTATATATCTATACTATGTGGTGTATTTATAAGAGCCCAATGATTTCATAGATATTGATGATAATCTCTTAACCTCTGCATAAGCCATTGAAAATGAAAGGTCGATACATTGGATAAATGTCATGAAAGAAGGCTTGACTCAGTGACAAATAATCAAGTGTGAGATCTCTTACCTCATCACTTGTTGGTTGTAAGTAGGTTTTTAAGACTAAAACAGACTCTAAAGGGCGAGTGAAAAGGTACAAAGCTAGGCTCATTGCAAAAGGATCCACACAAATAGAGGGCATTCATTATAATAAGACATGTTCTCCTGTCTCAACTAAGGAATCGTTCAAAATAATCATGACCCTCATTGCTCATTTTGATTTAGAGCTATATCAAATAGATATGAAAACATATTTTCTGAATAAAGATCTGGAAGAGGAGGTATATCTGCAATAACCTCCTGGTTTCAGTGTAAATGACTCAAACAATTTAGTTTGCAAATTAAAGAAATCAATCTATAGACTTAAACAAGCCTCTTGCCAGTGGTATAAAAAATTCAATCAGGTGATTTTGAATTTTGGATTCATTGAAAATATTGTTGATCAATGCATATACTTTAAGGCTAATGAGAGTAAGTTCACAATTCAGGTTTTGTATGTTGATGATATTATTCTTACAACTAATGATTTGAGTATGCTACATGAGACAAGATTTTCTTTTATCTCATTTTGATATGAAGGACATGCGTAAGGCCGCATATGTCTTTGGATATGAGATTCATCATAATAGAACTAAGAGTGTCCTTAGTCTCTCTCAAAAATCTTATATCCTTAAGGTTCTTAAAAGATATGAAATGAAGAATTATTCTTCTGGATCGGCACCCATAATAAAAAGAGATAACTTGAGCTTAAAGGATTGTCTTTAGGATAATAATAAAAATGTTTAGATGGCAAACATTCATTATGCTTTGACTGTTGGAAGTTTGCAATACGTGCATACCTATACACAACTAGATATCATATTTGTTGTTGGAATGTATGGTAGATATAAGTTTAATCCAGACATTACGTACTGAAAGGCAACAAAGAAGGTCATGTGATATTTGTAAGGAACGAAGAACTATATATTAACCTACAGAAAGGTTGATCACCTAAAGGTTGTTGGATACTCTCATACAGACTTAGGAGGATGTCTCCATAGTAAAAAGTTTACTACTTGATACATCTTCCTATTAGCAGGTGGTGTTGTCTTACGGAGAAGCAAAAAGTAGTCTACAACTGCAGCTCACACTATGAAGGCAGAATTTATTGCTCTATACATGTCATATGGATCAGAAACTTTATTATGAATCTTACTATAATAGACTCTATTATGAGGTCATTAAAGATCTTATGTGATAATAAAGTTGTTATGTCCTTCTCAAATAACAACAAGAGCTTTACCTCGTGTCGATAAATGAAGTTAAAGTACTTTATTGTTAAAGAAATGACTGAGAATCATTTAGTATGTATTGATACAATCAATATGAAAGAAATGACTGCAGATCCTTTTACTAAAGAGCTAACACCAAGATTATATTCTCAACATGTAATGGGGATGAGTCTATTTAATTTGTCCTGATATATGACAATTCATTATGGTTATATGTGATCACAATTATATAACTAAATTGATTCTCTATGGTTTTAGGCATTGTTGATTTTGTATAAAGTATTTTTCATTTGTAAAGAGATAATAATATAATAACAATATTAAAAAGGACTAGTAGAATGGGTAAGAGATTTATTTGTTCATAAAGGTATTCTTAACATGCTAAATACTTAAAATAAATAATATTGTAGTGCATGAAAATATGACATTTCATATAGAGATGTTCAGCTTTATAATTCATATGATTTATTCCTATAATACAGGCTAGCATGTAAACCCACATGAAAATTGAATTGAGGTAGCGGTAAAAACCTCAATTATGTGTTTTTCCATGTCAATGGGTCAAGTGGAAGAATGTTGAACTTTTAGATCGGGTCCAACCGGATGTGACCTAGTTTGACACCAGTACACCAAGAGACGTAATGAGAGTGGGAGGACTGTTATGTGAATGCGAAAGGTTCACATTCAATATGTATGAATGCCATGCATGTATTCCTCACTCATCTCCCACTATATAAGGAGATCCATGGTAGCTTGATAAGAACTACCAAGGGTGATCTCTCTCTCTCTAAGTTCAAGGGTCTTGCTCATTGTTTGACCTGACAGCCTAGGCTCATCGAGGGCATCTATTGGCTGAGGAGAACGCCGACCACCCATGTCTATCGAAGCTTCGACCGGATCGACCATGGCAACTTTTGATAACTAGTGATCTCCATTATTTTTTTGCCAACACATTTTTCTTAAACTTATCAATCAACTTTCAAAGGTCGTGGGAAATTGGGTGCTCCGTTCCTAGAGGAGATTCAAGAGAAGTAGGAGAGGAGAGAAGAGGGTACGATAGAAGAACCACTTTCTCTGTAGTGTTGTCACACAAGATATGCATGTGGCCTGCCTACTGGCTGGGTGAGTTGAAGTTCTTGGATAGTGTCCTCTCTCGCAATATATCTCTTCCTTTCTTTCTCTCACCAATCATGAAGCATGGGGTTCACACCTTTCTAGTAGATGAGAGGGTGATCTTGGGGTTTTACTAATCTAAGTAGGCACTAGTTCATGTGAACTTCAGATCCATCTAGAATGGTTTGGCATCTTAAACAAGTTTCTATATCATAACAAAAAACAAAAAACCTAAGATGAAGATCTTTTGCTTAGACATGTTGAGATTTTAGAGCATGTGCTCAGTATCACATGATGTGAGATTTGATATTAATACGATTAGGGAACACAAACAATAACAATAAAACCAATAATGAAGCAAATAACCACAATACATTTTAAATCGTGTTAACTAACGTTAGTTTATAATTAGGGATATTCGATTAACCCAAGTAAAAACTTTAGTGAAAAATTGCAAACTCTAAAACTTTTAGTGTTTGTATGAATTAGATTGAAAAGTTTGGGGGTGTAGACACCCAATTTTTTTTACAATGTCTATGAACTAATGCTTGAATATGAGTGGTTTTCATGACATCCAGTAGAACCACCAAATGGATCCAAGTCAAACCCTTATCCTATTAACCATACCCACATATCAACAATATTTTTACCCTTAAAACTTGATTTGTGGCTTATGAGCTTAAGTAGAGGTCATAAGCTTTCCAACGAGAAAAAAATCATCTCAAAAGGACTCTCGGATCAAAAGTTATGGTCAAGATGGGTTTTTATGTCAAAATAGGTTTGATTTGGGTCCAGATCCAACCTGAATGATTGTTAGATCTGATCCAAATCTATATATTATTTCAATATTTTAGACCATATCTAGATGTAATTATCATTTGAATCTTTAGACCCTATTGAGATCTACCCAAATCCCATCTAGACATGGTCTAAGAGTCTCATAGTTAAATGATAGCCTTGTAGAGAACAACCAAACCCTATCATCAATTTGCCTCACTTTCTTTTTTATTTGGATCCACTGCACGGAGGTTCTAGCAAATCTACATCTCAAATCATTAAACCTATGCAGACGTGCTGCCAGACCGTGGAGGAGTGCACCTACACTCCCAAGGTGAGAGCTCTACCGGAATCAACCGGAAATTTAGAGCTTAAAAGACTAAACAAACTCCAAGCTTGAAAAAGGTACAATGGAGACTCACTTTGTCATTGCTTCAATTTTGTTTCTTTTGGATTTTCATTATTATTCATACTTATACACATTTTTTGATTAATTTGCATGAAATATCGTGTTCTCAAAATTGGAGCTTGCGGATTCGGATCTCCCACATCATAAATCTTAAAATACAAATGTCGAACCTGTTTTAGTTTCACCTTCTCATTGGAAAGGATGACTCCAGCTTGGATGGGGTCCTACATATTTTAAATGAATTTTTCAATAAGGAATTTGCTAAATCAAGGTAAGAATTTGCATTTTTTGGCAATTTGTTGTTAACTGCGGGGTATTTTAAAATTTTCAACTTTGACCGAAAACCAATAATCATGTCACGTGGAAGTATGTGAAATGCAATTCAAACCGAGTTTGTGAAAGAGTGCAATCTCCTCAATTTTTGTGGAAAAAAAAAGAACGCAGATTCATAATCTTTTGAAGGTAGATGCCGCTGGTCAAAATAATAGTCTCAGTTTGACTTTAGATAAATAAATTTAACATTGCCATAATTCCAACCATCGTCGCTTTGGCCGAGTGGTTAAGGCGTGTGCCTGCTAAGTACATGGGGTTTCCCCGCGAGAGTTCGAATCTCTCAGGCGACGTTTCTGTATTCATATCTTTTTGTTCCAATTTTAATTCATTTCCCACTCTCTACCCTTGATCTTATTATTTATGAGGGCATTTTGTATGCAGCGACGGCTGACAGCCATCCATCTTGGCATTTCTCTGTGTGGGCGATGCATTTTATGTCTACAAATTATTTATTTCGATCTTAGGAGTTTTAGGCCGACATAGCTAATCGGTTTGGACTGACAAGTTTTGAGTAGACATGCCTATAGAAGGGTTCCTCTCATTTAGTAGGGTTAACTTTTGAATGTCACCAAGTTAATAGAACATCACAAGTTCGAAACCAATGAGAGTGTCTTTTGCCGCATGGTCAAAAGTGGGTGTAGTCTCCGGTGGGCGGGGGGACCTTGAGGGTTTGACCGACTGGAGGCCGGCCAATGCACAGTCGGAGCTCAAGGGTTTGACCGACATGACATGGTTCTGCTTAAGCCAGGTCTGAACCAAACCTGTATCAGCACCTCAAAGTTGGGTCCAACGCATAGGCAGCCTCAACGACCTATTTTCACAACCATGCAGCCGGCTAGCCCATACTGACAAACTGGGCTGACCCAATGTAGTTGCCACACACTGCATTAGGTTCAAGGCTTTTTTTGGACTGGACCAACCTATCTGAGAAACAATGCTAGAGTTGGTCCAGGCTCTACTATGGTCCAACCAGCTCACGTCTAGCTGCTTGATCTGATCCAAATTGGGTTCCATTGATGGGATCAAGCTAGTCCCACTGCACAATAAAAGTTTGCACTTACACCTGATCTTGGCCTAGGCCGAGGACTGGGCCAAATGGGCTGAAACCATCTTGCATCTGATCCATTTAAGTTGGCTGGACCGAGGGACCATTCAACTTGACTAAAACTAAGACTGAGCCAGCTGACTCACCGACTGCCGCAGCACTCCGGGGTGCAGCACATTCAACTTGGAAGATTAAACTGAGCCAAATCAAGCCGCACCATGCTGTTGAACCTGACCCGAACAGACATGACTAGTCTGAGTGTTGAAAAACTGGATTGGATCAAAGCTTATCTGATCTAAATCTGAATTTTAAGCAACATACCGGAAGCCCCAAGGGGGGTTGGCCTAGTGGGTTGGGGCCTTGGCTACTAGACGGGCAGTCAAGGTTAGATTGTCATGATTGTCGCCCCTCTGCACAAGTCAAAGCGTAGCATAGGCCCCGGGGGCAGGGGTCCTAGCCTTGGAGTTTTACGCTGCCAGCACGATAACAGCTGAGCCACCATGATCAGGTCTTCCTGCTGGGTGTGGTTTCTTTGGGTTATAAATCCAAAAAAAAAAAAATCAAGAATTTGAATGAGATCTGTTGAGACAAAGTTGAATCTATATATCTGAATTTGTTATGGTGGTTGGAAGCAGGCCTTTTACATGAAAAAATTAATTAATTCTAAATTATTTGTGTTTAATACAATTCAAACAATGATCCGGCAAATAATATTGCTGAAAATCAGAATTTGAAAAGGACATTTGATCCAAATGCAAATGTGGACCCATGAAAAATTGACCAGAATCTGAAACTGAAAAGGTCCAACCACTATAAGTCTGGAATCCAATCTGCTTAGATGTCAAAATATTTCGGTAAGGTCAGTATCCAAGAAAAATGTCTGCTTTGTACCATGTGATCCGATCAAATCCAATCCATTTGCAACCCTATTCGGAGCGTGGAGCCTGTGGTCCTAATGACACTCATGGACCCAGAGTCCAGACAGAGTTGTAACAAAAAAAAATGAAAAAGAATAACTAAGCGACCACACTGGGAGTCGAACCCAGGACCTTTTGATCCGAAGTCAAACGCGCTAATCCACTGCGCTATGCGGTCGTTGTGTGACCGAGTACCGAAACAAATTTAATTATAGCCAACTTTGCTCCTAAGAACAAAAAAACTACCCATACATCGTTTGACCTCTTCCGGTGTTCAAACTTCAAACGAACTGTCCCTCTAGAGGTCTCACAGTGATGTGAACACAATGAATGATACTGAATTATGAATGAGGAAAAAGAGAAGTTCGGACTCAAAAAATTGCGCTGATTTACACTGGCTTAGAGCCCATTCGTCAAAGTTCAATTCAGTTCCACTTCTTCAACTCAATCAAAAAGAAATTTCTTCTCCCCATGATGCAGTTCTTCATGGCTCAGGGAGTTCCCTGCTATCCTCATTCTTATGTCATTGTAGCCAACTTATGAGCGTAAATTTAACAAGACAATTTTTAGTCTTCACCAGTAGTCATTGCATGAACATGAACCATGCTGAAACCGGTGGAACCGATTTCGGTCCCTTACTATGATCTCTCTATCATACACCTTGGAGATAAACTTGGTTGCATTGTGACAATCGGCGCAGACCCGAAGATTTTTCACGATGCGTATAGCGGTCCCCCGCGGAGTGTTCAGTAATGCAAAAGCTATAGCCAATTTCTCACTGTGTTGGTGTAGTGCATCCTCCTTGTCTTCCTCATCTATGTCAAGCAACACATTGGTTGTGCTCGGGATGTAGCCTGCCTTCTTTAGCTCCTTGCCCATCTGATCCAACATCTTGTATATCTCCTTTGATTGAGCATGAGTCTTGTCTCCTGCTACAAATTCATGTATAGAGTTGTTGAGCTCAATCAATGTGCAGCCTGGTGTCTTCTTGATCCCCTGCTTGCTCATAATCTCCCTCACCTTCGCCTTATCTTTCCATAGGCTCATTGATCCGTAAATGTTAGACAAAAGCACATAATTTGAGCAGTGGCTTGGCTCGAATCTGATCAACCATTTGTTGATTCGCTCACCTAGCTTGAGCTTGCCGTGGATTTTGCATGCACTAAGCAATGTCCGCCATATGATTGTATTGGGCTCAATCGGCATCTTCCTCACAAAATGAAATGCCCGTTCTACAAGTCCTGCTCTGCTAAAAAGATCGACCATACAGCCATAGTGCTCAATCTTCGGTGTGATGCCATAATCACAAGCCATGGAATCGAAATACCGGCACCCGTCTTCTACTAGACCGGCATGACTACATGCAGAGAGCACACCAATGAAGGTGACATCGTCCGGCCGAATTCCCGATTTTTGCATCTCTGAGAACAGCTCCAGAGCCAACCTACCATGCCCATACATAGCGAGGCCGTCGATAATGGCGGTCCACGACACTATAGTCAGCTCAGGCATTCCATCAAATACGCGTCTGGCATCCTCAATACTCCCACATTTCGCAAACATGTCAATGAGTGAATTGCAAAGCAGAACCGTTCTCGGGATCGAATTCCGCTCGATGTACATATCAATCCACTTCCCAAGCTCAAGCGCACCCAGATCAGCGCACGCCGACAGGACGCTCACCACGGTGACCTCATCCGGAGGGACACCATCCATCTGCATCCTCCGAAACAACTCAACGGCGTCTCCGGACCGGCCGTTCCTGACGTAGCCACCAATCAAAGCGCTCCAACAGACCGGATTCCTTCGTTGAGGCATTTCGTCAAACACTTTGCACGCATGCTCGATCCCACCATCGCAGCGCCCGTACATGTGAACCAACGTATTGCACACAAACTCATCGTCATGGAAACCCAACTTAACAACAAACCCATGAATCTGGAGGCCAAGATTCAGGTCCATAAGGCCGGCACAGGCCTTGAGCACGAAGGGGAAGGTGAACTTGTTGGGAGGGACGCCCTCCCTGATCATGAGAGAGAAGAAATGGATGGATTTCCGTTTGTGGGTGTCGCTCGTTTGGGCGTATCCCCTCATGATGGTGTTGTAGAGGAAGGCATCCCGAAATGGGGAGTGGGAAAACAGCGAGTCCGCGACGTCCATCGCGTCGAGGTGAGCGCAGAGGGACGTGAGTTTGGTGACGAGGAGGAGGTTGGAGCTCAGACCGGTCTTGGTGAGGTGGGAGAGGAGCTGGCGGAGGTGGATTGGGGTGGCGCAGGCCTCCATCTGGGCCAGGCATATCTGCTCCTCCGCTCTGTGGGGAGAGTAGTGGCCGGAAATTCGCCGGGAAATGGGACGGAGATGGTGGCCGGAGAGTCTGGTTGGGATGACAAACCGCATGTGTTTGTTACCGGAAAGAGACTGTGAGCACGGCCGGGAATTTTCCCCCGTTTCCCACCTTGGAGTCGATCGGGTATGGTTCTGACCTGACTCGAACCGGAACTAAATTTGACCCATTTGTGATCTGGATATGGTCGAGATATCCGACCCGTTTTGTAACGCAAGGATCAATTTATCCGTGTCCGTTTTTGTCAAGGCCCGTTATGCACCCATATCGGTTACACTTGCTCCTTCGCAGTGTTTTAGTAAGGATATCAACAGAACGAATTTTATCTGACATTTGAGCGCGTCTGACTGTGTTCGGTTGGATTTATTTAGCCAAAACCATATCCCATTATCACCAGATGCGCGGATATGATGTTGATCTCTTTTGGTAAAATATCTGATGGATATCTGGGTTTGACAGATATCTGAATTTGATTACATGTAAAAAATCGATTTGGTATGAGCTTTTCACCATCCAAATTCGAATACGAATTCGAATCCATTTAACCAACATCAGATTACTCATCTGGTATAGCCATATCCGACCCGAATCTGAACCGTGTATATCCGTGTTCTAGTGAGTTGCATGTGATTCGAGTAAATCTTGATTAAGAATAATTTCCACAAACTACACATTAGGGCAAACTTCGAATGACCTAGATATTCAAAAGAAATCCTGACATTCCCTTCAAAAACCAATAGATGGGAAGCCAGACCACATCTCCCGGCGTGTACACAACCCATTCTGAATTGAGTTTGGGATTCAGGGGAGTGACTGGCCATGTGACACTAGCCAATCGCATGACAGCAGTGCATGGGGCTCATAGCAACAGATTGCAGACCCTACATGAAATGCTGTCGTGTCCACATCTCTCAACAATGAAAAATCCGTAGGATTTTTCCAAACAAGAGAGTTTTTCTAAAAAGTACATTTTTTGATAGAAATCATTCCTCCGCGAAGGGAAGTAAACGAATGTTTCATACCAAGAGAAAATGGTGAGGCCCACTCTCCATCTCACCACCACCACCGTCACCCACCTCTCGAAAAACTGCCATTTCCATGATTGATTTTTCCATCTATCTCATCACCACCCACCTCATAAAAACTGTGTCAAAGAAGCTCCACTACAACCAACAGCCCCTAACGATGATTTTTCACTACCACCGTACATCTCACCAACACCTCCCATAAAACCACCTTCCCCACCATCCATCACCACCCACCTCCCGAAAATCCATGCCAAAGAAGCTCCACCACTACCACCAAGTGAAATTTTTCTCATGCTACCCAAACAAGTGAAATTTTTTTATTTTAGAAAAATTATCATATCAAAACTTTTCACAGGCAAAATTTTCTTTTCCTATGACAGTTTTTCTTTCTCTCCCTGGATCCCAACTTTTTTTTTTCGAAAGGCAAGCTGAGGTTAGGCAGACCGATACCAGTTAAACAACTATACCATTGGGTTCTGAACCTGCAACGTCCCAACACAAGGTGGCTTGCACTAGGTGCTCCTACCAGACAAGGGGAGCCCCCGTTGGTCCCTGGATCCCAACTTACTCTGACAAAAACTGGAGCCTATTCTCAGTCACCTAGAAACTCCCACATGTGTCCATATCTCCACTTGTTGTGTACTTCCACCTCCATTTTTTGCCCCCTCCTGTCCCAACATGTTCACAAATATTTTGAAAAGAACGGACATTTTTTTGTGATTAGTATCTTGTAGTGGTATTCCTGGTACAACAGTGAGTCAGTGACCTCCATAACTTGGAAGAGATAAAATCCATGTTGGCAGTGCATCACAGATGATATAGGGTGCAAACAAAGACCAGGAATAAGATTTAGATAAAGAAGGCACATGGACAACCAAATAGGCAGGTAATTTATCAATTTCAGGAAATGCCATGAGTAACGCATTCAGATGGCTCTGTACACCAAGGAAGCGACCCAACATTAACTTGTATTACAGACCCACCCACCTGATACATTCAATAATGGTTAAAAGGCAAAGAGGGGAAGAAGTGGAAACAAGCTTGGTTGGTCAGTATACAGTACTCAGCAGTTGCAGCACCGAATAAGCCATCACCACAGGCGAGCTGTCAGCTGCCAGAAGATCTTCCGGCCAGACCGCCAGGTGCAGAGAAAAAACGAAGAGTTTAAGCATGTGTATATGAGGAAACAGAAACAGTGTTCTGTTACGTGTGAGTGTAAGAACAGGAATTGGAATTGGGTCTGGAACCAGAAGTTGTTGTAGGTAACAGGACTGAAGACTTTCAGATACGTAGAGGCCCACCAAGAGAGTTCCGGCTGGAATTGCCCCGACCATGGCTTAGGGAGAGAGCTGCAAACTGGGAATCCAGATCCTTGGTAGATGTGTTGGAGGCTTGCTGCTGATCATAGCGCTGCTGCTGCTGGTATAACATTCTTAACCTCTGAACCTCCCTCTCCAACATCTCCTGCTCCACTGCATTACCACATAACAGCATTCAATGCATGGTCCATGCAAAATCAATGAATGTTGGTGAAAATGTGGACAAAAAATATGTGGACAGAAGAAGAAAACTATCCATGCAAAAAATAAGATCATTTTGCTTTTTCACCTGTCAATGCAATTTTCACACGCACAAACACACATAGGGATGCAAATCGGTTGGATTCAGGGTGGAGGTTTTGCAATTTTTGGCTGTTCAGGATGCAGTCCCCCATGTATTTAGTGGTTCCGGATCTGAACCATTTGCATCCCTAACACACACACACACACACACACACACACACACACATATGACCAGTCAAATGAGCAACCAGTTTACACAACCTAACTTTGAAAATATCTTTAATGTGGAAAATACATTGCTGTATCCACCTTAGCATATCATATCTTTAAGGCTACACGATATGGTACAGACTCTTGTTGCGTGTATGTGTATCATGTGTATTGTGAGACACAGCCCCATACTAGGCATATCACACAATACGCTATAGGCACAACTTAAGTTGTGTTGATTTCTTTTTTCTTTTTTGAGACAAAAGGATTCTTAGAGCTGGTTCATACATTTTGTTGAAAAGCTTGATATAAGTATTCACACACTCTACAGAAGCTTTTGGATGATTTAGGAGTGATTTATTGCAAGAGGGAGAGAACTTTTGCACTTTTTTACCGAGTATATTTCTGGATCAACAATTTTAAATGCCATCTCACAAAACCATGTCTCTCTCTGCACCTTCTAAAGAGTGTTAAGGATGACAATGGAAATGATTTACAAGTACCTAGAGTCCTAGACCAAGGGAGCAGGTTGTATCCTGATTGCAAGAATCACAACCAACAGAACACGAAAATGAAAAAAAATCATCCTGGATTCTGATGATAAAAATGAAACAATCTTCCCAGATTTTGAGGATAAAAAATGTTGGTATCATTATGCCTGTTGCAAGAGGATGTTTTGAATGGCATAAAGGAAATAATAGAGATCTATCTTTCACAATTGAAGTATATTGAAGTAGTTGTTTAGTGACTAGTCTTGAGTTTAGCGGTACAAGAATGAAAAGCTTTCTAAAACTTTAGGTACTTTGTGACTTTGTTTTTGTTTATATTTGAAACTATGAATCTTGTAATGTGTTAATTGAATTTCATTGTTTAGTATGCATACTATTTCATAAATTGCATTTTTCTTGTGAGATATGCATGTATTCAAGCATATTATCTTTAATATCGGATGCTTGTTTTCTTATGCAATTCATAATTGTTTGATATGTAATATTATGGTTTTATCTTATGCATCATTGTTTCTTGTGACGAAATTTTTATTAAAAATATGATTTTTTACGATACAGTGGCCGATACAGGCTCCTATACATTTTTTATAACCTTGGAATACATTATCCGTATCTTTCTCTGGTGGCTTCCTAGTTGGCTTACAAAAACATTTAATTTCCTTTCTTTTGTAAGTAGGAACAACATAGACCATGGCAGCTGGTAATGAACTACGCACCAAACCATGCCATATGTGTGACATTAATGATGAACAGAACTTCCAAAGAGGTTCTACATAGGGAAGATATACATGGCCAAGGTAAAGTATAATGAGAAAGTATTTAGAGAAGTAATAGCATATGCATCGATATGATGTAATCCACTATGCATTCAAAAGTGTAGTAAAAGTTAAACACTAGGGTCAACATTCATCTCCAAAGCTCATGCCAAGCATCTAGTCAAAGATTTTTGTGATTTTTTGGCATGTTTTGTCAAATGCATTTTCCAACTTCACTTCCAGTATTAATAGATGATGAAGATAAGGAGCCATCTTCGAAAACTCTATCCAAGACTATGAAGAATGGAATAATAGAGATACTGAGATAGCAAGCAACCTGAGAGTGTCAAGTGAAGATAGACCTGCTCAATATATGACCATGCTTACCTAGAATCACAGAAGAAAAGCCAACCAGATCTGAAATTCTAAAAGGCCTAATAGCCATCTGCAGTTTGCAAGGTGATGATGAAGTTTCTAAGCTTCCTGTCTTTACAACTCTTTCATCTCATTTCCAGGACTTGAATCTCCTTTTTAACCGAACAGCCCATACTGGGGATGTAAAACCCACGTTTCATTTAAAAAAAAATTATTGTATTGGACTCAGGCCAGGTCCAGACCCGGGCCCCTTTTCATTAGGGTTTTAATAACCCGACTCAGGAAGAGGATTTTAAATCCTCTTCCCGAGCGCCGCCCCCCCTTCCACCTTCGTTTTCGGAAGGATTAGGGAAACCCATCGGGGTTTCCCCTTTCATCGCCCCCTGGGGCCTTTAAGTTCAACGTGGGAGGGCGAGGGGAGGCACGCCTCCCTCTCGAAGCCCTTCGCTTCCCCCCCCCCCCCCCCCCCTTTGCCGACCTCCTCTTTCCCTGCGCACGCCACCAGCGCCATCTCTGCGACCCACGCCGACGCCGGCCACCGCCTCCCAGGTACGCCTCACCTCCTCCCTCTTCTTCTCACTCTCCCCCCCCCCCCCCTCTCCTCTGTGGCCTGCGAAGGGGTCGGCAGGAGGTTGGTGGCTCCTGTCGCCCCGGTCTCTCTCTCTAGCAGGGGTTAGTCCCCCTGCCGCCTCTCGATCACCGGTAGGCAAGGGCAATGCCCCTGCCGCTTCCTGTTTCCAGGCAGGCAGGGGCTCGCCCCGCTGCCTCTAGGGTTTTGGCACGCAGGGGTAGTGCCCCTGCCGCTTTCCTGTCTCGGCTGGCAGGGGAAATGCCCCTGTCGCTCTTTGTTTTGCTCGACTGGCAGGGGAAATGCCCCTGTCGCCCTTTGTTTTGCTGGGCTGGCAGGGGCTCGCCCCCTGCCGCCTCTTGGCTTCTGGGAGGGCAGGGGATATCCCCCTGCTGCCCCTTGATTCTCGGCATGCAGGGGCTTGTCCCCCTGTCACCCCCGTCCCGATTTCTCCCTCCCTCTTGGGGTTGTCAAAGAGTCGGCAGGAGTCCAGTCACCCCTGCGGCACCCTGTTTTCCCCTTTTTTTTGGTGTCGTTGTGGCTCTGTCAGGCAGGGGCTGAGACCCCTGCCATTGGTCGGTTCTTCGGGCAGGGGTCGAGGCCCCTGCCATCCCTTGTTTCTTTAGGCAGGGGTTGAGGTCCCTGCCATTTCCTTTTCAGACGAGCAGGGGCCAAGGCCCTGCCGTTTATATTTTCGCCAGGCAGGGCCGAGGCCCTGCCATTTTCCTGTTCTGTCAGGCAGGGGCAAGGGCCCCTACCATTATTCGTTCTTCTGGCAGGGGCCTCACCCCTGCCAGTTCCTTATTTGGTCAGGTCGGGGCCGCAGTCCCTGTCGATTGCCGCTTTGACTGGCAGGGACTGAGGCCCCTGCCATTCATTGGGTTGCAGGGGCCGAGGCTCGGTCCCTGCCATTTTGTTACTCTTGTGAGGCAGGGGCCGAGGCCCCTGCCGTTGCCTGTTGTGTCTGACAGGGGTCGAGGCCCCTACCATTCACTGCTTGTCAGGCAGGGGCCGAAGCCCCTGCCATTCGCTGCTCTGGCTGGCAGGGGCTGATGCCCCTGCCATCCGTTGTCTTGTCATTCGTGGCAAGGGTCGATGCCCCTGCTGTTCGCCGTTTGGTCAAGATCGTCGACCACTACCGTTCAATTTCTTTTTCTATTATGCAGGAGCCTTGACCCTGCCATTCATCAGTTTTCGCCGACGGGGCGGGTCTTACCATTGCCCTTTTGTTCTTTTGACAGCTATGTCATAATAATACTCATACTTTTGCAGACTTCGCATCAAACCCCGCTCTGGCTCCGCGGCCTGAGCCTCGTATTATCTACACTCGTAGACGCACACAGCTGCACGACATCCCAAGGTAGGAGAAAGTCGCACGAGGATTTTGGATGAATAAAATAAAATCAGATACATACCTGCTTATCTGAAAAAGTATTTAATTTATGATTGGCTGGTCAATGCTTTATTTGTTCTGATTCTTTTGAAATTACATGCTCTATGGGTAAACTCATTCTAGAGAGAATCGAGTAGTTTAATTGGCATACCTACTTACCTGTAGGATTTCTTAACTTGTGATTGTCTGTTCTGCATGCTTATTCTTTTGAAATTGCATACTTAATGTAAACTTTGTAAATAGACTCATTTCTAGGGAGAAACCCACCACAATTGCTATTGTAACCGGACCTTATGACAGGAACGGTATAAGTTTTACAAGAGGTAATGAAGTACCCTGAAGTGGGCAATCAACACCCTATAGATATTAATGAGATAATGTCGGCCTCCACAGGTCAATTGCTCAAAGAGAAATACTTGTCATGTATGAACCAAAAGAATCATAAAACATTAATTGTTACCCGCTCATCGTAGTCGTACCTCTAGGGAGGTACAATCGTACTTTTTGGACAAGTACGTCTCATGCGGGTTACGATGGTTGGAGAATGAGGTTGTAGCAACATCGATGCGTGCAATTGGCACAATGCTGAGATCACATAAATGGTGACAACTCGCCTTCACAGGCAAGATGCTCGAGTGGGTCTAATAGACCAGAGCATGTAGGATGGGGCGGCGGTTAAGAAACCCCCGTCGAACCCATTCGACCTTCACGGTTCATCAAGGGAGAGGATGGATGGTACAAAAACTCCGATGGACAGGTTGTTCACAACCACCCCACGGGCAAAAGACTCGGCTTCCCCCAGTCATCGGAGTTAAGGGAATTGGGATTATCATAAAGTATCCTAGGTGGTAACTCTCAGGTACTTCTGCAGAAGTTGGATGCATCCATGGGCCACAAATGCCTTTGGGGATTTACTCTCTTGGTCACTGACTGTCCCCTTAGAAGCAGACTCAGTCAGCCATCCGGGTTAATGAAAACACCTGACATAATAAACCCCTGTTTCGGTCTCGGCTGTTTCTACGTTTTGCGTCTGTGCATACCAACAGGCCAGTTAATATCAGAACTTAAAGAATATCTTTTTGAATAGTTGTAGCTGATTGAGACTTACACTACTTGAACTGCTTCGAACAATAGCTCTTTGCACGTATTACACTTGTTATAATAGATTATAATTGTATTGATCGTTTTAGTATCATAATTGCTTATCTCATGAATGTCCTGCTTTATTTTCATTCTACTTATCTATTCGTGCACCTACTGGTTTGTTATGAAACTGACTCATTTCATGGGCAGGTGAGGAGTAGGACTTCACAGGCGGCCGATGGCGCGGTGCAATATGGCTCAAGATTTATCTTCTTTCTGCTGGCGGCTTGGCTCTGAGTCTTTTTGAGTTTTTCTTTAGATTATTAAACTTTGGAAAAATGCTCATTTTGTAATAAACTGCAGATTTTTAATCTATTGCCTTATTTCCTTAATTCCTTTAAGTTGTTGTTCATGTGAATGATGGTTTTTCAGCTAACGTACCCAGGATTGTTGACTTGTGCTCCTTTCTAAATGTCTTCCGTTGTCGTTTTTAAAAGTTAAAACTTTAAATCTTTGAAAGGTTTTTCGATAATGTTTTCGAAATCACAAGTCAAAATTTTGGGGCGTTATAGGGGAACCGATGGTTGGTCTCTCTCCAACCATTCTGAAATTGGTACATCAAAATGCAACTGCAGCAATTTTGATTGAGAAAAAATCCAAGATCTTCTAAGCTTTTGCCAAACAATCATGTGAAATATTGTTTATCCATTTGGCGGTCAGGAGATAGCCTTAACTGCCATTTATTTTGCCTTTTAAACAGCACCAAGTGCTCCATGATTTATGCCATTATATCATCCTCATTGTTCACTGCATAGATTAGTCACATCTTGCCTATGAAGATAAATTGAAGGAAGGTGAAATATCCAAAACACCCATCATGTGCATGCAGCAAAATAGTTCCTAATTTCCTATTTTTATATTATTGGTGCCAATTGCCAGGTAAAAACAAGGTTTTTGGTTAGATAGATTATTAGAAAAGGGAAAACAGACACTGGCATTGAAACCAAAAATCATCGCAACAACTAACATGAGCACTAGCAGGAAAGATCACGAAGGATACTTTCGAACAGGATACCTCAAAACAGAGAGAGAAAAGGTTATCAGCTCAACTAGATCACTTATAAAGAACTATGATCATTTTGACTTCTGTTGCATAAGAGAAAAGCAACAGATGAGTTTTGTATGCCACTTTCATTGAAGTGCATCTCTCAATTAAGAACAGAGACGACTCAAGCAGTGGGGCTCATTTATTTCTGTATGCACAAATAAAATCTTGAAAATCACACACACATCTTCAAGAAGAACTATGTGCAAGGTATAAGAGAATATGGAGTTCAGACAACAGTGACTCTGGTGCTTAGTGCCTGAACTCTAGTTGCCCAGACAGGTTTATGGTCTTTTCATCTCCAAAATTTACTTAGTCTATACTTTATTTTTCATGGTCAATTTGGAGATTGACAAAAAAACATGGGCCAAAGGGTTGAAAACTGTACATGCCTTGGTTTCTTCTTTTACCTTCCTTTTAGGGCTAAATACCTCGTAAGGTGTAAGCTCCAGCAGTATGCCTGCCTGCGAACCTACCCACTTCTTATGGATAGTAGGCAGACTCTTGGTAGCAGTTGTACCAATACTCAGAAAAGCATTTGCATCCACAGGCCATTCTGAAGGTTATGACTTTCCTTGGTTCATTTCACATAACAAACCTTACTAGCTAGACGAGGATACTTAAAGATGCACACATGGACCATACACCAGGGAGATGGATACTGGCTAGAGAAACGACAAAGCACCTTCTTTAATTGGTGCTTCACGTTGGTGGGTCATAGGGGAGGAGCAAGACATTAAGGTTTTTAAAGATTTATCAAACACCATGTAGATGCGTTCAACAAGGAAACATAAAAATGACCAGCAATAGACCACTTCTGGAACAGTTATTTTTGGTTGGATATCTCATACTTCACACCTTCATGCTTTACCACTTTTTGTAATTACAATTTCTGGGATGATGCCTTGTCACTTTCCAACTCTTAGTCTTAATAAAGACTTTTTCTCAACTCAAAAAGGAAAAGAAAAGCATGTAGCAAGAGAAATAGTTTTACTGTGAGTAGCCATAAACAGTCCATACTTTCTCAGAACCTGACTCAACAGTCAAGTCTAACTTGTTTCATACAATGGCCCAAAACACATGAATGAATCCAGAACCAGATTGGGTCCAACTCACCTCATATAGTTACCATGTTACACAAAATATATTAGCTTTCGAATGTATCTCTTGCACCTAGTGAACAGTAAAATGGAAAAAAAGGCTATCCTGGGAAGTTGAGTTATAGAGCTCCCACACGGATGGCAAGAGAGGACCTGGATGGGAAGGAAAACCAGCACCTAGTGCACCTTATCCCAGGGTCGATAAAAAATGGGGCAATGTACACAGGTAAGATTAAAACCCATTGGATCATATCTGGATTCAAATACAGGGCAGACAACACTTGGTCAGATTCAATTCCAATCTATGTCAGACAGACTCTCCTAACAAGGCACCGCACCTGCAACACTTGGACACAGCTTCCTTTATGTTAGGTGAAGTCAACCACACTGAGGTCCATTTCTATCCAAAAGAAGATTCAGTTAACCCTAATCAAGTCCATTTTTATCTAATATTATATATATAAATACATAAATGCACACAAATACACATAGTGTTAAGTGTTAACTTAAAACTGTTAAAAGTTATATATATCTTTCCCATACCCCTGTACCCAAGTTTTTCTAAAGTGCCGCACCACCGCATCTGCACCCGTACCCGCGCCCGCACCCACACCTATGTGACAGATTCCAACCCACTTTAAACCAGAAATAGATCTTGTTTGGCCCTGAACTTCCTTATATCCATCACAATTACAGCATTAGTTGAGAAGTATCAGTTCTTTTAGCAGCGCCGCAACAGATTTTGAACGTGGACAGAAACTTGAAAATCATTACTTTGACTACCAGGCAGACCAAAAGACTACCATGGTCAGTGAAACTAGCACTGACCATGAAGCAACCTAGGTAAGTGCTATGTGAAAAACAATTTATTACACATCAATCCAAAGTTTTTGAGTGTCACATTGAATCGTATAGCTTCAGGAAGGCAACCCAGTAAGGTCGCATCAATGCATGACATGATCAAGAATTAACTGAAATCTTCTGATTCTCAATAAAACTTCAGTTAAAATAATTTTGCCGTGAGCAAGGAGCCATCACTAGATGTAAGAGAGGTCATACAATGACTGGAAACAGACCAATCAAAAAAGACAACTTACTCAGTTTGATGTCAAAGAATAGAAGCTTTTCCTTGAAAAGGAAGCTATCAACAGGAGAATCAACCATGAAGCTCTCAGCTCTTCAAAAGGAGAAATTAAAAATAGGAGAACAGATAAGGCCATCAGGTTGAAGAACAACCCCAAGATCTTCTTTAGCAAGATGATATAATAGTTGGATTAGCATGAACAGCAAGCAAGGATGATCCTCCTTTTTCATGAACAAAGACTTAGAATAAAATATTGAAATTTGTTATCTTGACCCATCACTTGGTATTTACAGACGAGAATTACAAAGTGTTAAAATTGTAGGGTATTGGCCAGGACACTCACTGAATGAAATAGCTAGTGGCTTACCATATTCTTTATATAATAATGTCTGCCCAAAATATTGGACCCATCTGAGCAAAAGGGATTTCTTGAAACCAGAGAGAGTAAGAAAGCAATAAAACTGACTATCAATTTAAAAAAAAATATGGGAGTTATAACCAGAAAATAAAAAGAAAAAAAAAAGAAACAGAAACAAGATGACACACTAAAACAGTCTCACCACTTGTAGAGTCGCAATCATCCACAAACTAAACATCAAAGTTGTTCCTACAGCAACTATTAAAACAGACCTAACTGATTTGTTGTACAATCTGGAAGGTCCCTTGATCTAAAAATGTAAGACCTGTTATGAACAGATGGCTTTGGCTGTTTTCCAACTATAATAAAATCTAAAGCATAACTGACTGAAAAAATGTTTGGTGAAAACAAATGAATCCGGAAGAGCGGTATACAAGAGGCCATGGGCGAAAATCATTGTGTTGATTCTTCCAAAACTAACATAATGTGAGAAGTGAGAACAACTAAACCTAGTGACATCCCAATTCTCAAACAACAAATGGCAACTAAGGTTTGAATAATGGACAGAAAAAATACCCAAAAGCTTCAAAGTCCCAGATGGACTTAGAATCTAATAATCAGATTGTTTATATTGGCCAAGCCATCATGAACAAAGTACTGCAAAATGCTGGAGATACCAAGCTAGTTCAACTGCTGAGTGGCAGTGACAAAACACTGTTTACATATTCATTCAACCAGTCATCCAAACTGATACTAGCTACATCCTTGCAACTCAAAAGCAAATTTTTCGTTTTTAGAATTGTGAAGCTAAAGGGAGGGCATAACAAGACCTGTAACACAGTTGAATTTACTTCAGAAGATGTACACATGTGTGTGGCTGAAGACAAGTACATAAATATGTAGAGTGCCTTAACTCTGTTAAGCAAAAACAAGTCTGCTTCCTATGAAGTATATCATTGATGTCTAACTTTCTGTCATAGAAACTTAAACAATGGAGTTACAGCTAGGGAAAAAACACATAATATCATAAAAGTTAAACAAGACTACTTACAATATTTTACAAGTTGCACCTGAGCCATACTTTCTAACTGTTGCCTCAATGATTTGTTCTCTAAGCTCAGTATGAGACGCTGCTGGTCAAGAAATTCCAGTTCTGCTGAAACTTCAGATTCTTCAGCCTAAAAATTGCACGCATAAAATATAAATCACTGACTCCACTGTCATTCTTCATAAGCAGGAAAATTTCTGTAAATTATACTGTCGGAACTTGCCTGCAAAGCCTGAACATTTCTTTCCAGTTCAGCTATATACTGAAGTTTCCGAACTCGGGAACGTTGAGCAAATTGCCTGCAATGTGGAATCATCAAACTGAGAAACATCTCCATATGAGCAAGAGGGGTCACTCGATAAGAAATAGATGAGTCAATCAGAATAATTTTCTAGCAGACCTCTCATTCTGATAGCAATTAATAACAAAGAAAAAACATGGCGGTGATATTTTCAGTATGAAGGATTTAACAGCATATCTGTGCAATTAGAATAATTCCTGATTCATTAGGAGCAAATACCTTGGTTGGGCTGTGAGAAAAAACTTAGGTCAAATGAGAAGAAATATCTTTAAACATTTTACTCTGTACCAACAACAGGTTAATCATGAGATACGACCACAAAATGAAATTGTGTCCAACATATGGACATCTCTAAGCACTGCAGTTCCAGTAACCATCCTACAGAAGTTCAGATCCAAGAAGGTCAAACTCAATTGTCATCATGACTAGACAAAGGTATTAATGAGATTAATAACCAAATATCTAGCACTCATGCAATTAAATTGAGGCTTTTGTTGTTCCTACCAAAGGTCTAAAACTGTAGCCATCTGTTTATGCTTTTTTCTATAAAAAAAAAAAAAAGGATTCATGTGACTTGTAAGACCCAGGGCCTACTCATAGTTGTTCCTTAAAACAAAAGAAAGGATCAAGCATTCCTTTTTAGAATGTGGGTTGTATATATATGTGTGTGTGTGACATGATTGTAATATGTATTACTCTCCTGGGGTATTTTTCTCTTTTGACCAATGTAATTTTTTGTAATAGGTGTTGCCCATTGGGGCCTTTTTTTATTTTTTATTGTAATATGTTATATTGTCAAGGGCATTACTGTCCTTGGGGAGCTCCAACAGCCATATTTTGGAGAGCTCCTCACTCCCCATTTTGCCTATAAATATGGGGCTTAAACCCTTTGTAAAGCTATGCATTTTATGTGCATTTCAAGTGAAATAAAGGTTATATATTTTTTTGTGTTCCTCTAAGCCTTAAGTGGCTATTGTGTTTTACCCCTTTTTTGTGGACTTTGTATTGGCTTCTTGTTTGAGGTGTGTGGAGAGTTCTTGGTTTCACTACAAGAGTTTTTGGTTTCATTACATGGTATGAGAGCCATTGCGCCCTTGATCGTAGTAAAGTTTGCTCATGTAGACGTGAGATCTTGGATCGTATAATCGTAGACTCGTAGTACCCCAAAGAATTTCACTTCCATATTTTCCTCAATGACACAAACTATGTGATGTGGGCATCCATAGTGAAGTACAAGATTTGGGAAAAGGGTTTATGGGGCTTGGTAGATGGATCTGATAAAAAACCAAAGTTTATGATCCATGGAGATATGAGCATAACTGAATACTACAATGTTTTTTCTCTCCTTTGGGATGAATTAGCTCTCTTAGAGCCTAAATAACATTGTCCACTTGTCATAGAGTTCCTAGAAAAACAAATCAACTCAGAGCATTTTTATCATTTGATAAATGGGCTTCGGCCTGAATTTGAAGGGACAAAATCGGCCATTTTTCATAGAGGTGGTGTTACTTCCATAGTAGAAACTTTAGAAGAACTAACTACAAAAGAAAATACATTAAAAAAATTCTCTCCTGTCAAAAAGGAGGAATCGGTACTTGCTATGTCAAGACCTGAAAATCATACCAAGGCATATAAGCCTCCTCACTTTTGAAGAAGCCAAAATGACTATGGAAGGAGCTCAAATGACTATAAAAGAAATTCAAGTGACTATGAATACAAAAAATGTGGTAACATAATATGCCACTTTTGCAAAGAGCCAAGTCACATCAAGCTATTTTGCCCAAAAAAGAGAAATACGAAGAAAGCGACTTCTATGGGATCATCAAGTAAAAGAGGTGGTGTAGATGAAGGCTCCAAGAATGTTTTATTTTCTCAACTCATGGAAATCTTTCAACCATTAATCAAAGGTCAATCTTTCTCTCTCTTAGGTGCGACCGTATCAACATGCATGGACCTTGATAAGAACTCTTGGATACTTGACCCTGGTGCCTCTTTCTATGACTCTTAATGAGTCCATGCTATCCAAATGTCTTATTAACTCCAATGATTCTTATGTTTCAACCGCCAATGAAACGTCTTTAAAAATAAAAAACTTTGGTACTTTGAAACATTCTTCTAAAAATAATCAAAAATTTTATGTTTCAAACATTAGAGTTGTACCCAAACTTAACCTAAACCTTCTATCAATTTCTTAAATTACCGACCATGGATGTAAGGTCACTTTTTCATCTAATCATTGCTTGGTACAAGATCTTCAATCCAAGAAGCCGATTGGGTGAGGCCATAAAAGAGGAGACCTCTACTACAGGGACAATTTGGAACTATCAAATAAAAAAAAATGTAATTTTGTTGAAAAGAAAAGTATTGAACATTGGCATAGGAGATTAGGACATTCAAGTATGTCAAAAATGCATTTATTTCATTTTCTTGAAGTTGTAATGAAAAGGATTTGATTTGTGAATATTACATCTTCAGAAAAATAAAATATTTACCTTTTGAAAATAGCCAATTTATATCTAAAGAACCTTTTGAGTTAATACATTCGGATGTATGGAGACCGGCACCAGTTATGTCTAAAGGAAGAGTTTATTATTATGTAATTTTTTTGGATGATTATAGTAGGCATTTATTTTTTTAGACACAAATCTAAAGTTTTTTAGTGTTTTAAAAAATTTCATAATTATGTTAAAAATCAATTCAAAACCTCCATCAAGATATTTAGATTCGATTTCGGAGGAGAGTTTTTATCAAAATATTTTAAAAGTTTTTTTTATCAACAAGGGATTACACATCAAAAATCTTGCCCTTACACCCTATAACAAAGTGGGTTGACCGAAAGAAAGCATCAACACATTATTGAAACCACTAGGACTCTTCTAATAGCCAAAAATGTTCCAAAAAGGTTTTAGGTCGAAGCCGCTCTTACGATGGTTTATTTAATTAACAGAATGCCTTCTACTATTCTTGAAAATATTTCTACTGAAAAAGTATTTAAATCTCTCCTGATTATTCAAGATTGAGAAATTTTTATTGTAAATATTTTGTTCTTTCCAACAAAAATAATAAGCTTTCTGCTAAGGCCATTCCTTGTGTTTTCTTAGGCTATACCGAAAACCAAAAAAGATTTAGGTGTTATGATATTGAGAATGACAAACTTTATGTTTCAAGGAATATAACTTTTCTTGAAAAAGAAAATGGTTTTGAAAAAATTGAGTCTAAGAAACCATGTGAGTACTCATTTTTATTTGATATAATGCATGAGCATAATGATGATACTATTAATGAAAGTAATGATATTCATGATATGCATGAGAGTGTCAATAATAACACTCATGATGCATATGAAGTTGATATGACTATTGTTGAATCTCACAATGAACTTCAAACATACACTCGTCGTATACAAGGCCAACCACCATGTGCATTACAAAGGTATATCCAAAGTCAAGACATAGATCAATCTAGTGTTAAAAGATGTACGAGAATATCCCAAGCACCTAGAAGGTATGTATCCTATGAGACTTTTGAACTCTACTATAGAGCTTGTCTTATGGCCATACACTCCTATGTTGAACCCTCCTCCTATAACGAGGTCAAAAATTAACAAGAATGGATTGAGGTCATGAATAATGAATTAGAAGCCTTAGAAAAAGCTAAAACTCGAGAGATTCAATAATTACTTACAAGAAAGAAAACCAAAAGATGTAGATAGATCTATGAAATTAAAACCAAAAGTGATGTGACACTAGAAAGATACAAAGTTAAGCTAGTAGTCAAAGGGTATAATCAAGAATATGTGATAGATTATGAGAAAACCTTTTCTCCAGTAGCTAGGATGACCACAGTTCCAACTCTCATCACCATAGCATCTATTAAAAAATGACATATCTTTCAAAAGGATGTTAAAAATATCTTTTTAAATGAAACTCGTAATAAAGAAGTCTATATAGAACCTCCACCCGGGTTGAGTTTGGCACATAGAAAAGTTCTTCGATTACGAAAATTTTTGCATGGTCTAAAACAAGCTCCTAAGGCTTGGTATGATCGTTTTAGTAATGTGGTGGTTCAATTAGGATTTAGATCTTGTTATATTGATATTGCCTTATTTGTTAAGTCCTCTAATGCAAGTATAGTTATTTTGCTCTTCTATATGGACGATATCATTATCACAGGAGGTGATAAACAGCGAGTCAGTCATATCAAGGATGTTCTAAAAAAAATACTTTGATATGACAGATCTTGGCTTTCTTCGATATTTTCTTGGGATAGAAATTGCTTACTCACCCCGAGGGTATCTTTTGTCTCAGACTAAGTATGCAGCCAAGATAAATGAAAGGTCAGGTATTACGGATAAAAAGATAGTGAAAACGCCAGAGGTCATTAATGTCAAAATGAAGAAAGATGATGGAGAACCTCTGAAAGATCCAACTCTATATCGCCAAATGATTGATACCTTAACTTAATTTTTTATTAATCGTCCTGATAGTGTTCATGCTATTCATACTGCTAGTCACTTTCAACATTCTCCCACTATAATACATATGAGTGTTGTAATGAGAATGCTATTCATATTGCTAATCAATTTCACTTTACCAATGTATCATCTAAGTATCAATTGGCGGACTTCTTCACTAAGGTGCTATCATTAGAATGTGGGTTGTATATATATATATATATATATATATATGTGTGTGTGTGTGTGTGTGTGTGTGTGTGTGTGTGTGTGTATGACATGATTGTAATATGTATTATCCTCTAGGGGTATTTTTATTTTTTAGACTAATGTAATTTCTTGTAATAGGTATTGCCCATTAGGGCCTTTTTTTATTTATTATTATAATATGTTATATTGTCAAGGGCATCACTGTCGTTGACAGTATAATAGCAATATAGCTGTTGGGGCTCCCCAACGGCTAAAAATTTAGCCGTTGGGAGCTCCAACAGCCATATTTTGGGGAGCTCCTCACTCCCCTTTTTGCCTATAAATATGGGGCTTAAACCCCTTGCAAAGCTATGCATTTTGTGTGCATTTCAAGTGAAATAAAGATTATATTTTTTATTTTTGTGTGTTTCTCTAAGCATTTAAGTGGCTATTGTGTTTTACTCTTTTTTTGTGGGCTTTGTATTGGCCTCTTGTTTGAGGTGTATGGAGAGTTCTTGGTTTCATTACATTCCTAACAAGAACTGAAAAGCATTTCCATGATATAATGAGATGCTGTTCAACTTGTTTCCATACCTCCCCCCCCCCCCCCCCCCCCCCGCCCTTTTGATTTTAATGAAAGCTTCGACCCTAATTGATTTACAGGTAAAAGCTGTGGAAGAAGGAAAAAGTTCATGGGGCCCATCTGGTAAAACTTATCACCTGTAAACAAGTTTTTCCAGAAAAAAAGTTTGGATGTAGGGACATTTGACTTTTTTATCCATAAAAAACTTTATCCATGGGGCGAGCCTCCAACAGCATAGGACCAGCTGTTGGAACTTGGAATGTATGCTAGAAATAGGTATTACATACAATTCGGATGATGGGTGAATGCTCAAAGATTGCTTGCGGCTACAATGGTGGTGGTGGTTGAAAGAATTCACAAATGTGTTCTACTGGTGGTGGTAATGAGCTAAAGCAAAGAGATGGTAATAATGGTGGTTGGTAAGAAGGTTGGAATAGGGGGTGTGTTGGGATTTAGTTTACTTCTCATAAGGAAAGGCTTGAAGAATTATAGAATGAACAAGGAGAGGGAGAGGGTGCAAATCCTAGAGAGAAGAGGAGAACTAGCAAAGTGAAGGTGAGACAAGAATAGATAGATTGATAATGCAAGCAACCCTGAAACCCAACCAACCAGCATGCACAGGGGAAATCTGCAAGGGTTGCTTATGCTACTCCTCCCTCCTGAACTACAACCACTGAAACCTCTGTCTAAAGTTTCGGGGCACTGATCTTGAAGGAACTTCAGGGGAATTTCACAATCTTTTTCCCTTTGTTGCATCAAACATTAGAAAAATATCATTTTTTTTCCTAACTACATCAAACACTGAAAAAAAATTGTCTAGAAAAAATAAATCTAGGAGAAACACGTCTATGAAAACAGTTTCTCTCCTTCCACCTTTTTTCTCGAAGATGGAAATGGGCCTTCAGGGAAAAATGGGGAAAAAAGGCTAGGATTTGACACAAGAGCAGTCTAGATTTCACAATCTTCTTCAAACAGAACTGTTAAGTACCTACTTTAGTAATCATACCCCTAATCAACTTATTCTAGCCTGATTCTATCAAATCTCTCCATATTTCGACAGTGTAAGCTTCTGCAATCATATAGCAGTTTGATTTCATTGTCACAACTACAAATTATTGAAAACAGTCAGCAAAAACCAAAACTGAACCAGTTACATATTATCTGACACTTGAAGGAAGCAAAGAAAAATTTAGCGGACAAAGCACTGACACTTGTTCATGTAAATGACCCTGTTTTGGGGATAAAGACCATATTGGGAATGGTAATTCAACTCTAATAGTGAAAGTTAACAATCCTCAAGTTCAAGAAAAGCAAAAGGAAATGTTACATGCTGGAACAAAGTCGTGGATCATTATAGCCAGTTGTCTGCACAAACATATTAGAAAAAAAATTCTTCCTTTTCCTTTTTTGAGAAGCTAGGATGAAGATCCATAACTATATGAATGCAATACAATAACAAAAAAAGTTAAAGTGCAGCAAACAAGTCAACAGAGCAGGATAAAAAAAGTAACCATCACAAGTTAATGGACAACTTACTGTTTTACATGTTTTTGATCCACCTCAGCTGATGATGGCTTAACATGTGAGGATCCTTTCTGCTCATGTGGAGCAGAATCCTCTGTGTTTTGCTTTTCAGCAGCTGCAGATGCTCCATCTTTCTGAGTAGACAATGATTCTGAACT
The DNA here is from genome assembly GCF_984573655.1 of Nuphar pumila. NCBI lineage: Eukaryota > Viridiplantae > Streptophyta > Magnoliopsida > Nymphaeales > Nymphaeaceae > Nuphar > Nuphar pumila. The sequence continues at coordinate 113,893,066 of NC_143253.1, read as the reverse complement.
AACAGATGCAGTGCTAGTCTTTGCAGGTTTATGACTGACTGCATGTATACTATTTGGGGTTGACTCCCATCTCCTATTCAATGGTCGTGATCCAAAAGAATTTGCATAGAAGTATAAAGAAACATGATAGTCATCTTTAGCTCGCTGAAAGTCCACAGACCTCCGTAATGTCATGGAAGGTACATCTCCATACATAGTTTCCAAATGGGAGAAATTATCTATATTAGGGAAACAGTTAGGTGCTTCCAAGTAAGCAAACGAGTCGCTCGAGGATCGCCGATGGCCTCCCTTCTTGACAGGTGTGTCAGGCTCGTTAAGCAGGTCATCAAGCCATGAAGGCTGTTCTTCAATGAGACAGCTCTCAGAGGATGTGCGCTGGTGCTGCTTCTGTCGCTCTCTTGGTTTCGGAATGCCTCTTGATGCCGTTGCATGAGCAGCAGCATAATCTACAAAGGCAGGGTTTAGAGTTGGAAAAGGGCTCTTAGGGGGGAGATGTGGCTGCTGTCTTCCTGCATATGACCAGATACTAGCATTTGCATCGCCCTTGTAGTTTGTCATTGATAACTTCAATTACACCAGAACAAATACGGAAAAGAACAATTTGATCAATGATAGGAAAAAAGTTAGGAAGTCAAAACAAATATTTCATCTGTACACAACCCAGAAAAGCAACCAAAGCAAACAAACCATTATTTAAGAATAAAAAATACAAAACAAAAACCAGCACTCTCACCAACTTTGCAACTGGAGGAAATAGATTATAGCTGCAACCAAAATAAGCCAATGAAAATCGATGCATTCTAGCCATGAATTCTTCATATACTACCAGTAAAAACCCTGCCAGCACTTGGCACTCATATTGAAGTATTAAGATCATAACTACAAAGTAAAGCAATTGATCATCTTGCAACACCAAAGCCTTAAGAAGTTGCTGGTCATGCTAAATTGAAGAATTATCATGCTGAATTGAAGAACAACCCCCAAAGTATGCAGAATAAACGTCACCTTAAAGGGTGCAACAGCCAGAAGAATTACAAGCAAATGGCAATAAATCAGGCAAGCTGCCCATCCTCTAATAAGACATATAACACCAAGAACTAGTAAACTACGCGAAGTCAACCTCCCAGTTCAGTTGGCATATCAATTTCCTATTTGTTCGTAATCAATTTTCTTAATATTTGTCATCTGCAATAAGGAAGCTACATAATTTTTTGTAATCCGATGTATACAATTTTTGTGAAATCAGGCCTTTGGTGTGTACGACTACAAAGTTGATGTATAAAGAGAAACTTAGAACTATCAATGACAGGTTAAAATGTGCAGAAGCCTAAAGATTTACAAAGAATAAGCAAAACAAAACGTTAAAAAATACAGAAATCCCCAACGTGCTCACGTAACAATTCCTATAAAGAAATCGCTAAAACACGAAAAGAAAAAGAATGAAAACATCGCATGCTTACCAATTGAAACTTAGATCAGATACCGGAAACCAGAACACGCCACAAACTACTCTTTCGACCAAAGCTTCTTGTAACTCATATCGGAGAAAACTCAGGGTTCAGAAATCACAAAATCTTCACAACGACTGTAAATGTAGAAGCAGCAACACCAGACCTTCCGCATAAAAAATCTCCTCGACGATCCGCCAACAGGATTTCGTCGAATTTTTCTTTGGCAATACCAAAGAACCCTATAAAAACGGAATCGTTTGTGGGAAATAGAGTGAGGACGAAGGAATTAGGATACACGAAGCAAGGCACGAATGAGTCCGATTTCAGAAACCTCTAGGCCAAATCCAAGCGTAAAGCAAGAGCCAAAATGCATCAAATTATTGATACACAAGCCCTACACCGGACTCAATGATTCCCCGACAATCTTCCAAAGAAAATAATACATCAGATCAAGCTTTTCGCTATCCAAAAACACAATTTTTTCAGATTTGGACGATCTCTAGGCCGAATTTGAAAAATAATTGTCTGAAAGAAACCGAATACGATCTAGAACGCCCAAAAATCGAATTTTTAGACGAAACAAGGACGATAAACCTAAAATTATTGGATTATTGGATTTGTGCTGTTTTCGTACCAAAAAGGGGGAAATTTTCAGGGCTTTGGTTCCGCCGGGGAGAGCAAAGCGAAGCCCTAGGATTCGTCGGATTCTTATACGGTTTCTGGTGGGGATTTTGCCGAATTCGAGCGGAAATCCGGGGTCAGAATCGGGAAGGGGGGAGCTGCGACCTGTGGAAGGAAAGCCAGGGATGGATAGGATTCCGACCGTCCGATTGGCGCGGGAACACCGATCGAACGGTTTTCCGGTAAGGGTTGGGTTAAAAAAAGGGTGGGATTGACAGAGGAGCGGGAAGAGGACGCTCTCTCTCTCTCTCTCTCCTACGCTCTTAGTGTGACGCCGAGAGTAGTTAACAAACCAGTCTGCGAATGATTACCTGCCACGTTGTTGGGAATCCACTTGGCAGCAACTTTTCAGGTACCTTTGAACACTTCGAAATCGAATCTTACATGTAGAGGGTGAAATTGGTTCGGGTACAATCGACTCGATCCGATTTTGATAGACTCGTGGGTTCGGATCGAATCTGAAATCTAGATCCCTTAGAACCGTGTAGGTTGTTGAGTGAAAAAATATAGAGTCGAACCCATTTGAATCTGATTTGTTTTTATGCTCCATATCTAATTTTTAGACCTGATTGGAAAAACAAATCTTGCTTAAAGTTGGATCCATTTATACCGAATCCTATTTATACTCGAACCTATAAACTCATACTAGCCTACAATTTCAGTCATACCCAAACCCCTTATCAAATCCAAATCAATTTGAGTCGGGTTAGAGACCAATGTTTAGAATCATTTCAAAAAATGTGTGAAGGTTAGTGATGTAAGCCGACCTAATTGGATATTGCCTAATCTGGTCTGAAGTCCGATTTAGATTTAAATGAGAAAAAGTAATACCAAATTAGATTTTAATATCCATCGGATTAGATTTGACTCGATTCGAATTCGGATCCCCAAGTATGACATTGCACCGAGTCTTAATATGATTGTTAATTGCTTGTTCTTTACTATATCGAATCTGATTAAATGGTTTTGGATTTAATCACATATATCGACCTAAATCCAAACAGTTGGCACCAAACGAAGGTGCTGCAAAACTAACGCTGCTTTAGCGCACAAAATTGACAGAAGAAATGATGAAAATGCTTTAACTGAATGCAAATATTACATAAATGCCATTTACTTGAACAATGGACTGAAATGCCCTCAGAGACGTTTTAAGGAGTTGTGCAGATTTCTCATTGGATTCGGACGTCCTTCACAGGCGTCGCTTTCGTTGCAAGAAGGGGCGTTCGTGTCATTGTGATCAAAGACTTCGACTTTTTCGTCGTTTTGGTAAAGAAGGGATTGGAAAAAGAGTACCGCCAATGATCTGGCAACCTCCAACGCGTGTCATCCAGCCAGGAGTGGAGACCACATCATCTTAACAACTTGCGATAAGGACCCCGACTGGACAACTCATTGGTCACGGCAGGAGGCCGTATCGTCTCACGTGGATGATGTGTTATGGACGAAAGATGAATCCCGTCACGGGCTGTTAACACGTGGATGACACGGTGGGCCGATGATGAATTTGCCCAGGTGGGGCCAATTGCCACGTGGTGGAAAGCAACTGTTCTTTTCAGGGAGGATGCAGTGGGTCCAGGACAGCACGAGACGTAGGCGACTAGGCCTGCAGGAACGGTGGATCAGGTGCAATGTGATTGCACTTTTAGTTACATTGCACCTGGCTGATCCTCACTCCTTCTAGGCATGATTAGGGATGATAGTGGATCGGGAGAAATGAGAATCCGTTGGAATCCATCCCGTTTGGAGCCAGAATGAAGGACATGAAAAGGAAAATGAATCAGGGATAGAGGTGAAAATCAAAACCCGTGTAAGGATAAACTTATTCTTGCCCTCGCCCCATCCTCGATCTCCATTAATGAAATTATTAATATATTTTTATTCTCTTATAAAATCGTATTTAAATCACTTATATATATATATATATATATATATTTACTTTCAAACCTTAAAAATGGATTTCCTTTCTCTCCTCTCTCTTCTTCATCTTCTTTCTCCAACAGCCCTAAAGAATGACCATTTAAATTCTGACTGAATCCAAATCTGTTTAGTTGGTAAAAAAAGAAGCATTTGATTAATGAGATACTAATTTGGTTTGATTGAACCGAGTCTGAATCTGAATCCAACAAATATCTGAATTTCAATATATGTAAAAATGTACCACATTAACTATCTTATACTAGTTGGATCTGAATTCTGCATTACCCCTTTTCATTATCGCCTGAATTTGATTAATCAGGATTTGATCATCTCGGATTTAGTAAAGGCACATTAAAAACAAATCCTACCCGTTTAGGGTTCTAATTTTGCAGAAGAACCATAGAGACAGTATTGGCATTTTTTTATATAGATAGTTCTAAAAGAATACCTCTTGAGGTGTGCAGTATGAGCTTGTGAAAAGGTGCTGGATGGATCGCAAATCAAATTCAACGTATCTCAAATCCAACCTGATTAGCTCATCAAAGAACCCTCTTTGCTCATCAAAATAACAAGTCCATTTGAGTTTTTTTTTAGAATATTTATTTCAATCATAACATGACACCTGTTAAAACCATTATAATAATTTTAAAATAATATTAAAATCTTATTTTTTTGGTATTTTTTATATTTATTAAAAAATAACTGATTTAGGCTTGCAGTGTATCAGACAATACTGATAACATACTTTTGAGTGCATTTTCTTTTTTTCTTTTTTTTTATGAAAAAAATCATCTCACTCACTTGTGAACTCATTGGTGTAAACACTTTAGCTCCTTCTTGGCTATCAGGAAGTGCACCTAGCTTTAGCCTAGCATCAATTGATGGCACCCATAGGTTTTGAACTCGTAACATCTGTATAGCTTGGTGATGATTACAAGTTCTCCCCATCAAATGAGTAGAGCCTGCATTTTTTGTGTTGTAGAAAATGCACTTTTTTCATAATATCATAAAAAGCAGTGGGGTACCCACAAGGGCTCGGTGGGGTTATTGGTAGGAGCTATCAGTGCACGTCTCCTTGTCCTTGTGGTGGGAGGTTCAAAACCCAATGGTATTTTAAATAATAACTGGTGGGGATCTGCCTAACTAGGGGTGGCAATTTCTGACACGACCCGCCAACCCGCCTCTTAGGCGGGTTCGGGTTGGGCTTAAGCCAACCCGTTTAATAAACGGGTTGACCCGCGTAACCCGTTTATTAAACAGGTCGGGTTCGGGTTGGGGGTATGCCAACCCGCCAACCCGGCTGACCCGTTTAATAAACGGGTTAGGCGGGTGGGTCAACCCACCAACCCGACCCGTCAACCCGACCCGCCAACCTGATTCGTCAACCCACCAACCCGACCCGCCAACCTGACCCGCCAACCTGAAAACCCGTTTACCCGACCCAACCCATTTATTAAATGGGTTGGCGGGTCGTGTCAGGTTACCCGTTTATTAAACGGGTCGGGTTCGTGTTTGCCACAGCCGACCCGTTTAATAAACGGGTCGGGTTCGGGTTGAGGTATGCTGACACACCAACCCGCCAACCCGACCCGATTGCCACCCCTATGCCTAACCACAGCTTACGTATCAAAAAAAAAAATACAAAGCAGTGTGGTCCAACCCAAAGTCACTACGAAATAAAAAGAATACGAGAAATGATGCGTGAAGTGGACACGGGAAGACGAGTGTAAAAAGGTACGATGAAACGAAAAGTTGGGTTTTTTTTATTTTGAAAGGCAAACTGGGGTTAGGCAGACTTCTACCAGTTATACTACTATACTATTGGGTTTTGAACCTGCAACGTCCCAATCAAGGTTGTTAAATGCGATGAGGCGAAGCGAGGCGTTGAGCCTGCGCTTCGCCTCTGAGGCGTAGGCCTCAGGTACTGAGACGTACGCCTCTCACAACTGGTATGGAAGTGAAGCGGTGGGAGGGGAGGCAGTAAGAGAAGGACCACACGCATAGCTGGTACGGAAGCGAGGGATATGCCGGTCGTCCGGTGGTCGGAGAAGACTGAGCAGCAGCTGCAGCATAGCAACTCCGGTGGTCGGTGGTCACAACTGGTCGGAGGTTGATGAGGGGCGCATCACAGCAACGCCTCAGTACCTTGAGCGTGTGCCTCGCCTCTGAGGCGTACGCTTCAGGTACTGAGGCGTACGCCTCTCACAACACTGGTCCCAATACAAGATAACGTGCACTAGCTGCTCTTATACTATTCGGTTTTGAACCTGCAACGTCCCAACGCAAGATAACCTGCACTAGCTGCTCCTACCAGACAAGCAGAGCCCCCGTTGTTATACAAAACAAAACACATAGGAAGTGATATGAAGGGGGGGAACAAATAAGAAACAACAAGAAAACAAATAAAAAACAATGTAGAATCAACTTGAAAGCTTGTTATAGAAACACTATTATTTTTAATATAAAAACACTATTAAATATGAAAAAATATAAGGTGGAAGTAATAATAAGCAAGAGAGAATCAATTTAGAAAGCAAGAGGGGAAGCAAGCTTGTGAATGTAAGCAGGTTGTTGAGACGTCACAAGTTTGAAACCATGTGTTAAATGTGGCTTGAATTTTGGTGAGTCCACATAAGAGTTTTGTTCGACTCTTCTTCATTGATCTTTTATGATGACCCATGAGCCTAAAGGAAAGCTAGGTTTCTTAAATTCTAAGAAAATAAAATTAGAAAAAGTGGGTGGGCTCTCTTTTCTGAAAAAAAACTTGAGATAGACTCTTTTGGAGTGTTGTGAACTGAGAAAGAGAGGGGGCATCTCTCTTGGTGAAGGGCCCTCATCAATGGATGATAAGGTGGCTTTTTGTGTTTTTTTGGTAGTTGAGAGACGAATAAAAGAAGAGTGGGTTTAGTTATCTCCTGGTTGCTTTTTAGGTTTGGGCAACGGGCCTGGTTTACTTGGACTCGACCTCAATCAAACCCTATAGGGTCCGGATATGGTGATAAATAAGAAGACCTGATTAAGACCCGAAGGTTCCATTAATACAATGACTAAGGTATAGTTTGTAAAATTTTATACCAAAACTGGACCCAACCCAAGCTTCGATTAAGACCCATAATTTTTTAATGTAAAAATGATAAAAAAATATGGTTTTGTTGGGTTTGGTTCTTGTAAATCTTATCGGTTTCAGGTATAGTTTTTCTTATAATGGACTCGATTAGACCCAGCACCCGATACGATACCCAAAAATCTGGTTTAAGTATGGCTCTACTTAGGTCTGAACCAAACCGACCCGTTAACACCTCTAATTGAGACAAATGGTTAAGAGAAGAGAAAGGTATGTTCGCTTCTTCTTGGTATGGAAAATGAAAATTTGGGTTGCATGCGTGGATCATGTTTGTGGGTCAAATGATAAATGTAGTTCTTGTTTGTGATTTTATTTATTTTATTTATTGATAATTAATTTTAAATGAGGTCATATGTCAGCATGATGACGTGGGGTGAGGGAATGGTGCTTTGTGCACCATGTTGTATTTAGAGCCTCACGCTCCTTTACAGTCACACACTTGTATTGCCCAGATTTAATGTTATAGTTTTTTTTTTTTTAATAAAACCGGCACCAGTAAAAGATAAAATTGTCATGAAAAAACCCTAATAACTTAACCGCAATTCAATGTTGAAAACAGGGAATTTCTCAGTAGTGGAAAATCTCATCATAAATAAAAAAGTTTTTTTTTTTGTCAAAAGTATCTTGCGAAAAGAACACATAAGGTGTGTAAATTTTTTTTAAATATCGGAATATATATATGCAACCTATGGGATCTGATCAGCCCCTTCCTTTATTTGATAAAACTGATCCCCCAAAGGTTTCCATTTGAAACCCCTCATGCATCGAGTTTCGGCTATGTCTAATTTGCCCGCATAAAGCTATAACATATCAAAAATTCATTTTTTATATTTTATAGCCTATATCTTAAAACCCAATATATTCATACATATATATGCGTATACATATCAAATTTGGTATGTAAATGTAGTATATATATGCAGCCCAAAAATTACATTATCATCGGGACCGATTCGGGTTTGAATCGAGTCATAAAAGGAGTTTTTTATTCCAAAAACTATTTATAAGCTAAATATGGTAGAAACAACATTGAATCCTTGTACAAACGAGTCAATGCATGGTTTCACCTATTCAGTCTCAGAATATACTCATGCATAAGAGTTTTTGATTTACGGGAAAAGAATTGAACCCCCTACCTTGTTTTGTTGATACTGGTAGGCATGAACGTTGAAACAACCAGTTCAATGACTCGATCCATGCCACTCCTTCGATGTGTGGCTGCAACTCCTTGATCAGTCCACCTTCAATGGATGTTCAGACCTCCTACACTCAATGAAGGAAAGATATAAGCAAATGAGGAAAAGAGGGGAAAAAAAAGAGAATGAGGGAGAGAAGAGAAGAGAGAGAAAAAGACTAAAAAATCTAAAAGAGACTAATAAGGGAGCCTTGACTCTTTGTAGAGTTTCTCTCCTCTTTCAAACATTTCATAATTCTTTAGGTTCCAACCCAAACTTACAAATTTTCAAAACCACTTAGCCTAACACTACTACACTTATTTGGTAAGTTTTGAATTTATTTTTCTTTATTTCCCTCTTTATTTGTTTTCTTTTTAGGAAACTTTTAGAAATATATTTTAGCTAAGGTTTTTAACTTACACTTTTAAATTAAATTTTAGCATGAGGTACCGTATAGGATGGGCCCACATAGGGGGATGCCCCACCCAGTGGACCTCTACCATTTTATTAAACTTAGTTAATTCAAGTTTTTTATTCTATAAAATCTATATTTAATGTTTTTTATTATTTTAGATTTTGGATTTTAAATCCACATAAACTCAATTTCATAAAAATTCTACTTTTAATCAATTTTATTTTGAATGCAAATTTCACTAAAATCAACTTTAATTCTTCATAAAATATCTTTTAAACTTCAACTTAGACTAATTTGCATTTTTTTATTTTTTCTCATAAAAAAATTTATTAATAGTATTTTATTCATTAAAATGCTTCGAAAAATCATAGGTGTTACATCCAAATTCAATTTAAATTTTAAGTTTAATTTCAACAAAGATTCAAATTATTGTATAATTCAAATTCTAAATTCGCATCCAATTTAATTATAGTTTAGATGCAAATTCTAATCAAATCTAAATTCAATTAAAATATCTGAGATCTAATTACTAAATTTGAATTAAATCCAAATCTGAATTTAAATTCTAGAAATTAAAATCAAAACTCAATGAGACTCCAAATTCAAATGCACGCTCAATTCAAATCCTGACTAAATTGAAACTCAAATTAAATTTCAATTTAGTCCAACTTAAATCCAGATTAAATCTAATTAAAATTTAGATCCCAATTCAAAATAAATTTTCAGTTCGAGATTCATTACAAATCCAAATTAAAGCTCAAATTACCATTAAATCATGTCTTAAGTTCAAATAATATTCTACTATTAAATTCGTCTTTATTCCTTATAAAAATATAAAAAATTTGTGGGGTTCATACAATGAACATAGTCCAGGTTTAAAATAATTTAGAGTCGGATCTTAAAAGAGATACGGATCACTCAAAACCTTCAGGACATAAGATCGAATTCATTATAATGATCTACTCTCAAAACAAGTTGGATCCATATTGATAAATATTATGGGTCTAGAATTCGATCCAAAGATATGGATCAGTTCTTAAAACATATAAAGACCTATATATATATATATATATATATATATATATATATATATATATATATATATATATATAAAGAGAGAGAGAGAGAGAAATTGGTAGTTGCTCACACATTTGGTACGAAATCATACGTGCCAAATATGTTTTTCTGCCTTAATTGTATCTTTTTCATAGTTTAGACCCCATAAATGTGTCAGGCATGGTCGATTTATAAGGAATTCACACTTGGGTCATGTGTTTTTGATGAAAAAAATGATATTTGAAGCCTAAAAATTTATAAAGATTTTTAACCATTGATTTTTTGAACCTTATAAAAACCCACCCATGTGTCAGAATAGAACACTTCAAGAGTTGATCCCTATAAAATCAAGTACATAGATAACATCTGTACGATCAAAATTTAAAAATAAAATGAAAAAAGCTAAAAAATTCATTTAGCACGTTCATTTCACACCTAATGTGTGAGTAGCTACCAATCACTCTATATACACATATATTTATCAAAATAGAAATATGAATGGATTGTTTGGATACGAGATCCAAACGAGGCCCAAAGTGGGTCTCACATAAAATAACGTAAGGTGTGGTCCATTCGGTTCCAACCCAACAAAGAACACAACACTATTGCATTAAAATTGGAATTGGATCCGAATTGGATCCAATCCAATCTCAATTCAATGCACTTTACCTTAAAATAAGGTTTTATAATGGATTTGGATTTTTAAGAATCCAAATCCAAACCACACACACACACACACACACACACTATATATATATATATATATACATAATAAAGATTGAGTTGGATCCAAATGGACCCAACCCAATCCGAAATAAAACACCCAACTAATATATATATATAGATATAGATATAGATATAGATATATATCTATATATCTATATCTATATCTATATCTATATCTATATCTATATCTATATATATATATATAATTAGATTGAATTGGATCCAAATAGACCCAACCCAATCCAACCCCCCTTCCAAACACACTTGAGTGTTTTGGGTTTGGGGTTGGATCCAACCCACACCCAAACACCCCCACCACCACAAAAGGGGTTATAAAACCCCCTTCTCGCTCTCTGATTTTTTTCAAAAAAAAAATGACAGCACCCCTTCCCCCACCATCTCTCTCAACCTTCACCTCTCTCTCCCTCCCTGCTTATGCCGCTACCCCTTTGCCGGGGGGCTGCACACATCGCTGTCGCTTCCAAGGTATGGCCTTCCTCCTCTCCTCCATGCTTCTTTTTCTTCTTCTTTTTCTCGTTGCTTCTCTCGGCCTTCGTGGGAAGCGGCGACAACAACAACTATCGTTGTTGCTGCTATTGTAGCTGACAGGGGAGGAGGGTTGGTCGGTGCGACCCTCCGCCATCTCTCCTGCCCCCTCTGTTTCCTGTGAAGACCAGCAACAACATCAGGTAAGTAAATATCGATTTCATTATGTAAGTACCCACAGGTAGGTAAATATCAAAACAAGGCATGATGGATACACTCTTTTTTCGAAATAGAAAGGATATCATGCTTATACCAATTCATGATTTTTTCAGTTACATGTAATACAACATTCATGAATCATGATTAATACTTGTATTAGCTACGTACAATTGTGTAACCTCATCGTACCTACCAGGCTTTCACAAGTCTAACCCATTTTATGAGATGCAGGTGATGAGTAGAAGGCTACTTCAAGTAATGATGCAACAATATCAAAAAAAAATTCTCTCTATTGTTCACTCCTGAGCACATTTTGACATTTTGTATTAGGATTTTTATATAAAACTATTTATATCTAAATATTTTGTTTATCAGGCTTTCACGAGTCTAACCCATTTCATGGGATGCATGTGACGAGTAGAAGGCTACTTCAAGCAATGATGTGACGATGCAATGATATAAAAAATTCTTTCACTGTTGTTCGCTCCTGAGCATACTAAATCCTTAGTTTAAATATTTATGGTTTTGAATGATTGTATGAAAATACGAGCCTAAATTCAACACATTAGGGAACTCAATCCATTTACTGAAAATTCTATGTATAACCTGCTCAGGATTCACTAACTTGGTCTTTTCGAACTACTATTCTGCTGAACTATCGTTTTAACTTTGAAAAATGATTAACTATAAAAAATTTACTTTTTTCTAAATTTTAAGTTAGAAATTTTGAGACATTACACCCCATGTTTTGGGTAGCTTCTAAACTTGCATTAGTGTGTCATCGTCTCATGGAATGGAAGAAACAAGTGGTGAGAGATTTGTGCATCAGAAAAAATAGCATTGGTGCTGCAATTATTGTATTTCCCTAGGCAGCCCTGAAGCAATTGACTATGAAAATACCTACAGAATGAGCTTGCAGATATCCTTAAAGCGGAAGAATCCAATTGGAGGCAGAAATGGAGATATCAGTAGATCAAAAAAGGTTATCAAAACACTCACTATTTTCAGCTTTTAACAACTAGGAATATGCAACCAGTCAAAAGAGGTCGAGGTAGGCCTAAGAAGACTTGGATGGAGATGATAGGAAAGGATATGAATGCTTTGAACCTCATTGAGGACATGGCATTGAATAAAAATGATTGGAGGAGAAGGATTCATGTGGAGGACCCAGAATGATTTTCTATTTTGGTTCATATCGCCGACCCCAATTGTTTTGGGATGAAGGCGTTGTTGTTGTTGTTGTTGTTGTTGTTGTTGTTGTTGTTGTTGTTGTTGTAACAACCAAGAATATGCAAAGAAAATAAATTCACTAGAGGATGGATCTGAAGTAGTTGAGGGAGAAGATATTTTTATGGAGGCGACATAGTTTTTCTCCACCCTCTTTACTTGTATTGTGATTGATCCCCTTCCTTTTGAGGGACCAATAAACCCAACAATCACCCCAAGCGAAAATAAATGCCTTCTTCATTTTGTTTCAGATGATGAAATTACTGTTGAAGTTTTTAGAATTGATAGAGAGAGCTCCCCTCGTCCAAACAGCTTTACAGGTACTTTTTCACCACTTTCTTGTTTATTATTTCCAAAGACATTTGTGAGGCTATGAAGGATTTTTTTTGTAAAAAGTAAAATTATGAAAAGCATCAATTATACTCGTATTGTCCTCATTCTGAAAGAAGAGGGAGCCCATTCACTATCAAAATTCTGTCCCATTAGTCTTTGCAATTTTCTTTATAAAATTTCTAAGATCATGACGATGAGGATAACTCCCATTAAGAAACGTATCATATCGTCCAATCAAAGGGCATTTATATGGGGTCGTAATATTCACTAAAGTATTCTTATTGCCCATGAGCTTGTGGCTTCTATGGCTCTTTTAGTTTTGTTTAGAACTAACCCAGCCATGGCTTATGATCGTGTTGATTGGCGCTTTCTGGTGGACACATTAAGGAGGTTTGGCTTTGCAGAGCTCTAGATTAACCGTATCATGAGGTGTGTATCTTAACCATCATTTTTTGTGGTGGAAAATGGTGAACCTGATCTGATGTTTTTGAGTAGCAAAGGTGTGCGACGGGAATCCACTCTCCCCTCTTCTGTTTCTGCTTGTTACCGAAGCTCAGAGCTCAATGTCACTTGTTTCTATTAAAAGTTTTGCTTGGAGCCACTCTTTTCTTTTCTTTTGAAGATAATGCATTATTCTTTCTTATAGACAAGAAGAGATCCATTCAGAATTTTTTTGGTATTATTCGCGACTTTGAATAGAAATTGGGGCTTCTTGTTAGTCCAGTGAAATTTATTTTTATTCCTTTTAATCTTTATCTTATTTGATCCTCTTGCATTGTATCACTAAGTGGGTGGCACCAAGGTAGTCTCCCTTTCAAATATCTGGGTCTTCCATTGTTCAAAGGTCGTATGCAAAGGCGTAGCTAGGGGGGTGCAGAACTGGGTTGTAGCCCAGTCCTGCCTCCCAAAACAGTTAATTTTTTTTTTAAAGCCCAGTCCTAGCCCAACCCTGATTCCATATGAAATAGATTTTTATCCATTTTTGTAGCCCAACCCAGCCCTGTCTGCAACAAATAGTTTGATTTGTCCATATGAAATAGATTTTTATTAATAATTGTAGCCATTTTTTATTTTATCTCAAAAAAATTTGGTGGTGCTGCCCCGGAACCCCCGGCTATCACACAAATATTTTTTTTTGCTACACCCATGTCCCCCCCCCCCCCTTCAAATGAATCCTAGCTACACCATTGGTCGTATGAGATCACCTATTTGTGAACCTTTACTCTCTAAGTTTTGCAGGCGACTTGAAAATTGGTGCAGTAGATCTCTTTCAATGTCCGGTAGACTGATTATAATAAAATGGGTTTTGACATATTTTCCTATTTACAGGAGCTCTTGTTTAATTCTTCAAAGTTTGGTGATTTCAAAAATGAAAAGAATGATGAATCAATTTCTATGGTATGAATCTTCTACCAACGAACACTTTCATTTTATGGCTTGCGACAAGGTTTGTAGAATAAAAGGAGGTCTGGGCATCAAATCCTTAAGGATATGTTTGATGTGTCATTTTCAACAGGATTTAGACAAAAATCTTGCTATGAACAAAGATTTTCAACAATCGTTGGATGCGGTGAATACACTAAACGGCATTCGCCATGTTCATGTACATACGATATTTTTTGTTTCACTCTGCCTCTATTTCAAAAGTAATAGGGACGACAGGAGCTAAGTTTCCTCGACGAGCGTGCCTCTCTTGTCTGATACTCTCTGTGACTCGCTGGACAGGAGCCTACCGAAGATAAGCAACGAGCGGGCAGCCAACAGGGTGATCGTTGACGTTGTCACCTGCCCGGTCGGCCAGTCCGCAGAGCGGAGGGAGCGTGCGGACGGGTGGACGAGGCGGCTCTGCTTCGCCGGATTCTCACCCGCGGCCTTCAATGACGATGTTTTCCACGACGTGCGGGCGCTGCTTAAGCAATACAGAGAGGGATGGTCGATGGTTTTCGACAAAGATTTAGCAAAAATATGTTGGATTAATTTCCTGATTACATTGTTTCACAATCAATAGCGTGATAGAAATCAGAACATGTATAAACATGATATTCATGATAGACAATCGATCGAAACATAAACAAGGAGCAAACATGTCGAGTTCCACAATACGCCAAAATCCAGACACATGCAAATGAACAAACAGATGCAAAGAACATAATATAAACAAAAACATGTTAATATTATGTAATAAGCTAAGGCGTACAAAAGTATTTCCTTAGAGAAGATTTGCCCCCATATACGGTGCAAATAGGGTATGGCGTCCTACCCCAAGGATACAATAGCCTCGACGATCAAGATCGATGTACTCTGAAGGTAGATTGTCCTTCGAAGAAAACCTCTCGAAACCGCATTTGCAGAAAATCCCTTTCTGGGAAAACTCAGGAGAGAGAGAGAGAGCAACAGAGAGAGAGAGAAAACAAAGAGTCAGGCGACTTCTTCTCGTGTCTGTAACCCCAACCCTAACCATGTTTTATAACCCACGAACGGTTACAAAATGTGGAAGGGACCCATTACGAAATCTGAAGGGTCGTGACCCGTCAATAGATTTATCTGTTATCCATTTCTTATAACCCATTAATTAATCCAAATAAAAAACTAAAAAACGAGGCAAAAAGAACATTGGACTCTGATTGGATATGGCCCTAAAGAGCCATTTACCCAAACACGAACCGGCTCGGCGCGACGAGCGAACAAGCGTGTGTATGTGGTAGTCATCCCACTCCCTTGTTCTTTGGAACAAGTGTAAGAGCTTTCATGTAGGTTATAAAGCCCACAACATTCTTGAACCTCTTCAATACGATCCACATCATTAAGTCCAAACATACTCCAAAAAGGAGTGGTCCCCATGGTTTTTCATTATTTGAATTCACTCTTCTCCTCTTCTTACACCCAACAGAATATTCCTCTCTCTTCCTCTCCCTCCTTGCAACCTTTGTCGGAGGCCCAGAACTGTCTGAGTGTCGTTGAAGGCCAAGCACTCACAATGCCAGAGGTCTGCCCTTTCCCCTCTCTGTGCCTCTATCTTTCTCTTTGCAACCCCTCTTTCTCCCGCAGGAAGCAGTTGGAGACAGTCGAAGCTCGCCAGAACCCAGTCGGTCGACACAACTTGCAAGAACGCCCATCATCGATGTGACAGGCGGTGGGCTACTTTTGACGTTGTTTTCCTGATGATCACCTCATAAAAGATTTTCTAATGCATCTGAAAGGCTTTCACTATATTTAAAAAATAGGGCAAGGTGGGTTATTTTTTATTCTCTTACTCATGTTCATGCTTTCCCTTTTATTTGTTGGTTTTATGTTAGTTCATCTCTTACTTCATTAGCTTTTGTTATTTGCTTTTTCTTGTGGAGATATTGAGCTCTCTATTTCTTTGGCTCCCATTGCATATATCTTGCATTTGCGAGGTTGTCAATATGTTGTCATTTTATGTAGTTTCCGCAGTTTTTTAGCTCATGGTTGTCAATATGTTGTCATTTTATGTTTTTTTTTATTCATATTTTTCTAGAGATTAGCAAGGTATTATTTTTATTTATTAGAGGCAAGCATAATTACAATCACGTCCCCATGCACAAAAAGATCAATCAACCTCTTGTGTTTTCCCTAATATCTTTCCAAATACAAAAACTTGATCTGACTAGTGGTTTCCAAACATAGACTAATTGACTCAACTCCTTGTGTTTCAACACCTTTATTCTTTCAATCATGTTTAGTAGGTTACTTGAGGTGATTTATGGTTTAATACTAGTTTCTAGAACTTCATTTCAAAGAATTTCTTTTTATTTGAACTTGGTCTTCATTGCAACAAAGCTACATGTTTTTTTTTTCATTTTATATTTTTCTTTTTTACTTTTCATTTTTATTTTTTTAATTAAACAAAGGATGGTGATTTTGAGTATTTTGATAATCACAGCCTTTTTTATTTTTTCTTTTTAATTATTACATATTTACAAAGGAATCATCCAATGAGGGACCAATGACTCAAGTTATCAACAAACATGGTTAGGTGATCCAGTGAGGATCCAATTACGACGATGTTCGAGCGTGAGCTGAAATTATGATTTTAGATATAATTTCGTAATTGGATCCATATCTGGGCAAAAAATCATAATAAACTTGTTAAAACATGTAATATGGGGGACGAATCGGGTCATATGATCCAAAATGAAGTAATTTGACCCATTATTCATGATTGTCAAGTTGTCCGCACATCGTCATCAAACAACGGACATTTGGAACATAACATTTGAGTACGGTTCAAACAAATGTTGGACTTGGAACAATTGTTGCGGAGAACCAATGTTTTGTTCCATTTTTTTTTGTTCATTTCATCCAACCCAGGACAATCGATCAAACATACCCTAAGAGATCATAAACTCTCATGTCTAGCTAAGCAGGGGTGGGTTGTGTTGCAAGACATTTGGTCGCCATGGGTCCATCTTGTTAAATGCAAGTATTTACGAATTTCGTCAGTTTGGTTCCCTCAATTTGCTTCTAAAGCCTCGTTTGGTTGGAAGAGTTTTTGTACTACCACATTGAATGGGCGCATTGGTGATGGTTCAAAAACCTCTTTTTGGCTGGATCCAAGGATTTACATGTCAACGTTCAGGGCCTATGTACCTCACCTAAAGATGCCAGATTTATTTTTTATTTTTTTAAAAGCAAGCTGGGGTTAGGCAGACCCCCTACCAGTCATACAACTATACCACTGGGTTTTGAACCTGCAACGTCCCAAAACACAAGGTGACGTGCACTAGCTACTCCTACCAGACAAGCTGAGCCTCGATGGTAAAATACCCAAGATCTTTGAATTCTTGATCATGTAAGCTTTGCCTTCATTTAGGGAAAGTTGGTGGTAAAGAGGAATCTTCAAAAAATAGCACTTAGGAAATTAGGATGTGAAGTGGAATATACCATTGGCCCTATAGTTTTCACTAGGCTCTGTTTGGGAGCCTTGAATTGGAGCCGTGTTCCGGTTTCCACCAATGCTCTCATGCTCTCCGCCATTTCCAGCTTATGGTCGTTTCATCTATGGTGCCAGCTTGGCCTATTTCAGACTTGCTTGTGGCCAGAAAATGACCAAAGAGCAGCCAATTAAAAAATAAATAACAAAGTGAAAGAATTCCAGCCATTTCTGGCCAGAAAATGGCCGAAACAGTATCGCCCACACCAGGCGGTGCAAGGCTGTAAATGGCCAGTCTGAAATTGGGTTAGAATGTGGGAGGGTAAGGGTAATGAGAGGGGGGTTGTCATAGGGTTGGTGTGAAGGAGGGGTATTTTTTTTATAGGCAAGCTGGGGTTAGACAGACCCCTACCAGATATCTCTTAAGCCCCATGTGGTAGAGGGATTCCAACCTGGGCCTTCAGCTTGGCACAGGAACCCGCTTACCACATCCCTCCCTGTCGTGCACCGCCACTAAAAAGTCGCCACTATTGACTTTGTTCTTTGTAGTGGGTTGAAGCCATCAGGAAAAGGGGTGTGGGGGGGGGGGGGGAGGTGGTAATACTTGTGGAGCTTTATATTGTATTGCAGGTGTTCTCTTGGGACTTACAGTGTACAGTTGCACTTAGAGTCTGTTTTGCTTTTGTTGAGTCTGATGTAAGCTGCCCGGTTCAGGTGAATCAATACCCCGAAGGGGCAGCCCGTATACTTGAACTGTAATAGCCTGCAGGCAAAATTGTGAATAAAGTAAATGCGTTGAGCTTTCTTTTGTTCACCCTCGTTGTGATTGCTTCTTGTGATTACAATTTCTCTCCCTCTATTCTCTCTTGCTCTCTTGCACTCTCATTACAAGCTTCCGCGACCGGCAAGCGAGCTGACGAGTAGGCTTGCGGCGGTAAGGAAGGACTGTCGCGCTGCGCTGGCCCATTGAAGGAAATAGGCTCGTGACAAGTGGTACCATAGCCCGTTCTCGTGCTGGGGAAAGGACTCCAGAGTCGGTGTCGACAGACACACCGACAGGCTGCGATTTATGAGCAAGACATCGTGGCACCTTATCAACACTTGCGCAACACCAAAGGCAAGGCAATTATCGAAGCTGAGGAGATGGGTTCACCTCGGGGCCATGAAGAGTTGGCTGCAACTGTTAACAAGCTGGTGGAAGATGTGACTTCACATGATGAAGCGATTTCACGCGCATGTGAATCATTCAATGGATTGAATGATGTGGTGGCGAGCCTGCAAGAGCAAGTGAACTTACTAATTTGGCAGGTCACTTCATTGACAACTACAGTGACCGATCTTGAGTTGAGGAACCGTACGTTGCAGCGGACGATAACCCTAAATGGCGGAAATGGTGAGAGACCATCAAGGATTGATGTACCTAGACCCGCAAAATTCAATGGTTCTCATGACAGCAAGGTCATTGAGAACTTCTTGTTCCAAGTAGAAGACTACTTGGATATCCAGAACGTGACCCTCGAAGATCTGAGGATCAAGGCTGCAGCGGCCTTACTTGATGGTGATGCTATCGCTTGGTGGAGGCGGAAGCGCAATGACATGGAGAGGGGTCAATGTGTGATAGACACCTTTGATGACTTCAAAGTAGAGTTGCGCAACTACTTCATGCCAAGAAATGCGCAGAGACACGCTTACCGGATGATTCGTGAGCTCAAACATACTGGTTCGTTGCAAGACTATGTCAGAATATTCCAGAAGCTTATGCTGAAGATACCTAACATGCCAGAAGACGACATGCTCAACTGGTTCATTGTGGGACTTCAGCCATGGGCACAGTCTGAAGTGGAAAGGAGCAACCCTTGTATTTTGGAAGAGGCATATGTGGCGGCTGAGCGCTTAATTGACACTCAGCGCAAGCCTTTCACCCCATCAACCAAAGTTGGGAAGAAGCCTGACCACGGAGGCAGGAAGGATGAGCAGCGCAATGATAAAGGTGAGGCGTCGACACGCCATCAATCCGAAAAGAAACCGAACTCCACAAAGCATAACAACAACAACAAGGGTGCGGTTGTGACATGTTGGTTCTGCGGCGATAGACATATCGCCAGGCAGTGCCCAAAGCGTCTTGTAAAGGACGACGGGCAAGCCAATGCTGCACAGAAGGAATGCAGCGATACTGAATGCAGTGACACTGAGACCATGCAACCAAGGATGGGGGCCATGCGATCGATTAACGCAGCTAGAAGTTGCGCAGCTAAGAACATGCAGGTCAGTAAGGAACTTATGTACGTAGAAGTCATTATGAATGAAAAGTCTACTTCAGCAATGGTAGACTCGAGGGCCACACACAACTTTGTCTCGCGGGAAGAGGCAGAGCGATTGGGCTTGAAAGTTGGGCCAAAGCAGGGGACTATCAAAACAGTAAACTCTGAGGCCAAGCCCATCCTTGGTGAAGCAAGAGATGTGGCTACTCAAGTGGGGAGTTGGGTCGGCAAAGCCAACTTCTCTGTGGTGCCCCTGGACGATTTCAAGGTGATTCTGGGTATGGAGTTTCTGCGAAGCCAGAATGTTATGTTGCTGCCAAAGTTTAACACGTTGACGATCATGGGGTCAGACCTGTCACACACAGTGCAGTGCCTTACGCAGAAAGGCAAGTCTTCCGTGTTATCGGCAATGCAACTGAAGAAGGGTGTCAAGCATGGGGAGCAGACATTCTTAGTTGCAGTGCGTGCAGATGAAGAGAAGGTAGAAGCAACAGTGCCACCGACCCTAGCCCCACTATTGGAGAAGTTTCGGGGGGTGATGCCCCCGGAATTGCCAAAGCGTCTTCCGCCAAGACGCGAGGTCGACCACAAGATTGAGTTGACCCCAGGAGCGAAGCCTCTTGCAATGGTTTCATACCGTATGGGGCCAGCTGAGCTGAAGGAGCTGCGCAGGCAGCTAGACGAGATGTTGGACGCATGCATTGTTCGTCCATCAAAAGCCCCATTTGGTGCTCCGGTCCTTTTCTAGATGAAACATGATGGCTCTAAACGGTTATGTGTGGATTATCGTGCCTTGAACAAGGTCACGGTGAAGAACAAGTACCCATTGCCATTGATAGCAGACTTGTTCGATCAGCTAGGCAGTGCCCGTATCTTTTCCAAGCTAGATCTATGTTCGGGTTACTGACAGGTGAGGATTGCCGAAGGTGATGAGCCGAAAACAACTTGTGTCACCCGCTATGGTGCTTACGAATTTCTAGTAATGCCATTCGGGTTGACAAATGCTCCAACCACTTTCACGACTTTAATAAACCAGATTTTCTACCCTTACTTAGACAAGTTTGTGGTAGTCTACCTGGATGATATCGTGATCTACAGCAGCAACATGGAGGAACATGTCGGGCACTTACGAACAGTGTTTCAGGTGATGAAGGAGAATGACCTATGTGTCAAACGAGAGAAGTGTCTCTTCGGGTAGGAGGAGATAAGCTTCATTGGCCACATTGTGGGGCGTGGTGTGCTGCGTATGGATGGGCAGAAGATAAGGGCCATCCAGGAATGGGTTCCGCCAAGCAAAGTGCCAGAATTACGGTCATTCCTTGGTTTGGCAAACTATTATCGGTGTTTCATCGAAGGTTATTCCCTCATTGCTGCGCCACTCACAGATTTGTTAAAGAAGAATCGGGTATGGCTCTGAACAGGAGCGTGCCAAGATGCTTTCGATGGCTTAAAGAAAGCCTTAGTGAGGGAGCCAGTGTTGCGACTGCCTGATCATTCGAGACCCTTTGAAGTCCACATTGATGCCTCAGACTTTGCCATTGGCGGAGTTATTATGCAAGATGGTCATCTGATCGCATATGAGAGTCGTAAGCTGAAGGATGTAGAGAGGCGTTACACAGTGCACGAACGTGAGATGACCGCCATTATGTATTGCCTCAGGACCTGGCGGCACTACCTTTTGGGTGCCGAGTTCGTCGTCAAGACGGACAATGTGGCCACGAGCTATTTTCAGACACAAAATAAGTTGACGCCTAAAAAGCTCGATGGCAGATGTTTTTGGCTGAGTTCGACTTTGTCTTGGAGTACAAGGTTGGAAAGACCAATGTTGTGGCGGATGCGTTGAGCCGTAAAGCTGAACTGGCAGTTGTGCGTGCGGAGTTTTCTGAAGTGCATTTGGAGGGTGCATTGCTGAGCCGCATCCGCGAGGGTACGCAGCAGGATCCGACCGCACAACACCTTGTTTCTCTGGCGCAGGCAGGGAAGACTCGGCAATTTTGGCTACAGGATGGCCTCCTCGTAACAAAAAAGGGATGCATCTTTGTACCACAGTGGTGAAGCCTTCGCCGAGAGCTACTCAAGGAGTGCCATGATACACTATGGGCCGGCCATCCTGGTCAGGAGCGGACCTTAGCACTCCTTGAGCGCGGCTACTATTGGTCGCAGATGAGAGACGACGTTGAGGGGGTATGTGCGGACATGCCTCATCTACCAACAAGATAAGGGGACAAACCAGAAGGCTGCTGGTCTCCTTGAGCCTCTACCAATTCCAGAATGTCCTTGGGATAGCATCTCCATGGACTTTTTTGTTAGTCTGCCAAAGGTAGAGGGCCTCAGTTCTATTTTGGTTGTGGTGGATCGTTTCTCAAAGTATGTCACCTTCATCCCAGCTTCCAAGGAGTGCTCTGCAGAGTTGTTCGTAAAGCATGTGGTGAAGCACTGGGGCATACCAAAGAGCATTGTGAGTGATCGCGATGCTCGCTTCACGGGCAAGTTCTGGCGTGAAGTATTTCGGCTACTTGGCTCTGAGTTGCTTTTTTCAACAAGCTTTCATCCGCAGACAGATGGGCAGATAGAGCGTATCAATGGGATACTGGAGCAGTACCTTAGGCACTTTGTTAGTGTCAATCAGAAAAATTGGGTAAAGCTCTTTGATGTGGCACAGTTTTGTTATAATCTGCAGAAGAGCGAGTCTTCAGGCAACAGTCCGTTCGAGATAGCCACGGAGCAGCAGCCACTGACCCCGCACACTCTTGCCACACAGGAAAAGGGAAGGCCATCATTCGCCTATCAGTTTGTTTGCGTCTGGCACGAGTAAAATGAGTTAGCGAAGGCATTCTTACACAAAGCGACAAAAAGAATGAAGAAGTGGGCGGACAAACACCGTCGGCCCGCAGGGTTCCAAGTTGGGGACCAAGTGTTGGTGAAGTTATATCCTGGTCGCACAAGCATCTTCCATGGGCGGCAACGCGGACTACTCAGAAAGTATGAGGGACCCTTCACCATCACAAAGAAGGTGGGCAAACTGGCATACAAGCTCGAGTTGCCCCCAAACTTCAAGGTGCACCCGATGTTCCACGTGTGCAACCTCAAACAGTTCCATCTAGATGATGGAGACCCGGAACGCAGTGTGCCGCAACGCGCTCCCATCATGCAGAGGGCCCCGGCAGCACAACGGGCCGAGAAGCACCTCAGTCAGATCCTTCGCCACAAGGTCAACTACTTGGGACAAGCGAAGAAATACTTGGTGCAGTGGGAGGAAACAACGGAACCAACGTGGGAGCCTGCATTTTGAATGAACAGCCGCTATCCGGCTGAAGTCAGGGCTTACCACGAAACAGATGGTGCCGAGGACGGTGCATGATTTGAAGGGGGAGCATGTTCCCTTGCGACTTACAGTGTACAGTTGCGCTTAGAGTCTGTTTTGCTTTTGTTGAGTCTGATGTAAGCTGCCCGGTTCAGGTGAATCAATACCCCGAAGGGGCAGCCCGTATACTTGAACTGTAATAGTCTGCGGGCAAAATTGTGAATGAAGTAAATGCGTTGAGCTTTATTTTGTTCACCCTCGTTGTGATTGCTTCTTGTGATTGCAATTTCTCTCCCTTTATTCTCTCTTGCTCTCTTGCACTCTGATTACAAGCTTCCGCGACCGGCAAGCGAGCTGACGAGTAGGCTTGCGACGATAAGGAAGGACCATCGCGCCGCGCTGGCCCATTGAAAGAAATAGGCCCGTGACATCAGGCATCCAAATAGTAGCAAGGCTGTCAATGGATTGAGTTTGTGTCGGGTATCTACCCTGACCAGAACCTAGATATCCATGTATGGATATGATAAATGCTAACCCGAAGTTATTCAGGTTGGCTGAAACCTGACCTGAACATGTGGATTACATTGAAAATTTGTGGGTCTTAATCAGAACTCAGGTCGGGTCCGGGTCTGGTATAAATTTTCACAAACTGTACACAGATCCATGTATTAATCGGACCTTTGGGTTCGATCCCGGGGTCTTAATCAGGTCAACTTATTTATCACCATACCCAGACACTATAGGGTTTGGTACGGGCTGGGTCCGATTAAACCAAGCCTGTTGACACCCCTAGTGTAAACAGCCCGTTCCATCACATTTTCTCGATTCTTTTGTGGATCAAGCCCCATGGGTATGATCCAGATGGTCTGTTTAGTCAAAAACATGTTTTAGATCGTTAGGTTTCATTGTGTAGTAGAATTTTTGAAGGCTTAATTCAGTAGTTCACAATGTGTAGTTATGAATGAGAAAATTCATGTTTTGACATAGAAACTACTAAATCAAAAGCCATTTTCTAGTAAACGAACCATGCTAAATGCATTTGTAGGGTCAAATTAATGAAATAAAACTCTCACGAGTTTTAGATAAAGAGTATGGTACTCTAGAGTGTAACCAATATTGTTCTTATTTAAATTGTGTGATCAGTTTTGGGATTCAATTTCTCGACCTGACATAACTCGAACTCGATTGCTTGTACAGTACTTAGGTGTGAAAAGATCAGGTGCAACCAAGATGGAGGGTGATCAGGTGCTTAATGCACAAATATTTGTGCAATCATATTGCACCCGATCCGGACTCTTTAGTATGGGTAACATCCAAGTTCCAAAATTTCACTAAATGTATCATGATACCTATGAGAATCTCTCTCTCTCTCTCTCTCTCTTACATTTTGTGTGTGAAAAGAAAATATTTGCATATGAATGTGTCATGTCCTACATACTTTATACTGCTATCTGCACCATCCAGCACGCATGCTGGATGCTGCTGGTTAAAGAAAAATTTGTCTAAACTTGACCCAGCTTTTAGTACCAAAGGCATGAGAATGAGAGAGCGCACTACCATTATTTTCTGTCATGAAAATGATGAAAAAAAAATTTGCCTTACAGAGTAAAATTTTAAGTGGGTGTGGATCCATATTTTTTGAAATGGGTTTTAAAACAGGTATTTCGAAAAATAGATCCGGATATAGATTCTTGAGAGACAAGGGTTCTGTTCTTCAAGTATATGAGTTTTTTCTCTTTTGGCGAACAAGGATAAATAGATTTAGGGGTGCAGCTTTTCATCTCATGATTTTGGACATGCGATCCAGATATATATATCTCGACTCAAACTCCTAAAAAGAAGGCAAGGTTGATGGCGCGAAACACCACCAACACTTGAACAACACGAAAAATCCAACAAAAAGTATGATAATTAAAATAAATATGCCCTAATGAATAAAGTAAAATAAAATAATAAAAATAAATAAAGAGGAGGTGCCTACCATGAGCTTAGATATATAGCCATCTTATGACTCTGACGAGCACTGAACTAGTCTGACAAGGCTTTCACAGGATTGAAACTCTAAAGGGACCATGCCTAGATAGAAAGATTGGGGCAATGAATCTTACCTAGCTAGAAGATGGCTAATGGGCTCAACAGGGTGAGGGTGCTAGGTTAAGAAAGATCTTCGATAGTAGCAGTAATCTCACACTCAAACTCATGTTGAAAGAGTAAAAAAGGATCCCTATTTATAGGTTTTTTTACTGGACTTTGGATCTTAATTGGTGGGATTTTAGATTTAGGTATCCAAATTTGACTTCTACACTTGAATTTGATTGGTTGATATATATAGCATGAGGTATCTGGCTGATAAATTTCTTAAAGTTTAAAAAATGAGGTTTTAAGAAGGCTAATGGGATAGGTTTTGGCTCATGTAAGGCTTATCCACGGAACCAAGGGGTTTGGCAAGATAGCTAAACCAGGCTGGCTCGGACAATGGTTGTATGACCTCTTATAACAATTTGGTTATGATAACATGGTCTAACGACAATTATACTTGTCGTCCAACAGGTAGACTAGGCTTATCTTAACAGATTGACTTATTTTAGCCATCTTTCGTGGTTTGATGCATTGGAAAGTTAACATTCTCATCTTTTAGACACAAAACCAAGATTGACTAGAGCATAAGTTTCGGCTTGATTTTATCATAATTTTGTACTCCAATAACAAATCAACATGATTTTTGTCTAGTTCAACTCTCTTTTGGACAAAAACCTTGAGAACATATTTTGAAGGTTAAAAATATTGTAGAAGTCAGGGTTACATTATAAAAAATTCGGGGCAAGTGATTTTTGACATAAGACTATGAGCTTTTTATCTTTTATAGAGAATCCAAAGATAGCTAGCACCTGACCCATGTATGCCAAGAGGCCCAAGACCAATATCCAATCCTCAGCTTATGTATACCAGAATTGCATTGTAGAATTACATCTCTGAATGACAATCATTAGACATCTTAGTATTGGCCATGGATAACCGGACCCTATAAAAGAGGGTGAAGCATCCCCATGCATTTACATCATATGATTTGATCGATGCTTACCAATTATTTTTAGGTTGTGGTTCTTTATGATGTGAAATCCATCTAACCTAAGGAAGGTACATAATCTACCACCGATGATAATAGATGGTGTTCTTTCTCTAACAATCGAGTTTTTCATCAATCCAACTTTACATATTGAATTTTTAGCATTTATTTAGTGAGCAACATATTTTGGATTATGAATTTTTGATGTTTAAATGTGTTTTTTGAAAGTGCAAAAAATCAACATCCCACAATACTTTGTTTTGTAAAGTTTTAAATGCATTGTGAGTCATTGATTGTTCACATTTCAAAAAACATGTCTATATGTCGTAAAGTCTTTGTAGTTTCTCAAGCATTGGAGTTGGTTGAAGATTTTAGACCTTTGGTTCAATGGTCCACTTCTCTCTCTCTCTCTCTCTCTCTCTCTCTATATATATATATATATATATATATATATATATATATATATACACACACACCACACACATGAAAACCTGTATCATTGAATGGGTTTTCGTCAAACAAGGGTCGGCCACGCGTCAAAAAAATTGAAAAAGACCTTTTAGCGTTGGTTCTTGACCGCTGCTAAAAAGTGTTAAAATGGAAAAAATGTGTTGTTGATCGCGTGCGATCAGCGGCACAAAAAGCGCCTGATTTTCATCCGACATCTCAGAGAGAGAGAGAGAGAGTTAAGTGTGATGGCATTTTTAAAAAAAATGGAGGGAATGGATAGGTGTTTTTAGATTTAAAAAAATGAAGGGAATGGATAAGTGTATTTGGATTTTAAAGTTTTTTTAGGAGAAGTGATTGGTCCCTTGAAAATAGCTACAATTTTTCATTGGCTAACAGATCATGTTGTTTCATTGGATAGGTGCTTCTAGCATTGTTCCAAAGGTTAACATGCAAAGGTGGATTTTCTTTGATGGGCATTATAGATGCAATAAAAAATCATTTTTGGCTTACCGGGAATGTCCCTAATGTGCCGAGGCAAAAGGGACACAATTGCAGTTCCTACTCTTTGAACATACGAAAGTGATTTAATTGCCCTTAGTGGAACTTAATAACCATAAAATAAATAAATACCATGAAAATTTGGCATACACTAGCAACAAATAGAAGTGTTGATCTTCTTGTGCGATTAGATATTTAATTTCATTTCCTTATGTAAGACATGTTTGAATCTATAGAAGGTTTTATCTAAATCTAGAGAAGATTGAAAGTTACAACTTTTTCAAGATTTGATAAATTAAATGATCTTTAATCTATCATTATCTTATTTTAATTAGTTATCATATGAGTTGTAGATAAAGTTTCTTATTTGGATCTTGAACATATATAAATATGAAACTTGAGGGATTGAATAAATGAGAAAGAAAAGGGGTGTGAGAGTTTTTTTCATGAAAAAATGTGTTGTCTTATGCACATCCAACTCTCTAAAAAGACCACCCGAAAGAAACAACATTCAACACTGAACGGA
Source organism: Nuphar pumila (assembly GCF_984573655.1). Classification (NCBI taxonomy): domain Eukaryota; kingdom Viridiplantae; phylum Streptophyta; class Magnoliopsida; order Nymphaeales; family Nymphaeaceae; genus Nuphar; species Nuphar pumila. Next base: position 113,865,253 of record NC_143253.1, on the reverse strand, counting down.
CAGTGAGTGGTTTCACAACAAGGCTAAACATTTCAAAGAAATCAATGCATTTTTCTTGTGTATAGCCCTCGGCCACAAGCCAAGCTTTGTAATGCTCATGACTCTCATCAACGTGCCTTTTTATTTTAAAAAATCACAACATTATATGAAGACGAAAAAGGAACACGACTCCATGTTTCATTATTTAGGAGGGCATTAAACTCATCTTGCATAGTTTATCATAATTCAATGAGAATGACGGTTGGGAAAGGATAATGGGTAGACACAAAAAAATTGGATTTGAGGGATCTGGTTTGGTTTGATTGAGGAAGAACGAGTGGATATGGATTAGGCAGGTTCATAGGGGTGGGAATTGGGTTAGATCCACTTGAGGATCCATGTGAAGGAAAAGATATAGCAATGAGATTGGGTGTCTTGGGACGAACCTGAGAACCCGTTTACCCGACCCAACCCATTTATTAAATGGGTTGGCGGGTCGTGTCGGGTTACCCGTTTATTAAACGGGCCGGGTTCATGTTTTCCATAGCCGACCCGTTTAATAAACGGGTCGGGTTCGGGTTGAGGTATGCTGACCCACCAACTCGTCGGGTCGACCCGCCAACCCGACACGATTGCCACCCCTATCTAGAAGTAGGAGGCGGGTTTTTAAAGGGGAATACTTATTCATAAAAAGCAATATTTCTGCTTACAAATACCTTATCACTTTAAATATCAAAACATAAGTAACCTTTATATTGCCCATTGTATCTCAAACTAGGCTAGCAAGCACACCCATTTTTTTTTAAAAACTTGTAATTGGAAACATTTTTAGACACTTAAAATAAAGATTTCATCTTTGTAATGAGAGATGGAAGTCTATTAATCAAGCAGACGACAATCACAAACATATAGTCTCAAAACTTGTGTGGGGAATAAGATTGAGCAAGAAAATTAAGACCAAACTCTACTATATGGTGGTGTTTGTGCTCCCCACACCCATTTTGACAAGTGATTATATGCTCTATACCACTTGATTTCAAATACGCGGAAATAGGCTTATATTCACCGACCCAATCACTTTGTAGATACTTTATATGTTTCCAGAACTTATTTTTCACAAGCTTTTAGAAATTTGGAAAAAAAAAAAAACTTCAGAGATTTGTGCTTGATAACATATATCTAGGTGAATCTAGTATTTTTCATGCATCGTTGGCACATGTGCAGGTCTCCACACATCTGAAAAATCAAATCTAAAGGTCCAAGAACTTTATGAGATGATAACTTAAAGGAGAGATCACTCTTACCATGATGACATGACTCACATAATATGATAAAATGACAAACCATATTTATGAATAACATGTTGAACAATTCTAAGGGATGGGTGCCCCATCTATAGATGGGCCGACACCTTTTTTCCAATGCAAACAGCAACATCATGATGATAAGGATAAAAATCAAGCAGTTAAAACCAATAAGATCACTATGAAGAAGTCCCTCTTAGTAAGAAACCCCAGCATAAAATGTGAAAGGAAGTTGGACTCCTTCCATAATGGTTGATCTCACATTTTGGATAAACCAAAGAAGTTAATGTGAGATCAGAATTATCATTTTTTATAATATTGTTTTTGTTTTTATCAGTTTTGATAATTGTTGTTATTATCTTTTGATAGTTGTTATCGTGTTATAAAAAATGTGTATTCCAAAACTATTGTAACAAATTATGTTTATATAATAGAGTGCTCGATCCTCTCGGTGGACAAGAGAGTGATTATCGAGTTTGTCTATCGAGTTTATAGTTATTTCATAGTATCAGAGCTATTAAGCTCAAACGAGTTTTCAATGGCCTCCTCGTTGTCCTTTTCCTTTCCCACGACCCACTGGAATGCTATCGCCAGTCTCATTTTGATAAAATTAAACTGAGTTAACTATTTACTATGGAGATCTTAGCTTGAATCGGTCATGATCAGCCAAGATCTTCTCAAGTTCGTCGATGACTCCTCACCTCAACCAGATCAACTCATTACTGCATTATATGGAGGTAAAACAGAGAATCCAAATTATTCGGTTTGGGTTTGTTCTGATCAATTAGCTCTCAGCTGAATCAAGATGACTATTTCTAAGTTTGTTCTCAATCAAATTATGAGGACAAGAACAACATGTGAAGCTTGGCTTCTTCTGAAAAAAAATATATGGGTCTCAATCTCCTTTGAGACTCATGATTTTGAAGAAAGAACTGACTTTCATCAAGAAAGAGAATATGGACATGTCATATCTAAACTGCATAAAAAATTTAGCTAATTCTCTTGCCACTAACCACCCCGTAGACGATGAAAAACTCATTCAGATAACCTTAAATGAGCTCCCTCTAAAGTATGAGAATTTTATGACATCAATCACCACCAAATCTGGCCTTTTACACCTTCACTGATTTGTATGATCTCCTACTTAATAAAAAAAAGTGTGCTCCTAATCCATACCAAGCCCACTCAAATGCCTGAAACTCAGCATACTGCTTTTACTGCCTTTAAAGATCGCAGTTGCGGACGCGGCCATTATAGAGGTAGTGGAAGGGGCCAAGGGAGAATTTTCCCTCAAAATCCGACTAATGGCACTCAGGTTACATCAAACCAAGGAGGTCGTGGGGCAGTCACCTGTCAATACTGTGAAAAATGAGGTCATACTTCTTTGGATTTTGAGTGTGCAATCCTCTGGATGAACAAGAGAGTGATTATTGAGTTTGCCTATCAAGTTTATAGTTATTTCACATGCACCTCGTTGGGCTCGTTAACCTTATTCAGGTTCACTTTGTATAAGCCTTTGTCACTTGTACCCACCAGAATGGTTTTCCTCATTTTGTTTGCTTTTACATAACACCAGTCAGGATAAAACTCAAAGAAAGCATCATTATTTCTACAAAACTTATGCACAGAAAGAAGATTTCAAGAAATAGATGGCATGTGTAAAATATCATTCATAACAAACTTGCAATCCGAAGAACTAAAATTAGAGTTATCAATGCTTTTGATTTTCATACTTGTATCATTGTCAATCCAAACTTGATCATTTCCTTGATACTCATGTTGCATTGAATGATTGTTCAAATCCGCGGTGACATAATGGGTAGCTCCTGAGTTAGAATACTAGCCACTATCATCCACATGAGAGATGCCAACAACACTTCAGGTTTCGCATCCAACTGATTTCTTGTGAAATAGATGTCTTGCATTGAATGAAACCATGCCCTTGCTTGCAACAGGCTTGAATGTTCTTCGGAAATTGGATTCTACGTGGCCTTGATTACCATATGAGTGACACATGACAATAATTGAAGGGTTCTATATGCCTGCTAATTATAGTTCCGAATACCACGGTTTTCTTGTTCTGACAACCATCACGATTTGTCTGATTACCATAGTACTATTGTTTGAGAGCCATGTTGGATATAGGACTTTTTAGTCCATTAGGATCAAGTTCTTGCATTTGAACTTCATGAACAAGAACCAAGCTAAAATGAGTGTCAAGGGCAATAGCATTGTCTCTGGTATTTAACAAGGTTCTCAATGATACATATTCATTTATTGGAAGACCCAACAAATACATGTTTACAATCTTCTAGAATTGATCCATCATGATCACCTTCTAAGCTGGATGTCCATTTGGTGCCTTCCCCATGTTTTCCTTGTTTGGATTTTGGATCAGTATGACACTCCCGATGCTGACTCAAAATATCGTTAACAGGCTTTTAGGTATATGTCTATTTGATAAATTACACCATGTTAAATTTTTTGGAATAAAAGAGGTCTTATTATGCTGGTGTATCTTGTTGATTGTGTATGGTTTGATCGATATGGATGGATGATTGTTGGAATTTCCACATATAAGCTTACAAGTTCTCATTTCACTAACACAATTAAAGAAACTTTTGCAAAATAGGCATTCATGTGATGGCAGTAGAGTGGAGGAAAGTGGGGATTCATCGAAATTCACCCTGTTTGGGGAGGGGATGGAGGACATAAAATAGAGAATGGACCAAGGATGGAGGTGAAAATAAAAACCTAGGATGGACTTACGCTTCCTCCTGACCTGCCCCATTTTATCTCCAATTCTCGTTAGTTAAATGACTAAAATACCTTTAGTTATTTAACAAAATTATGTATAAATCATATATATATATATATGTATATATATATATATAATTATAATATCGTGCATTTTTCACACTTAGTCATTTTGAGATTTTTCAAAAATTTGGCTAAGTATAGAAGAAAAATCGATAGATTCTCTATTTTAGGCTAATTCTTTTGAGTCTGAGTTTGGCTAAGGTCTTATGGCCAAGGCCTAAACGAGCCACTTAAAACATGAGAAAGAGTTTTACTTTCAACCTTTAAATTCAAGCAAAACTTAGGTTATTTTATGACAAATTTCATAGGCAAAATTCAAGTTATATATTATTGGATGCGTTTCAAAATTCTGAACGTAACGATATTTTACTTTTTCGGATTCGGGCTACGGTTGGCCCAAAAATTGTATTTAAAAAAAAAGACTGCCTCGATGGGTCAGGTCCGAATTTGGATCAGACTGGATCCAATGCTTATGATCCAAATTAATATGGATCTGGACTTTATCCAAGACCCAAATTAATATGGTATTTATCCAGACTAAGACCCATTTATATTTTTGAAGTTTCAAATCCATGCCCAACGAATTTTCAATTTTAAATTCATTAGACACCTTTAAATTGAAGTTAATTAGTGTTAAGAAGTCTCCCAAGTTAATATGGCAACTTTTGGAAGCTTCAGGATAATTATTTATTATTTAATAATTAATAATTAATAATTAATAATTAGTTAATTTTATTTAATTTTAGAATTTTATTTTGGTATTTGTTTAGGACTCTTAGTAGAGTCCTTAAACTCTTGTAAAGAACTAAGAAGGTTTTAGAAAGACTATTTAAATAGAAGCTTTGAAAAAAAAATTGTAGGCAGCTTGAAAGACTATTTACATACCACATACGTTGAGGGGTATGTGGGGACCCCTCTTTGCTTATTTAAACATAAAAAAAAAAAGTGAAGGAAGTAAGGAGAAAGAAAGAGAGAGAAGGAAAGAAAGAAAAAGATGGAAGGAGGAAGAAGAAGAGAGGTTCTTCTCCAATCCATCCGTTCATCCTTGATTCCTTTTCGATCTACACGTATGGTACAGATTTTCTCTCTTGTTTTAAGCGAGAAATTAAATATAGATGAGATTTCCATGCAATATTTTGGTAGAAATCCATAGAAAAAAAGAGAAAACCTAGATGTTTACTCTAAAATACATGGGTGGGGATTTATGGATCCTCTTTCATGGATGTATTTTCTTTATTTTGTGATATCTATCATTTCAAAAATAAATTTTTGTATATGCTTATTTCTATGGTAAAACAAAAATTTGATTCATGATAGAAGTGCTTATTGAGAGCTTGTCCTTTGATGAATATTGATTTTCCATGGATGGTCCATGATATGGATTGTTAGATGCATATAGGCATGTGAAAGAAACCTATTTATGCATGCATATTTATATAAAAATCTTTATGAGTGTGTTGGCAGCTTGAAGAATATGAGCATACTTAAATATTAATATGTTCATGCACGCATACTTGATCTTGAATGTGCTTGTGGTTGCATACTGTGCATATCTAAATGAAAAGGTTCCATATGCATGTTTATTGATTTATGAAACTATGCATAACTGAATATAAACATGCTTATGCCTGCATGTTTGAGATACAAATCTGTATGTGCCTACATAACTGAATCAATTGCAAGCATATCCGGATTTAGTCATATTATTTTTTTGTATCGTTATATTGTTTTTTTCTTGGTTTCTGCTAGGTTGATTGGCAGCCCAGTCGAATCAGATTCGGTTGGCCTATTAGTGCTTGACATACCTGTCAGGTCTAGCCAAATAGGCTGGCTAGAAGGAGGTTAAAGAAAAAAAAAATATCGAGGGGGAGTTGGTCTGGTTGGTTGACCAACCGAGCTCGGCTCGGTTGGCCAGGCCACGCCTGACTAGACCTGGCCACGACTGACAGGTCTGGTCTATTGAGTCGTAGGTGCCCAGCCGAGTGGGCTCAGCTGGGCAGGTATTTATAAAAAGAAAAAAGAAAGATTTGTTTTAAAAACAAAAGAAAATTTTTAAAGGAAAAGATTTTATGCATGTGCTTTGTCTAAAAAATTTTCCAGACTTTCTATGTGTTTTGTATGGTCGGGTATGCATTGGTGAAATTTGGATGGATATATGCAAATCTCTTGCTCATGCTCATGTAATATGCCTATGTGAACCTGAAAAAAAATATATATGTAGTCTGGCATGAATATTTTCAAATTCTTGCTCATGAAAATAAACTTGTTATGGTATGCATGCTCATAGTATTAATGCATATTTGTCTTTCATCTACATGTAAGTGATTGCATGAATGCTCACATGTTTTAATTGAAATGATTCATAAATGAAAGCATGCATTTGACATGAATATGTGTATTAGATGAAAGCATGCACTCAGCAAGAATATGTGAACTCATGCACATGCATATGAATATTGTTGTTTCATGCACATCTTTATTTTGGCATACATGATTGTGTATTGAAAGACATGTGAAACGAATGCATAATGGCATGCAATTCATGATTTTTGCGTATGAATGCATCGATGGTCAAAATGGATCATCGTGGGTCGGGTGAGCCTTGAGCATGTGTTGCTCTTTATTTTAGTTGTTCTATGCATTGCAAAAATCAAATGTGATATTATTGTTCTAATTGCACTATTCTATGTTGTCACGAGTTATGGTCCTGTGAAAAGCTTCAGATATGGATTTACAAACTTGTGTTACTAATTCTGCATATAGAATTGCAAATTAAAGAAGGTGGTTTAATAACAAAATAAAAGAAATTAAAATAATAGTGTAATCTATATTTCATTGATGTCCCTTTTATAGTTTAAAAATCTTGGATATTGCAGTTTTGGAGAAACCGTAAGGATACTAAAACTCTGTGTGCATTGTTGTACCCCTAAACCCGATATTGATGTTCTTCTCTTGGCCACGGTTTTAGGGAGAGTCTGTCACTTTACCTGAAGGTGGTGTGTAGACACAACCGTTGTTTTGGTATATCAAGAAAGTAGCACTTGTGAATGTAGATGTTCCTAGTGTCCAGGCATTAGATATGAATTTTTAATGTTCCGAAGGTTTTTTTTATCAAAGGCTAAGTTTGAAACCCAATAATAAAATGCAAATTGTGTGATAAACTACAACTAGAAACCTAACTTGACCTTAGAAAAATTTACCCGTTTAGAGTATCTGCGAACAACGGTAATAAAAAAAGGATTTTAATTTGTGTGTATTTAATAGGAACATACATATGAAAAGAAAACTTTGATAAAATATAATAATTTATTCATACATGTGCACTGCAATCATGCATATTCCTGATATTCACTAGATCATGCACATTTACTTATTCTCTTACTTGTGATATATGGGTGATTGCATGATATGTGATTTCTATTTCATGATAATTGTCTTTAATGCTTAATTCATGTTCTCTGTTACTTAAATGATTATTTAAATTAAGAATTTATCATAATTGCATTTCTCTAAAATATTGCATTAATCTTATTTGTATTTTTTTTACTTATTTATTTCATTAGAGGGATCCGTACACAAAATTATTTAGATTCTGACACCCTACTTTTGTTTTTTTCGCCGCCTCTGATGCTCAGTGAAGAGATTTGTTTGCGATGAGCTACGAGGGTCATGCGACTACTTGTCAGGCTTTTCTTGGGATGATGTGGCTCTTCTTTTTGCTTTATTATTATTTTATTTTGCTTGTGTCTCAGACTCTATGCACTTTAATAAATAAAGTTGGTTTGGTTTGGAATATGGGTATAAGATCCCTTGTGGTTGTAGATGTGTTATAACTATAAAGGCCTCGGGTCTTTGAGAATATTTTCGCACTTGTTTAAAAAAAAATCATTTTTCACAGGTATGAGTTGGGGTTGTTATACTAATACTAAATTTTTAACCTTAAAGCCTAAAACGACTATTTTGGCTTCTTTAGTTCTCCTACCTTTCATTCTTTTGATTATCATGGTCGACCCTTTCAGCCTTCTTTCAAGGCTCTTCGTGCCACTCAGTGTGACAATTCGATCATCTTGGTTGCTTGGCCTCTCGTTCTCCTCCTTCTAACAACCTCAATGGTAGGAGATAGGGACAATAAATTTGGTAAGATACAGGAACAGTAATAGGAACGGGGTGAGAGGTAGCGATAGAGACGATGACAATAAATTTAAAATGGGGCGAGAGTAAAGGTCCAAAGTCCCCTCGGGAATGAAGTGGAGATGGAGGTCACTATTTTGAGATAGAGTAGAGATGTAGACCTTGTCTCCCACCATCTCTATGCATATGGAGAAATGAAGCAAAGTTTTTGTGAAGCTATTTGTATTAACTTTACATACTGACAAGTGTTGCACCTTCTTATCTTGGGACAATCACCATTTGCCATCTGGCATGCAATGACTATGGTTTGAAACTTGAGGGCGTCCATTGCCATGAGGTCAAAGTTGGGTGTTGTGATGTACTCCCTAGGGGGGGGGGGGGGACTTCAAGGGCTTTAGTAACTAGAGATCTTACAATGTGCTATGGTGATGGGGGTTTTCCTTGGCATAGCAAAAAAAATAATGAAAAGTGCATTCTTAATATTATGAACTTTTCCCTTGGTTGCATGAAATAGCAACATAACCCTTGAACTTTGTAAATATTTTTTATAGCTTTTTAACCATGGCAGTAGCATTTGTATAAATGAGTATTATCATTTTTTGGGCTAATATTGCATTGGATTGGCATGCATATCAAGTTATCAGTATAAGCTCATTCACAACATTCCAAGGAATGAACAATAATATATTAAAACATACATGAAAAAATCCTTGGCTCATTTAAGTAATTTAAAGGTTGAAAAATTATACAAGTAAACTAGCAAAAGTCACGAAAAATATAAGAAAGAAAAAAAAAATTTGGTTCAAATTGAGATAAATCATGATATATTGAAAATTATGGCATTTTGAATTTATTACAAATTTATCAAGTTTTCACATATTGGTAAATTTATCTTAATAAATGTCACTAATATTTAGCACATATACCTAAATTTGTCACATATTGGTTCTTCAAATCCCCAAGATAGATCAAATCGCCATCTTGGACTATCAAATCAAGTTGTTTGCTTGGTCTCAACCAAACCATTACAAGCATGGAGCCACATCCACATGTCCCTATAGATAGTTTAAGTCCCCTAAAGGCCACCCTAGGCTAAATCAAGTGTATTAAGTGCAAGCCCTATGGCATAATGACTAAACCAAGCTCATTTACACTATTGTCAAAAAAATATGGAAGTTGTAAAAATATCATGTTTCCAATAGTCTTTTAAAAACCAATAAAGTGCCAAACACTATTTACATGGTGCTTTTGTTGCTTAGTTTGTAGTTATTTATTTTGTTGTGCTATATCAATTTTTTGATCATATCAGGTACTTGCAAGAATTTTTCTTTTTTGTTACTTGCTTGGATTCATCAAAGCTGCCTTTTCCTCGACATCATACAATCAATGACTAACACAAGGCTTGCATAACTGGCTAGTGAGCTGGCTTAAGACATTCAATTTGAAGGATGGTGTGAGCATCACACCCAAAGTGGGTGAGGGAGGTGGCCAAGGGGTTTTACCACTTAGGAGTGAAACACAATGGTGCATAATTCTCTCTTAGGATCCACCACTTGAACCGGGGTTTGCCCTCATGAAATATTTAAACAAAAAAATGGTTGATAGAGTCTTTAAATACTAAATAATTATAAAATTGCTCAAAATTATTCCACACCAACAAGGCATGATTGATTTCATGTATTCCATGCTTCTATGCTTAGGTTTTTTTTACATTATCTTTTTCAATTGGAAAGTGAAACCTACGTGGTAGTGTTTCTTACCTACAATTAATATATGCTACTTTGGTAATAGATAACAATAAAAGATGGTAAATTATTTATAAATAAAAGACAATGGCCTTCATAAGGTAAAAATGTATATTTATTATAAAACAAGATTGTTGGAAAGAATAATGTTCGAACTATATTTAAGAGCAACAACTTAATGAAATAAAGTCTCAAAACCTAAATATTACTTAAAAGAGTACATGCCTTGTTTTTATAAAGAATTAAAGTAGTGTTTTTTTTGTTTTCTATTTTTTTAAAATCTATTTTTATAGCGTTGGAAAGCGCAAAACTAAAGAGATGGTTCATGGCATCCTTATGAATTTAAGCAAGTCTTCAAAATTTTCCAATCAATATTTTTTATCGAGAATATTTAAAAGTCTTTATATTCTTATGTTGTATGTAAAAAAATAAAAAATACTTTGAAATAGGAAGTCTTTTAATATATGAAAGTTACAAAATTTTCATCAATTTTTAACATATTTAATTATATTGGTTATTTTACAAATATTTTGTGTTTTGTTATGACCTTTGCCAATTACATAGTTTTGCTCTTAACATCCTTGATAGGCGATTGTCAAACAAAACCTTTTAGTGTATTCAATTAATTATTAGAATTTTCTATTAACAAATCTATACAAAATGAATAAAATGTATGAAATTTAGAGCATAATATAAAATGAGTAGTTATTAATTTGTAATTAATTTACTTAAAGAGTTATAGCATGATAAATTATGTCTTTTACCATATATCATAACATAAAACCATACTTCACATTCATAATGCTTGTTATAATATACATTTGTAACTTCATATAAAAGCTTAAAATAGTATGTTTGTTATCATCTTTATATGTTATAATGGAGTCGATAATTGATACAACAAATATAATGGTTTCGACATATGATAAAGGTAAAAAGATTTTCAACTGCACTTTTTGAAAACTTGCCACAAAAAATAACTTCTCGATGCCTATGAGGATCTTGGTTGAAATGCAAGTGATTAATGGAGAGTGACTATAATAGTGGCAAGGCGACCATCAAAAATCAATTCATATTTTTATATAACAAAAAGTTGGGTAAATAATTGATTGTCTTAAAAAAGATCTCAAATATTTTACTTGCAGAAATTTAACCTTTCTTGTTTTGCTTCTCTTTTGTACTAATATGTATATGTTCATGTATAATAACTTAAATAGAATATCAATTGAAAGTTGTGTATGTGCATATGGACATAATTCACTCATGCACTCTTTTTAAAGTTTACTCTAATTGTTTAATGGATTAAATAAAATTTCTTATAGTTCATAAATTGTATAGAAAAATAAATATTATTTATTTTAACATGTCATAAAATGTATAAGATCAATTTCAGTTTAATTAAACAATAACCATATTTTATATGTGCAAAAATATATGTATTCATGTGGTGTATCTATGTCATTAAAACAATTATAACTTAAGAAAATTTGATAATTTTAGATCTTTTTATTATGTGACTAGGCCATATATGTACTACAATGGCAATTACATTGAAAAATAAGGTTGCAAGAATGAGCAAAACTAGAAAATTTATCGCAGTTTAGAATATTCTTTATATCTCAAGGACATGAAGTTCGAATTGCTAAAATTGTGAATTTATTTGCTACATCAAATATATACCCATGCGCTGAGAATTGGTTTTGTCTGAACTATTGAACCAATAATCACCCATGACTTCTATGTCCTACTAGTGACAAATAGTTTTGACAATCTTATTGGGTCAGATGTATTTTTTTAGTGTTTTAATTTCCATTTAAATATGAGATCTTATATTTAATCACATATACCAAAATTTGAGTCAAATTTATAATATTAGATAAGTCAACAAAAATCAATAGGCTAATACATGATTCAAAATCTTATTACTATTTAGTGGTTTAAATAATTTCTTATACAACTCCAAAACCTAAGATAATAGCGTATAAAATAAACTCATGAAAAGTTATGGAGATGCTATGAAGTAGTGAATTTGTATTATTCTATATGTGGTTTCACATGTGAACATTTAGTTAGTATCTAATATAATTCTATAATATGATTTTGTTTGTTTGTAAATAAAAAAAGTTTAAACAATTATATAAGAAAATGGTAGCATTATAAACTTTTTTATGGAAAAATAAAATGCATGGTCTATTGTTGCCATGAGCAATGATAAAACATAATGCTCGAAGTTATACATTTAATTTTTTGATTAATTTCTTATGTAACCTTTAAATTTCATAAGAGAAACAATATGATGCTGGATTATTTATATTTTTTATAAATAATCAACTATGAATTGATCGACACTGTGTTGTAAAACAAAGACCATAATGTCTTATTGCCATGAGTAATGGTAGGACAAAGTATTATAATGAGACATATATTTTAGTCATAACTAAAATGCAAAATCCTAATTGAGAAAATTAAAGCTAATATGTTAGGCACCAATTTTTTTTTTGCTTTCATTATAACAACTTTTTATGAAGTAATATTCATCTTTTATCTATATTTTAGTATATTTTGGCTTCTAAATGATGCAGTTCATAGATGATTGAGTATTGTAGTTGTGTAACTTATCTATTTGTATTAGGTTCATGATTTTTTTTCTTTTTTTCTTTTTTCCTTTCATATTAAATGTAATGAGGGAGGCTTGAAGCTTCTTTTAAAATATAAAATGTGATATCCCTCATTATTCAACACCTTTGGTCCTTTCTAGTTTTATGATGCCATTGTTCTAAGTTAATAAATTTGAATTGCAAGTAGCCTGTGTTTTTTTCTTTTCTAGGTTACACTATATATGACCAACTGCTGTTGGTCTATATTAAATATATTAATAACCATTGTTAGATTATGGCATAGGCCCGACAAGAAGAGTGCGTGCATGTTGAAATGACTAAATGTAATACCTATCATAGTTGTATTATTAAATAAGTGTGTGCATGTGAGAAGGCGTATGCTTTTTATAATTGGTATATTATTAAAAGATGGCTTATGTCAAACCATGAAAACTTACATGTGGGTTATGTGTTTTAAGATCATTGCTTTCAAATGTTATTTGTCTATCTAATCTTGAGATTTATGAATCTAAGAAGTTGGATTGTTAGTTGAGGGTTTGCCGAAGGCAATGAGTAGTAAATGCGGCATGGAGAGTTGGTAATTTTGAAATTAAGTTTGTTTGCCACTTTAATGTCACATAAAACTTAATATTGATTGGTTGTAATTCTGATGTAGGACTATCAAGATTTTCATATATGTTAAGACACACTTGCTTCTTGCCAATAAGCCTTTATTTTTAAACTTGGTTGTTGTTGTCAAAGAAAATAATTTTGCAATAATGTGAACCCCACTAACTCTCGTAATACTCATCTTAAACCTACCTCGATTTACCTATAAAAAAATGCAATAAGATATGCCATTTTTGTTTTAATCCTTTTGTAGTATATAATTTTGTCGAGTTACTTTTTGTTACTACAATTTTGTAGAATAGTATTTCATGTAATAGTATCACATTATTTGTAATGGAAACAACAAAATTTCTCAAATCTATTTCAAATGTGTAGGACTTTTAAACTTCAATGGTGTATGTGTATAAAGACATGTAACATATAGTTTAATTCTCATAAGCAAAAACTAGAAACTATGTGGCTTTTGCATACGTGATGCTTTATTGAAATTGACACTTAAAATTTAACTAGCACATTTTACTTGATTGTTTGTTTTGTTAGAATTTCCTGTTTATATGGTAAAAAAAAGTAAAACCTTTACACATGATAAAATCACATTGGCTCCTTTTATCCTCTAATTGAATGATTTACTCCTTTGTGGGGTGACTCATATATGGAATGACGAGTTAATGCCTTTGAGTTTAAAAATAAAATATGATAAATTTTGTTGTCACTTGTAAATTTATGATTTCTTTCTTTAGAATTTTATCCTTTAACTTAATTGGTTACATGTTACAGTGAAATGAATTTTTCAGTCTGGTCGAACATGTCATTGCCCTTTCCAATTAAAAAGAGTTTCTTTCATAAACATACTTTAAGTTTAGGCAGAGTTGCAATAAAATCATTGAACATGTTTACTTTTAAATCATGCAAGAATAAGAAAATAATATACTATAAATTAGATAAATTTTAGATCATTGGCCATTGTTTTTCCATATATAATATTCTGTATGAACATTTAATATTCATAATTGCACTTGCTTACTGTTTTATTTTACTTGTTTAGTCTAGACATTTAATACAAGTTGTAATTAATTATGTATTTAAAGTTATTTTATTTATCTTATACTACATAGATAAACTTTACCAGGCTAAAGAAAAACTCATAATATTATGATTCCTAAGAATGTACTAGGCCTTACATGACGAGTTTTAATACAAGGTTGAATTGCTCATGAATTACATAATCCTTACCCAGAGTTTGGCTCAATATGTGGGTCCAATAAGATTAGACAACATGCACATAATTTGTGCCAAAAATGTTTCATTTACTTGATAACACAGGGTTCCTAACTAGTCAAACAAAATCCAAATCTCATTTATTAATGTGACATGGAGCATGACCTTGACACAAAGTTGTTCAGGACTCCCCTAAGCCAAGACCTTAATGGTTACAAACTCGTGATGATAAAATTCATATTAAATCATGATATTTTCAACAATTGGTTTTAAAACATCATGATTTAAGTGCAATATTAGCAGGGTATAATTTTATAGTTTATTGAAAGCACTTATTTTGTGTTTCTAACTTAGAATACTGATTTTTCTTTTCGTGTCTCCAAGTTTCAATGTTTTTTCTTTCTTTCTTAGAAACAAACATGTTTAATTTATTTTAAGATTTTCTTTGCATATAAGATCCCGATTCCGAGTTTGTGACATTGGTTGGAATTTTATGCTCTGATAATCAACAAAATACAAATAGAAGTCTGGTATCCCCACATCATACCCACATTCAACTACGCCAGCACAAAATAACATGAACCGAGTATGGCTGGATCCGGATCCATTTTCCATTCCAACCATCACTTCCTAACCCAAATCCAGAAAAGTGTACTACCTTACAACCCTCGTACGGGTCCTGTCCTTGATGCCCGCGGTCCTTACCCACACGAGGCCTAGGCCTCCTACATTTGAGGAAACGGGTACTGTGACATCAATTCTGGACCCGTACCCGACCCGTCTCGAGCTCCCAATTATCCTGTTTAGTCGTCCGGCCGGAACTCAAACCATCCATTAAATTGGGCGTAATGCAAGCCAAAGGCCGCAGAGAGAGAGAGAGAGAGAGAGAGAGAGAGAAGAGGGTGACGAAGAGCGACCGTGTGAGCCCTAGATTTCTCGGACCGTCTATCCACTCCTCTCGATCGTTCGATTCCTGCAATCGGGAGCCCTAGTGCTCGATCCCCTCCTTCTTGATCGTCCGATTCGTACAGGTACGGCGTTAGATTTCCGCCTTTTGTCTGTTATTCGTTCTCTTTTCCGTGTTTTTCATAGTTGGTTTTGATGATTCTTTCAATGGTTTCAATTCTGTGAATTTTGGGGTTCTTGGGTGCGGTTCTCGTTTTTTATTCGTTTTCGGATTCTAGGGTTTTGGATTCGTGGGCGAAGTCCCGGTTTTTAGGGTTGGGAATTGGGGAATTCGTGTGTTGACGTGAATTACGATTCTTTTTTGTGTTTTGAGATAAATTCGGAAACGTTTGATTGGTTTTGGATGGTGGCGGTCTTGGTTGTGTTGTTGAGTTGGTGTCTGTGTCTTTGATTTGGAGTGGATGACGTTGAGGTCCGCATTCGCAGGATATGTCTATGAAGTATAATTCTTCATGTTTGTTGTATAGTTTCGGTTTGGTTCGAGTTTTTGCAGCCATTTGAGTTGATTTGTTGGTGGTTAGCGACACCTTTCCGCCAGTGGAATTCCTATGCTTGGTGTGCCGTTGGACTGTTTGGATGGAAATCACCATTGAGTTAAGCTTGCGTATGCTCAGCGAGCCTCTTGAGCCTTGTAGATTGCTTACGTTCTAATGAGTATAAATTTGTGAGGATGGACTATAGATTCTTCCAGAGATGGGTTTTCACGGTCTCGATGGGCATTGCCATTTTCAGTAGGCTGGGTGTTAGCAGGTCCCATCATCACGGCCAGAACCCAATCTGGAAATTTGAACATTGGATTGCCTAGTGCAACCGATGGTTGATACACCCAAGTTGGTTAATAACATATGGGCTTAGACCCACCTGTTTTCTGCCCTTTTCTAGACTTACCAAAGAGCTTTGGATATCAAACTTCCTCTGGACGAAATTTGGGTGATTTAAAGTAGATTGGTGCTTCAAGAGTCAAGGGCATCTTAAAATGTTTCGTACTGTAAGAGCTGTCAAATCAATGTTAAGTGATCAAATGATTAAGGTTTATATATATATATATATATATATATATATATATATATATATATATATATATATATATATAGTGGCGGAGCCAGGAATCTAAACTAGGGTGGGCACAAATGGAAAGTGAAAAGGAGAAAAAAAAAGCACAAAGAATCTAAAACCTAATTAAATAATCATGCTATAAAAAGGAAATCTAAATCCTAACAAACATCATATATATATATGTATAATAATTAAAAAAACTAAACCCCTAAAATTATAAGTTTATAACTAAAATCAATCATGTGGAATCAAGTTCAATGTTGATTGAAAAGAAAAAATACATAAATACCTAAATGATAATTGGGAAAAATATAAAAAACCAAAAACCTAACAAAATATTCATTTTCATGCTATTTTAAAAATAAAAACTAAATAAAAAACCTAATTCCTAAACAAACATCATTAACATATACATACTAATTGGAAAAAAACCTAAATTTCAAAGTTTCTAACTAAAATTAAGCATGTTGAGTCATGCTTAATGTTGATTAAAAATAAAAACACTAAAATATCTAATTAAATATTCACCTCATTTAAAAAACTAAATTCAAACACCTAAATGCTAATTAAAAAAAGCAAAAAACCTACCGAATTAAATGTTCATGTTATTTAAAAAGTTAAATATAAAACGTAAATCCTAACGA
The DNA here is from genome assembly GCF_984573655.1 of Nuphar pumila. Taxonomy (NCBI): domain Eukaryota; kingdom Viridiplantae; phylum Streptophyta; class Magnoliopsida; order Nymphaeales; family Nymphaeaceae; genus Nuphar; species Nuphar pumila. Next base: position 113,848,163 of record NC_143253.1, on the reverse strand, counting down.
AAAACATTCACATATAATAATTAAAAACCTTAAAATTTTAAGTTTATTAACTAAAATCAAGCATGTGAAATCAAGTTCAAGTTTGATTGACATGAAAAAACACAAAAATACCTAAATGCTAATTGAAAGGAGAAAAAACACAAAAAACCCTAAAACCTAATGAAACATTCATGGTTCATACTATTTAAAAAAAAACTAAATCAAAAGCCTAAATCCTAAACAAACATCATTCATATATATATATATACTAATTGAAAAGGAACCCTAAAATATCAAGCATGGGATCAAGTTTAATGTTGATTGAAATGAAAACACACAAAAATATCTAAATGCTAATTTAAAAAAACACAAAAAACCTTAAAACCTAATGAAATATTCATGGCTCATGCTATTTAAAAAATAAAACCTAAATCCTAAACAAACATCATTCACATATGTATGCTAACTGAAAACAAAAACCCTAAAATTTTAAGTTTTTAACTAAAATCAAGTATGTGGAATCATCAATCATATTTAATGTTGATTGAAAATAAAAACATAGAAGCTAATGTTGCTTTCATCTCATTTGCAAAAACAAAAAAAACCTAATTGCTAATTGAAAAAAGAAAACCCAAAAAACCCTTAAGTATGAAACCCTAAAAGAAAGCACAAGAAGAAGGTGAGGATGGAATGCCTACCGCCTTGTGCCCGCCGACCGTTGGACTCACGCTTGGGACTTGAGAGAGAGAGAGAGAGAGAGAGAGAGAGAGAGAGAGAGAGACTACCAAAAATTCTGATTGTTCAAAAACTTCACCTGAACCTTGTTCAGTGGCTAGTTCGGGCTCAACACTGGGGTGCACTAGCTCCAACCCGTAATGGAGCAGTTCTTGAAGGGGGCGGGCCTCTGAACGATGCCCCTTTGGAACAAAGGGAAAACCCCTGCCACGTGTCGGAAAACCTCCCCGACGAGCTATGGTTGTAAGAGGGGCTTACCAGAAAAGGTTCGCTGGATGTTATGGCGGTGACAAGAGGGGTCGTCAAGTGGCGCGCGATGAGTTGTTGAAACTGCAGAGGCGAGCCCGTGCGGGAGGCACTCGGCAGGGACAACCACGTGTGAAGCGCGCGGCATTGAGGCGCACAGAGTGCGACAGGGCCAGCTGCGCATGAAGCGCACGGGGCACGCGGTATGAGGGAGCGCGCGGGGGGCGTGCAGTGCGGCTGAGGCTTACGGCGTGAAGGCCTGCGGCAGGGGAGCGATGTGGTAACATGGATAGCATGGGCGTGCAGAACGCGAAGCGTCCAAGCACGACGGTGAGGCGCACGGTGGTGCGGCTTGGAGGAGGATGAGGCGGGCGGTGAGGAAAATGATGCAGGGTGAGCAACGCCTTGGGGCATGTGGTGTGATGCAGCTGACTGGGAGAACCATGCCCAGGTTCGAGACCTTTACAGCAGGGTTGCTTCGAAGGGAGTGCCGACCCGAGAGAGGAGGCCAGAGAAGAAGAAAAGACCGATAGGTCCGATGGGGGGGGGAGCAGAGCAGAGGGGAGCGAGAAGAGAGAGCAGAAGGCGAGAAGTCACAGGGGAAAGAAAATTCTATTTCCATTCATAAAAACTCAAAGAGCTACAACATGGGGCTTTATAGGCCCTTCATTTGAGTGGTCCCCACAGGCGGGGCGCATTCCACAAAAGGCAAAAACACAAAAAGCAAAAACGGTGCTTTGGCACGCACGTGCCAGATTGTGCGCCATGTTGGCCACGATCTCTGCGACGCGCCTGCTGCAGGGTGGTGGCCGTACCAACGGATAGGTGTGGCCTCTTGCCACGCCTAGAAGCTTATACTGCAACAGAAGGGTTCGGTCCGCGTGCTTGAGGCGCAGCGCACGTGGGAATGTAAGAGCATCGCTGTGCCTACACTGCAATAATCTGCTGGAGAGAGAGAGAGAGAGAGAGAGAGAGAGAGAGAGAGAGAGAGAGAGAGAGAGAGAGAGAGAGAGAGAGAGAGAGAGAGAGAGAGGTGCTCTCGTGACCCCTGGTGGGTTGGGCCCAGGTGGTGCCCACCTTGACCTGATACCCCTAAGCTATGTCACATGGGTGCGGGTGCGGGGGTGGGGTGCGGCACTTTCAAAAAACTTAGGTGCGGGGGTGCGGAAAAAATATATTATATATATATATATATATATATATATAATTTTTAAGTTTTAACAGTTAACAACATTAACACTAATGAAATAAAAAAGTTATAACTTATATTAAAATCAATCAATTATGCAGACAATCAAGATTTATAATATTAAGTGCAAAGCAGGAATCAGTACACGACACGACAACTGAAAACAAAGATATGTGAGAAATAGAAAAGAGTAAAAACCACATTGAGTGCAAACTTCAAAGCAATAAAAGTCAGTTTTAACAGGCATTACCAAGGTTGATATAAAAAATGTGAATCAATTGGACAAATTCACATTCATTATGAATTTTCAATGCACATTCAAGACTGCAAGTCTGCACCAATAATATAAAAACATAGAATGAAACATGCACTATTGCAGTATCTTTTAAGCGTATTCACAATAAACAAACTTTCGATATTGCATTCAGATGACAGAGAATGAACGAACAAAATTTTAGATATGTGTCTCAACAAGATTTGCAAAAAAAAAACTATTTTTTTTAAATCAAACCGTTTACTAGGAAGGACATAGGATGACTATCAAACATTAGAGGACGTCAAAACTGAGAGAATCAGTTTGACGCCAAGTACTAGGGAAACAATAACACTTACAAAAATCTAATAAAAAATATTTTATTTCAAGGAAAACGTCTAAACAGATTGTGTATACACAAAATTTTTTCTACTTAACGATCAATGTTAACAACCCGATAGCCAACAACAAAATCACAGAAATCAGTCATAAAAAAATCAAATCACAGCATTAGCAAATGAGAGTTCAACCTCTTTCACGCACGCGCGATTATAGGATATATCATCATCAATTCATTGAGAAATTTCGGAAAGCCCCAAACCCCCAAATAACATTATTGAAATTTTTTTGGAATGCCCAAAACCCCCAAATAACATTATTGAAAATGAGTGAGAAAGAGAGAGAGAGAGAGAGAGAGAGAGAGAGAGAGAGAGAGAGAGAGAGAGAGAGAGAGAGAGAGAGAGAGAGAGAGAGAGAGACCTGATAATTGAGGAGCGGCCGGAAGGAGTCGGCGAAGGCGTGTGCGTCGACTTCAGGAAGCAAACTTGGGAGGATTAGGGCAAAATTTGCCCTAATCCTCCTCCCCTTAGCCGTTTTCATCGGGCATTTTTTTGGTCCAAAAATTGGACACAAATGACCCTGGGTGCGTTGACCACACCCAGGGTCTGGTTGACCGCACCCACACGCGCACCTGCATCGCGTCACGTCGACGTGGGTGCGGCACCCGGTTGGCCGAATCCTTGTGACTTAGCCCCTAAGGGGTTTCTCAGGTCAGGGTGGGCAAGCCATATATATATATATATATATATATATATATAGTAAGGTGATCCTAAAAAGTGTTCAACATTCAGCACAATAGTTTGATCTGTTTATTGTTTACTAACTATTCTTTTTTCTGCTTGTGGTGATATCATCTTGTTTATTTCTTGGTTTTTAGCTGCTCTTATGTTTGGTGGACTAGCTTAGGTCACAGCCATGGTCTTGATTAATACATGTACTTGAAAGGCATATACATATTTTTATTACCATTGTCCTCACATGTGAATGCTGGGAGTACTCTTCCCCTCAAGAGAATAGCTATGGACGACCACATGATGCATGTCTACTAGTATTTTCTGTTGAAGCATATCAAGAAAACTTGTTTTCGCTTTCCACTACCATAATTGCATTTGCCAAGTGATTGAGGCATGGATGTGGTAAATCTGATTATCTGCATGAACTCAGAATAATGCATTTGGTTAGGAGCGAAATCTATGTGGCAAAAAGGAATTGTATTTATTGTAAAAATATGGGGGGTAATAATTTCTAAGATTATTGTGGGGCCCATGATTTCTAAGAAACCATTTTACACTTTTACAAGTGGTATTGCTGGACACCTTTGAAAGCCTATTTTGTCCACCTCTTTAGAAATTAACGGAAATCTGACACCACCTTTCACTTTTCTACTTTTCATCCAAACATTTGAAAAATGGGCTAAATGAGATTTCTCACTTAGGTTATCCACATGCACTGATAGTGGCTAGGGAAATATTTAAGAAAAATAAATGCAAAAGGCTTGAGTTTTTAGACTGACTTCCAAATCTAATAATCAAGAAAGCAACTAAGAACTAAGAAAATGAGTTCCCGCAAAGAAAGTGGTGAGGATGTGAACCACAAGAGTCAGGGATCCAGTGCCTGTTTCCAATAGGAGTGAATCTAGAATTTCTTTCCACTATTAAACAAGAAATATCTAAAAGATTGATGCTTTAAAGTTTTTGGAACTAAGAAGTTTGGACCAACACTAAGAAAGATGGGGAAAGCATTCTTTTAACCTTTTTTTTTCTCTCATATTTTTTCTTTTCTTGAACATTTGATGTTGTAATTGTTTAATTTTTTTATGACACATGCTTATTTTGGAGAAAGGCTGTCACATGTGTGCGTCACTTGGGCTGACGGACCCGTGTTGACTCGGAAGGGTGAGGGCGCCGGTACTGCCTGCGTACCGGGTTGGGTCCTGACCTGGCACATCCTGACCAACAACTTTTATCTTTTATTTATTTATTTATTTTTTCTAGGTCAGATGGCAGTATTTTTTGGTTCATATCGCCGACCCCAATTGTTTTGGGATGAAGGCGTAGTTGTTGTTGTTGTGTCAGATGACAGTATTGTTCAGTGGAAGAAGAAGAGTAGAAGAAGGAGGACGAGGAGGAAGAGGGGGAGGAGGATTATAGTACGGGGGCTTTGATTTTAACTTGGTACTAACTTCATATTTTTGTATATGGGTTTGGCACCCAGATTTTTAAAAATTTCCGCGTCGTACCCTTTAACCTGTACCTGAACCGACACCTGCACCCTGTACCCATGTGAAGTTTGTAACTTTCGGTCTCTATTTTCTTTACTTTATTTTATTTTTTGCCCTAGTCATACTATGGTGAAATTTGGATTTCACCATAGACTGGCTTGTAGTGGCAGTATCCAAAACACTGTTTCTGCCATTATATCAGCAACTTCGACAATGTGATCCTTCTCATGCAAGTGGTGGCTTTTTACTTGTTATGTTTGGTCATGTTGTTTGAACACTCATTAGTCTCACATAACTGTCACAATTCTTATAGCTGCTTTCTTGTATTTCTTAGAATTTTTAACAGATGATGCTCAAAGCATTATTCATGCATGTGTTTTATTGCTTTACAGTTAACACCTTAGTAATATGTCAAAATTGTCATGGATCATTTATGTAGACAAGGGATGGGCTGTCCCTTTTGTTAATTCTATCACGCTCTAAACTATCCATCGTATCCATATAGGGAGACTGTTTTTGCTGAATTTGCCATGAACCATCTAAAGAGGAAATTAATTGAAGAGTGAACTACAAAAAGATACCCAAGTTATCTGCTACTTGCAAAGGATTACAACTTTTTGGTTATCACTTTGTCCGCCTGCGTTTTTCATGTTTGTTCCAACAAAGACACTCTTGGTCCTAAAATAATTTGGTCAATTAAAATACCATCCATATTTAATTCTTTTAACAGAATAATAGAGGATGAGCTATTTTATCAACAAAAGGAAAAGTGTTTTATGCTTTAGACAGGTATTTGAATTTCATTAACAAAAAGAGGGCTGAATAACTACAAAAATTGGTGGTTTGTAAATTGCTGATGAGGCCAGCAGCTTTTGTTACTTAATTGATAGTTGCCATCAGATGTGAAGGTTGTCTTGGTAATCCATGGCCATCACTCCAACCCTGGCTCCCAATGTTCCTCCCTCACCGCACATCAAAAGGGAAAAAAATGGGGGGAGGCGGAGCGGGGGTCTGGTTTATCATCAGGTGGAGTTACTGCACGACAAATCCCAGTACGAATCAAGTAATATGTCTTATCAAATCCAATAATGTCATTGTACTTAGAAGATATTATGACATAATTTTTATATAAATGGCTTAATTATGGAGGTTAATGGATAAGCTGTTGTCCAATTGGGTCAAGAGCAGGGATTTCCTTTCTTATTATACCTTGACAGTATGTTGTTCTTTCATGGTGCTTTTCATACCATTGTTTTCTGACTCATACAATCTCATTGGCCACATCGTGATATTGAAAGTCACAAATCAGTTTGATCTTCCTATTTGTTCAATTTATTTGTGAAATAAGCTCAAGAAAAGCAGAAAATTGAAAACTTGTGAATTGGAATATATATTTTTTGCTACTATGAACCCAATTAAAAAAAAAGAAAGCTGCACATGAAAACATGGACAATCTAAATATGACATGCAACAGTGTGGCTTAGCTAGACTCTTGATCCAACTTTGTTTATGATGAATCTGGTTGATAAGGCCAATCTGGTAATGCTTTTTCTGATACCGTGCTTAGTTTGGCTTTTCAGGTTATGTGTCATGTCTTGCACATCATTTGTTTTTACATTTTTTTAATAACCAATGTATGATAGCCATCTTAATCTATCCATCCAACATCATTGTTAATGTTTTGATTGGATTCTTTGACAGGTGGTTTGCTGCTTCACATCTTGTGCCATATGGTTTCAGAATCTGGGCTTTTTACTTGCAGGGTCTGATATTTCGTAACTCCTGATTTTAGTAATAAAGAGGGCTGTGTGCTGCTGGTCGATTAAAAATGGGAGCTTCTGTTTTGGTTTCAGTGTTACTGTTTACTTGACCACTAGCATGAGGTCATGGCCTTATTGCAAACTTTATAGGCACTAGAGATACAAGCGGTTGAAGCCGGAAATTTAAAGTTTTGGTTTACTTGATGTAGTATTTTTTTGGCAAGATGCATGTGCAGGCACATATGTCAGGCCAGGTTCCTGGCCAGTTATCTAGCCAACCAGGTCCACAGTTGCCTGCTTTACCTCAGCAAAATGTTAGCTCTATTCCTTCCCAGATGCAAAATTTGGGAAATCTACAAAGTTCATGGAGAGCTGATCCTGATATTGATTCTATCCGGAACCGTGTAGCAGAAGAAATGTAAGTCACTGCTAATTTTTCGCATCATCAGACAGAACAGTTCACCAGCTTCATGCTTATATTTTGAATTTAATAAGACTAGTATATTAATGGCTGGCTTTATTTCATTTTGCTAACTTGAAAAAACTGCTTCAGCAACCATCTTTATAACTGCTTAATGTTATAAACAGATTACCAATCCATAGCAGATCCTATATTTTGACTTCCTTTTCTTCTTGATGCCATAAACCTTATATTCCCTTTTATATCTAAAATACAAACGTTTCAGTTTCACTTAATGAAAGTAGTAATTCTTGCTGTTCCTCATCTATTTCAGCATGAGTTTTTTTCGGCGGCAACCTCAGGCTAATGAATGGGGGCACAACAAATTATCTGATTTTACAAGGCGATTGGAGCTAGCACTGTTCAAGAATGCTTCTTCTAAGGTTCCTAAGCTTGCATTATAAACTTTCATAGTTCAACACATCTTGTTCTCAGTGTTGCAGGCTGCAAATATATCATTACTGCTTTCCATTGGTGATGTTTGCAATCACTGACTGAAAAACAATCATCATTAATTGGCTAGTACTTTGATATATGAGAATTTTTATTTTTGGCATTACTAATATCAGATTTTCTTCTGATTAGGAGGAGTATATGGACACCAGCACATTGCAGCGTAGGCTAGCAAGTTTTTTGAGTCGTATGTCAGCTGGCAGCCATAGTCAACAATTAGGTCACTTTAATTCATCTTCATCTGTTGGAACCATGATTCCTACTCCAGGTATGTCACAAAGCGGAAATGCAAATTATGTGGTCCCATCTGTTGATAATTCTATGGCTGCTAGTGCCAATGCCAGCCTGATGGTTCCAAACTCGGTTGGCATGGTGAGTTTGTTGCCAACTGCCAATGGGTCTGTTGGTGGAATGCAGCGTAATTCCTTCAACTCATCTGACGGTAAATTTCAGCTTGAATGTTTCCTTGTGCACCATCATTCTATGTGTTTTTATTAATTTAGTGCAATCCACTTCTTTAGGACTACTGCCTAATGGATATCAGCAATCACTTCCTAATATTTCTGTTCGTTCGGGAAGCAATGTGTTATCATCATTGGGTACATCAAGGCATTCAAGTCAGATGATCCCTACACCTGGATTGAATGATTCACGTTCATTGCCCATGAACACATCTATTGGAGGGGTTTTTTCAAGTGTTGAATCTATTATGGCGTCTCAAACACAGCAACCTAGGCAATATATTGGTGGTCAAAATAGTCGTATGGTGCATAATGTTGGTAGACAAATCGGCATGGGTATGGGAATGAGGTCTAGCATGCAGCCCAAACCTTCAGCTTATGGTTTCTCAAGTGGAGTTCCGAACGGTGGGTTGGCAGCAGTGGGGAATAACATGCAATTAATGAATGGGACTGCACATTCTGAGGGTTATTTAAATTCTCCTGCTTATGTGAACTCTCAGAAACCTCCACAGCAGCGGTTTGATCAGCAGCGACAGCAAAAAATAATGCAGAGTACTCTCTCTCTCTCTCACTCACACACACACTCGTGCACAGACACATGTGCAGGCACATGCACGCATGCATAGGCACACGGATGTATGAGTTGGATCAATAGCTTTATGGTTGAGTTATTTTGATTTGATAGTTTATGTTGCTGGAAAGAGATATTATATTTAAACGCAAAAGGGCTTTTTCCTTTTAAGGACTTTATGGAATTGATAGTGTATATCATGTGTATATTGTTTTCAAATATTGATCTGCAAATATTCTTTCTGTATTGAAGCATTCCTGATTGAAGCATTCCTGATCAAATGAATTTTTGGCAGGTGATGGTTACACAATTAATAGCACTGATATTTCTGGGTCTGGAAACCTTTTTGGATCTGTAGGAAATAACCAGAATGTGAATTCTCTTGGGTTTCAGTCTAATCTGAAAGCAAACTCCATGTTGCAGTCTCATCAATCAAATCTGCAGTCACTTCAGCAGGCATGTAATATTAAGTCTCAGTCTCTTGATCATTCTACAAAGATGAATCTGCCAGAATCCCATTCTAGAGACCATTTACTCCAGCCTCAACCACTTCAAAGGGTCCAGCAGCAACAATTCTCACAGCATCCCCATCAGCCTCACGCGCAATTTGCGCATCAGCCTCAGCTGAGGCAGCAGAATCAGCAGCACCAACAGTTGTTGAAGAATGAGAGCTTAAGGCAGCCTCAGTTTCCATCAAATGGTCAACTTGCATCAACTCCAGTCAATCAGATACTGCTGGAGCATGAAGTGGAGTCACATAATGAAGCTCTTCACAATCAACTACCTGATCAATATCAGTTCTCAGATTTGCATAATCAATTCCAGCCTAGTCCTGCACCTGAAGATCAGTCTAAAGGTTCACAGTTTCTCTGCCAATCATCAAGTTCCCAGGATTTGCTTTCTTCATTCTCACATACTTCACATCAATTTCAGCAGATTGTGCAGCCACAGAAACGAGTTGCACAGTTACAAAATGAATTTACAGGTCTTTCTGTTGCTCAGTCAGAAATCCCTGTCGCTGAAGAATGGCATTCTTCACTGGAAGTGAAATCTCCTGTTGTGAACCAGTCATCTGCTGAGCAACACATGCATGAAGACTTACGCCAACGAATAATGCAACAAGATGAAGCTCAACGCCCTCATCTCACTACACATGGGCCAATGAATGGACAAACTGTTTCTTCAGAAAGTTATGAAAGACTTCAAGGTTCATCAAGGGCTCTATGCAGATCTGGAGGTAGGACTCTGAGATCACGTAGGAAAGAGATTATTGACCAACAAAGATGGCTCCTTTTTCTACGACATGCTAAGAAATGTTCTGCTTCAGAGGGAAAATGTCCAGATGGACATTGCGTAATAGCTCAGAATTTATGCAGGCATATGGATAAATGCCACGAGGTTCACTGTAAATATACTTATTGTTATACAACCAAGATGCTGATGAATCATTTTAACAACTGTCATTCTGGAACCTGTGCTCTTTGTGTTCCTGTTCGTCGTTGGACATCTCGACAGAAAGTCTCTGCCAACCCCCCATTAAATTCTGTGCAAGAAAATTCAACAAATGGCACTTGGAAGATGACTTCTTTAGTAGATGCAACTAAAATGACATCTAAGAGTGTTAATTCTAGTTTCGAAACCTCAGGTTGTATGCAGTCGTCACTGAAGCGAGTGAAGCTTGAGCATTCTTCCCCTTCAATCATTCAGCCCAAGGGAGAATTAATGCATGTAGCTTCTTCACCTCTGGAGGAATCAGAGGAACAGCTACAGGGGAACCAACTGCCTGATGCACCTATGCCTACAAAATCTGATGTTATGGAAGTAAAGATGGAGTCTTCCATGAACTCTCTGCTTGGAAGCCCTGATAAAGTTAGCGAAAATAGTCGAAATGACTTAGATAATTCTGGTATGATGAAGTTTGAATCTGAAACTCAGATTTCAAATAATTCTGTATCTGATTTTAAGCAAGAAAATGTGCCTCTTCAGAAGGAACTAGATCAGGTGAGGCAGGATATAAAGCAGGACATTTATGGATCCACAGCTGATCAAACAGCAGGCACTAAATCAGGGAAGCCGAAGATAAAAGGTGTATCTCTGACTGAACTTTTTACTCCAGAGCAAGTTAGGGAGCATATTGTTAGTCTTCGGCAATGGGTTGGTCAGGTCAGTCCTTTTTGTTTGTTTATTCTTTTCCATATCACTAATGTGTTTGATTTACTGGTCATTGCTACTGTTTTGGGCATAATTAGGCACAAATTGATCCAACACATCTGTTGTCTTTTACCGTGTATGGTCTTGCCTTTACACCTTAGAATGTGGAGCAACTACAGTGTTGCTTTCACATGTAGCGGAGAATTTTGTCGCATGTCTTTAATATATGAAAGATGAAAACAATGATGTGGTTAAAATGTATGCATTTAACTCATTTTTTTCAATGTCATGGATTTGGTTGTTGATAGCCGCCCTCAGTGTAAAACTCCACAGAAACTCCCCATTGCCCACTGGAAAGGTTTTCCTTGTGCTTTGGTTTGTGCATTGTATGCACCCTCCTGGTTTTGAATTCGAAATGTTCATCTTAAACAAATCATGCTTTCCCCTTGCCTGATGTGCAGAGCCCATATAGGCATTTAGACTCATGTTTACAAACCTACTCTTTTTAAGTCTTGTAGCATTTCCCTTGTGAATTGTGATTCTATTATAGTTTATGCATGTTTTGTTAGTTTATAGTACCTTAAAAGGTCTATCTTGTGTGCTTCAACCATGGACAGAGTAAATCCAAAGCAGAAAAGAATCAAGCAATGGAGCATTCAATGAGTGAGAACTCGTGCCAGCTGTGTGCTGTTGAGAAACTTACATTTGAACCATCTCCTATATATTGCACGCCATGTGGTGCTCGTATTAAGCGAAATTCTACGTATTATACCATAGGCAGTGGTGATACACGTCACTATTTTTGTATACCATGCTATAATGAGGCCCGAGGTGAGACCATTGAGGTTGATGGAACTGCACTACCAAAGGCACGGATGGAGAAGAAAAAGAATGATGAAGAAACTGAAGAATGGGTAAGTTGCATTCCTTTTAAGGTGTTTGTTTTGGGGAAGAGCTTCTACTATGGTGCGTGCAACCTTATTCTTTTCCTCTTTTTCTGACTGATTTCTTTGTTGTTTCTAGTGGGTTCAATGTGACAAATGTGAGGCATGGCAGCATCAGATTTGTGCTCTTTTCAATGGCAGGAGAAATGATGGAGGGCAGGCTGAGTATACATGCCCTAATTGTTACATTGCAGAGATTGAGAGAGGGGAAAGGAAACCTTTACCACAAAGTGCTGTTCTAGGTGCCAAAGATCTGCCAAGGACTATTCTTAGTGATGACATCGAGCAGCGGCTTTTCAGGAGACTGAAGCAAGAGAGACAGGAAAGGGCAAGAGTACAGGGGAAGAGTTTTGATGAGGTAATTTCTGGCAGAAAATATTAAGTTTGGTTGATTATAAAGCATTTTGCTTTTGGCATTTAGTAGTTGATATATCCTTATCTGAGAAATGGAACTAAACTATTTGGTGGGTTATTTCAATCGCCTTTATTGGATACACTCATGTGTTAATTTTTCTTGCAACAACTTGTACTGTCAGTTCATTGGGTTATTGAAAAATACATCGTGAAAGTACACCTAAGCTCAAGGTTGTGGCATCCTCTCTTGAGAAAAAGGAAAGTTCATATTGCACTGAATACAGTTGTTATTTTAGTTATTGAGAAAATAAGGCCTGAAACCACTTCTGTTTGTTTGGAGGGCTAAAATGGTTTCTCTTATAAATCTTTAAATTGCTTAATTTGGTTGTGTTTTCACATGCTCTTATTGTAATCAAATTTATGACCTATGGAATTGTTGGTTTTCAATGTTATTACATGTTTCTCGGTATGCATTTCTTTCAAGGAGACATTTTGCATTCATATCTATGTTTGGAATTGGTTTTTACTCTTATCCAAGTGTTATGATATCTACATCTGTTTGGTTCTAATTATCTATGTAGTCAAAAGCCCTAGGCGGTGCCTAGTCGGTAGACTTCTAAAAAGACTAGTTGAGGACTAGGCGGGTCAGTACCCCAATTAAAAAATAAAAAATATATACAAAATATACATCAAAATGTTTAATTCTTTTGGTAATAAGATGTTTTCATCAGACAAGTACACAATTACACGCCCTTTCACAGAATATATATATATATATATATATATATATATTCAATGTCATAATATATAATATATTCAGTATAATCAACAAAATATGCTTTTAGCCTTTCATAGAAAATTTGATTGTAACACACACACACATATTATTCATATATATATATATATATAAATCATACTTTCTGCCTTTCACAGAAAAAATCAGACACACCAACACATACATATATAAATAGCATATTACATATTCAGTAATACTGAACATGCTTTCAAGCTTTTATAGAAATTTTTTCAAAATCTCACACATATATACAAACAAAAATCACACATATATATCACTTTCAGCCTTTAAAAAAAAATCAACGGAAACAAATTAACATGCACATATAAAAAACATAATCATTTAAAATTAACCCGCTTCTGTTGTACGTTTTATATATATATATATATATATATATATATATATATATAATACTAAAAATGACTAAACTGCCCTTGCACCTAGGCAAGGGAAGCCTAGTCACTGACTAGGCACCCTAGTCGATGCCTGTTTGGCAAAATTGGTACCTTTTGAGGTACCTACCTAGGAATTGTAAATCCTAGGCATTTTACTTATGCTTAGGCCGACTAGGCGGAGTAGTCTGTGCTTTTGACCAGTGTTGTATGTATCATAGCGTATTGTACGATACACTATGATACATGTCATATCTATGGTTTTTTTTCGGTATGATACACACCCTTGTGTATCTTATGATATACCTCTATATCTTACGTACACTCTGATATGGGGTGTATCTTAAGATATGCTATAAATGCAGTTTAAGTGCACTCATTTCAATAATTTGTTTTTCAAAAACATATAAAGCCACTTAGGGCTAGTTCATATTCATCCCTAAAGAGCTTAACAATGGTGTAAGGAGATTTTTTGCAAAAAAAAAGGAAGAGAATGATGACGATGATGATACTCATGATTGACGCAATCTAATTCATTTTGGTTTGAATTTTGAATAAATTTGGTTATGTAAAATTGGTAAGTATTTAAAAAAAACTTATAAATTTTTTGATGTAAACACATTATTATGAATCTTGTGACTTATTAGATTAGATTCATTATTTAGCATGCATATTATTTGATAGTTTGCATTTTTCTTATGAGATATGCATGCAATTTACAACATATTGTCTTGATTATTGAATCTTCGATGTCTTATGCATGTCATTAATTGCACATAATTGTTTTAATATGTGATGCTATGGTTTTATCTTATGATATTAATCATTGTTTCTTGTGTTATGATTTTTTTTAGATTTTTCTAATTTTTTGGATTATTTTTTATTCTTTTATTTAAAACATACAATTTTTTATGATATGCTACAATACATATCTTATTTTGGGCCCATCTAACTGTGAAGAATCCTTGCAAACAATGAAGTTTTCAAATAACTTGATACTTCAAATACTCAAGACATAAATGCACACTGTTTATAAGCTTTACACCACAAAAGAAGTGCAATAAATGCACAATGTTTATAAGCTTAAGGAGACAACTCTTTACTGTAATACATTATCTTATGAATTATAATTTAACACCCTCCCCTCAAACTTAGGGCAAGATGAACGAAAGTTTGCCAAGGAGAAAATTGAACCACTGAGCACACAAGGCTTTGGTGAAAAAATCTGCCAACTGATATTCTGAAGTTACACATGGAAGATCTATAACTTCTTTCAGATACACTTCTCGAACATAGTGACAATCCATCTCAATATGTGTAGTTTGCTCATGAAAAATATGATTTTTGGCAATGTATATTGCACTCTTGTTATCACAGCATAGCTTGGTGGACCCTTCTATTGAGATTCCCATGTCTTCTAATAGCTGATGAATCCATACAATTTCCATGGTTGTAGTCGTCATGACACAATATTCAGCTTCTGTTGAGGATAGAGACACTTTTTGTTGCTTCTTACATTTCCATGAAATCAGTGAGTCTCCTAAAAACACACAAAAACCAATGGTGGAGTGACGGTTATTTGGGTCACCTCCCCAGTCAGAATCAGTATGAGCAATTAATTTTAATTCAGAAGAGGATAATAATACTCCCTTGTTTAGTGTGCTCTTTATGTATCTCACAATCCGCAAGATGGCACTCATGTGAACTGATGTTGGTAAATGTTGGAACTGACTTGCGGTATGAACTGCATGAGAGATATCTGGTCTAGTAATACTCAGATACATCAAAGATCTTACAAGTTTTCTGTAGGGGGTAGGATCAGAGAGAGGAATACCATCATCAATCTTCATTTCGGCTCCTACTATAGCAGGAGTTTCACAGACCTTATCATCCGTAATACCTGACCTGCCAATAATCTCGGAGGCAAGCTTAGTTTGAGATAAAAAATACCCTCTATGAGAGTATGCTACTTCAATACTCAAAAAATAAGTTAGAAATCTCAAATCAGACATTTCAAACCTATCTTTCAAAATTGATTTTATGCTTTTAACCCCTTTAGAATCACTTCCGGTTATAAGTATATCATCCACATATAAGAGCAGAATGACAATCCTTGCATTGATTTTTCTAATAAATAAGGCAGTGTCAGTGAAACAAAAACAAAAACCATTTTCTAATATTACGAAGTTAAATCTATTATACCAAACTTTGGGGGTTTGTATTAAATCATAAAGTGTTTTTCGAAGGCGAAACACTTTCTCTTTGAGAGTCTCCATTCCTGTCCATATATACCTCTTCATTCAGATCACCATTAAAGAATGCATTTTTAACATCCATTTGATAGATGTTCCATTTGTTGATTGAGGCAACGGTAATGAGACATTAGACAGTGACCATTCATGCCACGGGGGCAAAAGTTTCTTTATAGTCAATTCCGTATTCTTGACTATATCTCTTTGCAACTAATCGAGCCTTATATCTCTCAAGAGATCAATCACTCTTAGTTTTTACCTTAAATACCCATCTACACTCTATTGCTTTCTTACCCTTAGGAAGATCTTAGAACTCCCAAGTCTTTGCCCTGATGAGAGTTGAAAGCTCACATTTCATTGCTTTCAGCCATTCATCATTCTTTTTGGCTTCTTCGAAGTTTCTGGGTTCTATATAGGAATGAATGACGCTAAGGCAGACTCTATGTTTATGAGTAAACGAATCATATGAAATAAACCTAGAAGGCATCTTTCTACTTTTCTCAGTTCTTCGTAGGTTTTCATCATTTGTTGAATTGGACCCACTGGGTTCACTGAATTTTTCAATTGCACTCCTAAAATTGTTTCTATCTCTATGGGTATATGTTATAGGATCTCTCAATGGTCCTTCATTTCTATGTTGAGAGATAGGTGGATGGGAAGAGCCATCTTCTTTATCATTGATGTCATTATGAATGAAATCGTCATCACTCTCAATGGTCCTTCATTTCTATGTTGAGAGATAGGTGGATGGGAAGAGCCATCTTCTTTATCATTGATGTCATTATGAATGAAATCGTCATCACTATCATCATCATGTGCTAACATTTCAAATAAAAAAGTGTAATCCATGTTTTCTTCAGAGGGTTCACTCATTTTAAAACCATTAACATTTTTCAGAAAACTCACATTTCTGAAAACATATAACTTGTCATTCTTAATATCATAGCAACAAAACCCTTTTTGGGTTTTGGAATATCCAAGAAAAGCGCAGGCAATGGCTTTTGATGAAAGCTTTTCGTTCTTGTCAGTAAGAACGAAGCATTTACAACCGAAAATTCTCAACCGACTATAGTCGGGTTCTTTGGTATACAATTTTTCAAAAGGCGAGATATTGTTTAAGTTTTTAGAAGGTAGCCGATTTATTAGATAGACAGATGCTAAAACTGCTTCAGCCAAAAAACCTTTTCGGATGTTTTGAGAAACAAATAATGTTCGAGTTGTCTCTATTATATGTCTATGCTTTCTTTCGGCTAATCCATTTTGTTGAGGAGTTTTCAGACAAGATCTTTGGTGAAGAATACCATGACTTTCAAGATAATTTTTGAATTCACTTGAAAGATATTCTCCACCAGAGTCAGTTTTAAAAATTTTTAGATTCTCATTAAATTGATTTTTAATCATCATATGATAGGTTTTAAAAATCGAGAAAACTTCATATTTGTGTTTAAGAAAATAAATCCAACAATATCTCTTGTAGTCGTCAACAAAAATGACATAATATGCAAAGCCTCCTTTTGATAGGACGGGTGCCGGTCTTCATACATCCGAATGGCTAATTTCAAAAGGTCTTGTTGTAAACATAGATCTTTGACAAAAAGGCAATTTTTTCCTTTTCTCAAGAATACAACTGTTACAAGTGAAATCACTTTTACATAGACTTTTAACAAAAGGTAAATGAGAATTTTTTGCAATATTTGGATGTTCAAGTCTTTTGTGCCATACATTAATATCCTTTTGTTGGACAACATTACAAAACATGTTCTTTGGAATTCAAAGAGAATCGACATAGTATAGATCGCCCTTCCTAGAGCCTTCTCCAATCAATCTCCCGGACCGGTGATCCTGTATCCAACATTTGTTAGATGAAAACTTTATATCACACCCATGATTTGAGAGTTGAGAATCAAAAAACAAATTTAAGTTTAATTTGGGTATAAATCTAATTTTTGGAATAAAAAACCCTTGTTTTTCAAAATTTCTTATTCCTTTTACTTCAAGAGATGTTTAAAGAACTAAAACTTGGGGTCATGTGAAAAGAAGCACCCGAATCTAAAAGTCAAGAGGTCTTACCGGGAGGAGAAAAGGTTGACATGGCGGCTCCGAAAATAGCCCCTTTTAGGAGAGGTTGAAGTGCATCCACGATTTGTTGCAATGAAAGAGCTCTATTTGAAGATGACAAACACTCTTCCTTTTGAGGTTGAGATTGTTAAAATATGTAATCCAAACTTGTAACTTCGTATATATATTTTACATATATAAGGTAATACATATACATATATATAATATATGTATATGTATCTACCTATTATATATGTAAAATATATATAATTCTATCTTTAGTCTTAGGGGTAGTTTAGTCTTTTTTACACATTCTTTTTCGAATATGTCTTGTAATTTCTTTTCCCATTTTTATTTTTCTTTTTCTTTTAATAAATGAGTTGTACCTACCTTGGGAGGGGCCCAACACACTAGTCGTTGGACCCCTCCAACGGTCACATTTGTGACCGTTGGAGGGGCTCCAACGACTATGTGGAGCCCCTTCCAAGGTCTCCTTTAGCCCTATAAATATGGGCTCTCTCCATTGTATTTGGATGAAGAGTTTTGGGATTATAGCCCAACCTCTTTAGTGTTTATGAAACTTATGGGTGCAAGTGCACATTTGTGATTCGGTGTGTTGTGTTCGTTGTGCACAAGTGTTCTTGGGTGTGTATGTTCACACATTTATTCTTAAGGTTGTTGCGTTATCGGCTAAAGTATCTTGTTGAAGATACTTTTACATGGTATCAGAGCAAGGTTGAAGAAGAAGAATTGCGATTCGCCTTCTTTTGCATTCCTCGGGAAGCGTGCCTTCAAGTTTTTTGAAATCAAAGAGGATCATCTTCTTCGAGCAATATTTTAGGAGCCTCTTTTGTCAAGAAAGACGCAAAAAGTAATTAAGGTACATACTATCTCTTGCATTCTTTCCTCTCTAATGGGCGAAAAAGACTCCCATTTCTCTCTTGGGTTTAAGCTTAATGGCTCAAACTATCACATTTGGGCCGGTAATATGGAAGCCCATATTAAAGGAAAGGGGCTTTGGGGTTACGTTCATGGATCCATACCGGAACCGTAACCCAAGATTACCATTGTTGAAGGAGGGGATATTAAGATCCTTGAAGGGGATGAAAGACAAAAGGCCCTTGAAGAGTATTCTAAGAAACATGATGATTGGGAAATGAAGAACTTCAAGATCTTATCTTGGATTTTCTCATCCGTTGAGACCAAGATAAATGCCAACATCATCAAATTTAAAAGGGCTTCCGAAGCTTGGGTATATCTTGAGAAAATGTACACCTCAAGAGATCTATCCCATAAGTACTTTCTCCAAAAGAGGGCCTTGACTCTCCAACAAAATGACATGACCATTCGGGAGTATTTTGCCGAATTATCCTCTATTTGGGACGAGCTCGCTATTCTTGAACCTAAATGGAGTGGTGAGGCAATCAAATTAAGGCACAAACAACTTGAAGAAGACCGGTTCTTCAATTTTTTAAATGGCCTTAGACCCGAATTTGAACAAGTCCGGTCCTCTTTTCTCTCCGCCTTCACATCCCCCTCACTCGAAGATGTTATCACCAAGCTAAGTGGTGAAGAAACCCGTATGGGGATTGGCAAAAATAATCCTAGCATTCTTGTTACTTCCTCTACTCAAGACGATGGTGAAATGGCTAATGCCGTGTCAAGACCGGGAAATAACATGAGAACCTATAGACCTCCTCATTTCAAGAATCAAGGTCAAGGAGGAAATGATCGGTATGGCAAAAAAGATTATAGCAAAGTAACTTGCTATCATTGTAAAGAACCCGGACATATCAAACCCTTGTGTCCTAAATGGAAGAAATTGATTGCAACGGCTATGGCATCTCAAGTTGAAGAACGACCCTCTTTATCAAGTGAGTCTCTATCTCTTCAACAAATCGTGGAAGCCCTACAACCTCTTCTCAAGGGAGGTACTTCCGGAGCCGCTATGTCATCCTCTTCCCCCGGTAAGACATCTTGGCTTTTAGATTCCGGGGCATCCTTTCACATGACCCCTAGTTATTGCACTCTTTCAAACTTTTCTAAAAATGCTTTTCCATCTTTTGTATCAACCGCGGACGGTACATCTCTTGAGATTAAAGGAATAGGTAATTTTGAAAAACAAGACTTCTTTGTTCCAAAAATTCGTTTTATCCCAAACCTTAACCTAAATCTTCTTTCCGTTTCCCAACTCTCGGACCATGGTTGCGATATAAAATTTTCTTCTAATAAATGTTGGATACAGGATCGCCAGTCCGGGAGATTGATTGGGGAAGGCTCTAGAAGAGGAGACCTCTACTACGTAGATTTTCTTCAAGTTCCCAAGAGTCAATTTTGCAACGTCGTCCAAAACAAAGACATTCATGTATGGCATAAGAGACTGGGTCATCCCAATATTGTTAAAATCTCGTATTTGCCTTTTGTTAAACATCTTTGTAAAAGTGACTTTTTGTGTAATGAATGCATTCTTGGGAAAATGAAATGTTTGCCTTTTCCTCAAAGATCCATGTTTACGACAAAACCATTTGAAATTGTCCATTCCGATGTATGGGGACCGGCTCCGGTAATGTCAAAAGGAGGTTTTTCATATTATGTGATCTTTGTGGATGACTATACTAGATTTTGTTGGATCTATTTCCTTAAACATAAACATGAGGTTTTTTCAACCTTTAAAAGCTTTCACATGATGATTTCAAATCAATTCAATGGATGTTTAAAAATCTTTAGGTCTGACTCTGGAGGAGAATACCTCTCAAATGAATTTAAGAGTTATCTTGAAAATTTTGGAATTCTTCACCAAAAATCATGTCCGAAAACCCCGCAACAAAATGCGTTAGCCGAACGAAAGCACAGGCACATCATTGAAACCACTAGGACTTTGCTCATTTCTCAAAACATTCCAAAAAATCTTTGGGCTGAGGCAGCCCTTACCTCTGTCTATCTCATAAACCGACTTCCATCGAAAAATTTAAACAAAATTTCTCCCTTTGAAAAACTGTATGATAAGGAACCTGATTATAGCAGGTTAAGGGTCTTTGGGTGTAAGTGTTTTGTTCTTACTGATAAGAATGACAAACTTTCTCCAAAAGCCATTCCTTGTGCCTTTCTTGGCTATTCTGAAACCCAAAAGGGGTTTCGTTGTTATGATATCAAAAGTGATAAATTGTATGTTTCCAGAAACGTGAGTTTTTTGGAAAATGTTAGTGGGTTTGAACGTTGTGACCCCCATAATGAAAATATGGATTATTCCTTTTTATTTGATTTATTGAATAAGGACGATGATACTAGTGATAATGAGTCAGATCAAAGTAACCCAAATGAACTTGAAACCGAGGAAAACATCTCCTTATCTCCTTCGTCACATCAACCTATTGAATTACCTAGAAACCCTATCACCTACTCTCATAGAGATCAAAACAACTTTAGGAGTGCTCTTGACAGATATAATGATGCCAGTCCCAGTGCCTCTCAGAATGAAGTGATCCCTCGTAGAACTGAGAGAAGTAGAAGGCCTCCTTCTAGGTTCATTTCCTATGACTCTTTCTCACCAAGATATAGAGCCTGCCTTAGTGCCTTCCACTCTTATATAGAACCTAGAAATTTTGAAGAAGCACGTAGATGCCCTGAATGGATTAATGCCATGGACAATGAACTTGAGGCCCTGAGAAGAGCTAAAACTTGGGAGTTTCAACCTCTTCCTAAAGGTAAGAAAACAATAGGATGCAGATGGGTTTTTAAAGTAAAAACTAAAAGTGATGGATCCCTTGAAAGGTATAAAGCTCGCTTGGTTGCAAAAGGATATAGTCAAGAATATGGTATTGACTATGAAGAAACTTTTGCTCCTGTAGCCCGTATGGTCACTGTTCGATGCCTAATAACCGTTGCCTCTATCAACAAGTGGAACATCTATCAAATGGATGTTAAAAATGCCTTTTTAAATGGTGATTTGAGTGAAGAAGTTTATATGGATGCTCCTCCTGGAATGGAGGCTCCTAAGGGAAAGGTGCTTCGTCTTCAAAAAACACTCTATGGTCTAAAACAAGCCCCCAAGGCTTGGTATGATAGATTTAATTCTGTTATGATTGAAAATGGCTTTTCCTCTTGTTTTACTGACACTGCTCTATTTGTTAGAAAATCCAATGCAGGGATTGTAATTTTACTTTTGTATGTTGATGACATGCTCATCACTGGGAATGACTCTAACGGGGTTAAGAGTATAAAATCTATCTTGAAGGATAAATTTGAAATGTCTGACTTGGGTTTTCTAACTTATTTTTTGGGAATTGAAGTAGCATACTCTCTTAGAGGATATTTTTTATCTCAAACTAAGCTTGCCTCTGAGATCATTGACAGGTCAGGTATTACGGATGAGAAGCTTTGCGAAACTCCTGCGGTTGTAGGAGCAAATATGAAAATTGATGATGGGGTTCCACTTTTGGATCCTACACCCTACAGACAGCTTGTAGGATCTCTGATGTATCTAAGTATTACCAGACCAGATATATCCCATGCAGTCCACACTGCAAGTCAGTTTCAGCATGCGCCTACATCCGTTCACATGAGTGCCATCTTACGAGTCGTAAGATACATAAAGGGTACTCTAAATAAGGGAGTTTTTCTATCTTCTTCTTCCGATTTAAAATTAATTGCTTGTACTGATTCTGATTGGGGAGGTGACCCAAATAACCGTCACTCCACCACTGGATTTTGTGTATTTTTAGGTGACTCGCTGATTTCATGGAGATGCAAGAAGCAACAAAAGGTGTCACTCTCCTCAACAGAAGCTGAATATCGTGCCATGGCAACTACTACCATGGAGATTGTCTGGATTCATCAACTGCTTGAAGACATGGGAGTCACAATTGAAGGGCCTACCAAGCTGTGTTGCGACAACAAGAGCGCAATCTACATTGCGAAAAACCACACATTCCATGAGCGGACCAAACACATTGAAATGGACTGTCACTATGTTCGCGAAGCATATCTCCGAGGAGTCATTGATCTTCCTTATGTTACGTCCGAATATCAGTTGGCGGACTTCTTTACCAAAGCCTTGTGTGCTCCACGGTTCAACTTCCTTCTTGGCAAACTATCGGTCATCCTGCCCTAAGTTTGAGGGGGGGTGTTAAAATATGTAATCCAAACTTGTAACTTCGTATATATATTTTACATATATAAGGTAATACATATACATATATATAATATATGTATATGTATCTACCTATTATATATGTAAAATATATATATAATTCTATCTTTAGTCTTAGGGGTAGTTTAGTCTTTTTACACATATTCTTTTTCGAATATGTCTTGTAATTTCTTTTCCCATTTTTATTTTTCTTTTTCTTTTAATAAATGAGTTGTACCTACCTTGGGAGGGGCCCAACACACTAGTCGTTGGACCCCTCCAACGGTCACATTTGTGACCGTTGAAGGGGCTCCAACGACTATGTGGAGCCCCTTCCAAGGTCTCCTTTAGCCCTATAAATATGGGCTCTCTCCATTGTATTTGGATGAAGAGTTTTGGGATTATAGCCCAACCTCTTTAGTGTTTATGAAACTTATGGGTGCAAGTGCACATTTGTGATTCGGTGTGTTGTGTTCGTTGTGCACAAGTGTTCTTGGGTGTGTATGTTCACACATTTATTCTTAAGGTTGTTGCGTTATCGGCTAAAGTATCTTGTTGAAGATACTTTTACAGAGATGTAGTAGCTCAAGACATAAATGCATAGTGTTTATAAGCTTTACACCACAAAAGAAATGCAATATATGCACAGTGTTTATAAGCTTTACACTTCAAAAGAAGTGCAATAAATGCACAGTGTTTATAAGCTTAAGGAGACAACTCCTTACTGTAATACATTGTCTTATGAATTACAATTTAACGCAAATATGGGTTACAACTTACAATACACTTTTACAACCTTACTGTTGACTACGTAGCTAGTCATTTTAATGCTTTTAGCTCAATTCACTCCTCCATTCTACACTTGGTTATCCATATGTACAGGGTGATGGGTATGATTATGATCTATATTCTCTAGTGCCTGAAATTTGCAGTAGTCTTCATTCATTTATTTCTCAGCACTGGGTTTGTATGAAAATGATACTGTCTGATGCCGTGGTTGAGAATCTTCATATAATGGGATTTCTCTTCATCTCAGGTGCCAAGTGCTGAAGGTCTCGTTATCAGGGTTGTATCATCAGTTGACAAAAAGTTGGAAGTGAAACAGCGCTTTCTGGAGATTTTCCAAGAAGATAACTACCCTGTAGAATTCCCATACAAATCGAAGGTGTTTGCTTATTTCTCTTCTTTTTATTCAGACCAAGCATATGAGAGACCTTGTCCACCCCCCCTTTCTCTCTCGTTGTGATTATCTCTAGTGCATCTTTTCTGTTTATTTGACATTAATCTTGTGTATGCTCCTGTCAGGCTATTTTGTTGTTCCAAAAGATTGAAGGGGTTGAAGTTTGCCTTTTTGGCATGTACGTCCAGGAATTTGGTTCAGAATGTCAATTCCCCAATCAGCGTCGCGTTTATCTCTCCTATCTTGACTCTGTGAAATATTTCAGACCTGAGATCAAAGCTGTCACTGGAGAGGCACTTCGGACATTTGTTTATCATGAAATACTGGTACTGAAGACCATACATATTTTTTCGTCAATTGTTTGGTTTTTTCTGATCAGGAATGCATTTGTTTGTCGTCTGGCCTTTTGGAAAACAAGTATCTTTAACAAAGTTTTACTGTGATATGTTAACAGATAGGGTACCTTGATTACTGTAAGAAGCGAGGATTTACTAGCTGTTATATATGGGCCTGCCCTCCGTTAAAGGGAGAGGATTATATCCTATATTGTCATCCCGAAATACAGAAGACACCCAAGTCTGATAAGCTTCGGGAATGGTGTGCTCTCTCTCTCTCTCTCACACACACACTCACACACTCATTGACATCTAGCCTGACAAGTCTGTCTGTGTCATGGATGCTTTATGTTTCCCTATCAGGTATCTCTCCATGCTCCGAAAAGCTACCAGGGAAGAAATTGTGGTAGATCTGACTAATTTATATGACCACTTCTTCCTATCAACTGGTGAATGTAAGTCAAAGGTCACAGCAGCTCGGCTTCCATATTTCGATGGTGACTACTGGCCTGGTGCTGCGGAAGATATGATTAATCAGCTTAGACAAGAAGAAGATGGACGAAAGCTACAGAAGAAAGGAAAGGTGAAGAAGACTATAACAAAACGGGCACTGAAAGCTGCTGCCCAAGCTGATCTTTCTAGCAATGCATCTAAGGATGCTCTTTTGATGCAAAAGGTTAGTATTTGTCTCTCTTTTGCAGTTGACCATTTCATATTCATGTTTTTCTGTATTTCTTTTGGAATTTAGGTATTGCAGAGGAAATTGCTTTTTTTGTTCCCCTGACCTTTTTAAATCACCATTTTACCAAGCTTTGTCAATTTGTGTTGAGTCACTGGTGTTTATTATTATTGCAACTAACTTTTCTTTTTCCTCTACAGCTTGGTGAAACCATCTCTCCCATGAAGGAGGACTTCATAATGGTTCATCTGCAGCATGCATGCACCCATTGTTGTCAACTTATGGTGTCTGGGAGGCGGTGGGTTTGTAACAGGCAGTGCAAAAAATTCCAACTCTGTGATAAGTAAGTTCTTTTATTCTCTCTTTTTTCTGTGTTTCTTATGTTTCTGGACTTTATTACAGGTGTTTTACTTTCCATGGAATAACAAATGAGTTTGTATATTCTATTATTTTGCCATTTGAATTCTCTGTCTGCTTATCCAGTGGGCAGTTGGACACTCTATGTCAGACAGAAACTTCATGAGCAGTGGTCAGCAGGATCATGAATAATACCACGAATGACAATATTATGATCAATATTATATTATTTGTTTTCTTGCCTGTGTACTTGGATTAAAGTTCCTCACACTTTTTGTTTTTCAAGGTTGAAATTAAACTGATGTTTGCTGCGTTTGTTGCCTAGAGAAGATTTGTTCTCAGTTACATTAGGCATAGGATGTTAAAAAATATATATATATATATATATATATATATATATATATGGATTATATATATATCGAGTATTTATGTATTTCCTTTTGTAATGTCCTAGAGGCAATTTAGTTTTTTTGTTCACATGTAAATAGTCTTGTCCACTAGGGACTTTTTTGTAATCATTTATTTTTTGTCTTTTTATTTTTTATTTATTTGTTTAAGGGGTAATAAAGGGGCCTCCCAAAAGAGCTGTTGGGACCCTCCCCAACATTCACAGAGCTCCCAACGTCCCTTTTGGGAGCTCCCTTTGAGGCCCAAAAGCTTGTATAAATAGGGGACTTCTCTCCGACTTCTTGTAATGCTTGTTCAAGCATTTTCAATAATATTCTCTTTAACTATTTTTAAGGATTCTCTCTCATTGTGTGTGCTTTGCTCTTAGCCCTTGAGCCTTATTGTGTTTTGCCCATTGGTGGCTTCTTGTTTGTATACTTATGCATTTGTCTTTGCACTAGTGTTTCATTACATGGTATCAGAGCCTCTAGGTGATTGAACCCTCTTGGGACTCGATTGTTCTATTTTTTTGTGTGCTTGTATTTTGCATACTTGTTATCTTCCTTTTTCTCTTCGATAATAGCCGACAATGTTGCAAAGTTTGATCTCTCATTGAAATTGAATGAGGCTAACTATATAATGTGGGTGGCCGATATGGAAAACAACCTCAAAGGTAAAAAACTTTGGGGATTTGTATGTGGTATGGTTTCAGAACCTCAACTAAAGTTCACCGAGAAGAAAAAAAAAGAAGAAAAAGCCTTGAATGAAGAAGAAAAAGCCAAGGCCATTGAAGAATACCAATCCAAAGTTGAAGATTGAGAAAGTAACCTTGGTAATCTAGCAAAATTCAAGAAAGCAAATGAATTATGGTTCTTCATGAAAGGTATGTACACTCAAAGAGACCTTTCTAGACATTTCATTTTGCAAAAAAAAGTGAGAGCATCAAAGCAAGGAGATATGAGTATTAGAGATCACTATAGCACTTTTCTCGTCTATGGGATGAATTTGCTCTCCTTGAACCCCAATGAGAAGGAAGTGCTATTGCTACGAGGCAAGAACAAATGGAGAGAGAGATTCTTTCAATTCATTCATGGGCTTAAGGCCGAATTTGAACTACTACGAGGATTTTTATTTCATAGGGCTTAAACTCCTCTTAGTGAAATTATTGTCGATCTATGTTAAGAGAAGACACACTTGGCTTTAAAAAAAGATATTGATGTACATGCGATCTCTAAATCAGGCAATAATATGAGGACATATAAGCCTCCTCACTTTAGGAAAAAATACAACAATGGTGGTGGACGAAAATTTGTCATCATTATAATGAACCGGGGCATCTTAGACCCGATTATCCTAAGAGAAAAGTGGCTTCCGTTGGAGAGAACTCAAGCAACTCAAATAGAGATAAAAAAATGGATGGAGATATCAAGGAGTCCATTACACAACTTACAGAAGTATTTCAACAATTTGTGAGGAACAACTCTTCCACACCTACTTTCGGTGTTGCACTTTCATCAACTCCTAGTATGTCTTCTTGGATTCTTGATTCTGGTGCTTCATTTCATATGACTTCAAATGCATCGCTTTTATCCGAACCAAGCACTAAGTATTTCAAATCTCTTGTTTCTACGACCGTTGGTACATCTTTGAATATTAAAAGAATATGAACTCTTAAAACCACTTTAAGCAATGACAAAAAATTCTTTGTTCAAAAAATTAGAATTATTTCAAAACTTAAACCTTTTTTCGGTTTCTCAAACATTCGATTTTGGTTGTAGTGTCTTTTTCATCTTCAAGTTGCTATATGCAATTTTGTAATGAAAAGGAATTTACATGCAATGATTGTATCCTTTGAAAAATGCATTCTCTTCCTTTTCTACGTAGCAACTTCATTTCAAAAAGACCCTTTGAGTTAGTGCATTCGGATGTACAGGGACTGACACCCATCTTGTCTAAAGGAAGATATTCATATTATGTTATCTTTATTATGATTTCACTAGATATACTTGAGTTTATTTTCTCAAAAACAAATCCGATGTTTTTTCTACTTTCAAAAAATTTTATATCCTTATTCAAAACCAATTTCAACATAATATAGCTATCTTTAGATCTGACTCCGAATACATGTCAAAAGAATTTCAAAATTATCTTAAACAACATGACATTATTCATCAAAAATCTTGTCCTAAAACTCCACAACAAAATGGCCTTGCCAAAAGAAAGTGTTAAAAATATAAATATACATATATATATATATGTATAAATATATATTGTCATATGTCATGTAACTAGGAATAATAACTAGGAACAATCTCTTTAGGTTTCCTTTATTTTTTTGGTTGCATTTGAACTAGTCAACACATGTTGATTAGTGAACATAGGGGACCCTTGGGTCCCAACGACTCTCTATGGCTTCCTTCACTTGTGTATAAATATGGGGCAAAGCCCCACTACAAATGAATGAATCTTGCATATGTTGATATAAATAAGATCATTATTTTTTATCTCTTATTTTTATTTCCCTTTAGTGGGTGTCTCTGAGAGAACCCATTTGTGGTTCTTTGAGTGTTCATTTTGGTATTTTGGTGGAACTCTCTTGAGTGTCCACTATTGGTAATTGAGTGAACATCTTTTAAGGAACTCATTTCATTACATGGTATGAGAGCTTGGTGATCATGTTGAAATTGGTTTAGTACATTGGGAAGTGTGCCATTCTAATTTTGAAAGTATTGAAGCTCTTTTGCAATTCTTATACTTTTATTCTCATACATTCAAAATAGGGAACCGTTGGGTCCCAACGACTCTATTTAGAGCATTTGGGGTCCCAACGATTAGTGGGTGTATGTGAGAGAACCCATTTGTGGTTCTTTGAGTGTTCATTTTGGTATTTTGGTGGAACTCTCTTGAGTGTCCACTATTGGTAATTGAGTGAACATCTTTGAAGGAACTCATTTCATTATATGGTATCAAAGCTTGGTGATCATGTTGAAATTGTTTTTAGTACATTGGGAAGTGTGCCATTTTTCAAATTTAAAAGTATTGAAGCTCTATTGCAATTCTTCTACTTCTATTCCCATACATTCAAATCATGCTCCACATGATTTTTGAACTACATTTCAAGGTTTGCACGATCCTTTGCATCACACATACTCACACAGGTAGTTTACCCGATTTCTTAGATAATCTATTTAATTTTTTTTAATGCGCATTGATTCAATGGCTACTTTGTGATACTTAGCATTAAGTATCATATTTTTGCGGTACCTACATGACGATTTATAGACATGTATGGTTCAAACATTTAAGCATTATATATATATATACATTAAAAATTGAATTAACAGATGCATCTATATACATACAATTGTGAAGATAAACATTACATGAGCACTTGCACCAAACTGAAATTACGATGTGCGTGTTAACATAGTTAACTACACACATTTGCGCTTGCTCACATGTATTTTTCGAGGACTTCTCTTGTCAGCTTCTTCATCCTTAGATTTAATTGCTTATATTGATGCTAATTGGGGAGGTGATCCAAATAACCGACACTCAACCACTAGTTTTTGTGTATTTTTAGCTGAATTGTTGATTTCTTGGAGGTGCAAGAAGCAACATAAAGTCTCTCTCTTCAACTGAAGCAGAATACAGAGACATGACTACAACCACTATAAAAGTGGTTTGGCTAAGGAGATTGTTGGCTGACATGGGTGTTCAGAGCAAAAGTTTCATATACACATTGCCAGCAACCAGACCTTCCACGAACGAACCAAACACATTGAGATGGACTGCCACTGTATACAAGAGGAATTCCTACATGAAACTATTGATCTTCCCTATGTTACTTTAGAATATCAATTGACAGATTTCTTCACCAAACCTTTCGTTGTTCCTAGATTTCACTTTCTCTTGGATAAACTTTCGGTTATCCAATCGTAAGTGTGAGGGAGAATGTTAAAAATGTAAATGTATATATATTGTCATATGTAATGTAACTGGGAATAATAACTAGGAATAGTCTTTTTAGGTTTTATTTATTTTTTTGGTTGCATTTGAACCAGAGTTGCCAGTTGGGAAAGCGAAAGCAGGAAGTGAGACACTTCCAAAATTTTAGGAAGCGGGAAACGCGGGACGACTTAGAAGCAAACCAGAAATCGTCTCGGAAGCGAACTGTAAGCGACCTAGGAAGCAAGGGGGAACCGTAAAAAGAGAAAAAACTATGAAAAAAAATGAAAAAATAAGAGGAAGTGAGCTTCCCCTAAATGAGAAACATGCTTCCCAATTTTTTTGGCGCTTCCCCGCACGTTTTTGAAATGCTATTCAGGGAAGCACACTTTCCCATATGTATGGCACTTCTGGTAACCCTGATTTGAACTAGTCAAACATGTTGACTAGTCAACATAGGGAACCGTTGGGGTCCTATCGACTCTCTATGGCCTCCTTCATTTGTGTATAAATATGGGACAAAGCCCCACTACAAATGTATGAATCTTGTATATGTTGAGATAAATGAAATCATTGTTTTTTATCTCTTGTTTTTATTTTCCTTTAGTGGGTGTTTGTGAGAGAACTTGATTGTGGTTCTTTGAGTGTTCATTTTAGTATTTTGGTGGAACTCTCTTGAGTGTCCACTATTGGTGATTGAGTGAACATCTTCGAAGGAACTCATTTTCATACATAAAGCATAAACATCTTATTGAAACTACAAGAACTCTTCTATCTCTAAAAATATTCCAAAAGATTTTTGGGCTGAAGCCGCTCTTTCTACAACGTATCTTATAAATACGATGCCATCCTCATCTTTAAAAAAATGTTTCTACTTTTGAAAAATTGTTTAAAATATTTTCGGATTTTAAAAGATTAAGAATATTTGGTTGTAAGCTGTTTAGTTATGCTTCGCCTGTGTATAACTGTTTAGTTATACACTGTCGGTCCCAAGCCCGGATAAAGGAGGGTTGCGGTAGGCCAGTGACAGCCAGCATAAAAACTTAGTCATACCCTATGAATATGAACCAATATGAGAATTTCGTTGGGGCGTTCCCTACTGAGCGACGCGCTGTGCTCTATAGGCCCGGAGGCAGTGATAAATGGGTAAGGGTTGCTCGGTCGTCGCCCAAAAGCGACGCGTCACACCAGTGCCCAAGTGTGGTGTCAAATAGGCAAGGGTTCCCTCACTTTGTTGGACGGGTGGGGGTAAAGAAGTTAGTCCAAGACCATAAAATTAGGTTAGCCACGTGGAACATAGGGTCTTTAACTGGTAAGTTGGTAGAGTTAGTAGATGTTATGTGTAGGAGAAAGATTGATATTTTATGTCTACAAGAGATCAAATGGGTAGGTGAGAAAGCAAAAGTGATAGAACCTTAGGGATATAAGAGTTGGTATACAAGAATAAATAGGAATATGAATGGTGTAGGGATTGTTATGAGTTGTGAGTTTATAGATAATGTAGTTGATGTCCGTAGGAAGGGTGATATGATTTTACTTATTAAATTAGTATTAGGTACGTATATTGTTAATATTATTAGTGTTTATGCACCTCAAGTAGGTTTAGATGATTCCATTAAGCGTCAATTTTGGAAAGATTTAGATGGAGTAGTACAAGGGATATCTTATGAAGAAAAGCTTTTCATCGGCGGTGACCTTAATGGACATGCAAGCATTAGTAGGGAATCAGGGATGGATTTGAGAGTATCCATGGAGGCTATGGTATAGGAGAAAGAAACGAAAGTGGAGAAAGGATTTTAACACTTGGTTTAGGAAGAGGGAGTGTCACCTAGTAACATTTAAAAGTGGGGTTAATATTAGTCAGGTAGATTTTTTTCTACTTAGAAAGAGAGATAGGGGTTGTTGCATCGATTGTAAGGTTATACTGGGAGAAAGTGTAGCTACACAACATAGAGTCTTAATTTTAGATCTTAGAATTAGACAATGCCGCAAAAGGGATAGACATAGGATAGATCCTAGAATTAAGTGGTTGGCACTGAAAGGAGCTAAACAAGGAATGTTTTTAGAGCAGGTAGTTAAGGAAGTTGATTGGTGTCTCGAGGAGGATTCAGAATCAATGTGGAATAAGATAGCGGGTGGCATGAGAAAGGTGGCTAAGGAGGTATTAGGTGAGTCTAAAGGCGGTGCACCGCTAGGTAATGATACATCATGGTGGAACGAGGATGTCAAATTAGCTATTAAGGTTAAAAGAGAGTTATAGAAATCTAAGTAAGAGTCGTGATAATGAGAATTTGGAGAAGTATATGATAACAAAGAAGGAAGCTAAAAAAGTAGTTCGAAACGCGAGGGATAAGGTATATAAGGAGGTTTATGACAAGTTGGATACCAAAGAGGGTGAAAAGAATATTTTTAGGCTTGCAAAGATGAGAGTTAGGAAATCGAGGGATCTGTGTATGGTTAGATGTATCAAAGATGAAACGCAAAGCGTTTTAGTCAAAGATGAGGAGATTAAGGAGAGATGGAAAGATTATTTTGATAAGCTATTTAATGAAAGTCATGCTCAGGATCTTGGAGACTTCTCCATTCCTTTTCATGAGATAAATTGTGACTTCATGCGCAAGATTCAAAAGAAAGAAATTGCAGAGGCTTTGAAGAAACTGAAATCAAGAAGGGCAGTTGGCCCAGATGGTATACCTATCGAGGCTTCGAAATGCTTGGGGGAGAAAGCTTTAGAATGGTTGACAAATCTTTTTAACAAGATTTGACGGGCAAATAAGATGCCTAATGAGTGGAGGAAGAGCACTTTGGTGCCTCTATATAAGAATAAGGGTGATATACAAGATTACACAAACTATTGTGGTATAAAACTCATGAGTCATACCATGAAACTTTGGGAGAGGGTGATTGCGTTTAGGTTGATGAAGGTTGTCATGATATCGGAGAATCAATTTGGTTTTATGCCTGGAAGATCAACTATGGTAGCTATACATCTTCTTAGACAACTTATTGAGAGATATAGAGAGAGGAACAAAGATTTGCATATGGTTTTTATTGATTTAGAGAAGGCATGCGATAGAGTACCTAGGGACGTTCTCTTGTGGACAATGATGAAGAAAGGTGTTTCTCTCAAGTACATTAGTATAATTAAAAATATGTATGAAGGAGTAGTGACCAATGTTCGCACTTGTGGAGGGGTGACAACCAATTTTCCTATAACGGTTGGGTTACATCAAGGATCTGCTTTAAGCCATTTCCTATTTGCTATAGTGATGGATGAGCTTACAAGATCAATTTAAGAAAATGTGCCATGGTGTATGTTGTTTGTTGATGATATTGTCTTGATTGATGAGTCTAGAGCTGGGGTTAATGCTAAGTTAGAATTATGGAGACAGACATTGGAAGCAAGTGGTTTTAAGTTGAGTAAGAGTAAGACAAAATATATGAAATGTCGGTTTAGTAAGCAACGAAGTAGCGATGGGAGTGTAGTGAAGCTTGGTGAGCAAGAAATACTGGTGGTTGATTGTTTCAAATATTTGAGATCTATCATTCAAAAGTATGGAGAAATTGATGGAGATGGAAATCATAGGATAAAGGTTGGGTGGATGAAATGGAAAAGTGCAACTGAAGTGTTGTGCGATCGTAGAATGCCATTGCGATTGAAGGAAAAGTTTTATAGGATGACTATTGGGCCCGCTTTACTATATGGTACAGAATGTTGGGCTGCCAAGAGACATCATATTCAAAAAATGAGTGTAGCTGAGATGCGTATGCTTAGATGGATGTGTGGAAATACAATAAAAGATAAGATTCAGAACGAGGAGATACGTAAGAAAGTAGGCGTTGTACCCATTGAAAATAAGATGAGTGAGAATCGTTTACGGTGGTTTGGACATATTCGGCGAAGGCCTAATGATGCTCCAGTTAGAAGGATGGAGAAATGGAAAATATATTAGTTAAAAGAGGTCGGGGTAGGCCTAGGAAGACTTGGATGGAGATGATAGGAAAGGATATGAATGCTTTGAACCTCACCAAGGACATGACATTGAATAGAAATGATTGGAGGAGAAGGATTCATGTGGAAGACCCAGAATGATTTTCTTTTTTGGTTCATATCGCCGACCCCAATTATTGTGGGATGAAGGCGTTGTTGTTGTTGTACGAATATTTGGTTGTAAATGTTTTGTTATTTTTTAAGAACAAAACAAACTCTCACCAAAGGCTCTTGAACGTGCTTTTATTGGTTATGGTGAAAATAAAAAAGGATATAGGTGTTATAATGTTAAAAACAACAAACTTTATGTTTCAAGAAAATGCGACCTACTTCCTAGATATAACTCTAAAAAATCTAATGATACAATTTGTGATAGTGAGATTGTTTGTGATAACCATTCACATCAAAGAGATAATTGTCCTAGTGAGAATCCTAATGATATTCATGTATATACTTGACGTGAGGGAAATGAGCATCAAAATGCTTTTGACATATGTTCACAAAATCTCCCTTTAAATAACCAAGTTGATGAATCCTTACCTCGATGATCCTCTAGAAGCATTAGACCTGCTAAAAAATTTGTATCATATGACTCATTTTCTCCAAATTATCGATCTGTCTAATGATGATCCATTTCTATCATGAGCCTTCAAACTTTAAAGAAGCTAGGCAATACTCTTATTGGATAGATGCCATGCACCTAGAATTAGAAGCACTCAATAAGGCCAACACTTGAAAAATTATAACTATCCCTTTAGGTAAAAAAGCTATTGATTGTAGGTGGGTCTATAAAGTAAAAACTAAAAGCGATGGGTCATTAGAAAGATATAAAGCTAGGTTAGTTACTAAGGAATATGTACAAGAATATGAAATTAATTACGAAGAAACATTTGCTCTAGTTGCAAGGATAACGAGTGTTAGAACTCTAATAGCTTTAGTATCGATCAAACAATGACCGGTCTACCAATTAGATGTCAAAAATGTTTTTTTAAATTAGGATCTTTGTGAAGAAATTTATATGGATCCTCCGCTGGGTTTTGAAATAAAAAAAGAAAAAAACACTTAAGCAAGCTCCAAAAGCTTGGTGTGACTGCTTCAGTAAAGTCTTATTATATTGACACTACTCTTTTTGTTAAGAATGCAGGAGACCACATGACTATCTTACTGTTATATGTTGATGATATAATTATCACTGGAAATGATAAAATGGGCATTGAGTCTATTAAAAATGTTCTTAAAAACAATTTTGATATGTCTGACTTTGGATTTCTAAGGTATTTTTTAGGGATTGAAGTTGCATATTTTTCTCGAGGATATGTTCTTTCTCAGATGAAGCTTGTATCAGATATGATGAAACTCCTTTAGAAGATCCCACTCCTTATCGTCAATTGATTGGGTCACTAACGTATGTGTCTATTACCTGGCCGAATATTGTTGATGCTGTTCACAGTTCAAGTCAATTCCAAAATGCTCCTACTGCTATTCACATAGCCGCTGTCATGCAAATTATCAGATATCTAAAGGAAACAATAATAAAAGGGATATTCTTATTCTCTTCTTCATCTCCTAATTTAATTGATTATATTAACTCTGATTGGGGTGGTAACCCCAATGATCGTATTTCTAACACATGTTATTGTGTTTTTCTTGGAGAATCATTAATTTCTTGAAGATGTAAGAAACAACAAAATGTATCATTTATGTCACAGGGATTCGACCAGACAGGTGCCGCACCTGCGTCGACGCGATGCGATGCGGGTGCGGCACCCGGTGCGGTCAACCCGACCCTGGGTGTGGTCAATGCACCCAGGGTCATTTTGGTCCATTTTTGGATTTTTTTTTAAATTTACCCTATGAAACCTCGTCGAAGCGTGGAAGGAGATGACATGGAGCCCTCGACTTGGTGACTGCCATGGAGCCCTCACCTTCATCCTCTTCTTTGTCATTTTACCTTACTGGTTGGACGCCACCATCGATCGCCGGTCCAGCTAGACTCGACCTCGCCAAGGAGGTGCGGTTCACGAGGGGCCACCATCATTGGATGGGGAGATTCACTATTCCCAACGTGGTGCCGTTGGATGGAGTTACCCTGGAGATTATCATGCCCTCTCAACTTCCTTTTTTGAGAGCCAATGAGAGGCAAAGTAGCCCCTTAAATAGAGGAGTCATTATTGAATATTATGTGGATACTCTCAATATTATTGGCAACAAGGTTAGGCCAATCAATGCACTCTTTTTTTATAACGTGTGAGACTGGCCTTTATTGCCCTCTCCCTATTACCAATGGTTTCAAGGCATTTAAATGGCCTCTCATGCATGATTGGTTGGATCTTCACATGGCCCCACTATTACTATTGTTGATTCAGACCCATAATGTGTAACGGTTCTAGACCCCTCTTTATGAAGTTCATCCGGACCAAGAACCTGAAGTGGGCCCAGACCCAGTACTTGAAGTGGGCTCGGACCCAGTACCTAAAGTGGATCCTGACCCGGTTTCTCAAACTGGACATGGCAGGCTAGATTTGCCCAACTCTTTTGGGTCGACCGGAGCCAACCTGCCCCATGACTTGGATGCTCACCACCACCTTCTTTAGGGTGGCATCAGTGTTGTTAAAAACGCGCCTCAAGGCGCAAAAAGCGCGCCTCGCCTCGAGGCGAGGCCCTTTTCGCCTTGAGGCGCACTTAAAAAGCGCAACAGCCTCAAGGCGTACGCCTCATGCGCCTTGAGACGTACGCCTTGAGGCAAGGCGCGCCTCAAAGTGAGGTGCGCATTAAAAATCGGATGGCCCGGACCCGAGTTCGACCCGGATCCGGGCCCGTATTCTCGAAAGATCGAGAACCTGTGTCTTTAAAAAAGACACAGGCGCTTCGGGGCGGGGGAAAGCCCTCGCCCCTTCTCTCTCCACTCCGTCCCCTCTCGTCCACCGCCACTGCTATCGCCGGCCACCACCCGTCGCCGATCATCGCCTCTTCCACCTTCTTCTTTCCTCTGCTGAGAAGGGATCGGCGACCCACAACCACCGCCATGCGACCACTCGCCGCCGCCACTGCTGTCGCCGGCCATCACTCGCCGCCGGCGACCTCTGCGTTTTCCGATGACAGGTAAAGTTCTCTGTTTTCTGCTGAGAAGGCATCGGCGACCCACAGCCACCGCCGACTTTAATTTTCCCGAGAAATTAAAGAGTGAGAAATAAGGGAAAGACGACGGAGGAAGAGTCATCGCACCGCTCGGACTCTTGCACGTGGACTATTTTAAGGGCGTGTTGGCCACCGCTCCGATTCGACGCACAACACATCATTTTCCTTCAGTCTTCTTCAGGGGAAAGGCATCGAGGTGCGAAAATCCCTTCTCCTCCTCTTTCTTCTTCATCATCTTCTTATTCTTATTCCTATTATTCTCATCATCATCCTTATCTTCTTTCTATATCGCATCGATTATTTTCCTCGATCCTTTCCTATTGTTGTTGTTTTCTTGCGAAGAAAGAAAAACCCTATAATTCACGAGGCTCTTTTGCTTTTACGAGGAATTCTAGGGTTTGAGTTTTATATATTGTAGTTCGGATTTTGATGTTATGGTATGGCTTTTTCGTTTTTTTTTAATTAACGGATTGGAGTTTGTGGAAATTCGAGTTGTCGTTGTAGGATTTGTGGCGTTGATTGATTTGTCGATGTTTGATCAACTTTGTGGTTTATTGATTGTTTGGAGTAAGATTTGATTGGGATTAGTCGTCGCCTCATCAGTGTTTTTTCCTTTTTCTGTTTTTTTGCTGGTGATTAGATTGATGCTCCTAAAATCTATCATGTATAGATCGATCGTGCGGTCCCTTGTTTTCCTTTTTCGGATAAGATGTGTCGGTTTTCGTGAATTGGAATTGTGAAACCTTTGCATTTTTTTTTGTTTATTAATTAATGCCTTTATACTGCTTCACGAGTCTCTTTGGATGTACGACCTTTTCTAATTTTATTTGGATAACTGTAGCGATGATGATTTGGTTGTTAATGTTAACATGCATTTTTTAATTATGACATGATGTTGTTAGTGCTAATATGCATTTTGTTGTTAATGTTAGTTTTTTATTGAATGAATGCTCATATTTATGCAATTAGATACTTATATAGATTAAGTTGTTGCATTAATGTTACTTTTACATGTTAATCTCATATTTTTTTTATTTGAGAATTTTTATTTCATGTTGGTTGGCGCTTCATCAATAAAGCATTTCTTATTTATTTATAATTTTAGATCATTTTTATAGTTTTTTTTAAGTTTAAAAATTTTTTTTTGAGGCTTACGCCTCGCCTCAGATTTTGGTGGAGCGCCTCGCTACGCCTCAACGCTTTTCACAACACTGGGTGGCATTGAAGGGGTGCCTCCTCCCTGTACGTTTGACCTGCGCCAGGGGGAACCCCCTTCTCTCTCTCTCTATCTATATATATATATATATATATATATATATATATATATATATATATATATATATATATATATATATATATATTGCCGCACCTCCGCACCCAAGGTTTTTGAAATTGCCGCACCCCCGCACCTGCACCCGCACCCATGTGACATATATATATATATATTGCCGCACCCCCGCACCCATGTGACATAGTGTATCATTGTCTTCTACGAAAAGAGTGATGGCAACTTGTCTGGTTGCGAAGTCTGCTCAAAGATATGGGAGTCATCATCTCTATTCTCTCGAAATTGTGTTGCGATAACAAAAATGCTATCTACATTGCCAACAA
This sequence comes from Nuphar pumila, assembly GCF_984573655.1. Classification (NCBI taxonomy): domain Eukaryota; kingdom Viridiplantae; phylum Streptophyta; class Magnoliopsida; order Nymphaeales; family Nymphaeaceae; genus Nuphar; species Nuphar pumila. The sequence goes on along the minus strand of NC_143253.1, from coordinate 113,809,795 downwards.
TCATACCTTCTATGAACGAACAAAACACATCGAGATGGGCTGTCATATTGTTCGAGATGAATTTTTGCGAGGCACCATTCAACTGTCATATGTCACTTCAGAATATCAACTCGCAAATTTCTTTACCAAAACTTTGCAATCCCTCCGTTTCTACTTTCTCCTAAGCAAACTCTCGGTGCTCTCACCGTCAGTTTGAGGGAGGGTGTTAATATATATATATATATATATATATATATATATATATATATATCGAGTATTTATGTGTTTCATTTTGTAATGCCCACTAGGGTCAATTTAGTTCTGTTGTTCACATGTAAATAGGCATGTCCACTAGGGACTTTTTTGTAATCTGTTATTTTTTTGTCTTTTTATTTTTTATTTATTTGTTTAAGGGGTAATAAAGTAGCCTCTGAAAAGAGCTTTTGGGGGAGCTCCCAATGTCCCCAAAAGCATGTATAAATAGGGGACTTCTCCCCTACTTCTTGTAATGCTTTTTCAAGCATTTTCAATAATATTCTCTTTCATTATTTTTAAGGATTCTCTCTCATTGTGTGTCCTTTGCTCTTAGCCCTTTGAGGCTTATTGTATTTTGCCCATTAGTGGATTCTTGTTTGTGTACTTGTGCATTTGTCTTTGAACTAGTGTTTCATAATTCATTACATAGGATTCACCATGGTCGCTTAGGCCAAGGGTCATTGGTTCATGGGTTATGGTTTCTAGGAGCCTAGAGATTATATAAAATATACATTTTATATTTATGTGTATAATTTCATATTCATATTGACATGTAGGGAGTTTTAACTTCCATGGCTTCAAATGGATGCTAGCAAGTTCGGCTCAGTTGCCAGATTGAGAAGTAGAAGCGGTAAACGATTCGGGACGTGCAAGTGAGATTGAGACATTTTAAAATTTATAATTAAAAAGTGGGGACTCCATTTGAAAGCGAAATGATAATCGAAAAGGAAGCAACATGGGAATCAAATGGGAAGTAAAATGAGAATCAAAAGGGAAGTGAAAAGAAAATCAAATGAGAAACAAATATGTATCATGTATATTTAACTTGTTAAAACATATGATCCATACAATTCTTGTGATATGAACTGAAAAAGTAATGATCTTAAAATTTAAAAATTCTTGTGATCAGAATGTTGTGGGGGTGTAAATGGGTATGGAGACTGATGCATAAGTAGGAGCTGATGGGAGGAAGAGAAAGAATAGATAGGAAGGCCATCCATCAAGAGAAAAATGAAACATCAAATAACTTTGCATGTAAAAGTCAAGGTAATGTTAGTATTATAATTGTATGCTTTACTTAATTTAAAATATGATGTATTACTTTGTCTTCCTCCGAATGAGAGTACATACACTCTCTTCCAGCAGAACAAGGCCTCAGGCTCACCTTTTGCTCTCAGGATCCATTAATGATCAATGTTTTTTGGATGAAAGTCGCCTGCCCTCTTACTGGGATTAAGGTTTAGAAATCTTCCGGCTTTGTAGGACAATATTTCTGCAGTTTTCTCGTCTCTCTAATCTTATTTGGAACAAACTTCCGGTTTTTGATAGCTTTGTACAGTTCCTAATAAATGGGGTGAGTATTAGGACAACATTTCTGCAGTTTTCACATTTCTCTAATCTTATTTGGAACAAACTTCAGTTTTTTTATAGCTTTGTGCAATTCCTAATAAATGGGGTGGCTATTTTGACCATCTACCTTTATGTCACTTTAATGTAGCATTCAGACGCCTTTAAGTATGTATATCCGCACCATTCTTTTGGGAGACACACGTATCATACTAGCTGTACCCACATTGTACCACATACCTGTACTCATATCCATGTGACAGCCTTTAATACAATGTGTTGGAACTGAGTTCTTTTGCTACTTTTTTAGTTGTTATTTCCATGAGCTTTTTCTGCATCTAGGTTTTATATGGCATAATAAATTAGCGATTTTTGACAGATTCTGACTTCTTTCAACTTTGTTAGATGTTATGAGGCAGAGCAGAAGCTTGAGGAGAGGGACAGACACCCAATAAACAGCAGAGAAAAGCACACTCTTTTCCCGGTGAGTGTCTAGAAGTGTTCTCATCTGTGATAAGCGAATCTAATATAACTTCTATTCTTGGTTGTGAAATTTTTGTTGCATGAGTGCTTTTATGTGATGTTTTGGAGCCTACCACTTTCTGCTATGACAACTACAAGCTTCAAAGGTTGGAAAGGCTCAAGATGGTTGATTTCATTGGTGCTATAATAATTTATGCTTTCCATGCAGGTTGAGATTAATGATGTTCCTGCAGACACCAAGGATCAGGATGAGATCCTCGAAAGTGAATTTTTTGACACCAGGCAAGCCTTTTTAAGTCTATGTCAGGGAAACCACTACCAATATGATACTCTGCGTCGTGCCAAGCATTCTTCGATGATGGTTCTCTATCATCTCCATAATCCAACAGCACCTGCTTTTGTAACTACCTGCACCTCATGCCACCATGACATTGAGGCTGGTCAAGGATGGCGCTGTGAGATCTGCCCTGATTTTGATGTCTGCAATGCATGTTACCAGAAGGATGGTGGTGTTGATCATCCTCATAAACTGACAAATCCTCCATCAACAGCAGATCGTGATGCTCAAAATAAAGAGGCTCGGCAAAAGCGAGTGTTGCAGGTATTACACCTAGGTTTTTGCCAGTGTTTTACAAAACTTCCTTCTGAAATCTGTAGTTTACGCTTTATCTTTGCTTGTTCTTTTTCTTTACTTTTTGATACAAAAAGCTGGTTGTTGAACCTCTTAGAGCTATTTTCTGATGAATATCAGTTAGGCCTGTTTCCCTCTCTCCATAATCAGTTGATGCGTTACTTTTAGGATAGAAGCTGGATAGCTGTGGAAGACGAAAATTTGCTGGGCAGAAACCTTAAGCTATATTATGTGCAACTTAAGACTTTAAGCGAAATTCATGTTTCCCACATCTTATATTAGGATGAGCTCTCCCTAGGTTTTAATTGCATACTCGTTTACCTAAGGAATCAATGGTTTTTCCAACTCGCCCTTCATTGAAATAGTATAAATACTAATTAGATTTATATAGAATTAATTCTGTTATTTTTTTTAACTATTGTATTTGTATGTAATTCTTAAGATGGTTCAATTGTAGAGTTAGTTTAGATCATTTTCTTCTCTATCCTCGTTGCATATAGGGTGATTGTCATCAATAAAAATGCCCCCTTTGGCTTGGTATATGAGCCATGATCTGAATGACTTTTTGTCCAATGGTAAATGCTAGCGGTACAGATGCTACATTTTATTCTTATCCCAAACTTTACGGTGGCATTGGTATAAAGGTTTTTTTTGTCAATTGATGATTGCTTGAAACATTATCATGTGCAAAAGTTGCAGGTTGGTAGCTTTGCTGTCTAGACTCTAGATGGTCTTGCACATGCTTTTCCACAATTCTGAAACCTGGGTACGATTTAGATTTTAGCACATGATTACACTGTCTGATATTTATACCAAGCAAACAAAAAAAAAGTATAAAAAAACAAGTGAAGATACCAAATAAAGAAATAGAGCAAAACCATCAGCACTTGGTTTGATTGGGCTATACTGCTGATGACCATGTTGGTCAGTAGCTCAAGAAATCTTATGTGCTTCTTATATGGTTTGGCATGTTCCCATGAGAAAAGTATGGGTTATCATCTATAGAGATGCAACACATAATTATGTACCCTGTGGCGATCTCTCTGCCCTTAACCTTCCGTCATGCTTTTGAGGGCTTATCCACCGGTAGTCTTTTGACTTTTTTTTATCGGCGAGTGTGGGCAGTTTCACTCCCTAGCTTATCATGTAACAAGATCAAAATCTGTGTCATGTTTGGCTGTTCAGTACTGGAAAATCTGGTTAGTGCCTCATTAAGGCATAGATAAAATTTGAAATTTATCAAGGGCATGCCAGTAATAGTCTAGTGGGAACCCTATAATAGGAAAGTCTGCAATGTAGTATTACATAGACTTAGTGTTGTCAGTATCGATGCAAATCGACCTAAAATTGATTCCATAAGGGCTGATCCAAAGTGGCCCAAAATTGATTCCATAAGGGCCGATTCAGCCCTCAATCGATTTTTAATCTTTTAATGATTGTAATAGTTTTTTAAAATATTATAATATTTTTAAATTTTCAATGATTTTTTTATTAAAAAGTAAAATTGGCTCATTCAGCTTGATTCAGTTCGAGTCTGAATCTGCTGATTCTCTGAATTGACCTGAAAATCTATTTAGCTTGAACTCGAGTCCATTAGGAACTATAAATAAAAATATGATATGGACAAAAGAAATTCCAGTAAATGCGATTTTATCTGGGATTTCACAAATATTCTACAGTTAGAACCTGAAATCAATTTTGATCAATTTCCCCATCTTTGCTGTTGATTGATATTGTGAACTAGATCCTTTTGTAGTTCTGTCTAATCCAGGTCATGTCTTTTGGGGAATGAGTTGAAACTTTGAACTAGATTATAGAAATAGATCAATTTCATATTAAAGAGTTTCAGAACTACAATATTGAGTGAGAAAAGAAAGCTTATCTAATAAGAATATGGTTGCATTATAGAACTATGAATGTTTTCCAGATGATATGCTTTGCCACCTAAATTCCTAAATGCCTGTGAGCCGTGGTCATGACAAACATCAATACTGAACCTGCCTTGGTTTGTTAGGCTTTGTTTTATGGACCACATTGAACGATCCATCAGAACTTGGTTGGGATCCAACTAGTCCACCAGTTGTTTTCTGCCAGCTCATGTATGTGTTATTGTGGCCAGAACTCAGAACTCTCGGATATTTTGTTATGGGAGAAAGTTATATGATATGGATACTTTTGGAATAGCCAGTGTACTTATGTTGTTGGCTGTACAACGTACTTCGTATATTGTAAAATATGTATATGTTACATCTTTATATCTTTCTTCATATCTTTGAAATCCTTTCTATTCCCAAATAATCATGCAAAGGCATACTTCTGAATTCTTAAGATTTGTAATAACCCACAGTTTTATTCCATCCTTCATACATACTTCAGCGGTTTTAAGATTTTTAGTACCCCATATACTTCTATTCTACCACTTACCCGTACCCATGTATACCTCTACAAGCGTGGGAATGAGGATCAAACTACCAAATATATGCAAATGTCTGTACATATCATTAACGGATATCTTCCTACTCAAGTGCTCTTATGCCTACTCCTAGAGCCATTAGTGCGTTGTTTAAAGTATCCACCAATGAATTTTGTGGTTGATAGATCATGGTCTCATGCACACTGGCCATTTTTTTTATCATACTGCTAGTAAATCATACCTGCTACTTAAAGTTCCTACTTTGTGAAGGCATGTAGAGCTTGACTTCATGTTCTTGATTCTGCTTGTTACCGCGGAGGTACTTCATAAGTTTATTCTTATTTCTTTCTTTTTGGTCTATAACCCTATCAGTACAGCTGTCACGTGGGTACGGGTACAGATGGTACAACACAGAAATTTCAAAAAATGAGAGTACGGGAACACAACTATATATATATACATATATATATATATATATATATATATATATATATATATATATATATATATATATGGGTCTAGATCAAGTGTAGATCTACATTAGGGTCCATATCAGAAATTAAAAAAAGAGTATTCTAAAGGGGTTGACTGCAATTTCTGAAAAGGAAAGGAGGAATGCTTTTGTTTTCTAAACTAAAAAAGAGGGTTGATTATAAAAAAAATAAAAAGGAAGTGGGTTGGGCCAAGAGCGGGGAACAAAAGGGGGTTTTCGTCCCTCACCAGCCCCCTTCCCCCCTCTCTTTCTCTCTCTCGAGTAGATTGGGAGAAGAAGAAGAAGAAGAAAAGGTTGAGGAAAAATCGGTGCTCTCTCTCTCTCCTCATATTTCTTTTTCTTCCTCCTCTTTATTCTTCTTTTCCCTTCTCTTCCTTTCTTTGTCTTTTTATTTTTCTTTCCTCTTTTTTCTTCCTCTCTGCCCTTTCACCCAAGTTAAACGTAAAAAAAAAATGGCGAACAAAAGTTATTTGGGTTGGGTCAAGGTGTAATCAAATACAAAAAAGAGTAATAGAGTGCCTCTTATGGGCCTTACAAACACACAAAAGTGGGTATACACAAGGACCACTTATGGGTCAAATACAAGCACACAATCACAACTCATAGATGGGCAAGAAACAAATAGTAATAAACATAAGTCTTAATAGGATTATTGCTTGAGACAAGCCATTTTACATCTAAGGAGAAGCACCCCTGTATATACACAAAGGAGAGCCAACATAGTTGTTGGGAGCATCCCAACAACTATATTTGGGTAATGACAATATTGCCCATAACAAAAACAGAAATTTACCAAAAAAAATAAAGGAAACAAAAAATATACAAAAACACTAGTGCCCCTAGCGGGCACAACCTATACAGTGAAAAGACTGAAATACCCCTATTGGGTATTACCTATTGCAATGATATATATATATATAATGTGTGTGTGTGTATATATATATATATATATGATACAACTTAACACTCACCCTCAAACTTACGCTGTGATCACCAAAAGTTTGTCAAGTAAGAAGTGAAATCGAAGAGATGCAAACGCTTTTGTGAAGTCAGCTAGCTAGAATTTTGATGCTACATAGGGCAAAATAATAGTTTTCTTAAGATATTCTTTACGAACATAATGGCAATTCATCTCGATGTACTTGGTTCGTTCATGGAATGTATGATTACCGACTATTTAGATGACATTTTTATTATCACAACATAACCTTGAGGGTGATTGCATATGCACGTTTGTTTTCCAATATTCTTTTCAACCACACAACTTCAGATGTTGTGGTGGTCATGGCCCGCTACTCAACTTCGGTTGACGATAATAACACCTTTGGCTGCTGCTTGCCAGTCAAAGTCAATATAAACAATTAATTCAAGTGGAGAGGCGGAAGGCAAAACAATCCCTTTAAAAACAAAATTTTGCAAATATCTAATGATACAAATAATGACACTCATGTGCACAATGGTAGGAAAATTTTGGAATTGACTGGTGATATGGATTGTATGTGATATCAGGACTGGTAATGGTCAAATATGTGAGAGCCCCAATTATTTGGTGGTAAGGAGTAGGATCGTCTAGAGGTGTGCCATCATCTATCGTCTTTTTTTGCATTTATCACTTCAGGATTGTCCACCTTTTTCTTATATGTAATTTCAGAATCAAACTTGGATTGAGTTAGAAAATAGCCACAAGGAGAATATGTAATCTCAATCCCTAAAAAGTATCTAAGAAAACCTAGATTAATCATTTAAAAGATTTAAAAGATTGTTTTAAAACATTCTTAATAAACATAGAAAAGCATAATATGTAACATGTTTGTCTCTTTCAGTGATGATCATATTGTCAACGTAGAGAAGAAGAATAGCAATACCTGCATCAGATATCTTAATAAACATAGCGGTGTCAATATAACGGGAAGTAAAACCTAGTTTAATCATAACAAAATTAAATTGATCGTACTTGACTTTAGGCGTATGTTTCAGACCATAAAGCACTTTCCTTAAGTGAAGCACCTTTACAACAAGAACTTCATATTCAGGTGGTGGATCCATATAAACTTCTTCCTTCAATTCACCATTGAATAAGGCATTCTTGACTTCCATTTGATAAATAGGCCAACATTTAATAACTTTAACTATAAAAGTTCTAACAGAAGTCATCCTAGCTACTGAAACAAAGGTTTCATCATAATTTATTCCATACTCCTAAGAATAACCCTTGACCACTATTCTAGCCTTATGCCTCTCTAAAGTTCCATCACTCTTGGTTTTAATTTTAAATACCCATCTACAATCTATTGTCTTCTTTCTATGAGGAAGATTTTTGATATCTCAGTTTCTGGACTTTTTTAAGGCTTGTATTTCATCATTCATGGCACTCATCCATTTAGGATAATTCTTAGTCTGGTTGTATGCGGAGGGTTCAAAGTAATAAAATATCTTGGCTAGTCAGGCTCTATATTGAGGAGTAAAATGTTTAGGATACAAATCTATCTGGAGGCTTATGTGTTTTTTCTGATTTCCTAAGAGTGCTTGGTTATTGATTTTCTATGCTAAAGATGTCTATCACCAGTTCTTCCATACTGGATAACTAGAGGTCCATCATCAATGTCATGTGATTCACCACACTGGATGTTGTATTGCGATTCATCATTAACAACATCATTATTGTTTAACATTGAAATGAAATGGGGATCTTCGAAACACAAGCTTAGATTCACAAGGGCAAGTGTCAAGAATGACACTAAAGCATAACCCTTAAAAAGGGTATAACTCGACACAAAATAAAAATAAAAATGTATTCTTTACTGATATGAAAAACCAATTGCTTAAAAAGCATTGGAATTAAAATACAAGAGGGGCTGCACCCCTTAATATACACAGCTGAAAGAGGATTCAATAGAGCTGTTGGACACAGTTCTATTTAGAGTTGTTGGGCTGTGTCAGTCGTGTCAGTCCAACAACTCTATTGCTAGTCAAGTCTGGACAAGACTTGACTAGCAACCGTCATTCTAGTTCAAACTGAACTAAATGACATAAAGACAAAAAATAACAATAAAGGAAAAAAATTACAGAGAAGAAAAAAATGAAATATATATATATATATAATATATAATATTATTATTATATATATGTACAATTTTACATTTTAACACTCCCCCTCAAACTTACGGTACAATGAGCGAAAGTTTGTCTAAGAGAAAGTGAAATCGGGGAGCAGCGAGAGGCTTTGTAAAGAAGTTTGCTAACTGATATTCTGAAGTGACATATGGCATATCAATTATCTCGTGTAGATATTCCTTTCTGACGTAGTGACAATCCATTTCGATGTGTTTTGTGCATTCGTGGAATGTTCTGTTACTGACAATGTAGATCACACTTTTGTTGTCACAACACATTTGTGAAGCCTTTGTTGCTTCAGTTCCCATGTCAGCAAGCAGTCGTCGGAGCCAAACTACTTTCATGGTCGTGGTTGCCATGACTCTGTATTCAGCTTCGGTGGATGGGAGAGATACCTTCTGTTGCTTTTTACACCTCCACGAGATCAATGATTCTTCTAAAAAGACACAAAAGCCAGTGGTTGAGTGTCTGTTATTGGGATCACCTCCCTAATCAACATCAGTATATGCAATTAAATCAAGAGAAGAGGAGGAAGATAAGAAAAGTCCTCGTGAAAGAGAGGACTTGATGTATCTGATAATACGCATGACTGCTCCCATATGAACAGAAGTAGGAACATGTTGAAATTGATTTGTTGTATGAACAACATGTGCTATATCTGGTCGGGTAATGGATAGATAGGAAAGTGCCCCGACAAGCTGTCTGTAAGGAGTAGGGTCTGCAAGAAGTTCTCTATCATCAATCTTCATTTTAACATTAACAACTTCTGGAGTGTCAACTTTCTTATCATCAGTAATACCAGACCTGAAAACAATATCAAAAGCAAATTTAGTCTAAGATAATAAATATTCTCTAGGAGAATAAGCAACTTCAATGCCTAAAAAATATCTCGACAAGCCCAAATCAGTCATTTCAAAATGAGATTTAAGAAGTGTTTTGATTGTTTCAAATCCCTGTTTATCGCTTCCGGCGATGATTATATCATCCACATAGAGAAGAAGCACAATGATCCCTGCATCAGAATTCTTAATAAACAAAACAGTGTCAGTTAAACAGAATTGAAAATCAATATCGATCATAACATGACTAAACCTATCATACCAAGCTTTTGGTGTTTGTTTAAGTCCATAAAGAGTTTTTTCTAAGCGAAGGACTTTACCTTTAGGAATACTTAGACCAGGAGGGGGTTCCATGTATACTTCTTCAACTAGCTTTCCATTTAAAAAAATATTTTTGACATCTATTTGAAAAATAAACCATTTTTTGATAGAAGCTAAGGCAATTAAGGTTCGGACAGTTGTCATACGAGCCACCAGAGCAAAGGTTTCTTCGTAATCAATCCCATATTCCTGGGCATAACCTTTGGCTACTAAACAGGCTTTATATCTTTCAAGAGTACCATCACTCTTGGTTTTAATTTTATAAACCCATCGACATTCTATAGTTTTCTTTCCTGGAGAAAGATCATGAATATTCCATGTAGAAGCTTTTTCAAGTGCATCTAATTCAGCTTTCATGGCTTTTATCCATTTGGTATCATTTTTTGCTTGAAAATATGTGGATGGTTCTTCATATGAGTGAATTAATGCAATAACTGCCCTATATGTGGGTGAGAAAGACTCGTATGATACAAACTTTCTTGGAGGCCTCGAGACTCGGGATGATTGTCTAGTTGGAATGTTAGAATATTTTTCAAGTGCACATGGAGGATTAGACTCTTGTTGCCTGAAATATTGAATACTAGTATCTCTATGAACTTCATTTTCAACATTAAGATCAATAATTCTTTGATCATCATCAAAGTTACAGTCAATGTCATATTCATCAGATGCTGATGTTAGATCTAGCAAAAAGGAGTACTCAGTGATGTCTTTTAATTTTCTAAAATCAAAGAAGCTCTCCTTTTCAAGAAAGGAAACATTTCTAGACACATATAGTCTATTATTTTTGAAGTCAAAACATCTATAACCTTTCTGTTTTTCAGCATATCCTAAAAAGGTATAGGTAATTGCACGAGGGGAAAGTTTATCATTTTTGTCAGTAAATATGAAACATTTGCACCCAAATATTCTTAGTCTAGGGTAGTCTGGAGTTATATTTTATAACGAAGAAGGTGACATCTTATTAATGAGATAGGTAGCAGTTAAGGCAGCTTCTGCCCAAAAGTCTTTCGGGACTTGATTTGCTATTAATAAAGTCCTAGTGGTTTCTATAATATGACGATGTTTTCGTTCTGCCAATCCATTTTGTTGAGGTGTATAAGGACAAGATCTTTGATGTGTGATGCCATGCCATTTAAGATAATTTTGAAAATCTATGGATAAAAACTCTCCCCCTGAATCTGTGCGAAAAATAATAATATCATTTTGAAACTTGTTTTTAACCATATTATGAAAAGTTTGAAAGTATGAAAATACTTCAGACTTATGTTTGAGAAAGTAAATCCACGTATGTCGGAAGAAATCATCGACAAAAATAACATAGTAAACAAATCCTCCTTTAGAAATTACTGGTGCAGGACCCCAAACATCCGAGTGTATTAATTCAAGTGGTCTTGAAGAAAAAAATGTTCTGTTCTGAAACGGTAATCTTTTTATTTTGCCGAGAATACAATCTTTACAATCAAATGATTCAGAGTTACAACATTTTCCTAAATTTGGAAAATGTTGGATTTTGGCTATACGTGGGTGACCAAGTCTCTTATGCCACAGTTCCAACTCTATTTTTTGAATATTATAACAAAAAGTTTTCTTCGGCATTTCAAAAAAATCTATGTAATAGAGTCCTCCTTCTCTATGGCCTTCCCCAATCAGCTTGTTTGACTGACGATCCTGTACCCAACAACCATGAGAAGAAAATGAAATATTACACTCATAATCAGAAATTTGAGATACAGATAAAAGATTTAAATTTAATTTAGGAACATGTCTAATTTCTGGAATAAAAAATTTCTTTGTTTTATAAATTTTTTCAAAATTTCCTATTCCTTCTATTTCAAGAGAAGTCCCATCAGCAGTAAAGACCTTTGAAACACTTGTTTTATTTTTAACATATTTGGATAGACTTTGTTTATTTGGGGTCATATGAAAAGATTCACCAGAGTCAAGGAGCCAAGAAATTTTTCCTGGATCAGAAAAAGATGAGGTTGTTGCGCCGATTGAAGCTTCAGATGAGGAAGATGCACCTTTGATGAGGGGCTGATCCAAAAAAATTTCCTGGATCAGAAAAATCTCCATTAGTTGGGTCAGGGAAACTGGTGCATCCTGATCTTTAAGCTCCGATCCAGCAATTGCAGGTCTTTTTTCTCTCAACTCCTTAAGTTTGAGACATTGTGGTCTGTAGTGTCCCGATTCATGACAGTGATGACAAATAACTTTCTTCTTATCATAGTCACCATTTTGTCGGTTAAAGTGAGGAGACCTATATGATCGAACATGATTCCCTAGTCTAGACACGACTAAAACAAAATCATCTTCAATTTTTGAAGAACCTTTCCGGAGATGATTTTCTTCCATTGTTAACTCTTCAATAGTTTCAATAATAGAATGACTTTTTCCCTGGTGAAGTAGGGCCGATTTAGTGGTTTCAAATTTCGGCCTTAATCTAGTGATAAACTGGTAAAAATGTTCAACATCGAGTTTCTGACGAAGCTCGATGTCTTCGACACAATGCCACTTTAATTCTAAAAGGGAAAGTTCTTCTAAAAGTTCGGACAACCCATTGTAATATTCACAAATAGTTTTGTCTCCTTGTGTCATCATTCGAACTTTTTCTTGGAGGTTGCACACATGTGCAATATCTTTAAGGGAATACATATTCTTAAGGTATTCCCATGCCTTATCGGCATGATCAAATTTGGCAAGACTTGAGCATTTTTTAATTTCAACGCTATTGATAAGCAAAGACATTATCTTCGCATGAGATATTCTCCATTCTTTCCATTTCTTCTCGTATGAGGCAAAAGCCTTGATTTTCTCTTCTTCCGATAGAGGGACCTCTTTATCTCCCTCCTTTTTAGTAAGAGATAGCTTAGGTTCCGAATTGGAACCATCCACAATCCCCCCATAGTCCTTTTCCCCATATATGGTGCTTCTTGATTGAAGCTCTTGTTACATAGTCCTTCGCTTAGTTTCATAGGCATGATGGTGACTTTATCATTGTCATCCATCGATTACAAGGAGAGAAAGAATAGGGATAAAAGAGAAACAAGAAGGAAAATTAAAAAGGAAGAAAAAACAATACAATAAGATGTGAAATCTTCTCCAATGAAATGATAAAACACTTCTCTTCAAGTGGCGAACACTTTTGCAAACGGGCACGTAAACCGAGACAGTTTTTCCTCAAGATTTAGTACTTCCGCGGCTTTGATACCATGAAATGAAATGGGGATCTTCGAAACACGAGCTTAGATTCACAAGGGCAAGTGTCAAGAATGACACTAAAGCATAACCCTTAAAAAGGGTATAACTGGAAACAAAATAAAAATAAAAATGTATTCTTTATTGATATGAAAAACCAATTGCTTAAGAAGCATTGGAATTAAAATACAAGAGGGGCTACACCCCTTTATATACACAGCTGAAAGAGGACTCAATAGAGCTGTTGGACACAGTCCAACAACTCTATCAGTCCAACAGCTCTATTGCTAGTCAAGTCTGGACAGGACTTGACTAGCAACAATCATTCTAGTTCAAACTGAACTAGATGACATAAAGACAAAATAAAAATAAAGGAAAAAAATTACAGAAAAGAAAGAAATGAAAAATATATTTATATATATATATAATAATATAATATTATTATATATATATGTACAGTTTTACATTTTAATAAACACTTCATTATTACGTTTAGGAAATAATTCTAGAAAAGAGTAATCATCATTTTCTTTCATAGACACATTTAAATCAAATAAACTTAATACCTTAGGTATGCCTGTTTATGCAGCGTAATGTGTGGTTCGTTGGGGATTGTGCTAAACAAGTATTCGGGTAGAGAGAGAGCGATGTCCTTGAATGATTAAATGTGCGTAAAGATAGATCCTATGTGGTCATGTGGCCCAAGAATGCAGGTCCTTTGGATTATAAGAAACTCTATGTAGGATCCAAGCGACATGTCGGAATGCCAATGCCTTGTTAGGTGGTGGTGCATATGACTTGTACTCATAGTAACAAATATCGAAATGCTTTTTATCACGATATTTTGAAAATGTTGCGATTTTTATCACAATATTTTCAAAATCCGATATAATCCCAAAAAACCTCGATATGTTCAACATATCACCTATTTCAAAAATATCATAATATTATTGCATTATTAACGCAATATGAACATTTTTTTATGTGTTTATATATCTTTAATGTTTTTCCATTATATTTTATATATTTTCTTGTATATTTTTAAATTTTAAATATATTGATAGCTTCCTGACATTTGCCTGAGAAAAACAACTTTTTTTTAAAAATATTTCAAGACTATCCCCTCTGAGAAAATCTTGAAACCAAGACTTTCTACTATGCTTGTACCTGAACAAGAGCCTGTTTCTAACTTTGTTTAGGTGCATACTTTCTGTAATTGCCAGAGCAGGAATAAGAATTGGGAAGCATTCTTTTTAAATTTTTGGATGATTCAGGAAGCTATTAGAAAGCTGTATGAGGAATTGTTTAGGAAGCAATAAGTAAAATTGTGTGGGCGTAAGAATCAAGATTCCTAAAAGAATCGAGATTCCTGAGGTTATCATGATTTCTAAACATAGGAATTGGGATCTTGAGGGAATCGGGGTTCTCATGTAAGGGAATCAGGAATCGTATGAAAAGGAATCTGGATTCCCATGACATGGAAATCAGGATTCTCATTGCTGGTAGTCAAAATTCCCATAACTGGGAATCACGATTCCTGACTGATTTCGATTCTGCTTCTGGGGAATCATGATTTCCATCTACAACAAGCGCTTTTGGTAACTATGGTATTTTCTTTCTTCCTCTAACTGGGGGCACCTTTACAAGCAAACCGTGTCTAGTCCATGAGATCTCTTCTATCCTGAAAATCCAATGGAGTCTCACAGAAGAAATTGCACAAATAAAGATTAAGGAATTCAGGTTATCATCTACACAGGTGATGAACAGAATGACTGTTGGTGATGCTGCTTTTCAGTACTCAGGTTCATCGGTTCTCTTGATTTTTGATCCAATTATGGGATCATGGTGCTGGAAGAAGATGGCAGAGTTTCTATGCGGCAATAAGTCCATAAGTTATCTGTAATAGTAACTAGAATAGGATACAAGGTGATATAAAGTAATAGGAGTTTGAACTTTTCTGGTTATGTTGTTTATTATTGGGGAATTATCTTATTTGGAGGTTGTATTTCATGTTCGGATCTTTTTACTTCTTAAATTCCTGTCCGCTGCCAGCTTGGTTCCACTATTTACTTTTTGCTTTAGGAAGCATTTGGACTACTTTTTACATAGCCTGTCTGCTTTTTCATTGTTGCCGATATTGCATGAAATAAAAACAGGCCTGTTGATTATTGTTATGCTTTTTTAATATTATCTTTCTGCAAAATGTATAGCAAGCTTATGCGACTACAATTGCTTTTGTTGCTGGAATGTTTAGGCTCAATTTCAATTGTTGGAATGTTTTGATCTTGTTTAGGCTTGGGTTTTGGTCCTTGCTTTAAAAGATTGTTGCTCTGTTGTGGACAATCCTTCTCTATGGATACACAAACTGAACTTGGTCTAATTCCATGCTTTGTGGCAGCTACGAAAAATGCTTGATCTCCTGGTGCATGCTTCCCAATGTCGCTCACCGCACTGCACATATCCAAATTGTCGCAAGGTTAAAGGCCTCTTTCGTCATGGTATGGTGTGCAAAACTCGTGCATCTGGGGGTTGCCAACTATGTAAGAAGATGTGGTATCTCCTCCAACTGCATGCTCGGGCTTGCAAGGAGTCCCACTGCAATGTACCACGCTGCAAGTGAGTTGCCCAATTCATGCCGCTTTGCTGCTGCCTACCATCATCCATTTTGTGTGGATCTTTACATGCTTTAAAATTTCAGGGATCTGAAAGAGCACTTGAGGAGGTTGCAACAGCAGTCTGATTCACGGCGCAGAGCTGCGGTAATGGAGATGATGAGGCAACGAGCAGCTGAGGTTGCGGGGAGTACAGAGTAACCCGTTGTACAGGTAGACACAAATGAGCAAGGGATGCAACCTTCTGCTGTCTCATTGCAATGAGATTTCTTGGCCAATCTGCATATAGAAAGAGTGGGATGTTTTAGATGCAGGACTTGATCCACCGGAACAGGGAGCAGCTGTGCAGCGAAGTGGTGGCTTGCAGTCTAACCGTGTACCATGCATGACATTTTGTGCGCTCGAGTCTGGTTCTCGATGGTGCGAACCATTAAGCGTCCAGGCCAGATACCTGCTCCAACACCAAGGGCATCCTGATAAGAGCTATTGATGGGTGTCCATTGCGGGTGTTCGTGGTCCGGATAGGTGTAATTCTTTGATTTATTACCTTGTATTCAAGTGCCATTTAAGAGATGGCATATGTACAATATGGTCTTAATAATTTGATCATCACTCGAGGGAGAAAATTTGCCATTCTTGGGCATCCATGTGGTTGATGCTGGTTACAGTTTACTGGGTCTGCCAGGCGTTTCTTGTATCCAAATGCCATTTGAGAGATGAGAGATGGCTGTGCAAGATGAAGGACACGTTTGAAAGTGGAAAAGATGTTGGACAAGTGATACAAAGTGGAAAATTTGTATAGTTTTTTCATTTAGAGAGTTTTTGTAAAAAGTATACTTTTATAGGAAACATTTATCTACCGGGGTGGTGGAGGATTGTTTTCTATAAAGGACACGTTTGAAAGTGGAAAAGATGTTGGAAAAGTGATACAAAGTGGAAAATTTGTATAGTATTTTCATTTAGAGAGTTTTTGTAAAAATTATAAGTTTTATAGGAAACATTTATCTATGGGGTGGTGGAGGATTGTTTTCTATAAAGGAAAAATGATGATTTACATTCCACCACCCATCTCATCACCACTGCTATCACCATCTATCTCAATACCACCACCCACCACCATCTCAGAAAACTGTCATCTCCATGCACCACCGCCACTATCACCCACCTCTTTAAAAAACTGCACTGGAGAAGCTTCACCACCCCCACAATGATTTTTCATCACCACAATCCATCTCCCCACCATCACCCATTTCCCAAAAAAACAGTGCAGAAGTTCACCACCACCACCACTCCCATAATGATTTTCTACCACCATCATTACGACGATCCATCTCACCACCACCATCACCCACTTTCTGAAAAAAAAAAAGTATCGAAGAACCTTGGCCACCACCTCCTCTCATTTTTTTAAGATTTATTATTTTATTATTTTCATGCTATCTAAACAAGTGAAATTTTTTCATATTAAAAAAATATCACATCAAAACTTCTCATAAGCAAAATTTTCTTTTCCTATTAAAGTTTTTCTTGCTTCCAAATGTGCCCATAGGCTCAATTGTGCTTCACAATCTGAACAAAAAATCTATCTGATGGTCATCTTAATTTTTTCAATTTGGACGGAGTTGACTGTGGCCCCAAAGGGTTTGTGGGAGTGGAGGGGGCTTTCGCCACTAGGTGGGTGGTTAGGGTTCCATTCTCACCAGTGTCATCCTCTTGGTTATTATGAAAGCAAGGGATACGCTCTTGCTAAGCAGAAACTTGTTGACTCTATGGGGGTAAGGGTGTGTCACGGGTTTACACCATCGAGACAGCAACCATAAGTATGGCAGACTTAACCAGTGCAACTAGGTTTCTAATTTTTATTAAACCAAGACTGTTTTGGCAATTCTTCTGCACACCTGGCTAAATGGATCTGCTTATGGCATTCAATTTGAAGGATGTCATTAGTTCAATATACGTGTCATGTCCCTTGCTTTGAGGGGGTTTTAACCGCTTGGAGGTGGGCATACAGCGGGACGTCAACCTCTCTTAGGCCCCCATCACATGATGTGGGCTTTCTCTTTAATAAAAATTAAAATTATAACTAGTTTTTTTGTGCTTCGTAAAAACAAATATTGTTTGTGCTTGGTTGATGGTGCTAACTTGGACGAGAACAAATCGGTTTGGGGCTGTGGGGGAATTAGGTCCAAGTCTAGGAGAAAAGTAGTGTATGAAGAAGAGAAGAGTTTTGCATATCATTTTTGGGAAAATTCTAGAGAATTTTTCAAACATTTACCCAACTTTTTGGTCCAATTCTTGTGTGCCCTTAGTAAAAGGTTGTCTGTGGGTTAGCACTAACTCATGCCTTAGGCCTCTTTTGTTTCATTCCCACTTAAAGGACATGAGAATGAGCATGATTTTCTAAAAATCCTGTCACCTATGTAAAAGCTTTTCACAGGAGAGAGTTATAAATGTATTTACACATAAAAAGCACCAAGATCAGGTGCCATGGCACACTTTGAGTGTGCCTCTGTGCTGCCCTGCGTCTTTGGCTGACAGTCTGTCAGTTGTGGAGCCTAAAAGCAGATGGAGGGAAGCCAGGTGCAGAGGCACAATCAAAGTGTGCCATGTGATGGCACCTGATCCTGGCTCAAAAAAAGCTGAGGCTTAGCTGTGTAAACATGACACTTCAGATATTTGCTTCATTCCTGGATTACATGAGGGATGCCAAGTCAACACTTTCTCATGAAAGTTGCATGAAACAAAAGATGCCTTAAAATTATTGCTTTACCCTTGTAAAAAGTCCCTCTAGCAACTTTTCTTCATGTTTGAATAAAATTACTGTTTTACCCTTTCTATAGAAGTCCAATCATGGCTATCTCATTCAAGATTAATTTGACCTTAAAATGAACAAACCCATGGTCATAAAGTTCGATTTTACCTTTGTAACAGATGCATGCAGCATTTTCCTACATGCCATAAATGAGGACAAAAACAAATGGATCTGGGCATGGTTCAGTCTTGCTGCGACAAGAGGCTGAAGGCCACCCTGCCACTTACAATACCCAGTTGCGTATTTAAGCCGTCTGCAAAGGATTCAGCCAGCCCACCGAGAGGAATTACATTTCAAGGCTACCTTCACGGCTCGTCTACCACACAGGGGATCACCAATGACACAGGCCCTTGAGAGCACGAGGCCCCTAAACATGGGTCTGAATTTGGATCAAGATCCAACTCAAATATTGCAACAACCTTATGGATTTATGTAGGATTATGCTTTGATTACACAAGATCAAGACTCATGAAACCTATTAAATTTCATATAAAAAAACATGTTTTTGTAGCTATTTACCAGAATCAGATAACTAGATACCGCCTTATTGGATCCAAAGCCAATTTGGATGTGGATGAAGAAAAACTAACATGATATGAACAATCTGTCAATCTCAACACCCAGAGAAGGCGTGATGAAGGAAACCACCGTGCAAGACAGTTGGGGATGGGCTCATTCATCCCCACTTCCAGCCCCCACTCGTGACAATGTTGTTCGGTATCGGCCGATACGATACTCAAGTGAATCGTTCTGTATCGGCCCAAATAATAATAAATTATTATGTGTCAATCATAACGTGCCACATGTTAAACCATTAAAATAAATTTTAAATAATATTAAAAAATATTTTTGATATCTTTTATATTATTAAAAATATCCAATTCAAGCTTGCAGCGTATTGACTTTTTGCCGATATACGATGTGTATTGGCCGGTACACACCAATACTGATAACATTGCTCGCGAGTCTAAAACCTATGGGCACCTCTCTCTTGCCCATTGAGAAAGTCTCCGCATCGCATCAGCCTTTCGGGAAAGGAATCACACCCTGGTGTCGAACTCATGACATCCTAGCATTAGGTGTAAGGTTGTAAAGAGCTCATTCGATCTCGTGAAATAGGCTCAACAAGCTAGAGCATGAGCAACCAATGTTGGTTTCGGCTCGGCTTGTAATAATAAATATACTTCAGATATATTTTTTTAGTATAGAATGAATATGGTTGAAGTGGTTGGCCTGCAAGCCATAAGTTTAGGGTTCAAATCCTTTGCTTACAAGTTTGAAACAATTATTTGTTTAGTAAATGAGCTGGTTTGAGCTCGGCTTAGTAAGTTTAGTGTCCAAATTCTATTCTTTTCAACTTTTAGAAAAATATAATTTTTTGTAAATGAGTTTTCTCGTGCTCAGCTCAATTAGCTTGGGCTTTTGATGAGCTCAATCTTGGCTTGGCTTGACACAAGAAACAAACCAAGCTTGAACACTTACCAGCCAATTATAAGAATGATAAGGTGTAGAATGATAGGGTGATCCCAGAGTACCTACTCCCACCTAATAGAAGCTTTAGATTGTCAAATTTCTTTAACTTTTTCAGTTGATGAGACCCCTATATATATTATATATGATCTATAAGGATTATTTAGTAGAAAACAAGTTTTGGATCATGAGATTATGGCATATATGTATGTTTTTTATGACCTTTAAAAATCAATGGCTTACATTGTATCAAAATTTCATGACTTAAAAAATAGTACTTTTATGTCAAAAAAAAAATATGATCCAAAGCATGATTCTTATCAAATTACTATGTTGAGTACACCCAAAAAGTTTAATTGAGAAGATACAACTTACAACCATGATTTCTAATCCGTGGGAGTGGGTAGTCCCGGAGCACCTTAGCATTACTCATTAAATTATATGCTCAACAGATGAAGTGCTTAAAGGTGGCAGATTAAAAAAGTCTGCTTCTGGTTGATTCTGCTTTTGACTTTAGAGAAGAAAAAAAAACTACAATTAATTAAAGGAAATGCTTAAAGGTGGCTTGGGTTTTATAATTAATCAAGCTTTGACCCCAACAAAAATCCAAAATAGAAGAATGTGTGCTTGGATCAGCCTGATATGGTACATTATTTTTTCAAAATCATATTCAAAATCGTTAGTACATTTTGGATCCAGATAAAGATTCCTAATAAAAATGGACTTGGTTACAAAAAGCGAGTATAGATGGACCTGGATGAGGATATCCACCTCATATGTTAACCAGCATGACCAACTGGGGCTCAGCTTGTCTGGCAGGAGCAGTTAGTGCACGTCACCTTATGTTGGAACGTTTCAAGTTCGAATCCCAATGGTATATGATTGTATAACTGGTAGGGGTCAGCCTAACCCCAGCTTTCTCTCTCCAAAATAATATTAACTCGCATCGACGTGAACTCTAATTTGTTAAATTATGGATCATAACCTTTTTAAGATCAGGGTCTTACATAGTTTTCATACAATTAATAGCAAAAATCGACATAATATACAAATGTATGTCTCTAACTTGTCCATGAATATATTTAACTAACATGCATATTCTATATTCAATGTGAAGTCACATTTTATTCAAGGTTTTATTTTTTAGTGTTTTTTTTTATATTAGTCATGCAAACACTACCGTCATGGTTACCCATGTGGTCAGTGGGGTTCTGTGTCAAGAGGAAGGCCCAAGATCGAATCTCGTTGGTGCGTGAGGGCTACCATTGCTTTATTACAGTTGGGGCACATAAGGCTGGGTGGTCGCGTCCTCAATCCCGAGTTTTACTTTGTAGGAAGGTGGGCCCATTAAGTGATCCGGTTCTTGGTGTCGGTTTTCCTTAATTATAAAAAAATATTAGTCACACAAACTAATGACAAAACAACCTGACCCAAATTTATCTAGGGACAGGGGCGGGGGACAAGGTCTCCACCCTTGCCCCATCTCAAAATTTGGACCTCCATCGTCACACAGGTTTGGATTTTAACCTTCATCCCTGTTTCATGTCGTCCATTCTCGGTCCAAACAGGGCGAGGCGAGGGGGGCCTTGTTTTCCCTCGGTCCATTGCCATCCTTAAAGAAGGTTGAGGACAGGATGGAGCAGGGCAAGGTGGGGATAAGGACAAAGACGGGGAAAGCGTAACTGAATCCCTGCCTCCATCCTTGCACGGGTTTTGATTTTAACCTTCATCCTTATTTCATATCCTTCATCCCGGGTCCAAACGGGGTGAGGCGGGCGGGGCCCCATTTTCCCCTGATCCACTGCCATCTCTAATTTTATCTTACTGATTCCTTCTCCGATCATGATCAAGGATTGGGCAGCTTTAAGAAAGGATCTGGTTTCAATCAGACAAACCCTTGCTCAACTAATTGAAGCATCTACCTGAAGAACACTCAACCCTTCACTTTTCTTCCCCTTTAATTAAAGTTGAAGCCTAGTTGCAAATCACTTTATGGGAATTTCTCAGCAGGGAAAAATCTTACAATAAATTGGAAAAATAATTTTTTTTATGAGAAAACACCCTCGAAAATCTTGGCACAAATATATTTAATAATATGAAAAAGTGAGAACATGTAGAAGTGAAAGAAAGATATAAAAAGCCCACAAGGGGGTGTTCATTTGGTAGGAGCCACTTATAAATGTCACCAGCTTAACCAGACATCACAAATTCGAAACCCCAGGGGAGCGGGGTCCCTTGAGTTGAAGCTGAGTATACTTCCTGGTGGGCTGGAGGGACCTCAAGAGTTTCATCAACCGGAGGCCTGCCAACGCGAGGTCGTCTTGGGGTGTTTTCCCTCTGCCTAACCAATGTTGTCAGTATCGGCCTGTATCCGCCGTATCGTATCGGCAGAAAATTGATACGTATCACTCCTGAATCGGCTATTATTTAATAAATATAAAAATACTAAAAATTAAGTTTTTAAATATTATTTTAATAACTTTAACACGTGTCACGTTTTGATTGACAAGTAATGTTTTTTATTATTTTTTGGCCGATACAGAACGATTAACTTGAGTATCCGTATCGTCTATGCAACTGAATCATTTGCCAAACAATTCAGGGCCAATACCGATACTGATAACATTGGGGCTAGCAAAACAAAAGATATAAATCCAGAGTGAGCAAGATCTTTCCATTTCTTGCAAACTTATCGGGTTTTTCACTACAAAATTCCCGCAATAAACTCATGGGAATTTAAAATAAGAAAATATTTGTAATCATGTGGTATAAGTAACCAATTCGTATTGAGGTCCATGCTCCATATCTGTGGCCCTATGTGATGAAAGCACATAAGCATCTTTTGTGGATCCTGTCTCATATCATGGTCCACAAAACCTTTAAGGTTGCGTTTGAATCCGGATCTGAGGGATCTCTAATCAAATCCAAAGATATCCACTTGAGCGAGGGTTCAAAGAATCCATGCCTTGATCCGCGTGTCCGTGGATCTCAGAGATCCAAGGCATTCAAACGAGGGTTTGACTGTACGGACAGTTGCGTTCGCAGGTAGCCGCTGTCTGTGCTCCACACATTTGACACAAATGGCAACACACGTCCGGTAGGACACCTTTTAAGTGTCCCGTTGAACACACCCTTTCTCTTGGAACAGTGGTGTTTAGGACACCTAGGATAAAAGCCAAAAAAAAAAGATAGAACACCTGGGATAAAACCTGACTTGTTCAGGACACCTATATGCCCGACCAGCAGTGTCCAGACAGGCCTGTTCTACACAGTTCTGTTCGTGCAATCAAACACCCCCAGATTCCTAAGAGGTGCCTTTTCTCACCACACTAACAAAAGATCTTGAAGGGTGTCGTGAGGAGATGCCGTGTACGAACAATCTGCTAATCTCACTCCCCACACAAGGCGTGTTAATGTTAGGTGACGTAATGGAAATTAATTATAAGCTTAATCAGATTAACTGATTAAGGCAAGTTGGTGTTTTTTTTTTTTTGAAACAAACTGCTAGGTGCAGAGACCTAGCCAGGCTGGCTCAGCCGGGCGTACTTACGATCTCTGTTCATGTCAGCGTAAAACTCCGAGGGCTTACCCTTCGACCGTAGGACGCAGGGAGGCGCGACGACTATTGGATTTGAACCTAGACAGCCTGTCAAACGGTCAAGGCCCAATCCCACTAAGCCAAACCTTGGGTTTAAGACATGTTGGTGTTAAGTGACATAGTCGCAATATAAATTATATATGATTAATTAGATGGAGTGCCTAAAGGCAGTTGGGTAAACAAGTTCGCCGCTGGATTCTGTTTCTGACTTTTAAGAGAAACAGAAAAAAACTACAATTATTTAAGGTAAGTGCTTTAAGGTTGTTGGGTCTAATAATTTAATTGGATCATGCTTGACCCAGCAAAAACCAAACCAGAAGAATGTCTGATCTGATCAGCCTGATATAGTGAATACATTTTTCAAATTATATATTCAAAATGGTTGTTGGGAAATTTTGGATCCAGGTCAATAACGGATTAGACAAACCAGATCCGTATCTTACAGGGATTCGGATCTTATATGCTTACTGGACACACTTAGTGGATCAGATTATGGTGCTACTGGATTCGACTCATGATGAAGCCCAACTCATTGGTGGTCCCCACCAAGGACCAGATCCGCACAATTGGACTGGGCCAAAGTAGGATCCCAAGTTCATTGACCAGACCCGATATACCCAGCAGCTTGAGCCCATAAAAATTGACCCTATCATCTTTATATGCTCAAAGATAGGCTTGGCGTGACAAACTCTCAAGTTCCTGAAGTATATAACCAAGTTGGGTCTAACCCACCTGCTATGGGAGCCAGCCCTAGAGTAGGGATGGCAGTGGACTCGGGAAAAATGGGCTCGGCTCTGCCTCGCCCTGTTTGGACCAAGGATGGAAGACATGAAATGGAGAGTCGACCCCTGATGGAGGTTAAAATCAAAACCCGTGCGGGGATGGAGAGGCGGGGATGGACTTACTCTTGTCTCCACCTCATCCCTGTTAAGAAAATTATTATTATACTCATATATATATATATATATATATATATATATATATATATATATATATATTCTAACCCCAACATAAAACTCTTTCTCTCATCTCTTCTTGCTTCCATTTCTTTCCTCTCCTTTCTCTAATGTCGGAAGGCGACAGTGACGAAAGGATCAGAAAAATAGAGCCCCGCCCCGTTCGGACTGAGTATAGAGAACATGAAACGGAGAATGAACCAGGGTTGGAGGTTAAAATCAAAACCCGTGAAAGGATGAAGGCAGGAATTGAAGGCAAATTTTTAAACGAGACTGGGGTGAAGACCTTGTCCCCTGTCTCCACCCCGGTCCACTGTCATCCCTACCCTGGAGCCAACAAGGTCAAAATCTATGTTTGACCATGCCTTACTCTTTTGGCAGTATGGAAACCAACCTAACTCATCCACCAACCAAGTTTTCTGGTTTTTTCCTTGGCAACTCTCTCTCTCTCTCCATATATATATATATATATATATATATATAAAGAGAGAGAAGGGAGTAGCTGCCTATGGCCTTATGTGCCTTTAGCAGCCTACTACAAGCGAAGGGGTTTTTTTTTGAGTTGTTTTTCTCAAATCTGACTGCACATCAATTTGCTAAGAAACGATACTTGGATCATATTTTTTGATAAAATGATATGATTTTTTAAGCATTTAATATTTATGATATTTATAAAAATTTACACCATTGATTTTCAAACTTTATAAAAACCTATTTGCGTGTCGGAATTGATTGATGCAAGAGTCTATTCCGATAAATTTAGATTTGAGAAAAACATGAAAAAGAACCCTTTAAAAGCCTTGTAAGTAGTAGTTGGCATGGATCGATGTAGGCAGCTAGTTTCACGAATCTGACTGCTTTGCTTTATATGTAAAGGGCTTTTTTCAATTATTTATTTTGCTGGATCCAGTGTTGTCATGTATAATTTGTACTCGACCGACAAGGGCTTGATGCAAACAGGTAGCTAAATATATAAAAAGACAGATCCATATTAGTCAAAAATTGGAAAACCACTATCCTGGATCCAACCCATTTACATCCTTAGGTCCACTGATTTAGTGACGGCAACACGTAAATGTCACCTATCTGTAGGGTCTCACAAAATTGGAACCCATGGTGCTCAGTCTTTGCTGTGAGCCAAAGCTGGGTGTACTATCTAGTGGGATCTTTGCACCAATGAGCTTGTGGGCATGTTCGGGCTCGGCTCATTTACCAGTAGATTAAGCTTGTGCTTGTGTTTAAGCCAAGCTTGTTCATGAATGAGGCGATACATGAACATTCTATGTTATTTATACATTGAATATATATTTTTCATATATTACACCTATATATATATATATATATATATATATAATTAACAGTTCATATTTTATTGATTCTTCTTTTTATATATTATATTATTACATATGTTATACATAAAAAGTAAATAATTTTTATCTATAGTCTAGTCAAGCCTGAACACAGCTGAACACCTTGTGTTCAGGCTCGACTCGTTTAAGCTTAAATGGGCTGCTCATGGCTCGGCTAACCAGCTATACTAACCAATCACGAACGAGTTCATGACGAGCTGAGTCACTAGCTGCTCGGTTCTTTTACCAGCCCTACTTGTGAGTGAAGTTGTTTTTCTTGATTATGCAGAAAAATGTATACTTTGAATCCAGGTTCAATCATGCCTCATTGGATATGATTCAGACTCAAAACTATTGTTGTCATTTCAGATTTGGCTTGATCCAGTCCATAACCAATCTGCCTGCCTCCCTACATCATCCACCAACCATTCTTGACTTCTACTCTTTATTTTAGATAAATTAAAAAAAAAAACCATCACCCACCTTACATTGGCTAACCTCTAGTTGGTAAAATCCTTGAGGTCCCTTCAGTTCACTGAGAAGTATACCCTTGGATCATGCTAAAAGAGTCGCCGCCAGTAGGCTTTGAACTTGTGACATCCGGCCAACTCGGTGACACATTCACAAGGGGCTCCTATCAGATGAGAAAAACCCATGTGGAGTCCTGGATCTGGTGCAATATGATTGCACAAAAATTGTGCATCCCCTTCATGAGGTCTTGAGCCTCACAATTGACAGGCCCTGTTCCCAAGATGGAGGGTGATCAGGTGCTTACAACAACAACAACTACGCCTTCATCCCAAAACAATTGGGGTCAGCGATATGAACCAACAAAGAAAATCATTATGGGTCTTCCACATGAATCCTTCTCTTCCATTCATTTCTATCCAATGCCATGTCTTCGGTGAGGTTCAAAGCATTCATATCCTTTCTTATCACCTCCATCCATATCTTCTTAGGCCTACCTCGACCTCTTTTAACTAATATATTTTCCCATTTCTCCATCCTTCTAACTGAAGCATCATTAGGCCTTCGTCGAATATGTCCAAACCATCGTAAACGATTCTCTCTCATCTTATTTTCAATGGGTGCAACGCCTACCTTTTTACGTATCTCCTTGTTCCGAATCTTATCTTTTATTGTATTTCCACACATACGCATCTCAGGGTGATCATGTGCTTAATGCACAAATATTTGTGCAATCATATTGCACCTGATCTTTTCACAGCCCATTGTGACTCTTATCGTAGGAGAGGCTCAATCTCTAAAACAGTCCTACTTTTGTAGGGGTATTTTGGTTATGTGACTTATCGTGGCATTCCTGTAATTATGTTCCTTTCTTGGTGGCAATTTCTTAGCATCATTCGCCAGCGCAGTGGTGACCCTATTGTGGTAGGGCACGGCCCCAAATGAGGCCCACCAGAAGTATGTGGCCCGTTATACGTCGCACCAATTGTTGGAAACCGCGTGTCAACATTAGGTGGGGCCCCTGTGCTTAAAGTCCACACTGATACTTAAGGAAGAAGAGAAGTAAGCAGCCCAACTTAACAAAAACTTATATTTTATTTGGATTTATGCTTTATTAGTCATTACCACCAACCATACTCACAAATTGTTGCAATATTTTGAAAATATCGCGATTTTATTGCGATATTTTCAAGATCAGGCAAAAATACCCGAAGGAAGATGGCCAATATTTTAAAATATCATATGTTGATTTTACATATATTAATTTCGTGTATTCTGATTTCTAAAAGTCCTATACATTCCCATAATTTTCTAATTTTTATATCTTAAGGCTTTATATAAGCTTATTTAACCTAATCCAACATATACTTCAATTTGGATGTTAGCCACATTCATATTCGGATTCCGATTCGGATTCGGATTCGGATTCAGATGTAATGTTTCTAAAGCTGAATCCTAACCATTTAGGTAATAGGATCCATAATGGTCCACTGATTCTGATTAAATATCCAAAACCAAACCTGATCCATTGACATTGATTGTTATTTTTACTTCAAAATGTGAACCTAATTTTTCAGAAATTTCAAACATGCCTCTAATCTCGCATGCCGTTTGATGGCAATGGATTTATTTTTTCATATTTTGCCCGAGGAAACCGTGTCCGAGTCTGCAGACATCGCTATCCGGTTGCGTAAAACACCATGGCTAGGACCCTCACCCCCAGAGCCCGTGGGAGTCGAATCCTGACTGCCTGTCTAACAGCCAAAGCTCACTCCAACTACCTAACCCCTTTGGTGTTTGGTAATGGAATTTATTACGAGTTAAATTCACGTTTGGGAATTTGTCAATTCATGAACAAGTTCATTTTCATAGCCCCCACCAAGAAAAGGATTCCCTGTTTTTCCGGACCGTCGATTCGTCGAATTCGTAAATGGATGTTGGCTGATGTGTGGATGGCGTTTGTTCATTCATGACCCTACGGGGCCCACCATGATATGGAAGTTATGGTTTCCATAACATTGGTGAATCTGGACCATCCATTGATTGCATTGATTGCCCAAGACAAAGACATGAACACCAATTATTTTGCATTGTTTGGTATGTTTGGTAACATGCATAACTATTGTACGTGTCTATGTTGCACCTGACCAATATACGGTTACCAGTTAAATGACTACATCATTGTTGCAAGTGGTGAATGGACCCGATTCAGATCCAAATTACATGCCTTTAAAATTATTATACCACAATCACAAATTTTAGCAATATTTTGGAAATATTGCAATTTTAACTTGATAGTTTAAGAAACTCATAAAATCCACAAAATATTGTGATATTCTCAATACACCACTTAATTTAAATAATGTCATGATATTACTGCGATATTTCCATGAATCAATGCTTTCTTTGTCGAAAAATAAAATAAAATTACATCCCCATTGCCCAAAGTAGATCCATGGAAAAGGGAAAAAGAAAAAGGATTGAGTTGAGTGGAAATCCTAGGGAGGATCAGGAATGGGGACCAAAGCAATTGACCCAAAAAGCTTAGAAGGTACAAAGGCCACAAAAATACACATGGGCAGCCAAGTGTGATGTGTTGCTACTAGGCCCATTCAATTATGAGCAATTGAAGAAAACCCTAGCCACTTTTTTTTTAAAGGAATTTTATAGGATTTTGGAGAAGGGTGCAAATGGATCTGGTTTGAACGTACAATTCTGGGATATGGATCTTAAAGATAAGCTTGAAATGCATGGTCAGATCAATTCGGATCCATCAATTCAGCAGTTCATGGATTTGGATATGGATCTTCATTCAGATCAAATTCAATGTTTCTTTTTTCTTTTTGCATCTAAGTAAACAAAATGGTGTTCCCAGCTTTTCCTGGATCCGACAATATCATATCTAGAATTATGGTCAAGTTCAGTTCTACTTCATTGGATGCTATGAGGATCCAGATCCATGTTTGGGTTTATTGCTTACAGTTAGATTTTGGATGCCGGTCAACCATGATGTGGACTTGTATCTGATCTGTTTGAACCCCTAGCTTTCATGACTACCTTGTTTGGTTGGCACAGAATCGGCAAGCCAAAGCTCTACGAATCCAGACATCTCAGAAACTTGTAGAACATTAAGGGGGTTTAGAGAGAGAGAGAGAGAGGCCCAAAACTTTTGATGATATCCAGATAGGTCTTAATTGAATCCAGATCCAAGCAGATTGGATATGGATTGGGTCCAATCTAGGACTCAAGTGGGTTTGATACGAGTGAATCATGCAGTCCTATTTTAGTTTCTCATTACAAGTCCAACAATCCATGAACTGCTGATTGCTAATTGTGATTTTTTGGAGAGTTCTCAGCCTTGTTAAGCAAGGTTTTTTGAAACCATAAATAACCAAAATTTCCTTATTAGGATTGTCTTGAGGTTTCTCGTTCATGGAATTATATGCTTTGTAACAAATATTGCGAGATTTATAAAAAATATCGCAATAATATTTCTCGCAATATTTGTATTTTCAAACCGTGACAAATAGCACGATAAAAGTTTTAGCAGATATTTATCGCGAGATATTTATTTTTAAATATGTTTTATTTATATTTTCTTATAAAATTTAGTTTTTTATATATTATTTATTTTTTTTATTTCGAAGATTTTGCCAAAAATGTGATATTTATGAAAATTTTCAAAATCTCCCGAGTTTTTGACACCCAAGATTTTCGCAAATTTTAACTTTTGTCACTATGATTATATGGTGATTCCATACATTTGAAAGTTTTCTTTGATTCACATCATCCACATTCCAGGGGAGGAAAGGCTATAATTCATCACGTAACATCAAGTTCATAAATCACCTAAAAAGATCTTATCTTGATTTCAAATAATATTAAAAAGTTCTAGATCTTAGAAAAACTCAAGGGTTAAGTAGGCTGAGTGGGGTTTAAGAATAAGAACAAGCCAAAACCTAAGAGCAGGAATACATGATCGCTTAAGTGCATGCCTATGTGACACAAGACAACAACATTCTGTGTGGGGTCTGCATTCTGTTGTTGTGGGGCTCATGGAATGCTGTCATGTTATTGGCCTGTGTCACATGATCAGACACTTAAAGCAAGCCCTGGAACTCGCTCACAAAATCCAAAAGATACTGCAAGGTCGCGTTCAGCCGACATCTTGTAATTTCTAATATCATGTTTGGTTTTGAGTTAGCTTGTAATTATAGAAAAAAATGATAGCCGCCTACCACTTTTTAGCCTAGTCACCACTGAATAGGTGTTTCTGGATTTTTTGTCGCAAATCTAACCCTGCAGATGTGTTTGGCATGGTTGATTTTCTAAGGAATGATACTTGGATTATGTTTTTCAATAAAAAATATGATTTTTTAATCATTGAATATTTTTGAAAATTGTAGTTGGTCGATTTTAAAATCTTATAAAATCCTACTTATGTGTCGGAATCGAACGATCCAAGAAATGATTCGTATAAAATCAAGCATGTAGATCACATCTGTATGGTCAGATTTTAGAAACAATAGAAAAACCCTTCTAAAGACGAATAAGCTGGGGTAAGCTAAAAAAGTGGTAGGCAGCTATCACCTACTGTAATTACATGGTATTTTGTCACTGTCATGGTTAGTAACTTACAAAACAAAATTCTCAATTTCCATACAGTGTAACATGAACCAAATTACCCACAAGGCCTCCGCGCATATGGTCGGAGGTACTTGTGAATGTCATCAAGTGCTGGGACATCATGACTTCGATACCCATGAGTATATGTGGTTCGTTGCGACGAGTCACTGGGTTTTAAAACTATGTATATAATATGATCCAATCAGACCAATGACCTGGCCTTCCCTGGTTTTTAAAGTTTGCATGTAAATGAGTTTCATTCAAGTCACATCCGGATCCAAGAAACCTAAACTGGGTCTAGGTAAGGTTCACTGTGGTTCTGACACTACCAACTAAATGTGTCAAACCCACTGGGACAGGTCCATCTATCATGCCTAACAAGCAGAGATCCTTAATTTCCTGCCCTAGCTTGAATTGTGTTTTTATCCACATGATTTTTGTTTTAATTTGTGAAATTTCAATACATTGTATACCGTTGATTTCCAAAAAAATGTTTTCTATTGAACAGATAATGTAAATCATATATGCAGTGTAGGATCTACTAAAAGAAAGATTAAAAAATAAACAATATAGTGTTCCCAACTAAATAATATGCACATTCAACTATAAATTATTGTTTTTAAAGTTTTGTAGTAATTAATTATAAATAAATAAATCTCTTTCTTTTCTTTGTTAATCAAGTTGGTCCACAAAACCCTTATTTTTGCTTTTTAGTACTAGTTTCTTCTTCATAAGCTATGGCATGGTTAGTGTCACGGGCTTAGAAGCGATAAAGGTGAAAAACATGGCGGTCCGGAACACTGAGATACCTTTGTCATGAGACTGAAGATAGGTATAATCCTTGGTAGATAAGGGGGGTCTGGGATTTTATGTCAATAAACTTGGTTGGAATGGCAAATTTTTTCTCAGGTTATCATAAGGATGTCAATGTGTCAGATGTTACCCGATATCCGACCCCGAATCTGAATCTGGTTACTCGGATTCGGAAGCCAAATCTGGATCTGATTAAAAATTGGATTTGGACCACCGAGGTGGTATCCCATGTGGTAAGCGGGGGGTCCTCTGCCAAGCTGAAGGCCCAAGTTCGAATCCCTATGCCACATGGGGCTTAAGAGATATATAACTGGTAGGGGTCTGCCTAACCCCAGCTTGCCTATAAAAAAAAAATGGATTCGAGTTCAGTATTGAGTTTTACATTGAAACTCGACCAGAATCCGATTAAAAACCAAATCCAACTAAAACCCAAACCTTATTAAGTTCAAATATTGGGTTTTAAGCTAGTCGGATAAGGATTCGATTTTAACTTTTTCATCTCTAAATCTAATTAAGTAAGATCGGATTCAGTCGGATTCGGTAATGTCTAGATCCGACCCATTGGCATCCCTAGGTTATCTATAAAGAAAAAAGAAAAAAAGATAGAAACTATCCATTGTCACAACCCAGTATCTCAACTTTAGCACACTCCTTAGGAATCTGACTATTTAAGGAAAATAGAAAATTTTAGAAACTTCAACTTTTTCTCTCGAAAAGAAAAGGTAAGGTAAGGTGTAGGTTGAGTCAACTTGGATACAATCTAGGCTTGCTATTTTGTTAAACCCTTTCCTCTTCCCTTTTTTTTCTTTTTTATTTCATGAACTTATATATAATATAAGGAAATAAGAAAACCAGCACCAATTTTGGGTGAACTTCGGACCCCACCAATCGGACCCACTAAAGCATATCCTGCCATCCAGTAAGGGCCCATTCGGATCCTACCTATCCATTGTGGTCAAAGTTCAATACGTTGACAGCCTCACTGATAGGTCCAAAAACGGATAAGTTCAATTACTCACCCAAACCATGATTACACCAGTGTCCCTATCAAAATATGTGTAGGATATGGATGTATGATGTAGGACCCAGCTGGATATGGATATAAAATTCTTAAAAATACTATCAGAAACCAAACAAAATCCGGATCCAATTGAGTTTAACTTACGTATATATCTGTACAATAGTACTTACGTATGCTCCAAAATAGATCAGGTAGGGGGATACAAAATATAATATGTTGGACACAGACTTAATCGGTATGGATATGAAACAGGACAGGAGGGTGCCACCAAACTGTTCCTACACCAACTTTTTCTTGGAATTTGGATGACTGTTGATGCAAACCAAGCATAAACCGATCCATATCCGATCCGTTTTCACTTGGTACCAATGAGGTGTACTTGGATTTATGGGTAGCCAACGTAAAATTCTTGAGAAAGTGAACTGTCAAACTCTATAACTGCGTAGAAAGTGAAATGTTGGGCTCTGCTCATCTGGCAGGCACAACCTG
Organism: Nuphar pumila; assembly: GCF_984573655.1. Classification (NCBI taxonomy): domain Eukaryota; kingdom Viridiplantae; phylum Streptophyta; class Magnoliopsida; order Nymphaeales; family Nymphaeaceae; genus Nuphar; species Nuphar pumila. The sequence continues at coordinate 113,776,508 of NC_143253.1, read as the reverse complement.
TAAATGTCACCAAATTGTCAGGACATCACAAGTTCGAAGTGCACGGATGGCATCCCTTGCTGCAAGGTCGAAGCTGGGTGTACACTCCGGCGGGCAGGGGGGACCTCAAGCATTTTACCAACCGAAGGCCAGCCAATGTGTTGTCGGTGATGATGGAGGATTTTTCCCATGGACTATAAAAAAAATGTCATATGGCTTATGACACAAAGATAAAGGTACGACCCGATGCATATCATGTTCGTGATTTTTTTTTTTTTTTAAATAAGACACGCAGATGTGAAGTTTTTTAATTTTTAATTAATAAAAAATAATTTTGATATGTTAATAAATAAACAAGTAATATTATAAAAAAGATAACCAAATTTATTGAAATTTTGGATGAAGAAAGCGTAATAATTAAATCTTTTTGAATCCAGATATTCATCAGATTCAGATGTAAAATCCTAAGTTGAATCCAAATCCAATTATTAATCAGATTTAATTTCTGTTGCCGAATGGACTAATCATAGTCAGATTCAGTTTCAATGTTGGTTAACATCACATCCCTTGGCGGATCCATAAGAGGGCAGGAAAGTGCTTTCATAAGAAAGGATGCCACTCGATTTTCATAGGAAAAGAAAGACTTTACATTTAATGAGTGAGCCCCACTACCTCTTTTTTTCAAGAAATCTTTGTTTGGCACGCTGTAAAAAAGAGACCTTCCAAACGCACTCTTACCTTCAGTTTGAAAGTTGGGAACAGGAGAGAGTTTATGCATTTAAAAAAGTAAAACTACCAAATATAAACCTAAATCCTCAAGTCCCATCCCAGCTACCAGATACCAAACAGAGTCTTAGTAGAATTGAACTTTAGGGATGTCGGTGGATCAGATTTTACTGGATATCTGACCCCGTTTATTTGGATTTGGTAAGCTAAAACGGTATCCTATTATAATCAGATGCAGATATGATTTTGATTTTTTGACACAGAATGCGACAAATATCTGGATTTGATGGATATTTGAATCTAATTACATGAAAAAAAATGGATTCGGAATGAGCTTTTCACCATTCAAACTTGGATCTGTTTAGCCAACATCCGATTAATAGAATATGGTATTGGCCACATCAGATCTGAATCCGAACCGTTTACATCCAGCTCCACGAAACCCTATAGATTCTCTTTACGATCACAAAATTGGCTTCAAGTTCTACTTAGGGGTATCCCAAACTGATAGGATCTTTCATAAGAAAAATCATACTCAGATCCGATAAAGATTATATATACCAGACTTGGGAAAATAATATTTTTCAAGCTTTTTTACATTGAAAATTTACAAATCTTAATGGAAACTCAGGTTGGATATGGGTTTGATATAAAAATTTCATAAACCATACCTGACCCGTTTAATAATCGGACATCAATGGTCTGACCCAAATAGTTAACCGAACTTACTCCTTTGTTACCAAACCCTGAATCTATCGGATTTAGTACAAGTTGGGATCGAGTCATACCCTATCCGTTGACACCTCTAGTTCTACTGAGTCAGATTTTCATAAATTTTTTGTTTTCTTGAATCTACCCATATAGATGTGATCTACATGCTTGGTTTTATAAGAATCCGTTCTTGAATCATCTGATAAATTTTCTTGAAACTTTAAAATAAAAAACTCATAATCTTGGTAAATATTTATACATTAAAAATCACATTTTTTCATAAAAAATATACAAACAAATGGTTGATTCCTAGCAAATTCACCATGCTAAGCACATACAAATGGTTGGATTTAAAAAAAAAAATGTTAAAAACGCCCATATTTTCTAGTTCTCATATTCTAGATATTACTCCAACTCCAATGTAAGTCATTTTAAAAAGAAAGAGGGCCATAATGAGAGCCACATCCTTGCACCAAACCCACAAAAGCCTATTCTCTACATAATTTGCTTTGAGTGGCATACTAGTAATTAACGCCGAAAGGGTGGGTCTTGTGGCAGAGGGCCTCCCATCTTTTCCACGAGTCCTTTTTGTTTTCCCGATTCCACTGAAACGAGGGAGATGACGTGGACAGGGGAGCATTCGGCATTCCTACGTGGTAGTTTCGGAGGTCGTCACCGTCAGCCACGTCATTGATTTAACGGAGACGGAGAAAGGACGCGTCCCCTCTCATCGGCTCCTCAGTGAGAGAACGTTTCGTCTGCTCTTCGGGCTCTTTCTTTTCCTTTGTTCCAAGTTTCTCTCTCTCTCTCTCTCTCTCTCTCTCTCTCTATATATATCTGTGCTGAGGAAAGGAGGGAGAGAACGTTTTGTGTCTCTTCAGACTTTTCTTTCTATTCTCTGGCTGTTTTTTTATCCTCTCTCTCTCTGTCTCTCTCTCTCTCTCTGATGATCGATGGCGTCCGGGGTGGAGTCGCCGGAGAAGGGGAGGCTGTCGGGGATCGCGTTCGACGTGGTGGCGGGAGACTCACCGGCATCGCCTCCGGCGGTGCCGGAGAGGGTGCGGCGTCGGCTAGCTGAGTCGCCGGAGAGTAAGGCCAAGTGGCCCACCAGCCTCGAGGAGATCCAGGCCAAGCTCAGAGAGGCTGACCTCCGACGCCAGGTGCTTCGGATTCTTCAATCCTGAGGATGGAATTCGTTACCTTTCCGTTAATTTTTTTTATTGTTTTCTGTATACCTATTTCGGTTTCTTTTTTCGGGTACTCTTTTGTTTCCTTAGTTTGGTGAGAATTGTGTCTTTTTGTTTTCGATATAGAGACTTCAATTGGATTTGTAACTTTCGTTCTGTGTTTGCGTGGAGTTTTGGTTCTTGTCCTTGTGTGGGTTCTTGATTTTTTTCCTTTTCTTTTTTATTCATGGGTGTTCTAGGATGTCGAATTCAGCGGAGATTTTTTTGAGTCTGATGATTTTTCTTGATACCCAAATGGGTTTTCTTCATGTTGTGTTGCTGTTTTTTATTTGGTTCTGAATTGTCAATTTTGAGTTTTTCCAAATATTGGTTTTCGTTAGATTTCTTGATATGCCGAACGGATTTTCTTAGCTTTTTAAGTTTTTTAATCGTATTTTGGTTCAAAATTGTTGCTTTCTTTGTACACAATTGGGTTGTCTCGATACTGAATTACGACGATCTGGGTTGTTTTTCTTGAACGTTTACTCTTTATATCGGCGACTTTTGGGTGGGACGCGTTTCTTGTTGCTTGATCCTTGTGGGTTTTTCAGAAGAATTTGGTTTTTGTGGGATGATGGACTGGAAAAGAGTAGGATTGCTTTGACTGATTTCTTTTGAACGGGATCGTTTTTGTTGGGCAGCAATTCCATGAGTGGTTGTCAAGCAAGGCGAGGCCGAAACCAAGAAGTCCGACGTGGTCGCCTCAGGACGAAGATCTAGCACAGCGGCTCGAAGCGAAGCTTTATGCAGCTGAGCAGAAGAGGTGCACTGTTGCTGCTTTTCTGCAGTGGTTTAACAGTTGGTTGCATCTTTCACGGTTTTATGTCTAGTTTATTAATTTTCCACTCTGAATTTTCTCTCATGCACAAATATGTAATTTTTATTACTTTCTTCAATTGTCTTTTTTTTCTTTGATATTGAATCAGATATAGTACATGGTTCTAAATTTGAATTTTCAGCTTATATTGTTCTATTGAATTCTTTTATGTCATCTTGTTTTTTGGGAATAATTTGGCAGTTTTGAGTAATTTTATTTAGCCTTGTTTGTGTATTGTTCTGTCGTTTACACTGTTTATTTTTTTTGTTATTGCTTTGAAACAAAATCTTTTATATCTTTTAAGAGATTAATTGATATTCTTTCTTGGGAACAACACTTAAAGTGAATATCATTTGAAGAATATGAAGCACGAGACAAAGCCAAAGGAATTAGCGATTACTTTGATGAGTTTTCTAAGGTGGTGCTCATGATATAACGATGCTTTCATGCATATGGCTTATTCTAGACTTGCATTCAATAGACATCGTTGTTCTCAAATAACATATAGTGCTTGTTTAACTGAAGTTCTGGATGAGGACTTGCATGAAGCAAAAGATAAACAAGATTCTTTTGTGCATGAGAAGAAATGAAAAGAAAGGGAGAGAGCTTCAATACTAGGAGTTGGTTGGCGATCCCGTTACCCTTGAAATATCATAAACTGTTAATGCTGAATTTGAAATTTATTTTATTGGGAAAATAATTTAATTTTTATGTGAACAGAGCAGATTTTTGTGTAGGATCTCCATTGCTTGGTTTAAAATTTTAACTTATCATTTAAATAAAATAAAAGTATTGTTTAACATTTTAGGAGAAAAGTACCATAAATGTGAAAACTGACAATTACAAAAAGGAAGATTGGGGGAAAAAATTAGAGCCAACCAGTTTTGCTGTCATGGCAAAACTGGTAAGAGTTAAGTTCATGGGTTTGAATCTGCAAGTATATCCGAAACATGGGGATTCCATTTAAGTTGGTTTCTTCCAATGTAGAAAGCTGAATAACACCAATTCAAAGCAGTAATGGGATAAAATTTGGAGCAGGTGAAGGCCAATAAGACTTGATATTGTTATTAAATAGATTTAATGAATAATGAAGAAATACCATGTAGATGGGAAAGGGCCGATGATCATGATAACGAAGCATAACAGGCACATGTGGAAGCTTCATATTTACCTTTTATCCATTTAAAATCTACATTTTTATATTTTCTTTCTTGTTTCACAATTGAGTTTGCTTCTTCACCATTTTGTGTATTAATAGGAAAGCAGGAAGACAGAGATGAGCAAGAAGTTTCTTTTTTTATTCTTTTTCCTTTTAGCTCGCTTTTTTTTGTGGTCAAAAGGATTGTTCGTAATTGATTCAGAGGTTTTGAAGATGCTAACAATAACAATATATATGATGTAAAACCAAAATGGCTTATGATAAAACTCACTTATCTAATGCCTATTGTAATAAGTTCTTTCTTCTTTTCACTGAACTTGATGGAATGGACCTTTCGGTCTTGATAATCTTTATATCTCTTATTTTTATGCTCTGGAGACAGGTTGGGCATGTTAGCTCAGGCTCAAATGCGCTTGGCAAGGTTGGATGAACTGCGGCAAGCTGCTAAGACTGGTGTACAGTTGCGCTATGAAAAGGAACGTGAAGAGCTAGGCTCAAAAGTTGAATCTCGAGTGCAACAAGCGGAGATGAACCGTATGCTACTTCTTGAAGCAGACAAGCAAAGAAGAGCTGCTGCTCAGGAGAGAATGGCTCAGTCTCTGTTGGAGAGGATGCTTAATCAGGACAGGTACAAAGAACGTATTCATGCAGCAATATGTCAAAAGCGTGCTGCTGCGGAAAAGAAACGCTTGGGCTTGATAGAAGCAGAGAAGACCCGTGCACAGGCTACTTTTATGCAGGCACGAAGGGTTGGAAAATCAGTGTACCATCAGCGTGAGATTGAAAGAAGGAAGTTGAAAGACAAGCTGGAAGATCGCCTTCAAAGAGTACGTGCAGCATATTTGTTGCTTTATTCAATGTATTTTGGAACTTGTTTTATTTTAGTTTTAGTTTTTTTGGCAAAACCTATTATGGTATATCTGCAGGCAAGGAGACAGAGAGCAGAATACTTGAGGCATAGAGGTAGTCCTCAAAGTTCTACTCGTACAAATTGGCTTGACATGTACAAAAATGGAGATTTTCTGTCTAGAAAGTTAGCAAGGTATGATTCAACCTATTCAAACCTGATGTAATTTTCTTCTACCATGCAGAAGATTCAGAAATCAAATTAGTGGCAGTGATGGTTTGTTTCTCTAGAGATGTGCGCATGTACACGAGTGCACACACACACAATCTTCTAGATGCCAAAATTTAGAATATTGGTAATTTAGAGCTTGTTGGAATCTGCTTGGATCAAGTTTGGGTGTGTGGTGGTCATGCTTTTCCCCTGCTTTTACTGGATTAAATTCGTGTTGGTCTCGGACTTCATCAGGTCAATTGGCATGGATATGGGCAACCTGGCAAATACAGAGGAGATGCATGTATTCATGAAAAGCTTCAGTTTCATGTCCACCATTTATCCCATTGTAAGACACAATGTGTGTCTAAAACATCAAGTCAGTGTGAACTGGCATGGAGATGTGCTACTCGTTTTCTGGCATCAGACTCCATAGAGTCTCGTGCAAATTTCCTGAGTTTTTGGGCTGCCTGAGCATGAGACTCTTGACTTTTCACTGAAATGATGTTTTGGTTATCTGTTTCTCTCTCTTTATACATGGAATACTTGTTTCTGATCCATGTGAAGTTGGTAACATGTTTAGGTGCTGGAAGCAGTTCTTAAGATCGAGAAGAACCACCTTTGCTTTGGCCAAAGCATGCCTGGCACTAGACATCAATAAGAAGTCTGTGGGGTTGATGCCTTTTGAGCAGCTTGCAGCCCGAATAGAGTCAACTCACACCCTTCAGACCGTTAAGGCTTTACTGGACCGTTTTGAGAGCCGCTTTATGCTTTCACAGGCTAGCCGATTAAATTCAACAGATATTGGTCATCTTCTGAAGCGCCTGGTAAGTCCAAGAAGGAAGAGTACTTCTAACAGTGCCAGCAAAACCAGAAGGGTGAAGAAGGCATCCGGTAAGGCTCCTAGTAGAGAGCAAGGCAGCCCAGAAGTTACTAAGATGCTGAGATATCCAGTTCGAGTTGTTCTATGTGCCTATATGATTTTGGGTCATCCAGAGGCAGTCTTCAGTGGGCAGGGAGAGCGTGAAGTTGCACTAGCTGAGGCAGCAACAAACTTTATTCGGGAGCTTGAATCTCTAATCAAGATTATTATAGATGGTCCTAGAAGCATCTCTGCATCTGTGAGGAACTCAACTCCAACCGAAGTGGTTGATGACCAGAGTCAAGATTTGTCTTCTTTGCCACATGAACGATCATTCAGGTCCCAGTTGGCAGCTTTTGATGAAACATGGTGCTCTTATCTTTATAGATTTGTGGTGTGGAAGGTAAAGGATGCTCGGTCGCTTGAGGATGATTTGGTTAGAGCAGCTTGCCAACTTGAGCTGTCAATGATGCAGACATGCAAGTTAACATCTAATGGGGACATGGCTGATCTTACTCATGATATGAAAGCTGTTAAGAAGCAGGTAAGCTTTCATTCATTTTTCCTTCATGTCTCATCTAAATCATGTTTTTTATTCAATGATGATGTTGATGATGATGATGATGATGATGATGATGATGATGATGGCAATGCTGATGGTTCTTTGATTTTGGTAACTGTTAGGTGTTAGAAGATCAGATACTCTTGCGTGATAAGGTGCAGCATCTAAGTGGTGCACCAGGAATTCAGCGAATGGAGAGTGCTCTCTCAGATGTACGCACCAGTTTCTTTGAAGCTAGAGAGAAAGGCAGCCCTTTGGTTTCCCCCTTTATGCAGGTTTCATCTTCTCCTTCCAAGTCCTCTGGTATGCATTCTCTGCCATCTGATTATAGTAAATCAGATGAACCTGGCGTAAAGCATAGACGTGTGGTCCGTGCTCTTTTTAAAGCCTCTCAGACCTCTGAAACAGAATCAGTATCCTCACATAAGGTGGGTAGTCAATTGGTCAATCAAATCTGTGAGAAGGCACCAACTGAGAATGAAATACTTGTGAATGAGATCATCCATGCAAGAGGCCAGGCATTCATTGATAGCCTAAAGAACACTGACAAAGCTCAAACAGCCGTACAGGTCGGTAATTGTGAAGTTATGAATGAAACAAGAATAATTCAGTTTCAGAAAAAAAGGAATGAAATAAGAATATTAGCAAGGGCTAGTGGTTTGTGGTATTATAATAGGCCACGACATCACTCAATTTGTCTATCTTTTGTTTTTCTGTAGAAACGAATTAAAGCTATGATGGAGAAGGTTTTCTGGGATGACATTAAGAACTCCTTGAAACAAGATGGGAGAAATTATGGTCGAATAGTTGAATTAGTAAAGGAGGTTAGGGATGAACTCTGTGCTATTGCTCCTCATAGTTGGAGGGAAGAACTTGTTGAAGCCATAGATTTAGATGTCTTCTCACAGGTTAATATTCTAATACTGATGTACTCTTTTTTACATTTTAGTTAGAGTGGATCATTGATATTCTATATTGTGTTTCTCAGGTGCTTCGATCGGGAACAAATGACTTGACATATCTTGGAAGGATCCTTGAGTATGTTCTCATCAATCTGCAGAAACTTTCAGCTCCAGCAAAAGAAAATGATATGAAAATAGCCCACAAGAATTTATTGAATGAATTGGCTGAGATTGCCAAGGGAAAAAGTGAATCAGACAGTTCCTTTGTCCTTGCAACAGTGAAGGGTCTGCGCTTTGTTTTGGAACAAATACAGGTACTTTGAAATTTGAGGTTGCTTTGTATGGTCATCCATTTTAGGTGAAATTAAAGAAGGGCCGACTTTCCTTCCTTTTTGCCTGGAATTTCAGATGCTTAAACAGGAAATTAGCTTGTCAAGGATACAACTGATGGAACCGATAATCCGTGGGACAAATGGTTTGGAGTATCTTCAGAAGGCGTTCCAGGATCGCTATGGACCACCCATGGAAGCATTGAATTCCTTGGGATTGACATTGCGGTGGCTTACTTCAATCCGTGCTAGTGCTGAACAAGAGTGGAACAACCATATTTCGTGTATGTCTTCACTGCAGATTGGCCATGTTGGCCTACCTCCAGCAACATCACTTCGTGCGGGTGGCAGCAGTACCCAGGCTGTGTCTAATGGGAAGTTGCCTCTTGTGCAAGTGACAGCTTCATCAGGTATACATGATGCCTTACCTAAGTCAGGGGATTTGATATAATCTGTTGTTTCTTTAGAAGTTCTGAAGCATGTATGGTTTGTCTATGCATGTGGATTGCACTGTACCAGAACTTGAATGCACTGGAGATAGAGTTGATGTGTTAGTCAGACTTGGATTGATTCAACTGGTTAGTGGCTTTGAAGGAATCAGCGAGGGTATGCTTCCAGAGTCTCTTAAGCTCAACAGTGCAAGGCTTAGGACAGTTCAGAGCAAGTTGCAGAAGATCATTGTCATCTGCACAAGGTCTCTCTCTCTCTCTCTCTGAGTAACTTGATTGTCCTAACCAGTTTGGGAACAGAATAATACTTTATTTTGTGGAGAACGTATACTCAATCAGGAATTTATTATGTCTAGATATGTTTTTAAAGAATTTTAAAAATTGATGGCTCATATTATCACCAAAATTTACTATAAAATATGAGGTGCTTTTCATTGAAATAATTTGATCATGATCTTTTCTTTTTCTTGAGCAAGCCACAATCAATGCCTGTAAGTTCAGATTGAGCAAAAAACATCTGAAATTATGACCTTTTTAACAGGTCCATTTACGAGTTGTCTAGGATGGACCAGTTACTATTCATATATAAGATTGACATCAGGTTCTTGAGGTGTCAATAGACAAACTGCGACTGCAAACGTGCAATTATGTAGGTGTTAACATGCCATATTGAGACTAATGTTAGCAAAATGATTTCTTGAGCCAGTTGTATCTTTGACAGAATGAGTCTTGGTAGATGGCTGCTGTCATCATGAAATCTAGTGGAAGTTTCTTCCTAGAATTACCTACACCTTTTTGTTAATTCAAATCATATCTCTGAATTCAATTGGCAGCATGAAATGATGAATGCTTAAAGTTTGTCTTTGTTTCTATCACCTCTTAGCAAGATTTAAGCTCTTACAGTGTATGCAGTGTCTAAAACCATTTTCTCCCATTATCGTTTCATTTATATGCAGCTTATTGGTTCTTCGGCAAGCTCTCTTGTGTGAAAATCCTGTTCCTAGCAGTACATGCATAGAAAGCGCAGTGTCTGGTTCCTACAAGCGACTCTCCGATCTTCTGGAGCAGGAGGATGGTGGCATCTTGGAAATTGCAGAGTCTCTTGAGGCATCATGCTTTGAATATGTTGGCAATGATAGCAAGATAGCAGTAAGGAAGGAGGTGATGATCAATATGTTGGGAAAAAGCTTACAAGCTAGAGATGCCGTCTTCTCCAAGGTCATGGGGGTGGTTCACTCTGCACTAAAAGTGCTTGTGCTTTCCGGTAACAGTGCTAAAGGGAAGACGGCAGCAGAGGCAGCACTTTGTCGTGTGGGTGCACCTGATCTTACTGACTCTTTAGTGGATGTAGCAGAGGTCTTGGCAACAATAGCTGTGGTCAGCAGATCTGTGCATGGGCCTTGGTATGCATGCATGGCTAATTAAAAAAGTTAGCTCTAGGCTTTCACAAGAGTAAAGGTTTGCCTTGTCCAGTGGTGGTGTTTCTTTGTGTAAAGAAGAAAATTGGTCAAAAATAGGATGAAGTGCAAGAATATAAAGTATGGGTAGTGCCTTAGTGGTGTGTGGATATCTGATTATTTGTAAATTATAATGTAGACAGGACCACCACCTCAATAAAGTTTCTATTTCTATATTTTCCTTCTCCTTTTCTGCATCTTATGCACATGGTTATGGAAAAATTGGCTAGACCACTGCTTTAAAAATGGATGTCCATTACAACATATCCGTGTTAAAAAGTTGAGGAATATTTTGGTGGTAAATAAGGACCCCACTAAATTCTACTTGATGAATGGGCCAACCTAGGAAGAATCTTCTTGGTAGTAGCCAGTTAATAATGCTCATGATTTTGATAAGACTTTTTTCTTTGTTTGGATGTCACAAAGCATTGCCTAACAATCTTTGTTGCATCAGACCTACTAGTGTTCAGGGGCCCTGGGCCCTAGAACACGCAAATCAGCCAGGGGCACATCTTCCCAATGATGGTGCATTGTGACCAGCTTGAAGCTCGCCCGTCTTAGAGAAGAATTGAAGCGGTTAGCTCTGGCGATTGAGTGATTGATGGGTCGACTGCCTTGGAAGTGAAGGGGCCATTTCAGAAACCGTTTAGCATCAAAGGGGACAGTTTGGCATAACATGTGTGTACAAACGCAACCAAGCACATCCATATACAAAGATGCTCTACCTGTTTCATTCAATCAATCCTCCCTCTCTCTCTCTCTCTCTCTCTCTCTCTCTCTCTCTCTCTATATATATATATATATATATATATATATATATATATATATATATATATATATATATATATATATATAATGAAAACCTACAAAATGGGCACGGTGCTGCTAAATGAGAGAAGCTATAGGATTTTTTATGTTTTTTCAAAATTTTGACAGCACAGATGTGATTTATATGCTTGTTTTTATAGCAATGACTTGGAGCATTTGATTCCGATGCATGGATAAGTTTTTATAAGGTTTCAAAAATCAACAGCCTACAATTTTCCAAACTAGTAAATCAATCATGCTCAATACATCTATGGGGTCAGAATTTAAAAAAAAAACACCAGAAATCTAATATCATTTTTCATTTAGCACGGTGTCCATTTTGTAGGTTTTCATTTTCACACACACACACACACACACACACACACATATATATATATATATATATATATATATATATATATATATATATATATATATATATATATATATATATATATATATATATATATATATATATATATATATATATATATCAAGGGAAACCACCCCCACCGACCGCACATTCACTAGCCTCCGGTTGGTAAAACCCTTGAGGTAGCATATCCTAAGGCCAACAAACATCAGATTTGATTTTTTTTTATAGTTTTTTTGTAGGCACCTTCAGTTACGATAGTGCCACCTAATCAGGTGGTTGTCCATGGGAGAGCTTATCCATCTGTTCTTTCCTACCAAATTAAGGTATCCAATGACAGCGTTATGTGAGAATGGCGACAGGTATCTGAGATAATCAAAATCCCCAATTGAAGTTGCAGAGCGGGTATCCCCGTCAACTCCAAGCTATCAATACACTTTAGGGTACGTTCGGGTGCCTCAACTGGACGGGATTTGGAATCAGAATGGTTTCAAATCATTCAAATCTCACGGGTTGCCCTGATTTCAAATCAGAGGCTGCCTGAAATCTCATGAGATTTCAGGCTTTTAAAATCGCTTTCTCAGGTTCCCATGAGAAGGTGATTCTGTGGGAATGATCATGTCATGAGGGATACGAGTTGGACATGGAGCTCCAAAACATATGGATACTGTTTTAATATTTTTAATTCTTTTTAATTATATTATAATAAAAATACATTTATATGTATTAAAATATCAAGATGTACTTTTTATTGATAAAAAAATTAAGAATTCATGACCTCGTGTCTTATTCCTCAAAAAACAAAAACGCAAACTTGCATCACGAATTCATGTCATGCATCGGGTCATATGCGTGTCTCTGTGACATCTCCCAAGTGTGCAATCCATGTTATATTTCACAATGATCTGTATATTTATTTCGGACAATCCACGGCAACAGAAAACTGGAAACCTGACACAGTGTTCATTCCTAAAAACTGTTGGCATCTATCTGATTAACAGAGGACATTCCTCCAACGTGTGAATGATAAGCAAAACAAAAAATTCGTGGCTACTTTCACAAATCACTGATACACCACTGGTTAACCCAGCAGCAGCCAGCTTTCAATCAATCATGCTGTTCCTTCTCAGCCTGCAGAGACCAAATAACTGAAATTGATCAAAAAACTGTAATATCTGTCTAATCAAAAGAAAGCTTAGAATGTAATGGTTGCAAGTTTAACAATTTTAAGTAGGTGCTTACCCTTTTCATTAATTGAAAATGGAAGTCGAAGCAGAAATTAGGCCTCATAAGAAGGAAGTGAAACAAACCAGGTGTTAACAATGAAAAATCATGGAAAATTTGAACATAAAGTAATCTCATAGTCGCAAATATCGGTCTCGGCTATATCTTGGCAAGGCAATGTCTCGTGATAATAGATTTAGCTGATAAAACTTGGGAAAATCTCGAAAAAATATTGATGCCTAAAATTTAAATATATATTTATATATATAGCAGAAATAAATAAGAAAATAACATGTTTAGATAATAAAAAACACATATAATAAAAGAAATAAGCAAAAACTATAAAAGAAAGAAGAAAAAACACATTTAAGATATAGAAGTAAAAGAGTAAAACTGATAATATCGGGATATTATCATGATTTATATAAATTTCTGATATTTTCAAAATATTACAAAAGTTTGCCTTTAATATAATTTTATCAATTTACAATGATATTTTCAAGATATCACCTGAAACTGTGTCTATGCATGATCTGGATTAGACTAAGGAAGCATAAAGTGGCTTTGGCGATGACATAGGTAGCAGCAGGAGCTGAGCAGGTACCAGGTTTCAGTTCAATTAACTTGAAACCATCAAAAGTTTCATTGGTCTATAACGACTTCAAAAGCTAAACAATAACAAGATGTCATAACTGAAATCACTGGAACTAGTTATTAAAACTAAAGTTTTGCTAAAATAGCAGGCTACAACACCCTCCGGCTATTAATTCAATGCTAGCCTCCTTTCCTACCTACTGCATGATGAGCTTCAAACTCCCCAATAAAGTAATCAAGAACTAGAAGCATGCATTCTAATTTTCTTTGGGTGGATACTAATAATAAGAGGAACATCCATCCCCTGGCTTCAGGTGCAATGTGTAAACCGAAGAGGAAAGTGGTCTAGGATTGCAAGGCCTACTTTGCATGTTTCTTAAAATTGGCATGGTAGGTTGTCAATGATATATACAGTCCATGGGTTGATTTGATAAAAGTAAAACATCTGAGAATTGCATCCTTATGGTTCCCTCTTAATGCTGCCATGGGATCATGGGTCAGGAAATGCATTAAAGCTGCTATGAAAGTTGTGGAGGAAGGGGCCAAATGGGTGGTAGCCTGGTAGGAGATAGGGTGGAATTTTGGTTTGATCCTTGGGTGGGTCATCATTCCTTGATTTGTCTTTGTAAACATGGATTGAACTCTCAAATATAAAAGGTTATAAAAAAATTATGCCACATTAATGTGGCCAATATGCTTGATCATTCCCTTTCTCTATTATGCAGGTTATAGAATGATGCCATGCAGGTACTAAGTGAAGTGTGGGATTATCCTTCAGCAGCAGCTATGGAACATGCGAAGGATGAATTGAGACAGACTAGTGAAAGAACGCTCATAGTGAAACAGACATGGGACATGATTCGTGATAAGGGAGAGACATGTTGCTGCCATAAAATGACGGTGTAAAAATCACACACAGAGCTGCACTAACTCTTCAGTCCATGGTGTGAAATCAGATGGTGTATGATTAGCAAAAATGGGTATCTCAATTATTAGCAGGTGTATCCTGTGCAAATGTAGTGAAGACCTCACCTTTTTTCTTTAACTGTCCGATTAGTAGAAAGGTATGGCAACATGTTGCTTGCTTATTCAGTTGCTGGAGAACCCCAACCTTGGAAGTAGAAGTCGAGCTATTTTAGATGGCGAATATATAAGTTCACAAAAGTGAAAGTGTGGAAATGCAGGCTATTAGCATTCCAGATAATTGTGTGCCTGTAGACCTTCAGGATCAACAGATTCATGTAGGCACAGCTGCAATCATCCCATTATTAATCGATGGCGTAACTTGGCAAGATGGTTCCCTCCAATGCGGGACTGGATCAAATTAAATTTCTATAGCATCGTAACAACCTGATGGCCAGTTGGGTTCACTATGTGAGATCACTCGAGTCTAATTCTTTTCGCTGGATGGCATAAAGGAGACACATCAGGGCGTAAAAGAGTCTGCGATTACTGGCTAAAAATGCTTCAGTTGGTGGATGTATCCTAAAACATCATTGTTGAGCCTTACTGAAGAGATGCAATTAGTGTTGTAAAGAGCCTGCTTGAGGGAAGGGGAAAGATGGGGCTTGTCAATAGCTAGATTTATTGACAGATTACACCAATTTAATCAGCCGTGTACTCAGAGGTTGTAACTCCTGTAATGACTTGGCACACTTCCTTGCCAGATGTACTGTGATTGATTCAGCCTTTGGAAAGGCAAACCATCCACAGGGTGCCTAACATGCACAAATTATAATGTTATTTCCTGAGACTGACTAGTGACTAATGAACTGGTAGGGGCCTGCCTAATCTCAGCTTGGTTATCTTGGAAAACAAAATGACCTTCCATTGGCAAAGATGGTAGCAAAATGGGCGTTGCAATGTGAAAGACATTCAATAAGACCAGATATAATTTCCAAAAGTTTAAATCATCAAAGTTACAAGATAAGACCAAAAATGGAAGGCACCGAACACAGGTTCACTACTGCATGATCAAAATGACTAGACCAAATGATGCCCCATGTCATCATTGTTCAATTAAATATAGTTTCTGTGAGATTAATGGTACTAATAAACTTAATGTTACTAAGTGTAACAGGTAATAGATAATATCTTTCTGCATTGCATACATTGCTTGCAGAAACTAAATGAAAATAGAAGTGCCAATATAAACAATAACACACAAGCATTAAGCACGAGAAGATGGAAGATGTACCCCACTGTATTTCTAGTATTAACTGTATTTAATGTTCTAAAAATCCTATAAGATGAATTAGTTTGCAGACAGCATGAAATACCAGAAGACTCACTTGAGAAGATTCGGAAGTAGTTCCAGCAGGGCTTTTCAATGGAACAGGAAACTTTGGAGAACCATCAAATTTGTGAGAGCACTCTGTATATGCTGTTCCAATACCCACACCAGCACCAAAAGCTACAGATGCCCATCGTGACACAGGGCTCCCTGCATGGGTGAATCAAAAAGGAAAACTGTATCACCCATATGAAGAAGATGCAAAGCATAAGCAAGATGAATAGGCAGATTTTGGATCATTAAGGCATTTCCACACGTTCATGTTTTCTGTATGTGTTTGAACATATACATTGTGCACTTTTTGTCCATTTCTTTCATGCATGCCAACCATTTATTGATTGCGGCATTCTCTTTATTTTGACCTGAATTTGAAGTGTTAAGCATTGCATTCCATCGCTTTGTACCTTAACTGCTTTCAAGTGGATGACGATGATCATGTGGTCGTCAAGTTTCCAAGAAATCACAAATGTTTTTTTTTTTCTTTCTTGGAACTATTTTGACATTTTGGAAACAATGAGCCACTTTTCTTTATCCAGATTACATGAAACAAAACGAGAACATAAAAGTGAGTTTGCTTGAAAGTTGAAACTACACAAAGGACTCGAAGAAGGACAGGGATATCATATTGTATCTGATTAACCTGAAATGAAACAAGATGTGCACAATCACAATCACAATCACAATCACAATCACAATCAAGGGCTACACAAGTGCACAAATACAATATGGTCTCTAATTGACTGATAACAATCTCATAAAAGAGATATTTAAACCACAAATTTCAATACAACACAATGTAAAAATAATAATCTTTGAATTCACAATAAAATAAGATTAGAAAAGCATATGTTACATATAGAGCCTCACATAAAAGGAAGGGAGGCAGTCCAACGACTAGTTGGACTGCCTCCCAACAGTCAAGTTGACTTACATAAAAAAACAGAAAAATAAAAACTAAATAAAAAGACACTACAGTCCCTATTGGACTGTATTTTATTACATATCATGGAATGACCAAAATATCCCTGATATAGGTATATTGTATAAATATGCGTATATCTGTTAGATACAAATATATATACAATATATTTTAACACTCTCCTCAAATTTACGGTGAGATCACCGAAAGTTTGCTAAGAAGATACAAAACATATGGTAAAGTAATCGTCCCCTTCAAGTATTATTTTCGAACATAGTAGCAATCTATCTCAATATGTTTCGTTCGTTCATGAAATATGTGATTGTTGGCTATATATATGGCACTTTTGTTATGACAGCATAACTTTAAAGGTTCTGAAACATCAACACCTATATCTGAAATTAATAATCTCATCCACACAACCTCGGTTGTTGTTGTAGTCACCGCCCTATATTCAACTTCCGTGAAAGATAAAGACACTTTCTGTTATTTTTTGCATCTCCAAGAAATAAGAGAATCACATACAAACACACAAAAACCTGTAGTTGAGTGACGGTTATTGGGATCTCCTCCCCAGTCAGAATCAACATAAGCAATAATATTTAAAGATGATTAAGAGGATAAGAATAGCCCTTTATATATAGTTTTCTTGATGTATCGAACTATTCTTAACACGACACTCATGTGAACTGATGTAGGTGCATGCTGAAAGTGACTTGCAGTATGTATTTCATACGCAATGTCTGACCTAGTAATAGATAAGTACATTAGTGAACCGATAAGTTGCCTATAAGGAGTTTGATCGTCTAATAAAACTTTGTCTTCAACTCTCATTTTAGCATTTATCACTTCAGAAGTATCAATATATTTTGTTCTTTGTGATTCCCAAATGCGCAACAATATCAGCTGTAAACTTTATTTGAGACAAAATATACCCTCTTAGCGAGTATGCTACTTCAATTCTTAAAAAATATCTCAAAAAACCAAGGTCAATCATATCAAAAGATTTCTTAAACATAATATTAATTTCTTCGATTTCCTTCTGATCATTCTCAGTGGTGATCATATCATCAACATACAAGAGCAGAATGATAAGCGAGGTACCTGTAGATCTTACAAAAAGAGCAGTGTTAGTATAACACAATTTAAATCCAAAATTCAACATAGTTTCACTAAACCGATCATATCATGCTTTAGGAGTTTGTTTAAGCCCATATAAAGCTTTTCGAAGATAAAGAACCATTTCATTTTCAATAGTCAGACCAGGGGAGGATCCATGTAAACTTCTTCATTTAAATTTCTATTTAAGAAAGCATTTTTAACATCTAACTGATATATAATTCATTTTCTAATGAATGCTACTGCAACTAGAGCCCTAACTGTGGTCATGCAAGCTACTGAGGCAAATGTTTTCTCATAATCGATTCCATATTCCTGAGAATACCCTTTTACAACCAATCTTGTTTTATATCTTTCTAGGGACCCATCACTCTTTGTTTTGACTTTAAATACCCATCTACATCATATTGTCTTCCTTCCCTTAGGAAGATGTTTTGTGTAATGCATCTAATTTTATTTTCATAACTTCTACCCATTCTTTTATATATTTGACTTCTTTATAATTGGATGACTCATTATATGAATGAATTGCTAGAAGACATGCCCTATAGTTTGGAGAGAAAGATTCATAGGAGACAAACCTATTTGGAGGTCTATATATTCATTCAGATCTTCTAACACTAGTTTCTTCAATATTTGTTGGTTGACTATACTTTTCAAAAGCACATAGATGCTCCCCATTATTTCGTCTAAAGTATTGTATAAGGTTATGAGTTGGTTCTCTCTCTTCACTTGGTTCATCATTTGACCCAACATTATCACTATCATCATTATCGATATTTTTAATATTAGACTTAGGCAATAAGTCAAACAAGAAGGCATACTCGGATTCTTCCTTAGGTTTTTCAAGATCAAATCATTTTTCTTTTTCAAGAAAATTTACATTTCTAGAGACATAAAAATTATCATTTTTAGAATCATAGCATCGATAGCCTTTTTTATTTTTGGCATATCCAAAAAAAATACATTTAATAACTTTATGAGAGAGTTTGTTATATTTTTCAAGCACAAAACATTTACATTCAAAGACCCTTAATCTTTTCAAACTGGGAGAAATTTTAAAGAGTTTTTAAATTGAAGATTTGTTTTTTAAAGTTTGAGAAGGCATTCTATTTATTAAATAGACTGCAGTGAGAGCGGCTTTAGCCCAAAACCTTTTTGAAACTTCTTTTGAAATGAGTAGAGTCCTAGTAGTTTCAATAATATGACGATATTTTCTTTCGAAAATGTCATTTTGTTGGAAGGTCTTTGGACAAGATTTTTTATGCAAAATACCATGAGTCTTTAGATAGGATTGAAAATCATTTGAAAGAAACTCTCCCCCGAGTCAGAGCGAAAGATTTTAATATTTGTCTTAAATTGATTTTTAACAAGATTATGAAAATTTTAAAATATGAAAAAACTTCAGATTTGAGTCTAAGGAAGTAAATTCAAGTGTGTCTACTAAAATCCTCTATGAATGTAACATAGCATGAATAACCATCTTTTGACATAACGGGAGTGGGTCCCCATACATCCGAATGCACTAATTCAAAGATTTTATTAGTCAAAGAAGTTCTAGATCCGAAAGACATCATTTGCATTTTTTCAAGTATATAATTTTCATATACAAATTCTTTTTCCTTACAAAATTTTTTCAAGAACGGAAAAAGAGATAGTTTGGATATACTTGGATGTCCTAATTTTTTATGCCAAAGATCTAAATTAATTTCTTTGATATGATTAAAAAAAGAGTCTTTAGGTAGATATAAGAAATTCATATAGTAAAGATCTCCTCTTCTATGGCCTTGTCCAATCAGCTTCCTTGACTGAATATCCTACACCCAACAAGCCATAGATGAGATGAATACTTTACACCCATAATCGGATATTTGGGAAACCGAAAAAAAAATTAAATCTAGTTTTGGAATAACCCTAACATTTGGAACAAAAAAAAATTTAAATCATTGTTGAGATTTCCTATACTTTTAACTTTCAAAGAACTGCCATCGACGGTTGATACACATGAAAAATATGAATTAGTACAATCGGATAATAGGGACTCATTATGAGTCATATGAAAATAAGCTCCTGAATCCAAAATCCAATAGGACTTATCTGGAGGAGAAGAAGAGGAGACGGCGGCACCGTATGTAGAGGGAGTTGCTTTTAGTATTTGTAAAACGGCCTCCGCTATTTGAGCGATTGTCAAATCATTGAAGTTGCCTCCTTTCTTTGATTCTTGTGATTCTTCACTTACCGCGGTCACCATTTTGAGTTTCGAACAATCCGGTTTTATGTGCCTTAGTGCTTTGCAATAATGACAAATAATTTTACCTCCCTTGTATCCTCCCCCATTATGCCCTTCATCATTGAATTTTTTCTCAATGTGAGGTGGTTTATAAGATTTTACAAATCTTCCGGGTCTTGATATGGCAAGTACCTCATCATTAGAATTGTGCATTCCAAGTCTTGTTTCTTCTTGACAAATTTGAGTAAAAGCCTCACTTAAAGAAGGAGCCGAAATCCTATGAAGCAAAGATGACCTAACTTGCTTAAATTTCGGTCAAAGACCATATAGGAAAGAGAAAATGTTTTATCATCTCAATTGTTGAACCTTTCCATTTAGGTTCCAACATAGTCAATTCATCCCAAACAGGAGATAAGAGACCATAAAAGTCTCTTAGACTCTTATCCTCTTGTTTGGTACAACGTACATTGTCTTGAAGATAATATAGTTCAGCTATATCCTTTTGAATGAATGTGCTCTTTAAGAAGATCCATGCATCACATGTTTTTTTGAACTTATGATGTTGAACTTCATGTTATTCATGAACCATAAGAGTATTTGAGCGTTGTTAGCCTCTCAATCCTGTATGTTGTCTTGATACTCTTGTAAAGCCTTCTCCTTTTCTTCTTCAAAGAGGACTTTGATTTGATCTCCTTCTTTTCTTGTTAACTTTAGTTGGGGTTCATTAGTGGTTCCACTAACAAAGCCCCATAGCTTTTTCTCTTGATATGGTTTTCTATTGCAATAGCCCACATCAAGTAGTTGCTTTCATTGAGCTTGTAGGAGATGGTAGAGGCGGATTCTTTTTCACCCATGATAAAGAAGGCTTGAGATTGAAGAACAAAATTTGAAGTCCACCACCACAAAGAGAGCACGCCAAAGATAATTTTCAACAATACAAGAGCCCAAGGCTCTGATACCATGAAATGAAACAAGATGTGCATAATCACAATGACAATGAAGGGCTACACAAGTGCACAAATACAATATGGTCTCTAATGGACCGATAACAATCTCATAAAAGAGATATTTAAACCACAAATTTCAATACAACACAATATAAAAATAATAATCTTTGAATTCACAATAAAATATACTTAGAAAAGCATATGCTACATAGAGTGGTCACATACAAGAAAGGGAGGCAGTTGGACTCGTTGGACTGCCTCCCAATAGTCAAGTTGACTTACATAAAAAAACAGAAAAATAAAAACTAAATAAAAAGACACTACAGTCCCTATTGGACTGTATTTTATTACATGTCATGAAATGACCAAAATACCCCTGATATACATATATTGTATAAATATATGTATATCAATATATGTATATCAGTTAGATACAGAAATATATACACTATATTTTAACATAACCAACCCACAAAGTTATAAATAGAGCAAGAATATTGACTTTTAATGAGCTAAAACATGAACAATTTGACACTTGTTACTTCTATCTCATCTACAGTATCGATACAAAGAGCTTCAACTTCTTCTTCATGTGAAAGGCCCACCAATCACCAACCAGGGTTTACAAGGTGAAAAATAATTATCCATCTATATATATAGGGGTGGACATCAGGTCGGGTCGGGCCAGCCCAATAGCAGGCCTGCAAGGGCCAAATTGACCCGATGACTTTTGGAGCCGTTGAAAGCCTGACCCGACAATTGTCCGATCAGGCCGAGCCTGACTTCAATCGGCCTTGGATTTACCCATCCAGCCCGTGACCCACTGACTATTTTAATTTGGATCGGGTCGGGTAAGTAACCCATGATATTTGCCCAATAGGTTTTACACAAAGTGGAGGATCCTCTTCACTTTTATAGGCATTGGAGGGGCTTTCCCTCTCCTTCTCCATCGATATGAAACTAATCAAAAGGAGCAGGTAATTTCTTTTTTGCTATAATGCTTGAAAGGTAAAAAATTTAATGTTTCTTTTTGAGAAATGCTTAAAAGGTAAAAAGTAAATGTTCCTTTTTATGTAGAGAGAGAGAGCACATTAATTGCAAGGCATTTGAAAAAGGAAGCATTATATTTCCCATATCCCAAACAATAATATAGAATAATGAAAATCCTTACGGGAGAATAGTCCCATATCGAAGAGAGGAAGGGAGTGGAAGACCTCCATTGCCTATAAAAAATGGAGGTTCAACTTGTTTAACACCTAGAAAGTGCCCACCATGGGTAGGATTTTGAATTTTCAAAACCTAGATACCGTGTATAAGGGCCTGACTCAGGCTTAGACTGAATCCCGAGCCTGACCCAATTAATTGTTGGGTCGGGTTGGGCCCGACTTCTATCGGGCTTGGTCAACAAATGACCGCCTGAGCCCAACCCGATTCGGGCCGAGTACCCAAAAATCCGATGGGTATATATATATATATATACTAGCCTCTTAATTGGATGGTTTTATTTTTTCTCAGCATTCTAGTAAAAAAAAGGAGAAATATGCATAATTTCAAATAACAATACAAAAAAGTTAAAAAAAAATTAACCGCCTTGTTTCTCAATAGTTAAAGGCAGATCCACATTTTTGCCTCTATCGTATAAGCTTGACCTAACTAGCTAACATGCCTATTACAATAATGTAACCATCATGCCTAATATAATTTACTTTGAGTCCATATCAACCCAATCTATTGAGCAATTGTACGCAAAATAATCTTATCAAATCTTACTACATGGGTTTGATTCGATTTGATATCCATTCCAAACTGGTTTTAAAGCATCCAAATGTAGAACTCCCAATGATTTAAATTTTGAACCAGCTTATCCACCCAATCCTATGAGACCAACCAAGTCTCCTTCTATTCAAACCATAGTCACAGATATCGGTGATATTTTCAAAATATCGCGATGTTATCACTGTAAATTCAGCAAACGATAACATAGGTAAAATATCACGATATTTTGAAAATATCGCCAATTTGATAATATTGCGATATTATCACGAGAATATCACGATATTCTCAATTAGTTTTACATTTTTTATTTATTTTTACTTTTTAAATATGTTTTTCTTCTTTCTTTTATTATTTATGTATTTTTGTCTATACATGATATTTTATTACTTATTTTTTATATTTTTTAAGCCTCAAGATTTTTCCAAGATTTATCACCAAACCTATAATATCGCGAGAAATAGTCTTGCCAAGATATAGCCGATACCGATATTTGTGACTATATATATATATATATATATATATATATATATATATATATATATATATATATCAAACATTTTAATGGATTAAATGTTGAATAACCTGACTTTTAGTATTTGATAACTACTAATAAACCTTGCCTAAAAAGAACACTTAGCATGTACTTCTAAAGGTTAGAGTTGGATTGACCTTCGTGCATGTTGAGCCATACCATTTTATAATCCTAAGTGAAAGATATTTATGCATAAAACCTTTGGTGAATGATAGATCTAGATCAGACCAGCTTTTACTATGTGCTCAACCCAAACATATGAAAATTGCACCAGGTTTTCAATACATGAACAACAACAACCTTGTTATCTCTTTTTGTCTCCCTCAAGCTCTCTCTCTCCATCATCTTGTTGCGGTTAAGAAATGTAATATTGTGTATCACTAATATGGGGTGATACCCCTCGTGTATTTTCATTTCTTTGTTATAGAGTCAAAGTAAAAGGTTCACTTTAGTCCAAATTTAGATAGGTCATTAGCAAATGGAGATCTACCCTTTTATTAATGTAACTTTTTCATTTTTCTTGCTAATGAAGTTTCTTCTATGCTTCCATCTCTCTTTGGTGCATCCTTCTTGCTTTAATAGTTGCCACTAAAGCCATTGGTTTTGTCCCATGGTTAGAAATGGTTTTCATTATTTTTTGGGTTTACATTTACTTGGATATTAGTTTTTGGATTGAAATTTTTGGTTTTATTATGATATTGAATCCATCTCGAATACATAGCAGGAATTAGGTAGGTTTCCTACACATTTACTTTGTTTTCCTATAAATACCTGTCACCTGAGTACGATACAGGTACGGGTACGGAGGGTATGACACGACAATTTCAAAAAATAAGGGTACGCGAACATGGCTATATATATATAGGGTAACTGAAATATGTTTACTGGTATGAACCAAGATTTTCATAGGGTTTTTTACTTTTTGTCGAAAAATTCACTGTACGGATGTAATCTAGACGGTCGGTTTTATAGAAACAGACTCTTGGATCATCCAATTATTATGTATAAGAAGGATCTTTTAAGGGTTGAAAATCAATGACTTAGAATTTTCATAAATATTCAAGGATAAAAAATCACATTTCTTTATCTGATTAAGATGATTCAAGAGTCGATTCCTAGCAAATGGACCATGCCGAATGCATCAGCAGGGTTAGATTTGCAAAAAAATCCATGAAAATCTTGATTCATACCAGCAAATATATTTGCTTAGTAAACATATTTCAATTTCCCTATATATATATATATATAGAGAGAGAGAGAGTTTGGGTCTAGATCAAGTGTGGATCTAGATCCAGACCCAAACTTTCCTTTTCTCTCTTTTATTAACCCCACTCCACCACCTCTCTCTCTCTCTCTCAAGAGAAGAAGAAGAAGAAGAAGGTACTTCTCTCTCTTCGTTCCTCCTCTTTTTCTTACTTCTCTCTCAGTCTTTCTCTTTTTCTTCTTCTCCTGCCCACGAAGGTGGGAAGGGAGAGGGTTTAGACAAAAAAAAAGGAAGAAAAAGAGGTTGTGGATTTGGAGTTCGGTCTTAGTTGGGCATGTCCCAAACCACAAGCCCACGTATCCGTGCCATGCCCGATACCTGTACGCATGTCGAGTCGTGTCGACACGAGCACGTGGCCTCTTATGCGGTGTCCTAGTGACATAGATAAATACTCATTGTAGAGAGTTTTCTCATAGGATGGTAATTGAATATTGAATTTCCTTTTTAACTTATTAATTTCTTAGATTCCTCTAGATCATAGATTAGCATAACTTAGGGTAAGACTAGATTGTATGATAAATGAATATTGAATATCTTTTTAAAATTCTTATTAATTTCTTAGATTCCTCTAGATCATAGATTAGCGTAGCATAACTTAGGGTATCCACCACTTCAAAACTTCTTTTCATTAAATTCAATGTCTTGCGATATCTATAAATATTATGACATTTGGATGACCAAAGGATAAAAAATGGCTTCTATAAAGAATATGTGCTAGTAATCCAATCCATATCATTGTACAATGGTGTATATGGGAAGCAGTAGGCGTACAAGAACCGGAGAGAGAGAGAGAGAGAGATGAAAAATAGTAGGAACGCGAGAAATTGAACAGAGCAGGTAAGACAAGTGTTTGGATGTTATTTTCCCTAATTGTCTCCTATATTCTTAGGAGGTAAATCCATGGCATCACTATGAAAACAAAATCAATTTGCTATAGATAATTTGTATAGGATGAAAAAGCTAAAATAGACCCCTTTAGGGGGTAATCCCTTTCTCTTTATGTAAAACCCAGGAAAAAAATTTGTTGGACCCGGGTCGAATCCAGATTTGGACCCGACCCGGATCCAAAAGGAGACAGGCGGTCGGGCACTGCCTCACAGCTCACTGCCTGCGTGTTTTAAAGATAAAACACGCAAGGGGAGGGACAGTCGGCGAGTCCCTCCCCCATGCGTCGACCACCACCTTCCACCTAGCAGCAATCGTCGCTCCCCCTCTCGCTCGTCTGCCAACGCACGTCGGCGACCTTCCCTCCGACGACCTCCAGGTACGCTCTCCTTGTCCTTCTTCTCCTTTTCTTTTCGTCTCTCTCTCCCTCACTCTCTGTTTGCACAGGGAGGGGCTGAGCCACCTCCCTGCCTCCCTCGATCGCAGGGGAGGGGCAGAGCCCCCTCCCTGCGATATGTTTTGCGAGGGAGGGGCCCAACCCCCTCCCGATGTCTCTTTTGGCGGGGGAGGGGTCGAGCCCCCTCCCTGCGTCTCCTCTTACGGCAGGGGAGGGGGTCGAGCCCCTCCCTGCTCACTGTTACGGCAGGGGAGGGGCTTGAGCCCCTCCTTGCTCCCTGTTACGGCAGGGGAGGGGGTTGATCCCCTCCTTGCTCCTCTTTTTCTGACAGGGGAGGGGTCGAGCCCCTCCATGCACCCCCGTTGTTCAGGAGAGGGGTTGAGCCCCCTCCCTGCTCCCTCTTCTCTAGCGTCAGGCAGAGGCTTCGCCCCCCGCCTGTTTGCGTGTTCGACAGACAGGGGTCAAGCCCCTGCCTCTTTGCATTTTCGACAGGCAGGGGCGAAGCCTCCTGCCTCCCCCTTTGTGCTAATGGGTAGGAGCTTGGCCCCTTGCCTCTTAGCTCTTCCGGCAGGCAGGGCGAAGCCTCAGTCTCCCTCATTGCCTTCATCAAGTAGGGGTGCAGCCCCCTGCCTCCTTGTAGTTTCCTGACAGCAGGTCAGCAGGGGCTCGCAGCCCCTGCCCCTGCGTCTTACACTTAAAACAGGTTCGCAGAGGCACGCTGCTCCTGCCTCTGCCTCTTTCACGTCAGGACAGCGAGAGTGCCTTTGTCCTTACTATTTTCGGTGTAAGCTTGCTAAAAATGTCACTTTTGCAGCTCGTACGACGGATCCCGCTCGCGCACCGTGACCCGAGCTGTCAATCGCTTACACCCGTAGACGCCAGCAAGCTTGCAACTCCCCAAGGTAGAGAAAGATTACACGGAGAACTTGGACAATTGAATTGAGTTCAATTAACTAAAAAGGATAATTAAATATATATATATATATATGTATATATATATTTATACGAGTACGCAGTTAACTCAAGGACACGGTTTCACGTTCTTTGTCATTTACTTTCTGTCAGTCTTTACTTTGTCGTCGCGCTCTGCGCCTAGGCTTTGCGTTTGCACTCCTGCTCACAGTCTTTACTTTGCTGTCGCGCTATACGCCCAGGCTCCCGTTTTTTCAAATGTTTTGTTACTGTCTTGCCATTGCAGATGACACTCAAGTTTTCCGCTCATTGCATGTGCTATAAAGACATCCTCGTGGAGGATGCAAGAGACATTTACCGTTCTCCCTCTTGTGACAATAGTTGAGTCGAGAGCTTTGCGATAAAGACATCCTGGCTTTTCGAGCGAGCAGTCCTGTAAAGTTGACTTGAGAATTTAGGGAGTTGCGCAAAAGCATCAAAGACTACCCAAATCGAAATATTTGGAAGGATGTGATTGGCTGGTTCTGTTCGTCTATTTGACATATCTCGGGTAACCCCGAATTGGGGCTTGAGCAAACCTCTTAGCGGGGGTTCTGTTGAGAAACTTGTATCCTGTCTATCGAGACCGGTATCAAGTCATGCGAGACATGTAGATACCCCAATAGTGGATGAGATTCTAGAAAATCGCATGCCAAATATTACATCTTTGTGAAACACTTTTGTTGAGGCTCCTATTGAGGAGCTATACCCCTTTCATCCTAGAATACTTGTAGTCGTGCACTACACACTAGTACTGCGATGATCGGATGAGACGGTCATGCGACCTCGAACCGTGCTAAATGTATAATGTTGTAATCACATAAAATGGTGATTATTCGCCTTCACAGGCAAGATGCTCGAGTGGTTTAAAGACCACAGCATTAGAATGGGTCATTAGTTAAGCAACACCTAACGCACTCATTCGCTTCTTGTAGTTTGTCAAGAGAGAAGACAAAGCGGTACAAAACTCCAATGGATAGGTTGTTAGCAATCACTCTACGGACAAAGATTCGGCCTCCTCAGTCATTGGAGTTAGGGGAAGAGACTACCAGACATTATCCTAGGTGGTAGATCCCATGAACTTCAGTAGAAGTTGGATGCATCCGTTGCTCAGTACCTGTCTTTGGGGAATCTTCTCTCGGCTAAAGTCGTCCCCTTAGGAAGGGACTCAACTAGCTATTCGGGTTATTAAAAATACATATAATAACATACGCCCGAACTAGTCTCAGTTGTTTCTACATTTTTGTTTGCGCGTACCCGCAGGCCAGTAATATCGAAACATAAAGTTTGTTTACACTGGTTGATGGGTCATAAGACTTTCGTGTGTTTTGGGTACGTATTTTTGTCAAGTAAAAGCTTATCGATGAAATTACGTATGACTTTGTTTATCCCCGAGATTCTTATGATTATGATGCGAATGTTAGCATATAGGTAGATGACATGTCACACCGACAAATGATTAGTTTAAACTATTTAGGTGAATAATGCATCACGCCTACATAGTTTTATTGCAGAGAATTGTGTTATGATTGCCTAAGTGAATATAGCTTACATGTATAACATGATTGATAAGTATCTTGAATTTGATTGAAATGTCTTGCAGATATGTGCGTGAGTTACACGCTAGAAAGGTCGAATGCGATGTGCTTTGAGATAAGAATTGTGAATGCATATGATGATGCAATGATCTGAATATTTGCACATATAACTTGAATCTTGTGAATTTATTGAACTATGTAGGAGTTACATATGTTGATGTTTAGTTGATTCATATTATATAATCTGCGTGTTCTCATATGTATAGGACTCATGCTTTGTTTACGCATGCTTTGGGGTCTTATTTGAGGAATGCAATATTCCTTGTGGCAATGATACGATGCATAGTATTATATGCTTCTGTATGATATGATTGAAATGCCACGTGGTAAGAAATGTTGAAAGCATGCGATAAATGTTCATGGTTCATGAAACCTTATTGGAGGAATGTGTGATCTTGTGATTTGTTTTACCATGTGAAGTGATACGATGCATATTGCTGATATACATGCTTGTGCCCATATTGGTGGCTACTGACCCCAAGAGCGGTCAATTGTTCGGAGCAGTCGATTGTATTAATGCATGTATAACTGTGTATGGTATCTATTGAGGACCTGATCTTCAAAGGATTATCTGCGAGGGTATGTATGATCAAGATCTAGTAACCGGCTAGAGTGGTAGATTCTCTGTGAGGATGTACATTGTCCACGAGCGGGTAGCCGCAAAGACGGTGAACTCCTGTGAGGAAGTGTATGGTCCAAGACCAGGTATACCATCTAGGGCGGTAATTCCTTGTGAGGTTGTACGTTTCCCAGACCAGGTGATCCGGCGTTGATCTTGTTAATTATAATAATGCTATCGACCCTGAGAGCGGTCATTTGTGTATCACAATAATTTTTATTGGATATGGCATTTGCTGAGAACCGGGTTCCCAAAGGATTCTCTGTGAGGATATATATGATCAAGATCTGGTAATCGGCTAGAGTGGTAGATTCTCTGTGAGGATGTACATTGTTCAAGAGCGGATAGCTGCAAAGACGGTGAACTCCTGTGAGGAAGTGTATTGTCCAAGACCAGGTATACCATCTAGGGCGGTAATTCCTTGTGAGATCGTACATTTTCCAGACCAAACAATCCGACGTGGATCTTGTGAATTTTGATTACCATAAAAAGTTATGGTAAGCTGTGATAATCTTCTGCGATTGATATTGATAGTCAATTATGAATTTATAGATTTGGCGTGCTCTTATAGCATGATTTCATGCAGGACTCAGATGTGAAAATCAGATCTTTATTGATTTTAGATCATGATCATGTTTTGAACCTTCTATGGAAGGGTAGGTTTTTCTGAGAAATTATAACGCCTTAAGTGAGTTATAACAGGTGACAGTTGGCCGCGTAAGGCCTTGAGAGATGAGAATAAATTAATATTGTTCAGGACAAAGAGTTTGTTAGAAATAGTGAGAGCGACAAACGATGACTTGATAATGATTAAATGCAGAGACCCCGTTCTAGGAACGAAAATAAGCTTGGTAGTTCACAGCTTACAATCAAATGAATCATAATGTTGCGTTTGACAGTTGCACTGCTTACTTGCTTTGAATTGCTTACCTGCTTGAACTGCTTACTTGTTTTGAACGGCTTATCTGTTTAACTGCATATCTGCTTTAAACTACTTAGCGTGCTGAATTAAATGCTCTTAATTCAGTTTTTTGTAGTCTCTCTTGTGCACCTACTAGTTTTTCGCGAAACTAACTTATTCTATGGGTACAAGTGATGATTAGGTACACCATGGGTGATGGCAAGATGGCTTCAAGACTTCCTCTTCCTGCTCTTAGCTTGTGTCCTGGAGGCTTTTGGGTTTTGTTATCAGAAGTTTGTACTATTTGGGAAACTTCTTAGTGGCTTTTCAAAGTGTTTTGCAAGTAGCATGGATTTTAAGTTTTTGTTCTTTTAGCTACCGTGCCTAAAGTCATCGGCTTGCCTTTTTGAATTATCTTCCGCTGATTTCATAAACAAACTCTGAAAAGTAAGAGATCTTTCTAGTATCTTGCCTGTTTTCTGAAAGGTTCACAAGTTTGAAATTTTGAGACGTTACACTTTAAGCGTGGGATGGGGTTGATGCAGGCCTTAGGGGGTGAAATCAGTATATTAATGCCAAGTGAGAATACACGGAAGTTTCAGTACATGGTCTGGCAATCAGTCCCATTTCACCCTGCTTGACTCCAGCCCCAACTGTAGATGAATCAGTCCAAGAACCCGAATTTTGTTTTTACTCAAGAAAATGCAAATCAACAAGAAATTTCGAATAAATGTGACAAATTCAACAAAGATGACGCATGAATCATGAAAAATGTTCAAGAATACAGAGTGATTGTATCGCTGGATGATCCAAAATAAATACAAAAACATAAAAATAACAAAACCATTCTAAATCTTACAAAGGCAAAAGGAAAAACAACCTCAACGCCACAATTTGTCAACAAATAAGAGAACCACCTTCATGTTTTCACGAAATTAGAGTCACCAACTACCGAATTCTCCACAAAAAGCACGGAAGCGCATGACTCCAATGAAAAAACTCTTCAGCAACAGAAACAGAACGAGATGAACCAGAAAGGGGGGAAAGGATGCACTCACTGAAGAAGAGGAGGCCACCAAAAGCACCAGCCAACGAAGAGTACGCGACTCGGCGAATCGCTAGGTCCGTACAGGCGTCCCATTTTGCCCCTAGATCGTATTCGGAAGGTAATCGCTTGCTTTCGCCCATGGGTGCTCTCTCTCTCTCTCTCTCTCTCTCTCTCTCTCTCTCTCTCTCTCGGAGTTCTTTGTGGCCTTGTGGGAGTATTTTACATTTTTCTGCAAGGTATGTTTGGTTGTATTTTGCAAATATGAAAATAAATCACATGAGATTCGAAATCACGTGATTTGGAATCTCATATGATTCCAATTCTCAGGTTTGTTTGGTGTTAGAAAAGAATTCGTGTTTTCTATGGTGCTACGGTGTTGCCTCCACACGAGACAAACGTTGGATTTTTTTTTTGGATTTATAACCCGAAGAAACCGCACCCGACACGAAGATACTGGCTCAGCCAAACATACTTACTATCGACATGCCGACAGCGTAAAACTCCGAGGTTAGGATCCCTGTCCCCAGTGCCTATGCTACGCGTTGGCTTGTGCAGGGGGGAGACATTGAAACTTGAAACCCTCAACTTTCTTAAAAATGGCTGCTTTTGTATGTTGGCACGTGAATCAGTGTGTGAATTCGAGACATGTGATTCGAAATCACACCGAGACATGAAATTCAAAATCTCACTGAGTTTGAGTGATTTGGAATCACATTTTACTCCAAATCACATACCCCATTTTCTCGTGTTTGGTTGATCACTAGAAAATGGGGCAAATGAGAATCACTCACATACAAATGAGAGTGATTCTCATTTGGTTGACAAACATGTATTAATGTATTTTGTTTACATAGAATGAGAAATCCCTTCATAGACAAACTAACCACGCGGTCAAGTGGGTATCTCTACTCTCTGCGCACCCACTTAAACCCAAATGCATGGGATAAGCTGGGAACTTATTTTAGTATTCTAGAAATTTTCCTAAGAGGGTGTTTGGGCATACTCACTTTTCTGGGAAAAGTGGAATAAAACGGAAACATACACTTATTTTAGTTTGCAATTGACTAACTGGGATTCTCATAAGGCCAATTCCATCTGTATTTGGTCTCAACTTGGGAGATGGTAATTAAGTAAATTTGATGGAAATGAGTTAGAGAGAAATGGTTAGAAATAGACTGGAAAAGAATTAGAGGAACCCATATTGTTTGGCATGGCCTTCAATTCTTTCAAAGATTGCATGAGCTTGCTCCTAAGGGTGCAAATCGATCAGATTGTTTGGACCTCTGATCCATATCCAAAACTTCATTTTTGGACTCCTAAAATAGAATCTGAATCATCTGATGTGCATTTTAATAGGATGCTGATTTGCTTAATCCAATCATCTTGCTCATCTTGGATCCTTCCTTATTAGATTTGGATCAATATGTCCGATCTATGTTAGTACTTGGATATGATCCATTTAAAAAACAAAACAAAACAAAACTTTGATATGATCCTTTGTACAAAGTTCAGGATCAGATCCTGATAGGCATGACCCCCACATGCTCGATTTGTTTCCCTTGTATGAATTATGAAATGCCTTTAGGACAAGAAGATGAACTGGTACTGGAAGTAGAAACCATCTGAGCACATCAGAAATCTGAGTATTCAGCTTTGTTTGGGCCCCATAGATTTCTATTTTTTTTCCATTTTTTAAAAATGACGAAGAACCCCGGTGGAGAACCGGATCACTTAATTTGCGGCGGCCATGCGAGGTTGAACTGACCAAGAGAGAAAAGAAAACAAGAAGATGAACTGGTACTGGAACTAGATACCATCTCTCAGCACTTAACATCAGAAATCTGAATATCCAGCTTTGTTGGGCCCCATAGATTTCATTTTTTTTTTCCATTTTTTCGAAATGACAAAGAACCCTCGTTGAGGTTGAACGGACCAAGAGAGAGAGAAGAAAAAAAAACAAAAAAGACGTCGACAGCAGGATTCGAACCTGCGCAGGCAAAGCCCAACAGATTTCGAGTCTGTCTCCTTAACCACTCGGACATATCGACAATTTGTGATAAGTGTTGTAAAAAAATTATTAATAAGTATTATACGATTGGCAACAGACAAAACCATTAGCGTCTATTTGGTTCAGGCCAGCCCTAATCTGCCCACATAAGTAGTTTCGGGATTCGGTTCCGCTTCGGGTAACTTGAATCCACACTTAATTTCACTACTTTTGGTTATCTAGTTTGGATCCTAATGCAAATTCAAATTTCCTTACTCTTCTGCAGATTCAAATTCAAGTCTATCATGGTCCAGCCGCTATGAAACCTGTTTGCACCCCCTGGTCAACGGCCATTAATGGATCGGATCAGGGCCAAGGTCAGGTTAGACTTTAATCCATCATATAAATGGTAGTCATGTTCGAGTTATGGTAATACTCAGGTCAACTACAATAAAACCCAAAACCCCATTTTTTTAATCTTAAAAATTCCCATATTTGTATTATTCAATCAACGTGATTTAGGTTTAAAGTTGAAGCATTTGGATTAGGGGTGTTAATGGGTCAGACCTCCGTCAAAAGTGGGTGTGCCCAGACTCAGATCCAATTAGAAGGTGCTAGTACTGGGTCTGACCGGATCCTTCATAAAAAAAACCATACCTGAGTTCGATAAGGATTGTGCAATTCAGATCTGATCCATACCCGGTAAAATAATATTCTTTATGCTTGACATTAGAAAATTGTAGATCTTAATCCTAGCTTCAGTAGAAACCCAAGTCCGTATGCTATATGGATTTCACAGGTCTGACCCGGTTAGTTAATCAGACCCCTTCCTTTTTTACACCCTAATGGATTTGGTAGGGGTCAGGACTAGGTCATACCCAACACTAAACACCCCTAATTACGCAAGTTTTAAAAGGCCAAACACCAAACTTTCTGATAGGGCTTCAGGCGGATCACATGTACTTAGATATCTGGTCCAAATCCTACACATTGTTTTCTAGTTTGGGTCCTTACAACAAGATCATTCAGATCTGATTTGAATTTTCTGAATCATATTTCTTTCACATTTAGATTATTTTAGGTTGGAACTAATTGAGATCCAAATCAAAATCTAATTGCGTTTCATTTTTTACATGTAGAGGGCTTAGATTTTATTGTTTCTTGCCTGATTCAGTATAGCCACATATATTTTGGATCCGGATTCAACCCTAACATATCGGTTTTAGTTCCAAATTCGGATTTAGATCTTGTTGTACATTTCAGATTCAGATTCGGATCTAGTTATATCTTGACTGTATCCAATCCATTTACAACCCTATTTGCTGGCAGCACTTTATAAAGGAGGGAGCACCGAAGGGCCAAACCTCCCACACGCACGTGACCTCCGTCGCCCACTCACGTGACTTGCCTCTAGCGAGGTCACCCTTTTTTTGGCAATTTTCGGCAACCTGGTACTCTCTCTCTCTCTCTCTTTCTCTCTCTCTTGTTTGCTCTAACAAGAATATGATTTTTCTTGTTCTTTTTTCTCTTAATTTTTAGGGTTTTATATTGAATCTCACTACGAGGGTTAACACACAGTAGATTTTTTTTTGGGATCAAGTTGAGCTAAAATTTGATGCTCTACCTTCTAATTTTAGGTCATTTTCATGAGATTTTGATCTATCCTTTGTAATATTTTCGTATTTAATATTGTTGTTGATGTGGTTTTCTTTATTAATTTACTTTATTTATTAAAATAAGAGAAGTTTATGAGATATTATTGTTTTTTAATTATATACCTCTTGCTTTCATGCCTTTGTGTGTAAATTTTCTTCCTTTCTGCTGTGTATGGTCGTGGTATTTCTTTCTGTCCTAGTTTGTGTGTGCTTCACTCATTTGCATCATTTTCTTATTGGAGCTGCTTTTGTTGCTATGATGACATTTTTACATCTTATTTGCATGTTGTCTTGTGTAATCCTTCTTTATTTTTTGGTAGTATATGATTATGGTGTCTGTAGCAATGAATGTAGTAAAAATTAGGGTTGTCAACGGTCGAGTTTGGTTCGGATCCAGTGAAACCAGATTTGGATCAGATTTTTGGGTATGGTATCAGGTTCAGATCTGGGTCTACAATAAGAGAAACCATACCCAGACCCGATTAAACTACATGAATCAGACTCGGATCATACCCGATTAAATAATAATTTTTATCATTTTTACATTGAAAATTTGCGGGTCTCAATCGAAACTCCGGTCGGACCTTAATCTGGTATAAAATTTCACAAACTATACCCGGGTCCGAGTAAAAAAAATATATAAACCCTTCCTCTCGCCTCTCGCAGGCCGCCGCCCTCGCCCACTCGCCGCCGCCGTCGTCGCCTTCCGCTTCCAGGTACGCCTTCTCACTCCCTTCCTCCGTCCTCTCTGTCTCTTTTTCTCTCTTCCCTTCCACTGCATCTTCTTCTCTCCCCATTCCTTCTTCTCTCCCCCTTCCTTCTTCTTCTTTTCTGTCTCTCTTTCTCTCTCCCTTCCTCTTCCTCTTCTCTCTCCCTTCCTCCGCTTCTTCTTCTGCTTATAGATCAAGTGTCACTGAGGCTTTTATCACCTTCTCTTTTGTGAGATTTCTTCTTTTATTCAATTTTGTATGTATAGTTGTTCCTGACAGGGGTTCTATTAAGCATACTGCTCTGCTTATTCCTAAATTATTGTTTAAGCACGCTCTGTTATGTGGAAAATTAATTGCTATTCTCTATTTCTTATATCTCTATATCAATGATAGTAATCAAATGCATAATTTTCTATAAGTCAGCTCCTATATGTACCTAATATTATATCATGAACCACATGTTAATGTGTTTCTTTCTCTCTGATGCATATGCAAATTTATTCTTCTTTTTATGTGAATATGCAGATGGATTCACCAATCTCAACTTGAGTTTTCCTAACGCAATACAAATGCAATATATATATATATATATAATTCTTTGATTCTAATATATTTTAGGTTCTTTGATTATTTCATTTCTGTACATTTTATTCTTTCGTTCTTTCATATATATACATTTATGGTAGACATTTTTTTTAATCTTTTGCTTATTGTTGATTGATTTTATTTTCCATACATGTTTGTTATTTCATTTGTATATTTTTTATTTTTTAATTAAGATACTGACTAGTCCGCCTAGTCTCTGACTAATCCTTTTAGGGGTCCACCGACTAGGCACCGCGTAGCGCTTTTGACTACATACCGAGTTAGCAGTTCTGCATCAATTTTCTAGAGCTGCTTTTGTTATTCTTGATTTAACATCTTCGTTTGTAACTTTGTATATCTTCTCCTTTTTCTATTGTGTTTCTTGCAACCTTAGTTGGGCTGTTTTTGGATTTTAAGGGGTTGGTTTCAGTTCAGATGTGGGTGTTACTGAGTCTAACGTAATGGGATATGCCATATTTAGATTCGGATATGGAAAAACATAAGCAGACTCCGAAGCTGATTCTTGAAATCTGAACCAAATCCTGCTTAAAGAGGTTATTTTCGGTCGCAGTCGTGTTTATCATAAATAACTTTCCATTTACTTAGAGCAAACTTCTACGCAGTCAGGTGGTTAGGTTGTACATTTAAGGCATATATGCTGGAACATCTCAGGGTCAACTTGTGTGGATAACTTTTTTGATGTATTAACAAGAACCCAATGGGATCATCTTGGCAACCTGAATCCGTCACCGAATCTGATCGGATTCTAAAGTGCAAAACCGAATCCAACCCTGCTATTGGATTAGATTTTTCTTACCAAACCTGAGTAAACGGATTCAGTCTGTCGGATATCTGTCCCAAATCATAATTTACATCCCTAGATGGATCCACTTAAACAACTCACATTTGCATCAATTCCTTAGTGCTGTTGGATCTTTGGGGTTTAGCTAACAGTCTTTTATGGTTTTTGTGTATACGTTTTGTATATCTCACAATATACTTTTGACGGAGAGATAAATGTCATTTTGATCCAGTTGATTGTATGCAGAGTGTGCTGCTGGCAATGGAATACGGATCAGTTGCTGAACCAAGATCATCCACGTTTTCTTTAACTAATGAAGATCATACTCTGGGGAATTCTATCAGATTTGTCCTGAATCAAGAGTAATTGCCTTCAACTTTTACCTAGTTGTTAGCTACACGTCACTTGTTTATTTTGTTGAGATTTGCTGCTGAAATCTGTGGTCTGTGTTTATTTTTTTTAACTTTGCATTTGTTCTGCAACCTCTATATTTTTTTCTATATGCTAAAATCGGTGCCACATGAATCTTCAGGCTACCCATGAATGCTGCTTCACATTTGTTTTGCTTTATATGTCTCTCGACTTTGTGCATATGGATGCCTATCTGATCAAAATTTTAAAATAATAAGTCTTTGGACTGTTTGCTTCATGGAAGTGAAAGCTGTGGAATTGAAGTTTTGTTTTAACCATGTCATGCACATTCATAAAGGAACTTTGAAATAGGCATTGCCAGCCATACCTTAAGAATGACCATCTGTTGTTTTCTGTGAACATGTTTCATATAGTTCTCATTTTCCTGGTCTGTGATTTCAATTTCACACCGAACATGCGATTTATTGATAGAAATTTGGAATTTGAACTGCTATCCATTTGTTGTTTCTATAATTGGAAATATTATAGGAAATTTTGGTCTAAGCCATATTTACTGCTGTGATTCTTTTGATAATATCAACAATGATTTTTATTTAGATAGTCTAAAAACAAGTGAATTTTATTAATTAAATATCAGTATTAAAAACCGAATAAGCTGTTTTTTTTTTAATTCTTAGGAAAGCAGTGTGATATTATTGCAATGGGTTAACTTGGGATTTCTTTTTTCCTATGGCATTTTGCAGTTTTTCTTAAGAACCCCCCTTAGAATGAAATGAATTAAAACAAAATCAGCTGATGTTGGTCACTATAGCCTAAACTCATGTGTCTTGTATTTTGTTAGCCGAAGAACTTCTCAATCATGGTGGATGACAATCTTAGAATCTGCTTGTGTTTAATGCACTGCACGCCATTTGTTTATTGTTATACCATTTTATGTTAATATCTGAAGTTTTTTTTTCTCTGTAAACTGAAACTGATGCATGGTTTTTGTTTTTCATGGTGTTCAGTAAGTTTGCATTTAATCATGAGGATGTTTATGTGCGGTCAGATTATCAAGTATCTCAAGAAGGGCCATTAATATTTTGCTTTGAGGAACAAATATATTTCAATGAAACTATGAAAGAATGTGTGCAAGTAGTAATTCATGATTCTACTATGTATGCAGTTTTCTTTCTCTATCAAGTTGGACTCCCAAACCCTTCTTCTATTTCTTTCATCATGGTTTAGTTTGTTGTTGTCAATCTTATGAACAAACGGCTCGAGTTCAATCATGGCAGGCTGACATAAGGTTTTTTGGTAGCCTGAACTAGTCTAGGCCTCGATCCAATTTTCCCAAGGATACTTTAGATTAGTAGTAGCCATGACTAAGGTTGAGTCATTAAACTGATTTGGTTGTGTAAGACCTGTTGACACTGTACTGAACTAATCTAACCATCAACTTTTCCTACTCTACTCGGGCCACTAAAATGCTGGACTAGTCTTTTTCAATAATGCTTTCTCCTACCAAGTGGATCTAATTTATAGAGTTGACACGATTAGCTGAGTTGAATGGAGAAGTGAATCTTTACTTGATCTTATGCAGAGATCCGCAAGTTACCACTTGATAAGTTGTTAGCCAGATTTTGGAGTAATAGTTCTGATTGCTTGCACTCTATGTCACACGGACTCTTCTAACAGGGCACTGCACCCACGTCGCACCTGCACCCATGTGGGTGCGACACTTGGACACAAGTTCCTTTGTGTTAGGTGAAGTCATCCACACTGAGGTCCACTTCTATCCAAAAGTAGATTCAGTTAACCCTAATCAATCTATATTATTTATATAAATACATAAATGCACATAAATACACGTAATGTTAACTTAAAACTGTTAAAAATTATATATATCCTCCCCACACCCCCGCACCCAAGTTTTTTTAAAGTGCCGCATCCGCACCCATGTGACATAGCTTGCACTCTGCTGCACTTGAATACATGGTAGCTTGCTGTTGTTGATACTTCACTTGGTTTGTATATGTGAGCTAATCCAAACATAAAATTAGTCTTAGTCACACAGGCTGCCAGCTAATTCTCTGGTTCTTCAAGAGGTCCTTAGGGTGGTGAGCCTTTATTGACATTCCCTTCTTGTCTGTATTTCTATTTGAGCTATCTCACCTTTTCTAGTGCCTTGGCTGAAGTGCCTTCAGATAGTATGTAATATGTACCCTTCTGTTTATTTGCTTTATGTTTCTAGTGCCTTCAGATAGTATGTAATATGTAACCTTGTGTTTATTTGATTTATGTTTCTAAATTTTTGTAATTTAGTCAAAGCAATCTATTTTATATGTGACCAGCGATCCTTGAAACTGAAGTGCATGTATTGTACTGTTTGTTAGATCTCTTTCTATAATTGTAAGTTTCTCTCCTTTTTGCTCTTTTTGCTTTTTGCAGTCCAAGGGTGGAATTTTGTGGTTACAGCATTCCTCATCCATCAGAAAACCGTGTGAATATAAGGGTTCAAACAACTGGTAGGCTTTATATTTTTAATCTCATTGGTCCAGGCTGAATCACTTATGTGAGGGCGTAATCGATTGGGAAGGACTTACACCAGCCATCTGTTCCAAACAGATCGGAGAGTCCTCTCTCTCTCTCTCTATATATATATATATATATATATATGGGTAATACATCCATGCTAAATGGGCATGGTGCTAAATGAAACATGCTATTGGATTTTTGAGTTTTTTTTCAAAATTCTGACCGTACAGATGTGATCTATATGATTGTTTTTATAGGAATCAGTTCTTGGAGCATTTGATTTCGATGCATGGATAGGTTTTCATAAAGTTTCAAAAATCAATGGCCTACAATTTTCATAAATTTCTGAGGCTCCAAATACCATTTTTTCCATCCAAAATGCATGATCCAAGTGTCAATTTCTAGTAAATCAATCATGTTGAACACATCTGTATGGTCAGAATTTCGAAAAAACACCAGAAATCCAATAAAATGATTTATTTAGCACCGTGCCATATTTAGCACGGATATATATATATATATATATATATATATATATATATATATATATATATATATATATATATATAGTGTGTGTGTGTGTGTGTGTGTGTGTGTGTGTGCACATTTGGGTACGTTTGGTTATCACATGAGATTCACTTCCTCATGCACTTTAGAAAGTGATTCTCATTTGCCTTTATAAATGAGAGTCGTTTTAGAAAGTGAATCTCATTTGTGTGAGAACTTGAATCTCATGATACCTCATGAGATTTAGAAAATGAATCTCATTTGCACAGTACCCCACAAGCAACCAAACTTACTTTTGAAAACACTAGCTATCTAAATCAATAATACATGTGGTCTTATTAAAACTAGAAATTCATGGAGAATAATTCTAACTGTTATGATTAATAAACATAAAAAAAACAGACAAAATTGAAAGTAAATATTACATAGTCATTTAACAATATATATATATATATATATATATATAACCAAAATCACTAAGAAAAAGTTATGAATGTGGTGTTTGTGTCCAATGTGTTTAATTTTGTCTGTGACATGTTTTGGCTTGTCTAGGGTTAGTTTGACATCATGTTGTTAAAATGTATACTCAAAAACATTATTGTAAGTATAAATATATATACTTATATACATAGAGATACGTATACATATATTATATGTATACGTATCTCTATATATAAGTATATATATTTATATATTTTCCCCTTTTTCTCTTACCCAAAAAGGATATTCCTGTCATTTCACATTTTGCGCATATTCCATTTGGAATACGCTGTATTTCTTTTTTATTTTTTTGTAATTCTTTCTTTAATTTTTATTTTTATTTTTATTTTATAAAAGGTGCATTGGGGGTCCCCCCAATAGAGTCGTTGGGGGGCCCCCAACGACTCCTTTGGGGAGCACCCCTTTGCTCTTGTATAAATAGGGGTGTTCCCCCTTGTTGTAAAACAAGCTTGAGAGTCTCAAGCATTTGCTGTTTTATGAAATACATGCCTTAGTGCATGTTTGCTACATTTATCCTTTTTTGCGTATTTTGTTCAAGTGCCTTCGTGCAAAGTATTTGTGCTTGTATGCGTATTGTCTCTTTGTAGACATTTTCACATGGTATCAGAGCTCGGTTGGTGATTGAGGATCGTGAGATTCTCCTTTTTTCGAGTGCCTCGAAAACCGTGCCTTCAGATCTTTAGAGGTTGAAATGGTGGATCTTGCTTCTCAAATATTTTAGAAGGATCTTGTGCAAGCTAGACGTTGAAACATTGTGTTGGTACGCCATTTTTCTCCTTTTCTTTACTCCTTAATGGGTGAGAAAGAGTCTCACTTTGCTCTTGGCTTCAAGTTAAATGGGTCCAACTATCATATTTGGGCCGGGAACATGGAGACTCACATAAAAGGAAAAGGATTATGGGGTTATGTGCAAGGCACAATTCCGGAACCGGAACTCAAAATAACCGTGATAGACGGAAGTGAAATCAAGATTCTTGAGGGAGAGGAAAGGATCAAAGCTCTTGAAGAATACTCCAAGAAGCACGACGAATGGGAAATGAAGAACTTCAAGATTCTTTCTTGGTTCTTCGCATCCGTTGAAACAAAGATTAATGCCAACATTGTCAAGTTCAAAAGAGCATCGGAAGCTTGGCATTATCTCGAGAAAATGTATACATCAAGAGATCTATCCCATAAGTATTACCTTCAAAAGAAGGCCCTCTCCCTTACTCAAGGTGAAATGTCTATTATCAAATATTTTGCCGACCTTTCCTCCATTTGGGATGAGTTTTCCATGCTTGAACCAAAATGGAGTGGAGAGACAATTGAACTCCGCCACAAGCAACTTAAAGAAGATCGGTTCTTCAATTTTTTGAATGGGTTAAGACCGAAATTTGAGCAAATAAGGTCATCACTTCTATCATCGTTTACTCCTCCCTCTCTTGAAGATGTTCTCACCAAATTAAGTGGTGAGGAGACTCGTATGAGTTTATGTAAACAAGGATCAAATGTTCTTGCAGTTCCTTGTAATTATGAAGAAAACAATGAGGTCAATGCCGTATCAAGACCCGGAAATAATGTAAAGACCTATCGTCCTCCTCATTTCAAATCACAAAATCAAGGAGGTGATGGTGGACAAAGAGGAAAGAGAGACTATAGCAAGATTATTTGTCATTTTTGTAAAGAACCGGGGCATATCAAGCCCATATGTCCCAAATGGAAGAAGTTTCTCGCCATGGCTACCACCGGTGTACCACAAAAGGAAGAGGCATCATCAAGTGGGTCACTGTCTTTAAATCAAATAATGGAAGCCCTTCAACCTCTCTCCTCAAGGGAGCTACCTCCGGTGCCGCCATGTCTACTTCTTCCTTTCCAGGTAAAGTCTCTTGGCTTTTGGACTCAGGTGCATCTTTTCATATGTCCCAAAACATGTTTTCGCTTTCCGATTATTCAAAAAATGTTTCTCCATCCTTTGTTTCCACTGCGGATGAAACCTCTCTTGAAATTAAAGGAATAGGTAATTTTGAAACTCAAGATTTTTTCATTCCAAAAATTAGATTTATACATAAACTAAACTTAAACCTTCTCTCTGTTTCTCAACTCTCGGACCATGGTTGCGATATTAAATTTTCGTGTGATAAATGTTTAATACAGGATCGCCGGTCTGGAAA
Source organism: Nuphar pumila (assembly GCF_984573655.1). NCBI lineage: Eukaryota > Viridiplantae > Streptophyta > Magnoliopsida > Nymphaeales > Nymphaeaceae > Nuphar > Nuphar pumila. The sequence continues at coordinate 113,734,009 of NC_143253.1, read as the reverse complement.
ATTGATTGGGGAAGACTTTAGAAAAGGAGACTTATACTATATGGAATCTCTTCAGGTTCCAAAATCTTTTTGTAATGTTGCTCGAAACAAAGATATAAATATATGGCACAAAAGACTTGGTCATCCTAATATCACCAAGTTATCTTATTTACATTTTGCGAAGGACCTATGTAAAAGTTTATTTTCTTGTAATGATTGTATTCTAGAAAAAAATGCAAAGTTTACCTTTTGAGCAAAGAACTATGTTCTCATCTAAAACCTTCGAAATTGTTCATTCCGATGTTTGGGGACCCGCACATGTTGTTTCAAAAGGAGGCTTTTCTTATTATGTCATTTTTGTGGATGATTTCTCCAGATATTCATGGATCTATTTTCTTAAGTTCAAACATGAAGTTTTTACGTGTTTTAAAACCTTTCATTCAATGATCAAGAATCAATTCAACAGTAATATAAAGATTTTTAGAAGTCATTCTGGAGGAGAATATCTCTCCAACCAATTTAAAGTATATCTTGAGGATCACAGAATTATTCACCAAAGGTCTTGTCCTAAAACCCCTCAACAGAATGGGTTGGCTGAAAGAAAACATAGACACATCATTGAGATCACTAGGACCCTTCTTATTTCCCAAAACATTCCTAAAATTTTTTGGGCTGAAGCAGCTCTTGCTTATGTTTATCTGATAAATCGCTTACCATCTAGGATATTAGGGAAAATATCCTCTTTTAAGATTTTATATAAGCTTGAACCTGATTATAATAGGTTACGAGTTTTTGGGTGTAAGTGTTTTATACTTACAGATAAAAATGACAAGCTCTCTCCCAAAGCTATCCCCTGCGCCTTTCTTGGATATTCTGAAACTCAAAAAGGGTTTCGTTGTTATGATCTTCGAGATGATAAGTTATATGTCTCTAGAAATGTAACTTTTTTAGAAAATGAAAGTGGATTTGAAAAAAATGTTTCTCAACAAGAAAATTTTGATTACTCCTTTTTTGACTTATTGTCTAGTAATGATGATATATCTAGTGATGACAAACCATGATGAGGAAATTGATGGTGATGTTGAAGAACATAACCCACTCAATGAACAAGAAAACAGAATTTCAAGTGATCCAACAACCTACTTAAGTAGAAATCAAGACACCTTTAGAAGTGCTATTGATCAATATAGTGAGCTTGTTCCTGCTCTCGATCACCGAAGATCTGAGAGGAATAGGAGACCTCCAACTCGTTTTGTCTCTTTTGATTCATTTTCACCCCGATATAGGGCTTGTCTTAGTGTCATTCACTATTATTTTGAACCAAGAAATTTTAAAGAAGCTAAAAAATGTATGATTTTCAAACTCTACCCATAGGAACGAAAACTATAGGTTGTCGATGGGTTTTTAAGGTTAAGACTAAGAGCGACGGATCTTTGGAAAGGTATAAAGCTCGCTTAGTCGCAAAAGGTTATGGGCAAGAATATGGAATTGATTATGAAGAAACCTTTGCTCCTGTAGCTCGAATGGTTACAGTTAGATGTCTTATTATTATTATATCTATTAAAAATTGGAACATTTTTCAAATGGATGTGAAAAATGTTTTTTTTAATGGTGATCTTAACGAAGAAGTGTACATGGATGCCCCACCAGGCATGAAGATTCCTAAAGACAAAGTTCTTCGCCTTCGCAAGGCCCTCTATGACTTGAAACAGGCCCTCAAAGCTTGGTATGACAGGTTTACAAGTGTAATGATGGAAAATGGTTTTTCCTCATGTTATACTGATACTGCTCTATTTACTATAAAATCTAATGCAGGAATTGTGATTCTATTACTCTATGTTGATGACATGCTAATTACAGGTGATGATGTTCAAAGAGTCAAGGGTATTAAGTCCGTCTTGACTTCAAAATTTGAGATGTCAGACTTGGGTTTTCTGACATATTTTCTTGGAATTGAGGTTGCCTATTCGCAACGTGGTTATTTTCTATCTCAATCTAAACTTGCTTGTGAGATTATTGACAGATCAGGAATTTCTGATGACAAAGTATGCGAAACTCCTGAAGTCGTGAGATAAAAAATGAAGATTGACGACGGAGTTCCTCTAACTGATCCTACTCCTTACAGGCAGTTGGTAGGTTCTTTAATGTACCTTAGCATTACTCGACCTGATTTGTCTCATGCTATACACATCGCCAACGAGTTTCAGCACGCTCCTACAACCGTTCATATGAGTGTTGTCCTTCGCATCATCAGATATCTGAAGGGAACAATGAACAAGGGAGTATTTCTATCCTCCTCCTCTGAATTAAAATTACTTGCTTATACTGACTCAGATTGGGGAGGTGACCCTAGTAACCGTGACTCCACCACTGGCTTTTGTGTTTTCTTAGGTGAGTCCTTGATCTCATGGCGATGTAAAAAGCAACAGAAGGTCTCTCTGTCATCCACCGAAGCCGAATACAGAGCCATGGCATCCACTACCATGGAAATTGTATGGATTCGACGCCTTTTGGAAGATATGGGAGGTGCTTATCAGAGAGCCAACAAAGCTATGCTGTGACAATAAAAGTGCAATCTATATTGCCAAAAATCACACCTTTCACGAGCGAACAAAGCATATAGAGATGGACTGCCATTATATCAGGGAAGAATACTTGAAGAAGGTCATTGATTTACCATACGTGACGTCTGAGTATCAACTTGCGGACTTCTTCACAAAAGCTCTTTGTTCGCCCAGATTTCATTTCCTTCTTGACAAACTTGTGGTTATCGCACCGTAAGTTTGAGGGGGGGTGTTAAAATGTATACTAAAAAACATTATTATAAGTATAAATATATATACTTATATACATAGAGATACATACACATATATTATATGTATACGTATCTCTATATATAAGTATATATATTTATATATTTTTCCCTTTTTCTCTTACCCAAAAAGGGTATTCATGTCATTTCATATTTTGAGCATATTCCATTTGGAATACGCTGTATTTCTTTTTTATTTTTTTGTAATTCTTTCTTTAATTTTTAATTTTTCCTTTTTGTAAAAGGTGCATTGGGGGTCCCCCCAATAGAGTCGTTGGGGGCTCCCCAACGACTCCTTTGGGGAGCCCCCCTTTGCACCCCTTTGCTCTTGTATAAATAGGGGTGTTCCCCCTTGTTGTAAAATAAGCTTGAGAGTTTCAAGCATTTGCTATTTTATGAAATACATGCCTTAGTGCAAAATATTTGTGCTTGTATGCGTATTGTCTCTTTGTAGACATTTTCACAGCCATAATATGCCAAGTTCAATAAACGCCTACGTGAACATTTGAAATAATGGGTATGATATATTGGGTTCATCAAAAGTCCTAAGTTCAAGATTTAATTCACTCTGAAACCTTGGTAAACTTTGATGTATTTACATTAAATGAATGTTCAAACTCACAAGGCACCTTCAATTATTTTTATTATTTCATGATTAACCTTGAATGATTTGTATATTTAGATTATTTTGAAACTATGGAGAATGTTGTAAAAATTAGTTTCAAAATAATTTATGGTTGTTTTGAAGTGAACTTTCCTTGTCTTTTTTGTGAACTTTATATGCTATGCAATTTTAACTTTTGCTTTGGTTAGTTGAAATCAACTATTACCTTTTCCATCTTGATTGAGTTTGGACACTCATGACTGTTGGAATCCATGAGAGGTGACTATTCTTAATGAGTGCAAGGTTGACCATTGAGGGTTGAGATCATCCTATTTTAATGATGAATTAGTTAGAGGGTTGATTGGTGTGTCAAAAAGGCTTCTCTTGTGACCATTTGAAAAGAGAACTATTGCCTTTTAAGGGGTGCATATAAAAGGTGATGTCTTTTGATAGTTATATCCTTACACATTTATAAAAAGGGTCATTCGAGTGCACAAATCTCATCTAATACAAAATCCTCTGCCTATAACTTATTTTATTATATTTTTTAAATATGATTTTTGCATCATGTTTTCAAGTACTCTGTCTCTCAAGTAAAGAGATACAATTATTGGTTGCAAATACTTATTCAAATTCAAGGCTAATCGAGTATTCCGTGGCGTATGCACTTAGTCTTCGAACAATCTTGCAAGCCAATTAGAAGTGCAACAAAGTTGTTGGCTCGTTGTATCCCTAAGGTAGGCGACATAACCCTTTGGATCTAAAAGTGGGTTTTGGGCGTCATCCAAACAATACCTAAGTGAGAGACATGCTACTTTGAAGAAAGTGACCAATGTAATACGCCTTGTACCATTATCTTTGTTGGTGAATTATCTCTCCATAATTCCACCTTTTATCAAGTACACGTGTATCTAGATTATGATCATCTATGAAGGTTATGAAATAATTATTACTTCCACATTATGGTGTACTTTGTGTTTTCATGATCAAAGTTACTGACATTACTAAGCAACAAACCATCATTTCCTAATTTATTAATAAATCCATAATTCACATGTCATAATCTTGTAATGAAATATGCGAAAATACAAAATGAGGGCCTTTAAGGGCTTACAAGATCATAAGCACAAAGTGCACATGCACATACATAAGTCCAACAAGGGGACAATACTAGAGCACAAAGGCACAACACAAGCACTAGGTGCATTCAAGACATTGAAGAATTAAAGGGAAGAACACAAAATATAAAAAATATTGATACTATTGAGCATGAAAGCTTAAGAGAAGCATTAACATAAATGGGGACAAGTAGTCCATTTATATACAAAAAGGCCCAAGGCTTAAAGCCATTGGGCATTCCCATAGGAGTCATTGAGAGTTCTCAGCGGTCATAAATGTGACCGTTGGGAGCCCCAACGGTCGACTCTATGGTCCCAATGGCCATAAAGCCCCTACAATATAAAAAAGGACAGAAAAATAAGAAAAACAAAAATACAAAGTTGTTCCTAGTGGACATCATCTATTACAATAAGAGGAGAAGATGAAAATACCCCTAGAGAGTATTTGCCTATTACAATGGTAAATAAGTATATATATATATATAATGTATTTATACATTATATATATACATACCTCTTAAACCCCTCCCCTCAAACTTATGGTGTGATATACCGAAAGTTTGAAAATACAAAAAAAAATCAATGGGAAGGGTCTGATTCTTCAAGTGTCGTTAATGAAAATCTCAATTTTTATGACATATTAGAGAATTTTGCAAATACAAGTCTTCAAATGTTGTTATTGGTGATCATTCCCAAACTCCTTCATCGGCTATCTCCATCTTCATGATGCATCAAAGATATTCCTTTCTCAATCCATCACATATTTAAGAACCTGTAGAGAGAAAAAAAACAAATGTCCCATCTACACAAAGAAAGTATTCTAACCAAATAGTTATGAAGTTTCAAAACAAATATATATATTTAGAACAAGAATATCAGTCAAGTAAAATTTTTCAAACAAGGTAGCTATAATTTTTAGAAACATTTAGACAATCATTAAGAAAGATAGAGGAGCATACCTCAAAGGAATTTGTTTTTATGAAATCAAATTTAAACAATCATAAACTCAAAACCACCATATTTTTTAAGAAAACATAAGTATTTATCATAAGGAAATTTAATCACTAAAGAACATATAAATTATCAATAAGCGATAAACAATCATGCATTAATAATGTTCCAAATGATTTTTGAAAAAACATTTCAAATGAAATAACAGATCATTTAATAACATGCAAATAAAATATAACAATTCAAAATAGCCCTCAAGAAAAGAGGAGCTAATTAATTCATGCATACAACAATGTGAACAAGATAATCAATATGAAACACATATATATCCAACATTCATTTAAAGCATATTTAATGCACATGAAATGATAATAAAAAAATAACTATTTTTTATCAATTCATGTACATAAAATGCATGAATATAATATAAAGAATCAAGTAGCCTTCAATTACTAACCAAAGTGTCCACCAATATCAAGTGGACAATACAAGTGTTCTCTTAAGGAGCACATTCACAAAACCCACAAAGGGGCACACACAAGTCTCACGATATGAAGAATAAGATTTTTATATCAATAACCGTTTTTCCATATAGGAAACACAAGTAGAAAAAAAATAGAATTTTCATGGAGATTCTTTTAAAAAATCCCACATAACAAAGGAAATGATATTTGCAAATAGAAAGTAATAAGCAACAATTAAAGTAGAAAAAAACATATATAAGAGTAGAAGAAATTTTACCTTTTTAACTGAAATACCTGTCATATATGCTTGGTTTAAGATGCAACTCTTTTTAATATTAAAGGCCATTTCCTACATTAAAAAAAAAGGGTTCAAAGTTGTATTAAGAGAAAACAAGCTTCAAAAGCGAGCTTGCAAGCATTCAAGGTTTTCCAGTGCGCCCAGTGGCTATGCTCTGTCTACCGACTGATTGTTTATGATGGTACTTATCTCTTGAAACCTGAACAGTTCTCAGGTGAATCAGATCAGGTCCAGCTGGCCCCTCTGTATTGCTTGGGCAACTTGCTTTGCCATAGTGGGGATTTTTAGGTGAATTTCCTTGGATTCCCAGGTCCTTTGAGCTTATATCTGTTGGAGCCGATTCCTGATGCATTGATTTCATACATGCTGTCTCATAATGGTTTATTTGTTGGTGATTTACTATTTACTACATATGGTTTCATAATTTGTCCTATTTCAGAATCAATTGTTTATCCACGCATCTTTCTGTAATTATTTGTTTCTTGCTGGATAATTTAATGAGGCTACTTACCATATATTAAAATTTCATGATTTGTCTTGTTTAAGATTTATCCTGAATTCACATTTGATTAGGTTGACGTTCATGTATTATTTGGCGTTTGCTTTTCATTGTTTTGCCAGGTGAGCCTGCTAAGGATGTCTTCAAGGACGCGTTACAGGATTTGATGATAATGTGTGAGCATGTAAGGAACACATTTGACAAGGCAGTTGCTGAGCACAAGATGAAATTGGATACTGATTAACTCTCTCTCTCTTTCTCCCTGATTGGAAAGTCCTTGGCAACGTTTGAAATTTAGAAAATAGTTCAGAGTTTAAATTAGGAAAAAAAATTCTGTTGGTTTTTTCAAGTATTGGAAAAAAAATCTCCATCTCTGTTTCTAAGGTTAAGGAACCTTTTAACGCAAAGCCTGATGCATCTCCCTGAGCCTTAAAAAAAGAAGATTCTTGAGAACCATTGTTCTTATGGAAAAAATTCTGACTTGTTCCAGTTGCATGAACTTTCGAGGATTGCGTTCTTATTTTTCCTTTTTCTTGATTTATTTTGGTCTTCACACTTTGCGGAAGACACTATTCAGACCTAGAAATCACTGAGCAAACCAAAGAACTTGACAACGCAATGTGGTTGCCCAACAGGTTGAGAGACATGATCGGATCTGTCGGCTCATGCATGTTTTATACCTATTAGTTTCTATTTGTTATTACATACATACATACAGGTATCTGTTGCGATACTGAACCATCATGGCTTATGGTGGTACACTCTTGATCGGCACAGATCTAATCTATAAAATCTAAAACTAACATTTGGATCATGTTTTGCATGTTTTATTGACTGGTTTCATGTGCTAAAGTTCAATCCAGCATGATGTTTTGGATCAAATTTAAATAATTCCCATCTTGGTGAATTGTGAGTTTATTGGTTTTTCATCATCTTGAAAACCGAATATTATCATATATTGGTGATGGTTAAACATACTTGGTAATATTGTACACATCTAAACAGTTGAATCCATATCCAACATTTGCTGGCTAGATCTACCTAAACCAGAGTGCGCATTGAGGATGTACTCTCTCTCTCTCTCTCTCTCTCTCTCTCTCTTTCTATATATATATACTGTACAAACCACCTTATAAAAATCAATTTTATAGGCTATTTTTTGGCAAATCTAAATGCACAGATTTTTTTTTTAAGGCCAGCAGGGATTAGGCAGACCCCCACCAGTTATACAATTATACCGTTAGGCTTTGAACCTGCAACGTCCCAACACAAGGTGACGTGCACTAGCTGCTCTTACCAGACAAGGAGAGCCCCGTTGGTTAAATGCACAGATGTTAATGTCATAGTTAGGAACCTAGGAATCGATTCTGGGATTAAAACTTTTTGGTGTAAAACTAAGATAATAATGTGAAAAATCAGGGGCTTGAAAATTTTCAAAATTTCTACATTAGAAAAATCCAATAGTGGCTTAGAAATGGGATGAGCTGCTGGTGGTTTGGCTCAAGTTACGGCTCTAAAAAGTTTTTTTTTTTTGAAAAAAGTGATGGAAAATAGTCTTCCTCCATGTATTAAAGAAGATCGAACTCTTAAAATAAGCTCGGCAAGCCAAACATGAAAAACTAGTGTTCGGATCATAGTATATATTTTTCATATATTTTATATCATAAAATATAGATGGTTGAAGTGTTCAGCTTTCAAGCAATAAGTATAGAGTTAAAATGTTATTGCTTACAGCATTTAAATATTGGTTTATTTTGTAAATAAACCATTTTAAGCTTCCTTCTATAGGTTTCAAGTTCAATTTCCACAATTTTAAAAACTTTTTGGTTAACAAGCCAGCTCAAGCTCGATTCATTTAACTCAGGCTAGCCATGAGCACAAGCTCGGTTTGGCTCGCCGTAAGAAACTTACCCAATTTTAACATGCTTTGTTCAGTTCATTTAACAAACCTACGAGAGACCAACGTTGAAAGGAGATGAAATAATTTAGGATCATTATTTTGTGAAAAAATGGAAACATTTTTCAGACTAAAAAGACTTTCAAAACGTCGACAGCAGGATTCGAACCTGCGCAGGCAAAGCCCAACAGATTTTGAGCCTTATCTCCTTAACCACTTGGACACATCGATGCTTGCGAAAAGCATTCCGGATCCTAAGCGTTTTCCAATTGGTAAAAGATTTGGTCGACAGAATAAAACATAGATCGAGTCCAGCCCTGATATATGGCTGACTCGGCTAGAATCGCCTCGAATACTATGATCAGGTCGGAAATGGCGCCAACAAGGTCTGATCAGTTTTATGGTTTTGAGAAATGGCCACATCATCAGTGATGTTGTAGGTGCTCATAAATGATCTTTGCCATGTTTGAGACCCATATAGATTCTCAACACTCTTAAGGTAAAAACCAGAAGTCATTCAGAGGTGTGTTGCACCTGAAAAAGCTCTTCAGTTGTCGGATTCCCTCGCAGTTGTGGGAAGAACATCAATGACAGTAATTTATCGGTATTAAAAGGATAATTTTCATTTTGGCATACTTGTTCTTATTAAAGAATTCAATAAAGGGTATGATGGATTTTGTGCCGCCTAAAGACCCAAGGGATTTGACAGGGTTTGACGTAGTGCGATGGGGCCTAGACCGTTTGACGGGCAGTCTAGGTTCAAATCCCATGGGTGTCAACCCCCTACATAAGCCAAAGCTTGGCAACTCCCTAAGGTCGAGGGGTAAGCCCTTGGAGTTTTACACCGGACTGAGCCAGAGCAGCTATGTTTCTGCGCCTGGGGCAGTTTCTCCGAGTAAAAATAAAAAAAAAACTCATGAGTAGCTGCTTTTATAAGCTGTTGTAATGAAACAAAAAGCCAACTTTAAAGTAAAAAAATTAAACCGACTCTGAATTGAAGCATGAAAGTTGCAAGGCTTTTGCAGGCACAACAATTGTTTGTGTGTCAGACAGAATCTGAAGTTTGAACCCTTTGGCCAGGTCCTGTAGAGACCCAAATAATAGTCTTGATACGAGGTTCACATCCGAATAAGAGTGACTGATCTGAATCCAATTATGTAATCCAATCAGCCATTCAGCTAGTGGGCTCGGATCACGAATGAACTTTTTCCATCTGATTCCAATCCCGTTTAGGCATTATATGAGTAGGTAGGGTTTCAGTAGGTACTATATCAGAATCAAACAGAACCTCTGCATTCAAAGGATCTAGGATTTTTCCTTTTAGACAAAAGGGGATACAAAATTGGGGATTCCACATGGAAGCAGCATGCCATTTTAACCAAAATCACTGAGTAAACCCATGCAACGTACAAATGCCATCTACAAAAGAATCCCTTGGCAAGACATCCCGATTCAAATCCCTATTTTAACATTGAGCAATTTGTTTTGAATTTTCCAGAAACCCACCAATCAAAAGCACCTCTAGCCAATCAGAATTTTAGTTGAAAACAAATTCCTAAAGTTATAAGAACTCCATCTCAGGCACCAACTACATGGTTCGATATCCATCGCAAGTTAACTCCACGTTCTTCCGGGTCAAATAAGATAGTTAGACCGACCACTGGGGGCTCCCCTTGTCTGGTAGGAGCAGCTAGTGCATGTCATCTTCTGTTTGGACGTTGCAAGTTCAAATCCCAATGGTATCGTTGTATAACTGGTAGTGGTCTGCCTAACCACAGCTTGTCTTACAAAAAGAAAAAGATATACTGGTTACAGCGGCACTCTCCTAACCAAAGGTTTTCAGGTTGGGACCCTATTGGGGAATAGATAGGTATAAAATGTATCAATACCACAACTCAAGACACCAACAACATTGTAATGCAGTTAGCCCACATCCCTGGGGCCTTGTCTACAAGATTGGAATAAAAACCTCCACATAAAACCTCCACTGAAGCTCTGGCAATGCAGACCATGCTCTACAGCGAATTCCTGCTCAGCTGCATCAACTCATAAAATTTCAAGCATATATTTCTCTACGACGAGTATTAGACTCCAAATTAGCCGTTCAAGATTGACAGTATATTTTGAGTCGTGAGTGTCTAACATCAAGCTTGTTGCCAACAGTTCTCTACACAAGCAAATAGAACAAAAAAAAAGAGTGTTTTTAGGTTCGATCCAGGCAAGAACTACCCTAAAATCACTCTCAAGTTCTCAACCAGTCTTGCTACATATTCCATCAGAATAGTTACATATCAAAACCCGCACATAGAGGCCAGCCTCACAATCCCATTCACCATGATCACACGTTTTAATACCGGAAGTCCCATTTTCTATATGGCGCCGTCTCAAAGGTTCTGTCATGAGAGAGACAGAGAGAGAGTTTGACTTACCTGTTGGACCATAGATCCATATTTAATTGGGCTTAGGGGAAGGGGAACCACTGCTGCTGCTGTTGCTACTGCTCTTTCCTCTGCCCAACCTTCACAACAAGAATGGTGAACAAACATCTCAAGCATTAGCTGATGTGGTGTTTCATTAAATGGTAATAGCAGTGATCAATCAAGCACATAACCAAGACCATAACAACCCCACATGGAAACCCATAGGAAGCAACTCATCAGGGTACAAGGCAATCACAGGAGAGTTCAACACAAAAATTCTGAATAGGCGACCAGAAATATAACCTCTGTACCACCGTACAGCACATCCCCCCCCATCTAGGGATGGCAGTGGGGCGGGGCGGGGCGGGGCGGGGTGGGGGACAAGGTCTCCACCCCCACCCCGCCTCAAGATTTTATCCTCCACCCCCACCTCCATCCCCAGCGGGGAATAGATTTTATCCTCCATCCCCGCCTTCATCCCCGTTTCATGTCCTCCATCCCCGGTTCAAACGGGGATGAGGCGGGGCGGGGATATTGCGGGGAAAAGTGGTCGGGGCGGGGTTGGGGTGGGGATGAGGCGGGGATGAGGCATAAAATGGTTGGAAAATCTGCTAAGCTACCAAGAACCATAGATTGGAAAACACTACCTTCTAGGACTCCGACTTCTTGATATCCTTCTGTTTCCCTGAAGTGGAAAATGATATTTAAGAAAAGTAGTTATGCCAGAGACAGGAAATGAAGCCAAGTAATTATGAACCAAGAAAAGAATACAGGTTGCAACAACCTTGCGAGGGCTTGGGGATCTGGAAGAGGATGAGTTGGACCTCCCACGTCTCGGAGGAGCAGCTCTGCCCCTGGTTATGTTTCATGAAAAAAAAAGGTTAGCAACGGTACAATGCAAAGCAACCAATAGAAAATCACCTTCATTTCTTTGCATGCTAGCCTTAATCACACACACACAGAGAACAGAGAGAGAGGTTGTATAGAAAAATCATATTAACAAAGCAGAAATTAACCTCAATAGAATGGACAAGAAATAAATGAATTGGGGTTGCAGAAGCAAGGAGATTCCTTGTATTCAGTAGCACATCCAAAATGCATGAAAATACAGGCATAAAATGGTTGCCTACACAATCAGAATCCATGAAAATATGCATTTTGCAACAATAACATTGCAGAAAACAAAATTGTCGGGCGGGGTCTAAAATACATGCGAGCACAGGACCTTGACAAGAGCAATATATTAATGCATATGTATTTGAAAGAAGTCGTCCAATACTACCTTAATCAACACCAAAATATTAACAATAATAAAAGGATGATAGTTGTTTGGTTGCCAGCAGGAATAGATTAATGAACACCGCTCTCTCTCTCTCTCTCACACACACACTGGCACACATGTAGGTGCTGTGGCACAGAACCAAATAATTCACGGTACTTTTAATTTGCATAGTTTTAATATCCAAAAGCTAAAAACTAGCCTTTATATCATGTTTGGCATGTTTTATTTACTATTTTCATGTGTTAAGATGTTGTGGGACATAATTACACAATCCTTATGTTAATTAATTGCGAGAAGCGATCTTTCAACATCTTAAATTTTGAATCTTATGGCACATTGGTGATTATTAACCCTGCTAACATAGTAAATAAACCATGCTACATAATTTTGTACAGTTAGATCTAACATTTGGTGGCTACACTCATGGAAACAATAGTATACCATCATATGATATCGTGGTTGAGAACCACAAATAGATATTCTCATATATAATGGTGAAAACAAGTAGGACATGATATAAAAGTATAGTAAAAAACTTGTGCTTTTGATTTTTAAAATGAATTTAAGCCTTTCCATCAAAATATTCTTTACTTGTATAGATTTATAATAAAAAATACATTTTTGAAAAGCACAAATCATTCAACATTAAAAGGGCTCCAATATAAGAAAGGTTTATTTACAATTTTACAAGATTTCCATTTTCCTGAAACAAGCTTCTCATAAAGATTAGGAAGTATCAAAGAAATGTTTAGCCTCATGCCTCCAGAGGTGAGCTTCTTAGGTAGCGAGCTTATGAGGTTTTAAAATGCCGCCAGTAACTATGGATTATATTCTCCAATCTGACTCTTCAAAAGAAAGGCCGTTAAATTCTTATGAACCCTTTTAGCAATGGTCCTATGCATCAAGAAGAGTGAAGATATGTTAATCAGCTGATAAGATGAATTTCACCAGAGGTTTTCCTGGACACCACAAATGACAGCACAAAAGGCTTAAACTGATCTCATTTATCTTTCACCAAAATCACCTAAGAATGCTCTCTCATAATGACTGAAAAAATAGACAAGCCAGGTTCTTGACTAGTAGCACACCAACTATCACGGGTATATTGGAACACTAGATGCCCATAATTGATTGGCTGACTTGGTTATAGGAGAGGAGTTAATAAACTACCACTGATTTTTAGCTCTGTTACATCAAAAACTTAAAGATCCAAATGAGTTCTCCATGATTGAGAAATAGAGCCATTACTAAAGATCAACATACCATCCACATACTGAACTCGGAAGGATTTGTGCACGTTAACACCCTTGATAAAGGAGAAAACATGGTACTCTTGAATAAGATAATTGATGATCACCCACCAATTCAGGTAGAAGTGGAGATAATGCGTCATGTTTGAAGCCACATGCTTTGTGAAAGAATTTCTTACAATTGATGCAAAGCCACAATCAAGGTCCATTTAGGATCCAAGCTTTACTGTTTCCAATAGCAATATGGGGTATCCTGAATATTTTGTAAAGCTTTTTTTCTGAATAACACTTCTGGCTTTGACGAGGTACACCATGTTATGGGCCAGCAAACTACTAATACAATTCTTCCAAAAGAAAAAAAATCAATTGTTGTTTCATAATAATGATGGCCGATCTTTTCTATGCCTTTGGGGCCAACACTTCTGACTCATGCAATAATTCATAAATTAGCCAAACTGAGGATATTGGTCTAAATCTTGTTTTTTTTTTGAAAGAAATGGCATTTCATTGATAATAAATAGCACAGAATCAGAAGGGGCAGTGACGAGTGATGATAGTCTAAATCTTGTTATGTCACCTCTTTTTCTAGGATAAGCGTGACGGGGCACATATTTGCAAGTCCCTTAGACCTTGATCGAAAAGGACAATGACAGACTTTCCCCCTTACTGAAGTGCCCTCCAACAAGTGAGGTGAAGTCAAAAGCAAAAACACTATCTTAGATTTGTTTAAACTTTAATCCCAAAAGGAACAAAAAACAGAGCATCAAGTTAGCTTCGGACTATATCAGAAGAAGACCTACTATCTAAGGTTTTACATTTTAGTATCTACAAGACATAACCTGCTCTATTTTAACCTCAAAAGCTAACACTGAATACATGTGTAGTGCAACAAAATTAATATGGAAACTGGAGAAAAAGTTTCCACACAGAAAAAAGGAAACTTTCCTTGTTGTCACTGTCCAAAAAAAAGTCCATAATGGTTGAAAGATACCCCCACATGAACGAAGTAGAAAACAACTAGAACAGCAAAATGAAGCTTCTTGCATATTGTCTATTGAGAATAAAAATAATTACACTGTTCAATTCTTTAGGTTTATTCATAAGCACTTCCAAAATCTTCACTAAGTTACAGCTTTGCAATATTTCTTTCTTTCATCACCTTAGTTATCAAAGGCACCGCCTAGGCGACCTAGGCGCAGCCCCACCGCTTGGGCGACCAGGTTTAGGCGGTGGGGCTCTATATTAAGGCGTGGGCACTGCCTAGGCTTCTTTTTTAAAGTTTTTTTTAAGACATCATTTGTTTTCTTCTTCGAGGAGGAGAAGAAGCAAAAGACATGTTATTTGTCTATTGCTTTTATTATGTCTATTGTTGAGAAAAAGAAGAAGACATATTATTTGTCTATTGCTTGTATTATGTCTATTGTTGTTAAATTTTTTTGTATAGATGATTTTATTTTTTGTGTATTGTTCATTCACATTGTTAGTTGTATGGTTTGTTTATTCAATTGTTAATTTATTCTTAATTTATTTGAGTAGGTTAATGTTATGTAATATAATTGTTTTGCAGTGTTCAACGACATTATTTGTCTACTGCTTATTGTTGATTGATTTTATATTGTATACATGTTTCTTATTATGTTTTTTATGTTTTTTCAACTTTTTTTTATTTGGGGTACCGCCTGGCTTTCTTAGGGGGCTCACCGCTTAGGATCCGCCTGGCACCTATGACAACTAAGTTCATCACCACTCTAACTTCCAAGTAATAGAAACTGTTTTAGCTACCTACTTAAATACGGGCTAGCATCAATATTAGGGCACTGTGCATTTCTTACTCAGATACCCAGTCCCCATGTGACAAAGTCAATGTTCACATTGTTTTGTTTTCATCATGTTTTACTTGAAGAATGAAAGTATGTATTCTGCTTGAAATTAACAAGCAACTAAAATATGAATTATTTCAGAAGTATACTACAAGTTTATTATATGCCAAAAAAACAGTGTGTAAAGAACAGCATAACAGAATACCTGCGAGGAAGAGAAGATGATCTTGAGCGAGAATGAAGAGGCCTGCGAATAGGGGAGCGGCTGCGACGACGTCCAACAGGTGATCTCCTTGGAGGACTTCGAGCTCGCCTAGGGGGTGAACTGCATGACAAGATACTTTCCCAAATTAAATGATATACTACAGGTATAATAAGAAAGCATAAATACCACGAATGAAGGACTGGATGCACAAATTGGAATCTAGATACATGAATATATGAGAAGCAAAATAACTTCAGGTGATAATAGCTAAGAAATTAGCACTTCTCACATGATTTCTAGTTTTCCGGATAAGTACTTAGAATAATAGTTTTCATGATTAACAAGCCATTTTTATTCAACCAGTATCAAATGGAATATGATCAAAACAAGAAAAAGATCATTCCCCCATTAGCCAGTGATGTCTATTTATGAAGCCAACATATTGCAGAACCTCAATAAAAAACAGATGTCCTCTGGGGTACAGTGTATGTCAATGATGAAGGATTTAAGGTCATTTGACTGTCAAGTGTCAACATTCGTAAAATAAACAATTGTTTCTTCAAAAAAGTTTGCTAAGCTCCACAATGCTCCTAAACCAGAAACCAAGTTGCTATTAGCGGCAAGATAGGACTTCAATTTTCAACAAAAGGCGAAGGAATAACAATTCGGTTAGGCTACAGTTTCTGTGTAACTGTCTACATAGGACTAACTACTAAGACCGGGCAGCCAATATAAGCACTCGCTATCAAAGCATCTCCCTGTTCCTTGCTGAATGCTGATATAGCCATAACACTTGTCCCTTTCACTGGTATACAATTAGCTGGATGGCAACAATCAAAGGTTAAGCCCCAAGAGAGACTGAAGGTCATCCATAAAAACATCAAAGGAGCAAATAAGATCAAAGCTAAAAATCACAGCCAGTACCAAGTACCAACAACCACAATGACCAAAAAGCTCTTCTCAAGTAAAAGCTCTCTGCTTTTAACACTTCTCTATCTTTCATTTCCTATCTTCTTTTTAACCAAAATCACGTGCATGCTCACACATGTGAGCGTGCAGACACAAATTTACGTCAAAACTCAAAAGTATTATGATGTAGAAGAAGCACATTCACCAATAACACTCACAATAATGTTGACAAGGGCTCCTTGTGGGGAAATTTGAAAACCAGCACTTTTCTCAAGGAGTTTTTTAAATAAACAAAATAAAATTGATTTATTTTAAGGCTTAAAATATCTAAATGTTATGGAACTGTGAGAACGAGCAAATATGACACAGAAACACTGCTTGGTCCCACCACACTGTTCATCACAGATATAACCGGCAAACACTTTATATTGTGAAATAAATATCATGCCATAAAAAAATTTTGTTGACATATCAGTGCTGCATTCCCCAATAATGTCGATCTCAAATATGGATGATATGCAGCTTGACCAACAGCCAAAAAATGCTAGCAGTGTCCATCTTTGAGATCCGAATATACATGGTATTAAACAAGGAGAGATGGTTTCAAACAAACAAATCAATTAAAGAATAGTGCACCCTAGTCAGAAAGAGGCCTCCTCACATCACATAAGACCCTACTAGATCCTATTCACCAACTAGTCACTGGAAGTGATTTTGATAAACATTTTCAGCTTTTAGCACATTTACACATTTGATTAAACCATTCAACTCCATATCATCTATGTCACATAAGTGCGGGTGCGACATGGCAGTTTCAAAAAACTTGGGTGTACATAATATATATATATATATGTGTGTGTGTGTGTGTGTGTGTGTGTGTGTGTGTGTGTGTATTTATCTACAGTACTACTAAAGTTGGATGCCCCCAGCATGGGACGTCTTTTTGGCGAATTCTGCACCAGGGCAGGAATGGATATCCAGATAAAAATTGTAATGTTTTAGTGAATCAGTGAATGACGATTCATCACCACCACAACCTCAATGTGTGACACACACTCTTTATAAATAGGGCACGCGGATCAAGTTTTTTTCGTAGTGATGATTCATCTGCCTTCACTGCCCCAAGTGTGCCAGGCACTCTCCCCATATATGTATCTATCTACAATACTACTAAGGTTGGATGCCCCCTACGTGGGATGCCTTTTTTGGTGTATTCTACGCCAGGGCAGGAATGGACATCCAGATAAAAATTGTAATGTTTTAGTGAATGACGATTTATCACCACCACAACCTCAATGTGTGCCACACACTCTTTATAAATATGGCACGTGGATCGAGTTTTTTAGTGATGATTCATCTGCCTTCACTGCCCTAAGTGTGCCACACACTCTCCCCATGTGGCCGTGTGCATCAGGCTCTCTTTTTCTTATAAGAGAAGTGGCCAGGGAACCATGACAATGAGCACAATGTATGAAACTCTTGTTGGTGTGGCTTTACCACCCCTGCAAATCCTCCATTCGGCACCATCACCTACATGAGCCTTGAGCGCATCAACATCGACCTCAACGAGGGAAACTACGACGACTACGCCGGCGATAAATGAAGCCTAGGATTCAGCATCCATGAGTGCTATGAGGGAAGGCTCCCGCTGGCCATGCAGAAAATCGACTGGGTGATGCTCATGAACGCCATCTGTCATGCACTGCCACTAGAGGCGCTGCTCGAGGCATCATCGGAGTTCCGGGACTTCATCCGAAGGTGCCTCCAGACTGATCCCACGCAGTGCTGGCCCGACAACAAGTTGTGACACCCCTTCATCAACCACCACCAGATGATGCCCTCTCACCCGCTCATGGCGGAGATATTGATGTCTTGTCCACCGCTCCTGGCAGAGGTGTTGATGCTCACTCCATGCTCATGAAAGCTATCAGGTGTTGATGCGCCGTTCCCGCACCCGCACCACCAGCGGTGAAGGCGATTACTAAATCAGTCTGAATTGTTGGTGGTGCTGATAAACGCCATGTATATGCCCAAAATCGAGGTGAAAGTATAGATGGTGTCCTTCTTTCTCTTGCTTTGTTCCTTTTTCCTTTTATTTTCCATTTTGGGGTTTTTGGTTTTGTTTTTTGGGTAGGGTTGATCGAGGAAAGACAATTTAACTCGACAATTGGATTCAATTTCTCTCTCTCTCTCTCTCTCTCTCTCTCTCTCTCTCTCTCTCTCTCTCTCTCTCTCTCTCTCTCTCTCTCCATGAAATTCAATAGATGTTCTACCTCATATCAATGAAATGAATCTATTCATGAAGAAAGAGTTTGTTTTTTTGTGTTTGTGATTTTTTTTGTGAGGTTGTTGCTTCTTATTCTAGCACACTGTGTTTCCCTTTCTAATTGGGGTTGTGCCTTGTGCTTTCATGGTGGCAACGCACAGCAGCCTTCATAACCTAGCCGAGTTTCTTGCCATGGTTAGACTTATAACCTTGAATCATGGTCCACTATGTCACACAAAATTTCCATTTTGATTGTTGTATTGTGCTCTCTTACATAATAATCATATTGAAAGATTCATAAAAATGGCCTTTGCTCATATTCACAGCCATTAGTTCAGTTCCATATTGAACTAGAGCACCATATGGTCCTTGGAAAGATAATGATCCTTTGCAAGAGAAGATAAAGTTTATGAGGACAATGTGGATATCATTCTAAACACCATAGTGTATATGGATGGATGAAATGAATGGTATTCCAATTTTTTCCAATTTTGAAGTAGATGGGGCTTAGTTGTTAAAAGTGGCGCCTAGGCGCAGCCCCACCGCCTGGGCGACTAGGCTTGGGTGGTGGGCCCTAATTTAGCGCCTAGGCTTGGACCGACTAGGCGTAGGCCTAAATAGATCCTATTTGTTTTTTTTTACCCACATGGGTCACATAAAAGGGGGCCCTACTTGCCCCCTTTTCGCACCGTCTCCCTCTCTCCTCTCTCGGCTGCCCCCTTTTCGCACCCTCTCCACCTCTCCTCTCTCGGTTTTTGCAAGAAGAAACGACGATCCGAACCCAGGTACGGCCCCCTCTCTATTTTTATCTCTCTCTTGTTCTCTCTATCTCATTTTCGTTCTCTTACTCTAGTTTATGTCTTTTTGGCACTCATTGAGTGTGTTTGAAGACCTAAATATAAAGGACCACATAAAGGCATTCATTGATCAGTCCATTCTTCCCTTATGGTTTTGTGTTTGATATGTTATTCATTGCTATGAAGGATCATTGGCTCTGGTCACTATATTTTCCAAAGGCTATCTTAAGTATTTTATTTTGCTTACATGCAGGACCAATGAGGGAGGCTCATCTGGGTTCTCACACCATAAGATCTCATGGGGTTCAAGTGGCTAGAGTTCATATGCATGACTGGCTTATACTTCTTATCATAACAAAGCCCATCTTAAATATTATACATCCATTTTACCGTTTTGTAGGGAAGGACATGATGTATGACCTTAAGTACCCACTGAAAAGCAATACTATTCCATTTTGGACCGTTCCAGTAAGTCCTTTCTTTCATTTTTGTATAACATTTATGGAATAGTGCTATTTGGATGGATTCATTCATTGATGTCTTTTGTTAACAATAATAATGTCAGATAATAGCAATTCTATTGCCCATGGACATCTTTCTTCTATACTATGTCTACCGGAAGGATGTTTATGATTTCCATCATGCCATTCTAGGTAACGGCTCATTTCTTGTTTATCTCGTTGTCTAGAAATATAAAGGGCTTCGTCTGTCAAATTGTTCAATGATTTCACGAATATAACTGATCTTTTGGTTCCATCTGCAAATAAATGCCTTCTGTTCTCAGTCTTAGTGACAGCAGTTATAACAGATGCAATCAAGGATGCAGTAGGCCGCCCTTGACCAGACTTTTTCTGGCATTGTTTCCCGGATGGAACGGATGTAAGTGTCTGAGGTCTCATTTTCTGATTCAACGTGCCTTTGAAATTATTAGTGTATGTAGTCGATTTCATTACTTTCCCTTAAATGTTAGTTGTTTATCACTTCTTCTCATACTTTTGTGGTCCTTTACGTTTAGGTCTATCATCTATGATTCTGTTTATCGCTTCCCATATTTTTGTGGTCCTTGATGTATTTTCCATTGGCAGCACTGATTAATATGTAGTGATTGTGGACATCATTGCTTTCTTCATCTTTCATTTTTTGTATATTGTTCATTCACATTGTTAGTTGTATGGTATGTTTATTCAATTGTTAATTTATTCTTAATTTGTTTGAGCAGGTTATGTAATATAATTGCTTTATAGTGTTCGACAACATATTATTTGTCTATTGCCTATTGCTGATTGATTTTATGTTGTATTCATGTTTCTTATAAATTTTGGTTGTTTGTTTACATATTTTGTATGTTTTTTTTTTGTTTTTTTATTTGAGGTAACGCCTAGTCCACCTAGGCCTTTTTAGGGGCTCACCACCTAGGCTCTGCCTAGCGCCAATGACAACTAAGAGATGGGGACAAATGGTTGATCATTGTGGACCTAAAGACTAGGAAGATTAGGTTCTTAAATTTTTTTACTTGTATCTTAATTTGAAGGGATTGTGGTTTAACAGGGTTATGGAATAAGATTTGCAATTACAGAGATAAGTTGTATCCATGCACAACAGGGGTAGTTTGGTAACTTTTTTAACTAATCTTTCCAAGACAGAATGTTTATCGTTATCTCAGAAGTGTTTGAAGTATTTGGATTGACTTGTTAAACCGCTGGTGTGTGTTTAAGGATACAAGTAAAATAGCCAAAAAATTGACCCCCCCCCCCCAAAAAAAAAAGAATCAGATTTAGCGGTTTATATGAAAGCCCAATTGGATAAGGGTATCATTTGGGTCAAATTGGATGATGTTGTTTCGATTCGGATATAGGACCTGATCCATATTAGGTCTTAATTCAAACTGCATTTTATGTATAACATACTTTGGAATGTACTGAAAGCGAAGGCGGATGTTTGAGACCTACAACCTCAAAAGTTGCCCTAAAACACTTTATATGAAGGATACAATTACCAGATCTTAACTACAAAACACTAACCACCATTACATATGAAAGAGCATCACCTACTTATAAACAAAGTGAGACCTGCACACACCTTCAAGCAATGCCAAGACGAAAAAAAAAAAAAGAAACAAGCAACCACCCTGTACAGATATTGTTCAGATAAATTTCATATATAGTTTTTTTCATGTAATAACTTTCTAATTGTTAATGACAATGTAGTTAAAATATATTTATTCAATATCTAAATGCAATCTTGAATTTAAATAAAATGAAAAGTCTAAACAAAAAAAAAAGGATCGTATGAACCTCAATCACATAAAAAAAAACAAATACCACATAAACAAAAAAATCATTTTCAATTACCCAACAGCCAAACAGCTATGTTTGGGAGCCTTGAATCAGCGGTTGTGTTGTGGTTTCCGCCATTCTCCTGTACTCTCTTGTTGTTTGAGAGCAGTGGCGTTGCTGAAACAATGCATTGGGACAGGTGTTGGCAGGCCCAACACCACATTTCAACACCTTTTATGAGAGGATGTCTTTGGCAACTCCTCTCTCAACATCACAGATTGGCAAAACAATATTTTGCCAACACACTGAAACCGTGTTTGCATCCCATTGCAAGGCTCCCAAACATGGCCTAAACAATCAAGTCTTCCCTTATCCATGCATGTGTAATTTTAATGCTTTTTTTATATTTTCTTCAGTTTGCATGCTGCTTTAAACTCTTTCTATATGGACTCTGCAGCAACTTCTTCATCTGAATCCATCCAATGTGAATTCACGCAATCTTTTTTCATCTTTATTGAATATGACCAAAAAGTGTTTGCACAGGATTGGTCGATCATCAAGCCATGTTAGATAAACCAAGTACTTTACCAAAATTTCATATTTTAGTTTCTGTTTAAATCATCAAATATAGACTTATATATAGCACTAAATACAATTAGCATTCTATCACAAACAGTGTTTGTCTCTATCGCTAATAGTGTTCGTCTTTATGTGCAAGTCAACGGTTATTTAAATGGGTAAAAATATGTTGCATCGTGTTCCATAGGCATGAACCCCGAATTAATTAGCTTGTGGATACACTACCATTCTATGCATGCATGGGAAGACTTTCCATGCACATCCTCAAAGTGAGAGAGTTATAAGGCCAGGCTTGCTTAAAAAAATAGTGAAGTGCAATTTCTCCTAAATTTTATGCAGTATATCCAAATTTGAGTCCATATTGAAGTACTTGTTAATTTCCCTTTTATTCATAAATTGCTTCTTTCTGCTCAGCCTTTTCCGTTCCTGCATCTGCGTGTGTTGGGTGTGGGCTCCACTAGTGTATATACTATAGATAAAACTGGACTTAGTTAGGGTTAACTGAATCCAGTTTTGGACAGAAATGGTCCCCGGTGCAGTTGACTGCACCTGACGCTGCAGAAGCCCTGTCCAAGTGTCGCACCCGTGCAGACGCAGGTGCGAATGGGTGTGTTGGCCTTTTAGAAGAGTCCGTGTTACATAGCATATCATCTATTTTCAGATTCAATTCAAGTAAAATGTCATTATGCACTAACAGATCTGGAAATAGTTGCTTCCTCAACTTGGTGAATAAAAAACGATCTTCCAAAAAACTTATATAGAAAATAAAATTCAAGACAACCATCTCCCACTGAACCCCACACAGTTCCTGGCTTCATAGCTAGTTCCCCAGAAAAGATGCACTAAATGCACACAAGGCCACCAAACTCCTTAAGATTTTCTTACATTTCATTAAAAAAATACATTATCTTGAATAGACTACTTTACCAACAGTAAGCAAATGTCTAGACCATTTTCCCAACAGTAAGCAAATCTAAAAGGACCCAATGAAGATTAAAAGGTTTTAACCAAAAAGGCGAAGGATTCGAAAAGTGCAGTTTTCTTTTACAAGCATATTGACTCTTAACCACAAAGCAGAAGACACAAAATCTAGGATAGGAGTTGCACTGCAATACCTCTCAATCTCAACAAAATATTTAAGATTCAAGCTATTCAAAATCATATTCAACTATTAAGAAATCATATAACTCGGTGACTGAGAGGTACCAACACAAAAGAAATTCTGAAAATTTTCTTTACATCAGAACTACATATCCTTGGCAAATCTTACACATATTTTCATGTCACAGCTGGCACTAGGACTCCACTAAGATGCAATCTAAAGGTTGATTTGATTCTCCATTTACCCAATACACACACACTGATGCTGCAGCTAAGCTAATTAAGTCCAGTCCACACACACACTTTACTGTCCACAGTTGGCACTAGGACTCCACTAAGATGAAATCTAAAGGCTGATTCGATTATCCATTTACCCAATACACACACACTGATGCTGCAGCAAAGCTAATTAAGTCCAGTCCACACACACACTTTGCTGTCACACAGTTGGCACTAGGACTCCAATAAGACTGCAATCTAAGGTTGAGCTAATCTTTTCCTCTCCCACAACACACATGTACACGATCACACATGTGAACACATACAGACATGCACATGCACCCCCACAAAGAGAGCTCTACAATTACATGAAGCAATAAGCAATTGCATCATTTGGTAAACACACACACAAGATAGAAGACATGGATTCATGCAGTTTATGTCCACTCACTAGAAGACAAATAAACTTCATGAAATAAGATAAAGCAACATTTTTTAAACATTTAATTCACAAAAGGTAGCATGGTCAATCCAAACCACCACAACTTCTAACATATTATCTCCAAATTTTCCATTTTTTAATAACTTATGTCTTTTAGTGCAGATGTCTTACCGGCGTCTTGGTGGTAATGGGGAGCGCTTGCGGGCCACTGGGCTGCCACGTGCCCTTCTTGGGGAAACCCTGTTGAGTAAGAGATTATCTCAGTCAGGATGTAATGTAAACCAGAGAAGGCAAGTAGACACAAAGCTAACCGTGCTGGTGGTGATCTCTGTCTCCTATGAGCAGGGGATGGAGAACGTCTTCTTGATGGTGAAGCAGGTCGCCTTCTGGGCGGTGATTCACCACGTCGATAAGGTGGGGACTCCACTCGGCGTCGTGGAGGAGAGTCAGCCCGCCGTCTGGGTGGAGAATCTGGGCGCCTTCTTGGTGGAGAATCTGGGCGTCTTCTTGGTGGAGAATCACCTCTTCGAACCGGAGATTTTTTTCGTGGTGGAGAAAGTGGTTTTCTCCGAGGAGATGCTAATGAAACCAAAAGCAGTAAAAGGATGATGATGAAACCATGCTCTTCAATTTGTTGATGACAATATGAAGTGATAGTAATGGAAAAGATTATGGGAACCACACTAGTTCAGTATAAAGAATAAATAAAGGGACTGTATAAAAGACCAACTATAGAAGATGTAAAACAAAACTGTGATGGTGCGACCAGAAACTTACGTTCCCTCTGACGTGGTGGTGCATCTTTGACCGCATCAGTGGTGATGCTATCCTTCGATGGAGGTTCTCTCTTAGGAGCTGACGGTGCAACTTTTGGTGGAGAAGAAGCTTTTTGACGTTGGGGTAGTGTAAAGCGCACATGGACAACATTACCATCAATTTGACCCTATTTGGGAGCATAAAAACATCACAAGAAAATCAGGCAGACTTTACCATTATTCCATCAAAGTTATGAAGAAATTAAGAATTGACACATACCCCATCCATGTAAAGAAGGGCTTTCTCAGCATCAGTTCTTGCTTTGAATTCCACATAACCATATCCTCGTGGTAACTGAACCTGAAACAAGAGAAAGATAAAAATTTACTCCTATTCAATGTCATTCAAAATCTTGGTCAAAGAATGGCATGTTGAACAATAATTCATAGACTTACACTTCGGTCCATTGCCAATTCCGCATTAACAACTTCTCCAAAATTACCTGCACGATTAAATTAGCAAGTTAATCATAAACCACAAACAGGCCAATGTCACATAAAACTCACATTGCAAGGAACAGAGTACTGAAAATGAAAAGAATGGAGAACTTGTATGTCAAAAACAAACACTAGTGTTGACCATGGAAAAACTGGATATTGAGAGAAGCTAAAGATTAAGCCATGAAGAGTTAGAAGAAATCCAAAACCCTTACAGCATAACAGTAAGCAGAGAATGAGACAACTGTGACATCAATAAATTTACGCAAGTAGTTAAGCCAGCTTGTTCATGACATCACAATCATATTAGTTGAAAGTTGAAACACATGAAAGAAACCAAGCCAATCTCCCAACACTACAACAACCAACAAATCATATAGCACACTGCATGCCATTCAAATCTAGTTCTAAATCAATCAGACTCACAATATTCATCCAACCAAGCTTACCCAACTCAAATCATAGCCTCCAGCTAAGCCATCATATGATGCCATAACAGGAGACCTAAATCAATACCATATATAAAGATGTTAGTGAATCAGATTGAGTTGGCTTGTGGACAACTCCAATTGACCATGGTAATGAGGAAGATTGAGGTTCATGTTCAGGTAAAATCAGGCTGGCAATCTACCTCACAATTTAGAATCCATACCTTCAGTAAGGTTACCATATGCAATGCGCATATATATATATATATATATATATATATATATATATATATATATATATATATATATATATATATATATAAAATGGATTATGGGGGTTAATATTTGCCACAATCAACTTAGCAAAACCTTTTTTTTCTTTTTTTGTTAAACCTAACCTCATAGATGCGATCTACATGCTCCATTTAGTAGGAATCAGCTTTTGAATCACTGAAAATTTGAAAATCCTGTGTACAGGTTTTTCCAGCAAAGCAAAAATAAGTGGCCACCTATGTATAACATAGACACGGCACATGACCCACCGTACCCGTGTCTGTTAGAGCTTGAGTTTTGATTTAACCTGATCTGCAACAAGAAAAGGTGAGAAGAAAAGGTAGAAGAAGAAGAATACGCTGAGTCGTTTTGGAGCTGCACAGGCTCACGTCTTACCCAATGCTTACCTGTCCTGATTTCTTATATTTATGTATTAGGTTACAAAGGAATTTGTTTATGGACATGACTGTCCTACAACAAGGGTAATATCACAAGTGTGCCCTAGTAAGCATGTCAATCACGCAATCCCAGTTTGGGTTTGGATCAGAGCCAAACTGGTCCAGCCCATTTCACGACACTTAATACCCTCCCTCAAGTTGTGCATGATCTTGTACCATGGACAACTTGTTCTTCAAGAACAAGAATCTGCTTTTCGTCAAACCCTTTGTAAATAAATCTGCCACCTGGTCTTCCGTATGGATGAAATGAGGCTCAATCTCTTTGTCTTCAACCTTGTGTCGAATGAAGTGATGATCTATCTCAATATGTTTTGTCTTACTGTGGAAAATACGATTAAAGGATATTTTAATGGCACTTTGATTATCACACAATAAGATAGATTTCGAGATCCGTTCCTCCAATTCATTCAGCAAATGCCTTGTCAAAGTGGCTTCAGCAGTTGCAACAGCCATTGATCGGTATTCAGCATCAGTACTTGATCTAGCTACTACCTTTTGTTTTTTACTGCTTCAGGATACTAAGTTTTCCCCAAGAAACATGCAATACCCGAAAACCGACCTCCTTTCATCAGGATCTCCTGCCCAGTCCGCATCACTGTAGACCGTGACATCATGCATGCCTCATCCTTTTCAACTTTTCTTATATATCAACCCATCTTCAATGGTACCTTTTAAATACCTCAATACTCTCTTGACTGCATCCATGTGTCATGTTCGCGGCTCATGCATAAACTGTGACACTTGATTGACAGAATAAACAATGTCAGGGCGAGTAAAAGTAAGATATTGAAGCATGCCGACTACACTTAGATATCTTGTAGGATCTGGGTACAAATCTACATTCTGTGAGCTAAGCTTTTGATGTAAGACACTCGGTGTAGACAAAGGCTTGCAATCTTGCATACCAAATTTCTTTAACAAATCTAGTGTGTATTTATGTTGTGTCAATGTCAGGAGACCATCCTTCCTGTCTACCTCGACTCCAAGAAAATAACGCAAATCTCTTTGTTTCTTCAATGTGGTTCATCGAGTTCCCTGTAACAATAATATCAACATATATCAACAACAGGGTGGTGAAACCTTTACCCTTGAATATAAACAATGAGTGGTCCAAGAGAGATAGACAGAATCCATGTTTCTGTATTTCTAAGGAGAAACTTTCAAACCACGAGCGTGAGGCCTGCTTCAAACCATATATGGCTCTTTTTAGTCTGCATACATGTGTGCTTGGGTCTCCCTCATCATATCCTGGAGAATGTTCCATGTAAACTTCTTCCTTCAAGTCTCCATGAAGGAATGCATTTTTGACATTTAACTAACTTAATGTCCATTCATGCTTGACAGCTAAAGACAGTATAATTCTTATTGTCCCCATTTTGACCAGGGGACTAAAAGTCTCATCATAATCCTGGCCATACTCATGTGTAAAACCCTTTGCAACAAGCCTCGCTTTGTATCGTTCTATGGTGCCATCGAGTTTGTACTTAATTTTATAATCTCACTTGGAATCAACAACATTTTTGTTAGGAGATCTAGAAACAATTTCCCACGTCTGGCATTCATGAAGCGCTTCAACTTCTTCATTCATGGCCTCAATCCATTTGTTTGATTTCAGAGCTTGATGAAACCCCACGGGTTCATCGTGCTTATCAACCTGAGATAAAAAGAGTTGAAGATCCATAGATAATTTGTTGTAGCTGACCCACCTGTCAATAGGGTGTCTGATTCTATTTGAACTCCTCAGGTTTCCATCGAGCACATAAGTGTCTGGTTCAATGTGAGGAACAAGAGGAGCACATTTTTTCTTTTCGCACATACACATACCCTTTAAATTTATCAATAGGATGAGGTTCTGGATCTGCCCCTTCTTCAGCATATGAATCTCTATTGGCCTGATCTCCAGATTGAGGTAAGCATGTTTGGCCTGAGTCAATGTCATCTTGGTCAGCCGATTGTGTTTCCAGAGTACATTGAGGTGAGCAATCACCATAAACACTTGCAAATAATTTTGCCCTCATCCATGGATGATAAACCTCTTCTCTGAGAATTCTTTGACAGGTATTAAACGATACATCTCCAAAATTATTCTCATCAAACACAACATTCCTGAAAATTGTAACACGTTTAGTCATAGGGTCATAACACCGATAACCTTTGTAATCATCGGCATATCCCACGAATCTACACTTGGAAGCCTTTGGTTGGAATTTATTCCTGAGAGAATCATCAATATGAACATTGCAAGTGCATCCAAACACATGCAGAGCATCATAATTAGGCTGAATGCCGAAAAGAGAAAAATATGGTGAACTATTTTGAAAAACTGTCATAGGCAGATGATTTATAATATAGATTGTCGAATGGAATGCTTTTGTCTACAGACTAATGGGAAGATTACTATCATGCATCATACTCATGGCCGTTTCAACAATATGCCTATGCTTTTTCTCAGTAATTCCATTTTGTTGTGGCGTATGTGGACAAGACACTCTACGCTTTATTCCATTACTTTGGAAAAAATTAATAAAATCCTTCGATGTATACTCACCACCTCCATCACAACGAAAATGCAGAATATTGGTAGAGAAATGGTTTCGAATAAAGGCATGAAAGTTGCAAAATATATGAAAAGTTTCAAATTTATGCTTCATAAAGAATATCCAAGTATAACGAGAATAACTGTCAATAAAGATGAGATGATATCTGCTGCCAGAAGAAGAACAGAAAGGTGCAGGACCCTGAACATTTGAATGAACAATTTCAAAAGGTTTTGAAGCTCTTTTATTTATAGAATCAAAAGGAATAACATGACTCTTACGCATTTGACAACTGAAACACTTTTTATTATTTTTCTCCAGAGTTAAATTTGATTTAGGAATTAATTTATTTGATACAAGTTTCTCAAGAAAAGAATAACTGCAGTGACCAAGACGATCATGTCAAAGACTTGGCTTATTACATTTAGAAAAGCTAAAAACAGACTCAGGATCTGACATAGATAACTTAGACTGAAAAAACTTAGACTTCAATAAGGGCTTCAAGACGAAACTAGTATGCGCAAATGGATCTTCCTTGAAGATGTACATATTTCCTTTTCGTTCTCCTTCAACGAACGTCTCCCTCGTTTGAAGATCCTTGACATACACAGAAGAGGGTGTGAATTTAACATAAGAATGTGTATCATCAACAAGTTTAGACAATGATTTTGACAAAGGAATGATTGCATCACCAATGTGAGAAATATGATGGTGAGATCCATCTCAAGTAACAATACTATTTTTACCAAAGTAAGGAACCGAACTCGAGAGCTTACCAACATCTCTCGTAACATGGGTCGCTGCTCCTAAATCAACATACCATAATCCTTGATCATTTTGCTTCAAGTGCAGCCCAGACAATGAAGCCAACAAAAGTTGTTTCACCTCCCCCATCAGTTTTGGTAACATTATCTTCCTTCTTGCTCTCAGTGTTTTGCAACCTTTCTTTATTTTGAGGATTAAACCAACAATTTGACTTAATATGCCCCTTTTTATTGCACAAGTAACATGTCGGGACCGCTCTTTGATTTTGGTTCTTCACATTGGAGTTGAACGGCATATTGGGTGTGGGAAGCAAACCTGGACCTGCAAATCTACCACGACCTCTTCCTCCTCTGAAGCTATTTCCTCCACTAGCTAAAACATCTTGGGAATCAGATTGAGCACCAGAATCGTTAGTAATGCCTTTCAACGACATTTCGCATTGTAGAAGTTTTGCCTGGAGGTCCTCAAATGAGGGAAGCATGGGCAAGCACAACAATGATGTTACCAATACATGGTAATCTGGTCCCAAACCATTCAATGTCTATTGCACTTTATCCTTGTCTGGCACTTTACATCCAATAATGACAAGTTGATCTGTAACAGTCTTCACCTTATTCAAATAATTCATGATAGATAGGTTGCCTTGCTTGAGAAGCTGAAATTCATGCTTGAGGAACAAAACTCTGGCTTCAGATATCTGAGAGTATGTTTGTGTCAACCGGCTCCACAATTCCATCGTTGTGCAGTCGTCGGGAATAGCAACTAGAACTTCCAGAGACAAGGTAGATGTGATGTAAGCAATTAATGCCTGGTCTTTTCTCATCCAAGAGGCATAATCCGAGTTTCGAACAAGCTTGTTTCCTCCTTTGCAATGAACTCTGGTGGGGCTGGAATTGATCCATCCAGATGACCAAAGACATCCTGGCTCCAGATAAAAGGAACTATTTGTCTCTTCCAAGTCAGGAAATTGGAATTATTCAATTTCTTAGAAACAAGTTGGTTAAGGAAGTTTGATGACAAACTGGTCTGAGTTGAAGAAGAATCCATGATTATGAGATACGTGAATATAAAGTGGAAAATATTCTAAGAAAGGAGCAATCGAATGACTAAAAAATCTTTGAAATAATGTGACTGCTTAAATTCAGTCCAGAAGTGAACTGGCTATAACAGAATTCGGATCTGTTGTTTTTTTAACAGATATAAGATCACGAGAATAGTCAAAATATCTATTCAATATTCATGAATCAAGCCACCAGAACATGCCGTGTTCGGATAGCATTAATAGGCTAAAAAAAATTTGTTGTACCAAGATCATGATGAATCGTGTTTTAAGATTAATCAAGGATCAGTTTTCATATGAGAGAATAAGAAAACAGATTCTAGGATAAAAAAACCACGAGTTTTGCTTGGAATATAGTAGCGATTCAAGAAGGGTTTCAAGAAAGGGTTTTGGTGGGTGACGATGAAAATTTAAAACCAGAATTCATGAGTTTCAAGAAAAGGGTTTCAACAAGATGAGAATGCAATAGATAACAGGCTTTTAAGAAGAAGGGACGTGTTTTTATGGAAACACGAAAATACTTTCAAGAAAAAAAAGAAGACGTGAAGAAGGAATCGTATTTTTGGGAGAAAATACGATAGCACAGATTGTGGGAGAGAAGAAAGATTAAGAAACAGAGAAAGAAGAATATTTTCCTGGCCGAAAACAGATATTCTCAATGGTCATACCTTTTTGGAAGCAATACCGAGCCCTAGAACCAACCTTGCTCCGATACCATGTTAGAGCTTGAGTTTTGATCTAACCTGATCTGCAACAAGAAGAAAAGGTAGAAGAAGAAGAATACACTGAGTCGTTTTGGGGCTGCACAGGCTCATGTCTTACCCAATGCTTACGTGACCTGATTTCTTATATTTATGTATTAGGTTACAAATGAATTTGTTTATGGACATGATTGTCCTACAATAAGGGTAATATTACAAGCGTGCCCTAATAAGCACGTCAATCACGCAATCCCAGTTTGGGTCTGGATCAGACCCAAACTGGTCGAGCCCATTTCACGACACTTAATAGTGTCAACACGCCTGGGTACGGTTACGGGTACCGGGTGCGTCATTTGGGTCAGGTCCAACTATGACCCAACCCAAAACCCAGTTTTTGAAACTCGTTTTTCTTTGATAAAAAAAAATGAGAGAAGAAGAAGAAACAGGAGAGGAAGAAAGCGGTGGACATCGAGAGAGAGAAGGGGGGAGGTGTACGTGGGCCTTCGTTTTCTTCTTCCTCTTCTTCTTCTTCTTCTTCTTCTTCTTCTTCTTCTTCTTCTTCTTCTTCTGTTGAAGGTGTGAGAGAGAGATAGACGGCACAAGGCCCAAACCCTCCCTTTTTGCATTTTATTTTATAAACCAAAATATTAAACTGCCCCATCTACTTTAAAAAAAAAAATCGTCCAACTCTCCAATCTCCATAAAATAGCATCCTCTCATATATGTATATATACACGATGGATTGGATTCATCCCAATCCAAAATCCAAACAATATATATATAGTTGTATCCCCGTACCCACATTTTTTGAAATCACTGTGTTGTACCCTATGTACCCGTACACGTGACATAGGTGGCCACCTATACAATCATGATCAATCCAACACCACCAAGCATCAGGGAAATAACATAGAAAGCAAGCTAATGCAAATAATGCCTAGTTAAAAAATCATCCAAGCAACTAATGGAGTAATATATCTGTTAGGCCTTCAAGTTCTCGTGGAGACCTTGGGTTACCGACATTAAAACAGGGAATGATGAAAAGGATAGAAATGTATATCTTTTTAGGTCCAATAATCCATCACAACAGTTGACATAGGCAATCTACAGTAATCTTTCAGATAGTCTTGGCGCTGCAAATGAATAATTATGTGCATTATCCAAAGCTCATATCCAAAGCTCAAGCAGTTCATTCGAAATCAAACAAAGCAGCAAGTGACAACATTTTTTTTCAGGAAAGCGACAACTATAAAACTCAAATTGCTGTCATACCAAGATTTGTTTCATCTGAGAGAAGGTAGAAGGCTACTTTAGATAGCTCAAACTATTAGCATGTTCATAAGTGGAAAATCTTAAATGCAAGGGCTTGGTAGAAAATAAACACCAGGTCTAGGACCCTAAGAAGAACCAAAAAATGAAATCAGCAGAAAGAATGGCCAAGATCACCATAATCAAACTTATAATTGCAAAAGAAGGGCAGATGGACTATTAAGATTCAATTCAACCTGAGATTCATGTAGTGCCTTGCTGGTTATGTACTCTAACTGTCTTTGCAAGTTACGCCACAGGTGACTCATGCACTTTTAATCTCGAGAGTAGACTACACACTGATTGGATCAAATGGGTCTAGTTAAGTTTGAAACTTTGTTGGCCCATGCCCAAAAGTACCCAATACCAGTACTGATATGACAATCGTATACGGGTCTGGTAAAAGTACCCACGTCACGTAGATGAAAAGAAAAAGTTAAATGAATATTTGCAACAAAAAATATTTTTTATAGACAAAAAAGGCCGTGAAGTCAATGGAAATAACTAAGACAATAAACCAAAAATCGCAACAAAAGATGAAAAAAGATTTTAGACTTTTAGTGAAGATATATGAAAATAAATGAGAAGCAAGTGCACAACCTGCTCCAGAAGCCACTACTTGATAGCACCAACATTTACAATGCAAACTGGGAAATAGCTCAATTGATGAGATAAATCTTAAATGAGTACTTGTAAATAATACACAAATTCACTAAAAGAATAATGTACAAATTACACAAAACCTTCAGAACCTTAAGCCAAAGGCTTTTAATACTGCAGCACTCATAATGCAATAATGCAGGAATCGACTGATATGGGAAATACAAAAATTAAGAATCACCATTGAAGCCAAACCTTCAGCCAACCAAATGTGCAAATAACAACAGCCCTTGTCAACAGATTTGTATGTCCAAAGATGGCATAAGAATCACCTTTCCATAAGCATGTGAGGAACGCAAGAAGCAAATCATGAACAAGCAATCTTAAACAAAATTAAAACTTTTGTGCTGCTAGTTTGGTTAATAAGATTTAGTTTTTCCAAAATCTTTGTAAAACAGATTAATTCAAACTTGACGCTTCACTTAGGATGAACATCCTCAAAAGAATATTGACACCAGATTGAAAGATAGGTAGGCCTATGAACAGATAACACAGCATAAAGTTATAATAACAGAAAGTAATGCAACTACATGAAACTATAACAGAAATAAATAAATATGAGAAATCCAAGAATCCTTCCCTTAAAGCTCCATAGTACCCAAAACACTAAAATATACATAATTTCATTTGAAACTTACTAAATATTTCTTTCAGATGAGCTTCATTCACATTTCTTGTGAGTTGGTCAATATGTAGAACCACCGACTCAAGAACTGGAGATGCCTTCCTGTAATAGGAACAGTGGCAGTCTTGCAGATCAT
The DNA here is from genome assembly GCF_984573655.1 of Nuphar pumila. Taxonomy (NCBI): domain Eukaryota; kingdom Viridiplantae; phylum Streptophyta; class Magnoliopsida; order Nymphaeales; family Nymphaeaceae; genus Nuphar; species Nuphar pumila. The sequence continues at coordinate 113,699,617 of NC_143253.1, read as the reverse complement.
AAGATGGTTCACACCAGTAGAGAGAAATTAAAAAGTAAGTAGCTTATTAATCCAACGGAAGTTGTACAAGTATCAATTTTTTTCATTCTTGTAAGTATAATGAATCAAGGCAATCACCACTAACTACAAAAACATCCTTCTATGACATGTCACATAAGTCTACCAATCATGCAATAAGAGAATGAAGATTAGATGGCTGAAAAAGGTGAGAAACTAGTTATAAACTAGGAACAACATCAACGACTCACAAAGAAACCATAGGAAATCATTTTTGTGTCTTCTGCTCATGACTCTCGTGAAATCTTACAGATTTCTTAGTCTGTGCTTCACTATAAACACACCCTCTAGTGACATCTCCCATTATCCTGTTACGTCAAGCATTACCAAATAATTCACCAGAAGACGGGTAACTGGGCCACATATGGTTCAGATTTGCATTACCAAATCCAACCTCATCAGATCTGTCTTATCCGGAGTCAGATTCAGGTTTGGAGACAAAATATGATACAACTAATTGAACCTATATCCAGATAGAGTCCAAAATCAATTCCAAGCCTGATTCACTAATACCTTACTATTTAATGAGAACACTGAATCACAAGTTTTAAAGTGGTGATGCACAGGTACTGAGAAATCTGGTGATAGTTGTTCTTGACACAATGCCAGCAGCCAGGTTCAAAGTCAAGAAAAGTTACTTTCAAGGTGCAAGAAAAATCCAATCAGATTGAGGCAAAAAACTGAATCTGAATACAGAACTGATGAGTGGCTATTGTACAATACTAAACACAACCTGATTAAGCAACCAGATATGGAGGGCCTCATCAAACCAGAGTAAAAGCATTCAATTCTGTTGGATACTCGACAAAAACCCCATGCTGTTAATGTCCCTATTTATTTGGCTGCAGTTTTGTCAACCAAAGTTTTCTCGTGTGAAGTGTATACCCATGAGCCAGGTTCAAAGTCAAAGACAGTTCACTTTCAAGGCACCACAAGAATCCAAGCAGATTATGGTAAAAAATGGACCAGAATCCAATTCCAACGGGTATCTATTATATATTACCAAATATGACCTAAGTCATCAGATCTGGAGGGTACCAAACCTGACTTATACTGCTGACATACCTAACCATTGTGAACTGCAATTTTGCCTACACTACAGTAGCTTTCTCATGTCAAATGCACAATTGCACATTCCACCTCTACAATGTTTACACACTGAAGAATATATAGTTTATTACTTTTGTAAGAATTTAAGATTATACATCATAGGACTAGAATCTAGCTATAAGTGCATCCACTATAAACATTATTCAGAAAATGGTAACAGAATAATTATCAAGTTAATTTAGCATGCAAAACATTGTGGTGGTTTCATAGTTTACCCCATTGGTTTGTCATAATTCATACCCTAACCTACCAGTGTAGAAATGCTATATTGTTATATCAGGTCAGGTATGCACTAGGCTGAATAAGAGATAAAAGGGGGATGCAAATATCACCAGAAAAGGAGGGATTCACCAGTGACTTAGTTGATGGTCACCAAATGAGAAAGGTAAAAAGAAAAGGTGACCAATTAGAGAGATCAAGATGGGTGAAAGGGACGGAACGGAGAACCAAAGGCCACCAAGAAGGAGGCCACAAGTCAGAGAGAGAGAGAGAGAGCTAATATGAGGCCTTGTGTTGGCATTCCCTTCCCAAGGCCAATCCATTAATTCACAATTCACAATTCAATTTGTTTTAATGTAGACTCTTTAACCACGAGAACGAGGTTTAGGGACACAAGATGCTGCACGCCCTAATTCTCAGACCTTCATAAAGTTAACTCTTAACCCTCACCAAGTAGGCAAAAGAAGATAATTTTTCATAATAGAAGATTTCTTCTATGTAAATTTCTATTCTTTAAGCATACAAAAAGAAAGAAAGGTGCTTATAAACTTGGATGTTAGGAAGTACTGATTTGAATTATTTCATAAGTGTTGAGTGCCTATTAAAGAAGGATGCATTCTTTTGAAGAGAATATTTGCTTTTTTGATCTATTTGTTATTCTTACCACTGCTTAAATACAAAACAAAAAGTCCAAATGATGACTATGTATTCTACAATCCATGTTAGAATTTTGCTGATTATTGGTACCATAAATTCAAAATGTGAACCTCCTTAAGCTCAAAAAAGCATCAAAATGTGAACAGCAGCTGCAGGATATTCCCAAATGAGTAGATTTTGCAAACTTGGAGAGAGTAAGATTAAGGTAATACATATCTTACTTTATGCTAGCACCCAATACATTGATTAACTATATTATGTTCATGATCCACAATAATGTACAAAACAAAGTAAGACAATACATAAAAATGACACAACAAGAACATCACCCCCTAGATTACAAATTGTACTCAAACTTCTTTCTTTCTAATTTTTTAATGCATAACATTGAGTTTCCAATAATGTCATATAATTTTCCGTACGCATGACGTGTCTTCTGCAAAAATGATATACATGTGTATCTGAGCAATAACAGAGGAAGTCAATAGATATTCAGATCTCTCTTTTCCTTTCTTTAAGTGCCATTGGCTCACAGATATTGAAGACTTGACAAAACTGACAAAGGAGCACACCTAGAATCATAATCAAACAGCAACATACCTAAATATTCTTATGGTGAAGCAACAAAGAATAAGCCGCAGCAGGTTTTATAGGGCAGATGTTTTCCGAAGACTCCACAGATGAAGGAAGAAACTAGTAGTATATATTTTGGCATCACAAAACGTGCCAATCCAGGTAGCATCAACAACTTTATGACTGGTCCCTTTGAAGAATTCAATTTTGTGTGTATGGTGAAACAAGCCAAAATTCAAATTGATGGCATACAAAGCAATCTAATCAGTGTTGTGAAAAGTGCATCTCGCCTCAAGGAGGGCCTTCCTGCCTTGAGGCAACGATGGCATACAAAGCAATCTAATCAGTGTTGTGAAAAGCATGTCTTGCCTCAAGGAGGGCCTCCCTGCCTTGAGGCAGTGCTGGTATAGCGCAAAATATATGAGGTGTACGCCTCATCTTACTTGGGTCAAATGGGGGTCAAAGCCCCCCTTTGACCCAAATTTAAAAGGCTTAAAATGGAGTGAGGCCCGATGGATTAGGTATCTCTCTCTCATTCTTCTTTTTCTTCTTACATTCTTCTTCTTCCTTCCTTCCTTTTCTTCTTCTTCTTCTTTTTCTTCTTTTTCTTCTTAATGGCTGTTTTTTTTTGCATTTAATTGACTGTGTATATAAAATTGTATATGTCAAATTAATTGTTAAGTTTGTTTAAGCTTCAGTTTTTTCCAATTAATTGGGTGGGTTTAGTTTGTTTTTAAATTTGTTTCTTCATCTTCAGTTTGTTTATATAAAAATCCTATATGTCAAATTGTTACTTTCAGTTTGTGTGATTATTTGCAAATATGCATGTGGCTGTGTATGTACATGTAATTGACTGTTAGATCATGGAAATTAAAAATAATTTTTTGATAAATGAAAAACAAGTTTAAACTCTTTTGTTTGTGAGATTAAATGTAGATATGGATTCTTATGTGTGATTTTAGTAGTTTAATAAAGTTAATTTTTCAAGCAAGCATGCATTAAAAACTAGCTTGATGTTTGTTTAGAACTTTAGATGAATTTTGTGTGTAGGACTGAGAAATTTGTCGTAGAATTTACTCTTTACGTGCCCTAGTAAAAGTTACAATTTGTCGTATTTGCACATTAAAATTGCACTTGTTGTGTGCATTAATGTTACATTTACATGTTATTCTCATAATGTTCTGCATTTCTTTGAGATTTCCTAATTCTTATTAGATGTTGCTTCATCAATAAAGCATTTTTTATTTTTAGATATTTTTTAAAGTTTTTTTAAGTTTTTAAAAAAGTATTTTTGAGGCTTACACGAGCTGACCAATTCAAAGGACAAATCCCACACAAGAATCATTTCATGTGTAGGAAACCAGTCCAGAGGTCTCCATTAATCGCCACAAAGGTTTTCAGTCCTTGTGTCCCAGTGGCACTACAATTTCCCTTGATGGTGATAAGAAATTACACTCAGAGCCCTTCAAATTTGTCCACGTACAGATTGACTTGTAAATCAACGACCCTTGTATCGTATAATTTCCAGTCAATGATTTTGATAGTTTGTCTCTTGTTTTGCTGCTTTCGGAGGCAAGTCTTTGTTTTTTTTTTAAGGAAGCCCGCAAAAAGCAAGCCAATTTATATTTCACAATATAGGCAATAAGATTTGAGATACTTTATCACTACAAATCATAATTTGGTGGAGTGCTTCGCTATGCCTCAACGCATTTCACAACACTGAATCTAATATTGATAAACTAAACAGAGGAAACAGTGAGCACAATTTTAGTTATATAAAGGACAAGCTAGAACCTTACCTTGCAGGGGATGCTGGTTTGGGTGGGGGAGGTGGGGAGCGTCCACGTCTACCAGCTCCAGCAGGACTGAAGGTTGAGAAAAAAAATGATTTGTTGTTAGTAAGAAACAAACACATCGCCACCAATCGCATGTAGGCCGCTTTACTGCTTAATCAAACAAAAGCTAATAACTCAACCAGTGGATCATTGTCCAGAAGCTCATTTAGATGGAGGCCGTGAACTACTGATTACAGTTATTAACGGATAGCAGATATCTAGCCCCTGTAATAGGAGGTGGTGTGCTTTGAGGCTAAGCAATTCAAGAAAAAATACTGTTTACGTTCACATTGAAACTTGAAAGGCAAGCAAAAGTTTGCTTGTATATTATTGACAGAAATTACAAGTATTCTTGTTGTCCTCCCCTAAATAGCACAATCTATTCATTGAAGAAAAAATTTGGATTAAAATCCTAGTCCTTTCTTCATGCAGAATGCTTGGGAGATGTTCAACAATAGCCAATGAAGGAGATCTCAACGGAGGCTCACAACCTAGAAAAAGGTATTCATCAAAAAGTTGGACCTCAACAGACCAGGGTCAATTCAAAATCCAAATCCCATATGAACAACACACAAGCTCAGATCCTTGCATCCATGGCCACATCAAAATCTGAAAATTCACATGAATCCTATATAATATATTTTATGTGATGCACTTTTTAATTGGTTTAACGTTATACATATGGTGCATTACTCTTTCTGTGACACGGAATACGTGAGATCACACACCATTTACTACAACATGCAGTGTGCAGCTGGGTGGAACATGCCGGGTCATGTCAAGAATCTAATCCATATTGGACTGATCATAACAGAGCCAGATTAACATATTCTAAACCAAGTTTGGTCTGTTCTCTATCCGGGTCTGCATTATGACATCATATCTGATTAATATATAATCAAGATGGATCAGGACCCCAACCTGTTTCCAGCCTTAGTTATTCGACTGTTGCAGGCAGGGTCATTTTAATGAGTCCTGTGTTGCATAACAATATAGTGTTTAAATATTTCAACCTTACATGTACACAAAAATCCACTGGATTAAAAGATCTTGAGAGGAAGTTAATGACTGTACGGTGATCATATACGCCTACTCGTGTCAGAGAAGACGGTAACCCACTTGGCATGAAAAGAATCAAAATGTAAAAAAACAAGCTTGTCAACCAGAAACTATGGAGACTAAATGGATATCCCAATGTAACTAAGGGTGAAAAGATAAAATATGGGTTCAATAACCACGTAAGCATTGAACCAGGAAATCCTATCAATAGGTGATATAGTTTCAGCTTTTCAAAACATTTATTATGCAATTCAATTGTATCATGATCAAGAGGCGTTATCTTTTGGGGAGTCAAAAGCGCTAGGCGTTGGGACTAGTAGGACTAGTCGGTACCCCAGTTAAAATATAAAAAAAGTACACAAAATATACATAAAAATATGTTTAATTCATTTACTAATAAGATTTTTTTACACAAGTACAAAATTACACATGCTTTCACAAAATATATTAATATACATAATCAGAATATACATATATATAATTGTACACATGCACAAACATATATATATATATATATATATTTCAATTATTCATAACATATTCAGTATAATAAAAAAATATTCTTTCAACCTTTCACAAAAGCACAACAACACATACATATATAAATAACATATTACATAATTCATAATACTAACCATGCTTTCAGGATTTTATATAAAAATCCATCATAAATAAACGCACACATATATAAAAAACACAATCAATTAAAATTAACTGTGCATGCTTTCAATGTTTCACAGAAAAAATCCCAAAAACAAAGTAGCACACACACACACATATAATAACTAAGCATGTTTTCATGATTTCACAGGATCGTGCAAACCGCAAACACACACACATATAATTGTATATATACAAAAAATAACAATATATATAAGAATAATAAATGGCTAAACTGCCATAGTGCCTAGGCGGAGGCAGCTTAGTCGCAGACTAGTCTGCGCCTTAGTCTGTGCCTAGTCGGCAACATTGGCACCTTTTAATTTCGGATAGTCAACAACGAAAGGCTATCGTATCGGCCATTGATGACCGCTTATTGTAGTAATCCCTAAATTGTGAACCATTTTTTTCTTCTGATAGTAACCCCTAAAATACATTGGTCATAGCAGACCCAAAAAACTGAAGTAACTTAAATTATGATAGTAAACCCCCAAAGAAAACCCTAGCCGCAGTAAACCCTAAAACTACATTCAATTTCTGATGGAAAACCGAACAAATTATTAAAATAACAGCAAATTAACCGTCATTACCAAACAAGACAAGCGAGAAGACTGCAATAACGTGCAATTAGAACTCCTTTCTCAAACACAAAGAAGAATGCCGATAGAAGAAGCGTATATGCATTAGGGGAAAAACTTTTCGATCTATTTTTTGCGCACATTTGAGAAAAAAATTCCACCCTTCAGCAGCACAAAAAAGGAACGAAACCAAAAACCCTAACCTTAGAGACCTGCAATCGCCTCGAAGATAACCCGAAAATGAAAGAGGGGGAAACAGCACCTTCTCTTCGGAGGGACGGGGCTGCGGCTCCTCGAGCTGTCGCTCAGCGAGGGAGAGGAGGAGAACGACTTCGATCGGGAGCGAGAGCGCGAGCCGGAGCGGGAGGAGGAGCCGGAGAAGGAGGAGGAGGCAGAGTTGGAAGGAGTCGCGGGACGAGCTCTGCTGGGTTTCGCCATCTGTGGAAACGGCGACGCTCTCGAGGGAAAGGGGATGGGACGAAAACCCTAGAAATCGCGGCCCCGCCAAATCTCGCTTCCCCTCGAACTCTTCTTCTTCTTCAATCTCTATTTAGACGAATGAAAAGCGAAAGGGTGCGAGGGTTTTGGGTTTTGTATTTATAAAAGAGGTCTGACAGCGGGTCGGGTCGAGACAAATATGGATCAGCCTCGACCTAACCAGGACCGAATCGGTTACTTTGGGCTTAACCGCTTAAGTTAGGGTAGGCAATAAATATCTACCTCTAGCGTTTTGAATTTTTTTTGTCGCGATATTTTCAGCACCAAAATGGCGCCGGTTTTGAAAATATCAGGACATTAACCTGATAAACCCCCCTTTTATTTTTAAAAATTTATATTATCTATTTCTGTTTTTTAGGCACAATAGTTAATCACGTGATAAAATCATTTCTTAATTTTTTTCATTTTTTATATTACTTGTTTTTTTTTTTTTGCGTTTTGTGTATTTTATATTTGCTGATATGATTTTCCTACAAACAAAAAACTTTTATGTATCATGAGATCTTTCGCATTGAACGGGTCAGATATAGTTCGGGTCGTGTTTGAGAAAGATATCTCATGCATTATTCCTTTTTAACGATGTCACAAAGACACGTGGACATGAAGACGCGCATTGCATGTTCAACTAGCAAGTTTGAACATTTCTCGAAAAATAAGACACGCCGACACTAAAATTTTTTAATCAACAAAAAACTAATTTTTTTGCTAAAATTGTATTTTTATTGAAATAAAAAATTAAAACTTTAAAAATAATAAAACAATATTAAAATATTGTTCATATGGGGGTAGTGTCCGTGTCCCAGTGTGTCCGCTTGCATCACCAGGGTGTGTCCCTGTGACAGCTTTTTAAAGCCATCATCTTTACTAATCATTTCATGATCTTAATGTTGAACTTTGTTAGCTTTATCGCATTCTTTAGAATTAAAGCAGAGTCGCAATTAGCTACAATAACCTCTTATAAATTATGAACAATAATTGATAGAGAAAGAGAACTCACCTATGGCCATTGGTTGTATATTTTGGACCTTTTGTTTGTTTGAAGGTCTCTCTTTTGCACTAAATATATATTACAATGGATTATACCTACAATCTAGTTGGGATCTCAAGATGCATGTCATTTTAACTCAATATGACCTTGTAGTTGTGTTCAACATGGTAAACATGGTTGCTATAGTAAGAATCTACCCTCTTGGATTGTGTTTTCTCAATAAAGAAAAAAGTGTTTTTTTAGTTGAAATTTGTTGTGCATTTATGACCATCAAATTTGCATCACCTGGAGAACCTGTATATACATCAGATTTTGACATCCAAAATTTGATTCATACTGAGCAGAGTATGTAATCACATCTATACGGTTAGATTTACCAAAGAAACACAAAAAGGAAAAAAAATGGTTTTGCTAAGTTGATTGTAGCAAATATTAACCATCTCTCTCTCTATTATATATATATATATATATATATATATATATGTGTGTGTGTGTGTGTTGTGTCAAAAAAATGACCCTCATGTTCTCTTAAAATGGTGTGATTTGGAAAATGCCTCATAAATTGCCAAAATCCTGTTCATACTCAATTTTTCATTCATGATTTTTAAAAGATATTTTGACCCTTCGCACAAGCGAGCTTATTGATGTTTGTGTTACGGCGTACCGAGCTCACATCATATTAACAAGGAGATTTGCAAAAATATTTTGCAAACCATATGAAACCTGCATAAAAGAATATGTGAAGTTGGCTAAGTTGAATCCCAACAAAAGAAATTTGCATATCAAATGCGTGCATCTTCTAAGTAGGTGTGTCAATGGGTCAGTTTGGTTTAGACCTACATAAAGGAAATTCACATATCAAATATGCCCAAAAAATTTACCCAACAAATACAACATTTTTTTTAAACAAACACAATGGAAATTTTGAATCTTAGTAGGTTAAAATCCTAGGCGGGTAACAGGTGTTCGCATCAGACACAAGCATTCAATCATTGAAATTAAATATTACTCACTCATAAATCAAGAATAAATTGTTTACAATGAGTTTATCAAATTAATTTTTTTTGAAATAATGTCTAAGTAATGTCCCAAACTCTCAAAAAATGTGAAAACCATAGCACCAATCATAGCATTCCACAACCGCTTCAGCTTGCTTATTCCTAACTTATAAAATTTGTAGTATATGTGAGTGAGACTCACAAGTCTTAGTAGAAAACATTTTTCAAAGCACGCAAACAATGTGCCAACATAAATGAGCATGCATCATCGGGAGATGACATGGTATTTATTCGAGGCAAGTATAAACAAACCCATGAAATGTCACAGAACCATCTATTGAGCAATCACAAACATTGAAAATTTGCATACAGGATATAACTCAAAGCATGTATGGTTTAACAATAATGCAATAATATGATGAAAGTATGCTTTAATAATAATTTCAGTAAGGTAAAGTTGTATCGATAAAGATTTATGTTTCACTTGTTTAACCCCTTGAGGGTACACGTAGTTTGCTTATATTGAGATAGATGAGATTACTCGGGTGTTTATTATGTTTATGTATTTTAATACTCGGATTCTAAAAATGGTGGTGTAATGATAAAAAAAAAAACTCTAAAGGCTTAGATAAACAAGATGCATCTGACTTTTGTAGAAGGCACATGACATACCACCTACGACAAAATTGGTAGTCTAGGTCCCATAACTCTGTGGGCGGAGGACCAATCGAGTTATTGCCGCCCGTAACATGAAATGACAGCCCAACAAAATTTGTATTATCCACCCTCTCTAAGGTAGCCCGCGACTAGATGAGTTATCAAATCTTTTTATGTAACTTCCTGATTTTCAAGTGTGATCTCACATGTACCTACCACATTGGGCACCCAGGGATCCAAGCCCTCCAGGGTACCTAGCATGCCTACCTCCATGGCAGAATCAACATACTACACTAATATGGTAGATAAAGCATTTAATTTAATTCATTCATATAACTCATCCAATGTGCTCCTGGTGCCTTTAAACTAGTCGAGCGTCGAAAAGAAAACCCTGGTGCCTTTAAACCAGTCGGGTGTCGAGTATTGGTTTAGGTTATATGTGCATACATATTCAATTTCATATAGTTGGGTGTACTTGTCGCACCCCATTGATTTTTTTTTTCAAACACATGCTAAACTAAAAAAAAATCATGTGTGCGCATCACGCCATTGCATCATAATATATTCATAACATGTCACACATATAGAATTTTGCAAGTGCTTAAATGGCACCATAAAGGTTATGCGAAACCGCAAACTCAGTTTTGAGCATTTGCAGAATCATGACCCTGCAATTTTCATTATTGTGAAAAAATAATAAAAATGTGCATTTACTATCAGCCAGTCCATACACTGGACATGGTTATAACATTCACGTGCAAATCACATACAAAATCACATGTGAAACAAATAGCATTATTGACATTTCGTTCTTTTGCAAAGATCAATAACAACATAATATTCTTTTCATATGCATGATATAAATTTTAAATTTTGTGAAGTTATGCTCATGTATGCTCATCTTACTAACAAGATGGGTAGAATAATTAAAATAAGTCAAAATCACATCATTTCAGCGAGTTTTCAAATGGAAGAACCATCTCAACTGGGTACACAATGATACCTTTGAGGATCTAAATGTGCAACATTCCAATACAGTGTAATAAGCATCAATCTCTCTCTCTCTCTCTCTCTCTATATATATATATATATATATATATATATATATTGATTTATCTGCGGCAGACCGCTACCAATCCAACCGAGCACTCATCATGGCTTGAACCTGCATCATTCTGCACTACCGTCATATATATATATATATATATATATATATATATATATATATATATATATATATATATATATATATATATATATATATATATATATATATATATATATATATATAAGGCAAGCCTGGTTATGGTAGACCTGCAGTCTGCCACAGGTTGTGGCCTCCAGCGTACCAGCTAGGTGGCATGCCCCACTGGTCACCTGGTCAGAGAGGGGAAGGTTGGGGTCAGGCTGATCCCAACCTACTGCACCTAACAGGGTGTAGTGCTTCAACACGCCACCAAAATAACAGTAGGCTGGGGTCGGCCAGACTCCTGCCTTCTATGCCCAGCAGGGCACAATGCTCTGCAATGCACCCCAAAGAGTTGCAAGCCATGCTTGCCGCACCCAGATGAGTGTAGTGCATTGCGGCTCACACCCACAGGATAGCAGGCTGGGGTTGGGCAGACCCCTGCCTGCAGCACCCGAATGGGTGCAATACGCACAGTCACCATGCACACTGACCACAAAAATAAAACAAATAAATGGGTTAAGGTTGGACAAACGCCTACCCATTCCCATTGACGAATACATACCCCATATACATTTTTTGTATAATATAAAACAATTTAAAACACAACTTGCATGGGAGTCAATATATTATTTTTGGAAATCTAAAACAAAGGAACATTACTGAATCATGCATGGATATATGCAAGTGATCGTGTGACAATGAACAAAAAAGAAATATCTAGATCTGCCACCATTTACCCATTTGTTTTCTTTAAATCCAAATACGAAAGAACAAATCATATATGATCTAATGCATGAACATGGGATTCTAATTCATGATAGAAAGTAACATAAATCTAGCATGATTATATATATATATATATATATATATATATATATATATATATATTGTTCGAAAACCAATTTAACTAAACATGCAATGACTCATGCATGATCATGTTCATATGCATAAATAAACTTAGATGTATGTATGCACTTTATATACAAAAAACTGATATATATATATATATATATATGTGTGTGTGTGTGTAATTATTTTTATTCACTTAATATTAAGTGCATATTAGTGTGATCCGACTACATGTAATATGCTATTGACCCCACTCTTTAAAATGAATCGATATACATAATGACATATGTCCCAGCATGGCATTTTGACCCCATTGATCACATGCTAGGGTCCATGTTCTTACCTCAAAAAATGGAATGCTTGGATCAGAAAAATTGAGCACAATTGGTCGATCTACTCTGCTATGGTGGTTAGCCAAAGGTTGTGCATGCTCCACCGGCCAACAATGAACTTCCTCAATGAAATTCTCTCCCTAGTCGTGTGGAGGAAAAAAGATAGGAGAGAGAGACTCCCTCCTAAGTAGGTCCTCAACATCAATGGAGATAGAGAGAGTCCCTACTAAGTAGGGCCTCAACATCAATGGAAAGAGAGAGATGGGCACACCGTGTTTCCATGTTGGTGCCCCTCCTCCCACAGGGTAGGTTTTAAAACTTTCTTTCTTACCTTTTTTTTCTAATTTCCTTAAAGAGGATGAGGTCAATCATCCCTTCCTCTTTCACTCGGATTTTCAAAAACTTGAGTCCTCCATATATGGTCTGTCATTTAGGTACGAGGGGCCCACTTGAGAGGGGCGACCCTCACCTGCCCATCTCTTCGGTTTTGTTTTTCTTAATGGCTTAAGTTGATTTTTATGAAATCTCATTAAGAATTTTTTTTAAGTAGATAGATTATTTGAGATTTTGGTAGGTTTCTTTCTGGTAGGAAGGCCCACAATGGGGGGCGAGCCACCCTTAGGATCCTTGGTACCATAATTATAAAAATTAGATTTTTAAATTAAATGTTTTATCTAACTTTCCTATTTGATCCTGAATCCATATTAGATCCAATTCTATCTGAATCAGAGACATATCTGTATCTAATTTCAAAGTAGATTCGGAGCTATCCAATATCTAAATTCAAATACCAAATCCAATCAATTTAATTAGATCTAAGTTCAATTTAAAATTAATTATAAATTCTATTCGAAATCTAATTTCTCATGTAATTCAATCTCAAGTTAAATTCGTTCAAATTTATAACTTAAATTCTCATTCACTTCTAATTCTATTTAATAACAAGTAAATCAAAAATTTGAAACAAAATTTGCCCTTATTTATTTAAATAATCATAACAAATTTATAGGTATTACATATGTGGTTTGTGTAGACAAGTAACGATGGCCTCATAAAGAGTTAAACAATTGTCTCAGTGATGATTTTTATTGGAGATCTATAATGGTGTTCATTGATACTCGTTTTGAATGATGATAATATAGGTTATATGTTATGTAGTAGTGATGTCTGCTTAATTATTTTTATCGTATAACATGATAAAGTTAAACAAGAAAGCGTTGAAAGTGACCTGCAAGAAAAAATGTATTTTTCTCATGCAATATATGTTGAGGGCATGAAATAGTTGGCAATATTGATGTTTATAACATGCATGCGGAGGACATGCAGTTTTCTCAACCAATTAGGGATATAAATAACGTATATATAGATAATGAACAACTTGCACCAATAATTAATGTTGTACATGATCAGAAAATGTGTGCAGAGAATGTGCAACTATATCAACAAACTAGTGTTATTGAATTTCACTGCAATGAAGCAAATAATATCCAGCCTTCTAAGGAAGGTGACATAACTAAATATAAGTTGTTAGATTGTGTAATCTATGCTTAAGATGTACGTGTTATTTTTATGATTAATAATGAAATTTGGAAATGCAAAAATGATGCATACATGCAAGCAAATGAAGAGATAAATATGATGCTTTGTGATCTAGTTGTGCATCCGAACAACCAATTAGTGGTAGCAATGATTATGTAGACAACAAAGAATCAATGATAATAATGACTATACTGTATCAGATGAGGGTGACTCTGAAAGTATAAGAGATGATCAAGGCAGAGATGACATGAAACAATTAATGACATATGCAAATAATATAAAAATGGCAATTGAAAAGTCGAACCCTTGGTATGCTGTATAAGATATGAGCATTTATTGGGTAATAAAATTATTTTTTTTCTACTAACGAGACGTGGTTGAATAAGTTCCCAATCAGTGGTTTCTCATACAATGAAGAACAATTGTCAATGATGAGTTGTGTAACAAAAAACTTAATGACTGAGAATCTTTTTAATGGCTAACAATAAACTTAAATGACAAAGACATTTATTGTCAGCCGAAGGTTTAATGATTTAAAGCATTATCACAAAAATTTGAAAGATCATGTGATCATGTAGAACTATAAAACAAAATTCTTGAAGAACTGTAATAATATAATAACTATTGTATGCACGAGAAAGAACACACAAATTATATTGATGTCACATAGAAGATCCATTACACAAAAGGTATATGGAACAACATTCTTTAAAGTAAAGATGTACGAAAGAGAGCATATATGGTGGTTCATTAGGCAACCTTCAAGGGAAAAAAGTCTCCTTTACATGGATTTCATGTGTTATTCGCAAACGCCTGCATGATAACCTGAATAAGATTATAAGAGAAATAATTAATGACATCAGTTACAAGAAAGATATAGAGATTAGTTATAAACAAGCATGGCATGAACGAAAATGTATAAAGAAAGTGTTATTTGGTACATATAAAGAGCTCTTCAAGATGCTTCATGCCTATTTAGATCGTTTGATGAAGACAAACCCACAAACTCTATGGGTTATTGAAACTTATAAAAAATATTGATTTAAGTATATTTTTTTATCATTTTGTCCATGCATCGATGACTTTTTAAAAGGGTGCCCTCCAATTTTTATGGTAGATGACACATTTATAAAAGGAAAATATATGCATATATTATTATCATTGCATAATATTGATCCTTATAGTAAAATGTTTCTTGTAGCATTTACAAAAAAAATCATAGGCATAGTTTATAGAGTGTATGAACCAAGAAATATACACTATGGTGAATTTAAAGAGATAAGATAATTGACAGTTATAGCAGATAGGTATCCAAGGCTCTTGTATGTTGTCTTTTACACATAACATAATTGTCATATTGGATATTACATGAAGCGCTTGAGAAAAAACTTTATTATAAAATTTGGTGCACCACTCAGTGAAATTTGGTGAAACGTAAATCGAGCAACCATGCGATAACAATGCACATATTTTCTTAAAAAAATACGAGAGCAAGATCATGCTTTATTGGATATTCTAATGGGCAAAAGAGATATCATTGTTATGACTCAATGTCTAAAAGAGTATGGACCTCAAGGCATGTCACCTTTTTAGAGTATCTACCTTATTTTGCCTCTAGTATATGGGAGAAAGTTGAGAAGTTTGACACTTCATTTCTTAATTATTGTCCCTTTGAAGAAAAGAGTATTGTAATAAATAAGGAATCTAAACCACTTCAGACATACACCCATATATCACAAGAGTTTATTTCGGTACCCTTCTTTGATAGGGTCATGCACGATACAAATGATTTTTCTGATGCCCAACTTGATTCCCCCACCGTTGATGATTTACAAGTACTATAAGAGATATCAATACTACAATTAAGGTACAATTTTCGCCCTTCCATCCCTCCATCTCGCTTTATTTCTTATGACACTATTTTTTGTCAAGTAACAAGTTTTTATTGCCCTAGTTCATTCTTATATTGAGCCTGCCTAATACTTATGATGAAGTTGCTCTTCAACTTGAGTGGCAACGGGCTATGGTAGAAGAATTGGTTGTATTAGAGAAGATGCATGCATGGGAATCGACAAAGTTACCTGAAGGAAATAAGACACTTCGTTGCAAATGAGTATACAAAATAAAAACAAAAGTAGATGGGAGCATTGAGCAATACAAGACAAGACATGTATCTAAGGGATATAATCAACAAATTAGTATTGACTATGTAAAGACGTTTCTCCCTCAAATGACTATTATTCGTACACTACTTGCAATTGCAACAATCAGACATTGGGATATACAACAACTTGATGTGAAAAATGCATTCCTTAATGGAGATTTGGAGGAGGAGGTCTATATGCAGTTGCCACCAAGTATGTCAAATTCTAAAGGGAGAGTTTGTCGCTTTTGCATAGCACTTTATAATCTCAAATGATAACCTAAGGCCTAGTTTGAAAAGTTTATTACTACAGAAAGGCGACTCGGTTTTACTAAGAGCTACTATGATCCAACCTTGTTTATTTCATCATCTCCTCAGGGACAATGCTTCTTATGTCGTATGTTGATGATATGATTATTATAGGGGATAATACTCATTTTATTGATAGTTTAAAATAGAAGATTGAACAAATATTTAAGATGAAAGACTTAGGGGTACTGCGATATTTCCTTGGGTTAGAGGTTGATTATCGCAATGCAAATCTGTTGATGATGATAAACACTCATATTCCTAAGTAATTGTTGAAGCCAAGCAATCTTTGTAGTAGTCTATGCCATAACTCGATACTTAGCCTATGCTATAGACAATGCAATCCTCTATTGCTTATTGCTTTTTCAGGTGATCAAGGAGTCTCCAAGAAAGATAAAAAACTATAGTAGAATGACAAGTACTACCACATCCTCTAAAATTAGAATCACAATACATAATGCATAGTATTTTTGACATACCAAATGAACCTCAATACCGTAGCCAAATGAATTACAGAGCACTAATAAACTGACTCACTAAATACACAACATATACAATATTCGGTCATGAAACTGTCAAGTAAATGAGGCTTCCAACCAACTGGCGATACACTGTAGGATCAACAAGAGGCTCACAATCTATCAATCTGAGTCTAAAATTTGCCTTAATGGGTGTGTCTACATGCTTTTTATCCTTTGCTAGCCTAGCCTGAGTCACAAGGTCAACTACATACTTATGATACACTAATAAATATCCTCTCTTCCATATGGCTAAGAATCCAGAGTTTCATGAGCATACCAAACATATAGAGATTGATTGCCACTTTGTACATCAGACACATCTCAATGACACCAATACCTTGCAGTTCAATTCGTTCAACAAATTGTTGATGTGCTCACTAAGGCACAACCACCATTTAGTTTCACACCTCTATCTCCAAACTTGTGATGGTTCCTATTACACCATCTCTAGTTTGAGGGGGAGTGTGAAAATAGTGAGTAAGTTGTGTTTTAGGAGCATAGTTGGTATTTTGATATACATTTTTTTTTGTTTATTTCTTGTTCTTAGTTTTCTTAGGTGTATTTCAGTCTTTGTAATGTTTTCTTGTAATGTAAGCCTAATAAAGAGGTAGACTCTCTTGTATGTAAGACACTTTAGAGTTTTGCCCTCCACTCTAGTGTGTGTGCTTGTGCTTCTTTTGTATTGAATCCAATCAAGAATATCAAGCTTTGAAAACAAATTTTGGTTGATTATTCTGTTTCTACTTTCTACCAATGAATTGATGCAATTTGCAAATCATCTGTTATGGTGGATCATGTGTATCATCCTTTAGAATTTTTTTAATAGCCAACTTTTCTATTTGTGGAAAACTGAACATACAAAATATATCAAATAAAAAAATGTCAAATTTAGTGGGAGATTTCCCCACCACATATGAACCATATGAAAATTTGGTTAAAACAATGGATTTGAAATCAATGGCCTAAAACTGCAGTGACATAGCCATTTGCAATGTGGAACTATAAGCACGATCATTTACCATACTTGTGTAAGATTCATGATCATGGTGTGTGCAGAGAGGGTGGAGCACCATAGAGGAGATAGGAAAGAAAGATGAGAGATTTATGGTAAATGGCCTGCTTCAAGGGGAATTTTCTCGATGCAATTATCAAGCTCACTATCTGCATATGCAGCGATTGAGTTACTTATCCTCCCCTAGGTAGCTGTTACCCAGCTATAACCATCCCATTGGATTCCCAAACATGTTAGAAATCCAATATGATGTGAGGCCCACCACTATCTGAGTGGTTCATAACTCAATGACCCACTGCTTAGTGGGTCTTTGGATTCCTGGCTCACTACTCTGGATCTAATACCTAGATCCACATTTCAGAATAAAAAACCTAGATTCATCTTTAACTTATGGGTTTTATGTGTAAGACCCAATTGCCACACTGGATCCATACCTGGATCCAACATATCACACTTGACCATATGAGGCGAACACCCACATTGTATTATAATCGGTGCATTATGTATCACACTACTTTCATATAACTATATGAGTTTTATCATGACATCATGAGGTTTTACATACACTAGTTGGATTTCTCCTTCATGATATATCCCTATCACGAGACCATTTACAAACTAAGTTATTTTTTTATCATGTCATAATTTTTATCATAACCCTTAATATGCAATAATTTATTTTAAGTATTTACTATTTACTGCATACCGAGTCATGCAGTCCATAGTTTAAAAAAAAAAGTGAATATATTATAATGTGGGTCTCACATAGTTATGGGGTTCTTACGGCTCTTCCATGACCATACTATAGGACATCATCATGTCCATATGTACACTAGTAGAGTACTATAAAATTTATCAATTCATGGATCAATGATTTGCCAAACATAGCAAATATTTTCACTTTTCAAACTTTCACCATAGTTTATACTCCCAATATTCATGTGCATTGTCACATGCGACATTATTAAATTCTCATCAGGTTGATCACCACTTGATTATCTTAGATCAGTATATCCATATTTAAATAGTCATAAATGTGATTGACTAACATCATATTTCATGCATAAGCTTTTAAAACATGAAAAATATTTCTTCATGCATTCATAAACCCTATCAGAGCATGACTTATGATGATTATTTATCATCAAATAAATATATCAACATACATGTGTAAAATTATAGTACAACTCTCACTTTTTCAATGTATTATATTTAAGCAATATGCGCATTAAGTCATGCCATTATGAGGTTTTACATACACTAGTTGATTTTTTCCTTCATAAAAAAGATATTCACATATTAGGTTGGTTTTTCATCATGATGTAAAACATAAATCCCCATATCCAAATTCAATTTGGATATGTACCAAATTCATATCCAATGTGGGTTATCCCATTACCATTTGAATATGCTAAACATGATAAGTCAATTTCAAGGCTTTAATCAAACTATAAGCTTGTGAACATATAAGTTTAGATCCATTACCGAATCCACTCAAACAAAAATATATATCCAAATTCATTGGATTTATATAAGTCCATATCCAAATGCGACTTGAGATGTTCTCATAAAGTTCAACATGATCTATATTAAAATTCAAATGGATATCATGCAAAATAAAACCATGAATCATAAAAGATTTGACCATAATCTAAATCCATATCTTTATGTTCTAAATTCAAATTGATCCAAACCACATATCCATCATTATACTTATCTGGATCTAACCGGATCAAACTATGACCCATATAAAATATATGTCATTATTAGGTCTAAATATCTGGCCGATACTATCCAGATTCAACATAAAACCTGGATCAAATCTAGATCCATACAATATGTTTTTTAGATTTGTCTCTAGATCAAATCTGAATCTATATCTCATATCTAGGCATTATACTTATCCAGATCTAATCATAAATCTTGGATCAAATCTAGATCCATATCCCATATACAATAATTATATATACTTATTCGGATCCATCACAAACTGGATATCCCATATCCGGAAATTATACTATATGGATCCAATATTAGATTCATTCAATAAGAGACTATCCATGCATCAAACCATAACTGGGTACATATCATATTATTAGCTTTTAGTCAAAACCTATTTCAAACTAGATCTAAATGCTTGATTCATATTGAGTTATTTGCCCAACATCTATATAACCTCAAAATACTTATAAAATGACCCATTCAGATATAATATTAGTTCAAGTATGTTCAATTATATTTTCTGGAGCCAAAAGTTATTACTGAATATATTTAGATCCATTCAAGTTCAACAAGATTCAATAACATTGTTTGAATAAAAAACTAATTCAACTGGATCAAAACTCAGTCAACTAGATCTACACTTAATCAATTTGATCTATCCAGACCATATAAGTTCAACCATATCCAAAATATTTTATTGGATCGAACCAAGGTCTATGTCACCTTACTAGATCCAAACAACAATACTGATCAAATCTAATGTTAAACAAAATAGCAGATCTAATAGATTTTAGTTCAATTAAACTTTATTCATAATTAAAAATTTGGATCGATAAAATCATATTGGATCCAGATCCATATATATTAGGATCCGAACATGAACAAAATATATATAACATATAAAAAATAATAAGCACACATAGTATTTCAGGATCCAAATATGTATATATATGCATGCTAAAAAAGTCCTCTCCCATACCAGGGTAGAGATCCAAAGCAAATCATAAATGGGTTAAAAAAAAATTATCAGATCCAATCAGGTTTATAAGAAATTACTTGTACCAAGTTGATCCAATCTAGAGCAAAACCTGTTTAGATAAAGTTGTGTGAGGTATTCTGCTAACCAGAAACACATTTTTGTAAAATCAGAAAAGTCAGTAGGTAGTTCTATATAAAACCAACAAACCTGAACCTTGAAATAGAATATTAAAAAAATTCTGAGTTAAATAAAAAAATTTATAAGGTTGTTTGAAAATTCAAAAAGATTGAAAGTCTGTTTTGAGAAAAAATAATACTAAAACCTTTTCTCGGGTATTTTTTTTGAGAGAACAAGTTTTTCTTAAATTACCTGAAAAATAGGACCCTGTTTTGAAAAATAAAAGGATACATGCATAATAAGCAAGAGCAAAGGTCGTACCATAAATTACTCAAAAAACCGACCTTCTTTTTTTTTTCTTTCAATAGTTTCCTCCGCGATCGCTGCCGCGATTTTTGACAAC
This sequence comes from Nuphar pumila, assembly GCF_984573655.1. Taxonomy (NCBI): domain Eukaryota; kingdom Viridiplantae; phylum Streptophyta; class Magnoliopsida; order Nymphaeales; family Nymphaeaceae; genus Nuphar; species Nuphar pumila. The sequence continues at coordinate 113,678,613 of NC_143253.1, read as the reverse complement.
TGCCCATCTGGTGGAAGAACCTCCACCACCTCCATGGTCACGTTCTTGCCAGAGACCACGTTCCGAGCGAGGTACCAGTCGATGCTGGAGTCCATACGGGAGTTGACGCCAGAGGAGAGGGAGAGCAGTGGTGGCATCATCTACACCTACTCCATCATCCTCCATGACTTCTCCGTCTGCTTGACACCGTCAGAGGCAGAGTCCCTCCGCGGGAGGCACAACGTCCTTGTCGTGCTCCATGAGCGGATCTACTACCTCCACACGACGCGGATGCCTAAATTCCTCGGCCTCGAGAACGCGAATGACCTCTTCTCGTAGTTTAGTGATTCTAGCGATGTGGTGATCATCATGCTGGGCACCAACATCTAGCCAGAGAGCAAGTGTTACAATGATGCCAGTTTTGGCTCTGCTCCGACCACCCGCAAGGGCGTCCGTCCGCTCCACCATCACAGTCAGAGCAGAAGCGGCTCCTCATCCTTTTGCGTGAACCGACAGACAGACAGATAACATCTGCCTCAACGTCACATGCTTGAACAACACATTGTCATCTGTCAGCATCTTTGTTGACGACCTTCTTTATTGCTACGTATAGGTTTAGCAATGCGAACTTGTAACCCGAGTTGGGTCACAACAGGTGGTGTGGACGCACATGTTGGACAAGCTTGGTGGGATTGGGGTGACACGTTACAGTCTACCCTGTTTCCAAGCCATGAGTGAGTTGGCAGTGAACCCATCGAGGGCCTGCTCTGCATCACTGCCGCCTCTGGCAGCGGTCGACCGATAGGGGAATCTCCACCGTATCCGATACAGATGGGAACCTACGAACATGGCAGTGGGAGTGGCATGTGAATCTCGCCAGCTTGCCAGCACCTCAAGCCGCTCCCCCTGCACTGTGATGTCACCTAGCAACGATTTTTCCCGGTTGGCGAGGGTCCTCAGTTTTTCGTACCTCGCTCTCACCTGCTTTTCTCTTCCCTTATCTATCAAGTTCTCCTCTCTCTCAGGTTCTGCCACAGGTGGCTGAGCCATCGCCGGCTGAGCCGCATCCAGCGATCGTCCGCCGATCCAAGTTGGCGGGAGGTGTCCCAACCTATAGGGTGGCCTGACGGCATGCCTCATGAGGCCCCACAACAAGCAGTCTTGAATGCGTTGGGTGGTTTTTCGGCGGTGGGTCGTCGCTCTCCTGAGTGGTAGCCCAAGATGAAGATGAACAGAGGCATATTCAGCAACAACATCTTGATTTTCATCAATGTTCGATGTATCTTCGGCACCAACAACCTCGCCGAATGCAACACCAAACTCTTCCATGACTTATTAGACAACAACGACGTCCGTGTTCCAGGTTGAAGGAGAGCTTCTAACCTCCGGTCCGATGTTGCACCTTGACAATGTAGCAGCTACCAATCCTATGTTTTGTTTCCCCCCGGTCGTGGTTGAATTTTCACATGCACAGAGTCTTCATGCGCACACCCGAAACCTGGCTCTAATACCACTGTAAGATTCTAGATCGTGGTGTGCGCAGAGAGGTTGGAATACTGTAGAAGAGAGAGGAATGAAGGATGAGAGATTTTTGGTAAACTACATGCTTCAAGGGTGATTTCATCTATGCAATTATCGAGCTCACTATCTTCAGAGGGGGTTGGGTTACTTATCCCTCTTGGGTAGCCGTTACCTAGCCATAGGATTCCCAAACATGCTCGAAATAGAATGTGTTGTCGGGCTTACCACTATCTCAATAGTTCATAACTCAATGACTCACTACTCAAGTGGGTCACCTGACCCGCTACTCTAGATCCAATACCTAAATCTATATTTAAGATCTAATACCTAGATTCATTTTTGACTTATGGGTTTCATGTATAAGACCCAATAGCTACAATGGATCTATACTAATGGATCTATACCAGGATCCAACAACTTGCTTGAAAAGCAACACAAAATGCACATCTTTGAATCAAGCAAAGTATCATAAATGCATTACAGTGCAATTTGCTCAACCTAGCAAACTAGATCACCTAGATGCACTGATGAAGCCAATTGATAATGGGGCCTTATTGATACTTCCTCAGCTTAAGTTACGTAAGACTGCATGATCACTTTTTTGCTGCAGACGGATCTATTTGGATACGAAATACATGCAAGGTACACGAGTTTTTTTTTTTGAGTGTGTCACTGTGTTTCAGAAGGTAACATGAAATGCTTTCTAGCAAGTTGAGAAGGAAAACATCTACTGCCACAATAAAAGAGGCCACAACATAGCCCATATGCTATCACAAAGTTTAACACTGACAGACATGCTTTGATGTAGTTATTGCTAACTCTATGTTACAAGCTTATATTTTAGTTGATTGTGGATGCAGGCAATGCAATTATACAGGATTTCAAATAAATGATATATATATATATATATATATATATATATATATATATATATATATATATATATATATATATATATATATATATATATATATATATATATATATATACAGTCTTACCAACCTCAACAGAGGGGATCGTTGCCTGCCCAGAAGTATCCTTCTCAACATAGCCAGTCCAACCTCTCTTGCATGGTGGATATGTCCCTATAACTTTGGCCTTCTCACTGGTCAACCAGTCCATGTCGACCTTGCTGATCTTGATTTCATGATCAAAGTCTTTCATGGAATCAGTAGAAAGGAAATCATATAATTCATTAGAGCACATACAGCAATATCCGAAGAAGGGGTTGGGCATCATAAATGTGGAATAATATGTAAAATGAACAGTTAAAAATTGTCACTCAGTTTCTCTAAAATTCTGAAAATTTTGAAAAACCCCAACTTATCAATTAGCACCATTGTTACATCTAACAAGTGGCCTGCTCACTGTTTGGAAAATTCAAGACAGGTCGTATTGTAACTTTAAGAAGAAAAAAAAAGTATACTGATGATTCAGTAGCCTGGTTGGTCAGCCAGTGGATTGGGTTTGTTCGTCTTTGAAGTGATGCTGTATTGTAGTCAGATTATTGTATAGACAGGATAGCTTGGCTAGGCCAGAATTCATAACTTGGGTCAAGATTCCTGAGTTCCAATTTGTTCTGGGAATCTCAAGAGTTTGGTCGTTAGCCTTCCTGCAATGGTACTACTACTTCCCAACCAAATTCTCATGTGATTTAGAGACCTGATCCAAACTTAAGGTTTTGATGATAAAATACATGCAAGTGTTCAATGCCCGTTCGGTAATGTATTGTTCAGATTTTTCATGCAAAAACAATTGCAGAAAACTGATGCTCGTCACTTGCAAGTTGAAACCATATTTATTTGCATTCAGCACCGAAAATGTTTTATTTAATTACTTGCAAAACTAAAATACTTATAATTACACGAAAGCATAACAAGTGCAATTCATGCTTAAATTTTTTTAGAACTTGGACAACAATCTCAATAACTTGGAATGAGAACAGCATAACAGCTAAACCCAAAAATAATTAGGATGTGCAACAAGAAAATTTGGAGACTGTCAAAAAGCATGAAAAGTGTAACCAACAGTTGACAACAGAATATGGACATCCAACAGGAAGCCAAGGTCCAAGAGATCACAAGAATCAGGGCCCCTAAATAAAGAGCACAATGACAAGACCAAATAGAAAAAAAAGGAACAAAAAATTCAAAACTATATCAAAACATTGAATTAATAAGTGACACCCAAATCTTGGGAATGCTGAATTATAACTTAAACATTAAAAAAAAGATGATTAAAGCTACTTGAGTTTTTAAAGTGTATCTGGGATAACCACCAAAAAGAAGGCACTCACTGTAGTCTCTACTCTATAGACACCAATTATGGTATGAGAATCTGTACATGACAAAATGCAACTGAGGATCCAAAAAGACCCCAAATGATCTAATTAAAACAAAAAAACTCCAGCAAGCAACTAATTGAGGGGTAAAAAAAGAAAAACGCAGAAAATGAGGCATAAAAATACGCATCAATGGACAATCATGGTGATCAAAATACCAAAACAAGTGAAGTACAAACCATAAGAGGGAACATATGCTGGAATAACAGACCCAACTACAAGGATGACACAAAAAAAGAGTGAATATGCATAAACCAAGAAAAGGCATTCCCTCCATACCTCCTTATCCGGTGCACATCCTTTTACACTGCAATTTCTTAGTCTGAAATGACCTTCACTGGCAAGTAGAAGCCATTCCCACTCATTTCCCGGAATTGTATGACAATCCCATATGTAGGTAGAAATGAGGTGACTGAAGAACAAATTATCGGTTTCTTTCTCTAAAAAAAAATGAACAAATTATGGGTTGTGAAGTACAAACCATCAGAGAAAAAGGTAAAAAGATGGTGGAGACACAATTCTTGTTTGGTCTTCTTGGTTCTTATACAAACAGACGTAAGCAGGGAAGGGAGACGAGATCAGCTGAATCCGTCGTCTCTCCTGTCTGTGAATACCACTCATAGAATAAAAATAAAAACTGCAAGTCCGCTTTCCATTAAAGGGCATTTGGTCTAGTGGTATGATTCTCGCTTAGGGTGCGAGAGGTCCCGAGTTCAATTCTCGGAATGCCCCTCTTCTTTTAAGTTTTTCTTTCTTTTTTCCCAGTTTGTGTTATATTCTTTAATGATAAATATCAACGCATGAAAACTAAATGATATTTACTTGTTTATTTTTATTATTTACCGTTTGAGGTGCATGACAAGTTTGGTTTGGAGTCTGTATCACAATTATTTAAGTTTTAATCTTAAATTCAACCAATGTTGTCATAACCATTTTTTAGCACGCAGGGGGGGGGTAGCTCTCTGATCTTGTGGGCAGTTTCTTCGTGTAAATATTAAAAAAGATAGAATCAATTTTTCTAAAAAAAAAGTTTGAATAGGTTTGGATTGAATTGAATCATTTTGAGTTGGTCTATTAAAAGAACACAAAAATTTTAAAAATAAAAAAACATACAAATTCAAAACATTATATATGTAAGCTAATTCAGCCCCTACATCCAATAAAAAAAGGTCATTTCGATTTGAATGGGCCGATTTGATTGGAGATAACATTGAATTCAACATGCCTTGAATAGTGCAAAAGTCTAGACAACATGTCAAGTTTGTTTCCCAAGTCCAAGCACATTAATTAAACACCCGTTTTTCTTCTCCTAACAATTGTATTCATTATAATGTCAATTATATCTAAATGCTTAAATGTAAATTTAATGCATTTGTTTTTGGTATTTTAACACTTGAAACCACTCTAGAGGTGGGCCATGTAAGGTAGGGTGATCGTCGCACCAGGGGTTTTCTCTAGCTTTGGCAAGGGTTCCTCATCACAAAACACACATACTTTTTTTTTTTGAGAGAGAAAACTGGGGTTAGGCAGACCCCTACCAGTTATACAATCATACCATTTGGGTTCGAACTTGCAACGTCGCAACACAAGGTGACGTGAACTAACTGCTCCTGCCAAACAAGCGGAGCCCCCCTTGGTCACACACACACTTGAAACCACTCTAATTTCAAGAAGGGTTGATAAAAATGAACTGAACAAAATGAGCTTAGATTGCTTGAATCTCCATTTGGGATGAACCCCAAGTCGAGCAGGTGGTGAGCCAAGCCAAGCCTGTGCTGATGACAAACCGAGTTGGTTTGTCTAAAATATATCATGGTCAGTCTTCTTTCTTTTTTTGAATTTTCTATTAGGCAAGCCAAAGGGCAACCACTAGTGAAATGTAGGACCCCCGAAATATGATAGTGAAACTTTCATGAATCCATCATGTGTTGTCAAAATTTGGTTTTGATAAAATGTGGTGTTGAGGATGGCGTTGCCAAGAACATTCTCTTGTGAGAAATGTGGTGTTGGGACTGCCAACTCCCAATGCAGTATTTTGGCAATACCACTGCCCCCAAACAGCAGAAAGCGTGAGAGCACTGGCAGAAACCACAACACACGTTTGATTCAAGGTTTCCAAACACAGCCTAATATCATTCAATCTTTGTGTTCAATTGCCGTGAGAAGGACTTGACACATTTACTATCAGTTGTTATTTTTCATATCTAGAGTGAATGACAGTCAATTTTTAGAAAAAAAACCCTTCAAAACTAATCTGAAACCGTATCAATAGAAGAACAAAAAGTGTATACATGAGGTTGATTGATGGCTCAATAGTTAAGTTGATCTTATCAAGGTTGAGGAGATATTTTATTTTGCATAAATAAAAAACTCTATATATAATTATTCCTATATGTTTCCATATACACTTTCATAAGGTGTGAAATCACTGAAGTAATAAGATAAAAAAAAATTCAAGATGGCCATTTAGATGTGATAAGGCTTATTTATGAAGACAATGACGATTGATATGCCTAGATGCATGATATTATTTCTTTTGACAAAATTTTTTCTTTAAATTGAGCTAAAAACAAGGTCCATTCATAATAGCACATGATTATAAAAAATAGAGTCCCTCTCCCTCCCAATACTTTTGTGTTTGTGCGACCCAAGGAGTTTGGCATAGTGGGATGGGGCCTAGACTGTTTGACCAGCAGTCTAGGTTCAAATCTCATGGGCATCACCCCTCTGCATAAAAGCTTGGCAACTCCCTGGGGTCGAAGGGTAAGCCCTTGGAGTTTTATGCCGACATAGACAGTAGTATGGCAGGCTGAGCCAGCACGGCTAGGTCTCTGCGCCTGGGGTGGTTTCTTTGAGTAAAAAACAAATAAAAATTTTTGTGTTTGTGTGTGTACGTTTTCTTTCATCTATGTTGCTATGCAAGATACCGAGCTTCCATTAATGAATGAGTTCACTCATTTTGGATTTTTAAAAATGACAGAGCATGTGCACATATAATTTTTTCTAAAAGATGTTATAGTTGATACATTATAGGGTCAGATAGCACATAAAATGGTTGGGACGTTTCAAGAATTGAACTCGTGACCTCGTGTACACAAAGCAAAAGTCATGTCACTAGACCAAACGTGTGTTTATAAAGTTGTTGTTTTCATTTTGTATTGAAGTCTCTTTTAGAGAGTTTGTTTTTATGATTAGGAGCCCTTGCCAAAGGGAAGCAGATCAGGTCATGCTGAACATGAGCGTTTTTTCTCATGCTGACATCGTGGCCATCCGATTTGCATTTTAAAAAGCTCAAAAGTCAACAAAACCACGTGGCATTCATCCAAAATGCAAACAGACGGCGACGATTTTCGGCATGAGCAAAAATGCTCATGTTCAGCATGACCTGATCTGCTTCCTTGCCAAAGCGAGGAAAACCCCAGGTGGGGCCCCACAACTACCCTGTCTTACATGACCCACCACTAAAAGCTATGGACAAACCCGTAGGCCGGCGGGATTTGATCCGGCGCCTTCATCTCATCACCCTTACAACCATCCCTTGACCACACTGTATTTCATTTTTAAATTTATCCATTTTAGCAGTTCCATTTATTTATTTATAATTCATGTGATGATCTATTTTAAGGCTTATCATATTTAAACAAAAAATTGTACTACTATATGACTGGTTTGCTCGGCACCATAAACCTATCTTAATATTCTTGACTGAATTAAAGTTAATAATGTTAGCTTTTTCACTCATAAAAAATCTCCTTAAACTAATATTCAGGTAGAAAGTGATGACTGAAACAAGTTAACATGGCTAACCACAAATTAATTATCATTAGTAAAATTGAGTAAAAGAAACCCAGCAGGTTAACTTATTTTGACTATAATCCACAAGGAGTCATCAAATTCACACACTTTCTATCTATTGCAATCCCAAATTCGTTTGTTTGTCAAAAACTCCAATCATCAACTCCTGATCTCAAGAAGAAAAGCTTGGAAGAAGGTGCTTGGCGCATCTCGTTCAACTGAGCATAAGTGAATTCCACAATTGAGAGTAAACTATCTGGATTCAACATATCTGTGGTTGAGTCAATGACATGCTCCACTATCCTAACAGGAAGCATCAGGACATCATACTAATTACACAAGATAAATGATAGGATCTACAAGTTGTTGTGTTTTAGATTATTTTGTTCAACTAAAGTAAGAGCTTTTATCTTCTGCACTTTTAGGGCACGTTTGGAAGAGAAAAAAACTCTCGTAGGAAAAGAAAGTTTTGCCTATGAGAGTTTTTTATATGAGAAGTTTTCAATTTTTTTTTTTGCTTGTTTGTATAGCATGAGAAATACAGCGGAAAAATGTGAAAAAATGAAAGAGAGGAGGAGGAGAGTAGTGGTGATGGTGGTGGGTGGTGATGAAATGGGTAGTGGTGGTAATGGTGGGAGATGGGTGGTGGGGAGTGTAATTTTCTCTTGGTAGGAAACATTCCTTCACCCCTCCTCATGGAGGAATGTTTACTATAAAAAAGTGTAACTTCTAAAAAAAGCTCCCTCAACGAAAAAGTCTTAGTTTGAAAGGGTCAGAAAATCTGTATAGATTTTCTTTTTTGCATCACTTTTCCTTCATCTTTCTTGCTTCTAAAAAAATCCATTTGGAAGGTTGGCTTAAAGGATTCCTTGTATCATGGAAAATCTCTCTCTCTCTCTCTCTTTCTCTTGCACACGCACATGCACTCACACAAAGACACCAAAAGATCTAAATTTCTAAAACATTGGAGTTCTTATTTAGGATATTAAACAAACAAAGAGCATGTGCATGCTTATAGATGCTTAAAAAGTTGACCTATTTAGGAAATAAAAAAAATTAGAGAGTATGTTCAATGTTTTAAATGTTTAAAAAGGTTCACGACATGTGGATTTCATAAATAATAAATTTCTAAAACATTTGAGTTCTTACTTAGGATATTAAACAAACAAAGAGCATGTGCATGCTCATAAATTCTTAAAAAGTTGACCTATCTAGGAAATAAAAAAATAGAGAGTATGTGCAATGTTTAAAAAGGTTCACGACATGTGGATTTCATAAATAATTTTTTCATAAAAAAGCTTGGGGGCATTCCGAGAATCGAACTCGGGACCTCTCGCACCCAAAGCGAGAATCATACCACTAGACCAAATGCCCTGAATGAACATAATGTTCTTGTATAAAATATTTGGATATTTTACACAAAGAACCTTGAGAGAAAAATATGCAAGGCAATTTGTATCGTGCATAAAATGAGTTTTCCTTAAGAATTTATCTTTCAACTATGATTGTCAACAATGCAATATATCTATTTATTATAAAAAGAATCAACTTCTCTAGTTCACGATGAATGTTACTACAACTTTATGGGATCTACTACATGGCCTATTACATATAAATTTAAAATTACACCATTAAGAAGGCTAAATCTAACTGTAGAAGGCATGATTCTCGACACCTCAAAGTTACACCACTACAAATTTCTGAAATTCTATACATATATATATACTCACGAATTTATCTAGAATCGTAATTTTTTTCTCCTCCACCATGGGCAGTAAAAAAGGAAAAGGGTCATAAGTAATTCATACAGGAGGATTGATGGTAAACAATAATGGTTATTTATCTTATATTGGACCATTGGATTGAATATAGTTTCCCATTCTTCCTTACCAATGAATGGTGATGTATATGCATGTGGGATGTGGGATGGGATGCGTGTCACTTTTGGGTGTGGGTTGTGATTGATACATGGATGGCGTTGTGTTGATTTACATATGTATGGTATGTATGTATGGCACTGTATTGATGTACACATATATGGTGATGTATGCATGTGGGATGGGATGCATGATCCGTTTATGTGTGGGTGGTGATGGATACATGGATGGGGGTGTGGTGATCTATATATTTATGGTGATGTATGCGTGTCGGATGCAATGTGTACATGGGTGTTTACCACATAACATTGATGAAACAAAAAAGCGCAACAATGGGTGTTGCGATGGTATGTCGTGTATGGATGAGCATAATCGTAAGTAGGTTAGCAAGGCTCTATCACCTCTACCGCAAACTGATTACCGACTAATTTGAGACACAATGTTGCCACGTTGTATACAAGTATAGTTGTGGATCTTAACGATGAGCTTCATAGATACTTAAGCTTATGTCACCAATCCTAAGCTGTAGAAGCAAGTTTGCAAGAAAGCTTACAAGTAAGCTGCACAATGCAACATCAACTAGAGGAAATTTAGGCTATTGAAGAACACACGTTAGAAAACTCAAGTAAAGCGATTGCAATGTTGCAAGAAACAATCAATCGGTTAGAAGTCCTTTCGAAAACAGATCTAGGTATCAATGAAACAGTTTGTATATGGGAGTGCAAGCAAAAACTACACAACTCGGTACTTGTAGAACTATCCGCTGCTTATTGGAATTTGAGACTAGATCTTGCATATGAATATAATCACTTGAAAGAGGTTCAATACATAAAAGATGGGATATAATGCAATAAAAAACAATATTCTGAAGCACCTAAAAAATCCCGTTGTAAGCTTCAAGCATTTTGTTCAATTTGTGTACCATAATTCATTGTTTGGTAATACAGTTTGTCTAATGTACCGCTTGAAACTCGAGGGCAATGTATGTGAGTATGTGGTTTTTGTTGGACATATGGATCGGGTTCAACTCATTGGGTGACCCGATTTGACATTAAAAGAAGGAAGGTTACGTGAGAGGGTACTTAATGCCATTAGAGAGGAGGTTATGTGAATGTGGACTGTATTCCCTCTCCCTCCTTCACTATATATTGGGTTGGCTGACTGTAATGGATGATGAGTGACATTGCATAGCCTTAGCCTAGCCCACATTAAGCTTCAATTGGGTTCAGGGTTCTGCTCATCGTTGATCTTAGACTTGGGCTCATCGTGGGCGTCGACCGACTGAGGAGAACACTGAATACCCTGCACGTGCACTCTATGATGACTACAGGTATGCGTTCTGTATTTATTTTATAGAAATCACCAACAATGAGTTATGGGCCCACCACATTTCTGTGGCCCTTAGAATTGACGAACCTCCTGCTCTTACAGAGCAGAGTACAATCGATTAGAAGGCTGCCTATGAGAAGTGCGAGCACTCAAACAGACTTAGCATGTTGCTTTTGCAATCTCGGGTGGCTAAGAACATTCGAGCTGTCATTCCTCACTGCAGGACAGTGAAAGAATTTCTGGGAGCCATTGAGGCTCAATTCGTCACTTCTAATAAAGTAAGGGCCAGTACGCTCATGTCCAAATCAACGTCTATGAAATATGCTGGTGACAGTCACATCTGACAACACATTTTGGAAATGAGATTGCGACTCAATTGAATGAAATGAAGTTTGCCATCTCTGACTCCTTCTTGGTCCATTTGATCTTAACCTCGTTACCTATTGAGTATGGACCCTTCAAAATCTTCTATAGCACACATAATGATGAGTGGTCTTTTAATGACCTCTTGGCCAAATGTGTTGAAGAAGATGAGAGATTAAAGGGTGAGAGGGTGTGAAGTGCATATATGACCTCTCATAAGAATAAATAGAGGTTGAGGCCAAAGAAAAGCTTATTCAAGACAAAGAATCAGAAGAAAGCCACTTGGAAGAGTTTAAACTCTCAGGTGAAAGCTAAATCTCAGTAAATAGGCTCTTCTATAAGTGTTTCTTCTACAAGAAGGGGCATAAGAAGGTGGACTGTTTGAAGTATAGGAAGTAGCTCAAAAATAAAGGTATTGAGTCATTTGTTTCACATGAGTGCAATTTCATTCATGTTCCATTGTATAGTTGGTGGATTGATTCTGGTGTCAGAGTACACATTGTCAACTCTTTGCAGACATTTCTGAATAAGAGGGAACCAACAAAGCATGAGAAAAATATCTTTTCTGAAAATAGGATGTGTTCGCATGTCAAGAATGTTGGTACCTGCAGAATTATGTTGGAGTAGAGATTCATATTGGATTTGGTCGATAACATTCTATATTTCATCCTATAGTCGGAACCTGATTTCAATTTCAAAACTTGATAAGTTTGGCTTTGTATTTAAATTTGAAAATTCCAAACTTATTATTATAAAAAATTCAATGAATATAGGTTCTGCATATATATGTGATGGTTTGTATCGATTAAGAACCAAATTCCAAATTTAAGAATCTCACTCCATTGAAAACACAATGATTGACAATAAACGTGACTTAAAAGATGATCAATTATATCTGCTTTGGTATCACAGGTTAGGACATATCTCGAAAGAGAGAGTCCAAAGACTCGTGAAAGAGGGAATCCTTGGATCCCTTGATTTTACGAATATAAAGCCATGTGTTGACTGCATAAAGGCTAAGCAGTCTAATACGTATAAGAAAGATGTCAAACGCAACAATAAAAAGTTAGAAATAGTGCATACATATGTGTGCGGTATTTTTTTATCGTATTATATGGGTGAAAAGTATTTTGTCATCTTTATAGATGTTTACTCAAGGTATATGTATCTGTACTTATTATTTGAAAAATTAGAAGTCTTTCAGGTTTTTAAGGACTTCAAGAAAAAAGTAGAAAAACAAACTGATGAAGTTATTAAGATTGTCAAGTCTGATAGATGTGGCAAATATTATGGTCGTTTTACTGAGATGGGATAAAAGAAAGGGCCATTGTACCTCAGTATACCATGCCTCGTAGTGCTTACCAGAGTGGTGTAGCTGAAAGGAGAAACTGTACGCTTAAGAAAATGGTTTGAGCGATGTTGAATCACTCAAACATTTCTTTGACCTTGTGGGGTGAAGCTCTTAAGGCAACAATGAATATTTTGAATAAGGTTCTTACGAAAGATATTCAAAGGACTCCTTACGAGTTATGGATAGGTAGAAAACCTTCTTTGTCATATATGCGCATATGAGGATGTCCGGTAGAAGCTAAATTGTATAACCCACATATAACAACTTTTGATTCTAGAATAACTAGTGGTTTCTTCATTGGTTATTCAGAAAGGTCAAAGGGCTTTAGGTTTTATTGTCCATCTCATACACCACAGATAGTGAAAATAGATAAAGCAAGATTTCTTGAAAATAGTTATGTTGGGATAGATGTTTCTCAAAATATTGATTTTGAGGAAATGCAGGATTCAGGTTTCACACCTGCTAAGGATAAAGACCAAATTTTTCCTATTATTGTCCCTTCGGATAATGTAAGAGAAAACTCGATCAATGAACATCAATCCCAATTAGATCCAGTTGTTGATGATGATATACAACAACAATAGGATATAAATGCTCATTTTAAATCACCTGTAGCACATGTATAAAGGTCCACCAGAATCAGAAAATCTGCTATCCATCCAGACTATATGGTGTATTTACAAGAGTCAAATGATTTCATAAACATTGATGAAGATTCCTTCATATTTGCAAAAGCCATTGAAAGTGAAAGATCAACACATTGGATCAATATCATGAAAGAAGAGCTTGACTCTATGGTAAAGAACCAAGTGTGGGATCTTGTACTTCAACCTGATGAAGTTAGACTTGTTGGTTGTAAATAGGTCTATAAGACCAAAATAGACTCTAAAGGTCATGTAGAGAGGTACAAGACTAAGCTTGTTGCAAAAGGTTTTACACAGATAGAGAACATTGATTATAATGAGATTTTTTCTTCTGTCTCAACTAAGAAATCGTTGAGGATAATTATGGCCCTCGTAGCTCATTTTTATTTAGAGCTACATCAAATGGATGTAAAAATTGCCTTCTTGAATGGGGATATGGATGAAGAGGCATACATGAAACAACCTTCTGGTTTCAGTATAGATGACTAGAATAACTTAGTTTGTAAATTGAATAAGTCAATTTATGGACTTAAACAGACCTCCCACAAGTGGTATAAAAAGTTCGATCAGATAATTATGAACTTTGGATTCACTGAAAACATTGTTAATCAGTGCATTTACATAAAGACTAGTGGGAGTAAGTTCATAATTTTGGTTTTATATGTTGACGATATTCTTCTTGCAACTAATGATTTGAGTCTATTACATGAAACAAAAGATTTTCTTTCCTCTCATTTTGATACGAAGGACATGGGTGAGACCACTTATGTCCTTAGAATCGAGACTCATCATAACAGAACTAAGGGTGTCCTTGGCCTCTATAAAAAATCCTATATCATTAAGGTTCTTAAAAGATATAGGATGAAGAATTGTTCTCCTGGTTCGACACCTATAGTGAAAGGGGATAAATTGAGCTTAAAGGACTATCCTCAAGATGATATTGCGAAGGCTCAGATGGATGTTATTTCATATGCTTCGGTAGTTGGGAGTTTGCAGTACGCGCATACCTGCACTCAACTTGATATAGCATTTGTTGTAGGAATGCTTGGTAGATATCAGTAAAATCCAAGTATTGCGCATTGAAAGACAACAAAGAAGGTCATGCACTATTTACAATGAACAAAAGACTATATATTGACTTACAGAAAAATTGACCACCTAGAGGTCATTGGATACTCTGATGCGGACTTAGAAAAGTGTATTGACAATAAAAAATCTACTACTTGATACATTTTCCTACTAGCGGATGGTGCTGTCTCATGGAGAAGTGAAAAGTAGTCTACCACTGCTGCTCATACTATGGAAGCAAAATTTATTGCTCTATACGAGACTTCATCACATGCCATTTGGATAAGAAACTTTATTATAGGTGTATTGTAGACTTTATTGAGAGACCACTAATGATCTTTTATGATAATGAAGCAACCATGTCCTTTTTAAATAACAACAAGAGCTCAATATCGTGTCGACATATGGAGTTAAAATATTTTATTGTTAAAGAAATGACTGAGAATCATCTGGTATGTATTGATACAATTGGGATGAAGAAAATGACTGATGATCTCCTTACTAAAGAGCTAGCACCAGGATTGTATTTCCAATATGTAAAGAGGATGGGTCTTTTTTATTCCTTTTTATGTATGACAATACATTAAGTGATCACATTTGTGTAAATGAATTTGATCATCTATGACTTTGTATGTTGTTTATTTTGCATAAATGATCTCTCATATGGGTTAGAAAGAATATCATAATAACAATATTAAAGGACCAATAGGATAGGTAAGAGACCAACCTATTCATAAAGGTTATTTCAACATGCTTAAGCACTGAAGGTGAATTGTAGTATAGTACATGGGAATATGACATTTCATAAAGGAGTGTTCATCTCCATGACTCATTTGATTCATCATTGTGATAAAGGGTAGCATGTGAACCCACATGAAGAATTAAATTGAGATAACAATATAAACTTTGATTTAATATACTTTTAGTGTCAATGGGTCAAGTGGAAGAATGTTGGACATATGGATTGGATCCAACCCATTGGGTGACCCGGTTTGACATTAAAAGAAGGTAGTGGGCTAATGGGCATGATAGTGGAGGGCACTTAATGACATTAGAGAGGAGGTTAAGTGAATGCGGATGTCTACATATTCCCTCTCTCTCCTCCACTATACATTGGGTTGGCTGGCTGCAATGGATGATAAGTGACATTGCATAGCCATAGCCTAGCCCACATTAAGCTCCAATTGGGTTCAGAGTCCTGCTCACCGTCGATCTTAGGTCTGGGCTCATCGTGGGCGTCGACCGACTGAGGAGAACGCCGAATACCCTGCACGTGCACTCTATGACGACTACAGGTACGCGTTCTGCATTTTTTTTTACAGAAATCGCCAACAGTTTTAAGATTGGAGTGATGGCAAGGCTGCTGTTTTATTTTTGGATTGGTTCAATACAACTTTGGGTGACAATGGTTTGCAAATCAACATGTATGTGATTAGGCAGACGTAGCATCTGCCTTTTGTTTTGTAATTGTTTGCTTTTTTTTTTTTATTGTTGAGTGTATCTTGTGTACTCTATCAGAATGTTTAATGTAAATGGTGTATTGAAACTGATATGCGTTCCTAATTTTTCCTTTAGCAGAATGTTCCTTGTTTGCAGATTCTTACTCTCTCTCTATATATATTTCTGTCACTTTTGGTCAGTGTGTGGGTTTTCCATTCCATTCATACAGAGGCCAGCAGAATTAGATCATGCGTCCATTTGGAATTCTAAGTGGTGCTTATGCTCATCTTGAAAATATACAATCTCATTGGTAACATTGATTTGCGACTGCCAGAGTTAGCATTTGTGTCTACTATATCAATTCGTCATAAACTGCCTTTCACGCTTCTCGATCGTACGTTCTCTATTGCAAGGATGAGCTTCATATTTTGAGGAACCATCAAGTGAGCTATCATTATTCTGTCACCGGCTTCTGTTTTAAAATGAAAGAGATAACGTGATGAACAAGTCTTTCCGATCAGGTAGACATAGCATCTACCTTTTGTTTTGTAATTGTGAGCTATCATTATTCCTAATTTTTCCGATTGTTTATTTCTTTAATGTAGCTGATAAAGAAATAAACAATCGTCCTATAGATCTCAACCAAGAAAATCCCGATCAGTTTCAAACATAAAAATACCTAATGAAGATCGATGGCACTTGCTTCGACTGACATTGCATACCTGTGTAGGAATGCATATTCGATTTGATTAACTTAGCTTGGGCAGTGAACGACAGAGCACAGTACAAATCATTAAGTAAGCAATTATTACAATAGCTCTATTGAATCACCCCGTAAGACTCTGGAGATATACATTTCAACTATTCCACTTTTCCGTTACACATAAATGATCAAAGCAAGCTAAACAAAAAAAAATAGAAGAAAATATATATATGATAACATCCAATAATACAGACCTTGCAAATATTTTCTTCATCCAGTATTAATGACGTTCATTGACTTTATTGTTTTTGTATGCTTTTGGCACTCTCCCCTCTTGGGTTAGTTTGTTTAATGCTTGACGATAGGGTTTGCTGCTCAAGATTTGGAGTAAAGAGCAGGCAACCTTCCATTTCTTATGGACCCTGTGTTACATAAGAGTGTCAATACATAAGGGTTTCGCATGGACGTGACCGGTAACAAACTCTATACGGTAAGGGCCTGATCATAAAACTTCCACCATGTATGACAAATATTGCGAGATTTATAAAAATCTTGCTATAATATCATGAGAAATTGCCTGAAAGTTTAAAAACGGCAATTTATCGCAAGCCTTTCAAACTGTGACAAATATCACAATATTTACATTTTTAGCAGATATTTATAGTGAAATCCTCAAAGTTTTTTTTTTTAAATGTGTTATATTTATATTTTCTTATAAGCAATATTTTTTTTATATTTTTTATTGCTGAGATTTTGCTGAAAAATTTGCGAGATTTATGAAAATTTTCAAAATCTCCCAAGTTTTTGCCGGCCGATATTTTGCCGTTTTAAACTTTTGTCACTGTGCTTCCACCACGTGAGTTTCCCTTGTTTACTACTATACCCATAGGCGGAGCTGGGGGTGGGCAGAACTGGGCTGTAACCCAATCCTGCCTCCCGGCCCAGTTAAAATATATATATATATATATATATATATATATAAAACCCCAGTCCTAGCCCAACCCTGATTCCATATGAAATAAATTTTTATCCATTTTTGTAGCCCAGTCCTAGCCCAGCCCTGACTGCAGCAAATAGTTTGATTTGTCCATATGAAATAGATTTTTATTAATAATTGTATCCATTTTTTATTTTATCTCAAAAAAAAAAATTTTTAACCCCACACTCACACCAAATTTATTTTTTTTTGCTACACCCTTGTTTGCCCCCACCCCGCACAAAGAATCCTAGCTACGCCCCTGACTATACTGAAAACGTGCAATTCAAGGATTAAACTTGACATAAACTCTGGCATCTTGTCCCATTATCATCAATCCACGAAAAAAAGAGGCCACTGACCACTAATCAGGTTAGGGTGCCATATTCATCATGTACAACCCAGATCTCACAATATGTGCTGTCGTTTCGGATAGCAATGGATGCAACGGAAACTCAGAGCCAAATTATCCACACTATATACTTTCTCATCCACATCAGAATTAATCGTTGAAATATGCATTTAGAAGTGGGAAAACTGTAGGAAAGGTGAAGGCATGAAATAAGCAATTATTTTTCCATCAATTACAATTAAATTTTATAAAAAGTCTAATTTTTTATAGGAAAAATTTCTCCACCTAAGGGACTGAAAGAATTTTTCCCATGAAAATTCTTTTTGCATTAGTTCAACCATTCACTCAAGACATATCTCATTCCATAAGAAGAGCTATTTCTATCTTCATCTTCCTCCCACCAACTGCCACCATTTTCATATCTCTCTCTCTCTCTCTCAGAGGGAGAAGGGCCTGATCGATTCTCTCTCATGTTTCACACATTTTTCATTTTTTTTCTCATGCTACATAGAAACAAATTTTTTTTTCTCATGTTTCACACAATGTCCGCACTTGTGGAGGGGGTGACAACCAATTTTCCTATAACGGTTGGGTTATATCAAGGATCTGCATTAAGCCCTTTCCTATTTGCTATAGTGATGGATGAGCTTACGAGATCAATTCAAGAAAATGTGCCGTGGTGTATGTTGTTTGCTGATGATATTGTTTTGATTGATAAGTCTAGAACTGAAGTTAATGCTAAGTTAGAATTATGAAAATAGACATTGAAAGCAAGAGGTTTTAAGTTGAGTAAGACATAATATATGAAATGTCGGTTTAGTAAGTAACGAAGTAGTGATGAGAGTGTAGTAAAGCTTGGTGAACAAGAAATACCGGTGGATGACTTTCAAATATTTGAGCTCTATCATTCAAAAGTACGGACAAATTGATGGAGATGTAAATCATAGGATAAAGGTTAGGTGGATGAAATAGAAAAGTGCAACTGGAGTGTTGTGCGATCGTAGAATGCCATTGCGGTTGAAGAAAAAGTTTTATAAGACAACAACTAGGCCTGCTTTACTATATGATACAAAATGTTGAGCGGTCAAAAGACATCATATTCAAAAAATGAGTGTAACTGAGATGAGTATGATTAGATGAATGCGTGAAAGTACAATAAAAGATAAGATTAAAAATGAGAAGATACGCAAGAAGGTAGGCGTTGCATCCATTGAAAATAAGATGAGAATCGTTTACAGTGGTTTGAACATATTCAACGAAGGCCTAATGATGCACAAGTTAAAATGATGAAGAAATGAGAAAATATATTAGTTAAAAGAGGTCAAGGTAGGCCTAAGAAGACTTGGATGGAGATGATAAGAAAGAATATGAATGCTTTGAACCTCACCGAGGACATGGCATTGGATAGAAATGATTGGAGGAGAAGGATTCACATGGAAGACCCAGAATGATTTTTTTTTTGTTCATATCGCCGACCCCAATTGTTTTGGGATGAAGGCGTAGTTGTTGAAAAAAATTATTATATCAAAACTTCTCGTATACAAAATTTTCTTTTCCTATGAGACTTTCATGCTTCCAAACATGCCCTTAGAGTTCAGCCACAGCGATGCCAGAAATTGCTTATAATTCAACAAAAACCTGAGAACTCTAAGAATAGCAGGAACATGTCAACTATGAACTAATATAGATGCTAACCACCCAGAGAGAGAGAGAGAGAGAGAGAGAGAGAGAGAGAGAGAGAGAGAGAGAGAGAGAGACTTGTGCCAAATCACGATTTCTAGATTGTAAAAGGTATCAAATACCAAGATAACAGTTTCTCTCAAACGTATTTCCGTAACATAAATTAAAAGTATAAGGAACCTCCTGCAACCGTGCCCCTTTGGGTGCCCACATTACCACCAATTTGTACCTACAGAACATTGATGGTGACAGTGGAGGTCAAGATGAAGGTTTTTACTATATACGGTAAGATCCTCTTCTGGTATACCTGGTAATGGTTTCTATGCATGAATTACAGATGAATAGGAAAAGAGACGACCCCAAAAATTTTGGTAAGGTGTGGGAAAAAAAATAAAAAATATATATGTTGGTTGGGGAAGGGAGAGATGGGGGGCAGCACAGGGCCATTAAAGAGACTCAGGGACTGCCAAATCGTACACCACCTTGCATCATTTCCTTAGAAGGCGCATTGTGGGAACCATAACAGTGGTTTCTCCTTGTTATCGAAAAAAGTTGGGCCATAGATGAACTTATAATCACCGTATCAGTAACCCTCCTTCCATTTATTAATATATCTCAAAAAAGCTGGCCCTGAACTTTCCTTAGGTTGGGTTTGAACACGGGCTGACCTCCGTAGTTCTGCTTCATCCAAAGAATACCTCTGAGCAATCTTCTTTGGTCTCTTCTGCAAGGCCATGCTGAGAAACCATAGAAATGAAACGCATGAAGCTAACAAAATAGAATTGAAAGACTGATGAAGATCTCCAGAAGGCCAAGAGACAAGTAACCTAGGAGGACAAAGACTTCGCATATACAGGAAGGAAAGAAAACTCCATGGTCAAAGACTTGGCATGTACAGGAAGGACGCACACTTTAGCATTCAAAATGTCAAATACATTTACAAAAACTTATCATGGTCGACACCGACATGCATGGCAGGCATATAATAGTGTTGAGAAGATATAGTGCACTTCTCAACACCACAGAACCTAAATCAGATGAGAGACAAACAAATATTACAGGCCGACATGCTTGCACATAAGTATAACAAATTTGTTCAACCAATACCTAGGGGAGCACTTGCCACTTTGCTGCCATTTCACTCCTGTGGACTATAAACACCTGACTCCCACTTTGTATTCAAAAGAAAGTAACCTTTAAATTATATCTTCATTCTCTTTAACATTAATAATGTAAAGCCAAAGCACTTGCACTGTTTGCACAAAACGTGCAGCATGTGCTTGTTTTGAGTGTATCTGGCACATCAAATTTACTAAATTTTGATATCCATAAATCATACCCAATTGCAACATTATAAAGCATCTAGCAGAATGCTATAATGAAGCCAATGGTGACAGATACAATACAATAACCCTTAATCCACGCAACTCGCATCATTACAACAAACAAGCAGCTTGTCTCGTCCCCTTGACCTCTCATGTAATAAGGTAATTCACTAGAGAAGGATGCTAAATTGATGAGCCAATAGATGAAATGAAGACATCACTAGTTCATTAATTGCTAATTTTCTATTCAGATGCTTCTCTAAGTACAAACAATGTTAAAACTAGATGAAAATGAAGCCACAATAATAGCCATATGTCAAAATTGAGTACTACTATGTGGATGAGGGTTTAGCAGTAGCCTCCATGAAGCAAATCCAGAAATATCATTCAAGATAGCCCAAGCATGTGCTAGTGGTGGAAGTGAAAAGTAACCAGCATGAGATATAAGTAAACTCACCAGATTCTCCCATAGTGTTTCTGAAGTTGTCTTTGAAGGGCCCTTTCTCTCTCACCCTTTGGATTGAGGGATCCCATCAATCGATCAATCTGATCAAGAAAGTGAGCTTTGTTGCAGTTCAAAACTGGCGTAATCTTGGACATAAAAAGGAAAAGAAATGAAGAAAGAACAGCAAGCGAAACATGGAAGGATGGATTCACACTTCTTCCTTGGCACTGTAGTAGCCCCAATGCTTGAAATCAGAACTCTCCACAAAAACTCGGCCCTCCCGCCGGAAAAACCAGTATCTACTGTAGTTACGGTCCTTCCCTAATGGGGTAGTTCGTATGAAGCATTTTTCAATCTCTCGTTCAAAGTGTTCTTGCTGTACCAGAGTTAAAAGGTGTGTGTGTGTGTGTGTGAGAGAGAGAGAGAGAGAGAGAGAGAGAGAGAGAGAGAGAGAGAGAGAGAGAGAGAGAGAGAGAGAGAGAGAGAGAGAGGCATTTACCCTCTGTTTCTTTTCCTCCAGTTCCTTGTCGTTAATTGTTTTCTTTTTTTTACTGCAATCAGTTGGAGCTGGTTTCTTTTGTTTAACTGCATTGACTTTTCCATCCATCCTCTGCTTCATTCCAATAATTCTAGATGTTGACACTGTGTGTTTGGTCTCCCTGTGGGAAATGTGAAAACCAGATAACAGAATATGCTTATGGTTTGGGAAAATAATAAAAACGAATATGCATCAATAGATATTTTGACCTTCAGTTACAAAAGCGACTAAGGTATGTTATGACAATTGAACTCAGAATGGGGGTAGTCATAGTAGAGCTCATTACCCATTCTGCACATCTCCATTTCCATTTGAAGAAATTCCTTTTCTCCCGGAAGAAATCTTTTTCCACCTGTTGATCTCCGAACCATCCAAGTTACCTCCACCACCATTATCCAAGCCATTGCTTTCAACTCCACCTTTTGCCTCAGATCCAGTCTCCTTGAGCATTTGTTCTTGTTCTCTTCTCTTTCTTGCTTCCTCCACTGCTGCCTCCCTGTTTGTTGCTGCAAGCACTTGCCGCTGCTCAATATAATCATCTAACTGCTCTCTAACAGTGTCCGTTGTAAGGGCATAGTTAATCAATTCTTGGAAGATATCCAGCTTAGCATGGGTATCCAGAAGTCCATAGTGACCTCGTTTTATGGTTGAGATATGACCGGAAAATTCCGGTACATCTTCCATTTCTAAAAAGTCATATAAATATTCGGTCCAATTCATAAATGTAATCTGATATAGGGAAAAAGAAAATGAAAGTAAAGATACAAATGAAAAATAAATTTTTGGCTGCAACAAAAGAACCCCCTAGTGATTAAAAAACAAGATATAGATCAAAGCAATATCAAAACAACCCATTAGATCTTCACCTTTGGTTTTCTTCTTTTCCTCTGGATAATAATGTAATAATTTCCCTTGACTTTAAGAAGCAAACGAAATATTGCAGCATGTGCTTCGACGATGAGATTCACATTATTTCCCTTATGAATAACTGCATTTTCAAAATCTTCCAAAGAAAATGGCCACAAGTGCAACATTTTGCTGAATGAAAAGCAAAAATCCCACACCATGAGAAGGTTTCCTACACAATGCATTGGTACAGCAAAATCTGTTGATGGAGAAGGGCGATCCATAAAATCTAGATCACCTGCACATGGCTGGACAAGAAGATCCTCAATTGGGTATTTAATATGTTCCGACTTGGGCTTTGCTTCTCCCGTGACAGAATCCACCTCCTCTTTCTCTTCTTCTGCTAAGAATATTTTTACATTAGTTAAAGACCAGACAGAATGATGTAAAGTAAACATATATCGGTGAAATTGCTTCATTTCGTGCTGTCCCTAACACTTTAGCATTCCCATTTTCTGTTTTAATTCTTTTCTTCCTACCAATATTTCCATTTTTAGCAGATGGTTTCGCTTCCCCTGTGACAGAATCCACCTTCACTTTCTCTTATGGTAAGAAATTTTTTACATTGGCTTACTAGACCATCCAGAAGGGTACTCCAAGAAGTATCGCTCAGACATTTCAAGAATGATTTCTAATCAAGCAAATTAACCTGGCAATATAAATCACTGCCACTGATATCGGCGATATTTTGAAGATATCGCGAGAAATATTGATATTTTAAGGTAGCCGATATTAAAGGTAATATCTCACGATATTTTCAAAATATCGCCAGAAGACAACATATTGTGAAATTATTGCAATATTTTTGGAAAAAACTCTTTTTCTTTTAAGTTTGCATTTCCTATTTTTTTGTTTCTTTTATATTTTAAAACCTTTAAAACATGTTTCTTTATATTTTTTAAAGAAAAATAATGCAAAACTGATTATTTTCTTAGCATTTTTGTTGTTATTTATATTTTTCTCAATTTTTTAAACTCCCGAGATATTCCTGAGATCTATCAACTTTTGAAAATCTCTCCAAGAAATACCCTCACCGAGAAATTACCTGCAACGATACAGGTGACTATGATATAAACATACATCAATACCTGAAATTGCTTCTTTTTGTGCTGCTCCTAATGCTTCCGCATTCCCATTTTCTGTTTTGATTCTCTTCTTCCTACCAATATTTCCATTATCTGTCTGCTAAATTCACGATCAATTGAAACATTAGAAAAAGGACATACCCAACTGGAAAGTAAAATCTGATAAAAAATTTGAATTGCAAATGAAGCAAGAGTTTGATAAAATTACCAGAACCCTTTTCCTCCCATCAATATTTCTATTGCATTGTCCTTTTTGAGCATTTATTTTGTTCCTCACCTCATTAGGCATTTCAGTCGGAAGTCCATACTTCTGGGCTAACCTCTCATGCACTACCCATGGCAAACTTCGTGAAGTTGATTCTCTAATGAAAGACTTCAGCATTTGTCTACTAAAAGGGAGTTTTCTTCGCGTCAAATTATCAGAATTCTCAACTGAACTATCAGTAATTTTCTTATTTTTGTCCAGCCAACCCACTTCATAACTCATATTTCCACCATCATTGGACTTCCCCAGAACCTTCAAGATTTTACATGGAAAAATAGATTCCCCCTTTTTAGAGTATACATCTTCACCTTCTAAGAAATGTTCTAATAGTCTCGCAGATACCGTGTTAATAAGATCTTTTAACCTCAGGGTACCTGAAAATGCATTCATATACAAGTATTCAATAAATCAGGCACTCACTAAGTGAGAGTGAAAGAAAGATTGAATGCATGAAAGCAAAAAAAAAAAAGTTATCGAAATGCTGGTTGAATCAACAAATCGTCTAAACTATATAAACAGTAATAATAGCCTCAGGAAACATGGATGCCAACAGCATTACAAGAGTACCTAATCCATCTAGGTCACAAGGACTTCAAAGTTATAGGGACATAATATGGACATGCTTGGTATGAAAAGGGGGTTTTGCAGAACTAAGACATGGGACACATCTACATAGATGATGTGTTTGTGTTTGTGTTTATGTACAGATTCAAGATTCATGCAAAGTTGTAAAGCATGGATATCAACATATAAATTTTTGAAAAAGCAGTTCTAGTTATTAAATTCATATACATCCAACATTAAATACAAGTTCAAAATACAAATGTGTAATTAATGAAGAATTTTGAGAAGATGATGAACAAATAACTAGACAAGAAATAAATGATATGTTACAGAAAGAAAAAGCATTGCCAGGTAGCATCGATTTTGGATACTGGTGGCAAATGAACCAAACAAGAGGGTCTTCCCCTCTTTGGGCTTGGTCTGCCAGTTCGTGTCTTTTGAGTTTGGTTCATCAAGAGCTCATATTGAGCCTGAGCTTAGTGAATTCTGTAAAAACCTTCTTTTTTCCTACATTTTAAATATTATAGAGATATGATAGGAAGAGGTCAATCTAATGCACCACCTCCGTTATAACAGCCACATATCCAAACCAAATGCATTATACATTAACAGTTGATACTTATATCTGGACCATTTTATTAAAATGTATATCTGAACCATTTTCCAGTGCACATTTTAATTTAACAAGACAAGCTGAATAGCCCACATTGAAACTCAGCTTTCAAGTTTGGGAAAAAGCAAAGTTAAGCTTCTGATGGAAATTGGCAGTATCTATTTCAAAAATGCAATTCACAGGTAATATCAAGGACACTTCATTATACTGAGTCACATATTTTAGTCTTTTAGAGACCTAAGGTACTTCAATACATGAATACAAATATGGTAATAACTAACTTGATTTTCAGTAACGTGAAATTAAGCAGCAAGTGTGACCATTCTCTTAAGATTATCAAAACAGAATCTCACAAATATCCAAATGCACATACGCTGAGACAAGCTCATAGATGGCAACCTCCCATAAAAGCATGAGAAGAATGCCACAAATGGCATTCATAAAGTTACACAACAATCATACAACAGGAACAAGAAAACAGTAGCAGGCTAGCAGCCTAAGAACATGTTAAACTTTTCCTAAGGTGAACATGTTTCTTACTGAATTGAATCATTTGTAGCACTGGTGGTACGAATTCCTTAGGAAATTGTTGAGCCCTCTCAGTTGCACGCCGTTCAGACACCAAAGCTTCTTCATAAGTCAAGTTTGTCTTCCCAGTAACTCTACATGTCCAAACTCGCTGCCGGTATAGATTTATCCGCTTCAAGTATTCTCTACTTGAGATTAAGGAGACAGATAAATGAATACAATTGCACAACATCACCACTCTTAACAGGTGACCACCAAATGTTTAAAAGCTTTTCTAAGGACACCATCACCTTTTTATGAAGCTAAAGTGGTTCTGAAACTGTTTCTTTGGACAACAAAAAATGGAATCCTAAAACATAAAAGCATGATATATAGAAGCACACACCTTTTCCTACAAATTAGTAATGACTCTCACACAAAAGAAAGGAGGCAACATGATTTTTGTTACGAGGAACTGAATTTCTGACAAAAAAAAGATAAAAGATAGTGTTCCAAATTCATAAGCGCATAACTACATCATCTTTTATGTAATAAATAGCAAACACTTAACAAGAACAACACAGAGTCTACTTTTTTAAATGTCATTTGCACATCCTTGCTGTTTTGTGCTCTCTTATTGCTAGAGGAGCCATGGAAATACAAGGACCTCTGGTTCAATATAAACAATGAGCTAACAAAGATTTTAGAGTTTAGGTCACATGCACACATAAGTAATTAAATATATACCATGAGGTGTGGGAGAAACTTATGCCACCAAAAACAAGAACTAAATCAAATATTGGAGTAATGCTGGCGTTAAAGATAATAGATTGACTTATTACACGATTATGAAACCCTTGCTATTGATATCTTGGCAACATTCGGCATAACACCTCAACCTAGAGTTCCACCTTGGAGATAATTTTGATCCCATTTGAATAAGGCGTCAGGACATTGATCAATTAAACAATGATTCAGCAACCAAAAGAAAAAATTATTCTTTGGGATACTTTCTTTAAACCTATGTAACACGGACTCTTCTAATAGGGCACAACAGGACACAACTTCCTTTGTGTCAGGTGAAGTCAACCACACTGAGGTTTATTTCTGTCCAAAAGTAGATTCGGTTAACCCTAACCAAGTCCAATTTTATCTATATTATATATATATATATATATATATATATATATATATATATATATATATATATATATCCGCACCTCCACACCATTGTGGTGTTATTTTTTACTGATGAGGAATAACAATTGTAGATTGTTAATTTGATTTATTGCATGAATTTATGCATATTGATGATATGATAATTGTTTTTATTTCATTAGTGTTAACTTAAAACTGTTAATATATATATATATATATATATATATATATATATATATATATATATATATATATATATATATATATATATATATATATATATATATATATATATATACCCTCCCCGCACCCAAGTTTTTTTAGAGTGCCGCATCTGCACCGGTATCCACACCCACACCTATGTGACATAGCTTTAAACAGAATGAATCAAGATAGAATCCCATTGATTCCCAAAGTGCTCCATTCATTATTCCTCAAACTCTCAACTATTCATGGAACATGAAAACTAGATGAATAATCATCTGTTTCCACAAAAATGGTTTTAAGTGGCCATGGTTGAGGTGTTAGAGGCTTACACCTTTTACACCTCATGGGTCAACCCACCTCATTGGTAGGCAAAGAGGCCGAAGCCTCTTACTTAAAGAGGCTTGAGCCTCATGCTATGTCATACGGACACTATTTTGCCGTCAGTACCCATGTCGACATGCCATTTTACCCTCCATACATACAAGTTTGTATTCAATTTATATTTTATAATTATATTTTCAGTTTATAACTTTATATTTTCAGTATATAATATATATTTCAGATATAGCATATATATTTAGAATATATTCAGTTTATTTTGAATTTATTTTGTATTTATGTGATATATATATATATATATATATAATATTGAATACAAGTTTGTATTCAATTTATGTCCCCGTACCCGCAATTTTTTATATTGTTGTGTCCCCGAAGGGCCGTACCCGTACCCGTACCCATGTGACACAGGCATCATGTTTCGTAGAAGTTTAAGCCGCTCAAAAATGAGTTCCTTATTAAAAGTTAAGGTACTATCTAGTTATTTTAAAGTTTTATTCTTTCTTAAAATTATAGTATTTAAAAAAATAAAGTTCTTTGTTAGCAACTCAAATTTGAGAGGATAAAAAATAACTTTTACCTTACACGTTAACTTAAAAAAAAAATAAGACTGAGACTCTATCTGAGTAGACAGCTCTCATTGAGTAGATAACTCCTGTAACCATTGATGATTCTCATTTTATGCGAAATTAGGCTACACAGCCATAATGCACTAACTTAGAGTGAAAAAGCAAATAAGCAAAGAATAATCCTAATTATTATCTATTTAATATCAAGCATTTTCTGTTGACAAAGTATAGAATCTCTCTCTCTCTCTCTCTCTATATATATATATATATATATATAGAGAGAGAGAGAGAGAGAGAGGGTAATACATCTGTGCTAAATATGGCACAGTGCTAAATGAACCATTTTATTGGATTTCCGGTGTTTTTTTGGAATTCTGACTGTAAAGATGTGTTCAGCATGATTGATTTACTAGAAATTGACACTTGGATCATGGATTTTGGATGAAAAAATGGCATTTGGAGCCTCAAAAATTTATGAAAATTTATGGTTTGGGCATATTCGGCGAAGGCCTAATGATGTTCCGGTTAGAAGGATGGAGAAATGGTAAAATATATTAGCTAAAAGAGGTCGGGGTAGGCCTAAGAAGACTTGCTTGGAGATGATAAGAAAGGATATGAATGCTTTGAACCTCACCGAGGACATGACATTGGATAGAAATGATTGGAGGAGAAGGATTCATGTAGAGGACCCAAAATGATTTTCTTTTTGGTTCATATCGCCGACCCCAATTGTTTGGGATGAAGGTGTTGTTGTTGTTGTTGTTGTTGTTGTTGTAAGCAGTTGATTTTTGAAAATGTATAAAAACCTATCCATGCATCGGAATCAAATGCTCCAAGTACCGATCCCTATAAAAAAAGTATATAGATCACATAAGGTTAGAATTTCGAAAAAACCCAAAAAATCCAATAGCACGTTACATTTAGCACGGATGTATATATATAAAGTGGTAGCTGCACAACCCTTAGGTGTGCAGCAACCTGTGGAATTGCGCTGGCCGTCCACCCTGGGGCTTGATGGACGGCCAGCAAAAAAAATGCTAAAAGTGTTTTTAGAGGTGGTTTTTGACCGACGCTAAAGGCCCCAGCAGAAACTGGGACCTTTAGCGACAGTTTTTTGACCGCCTAAAGGCCACAGTTTTTGCTGGGACTTTAGCGCAGTAAAAAACCGCTGCTAAAGGGACCACATTTTTTCCCCTTTTTCGCATTTTTTGTGGCCGTCCATCACGCCCTGTGATGGACGGCCAGCGCAATTGCGCAGGTAGCTGCACACCTAAGGGTTGCTTAGCTCTCTCTCTCTCTCTCTCTCTCTCTCTCTCTCTCTCTCTATATATATATATATATATATATATATATATATATATATATATATATATATATATATATATATATATATATATAGGTGCTGTTCACTTGGAATATGACTGGGAATAAGCATTCTACACATCGTCTCTAAGGGTAGACAAAAAGGATTTGTTAAAGAAACACAAAAGATAAAACAAAGCTCCCATAGAATATTTTCCGAATTTCAGTTACACTTCCAATTTGGCTAATATTTTCTTATAGAATTGTGCGTTATCATTCATAAAAAAAAGGTATCATGTATGAATGCATATGTACGCAAGCAAATATCTAGTATGCATGCATAATCATAAAAATATGCCAGTGTAGCCAAAGGATACTCATAATCCCTGAATATCTCCTTTGTGAAGCGAACTTGGAAAACAAGCTCATGAGGCTTCAAATCCGGAGGTGTCTCGGCCAAAGGAAAGGGCTTCCTCTTGAATAGAGGCATGGAGTTCTCCCAGCAATCTAAATGCGTAATTCACCAAAATCAACGTCTGCAACTGCAAGCCCCATCAAGACGACTACCAATGAGCAGTAAAAAAGAAAAGAAAAGAAACCAAGCCTTCTCGACACTACAAGTAAATCCAAGTAAAAAAACAGCACTAACACACAATTCAAATCTCCCCATCTATGAATGCCATCGGTTCTAACAGTGATACTATGCAAAATCCACGCACTTCAAGAGGGAAATCGGCATTGTGAAACCGCAACGCAAGTATTCAGTTGAAGTTGGAAATCTCGAGAAAGACCACTCCATCTTGGAACCGGTTAAAGGCTTCTGAACACAAAAACCAATCGACCCATGTGCTTATCCCCAAAGAACCACATAAAACTAATCTAACACAACCCAAAAAAGAAACCCTCATTTCCCTACATAAAGGCGAGAGAAGGCCTCATTCCGTCATCTAGCAGCAACACTACACTCGAACAATCAAATCCAATTCTAAGCCAAACTAAAAACCTCCGAAACATCACCAAACAAACACACCAAACCCGTCGAAAACTAGGACGGATCAGAAGCCCAACCATGCAAAACAACGAAAACCAACCAAGTAAACAAGAATGCAACTCCCGCTCTCTCCCTCCACAACACACAATGCCGTCCTCTTCGCCCCCTCACGCGATCCCTCAATCAAGCCAACCAAAGAGAAGAAAGAAGGAAACCCTAAAATCAGGAAATCCAAACGAAAGGAATCAAACAAAATCAAAACCCAACGAATTCCCGCCACACTCAAAATCCGTACGAACCAACTATCGAGCCCACCCCGTCGGACAGTAAAAACGTCGATGCCGTGTCCAAGACCATTGAGCCCGACATGTCCAGGGACGGGCTCCGCCAGAGACGTGATTCGAACGGGCGGCGTTCGAATCGCAGAAGCGATCGGTGGAGCGATGCGAGAGACCACAGAAAAAAAAAACGAAAATAAATGCGAAGAAAATCCACGAAAATTAGCTACAGAGAGAGAGAGAGAGAGAGAGAGAGAGAGGTCTCTCAAACCTCGACAGTCGTCTTCTTCTTCTTCTTATTCTTCTCGTTCCCTCCTTTTCGCTCGCGTTATTTCTCTTCGCATTCTCCCTCTCTCACACTCCTCTTTTATCGGAAGGGAAAAGGCTTGAGATTTGAAAACGAAGTGAAGTTATTCCGTAATTTCTCTCGGCTTCGGATCCCTCTTCCGGCTCCGCTTTGGCCACGTAGGACGGTGACGTGGCGGAGGGATTCCACGCTAGCAGAACGGCGAGGGGACGATGTGTCGGATTCAGGTCGCTGGAGATGAGAGCGTGGCCGGAGAGAAGTGGTGCACGTGCGTGGAAAGGATCTGAACCGTTCGATGCATAGTGATGAGCGATCATGCCTTCCTTTTTGAGTTGTGTTTTTTCGAGTCTGTTGGGGGCGGAGTGTTATTGCCGCGAGGAATATTGGAAGCGTTAAATTGACAGAAATGCCCCTCAGAAAGCGTGTGTTTTACGTGTGTGCACTGAAAGGCAGGCTTGGAGGTTGTTGGTAGTTACTGTATAAGGCTGTGAATGGGTCGGACCTTATTCGGTCCCGGTTAGGTCCCCCCCCCCCACTGTCCGACTTTAAGGTACTAACTACCGGATCTGGATACAGAGGCTTAGGCGCAACCATACCCATATCCAGTTACAGATAGCTATGCAGACCCAGTCAAATCTGTTTTTTATTAATGAAAAAATAGTGGATCTTAAGATTCAGCGCAGATTAGGGTCCAGTAAAGCAGACCTGGTCCATATAGTGCTTGGGTGCTCGAAGCTAACTAGTTAGACTTTTATAAGTTTATTACAGTCCGAGCAAGGGATGTCAACGGGTTGGATCATGGATGTAATCTGACATCCGACCTGAATCTGAATCAGTTTAGTTGGATTTGGTAGAAAATGAGATCCGATTCATCATTGGATCCAGATTCAGCGTTGAGTTTTGCAATCCAAGTTTGAGTCCAAGTCCAAATATGTGTAAATGTTGAATTCTAAGCCAGTTGGATCCAGAGTCAGTTTTTGACTGATCCCATCCAACTCTGAATCCAAAACCAAATCCGATTAGGTCGGCCCGAGTCCATCCAGTTTACATCCCTAGACTCTGAACTCGAATCATCTCAAATCTGACCTTGGATGGAAATGGATCATATCAACCTATAGACAGCCTATGGTTTTA
The DNA here is from genome assembly GCF_984573655.1 of Nuphar pumila. Classification (NCBI taxonomy): domain Eukaryota; kingdom Viridiplantae; phylum Streptophyta; class Magnoliopsida; order Nymphaeales; family Nymphaeaceae; genus Nuphar; species Nuphar pumila. Next base: position 113,646,661 of record NC_143253.1, on the reverse strand, counting down.
CAGATGTAAATAGGTCTGATACAGTTCTGATGCAGGCATTTCAATGCCACATAACTAGACCCGTTCAGAACCAAATTCTGATTCAGATGAAAAAAGCTACCATCAAAATCAGATCCAATCAGCTTAGAAGTAATCGGATTCTGGCGTTAGTCGAATTTGGATATGGGTTAAGATTAAAGTGTCAAAAAGTCTGGTCTGAATTAATCTGATGATACTTTGATCGCCCAATCTCACTATTGATTCTGATTCGCTCGGATATTTGATCCAAACAGAACCTTTGGCAACCCTAGTGGCCGGTGTGCAAAACGGATTAGGTATGGGCTGAATCATGGTTACTTCGGATCCAAAGCCAAATGCCAAATAGCAGTTCTGAATACGGATCCAGTTCCGAATAAGATCTGATCAAGTAGGGCTGAATCCAAATTTTATAAAGTAACATCTGATCCAGGAAAGATGTCTTTCTAGAAGTAAAAAGCACAAATGTTTTTTATTCACTTTGCTGAGCATGAATCCAAACATAATTTTTCATCCAAATAAACTGATTTGGTGAATATGAATCTAACCTCCTACACGTTTGAATCTTATTTTAAGATCCATTTACGATAATATGGCATCGGATTCGAATCAGAAGTTCAACCGACTCTGTCCATTTGTATCCCTAGTTGGTCAAAGGCATGGAGTTCGGGGAGGCGGGCTGAGTCCGGTCAAGTTATCATCGGATTCCAAGAGAGTAAAACGGAATACGGTCCAAACAGGTTGGATTGCCTGGACCCAGGTTTCGAATCAACGACAAACCCACCTGAAATCCCAGCAAGAAGTTGAAAATTTTCTTCAGCTTTCCATCACAACTGGGCATTTGGTCTAGTGGTATGATTCTCGCTTTGGGTGCGAGAGGTCCCGAGTTCGATTCTCGGAATGCCCCCGAATATAATAATTTACGTTTTTTTCTTTGATTTTTGGAACTAGGCTAGTCAACGTGCCGGCTGTTACCTGACCCAACAGCGTTAGAGTTTGGACCTACTAAGTTTGGTTTTTGTCTATAAAATATTTTTAAATTTTTTGATATTTTTACTTATTGCTACCCGAATTCAGACCTGGATTAGGTTCTTCCTAGCCAGGTCTGGTCGGAACCGAACCAGGTCCGGCTACCAGCAGCTCAAAGTCATAGCCAGTCCGGATCAGGTCAAACCCCTTCATACCCCTATGCCTAACCCTAAGCGCCAGACCTGTGTGAAAGGTCGGTCATCAAGCATAGCTCTCCAGCATTGCAACTGATCGAGCCAAATAAAGAAATCAAAGATTGTCCCTCATTTTAATTGTTTAATGACTCACAAAATGCATGTTATAACTAAATACTATTAATATATCTATAAATAACATTCTCAAACATGAATTTTAATAAAACTCTTAAAGATACCAGTTTTAAGCTTGAGTTCAACACATCTATCAAAATAATAAGGGTGGGCATCAGACCAACGGGGGCTCCGCTTGTTTGGTAGGAGCTGTTAGTGCACGTCACCATGTGTGGCGACGTTGCAAGTTCAAAACCCAATGGTATGTTGTGTAACTGGTGGGGGTCTGCCTAACCCCAGCTTGCCTTTCAAAAAAAAAAAGGGTGGGCATCAGACCAGGTACCCAATTGGCTTTTGGGTACCCGGTCCAAAATTTACAGGTACTCAGGTAGGTATGAGAAACTAGGCAGGCAGCACACTGTTTGGCTTGGCTCAGCTTGTAAAGGCTCGTTATATATATATATATATATATATATATATATATAACTTAATTTATTCAGAAAACGAGCCAGTATGATAAGCCCATGAGCAAGCACAAACAGGGGTTTACCCTTAACAAGCCAAGCCTGAACAGCCCAAGCTCGGTTCGTTTGGCTCGTTTACCAGCTAGATGACAGGTCTTGGGCTGCATGTGGATCTAGTGCTGGAATATGGCGAGGAGCTCATAACTTAGCTTGGAAAGAACTTGTTTGAACATGTAAAGTTGACTCGATGAGCCAAACACGAATAATGGATGTTCAACTTGATTGGGCTCGTATGGGTTCATTAAAGTAGTAATAAATATATTTTAAACATATCCTGCTTAACATAATTAAACATAAACAAATTGTTGAATTGAAATGTTAGGATTGCAAGCAATAGGTTTAGAGTTCAAAAACATTATTGCTGTGAACCTTAAATCAAAGCGAAACAGCTTGGACTCAGCTTAATGTGTCAAGAGTTCAAATCCTATTATTTCCAGCTTCAGAACGTCGTACTTTTTTTGAAAGAGTCAGATTCCTTCATCTTAGGCTCATCATCAGCTCAGCTCCTTATGCTCGTTTATCAGCCTAGTGAAGACTCTAAACTCGACAAAACCCAGGGTCGCAATTGCTCACACAGTAAACCAGGCCAAGCTTTAGGTCCAGGTAAAAGAATTTCTCAATGGGGCCTGACCTGACCCTACCGCTCCATAGGTGCTTTTAGCAAGCTGGGCCTGAACATTTTGCAACAAGCTGTGTTTGTCTCCAGGACAGTGGCCTATGCCCCAACTTTGGTTATCAATGAAAAACAAAAAATAACAAAAAAGCACAAACATGCACCTCTTCTACCTTGGCGAGATTTTGGAAAGCCCGTCATGCATGCCAGTCATTTTCCAGGAATCCCCCACAGGAAAAGCAGTTTTGGTTGAAGAATGGGGACAGAATTAGACCCAAAACTCAGAACTTAGTCCATGTATAATATCAAGACATAATTGGATGGGTAGATATTGATCTGCACTTATCAACACTAGATAAATATCTCTCCATAATCACCATTCATCAATCAAGTGGTGAAAGCTCTACCTTATAGCCTGTGCGTCTATATCTGTTTTTACCAGAGAGAGAGAGAGAGAGAGAGAGAGAGAGAGAGAGAGAGAGAGAGAGAACATTTATCATTCAACATTACCAAAATACATCCAACCGAATATTGGATGAGAGAGGAACATAAGAGTAAGACAGCCACCATCTAGATGGTGACTGTGCACAGTTCAGAGTACAAGTAGATCCAAACCCCCGTCTCTACTATGTAAGAGAGAGAGAGAGAGAGAGAGAAGAGATATATATATATATATATATATATATATATATAGAGAGAGAGAGAGAGAGAGAGAGAGAGAGAGAGAGAGAGAGAGAGGTCTATTCTTGAAAACGAAGGAAAAGATGCACTATCGACAGTTCTGCAGTTCTAAATATATACAACAAAAGTTACTCATCATATCATGCAAAACTTGCGTCATAGTGACTGACAAAAGAAGCACTTATGGGCATTCCTGCGGTTTCTGACTCCTGATCATTTTCTGAGAGGACCTCATAATAATGCAAAAGCTTTCTGATAGTCTCCGGGTCAGGATCATTCAACATCTTTCAAAGACTCGGTAAAGCTTCTCAAGTGTTGCCACCTGTTGCCATCAAATAATGGAAGATTAGCAAAGCCATAGAAATCGCTGATAAATTGAACATATCAGCTTTATAAATACTTTTTCGGAAAAAGATTTAAAAGGTAAAATATTGCAACATTTTCAAAACCAATTTTATTGTAATAATATCATGATATTTTCAGTGACATTTACTTTTGCATTACTTTTCTATATCTTAAATATGTTTTTTTTTCTTCTTTCTTATTTTTTTGTTATATTTATACACGTGTATTTTACTATCAAAACATATTTCTTCTTACTTATTTCTGCTATTTTTATATATTTTAAGTGACGAGGTTTCCCTGAAATTTATCAAATAAACCTACATTATCATGTGATTTGCCTTGCCGAGATATAGAAGAGACCGATATTTGTGAGTCTGTGACTATGGTTAAGAATGACGTCATTAATTAGGCACCCATATGTAGCAATCAACCAAAGTTGCATCAAGGTTTAAGTACACGAGTTGGGCAAGCATCAAGCAGGAGTTGCACAAGTCGCTTAACAGATACCCATTGCACCTCTGCACCTTCCAAGTTTATAGACGATTCAATTGAACTCCCATTGCCCATGTTGCACCATTGGGTCATTGAGCAATTTCCCTTTTTTTAAGCATTTGATCGACATGTTTTTTAAGAGGCAAACCTGCACAAAAGTCCCGTCAGTTGCCATTTGATTTGTAGGCTTCAAGAACAGCCTCATAGAAGGGAACAATACGTGCTGAATGGCCCACTCCCTCTGTGACCATGCGGTTTCAGCTTCACCAACCAACTCTTCGTTGATGCCGTCCTCTGCATAAAAATATGTCAGATAACCCAGATCATGGTGTATGCTACCACTTGCATAGACATTAACATGTGAAAGTTTAATGGATGTTTTTATAGATGCATTGTGTGCCAGAATTATGATCACCTGCATGTGTAGATGATGGCTACTGCATGCAGGAATAATTATTGAACTTTAGCTACTAGAGATACAAAACAGATAATCAGATATACGCACAAGTAAAGCTTTTTCTTGCCAAGATAAAAGCATTTAACTTTTCTTAAAGAAGAATCTGGTATAGCAGTGGAGTCTCAACAGACTTTGTGAGATGGTGCTCCAGATGCTGTTAGGCCTAGTAAATCATCATACAGCACAGAGGTACGCTAAGCTAACCATTTATAAAAAGAAAAATCATTATGCTATGAAGTTTCCATCCTGCCTAGATACATTTGCCAAAAGTACCATTTATCCATGAAGCTTCTCCAAGACAGTAATACTTAGTCCACGAGCTATTAGCGTAAGTGAAAGACCACACAACCTCTGATTCTCCGGATGGATCCAGAACTTTTGGCTGAGTTGTGCATGTCATGATAGATTACTTGAACTGAGATTTGCAGGAATACATGCCAGTAGCAGGATGACATATGAACTAATAAGCACCTCTGCCTATTTGTGGTTCCTATTCTGGAGTCTGGATTTTGGCATGGAATGCTCCTGAATTGTGCTTACCCAAACACTGAATACTATTTGTGGTTCTATGATATTAGAATATTTTTTCTTATTTACAAAATGTGACAAAAATCAGGAACCCATGTCACATGGATATGATCATATGACTATTGATAGGAGAATAATGCCACTTTTGTAGAATTTCCCAGTTTTGTTAATATATAAGTGGATATGGCATGAGAAAAAATGCAGTAATCTGTTGATATAGCCCAGGACACTAGTTTAATTTTTTATCAAGAAAAGGACAAGAACAAGGCAATATGGATCCATTTAGCTTTGTAAACTACTATTGCAAGTCAATAAGACCATAATAGATGTTCCCATTATATGCAAGAAACTATTATACAAATTTTTCCAACTAAAGGTTGATACATCATATAATTGGCATCCATCACCCATTGCATAAAAAAGGAATCACGTCAAGGTCCTATGAAAGCTGAAGAAAAACTTCAAGAAACCAGAAAAAAATGAGGTCCATGGAAAAAAAAAGCCTCAACATGCATAATTCTTTTTTATCTTCATAAAAAAAGAATTGCACAGATGAGGAACCTGCATGAAACACAAATCAGGCTTACCTAAAGAATCACACTCATTTCCTGCACTTTGTCTTGAGGCATTTTTATAGAACTGCAACCCTTCACCTGAAGGGTTAGGCAGGAGCGGAGGATGCATGGCATAGAAGTCTGCAAGGACAGCTGCAACTGTTTGGAAACAATTCTTTTCATCATCCCATTCAACCTACAGGAGGGTCACTAACCATCAGATAACAATATCCATAATAGAAATTCACTTTTTATGGGTGAAGAAGCATATTTATCATTTCATAATCTTCAAAAGGATTGGCAGTTCCACATCATACAAGCAACACTATCCAAGCATTTTTATTCTTTCCATTAGCAAATAATGCAGGGCAGATCTCAAAATCACAACCACTAAAACAGGATCATTATTATGTAAAACCATGGTCACCAATATCAGCGATATTTTGAAAATATCATGAAAAATACCAATATTTTAAGGTAGCTTATATTAAAGGTAACATCTTGCCATATTTCAAAATAAATCCAAAAGACAAAATATCGCGATATTATCACAATATTATCATGATAATATCACGATATTTTTGGGAAAAACTCCTTTTTTTAAGTTTGCATTTCTTATTTTTTTGTTTCTTTTATATTTTAAAACCATTAAAACATGTTTTTTTTATATTTTTGAAAGAAAAATAATGCAAAACTTATTATTTTCTTAGTTTTTTTGTTGTTATTTATAGTTTTTTCCAAGGTTTTAAAACCCAGTGACTCGAGACTCGACTCGTTCTTTATTGACTCGTGACTCGGTGGGTCAACTTGGTGACTCGGACCGGGTTTTGTTAACTTTTGATTTTAAAAGAAAAACAATATATAAATTGTCATTTAAACATATAAAGGTTTGTAGAATGACTTAATTACTAGTTTAATTGATTAATAAGTAAAATAACATCAAGTAAAACCATATCTAACTTATAATTACTCATCTAATAGCAAGAAACAAAACAATAATTCAATATTTCAATAAAAACAAGCCCTAAAGTAAAGTTAAAAACTTACGAGCAATCTGTAAAACCCGAAAGAAAAATAATAAATACTTAGATTTGGGTCGGATCTGGACCCGGACCCGACCCAGACCCATTGGAGGCACCGCCTCCCTCGCGCCCTTTAAGGACAACGAGGCAAAAAGGGGAGGTTTCTCGAAACCTCCTTTCCCTCGTCTCTCTCTCACCCTCTCGTCCCCGACTCAGTCCCTCTCGTTTCTTCGTGCCGACAACATCACCGCCACTGGCGACCCCCTCTGACAAGCTCTTCTCCAGCGATGCTCGCACGCCGGCGACCCGCATGTACGCCTCTTCTCCTTTTCTTTTCGTCTCTCATTCTCCCTCACCTCTCCGTTGCACAGGGAGGGGGCCGAGCCGCCTCCCTGCTGCCCCAAATCGCAAGGGAGGGGCAAAGCCCCCCTCCCTGCGACTCCTTTTAGCGAGGGAGGGGCCGAGCCCTCCCTGCACCCTTGTAGGCAGGGGAGGGGGTCGAGCCCCTCCCTGCTCCTTGTTACGACAGGGGAGGGGGTCGAGCCACTCCCTGGTCCCTTAGACGGCAAGGGAGGGTCAAGCCCCTCCCTGCTTCCTCTATTGGTCAGGGGAGGGGTCGAGCCCCCTCCCTGCACCCTCGTTGTTCAGGGGAGGGGTCAAGCCCCCTCCCTACGCCCTTTTCTCTCTTTAGGCAGAGGCATCGCCCCTGCCTCTGTTGTTTTTCGACAGGCAGGGGCAAGGCCCCCTGCCTCCCTCTTCTCTAGCGTCAGACAGGGGCTTCGCCCCCTACCTGTTTGCGTATTCATCAGGCAGGGGTCAAGCCCCTGCCTCTTTGCATGTTTGTCAGGCAGGGGCGAAGCCCCCTGCCTCCCCTTCGTTGTTGAGGCAGGGGAGCAACCTTGCCTGCCCTCGCTTTCTGAGGGCAGGGGTGCAACCCCCTACCTCCTCGTAGTTTGCTGACAAAAGGGGCTCGGAGCCCCTGCCCCTGCTTCTTGAGCTTATAGCAGGTGCGCAAGGGCACGATGCCCCGACCTCTGTTTCCTTCACGTTAGGTCAGCGACAGTGCCCCTGACCTTTTATTTTTGGTGTTAGCTTGCTAAGACTGTCGCATTTGCAGCTCGTACGACAGATCCCACTCGCGCTCCGCGACCCGAGCCGTCAATCGTTTACACCCGCAGGCGCCAGCAAGCTTGCAACTCCCCAAGGTAGAGAAAGATTGCATGGAGGACTTGGACAATTAAATAAATATATATGCATATATATATCATATATATTTATACGAGTACGCATGTAACTCAAGGACGCGGTTTCGCGATCCTTGTCCTTTACTTTCTATCATGTCTTTCCTTTGCCGTCGCGCTTTGCGCCCAGGCTCTTGCTTTTGCAAATGTTTCGTTACTACCTTGTCATTGCAGATGACGCTCAGGTTTTCGCTCATTGCATGTGCTATAAACGCATCCTCGTAGAGGATGCAAAGGCATTTACCGTTCTCCCTCTTGCGACAAGAGTTGAGTCGAGAGCTTAGCGATACATTCTCGTCTAAGGAGAGGGATCCCTAGTAGGGATCCTGGCTTTTCGAGCGAGCAGTTCTGTAAGTTGACTTGAGAATTTAGGGAGCTGCGCAAAAGCATCAAACTACCCAAATCGAAGTATTTGGAAGGATGTGTTTTGGCTGGTTCTGTTCGTCTATTCGACATATCTCGGGTAACTCCGAATTAGGGCTTGAGCGAACCTCTTAGCGAGGGTTCTGTTGAGAAACCCGTATCCTGTCTATCGAGGCCGGTATCGAGTCATGCGAGGCATGTAGATACCCCGATAGCGGATGAGATTCTAGAAAATCACATGCCAAATGTTGGCACAAGCTATTGGCTGTTTCAAAAGATAAAGAATGTCAAAAGTAAAGTTTGAGAAACATTACATCTTTGTGAAATACTTTTATTGAGGCTCCTATTGAACCTGCACGTCATCTGCAATAGCAAGGCAGTAACAACACATATGCAAAAGCAAGAGCCTGGCGCAAAGCGCGACGGCAAAGTAAAGACTGTAAACAGGAGTGCAACGCAAAACCTTTGCACGGTGCGCGACGGCAAAGTAAAGGACAAGGATCGCGAAACCGCATCCTTGAGTTAAATGCGTACTCGTATGAATATATATGATATATATATATACATATATATTTATTTAATTGTTCTTTTTAGTTAATTGAACTCAATTCAATTGTCCAAGTCTTCTGTGCAATCTTTCCCTACCTTGAGAGGTGACGGTCCTTATATGTCAGTTGCGTAGGTAAGCACGAGCTCAAGCCATGAAGAGTGAGCAGGATCCACCGTTCAACCTGCGATGCTTAGAGCTTTAGTATGCTATACCATAAAGAAAACAAACAGGAGGTGAGTCCGACAAGACCCGATGCGAAGCAAAACAAGGGACTTCGCTCCCTGAAGACACGCTGCGGAAGCAGAGGCCTGGGGCACGAGCCCTGCTTAGCGCGGCAGGAACAAAGGAGGAGAGCCCTGGCTTTCTGCCAGCGAACAGAGGCAGGTAGGCCTGCTCCCTGCCAGCCAAAGCAGACCGAGAAGACAAGCAGGGAGCAGCCGCTCCCTATTTGTAGAAGACTCAGGCGGCTAGGGTCCAGCCCCTGCCGACCTGCCAGAGGACGAGGGGGCGGAGCGGAGCCCCCCTGTCGGAACAACAAACGAAGGCAGGGGCGGCAAAGGCATCACCCCTACCTTCCGACCAAAAAGGAAGGTGGCGGCAGAGGGGCGTCGCCTCTGCCAGTCCGCTGGAAAAGGTGTCAACAGGGGCATAGCCCCTGTCGGCGGGTCAAAAGGAGAAAAAAAGAAGGGAAGGGGGGTTGCGCCCCTTCCCTGACCTCACCGAGCGGAGGGTGCCGAAAGGCTGGTGCCCTCCGATCGGCCAACAAGAGAGAGCAGAGAGGGAGGTCGTGGCCCTCCCTGTCAAAAGAGAAGAGAGAGAATAGGGAGGGGGCCGGGCCCCTTCCCTGTCGAATGGGAAACAAAGGGAAGGGGTTACGCCCCTTCCCGGATATCAGCTAGCAAAGGGAAAGGGGCGCAGCCCCTCCCTGTCGACTGAGAGGAGAAGAAGACGAGGGTGCAGGGGGGAGGGCTCGACCCCTCCTTGACCAAAAGAGGCAGCAGGGAGGGCTCGACCCTCCCCTACCGTCATAGGTAGTAGGGAGGGCTCGACCCTCCCCTGCCGGAAGAACCACGAAGAGGCAGGGGCACACAAAAGGCAGGGGGGCAGAAGCCCCTGCCGAAAAGATAGGCCGACACAGGGAGCTCCGCTCCCTGCCGGCAAAACAAGAGGGACAGAGGGAGCGGAGCCCCCTGCCGACACAGTAAGTGACAGGGGGCGGAGCCCCCTGCCGACGAAAAGAAAGGAAAAGGAGAGGGGGAGAAGGGGAAACAAAGAAGAGAAGAAAGGGGGGGGAAAGCGTACCTGAATGTCGCCGGCGGCAGCGGCGGCGGAGGGAGAGAGTGCAGAGACGGTGAGGGGTAGGTCGTCGGCTGGCTCGCTGGAAGGAGTTTGCCGGAGGGGGGGAAGGGTCGCCGCCGACGGTGGCGGTGCTCGGCAATGCAGAGGAGCGAGAGAGATCGAGAGGCGGTGAGGGAGACCGATAGACGAGAGGGGGAAGGAGGTTTCGAGAACCTCCCCCCCTCAGTCGCTGCGTGCTTTTAAAAGCACGCAGCCAACTGATTTACCCGGGTCGGATCCGGGTCCGGATCCGGCCCGGATCCAATCAATTTTTTCCGACTTTTACATGCACAAATCAACAAACACAGCAAACCAGACCACAATATGCTGTATATCACCAACAAACAAAGCAAACCAGACCACAATATGTTGTATATCACCAAGAACCAGCAAAATAGGGCTCAAACACCTATTCAAAATCACGGTCAAATAGCAATTCAATATATCGACACTTGATTTGAGGGCCAAGAAACACCAAATTAGGTCAAACCACATTCAATCAATTCCTTACTAAAAAACGACCAGGACACAACCTTATACAAGCATCAGAACTCACAAATACGATCAGAATAGGAGTTTTTCTCAAATCTGGACACTATCACCCTTAATATCCAGAAAATAAATAAAAATCCACAGAAAATTAGATACTGGTCCAATCGTCAATATTTTTTATTCATAAATCTTCTAAAATCAAGGGCTATTGATTCCCCAAATCAAATCTCACCAAACCTGACCTGATCGTACGGCTTGAATTTCAAGGAATGACGTTAGTATTCCCAGCGAGAAATCCAAGCAGACGTCTCTTCTTTCTTCTTCTCAGCAACCCATTGAATCTCCTTTCAATCTTTCTTGCATGGCTCTGATACCATGTTTAACAAGAAGAAGAGAGGCACAAAATGGAGAAGAAGATGAACTTCATTCAGTACCCAAAGGAATGAGAGAGCTACTGCATAAAAGGGGATGTCCCCTTAGGGTTATACAAGAGGACAAAAAGGATTGACTTGGACCCTACGGCTAAAATACAAAAATATCCCTCAAGAGTAAACATATGTACAATGATAAGAAGGTAGCACAAAATAACTATGACACAAGTATTACATTTCACAACAAAAACAATGCAGTCCCCTTGCATTCATCAGATTTTGTTACTTTCCTTTTTGGCCTTTTATCTCCCCACCACCCCCAGAACATGAGACTGGGCAAATAAAACTATAAGAAACCAATTAAACAAACCAAGTAATAACAGAAAAGGCAGGTCATCTATGTTAAAATATAGCACATCATTACTCAGTCTTCAAACAAATGGACGAAGATGGTAAAAAACATAAAACCATGTAACCAGAAGACAGCAAGTTAACATAAAAAGCAGGCCATCTATGTTATAAGATACGCACATCATTACTCAATCTCCAAACAAACTGAGGAAGACGGTCCATATCAGGTGTATACTGGTCAAGTAAAACTGGAAGCTTGGACAAATTTTCTTCCTGATCTATTTCAAGGCAGAAATATTCCATCAGCATCTCGGCTTTTTGCTTAAGCAGCTCAGTGTTCATCTGATGACAAAAAAGAACAAGTCAAAGTCTTACACCAATGATTGCTTTAAGCCATTTGTGGAAAAATGGTTCATGCCTACCCACACAGATATGTATGCACACACAAACAAGCACACACACGTGTGCGCGCACACACACCTCTTCAAAAGCTTCCAGTTTCAAGTCTTTTTACATGGTTCTCATGCTCTATAAACTCCTCTTTTCCACAAACAAGCCCAACCAGCAGCAAGAAGGAAAAGAAAAAAAGATCAAGTCTAATCCACCAGATTTCAAGACGAAAGAGGCAGTTGAACTCATGCAGGAAAAGAATGTATAGCCCTTAGAAAAGAAATTGGAAACAAGAAAAGAGTATTACTTCCACAATTCTATCTTTTGGATTGTCACTCTCCTGAGATTCAGATGTCAGCTCTTCCTCTTCTAATTCCATCAACAACAACTGAGGTATAGGGGCAGGATTACTCAGTTGTATAGCATTAAAATGAGCAAATCGGCGTATAACTTGCTGGTACATAAGCTCTTTGCTACAAAAAAGGCAATGAAAAAAGCATTAAACTCTGACAAATTCACAGTTCTGCCAAAAGTATGTCAGAGAACTCCATCTGTAACAGCACAAAAGAATGAAGGAAGCTATGTGCAAACAGCAAACTACAAAAATATGAACCGCTTTACAAAAGAAGCTCAAAAATTTCCTTGGCTATATCATGGGTACATTTAACAAAAAAAGATATTTATATCATAAGGTCTCTAACTTAATGAGGCAATAACATGTAGCCAGTTCTCAGGCTCCAACAAAAGCTACCTATGAACATTAAAGGGAAATATCAAAATGATCAAAAACCAGTTCCATCAATCACCAAAACAAGTATGTAATTTGGCTTTCCATAGGCTATGGCAAAAGAATAAAACTTCTGGATTTCTCATTCTGTAAAACCCGAAAAAAAAACTTGGATTCGGGTCGGATCCGGACCCGAACCGACCCGGACCCAACGGAGGCACCGCCTCCCTCGCGCCTTCTAAAGACAGCGAGGCAGGGGAGGGGTTTCAAACAGAAACCCCCTTTCCCCTCTCGCTCTCTCGTTTCTCTTTGCACTCTCTCTCGTCGCCTCGTCGGAGACTCCCCGACAACCCACTGCCTCTCCCACTCTCCTTGCTTTTGCCGAGCAGCGGCCTCCAGCGACACACGCACGCCGACGACCCTCCCTCCGACGACCTCCAGGTACGCATCCTTTTCCTCTTTCTTCCATTTTTCTTTTCTCGCCCTCTTTCTTTGCGTTCGCTGAAAGGCCGGCAGGAGGCCAGTGGCCCCTGCCGTGCCTTCCCCTACCTCTCTCTCGCTTTGCTACTCCTTTAACAGGCAAGGGGCTCCGCCCCTTGCCTTTGCTTCCATTTTCAACAGGGAGGGTTGAGCCTCCTCCCTGTTCCTCGGTAGCTCGAAAAGCAGGGGAGGTGTCGATCCCCTCCCTTCTCCCTGTTACGGCAGAGGAGGGGGTCGAGCCCCTCCCTGCACCGCCGTTGTTCAGGGAAGGGGTCGAGCCCCCTCCCTGCTCCCTCTTCTCTGGCGTCAGACAGAGGCTTCGCCCCCTGTCTGTTTGCGTGTTCGATAGGTAGGGGCGAATCTTTGCATATTCGGCAGGCAGGGGCGAAGCCTCCTACCTCCCCCTTTGTATCTAGCGGGCAAGGGCCTCGCTCCTGCCTCTTTGCTCTTCCGGCATGCAGGGCGAAGCCCCGGCCTCCCTCGTTGCCTTCATCAGGCAGGGGTGCAACCCCCTGCCTCCCCGTGGTTGCTGACAGCAGGTCAGCAGGAGCTCGCAGCCCCTACCCCTGCTTCTTTCGCGTTCAGCAGGTTCGTAGGGGCACGTTGCCCCTGCTTCTTTCACGTCATGTCAGCGATAGTGCCCCTGACCTTCTATTTTTGGTGTTAGCATGTTGACGTCTTGCTTTTGTAGCTCGTACGACAGATTTCGCTCACGCCCCGCGACCCGACCCATTAATCGCTTACACCCGCAAACGCCAACAAGTTCGCAAGTCCTCAAGGTAGAGGAAGATTGCACTGAGGACTTGGACAATTGAATTGAGTTCAATTAACTAAAAAGGACAATTAAATATATATATATGCATATATATATCATATAAATTTATACGAGTACGCATTTAACTCAAGGACTCGGTTTCGCGATCCTTGTCCTTTACTTTCTGTCATGGCTTTACTTTGCCAGCGCGCTTTGCGCCCAGGTTCCTGTTTTTGCAAATGTTTCGTTAATGCCTTGTCATTGCAGATGACGCTCAGGTTTTCGCTCATTGCATGTGCTATAAAAGGCATCCTCGTGGAGGATGCAAGAAGCATTTACTACTCTCCCTCTTGCGACAAGAGTTGAGTCGGGAGCTTAACGATACATCCTCGTCTAAGGAGAGGGATCCCAAGCAAGGATCCTGGCTTTTCGAGTGAGCAGTCCTGCAAAGTAGACTTGAGAATTTAGAGAGCTGCGCAAAAGCATTAAATACTGCCCAAATCAAAGTATTTGGAAGGGTGTGATTGGCTGGTTCTATTTGTCTATTTGACATATCTCGGGTAACCCCGAATTGAGGCTTGAGCAAACTTCTTAGCGGAGGTTTTGTTAAGAAATCTGTATCCCGTCTATCGAGGTCGGTATCGAGTCATGCGAGGTATGTAGATACCACGATAGCGGATGAGATTTTAGAAATCACATGTCAAATATTGGCACAAGTTGTTGGTTGTTTCAAAAGATAAAGAATGTTAAAAGTAAAATTTGAGAAATATTACATCTTTGCGAAACACTTTTGTTGAGGCTCCTATTGAGGAACTATACCCCTTTCATCCTAGAGTACTTGTAGTCGTGCACTACACGCTAGTACTGCGATGATTGGATGAGACGATCGTGCGACCTCTGTAGAAGATGAACCGAACCTGAGAGAGAGAGAGAGAGAGAGAGAGAGAGAGAGAGAGAGAGAGAGAGAGAGAGAGAGAGAGAGAGAGAGAGAGAGATGGCTGAACAAAGAAAACAAAAAACTCGATACCTCATTAGGGCTTCTCTCTATATTAAATAGAGAGAGGCAAAACAAAGAAATTACATCTAAGACCTTATGAAAAAAGTATTTCAGAAAAACTCTAATAAAGAACAACTTAACCTAAAAACCACCTATTCTCAACACTCCCCCTCAAGCTGGAGCACAGATATCTATCATGCTCAGCTTGTCACAGCATCTGGAGAAATTAGGCCTAGCAAGAGGCTTTGTAAACATATCTGCAACTTGGTCTTCAGACTTTAGGTATTTTGTAGTGATATGACCAGCTTGAATCATATCTCTTACATAGTGACAATCAACCTCAATGTGCTTTGTTCTCTCATGAAAGACAGGATTGTTTGCTATATATGCTGCCGCTTTGTTATCACACATCATGGTCATTGGAGAAGAAACCTTCACCTGGAGATCATTAAGAACAGTGCGAACCCATATCAATTCAGCAGTTGTTTGGGCCATAGCCCGATATTCTGATTCTGCACTCGACCTGGAAACCACATTTTGTTTCTTACTTCTCCATGAAATCAAGTTGTCTCCCAGAAACACACAGAATCCTGTGGTAGACTTTCTATCTACTACAGATCCAGCATAGTCAGCATCAGAATAAGCTACTATCTCCAGAGTTCCACCTTTCTTGAACAGTAACCCCTTTCCAGGAGAGGATTTTAGATATCTGAGAATCATTATGGCTGCATTCCAGTGTACCTCAGTTGGTTTGTCCATGAACTGGCTAACTTTGCTTACTGCTAAAGCAATATCTGGTCTGGTCACAGTTACATATAGTAACTTCCCTACTAGGGAGCGATAGCGTTTGCTATCAACAGGTTTTGACCCTTCTTCAACCAACTGAACTTTATGGTCCATGGGAATATTTGCTGGTTTAGCTTCCAACATGCCTGTTTCCTTTAATAAGTCAAGAACATACTTCCGTTGAGACAGAACCATCCCTTCACGGCTTCTAGCAACTTCTATACCCAGAAAATACCTGAGTGAACCAAGGTCTTTTGTAACAAAGTGTTTGTGAAGATGAGCTTTTGTGGCTTCAATAGCTTTCACATCATCTCCTGTAAGAATGATGTCATCCACATATACTACCATAACAACTATGCCAGAGCTAGTTTTCTTTATAAAAAGAGTATGATCTGCTGCTGATCTGTTAAAACCAAAGC
The DNA here is from genome assembly GCF_984573655.1 of Nuphar pumila. Classification (NCBI taxonomy): domain Eukaryota; kingdom Viridiplantae; phylum Streptophyta; class Magnoliopsida; order Nymphaeales; family Nymphaeaceae; genus Nuphar; species Nuphar pumila. The sequence continues at coordinate 113,630,894 of NC_143253.1, read as the reverse complement.
TTGACATCACTTCAAACAACTTTTGAAACCATGCACGAGGACTTTGTTTCAAGCCATAAATCGCCTTTCTCAATTTGCGCACCTTATGACACTCCCCCTCAACCTCAAAACCTGAAGGTTGTTGCATGTAAACGGTCTCAGAGAGATCCCCATAAAGAAAGGCATTTTTCACATCTAATTGACACAAGTTCCAGCCATGCTGAACAGCTACTGAGAGAACAAGACGGATGGTACCCATCCGTGCAACAGGAGAAAACGTTTCAAAGAAGTCAATTCCATATGTCTGTGTATATCCTTTCGCGACTAATCTGGCCTTGTACCTTTCAATAGAACCATCAGATTTGTACTTTATTGTATATACCCATTTACAACCAACTATGTCAGCATCTGCTGGGGAATCAACTAGATCCCAGGTATGCTGAGATACCAAAGCTGTCATTTCTTCTTGCATAGCCATCTTCCAGCGAGTATCAAGTGCTGCCTGCTGATAATTCAGAGGAATGGTTTCAGCAGACAAGGCTGAAATAAAAGACTTCATCTTATGTCCAATTCTGGCATGGGAGACAAAATGAGCTATGGGATATAAGGTGCATTGTCTTGTCCCTTTTCGTAGAGCAATGGGCCTGTTATCATCATCCTGAAGAACACTATTGTCAGTAGAACTTACCTCAGGAGAAGAAGAAGATGAAGGCTCTTGCGGAAGTGGAGCTCTACGCACATATACCAATGGAAGATTATTAAATCTGGAAGAGGATGAAGTTTGGTTCGGTAAGGAGGGCACAGATTCCAAAGGAAAAGGAGGTATAGGTAATGGAAAAGACTCAGCTGGATCAACCTGCAGTGGAGAACCGGAACTAGAGTAATATGGAGAGGATTCCAGGAAAGATACGTCCACACTGACATACTCTCGGCGAGAAATAGGATCATAACATCGATAGCCCTTCTGATTTTTCGGATAACCAATAAATATGCATTTTGTAGCTTGAGCTGCTAATTTATCACGGTCAGGGCCAAGTTTATGAACAAAACAGACACATCCAAATATTCTTGGTGAGAAAGAAAAAAGTGGGGCATTAGGTTTTAGGATATGTAATGGAATTTGATCACCCACAGAAGACGAAGGCATGCGGTTGATCAGATAGCAAGCAGTGGTAATCGCATCACCCCAGTATGACGCAGGAACATTGGATTGAATCATAATGGTCCTTGCAACATCAAGGAGGTGCCGATGTTTTCGCTCAGCCACCCCATTTTATTGAGATGTATAGGCACAGGAAGTTTGGGGTTGGATGCCATGATCTTGGTAAAATTGTAACAGATCTTTTGATTTAAACTCAAGAGCATTATCAGTGCGAACAATCTTGACAATAGATTCAAACTGAGTTTTTATTTCAAGAATTAGGGATTTGATAAGACTTGGAACTTCAGATCGTTCTTTTATTAAAAATACCCATGATAACTTAGAGAAATCATCAACAATAACAAGATAATACCGACACTGAGTCCTAGTAGGAATCTTACTAGGACCCCATACATCTGCATGAAGAAGTTCAAAAACTTTATTACTCGACTGACTCTGACTCAACGGGAACGAACTTCGATGATGCTTGCGCAACTGACATGCTTCACACTGAAATGATGTGGTGGAAGGAATCTGAGGAAAGACCGACCGAAGCTTTGACAATGAAGGATGACCAAGACGACGATGCCACTGAACAGGGCTGAATGAATGGTCCACTGCAGCATAAACAGAACCCATTGGATAATGTAGGTAGTAAATTCCATTTTCTTCATAGCCTCCACCAATCTTCTTCCCCGTCAGCAAATCCTGAAAATGACAACCCATTGGATCAAATATTACTCTACAATTTTGTTCTTTTATAAGGCAACTAACAGAAAGTAAACTTTAAGGAAAGTTTGGAGCATGAAGAGCATTTTTCAACTGTAATGAGGAGGATATAGAAATATTTCCCTGACCAACAACCGGGGAGGAGCTCCCATCGGCTAATGAGACTCCAAGTTGAGCCTTAATGACCTTTAGATCTGAAAAAACACGAGAATTTCCACACAAATGTCTGGATGCACCAGAGTCAATAACTCACTTACTATCATTCGGATGGAGATAATTCCCGGTTGAATAGGCAATACCAGCTACAGGAGAACTGGAACTCAAAGGTCGGAGAGCAATCAACTCATCATATTCCGCACGACTAAGGGTGATACTACTTTCATTTGCAGTGATATTCTCTTGTGCATTAGTTGCCTCAATAGTAGTAACATGAGCTTTAGGATTATATGACTTTGATGTAGAAGAGATTGGCCGACCATGCTTATCCCAACAACGATCTTCTAAATGTCCAGATTTTCCACAGAATGTACATTGAAGCTTTCCTCTGCCTCCCATACCACGTCCACGTCCTCGTCCTCTGATATTCTGAATATTTCCACGGCCATAACTAGATGGGACAACAAGAGCAGATGTCTGAGTCACAGGCTGAGATTGTGGCAGAGATATCGCAAGTCTACTCAGACGATTGTAAGCGTCAGCAAGAGTGGGAACATCTGAACCAGTCAACATTTGAACTTTTGCAACAGAAAAATCTGAAGAGAGACCTGTAAGAAAACGAGCAACCATGGTTTGTTCTTGATGATTCTTTTGCTTCGAGCAACACAAAGGCCGGTGAGCATTAAGTCTTTCAAACGCAGCTTTGACAGAGGCATAGTACTGGGCCAAGGTCTGATCTCCCTGTTGCAAGTTATATATTTCCTGTTCGACTTGTAGGACACGACTCACATTCGTTTCTTGTGAGTATGTATCACGAAGATTGTCCCACATTAGTTTGGCTGTATTATAGTAGATCAATCCATCTGCAATATGGGGTTCGACACTGTTCATGATCCATGACATAACTATGTCATTATCTTCATCCCAAGTAACATATTTTCCCAATTTCTCAATGGGTTCGCCTTCCAACAAAATATGTTTTCGACGATGTCCAGATACCGACATCATAAAAGTTCTGGACCACCTGGCATAGTTGGTTTCATTCAACCTAACAGAAGAGCCATACGAGAAGGGGTTGGCAAACGCCTTATACTCCCCAATATGTTCTATTTTGGAATCACCTTTCGACGTTTCAGCCATATCAAGAAAAAACTCACTTGAACAACAAGTGTTCAAGGAAAAAAAATTTTCTTCAACTCAGCAGGAAACCACTCCTACTGTTCCACAAAATAAAGATCAGTCCAGCAGGAAATCACATTTGCTATTTTCCATGACAAAAGAGTAACTTCAACACTCGACACAACAGGGAGTTAAAAAAAAATAATTCCAGTTGCTGTAGTTACCACAGAAATCCCGATCCTTGCTGCACCCAAACACATCACCACACATGATAGAATGCAGTCGCAAGACACAAATGTTAACTAAACCTGCTGTTCTCCAACATATACGACATGACATCCAGTAAATAGCACACAAAATCAGCTTCTGCAAGAACTCAACACTTACGGCCACACAAAAAAAATTCTGTTGCTCCCAAACAGCAGGAACACACCTCGACGAGGATTCAGCACTCAAGACAACAGAAAAAAAATTCTGTTATTTCCACCCATCAGGAATATCCTTCGACAACTTATGAACCAAAACACAACTCGTCATAGCAGCAGCCAGACTCGGCACCACCAGGTCGCAGCAAACTCCCAACAACGTAGGTAGTCACGAGGAGAGAAAACAACAAAAAAACGAGGAGATACGACACCCACAGCAGGCATCCACGACGAGCACGAGGAGATACGACCCCCACAGCAGGCATCCACGACCAACAGATGATACGACACCCACAGCAGATGATACGACACCCACAGCAGGCATCCACGACCAGCAGAATGCCAAAAAAAAATATTTAAAGTGCTGACCTGATTAGAACATTACTCAGCGTGATCGAAGTTTGATCATGATCATGAAAGCCTCCATGAATCGACTGAGTTCTGGTAGAGCACGATCACGCTCCCACTTCACAGTCGATCACGTTCCCACGATCGGCTGTAGCTTTGATACCATGTAGAAGATGAACCTAACCTGAGAGAGAGGGAGAGAGAGAGAGAGAGAGAGAGAGAGAGAGAGAGAGAGAGAGAGAGAGAGACGGCTGAATAAAGAAAACAGAAAACTCGATACCTCATTAGGGCTTCTCTCTATATTAAATAGAGAGAGGCAAAACAAAGAAATTACATCTAAGACCTTATGAAAAAAGTATTTCAGAAAAACTCTAATAAAGAACAACTTAACCTAAAAACCACCTATTCTCAACAACCTCGAACAATGCTAAATGCACAATGCTATAAACACATAAAAATAGGATCGCCTTCACAGGTAAGATGCTCATTTGGTCAAAAGACCAGAGCATATAAAATGAGTCGTCAGTTAATTTACCCCTGATGCACTCATTCGGTTCTTGTAGTTTATCAAGGAAGAGGACAGAGCGGTACACACTCCAATGGACAGGTTGTTAACAACCACCCCACGGGTAAAGATCTGGCCTCCCCAGTGATTGGAGTTAGGGGAAGGGACTACCAGACATTATCCTAGGTGGTAGATCCCATGGACTTCTGCAGAAGTTGGATGCATCCGTTGCCAAGTACCTGCCTTTAGGAGAATCCTCTCTCGGCTAAAGTCGTCCCCTTAAGAGCGAACTCAACTAGCTATTCGGGTTATTGAAAATACATAGAATAACAGACGCTCGAACTAGTCTAGTTGTTTCGACGATTTGTCTGCGCGTACCCACAGGCCAGTAATATCGAAACATAAGTTTGTTCACACTGGTTGATGGGTCATAAGACTTGCTAGTTGCGTGGTAGTTCACAGCTTACGATCAAATGAATCATCATATTATGTTTGACAGTTGCACTGCTTACTTGCTTTGAACTGTTTACATGTTTAACTGTTGATCTGCTTTAAACTGCTTAGCATGCTGAATTAAATGTTCTTAATTCAATTTCATGTAGTCTCTCTTGTGCACCTACTAGTTTTTCGCGAAACTAACCCATTCTATGGGTACAAGTGATGATTAGGTACACTACGGGCGATGGCAAGATGACTTCAAGATTTTCTTTTCCTGCTCTTAGCTCGCGTCCTGAACGTTTTTGGGTTTTGTCACGGATTTTCCTTTGGATATCCGAATTTTGTACTATTTGAAAACTTCTTTAAATGAAAGTGGCTTTTCCAAGTGTTTTGCAAGTATCATGTGCAGTGAGTTTTGATTTTTTTAGCTAACGTGCCCAAAGTTGTTAGCTTGCCTTTCTGAATTTAACAAAAGAATAGTCTTCCGCTGATTTCATAAACAAACTCTGAAAGGAAAGAGATTTTTCTAGTCTCTTGCTTGTTTTCTGAAAGGTTCGCAAGTTTAAAATTTTGGGGCGTTACAGATTCAATTCTGCCATCAACATAGAAACATCAGTTACAAAGAATTACCTGGGATGTATAACCTCCATAGTCTCCTTATTGAAATAGCTACAAAACAGCCTAAAACTAAAAGTGAAGGCTTGGACTATTTAGTTACCACGTTATTCTTGGCCAATGAGACAGAGTATCAGAAGGACTTTGAGAGAATTTCCCTTCATCAGGCACTTAGATGCAAAGGCAACACATACAACCACTTGAAAGAGAACCGTGTCACACCAGCTGTAAATGAGGTTAAAGGTTCTCTAGGCCTGCAAGTCATTCATCACACACACACACACACATGTTGAATAGTGTAATATAATTGTAGCATGTGTAATACTAGCCTTTTGTGCCCCCTTTACTGGTGTGTACATATTTCGATTTGTAAGGAGTATATCTGTAATCTGACAGGATGTTAGTGGCTATCTTTATTGTCTTGTAGTGCAAAGGTGATGCTGTCCCCTATATGCTGTAATATTCTCAGTTTTCTTTGTAATGAGGTTTCTTCTTCATCGTTTCTTGCATTCCCCTTTCATCTTCTCCTTCTTGTGGATGCTAACTTGAAGATGGTATCAGAGCCATCAGAAGGAGATTGGAAAGAAGATCTTGGTGCTGAAGAGAAGCTTCATCCTTGCTGTTCCCAGGCTGAACGCAAACTGAGGTGCTGATGTCAGCATCACCCGTATGGTCATTCAGATTTCTGTGGTTCAGAGGTGTAATCTGATAGCCTCTGATTTTAGTGAAATTACAAGTCAAAAATCAGCATCATTGGCTAAGTATTGGACTTTTGGGCAATTTTACAATTATTTTCTGGGTAACAAGCGTTTTTGGTTCAGCCTTGAGAAATCTGTTCATACTGATCTTATCGGTGGTTTTTGTTGGGCTTGTTATGCTTGATTCTGGTCGTTTTTATGTTAGAAGCTTGGTAGAGGCAGTTTTAATATTTCTTGAAGTGGTTACTGTTGGCGGTAGAAGGGTTTTCCATTCTTTATGTTTAGCAAATTTGAGAATGGAATGTGCTGATGAGAGTTTAGTTTGCTGTATATGTTTAATGCATGTTTTGGATGCTATATGCATGAAATCTAAAGTGAATCCACTATTTATGAGTTCCGACCAATGCATTTTGGGTATTGGTAGTGTAGTGGGTTGTTTGGGTTTGAAGTTTTGTGTATTGATTCTCTGTTGAACATGTTTAATGCATGTTTTGAGTTCTGACTGTGTGGAAGCTGAAGTATATTCTCTTTTTTTTAGTCTCCATCCTTGGATTTTGGACATTGGCAGTATAGCCGATTGTTTGCTTTGAGTTCTTGCATCTTGGGACACTACTTGCTTGCTGTGAGACTGCTCCTTACAGCATATTTGTCCTGTTTTCTGCTACTTTTGGGTGTTTGGTGTGTTTGTAGTTGTGTACATATTGTAGGTTGAGGGGTTGTGGTGTAAGATGGAGAAGGAAGAAGGATATATATATATATATATATATATATTGTTTTATGTAAACAGAAATACCTGCCAGGGGTATTTCAGTCATTTCCTCTTGTAATAGGTGTCAGTCCTATAGGGACTGACCTGTGTTTAATTTTAATTTTATTTTGTATTTTCCTTTTTGTTATAGTTGGGGTTGGTCCTCTTAAGATGAATGCACTATTTTTGTGTATGTATATATCACTGTCACCGATATTTTGAATATATCACGATATTATCGGCAATTTCAAGCTTGCCGATAATATCGAGAATATATCACAATATTTTCAAAATATTGGCAAATAAAAAATATTGCGATATTCTTGAGTTTTTTTTTCAAATTTGCATTTCCTATTTTTTGTTTCTTTTATATTTTAAAACCTTTAAAACATGTTTCTTTATATTTTTTTAAATAAAAATAATATAAAACTTATTATTTTCTTAGGTTTTTTGTTGTTATTTATATTTTTTTAAAAATTTTAAACTCCCATGATTTATCAACTTTTTAAAATCTCTCTGAGAAATACCCTCGCCAAGAAATTACCTTTAATGATACTGGTGACTATGGTATATATATATATTAATATATAATATATAATATATATTTATATATATTATATAGAAAAAAGTGGTAATTGTGCAACCCTTAGGTGCTCAGCTATCTGTGCAATTGCATTGGCCGTCCATCGAGAGGCTTGATAGATGGCCAACGCAGAAAATGCAAAAACGTGCTATTTGTGCGTTTTAGCGAAAATTGTTTTACGACCTCTAAAGATCATAATATCTGTTGGGACATTTGTGGCGGTCAAAAACGCCGCTAAAGAGGCAAAAACGCTCAAATAGCGTGTTTTTGCCCCTTTTTGCATTTTTGTTTATGGTCGTCCATCATGCCTTGTGATGGACGGCCAACGCAATTGCGTAGGTAGCTGTCCACCGAAGGGTTATGCAGCTACCACTCACTCTTATATATAGTATGTATATATATTTATATTTATACATTATATATATATTTATATATTATATATTGTATCTTAGTCAACCTAGGCTTACTAACACTAGCCGTTGGAGGCTAGTCAAACTAGTTGTTGGATCCTCTCGATGGCTAGAAGGTCTCTCATTTACTCTCTATTCTCTCCACTTCATCTCCTCTTGATTACACTTATTTTTAAATTTTTATTGAACTTGATTTGAAATTGTGACTTTCAAATCGATTTTTGTTTTTGAACTCACTTTATTTGAAATTGATCTTTTCGTGAGTTCGTTATTGTCGTATTATGACATTTGTTTTGCCCATCACAGAATTTTATATGATGCATCATTTCTTTTTGGCCTTGTTGTTGGGTCGGAGTTAGCTGTTAAGGTGAGTTATGTGTGCTTATCAGTACGTAATTATCAAAGTTCATGAGTGTCGTGTTGACACTTGCCTTGTATCTAATTGATAGCTGATTGGCCTCATGATCCATGTTGCTTTTGTTGAACCAGAGTTGTTTGTTGGGGTGAGTTGTGTGCACCTCGGTTTTCTCAGTTTAGATTGTCGGATTATAGTTTGGCTCTAATTGACGGTTGTTTGAGCTGTAGTTCCATGAGTGTGTTGTATTACTCACTTGTATATTTGACCATTGTTATTACGGATGCTTATAATTATATTTACAATACGTTTATGATACGATACTATACAATGTTACTTTGGGCCCGACCAATACGGGTAACGCTACGATACTTACAACCTTGTTCTAAACTATTGCATGGTTCATTCATTATATGGTTATATTGCTTATAAAAATGAAATAGTGGATTAATTCATGTTTGTCATAATTGTCTTGTCTTGATCTTTATTAAATGAGTTGAATTATTATATCTTCCGTTGTGTAAAAATCTTTCATTCTTAAAAGGAAATCTATCTATGAGAAATTTACTCTCCTTTGTGAGTTATTGATGTTGTTTGAAAAAATCATATTCCATGCCCTTTATGCATTAATATGTTTTTCATGATAAATATATGTGTATCGACTTTGCATAATGCATGTTTTAATGATTTGTGAGCTTATCTTTGAGATATTTTTGTAAGAAAGTATGCAGAAAGGTATAACAAGAATGCTTAATGCATTCACACGGTCCAATGAATGGACAAACCCAAACCCATAATGGGGAATATAGAAGTAGTCCACTAAGGGACAACACAAGAAGCCTTCAAAGAGGCAACACATAAAAAATATAAACTTTATTGAATGAGAGCTTGAAAAGTCATAAGTTGCATAGGGGATTACCCCTCTATTTATAAGCAAAGGAGTAAGTGAGTGAGAAAAGAGTGAGAGAGAGGGCATTTGCAAAAACAGGAGCCTGGGCGCAAAGCGCGACGGCAAAGTAAAGACATGACAGAAAGTAAAGGACAAGGATCCCGAAACCGCGTCCTTGAGTTAAATCCGTACTCATATATATATATATATATATATGCATATATATTTATTTAATTATCCTTTTTAGTTAATTAAATTCAATTCAACTGTTCAAGTCCTCCGTGCAATCTTCCCCTACCTTGAGAAGTTGCGAGATTGTTGGCGTCTACGGGTGTAAGCGATGAACGGCTCGTGTCACGAGGTGCGAGCGGGATCCGTCGTACGAGCTGCAAAACGTCAACATGATATCTCAATCAGAAAGGTAGAGACGACAGAAGCGTTGTCGTTCTCCTGACGTGAAAGAAGCAGAGGCAGGGGCATCATGCCCATGCGAACCTGCTGAACGCGAGAGAAGCAGGGGCAGGAGCCGCGAGCCCTTGCTGATGTAACGCCCCAAAAATCCAGGACTTGTAACTTTTTAGGAAAGTTTAGAAACATTTGAAATCATACAATAATCAGAGTTTAAATAATACTTCAGCGGAAAATGATATTTTTAAAACCACAAGTCAATGGATCTTGAGCACATTACAGCGTAAACTTTCCTTTTGTCAAATCCCGCACAACCATTGAAATCAAATGGTTTAGAAACAGAGTTTCAATAATTGAGAATTCATTTGTTGAAACCAAGAAGAAGCTTACTAAAACAGTTTTATTAACTCACGGTTTAATAAAAGAGAAATTTTGAAACACACTTTATACCAAATTTACCGACATGTCCTCAGGAGCGAAACGTTAGGGAAAAAGCTCTATCTTGACCTCATCACGCCATCGTGTCATCGCAGACTATATTACCTATCCAAAACCTGCCCATAAAATGGGTCAGTTTCACTAAAAACTGGTAGGTGCACAGACAGGACAATATTAAACATAATTAAGCAAAATAATTTAATATGTCAAGTAGATAGGCAATTATATAGCAATTTAATTTCAACAGATTCACAGAGCAACGATCATGAGCACAATGCTAAAATTATTACAAGCATTTTATTGGCACAAGTAGGCTAACTATTACAAGCAAAGCACTGCACAAGAAAGTTAACTAGCAAAATACAATGCTTTATCAACCACACACACAATTCCATAAGTATTGAACCTGTTGTACACTATAACTTTCACACGTGCATGATTGAACACATTGTGTGATCAGATTTAAATTATGTTTCGATATTAACTGGCCAAGCGGGTACGCACAAGGCACGACTCTAGAAACAGCCTAGACTGATCCGGGGGTTTATTATGCTATGTATTTTATGATAACCCGGATAGCTGACTGAGTCCGCACCTAAGGGGGCGGTCGGTGACCAAGAGAGAAATCCCCAAAGCAGCATAAACAATGGATGCATCCCAAACATGGAGAGCTACCACCTAGGATAATTATGGTAGTCTCATTCCCCTAACTCCGATGACTAGAGAAGCCGAGTCTTTTGCTCGTAACTGCCATTAATGGCCTGTCCATCGAAGTTTTGTACCTTCCTGTCCTCTCTCCTGACAGGAGTCAGCGATTCGAATGAGTACATCAGGGGTAGTTAACTGAAGACTCATTCTACATACTCTGGTCTTTCGACCAACTCGAGTATCTTGCTGGTGAAGGCGAAAACATCACTTATTTAGGTGATCACAACATTTTGTTATTTACACTCATCGAGGTTGCCACAACCTACTCATCCAATCATCGCAACGTAAGAAGACGTACTTGTCAAAAAGTACGGTCGTACTTGTTAAAAGTACGACTACGATGAAAGGGAAATGGTTCCACAAGAGAAACCCCAACAGATATTATCTGCAAAAGAATTAATACAACACATCATGGCAAGATAAGTCTTGAATTCACTTCAACAACATTTTTCATATTTCATGATGCAAGGTCATCTCGGACCTCTCGTCCGATCAACAAAGTACTTAACATGTTGTGCATGTCTAACAGTACGCTATACTGAACCAGGGAGGTGTGGGGGCTTCTCAAAAGGAACACCCAACACATAACTTCATAACGATACAAAGAATAAAGGAGTGCTCAATTGACACGATTCATCCTTAAAAGCCATGATGCCACATTAAGTCATTCATGCAAGGCACAACACTATCAATCTTACATCCAAAATTTATCTTAGTATCGACATGTGACACTAGATTGATAAATAAAGAATGGGTCCTTCAACAAAACCCTACTCATTCATATGCTCATGCCCCTGATCGGGGTTATTCGAATTGGGTCGCAACTCGAATCAGGGTTATAAAATATTTCTCCCAAGTGTGCGGACTTGGGAGGACTCAAATGCAACTTCGAAATCCTGCGAGGATTAAAACTTAACTTTGCAAAAGTTGTGCACTTTGAAGAGCCCTGGGTTTGCAGAAGGAAATCCTCTTTAAAAGAACTATAGCGCACAAGTGCAACTTCTAGTGTTTTGAAAACGAGCGATAACAGGTTAGGCACAAGACTACATTTATGTAAGTACATAGTTACCATAAATGTGAGCATGTGCAGATTATAACATGACGACAAGCAACTCTCGACTTGCGATGCCGCACATCGAGGGAAAAACGCATAAGTAACACACGAGGTGCCAAACCATACCTTGACCACTTAGATAGGCAAACACATAAGGTCATAAGTAATACATGGGATACGAAGTCGTACCTCACTCAAAGGAAACGTGCAGGCAAAAATGGATGTAAGCAAACAAGGGCATATGTATTTCAAGAAATACAAAACCACACCTCAACTCATAAACAACTACGCAAAATAATAATCGAAGAATGAAATTGTACATCAACCCATAGGTACAAGCAAGTATATATGCAAGCAATTAAGGGCATAAGTATTGCAAAAAGTGCGAAACCACCTTCAACCCATAAGCAAATACGCAAATTAATACTCGAAGAGTAAAATCGTACCTCGACTCGTAAGCATGCAGACAATAATAATACGCCACGCAAAAGCAATATAAATCTAAGTACAACTAGCATGGACATCTTAATTATTTCAACTTAATTAGATCTATTGCCCCTTGTGCGACTTTACCCTACCTTGGGATGTCGTGTAGCTGCGTATGCCTACGCGTGAGGATAATACGAGGGTTGAGCCGCGGAGCACGATCGGAGCCTGTTGCGTAAGCTGCAAGGTACGTTATTAGCATGCATTTAAATGAATAGGGAAAACGGCAATAAAGGACTGGGGTTTCGGCTTCTCTGCAAAACAAGGCAGGGATCAACGGTTCCTGCCGATTCGAAACAGAGCGGGGTAGGGTCCAATGACCCATGCCGGCAAAGGAAACAGGTGCAGGGGCCATCGGCCCCTGCCAGATATTTAAAGAGGGGCAGGGGCCATCGGCCCCTGTTGGGTTTCCGAAAAGGGAGGCAAGAGCCGAAGGCTCTTGCTGGCTTGAAAGGAAGGGTAGGGGCCATGGCAGGGGCCGATGGGCCCTGCCAAAAAAATGAGCAGAGAGAGGGGAGTGCAGGGGCAAAGGCCCCCTGCGGCTTCAAAAGAGGAGGCAGGGGCCAATGGCCCCTGTCGTTCATGGAGAGAAAGGGCAGGGGCCATCGGCCCCTGCTGGTCTTTAAAAGAGGAGGAGGGCAGGGGCCAAAGGCCCCTGTCGGTCTTAAAAAAAATGGCAGGGGCCATCGACCCCTGCTGGGTTTTAAAAGAAGAGGGGCAAGGGCCGATGGCCCCTGCCGGAAGGTAAGAGAGGAGGGTGACAGGGGGACGACCGACCTCCTGTCGGTCGCCCCGATCTCCCACGGGGAAGAGAAGGGGGTCCGCAGGGGCCATTGGCCCCTGTCGGCACTCCGGCGCACCCCAAAAGAGGGAAGGGGACGACAGGGGCCCTGTAGGCCCCCTATCGGATCTCCGATGTGCACGGAGGGAGGTGGGAGGGCGCGGCAGGGGCCGTGCGCCGCCTGCCGGCGTCCCGACGAGTTGACAGAGAGGGGGGGGGGGGGGGGGGAAGGAGGAGAAGAGGGAGGAGGAGACTGAGATAGAGGGCGTACCTGGAAGGGGGGGGCGCCGCCGTCGGTGTCGGATCCCTTGCGAGGTCGTCGGTGGCGGCGATAGGGAAGAGGCAGCAGCGTCGGAAGGAGAGGAGGAGGAGGAGAGAAGGGAGGTGTGCCTCCCCTCCCCTCATGCCCTTCTCTTAAAGACTCGGGAGAGGCGACAATCGGGGAAACCCTCAAGGGGTTTCCTTATTTTGTCGAGGAGGGTGGAGCGGCGTGGGCAGGGCAGGGCGCGGCGCACAGGGGAGAGGATTTGTTTTAACAAATCCTCCCTCTGTGTCGGGTTATGAAACCCTAATGAAGAGGGGCCCGGGTCGGGTCCGGACCTGACCCGGCCCAGGTCCATTTTTTTTTTTTAGCGGGTTATACAGCTGACCTGTTGTCAACAAACAACGGGAAGGCAGGGGCTGCACCCCTGCCTATCGACGGTTCAGGCAAAGCCAGGGGTTGCGCCCTTGCCTTCCGAAAAATCGAACAGAGGCAGGAGTTGCACCCTTGCCTTCCGAAAATGAGAGTAGAAAGGGGTTGTGCCCCTGCCTGACACAGTGGAAGAGAGGCAGGGGTAAAGCCCCTGCCTAACAAAAACAAGGGAGGCAGGGGGCTTCACCCCTGCCTGCCGAAATTAGTGGAGGCAGGGGCGACGCCCTTGCCTACTAGAAGGAGAAGGCACAGGGAGGGGGCTCAGCCCCACCCCCGCCAAACTGAGGGTGCAGGGAGGGGCTCGGCCCCTCCCCTGCAAAACGAGTGCACAGGGAGGGGCTTGTCCCCATCCCTGCCAAAGGGTACGCAGGGAAGGGGCTCAGCCCCTCCCTTACATAAGGGGGGGTACAGGGAGGGGACTCCGCCCCTTCCCTATCGCTGGAAGGTGCAGGGAGAGTCGCAACCCCTCCCTTGAACAATGAGGGTGCAGGGAGGGGGCTCGACCCCCTCCCTTGTCGTAAAAGGGTGCAGGGAGGAGGTTGGGCCCCTCCCCTGCTAAAGATGGTGCAAGGAGGGGGTTTGACCACTCCCTTGGCCGCAGAGAGCACAGGGAGGGCTCGGCCCCTGCCCTGCCAAAAGAAGACGCAGGGAGGGGGCTCGACCCCTCCCCCACCAAAAACAGCACGCAGGGAGCGGCTCGACCCCTCCCCCACCAAAAACAACACGCAGGGAGCGGCTCGACCCCTCCCTTGCAAACAGAGGCATCGGGAGGGGGTTGGGCCCCTCCCTCGCAAAATACATCGCAAGGAGGGGGCTCTACCCCTCCCCTGCGATTTAAGGCAGCAAAGAGGGGGCTTTACCCCTCCCTTGCGATTGAGGGAGGTGGCTCAGCCCCTCCTTGCACAAACGGAGAAGTGAGGGAGAGAGAGACGGAAGGAAAAGGAGAAGAAGAAGAGAAAGAGGGTGTGTACCTGGAGGTCGCCGGCGTGCGTGTGTCGCCAGAGGCCACTGCTCGGCACAAGCAAGGAGAGTGGGAGAGGCGGTCAGGGGAGAGAGTGTACAGAGAGAAACGAGAGAGCGAGAGGGGAAAGGGGGTTTCTATTTGAAACCCCTCCCCTGCATCGCTGTGTTTAGAAAGCACGAGAGGCGGTGCCTCCATTGGGTCCGGGTCGGGTCTGTGTCCGGGTCCGGATCCGACCCGAATCCAAGCCTTTTTTTTAGGTTTTTACACCCTCACCCATGCGCTCCTCTCTCGCCTCCCTCTCGCCTCCGACCTCCCTGTGTGCGACTGAGCCGACGCCGCCTCTCCCTCTCGATCACGCTCTCCCTCGCCTCCCTCGTCCTCTTCGATTCGTCGGAGGAAGCCTCGATCATCGTCCCCTCCCATTAGGCGTACCGCGACCACCACCAACGTCACAGGTCTTCTCTCTCTCTCTCTCTCTCTCTCTCTCTCTGCATACGCCAAGAGGCCGACGGACCCCTATCGCGTCTCCCTGCTCTCTTTGCATTTGACCGGAGGCCGGTGGCCCCCCTGTCGCGCCTTCTCCCCCCCCCCCTCTTTTTCTTTGCGTTGTTGGAAGGCTAGCAGGAGGCCGACGGCCCCTTGCCATGCTCTTCCGCCCTCTATCTTCTCCGTCTTCTTCGATTCCTCCCATTCGGCAGGGGCCTGGACCCCTGCCGATTGAGATTCTCGTGCGGCAAGGGGTCTCGCCCTTGCCGCTCGGATTCGCCGCAGGTAGGGCGAGGCCCTGCCTCCCTCTCTCTCTCTTGGTGCTCTTTGTGTGCAGGGAAGGGACCGAGCCCCCTCCCTGCGCTCCCTTTCGGCAGGGGAGGGGTCAAACCCTTCCCTACACCCCCTGTTGAGGGGGGGGGGGAGGGCCTGAGCCCCTCCCTGCGCCCCCTCTCTCTCGGTTACCTGTCGGAGAGCCGACAGGGGGCCGCTGGCTCCCTGCCGCACCCTCCCTCCCTCTGAGATTTTGGCAGGGGCTTGGCCCCTGCCTTGCCTCTGTTTGACATGTCGACGGGCAAGGTTTCAACCCCCTACCGCCTTCCTTTTTTAGCTGGTGGGGCATGACCGTTGCCCCCTCCCCTTTTGATGACTGTAGGCCTACAGGGGCACGCTGCCCCTGCCCCTACTTCTGCTACTGACAGGACAACGAGCAGGGGCAGTGCCCCTACTCCCTTTCCTTTTGGGTTACCCTCAGAGTGGCGGGTTGGGGTTGCGTCCCTACCCCTTCGCAATGCGGATAGGCGTGCAGGGGTTGTACACCTGCCCCTTTCCGATCATTATTATGGCTATGACATTTTAGGTATTCTTACCTTCTGCAGTTCACGCGAAGGATTCTGCTCATGCCCCGCGGCCCGAGGCCTATAACACCTACACGCGTAGACGCACGCAGCGAAGTAACATCCTGAGTTAGGGGAAAGTTGCACGAAGACTCTGGATGAATTAAATAAAGTAGTTGAATCTTGAGATAAGAACAACTGATATTTTCATGCATGCGTACATGTAGATGAATATGACTGACTATCCTTGTATTAATTAGCTAACTATGCTAGAGTTACACACAATGTTGTCTACATCTCGTGTTGTTTCTTTCCTTCAATTTAGATGTTCTTTGCATATGTTGCTCAGATTTAATTTCTCGCAATTACAAATGTTATTACTGCTTTCAATGAAATAAATTGTTTATCTTGTGATGTCCTACTTTATTTATTCTACATTGTCTATTTGTGCACCTACCAGTTTGTTATGGAACTGACCCAAATCAATCTTTACATACAACCGATGGCGCGATGCAACATGGCTCGAGATCACCCTCTTTATGCTGGCATCCTGACTATTCTTTGTAAGTAAGATTGATTTGTAAGCTAATGTGCCCATAATTGTCAACTTATTTTTCTCTCTAAAAGAAAATTGCTTCCGCTTACAATTTGAAAGATCAAAATCCTGAACTTTGAAAGGTTTTCTCTAAATGTTTTCAAAATTAGAAGTTAAAATTTTGGGGCGTTACAGGGGCGAAGCCCCTGCCTCCGCCGTCTCCTTATATCAGACAGGGGCCTTGCCCCTGCCTCTATGATTTTCGGCAGGCAGGAGCGAAGCCCCTGCCTCCCTCCCAGTCTTTTCTTTTCGGGCCGGGGTCGGGCCCGGCTAACTGTCGAGCCCACCCCTCACCCCTTTACTGTTGCGGGCCAAGGTCGAGCTCGGCCTAATAGCCGAGCCCACCTCTCACCTTTGTCTCTTCAGGCTAGGGTCGGGCTCGGCCTGACAACCGAGCCCACCCTTGCCCCCCCTGGTTGCCTTTCGGGCTAGGGCCAGGCTCGACCTGGTGGCCGACCCCACCCCCACCCCTTTTATGTTTCAAGGTTGGGGCCTAGCGAGCTTACTCGTTCGAGTGAGCTTAGTCCCTCCTCCCTGTTCAGGGTTTTCAACCCCTTTGTTTTTTTTGAGCATTTGTATGTGTCCTCACCTTTTATTTTTTGCAGCTCGCGCAATGCATCCCACTTGCACCCCGCGGCCCGAGTCGTTTGTCACTTACACTCGGAGCCGATCGCAACCCCAAGACTCCCCAAGGTAGGGGAAGGTTGCGCAAAAAGGACAATGGACAAACTAAAATTTAGCAACTAAAACTAAAATGAAAAAAAGAATAAAAACATATATATATGTATATAGGTACGCTTTTAACTCAAGGACGCGGTTTCGCGATCCTTGCCCTTTTCCTTTCTGTCATTTATTGCTTTTTGTCTTTACTTTGCAGTCACGCTCAGTGCACAAGCTTTGGCTTTGCTTTCGTATTTGCTATTTTTGTCTTTACTTTGTCGTCGCGCTTCAGTGCATAGGCTTTGCTTTCACATTTGCTATTCCTGTCTTTACTTTGCCGTCGCGCTTAACGCACAGGCTTCGCTTTCGCATTACTGCTTTCTGTCTTTACTTTGTCGTCGCGCTTTAGTGCACAAGCTGTTGCTTTCGCATTACTGCTTTTTGTCTTTACCTTGTCGTCGCGCTTAGAGCACATGCTTGCATTTTTTATACTTGTGATTACTTAAATGCAACCTTGCAGGGCGGGCGCACAAGAGTGTGTACCATTTTTGCTCTTTTTGAAAAGACATAAATTTGCATACGGACGCTACAACCTTGAGAAGAGGATTCCTTGCACGGATGTCGACTTCTCGAGTATGCAGTCTTGCAAAGAAAAACTTGAGAATATTGTGAGTTGCGAAATAGCAACCAGTTCTCCCCAAGTTGGTGCACTGGGAAGAAGTATTTCAGACCTATGGCAATCCTAAATCATGCAAATTGTATTTTTGTTTCAAAAGACTAAACAAGTCAAAAGGAATTACTTACATCAAGTCTTTGTGAAACTTTGTGTTGGGTTTTCTTTTGAGAAACCCATACCCCTCTCATTGTAGTCGTACTTTTAGACAGGTACGGTGTTTGTACTACGATGAGTAGGATGAGAGGTCTATGGTAACTAAGAAACGTAAGATGGGCACTTTGTCGAAATCACATAAATGGTGATGATCGCCTTTACAGGCAAGATGCTCGAGTGGGTCTAAAAAACTAAAGCATATAGAATGGGTCGTCAGTTAAGTAACACCTGATGCACCCATTTGCCACTTCTTTTCGTCAAGGGAGATGATGGATTGGTACAAAAAATCTGATGGATAGGTTGTTAACAACCACTCCTTGGGCAAATTACTCGGTGTCGCCAGTCATCCTTAGGGGACGGGACTACCAGAAATTATCCTAGGTGGTAGATCCCATGGACTTCTAAAGAAGTAGGATACATCCGTTGCCACAAATACCTTTGGAGAATTCTCTCTTGGTCACCGACCGTTCCCTTAGTAGCGAACTCAGCTAGCTATCGGAGCTATCGAAAATACATGACATAATAAACCCCTAGATTAGTCTCATTTGTTTCTACGTTTCGCGTCTGTAACGCCCCAAAATTTCAAACTTGTAAACCTTTCAGAAAAACAGACAAGAGGCTAAAAAGAAATCTCTTTATTTCAGAGATGGTTTATGAAATCAGCGGAACACTATTCTTTTGTTAATTTCAGAAAGGCAAGCTGACAACTTTGGGCGCGTTAGCTAAAAGAACCAAAGCGCACAACCCATGCTACTTGCAAACACTTGGAAAAGCCACTTTCATTTAAGAAGTTCTCCAAATAGTACAAAATTCAGATATCCCAAGGAAAATCCGTTACAAAACCCCAAACGTCCAAGACGCGAGCTAAGAGCAGGAAAAAGAAAGTCTTGGAGCCATCGCCCGTGGTGTACCTAATCATCACATATACCCATAGAATGGGTTAGTTTCGCGAAAAACTAGTAGGTGCACAAGAGAGACTACAGGAAACAGAATTATGTACATTTAATTCAGCAGGTTACACAGTTTAAAGCAGATATGCAGTTAAACAGGTAAACAATGCAAGCAGGTAAATAGTGCAAACACGTAAATAGTACAAGCGATTAAGTAGTGCAAGCAAATAAGTAGTGCAAACGAATAAGTAATGCAAGCGAGTAAGTAGTGCAGGCGAGTCAGTAGTGCAAGAGAGTCTCATGACCCAACAACCAGTGTGAACAAACTTTATGTTTCGATATTACTGGCCTGCGGGTACGCGCAGGCAAAACGTAGAAACAACTGAGACTAGTTCGAGCGTATGTTATTCTATGTATTTTCAATAACCCGAATAGCTAGTTGAGTCCGCTCCAAAGGGGACGGCATTAGCCGAGAGAGAATTCCCCAGAGGCTGAAAAGCAGTGCCACAGATGCATCTAACTTCTGCAGAAGTGTTGAGCTAACTTGTGTAGCCCCTATCCCCTAACTCCAATGACTGGGGAGGCCAGATCTTTGCCCGTGGGGTGGTTGTTAACAACCTGTCCATTGGAGTTTTTGTACCGATCTGTCCTCTCCCTTGACAGACAACCAGAAGCGAACGGGTGCGTTAGGGGTTGCTTAACTAACGACTCATTCTATGTTGTGGTCTTTAAACCACTCGAGCATCTTGCCTGTGAAGGCGAATGTGAGGCCATTTTATTTGATTATAGCATTGTGCATTTAGCATTGTTCGAGGTCGCACGACTCTCTCAGCCGATCATCGCAGTACTAGATGTGTAGTGCACAACTACAAGTACTCTAGGATGAAGAGGGTATAGCTCCTCAATAGAAGCCTCAACAGGAGTGTTTCACAAAGATATAATGTTTATCAACTTTACTTTTGACATTCTTTATCTTTTGAAACAGCCAGTACCTTGTGCTAACATTATGCATGCGATTTTCTAGAATCTCATCCGCTATCGGGGTATCTACATGCCTCGCATGACTCGATACCGGCCTCGATAGATGGGATACAGGTTTCTCAATAGAACCCATGCTAAGAAGTTCGCTTGAACCCCAACTCGTCTGTAGAACTGTGTACTCGAAGAGTCAGGATCCTTGCGAGGTATCCCTCTCCATAGACGAGGATGTACGCTAGCTCCCAAATCAACTCTCGTTGCAAGAGAGAGAGTGGTGAATGCCCCTTGCATCCTCCACGAGGATGCCTTTAAGGCATACGCAAAGAGCTAGAACATGCACGTCATCTGCAATAGAAAGGCAATACCAACACATATGCAAAAGCAAGAGCCTAGGCGCAAAGCGCGACGGCAAGGTAAAGGCAGTAAGCAGAAGTGCAACGCAAAACCTCGGCACAACGCGCAACGGCAAGTAAAAACTGTAAGCATGAGTGCAACGCAAAACCTCGACGTGATGCGCGACGGCAAGTAAAGACTGATAGAAGGTAAAGGGCAAGGATCACGAAACCGCACCCTTGAGTTAAGTGCATACTCGTGTATATATATATATATATTTATTTATTTATTTAATGGTCGTTTTTAGTTAGTTAAACTTAATTCAATTGTCCAAGTCTTTCGTGCAATCTTCCCCTACCTCGGAGAGTTGCAAGCTTGTTGTCGTCTACGGGTATACACGATTGACTGCTCGGGTCGCGGAGCACGAGCGGGATCCGTCGTAGCTGCAAATATGCGATATTAACATGCAACCAAGACAAAAGCAAAAATAAGGAGAAGACTCAACTTCTCCAATACATAGGCTAGGGCAAAGCCGAACGACTCTTGCTGCCAAAAGAACAGGTGCAGGGGCCATGAGCCCCCGCTGGTTATATATATATATATATATATATATATATATATATATATATATATATATATATATATATATATATATTGTTAAAATGTAAAACTGTACATATATGTATATATAATAATATTATATTATTATTATATATATATATATAAATACATTTTTCATTTCTTTCATTTCTGTAATTTGTTTCCTTTATTTTTATTTTTTGTCTTTATGTCATCTAGTTCAGTTTGAACTAGAATGACTGTTGCTAGTCAAGTCCTGTCCAGACTTGACTAGCAATAAAGCTGTTGGACTGACACATTCCAACAGCTCTAAATAGAGCTGTTGGACTGTGCCCAACAGCTCTATTGAGTCCTCTTTCAGCTGTGTATATAAAGGGGTGCAGCCCCTCTTGTATTTTACTTCAATGCTTCTTAAGCAATTGGTTTTTCATATCAATAAAGAATACATTTTTAATTTTATTTTGTTTCCAGTTATACCCTTTTTAAGGGTTATGCTTTAGTGTCATTCTTGACACTTGCTCTTGTTAATCTAAGCTCGTGTTTCGAAGATCCCCATTTCATGGTATCAGAGCTGCGGAAGTACTAAATCTTGAGGAAAAGCTGCCTCGGTTTCCGTGCCCGTTTGCAAAAGTGTTCGCCACTTGAAGAGAAGTGTTTTATCACTTCATTGAAGAAGATTTCACATCTTGTTGTATTGTTTTTTTTTTCTTTCTTTTTCATTTTCCTTCTTGTTTCTCTTTTATCCCTATTCTTTCTCTCCTTGTAATCGATGGATGACAATGATAAAGTCACCATCATGCCTATGAAACTAAGCGATACGAACTATGTAACATGGGCTTCAATCATGAAGCACCATATATGGGGAAAAGGCTTATGGGGGATTGTGGATGGTTCCGATTCGGAACCTAAGCTATCTCTTACTAAAAAGGAGGGACATAAAGAGGTCCCTCTATCGGAAGAAGAGAAAAATCAAGGCTATTGCCTCATACGAGAAGAAATGGAAAGAATGGAGAATATCTCATGCGAAGATAATGTCATGGCTTATCAATAGCGTTGACATTAAAAAATGCTCAAGTCTTGCCAAATTTGATCATGCTGATAAGGTATGGGAATACCTTATAAATATGTATTCCCTTAAAGATATTGCACACGTGTGCAACCTTCAAGAAAAAGTTCGAATGATGACACAAGGAGACAAAACTATTCGTGAATATTACAATGGGTTATCCGAACTTTGGGAAGAACTTTCCCTTTTAGAACCAAAGTGGCATTGTGCCGAAGACATCGAGCTTCGTCAGAAACAACTCGATGCTGAACATTTTTACCAGTTTATCACTGGATTAAGGCCGGAATTTGAAACCACTAAATCGGCCCTACTTCACCGGGGAAAAATTCCTTCTATTGTTGAAACTATTGAAGAGTTAACAATGGAAGAAAATCGTCTCCGGAAAGGTTCTTTAAAAATTGAAGATGATTCCGTTTTAGCCGTGTCTAGACCAGGGAATCGTGTTCGATTATATAGGCCTCCTCACTTTAACCGACAAAATGGTGACTATGATAAGAAGAAAGTTATTTGTCATCACTGTCATGAACCGGGACACTACAGGCCACAATGTCCCAAACTTAAGGAGCTGAGAGAAAAAAGAGCTGCAATTGCTGGATCGGAGCCTAAAGATCAGGATACACCAGTTTCCCTGGCCCAACTAATGGAGATTCTTCAGCCTCTCATCAAAGGTGACTCTTCTTCATCTGAAGCTTCAACCGGCGCAGCAGCCTCATCTTTTTCTGATCTAGGATCGCCAGTAGGGCAAGCTGATTGGGGAAGGCCATAGAGAAGGAGGACTCTATTACATGGATTTTTTGGAAATGCCGAAGAAAGCTTTTTGTTATAATATTCAAAAAATAGAGTTGGAACTGTGGCATAAGAGACTTGGTCACCCACATATAGCCAAAATCCAACATTTTCCAAATCTAGGGAAATTTTGTAACTCTGAATCATTTGATTGTAAAGATTGTATTCTCGGCAAAATGAAAAGATTACCATTTCAGAACAAAACCTTTTTCTCTTCAAGACCACTTGAATTAATACACTCGGATGTTTGGGGTCCTGCACCAGTAATTTCTAAAGGAGGATTTGTTTACTATGTTATTTTTGTCGATGATTTCTCCCGACATACGTGGATGTATTTTCTCAAACATAAGTCTGAAGTATTTTCATACTTTCAAACTTTTCATAATATGGTTAAAAACAAGTTTCAAAATGATATTACTATTTTTCGCACAGATTCAGGGGGAGAGTTTTTATCCACAGATTTTCAAAATTATCTTAAATTGCATGGCATCACACATCAAAGATCTTGTCCTTATACACCTCAACAAAATGGACTGGCAGAACGAAAACATCGTCATATTATAGAAACCACTAGGACTTTATTAATAGCAAATCAAGTCCCGAAAAACTTTTGGGCAGAAGCTGCCTTAACTGCCACATATCTCATTAATAGGATGCCATCTTCTTCGTTACAAAATATCACTTCCATTGAAAAACTTATGAACATTTCTCCAGACTACTCTAGACTAAGAATATTTGGGTGCAAATGTTTCATATTTACTGACAAAAATGATAAACTTTCCCCTCGTGCGATTCCCTGTGCCTTTTTAGGATATGCTGAAAACCAGAAAGGTTATAGATGTTTTGACTTCAAAAATAATAAACTATATGTGTCTAGAAATGTTTCCTTTCTTGAAAAGGAGAGCTTCTTTGATTTTAGAAAATTAAAAGACGTCACTGAGTACTCCTTTTTGCTAGATCTAACATCAACATCTGATGAATATGACCTTGACTGTAACTTTGATGATGATCAAAGAATTATTGATCTTAATGTTGAAAATGAAGAAGTTCATAGAGATACTAGTATTCAATATTCCAGGCGACAAGAGTCTAATCCTCCATGTGCACTTGAGAAATATTCTAACATTCCAACTAGACAATCAACCCGAATCTCGAGGCCTCCAGAAAAGTTTGTATCATACGAGTCTTTCTCACCCATATATAGGGCAGTTATTGCATTAATTCACTCATATGAAGAACCATCCACATATTTTCAAGCAAAAAATGATATCAAATGGATAGAAGCCATGAAAGCTGAATTAGATGCACTTGAAAAGGCTTCTACATGGAATATTCAAGATCTTCCTCCAGGGAAGAAAGCTATAGGATGTCGATGGGTTTATAAAATTAAAACCAAGAGTGATGGTACTCTTGAAAGATATAAAGCCCGTTTAGTAGCCAAAGGTTATGCCCAAGAATATGGGATTGATTATGAAGAAACCTTTGCTCTGGTGGCTCGTATGACTACTGTCCGAACCTTAATTGCCTTAGCTTCTATAAAAAAATGGTCTATTTTTCAAATGGATGTCAAAAATGCTTTTTTAAATGGAAAGCTAGTTGAAGAAGTATATATGGAACCCCCTCCTGGTCTAAGTATTCCTAAGGGTAAAGTCCTTCGCTTAGAAAAAGCTCTTTATGGACTTAAACAAGCACCAAAAGCTTGGTATGATAGGTTTAGTCGTGTTATGATTGATATTGGTTTTCAATTCTGTTTAACTGACACTGCTTTGTTTATTAAGAATTCTGATGCAGGGATCATTGTGCTTCTTCTCTATGTGGATGATATGATCATCACCGGAAGCGATAAACAGGGAGTTGAAACAATCAAAACACTTCTTAAATCTTATTTTGAAATGACTGATTTGGGTTTGTTGAGATATTTTTTAGGCATCGAAGTTGCTTATTCTCCTAGAGGATATTTATTATCTCAGACTAAATTTGCTTTTGATATTGTTTTCAGGTCTGGTATTACTGATGATAAGAAAGTCGACACTCCAGAAGTTGTTAATGTTAAAATGAAGATTGATGATGGAGAACTTCTTGCAGACCCTACTCCTTACAGACAGCTTGTCGGGGAACTTTCCTATCTATCCATTACCAGACCAGATATAGCACATGCTGTTCATACAGCAAGTCAATTTCAACATGCTCCTACTTTTGTTCATATGGGAGCCGTCATGCGTATTATCAGATACATCAAGTCCTCTCTTTCACGAGGACTTTTCTTATCTTCCTTCTCTTCTCTTGATTTAATTGCATATACTGATGTTGATTGGGGAGGTGATCCCAATAACAGACACTCAACCACTGGCTTTTGTGTCTTTTTAGGGGAATCATTAATCTCGTGGAGGTGTAAAAAGCAGCAGAAGGTATCTCTCTCATCCACCGAAGCTGAATACAGAGCCATGGCAACCACGACCATGGAAGTAGTTTGGCTCCGACGACTATGGAAGTAGTTTGGCTCCGACGACTGCTTGCTGACATGGGAGTTGAAGCAACAAAAGCTTCACAAATGTGTTGTGACAACAAAAGTGCGATCTACATTGCCAGTAACAGAACATTCCACGAACGCACAAAACACATCGAAATGGATTGTCACTACGTCAGAGAGGAATATCTACACGGGATAATTGATCTGCCATATGTCACTTCAGAATATCAGTTAGCAGACTTCTTTACAAAGCCTCTCGTTGCTCCCCGATTTCACTTTCTCTTAGACAAACTTTCGCTCATTGTACCGTAAGTTTGAGGGGGAGTGTTAAAATGTAAAACTGTACATATATGTATATATAATAATATTATATTATTATATATATATAAATACATTTTTCATTTCTTTCATTTCTGTAATTTGTTTCCTTTATTTTTATTTTTTGTCTTTATGTCATCTAGTTCAGTTTGAACTAGAATGACTGTTGCTAGTCAAGTCCTGTCCAGACTTGACTAGCAATAGAGTTGTTGGACTAACACAGTCCAACAGCTCTTAATAGAGCTGTTGGACTGACACATTCCAACAGCTCTAAATAGAGATGTTGGACTGTGCCCAACAGCTCTATTGAGTCCTCTTTCAGCTGTGTATATAAAGGGGTGCAGCCCCTCTTGTATTTTACTCCAATGCTTCTTAAGCAATTGGTTTTTCATATCAATAAAGAATACATTTTTATTTTTATTTTGTTTCCAGTTATACCCTTTTTAAGGGTTATGCTTTAGTGTCATTCTTGACACTTGCTCTTGTTAATCTAAGCTCGTGTTTCGAAGATCCCCATTTCATTTCATATATATATATATATATATATATATTTAATGGTCGTTTTTAGTTAGTTAAACTTAATTCAATTGTCCAAGTCTTTTGTGCAATCTTCCCCTACCTCGGAGAGTTGCAAGCTTGTTGTCGTCTGCGGGTATACACGATTGACGGCTCGGGTCGCAGAGCACGAGCGGGATCCATCGTAGCTGCAAATATGCGATATTAACATGCAACCAAGACAAAAGCAAAAATAAGGAGAAGAATCAACTTCTCCAATACATAGGCTGGGGCAAAGCCGAACGACTCTTGCCGCCAAAAGAACAGGTGCAGGGGCCATCGGCCCCCGCTGGTTATTTTAAAAAGGTAGGGGCCTTCGGCCCTTGCTGGAAATGTACAAAGGGCAGGGGGCCATCGGCCCCTGCTGAAAAAGATAAAAAGGCAGGGACGTAGTCAACGCGAGCTGATGACTCACGCTTACTAGGAATCCCTCGTTGAAGACCAACCATTGCAATGATCTATCCCCATCACGATGTAGTTTCCGAAATTTACCTGGGCCTGTCGGCCAAGGGTATAGACCCGTGCACAAAGGGCAGGGGGCCATCGGCCCCTGCTGGCAAGCAAAAAGGGCAGGAGCCTTCGGCCCCTGCTGGAACAGATAAAAGGCAGACAAAGAGAGAGGCGCAGGGAGCCAACATCCCACCTGCGACTTTTGGGAGCGGAGGCAGGGGCCAAAGCCCCCCCCCCCGGTCGGCTTGCTAAACAAGGAAACGAAACAGGGGCCAAAGGCCCCTGTCGGTCTCTTAGAAGAGCAAGAAGCAGGGAGGAGGCTTAGCCCCTCCCCTGCCGTAACAGGAAGCAGGGAGGGGGCTCAGCCCCTCCCCTACCATAAAAGGGAGCAGGGAGTGGGACTCAACCCCTCCCCTACCCTGCACGACACAGGGAGGGGCTCGCTAAAAGGGGGTCGCAAGGAGGGGCTCCGCCCCTCCCCTGCGATCTAGGGCAGCAGAGAGGCGGCTTGCCCCCCTTCCCTGCGTAACGGAGAAACGAGGGGGGAAAGAGAGAGAGACAGACGAAAGAGGAGAAGGGGAGGAGAGGGGCGATAATGCATACCTGGGGAGGCTGCCGGAGAGGAGCTCACCGGAGACGGGAGGTCGCCGATGTCAGTGGCGGTGCTCGGCAACGCAGAGGAGAGAGATGGGAGTCGGGAGAGATGAAAGAGTCGGGGTGGAAGGGGGTTTCGAGAACCTCCCCCCCTTCGGCCTCGTTATCCTTTAAGAGGTAACAGAGGTGGTGCCTCAGTTGGGTCCAGGTCAGGTCCGGATCCGATCCGAATCCAAGGTAAAAAAAAAAATCAAGTTATTACAGCGTTTGTGCGTACCTACAGGCCAGTTAATATCGAAACAAAGTTATCTTGTTCATAATACTTGTTAATTTAGCCTCTAGTGTTAATTAACTGCTTACATCTTATGATAGTTAACTGCTTATTTGTATAATCAAGCTTATTTGTTTGTATAATCAATTGCTCATGCTAGAGATATCTTATTACTTGCGTAATCATCTGCTCATGCTAGTTATAGCTTATTACTGGTTAAAATTGCTTATCATGTCAGAATAACATGCATTGCTTAATTTTGTTTCATATTGTCTTACTTGTGCACCTACCAGTTTTTTGTGAAACTGGCTCATTTTATGGGCGCAGATAACGATTAAGTTTACCAGGCGACCGATAGCGCGATGCGAGATGACTCACTCCTTCTGCTCGCAGTTTTGCATCCTCGTTACCTGTTTTGACTTTGGGTTTTTGTCTAAGAGAAAACCCTAATTTTATACAAACTAAAAGTTTATCTTTAATACATATGGTTCACTAATTATATTGCTAAATTGTTTTTACTGATGGTGATGGATTTTTGCGCTAACACGTCCAAAGTTGTCTACTTGTTTTTCTTTTCATAAAAAAATTTGTTTTTGCTGATTCTTTAAAATAAAAACTCTAAAAAATGAAAGGTTTCCTGTAACGACCCCAACTCGTACCTATGAAAAAGTGGGGAAAAAATTCAAGTGCGGAAACATTCCCAGAAACCCGAGACCCTACAGTTAAAAACAACCACTACCACAACGGATCTTATAATTAACTTTAAAACCAAACCAAACCAAACCATACTTTATTTAATTAAAGTGCATGTAGTCGGAGACATAAGCAAATAAAATATAAATAAAGCAAAAAGAAGAGTCACGTTGTCCAAAAGAAGCTGCCAAGCAGTCGTGTAATCCCTTTGTGACTCCTCTCAAAAGCAAGTCGCCTCATTGAGCATCTGAGACTGTGAAAAACACAAAAGTAGGGGTGTCAAAATTCAAAAAATTATGTGTATTAATCTCTCTAACGAAACAAATAAGTAAAAAGAATACAAATAAGATTCATGCAATATTTTAAAAGGATGCAATTATAACAAATTCACAACTCAATTAACTATTTATGCAATAGAGAACAATTGTAAAGCAAGAGAGAACAATTACTATCAATAGGGACCACAATTTAAGTATTAAAGACATCTTACATGCATTCACCAATATATCAAAATTAATGGAACAAGTAAATATACATGATCTAATGAATAGCAGGAATATGCATAAATAAATTATTATCTTTTATTAAAGTCTTCTTTTCATATGCATGTCCCTATTAAATGCACACAATTTAGGTTCTTTTTAATTATTGTTGCCCGCGGATACTCCAAACGGGTAAGAATTCTCGAAGTCAAGTAGAGTTCCCAAGGTAACTTAGCACACAAGTTGTATTTTAGTACTGGGTTTCAAACTTAGCCCTCGACCGATATCAGGAATCAACATCATCCATCAGAATATTGGAAATCAACAACCAATGTCGGAACACTATGAAAATCAACAATCATAATGTCACTTTCTTGGTATACCAAAACAATAATTGTGTATAAACACCACCTCCTGGCAAAGTGGCGGACTTTTTATAAAACCGTGGCCAGGAGAAGAACCTCAATATCGGGTTTAGGGGCGACAACAACGCACACGAAGTTTTAGTATATTCACGGTTTCCTAAAACCGCAATGTCCAAGATTCCCGTACTATAGAAGGAACATCAAAGAAATATAGATTACACTATTCTTTTAATTTCTTTTATCTTGTTATTAATTCATCTTCTTTAATTTACAATTCAACATGCAGAATTAATAATACAAGCTCGCAAATCAACATATGAAACTCTTCACAGGACCACAGCCCATGGAAACATAGAAAAATGCAATTAGTACAACAATATCACATTTGATTTTTGCAATGCATAGAATAACTAAAACAAAGAGCAACACATGCTCAAGGCTCACACAACCCACGATGATCTATTTTGACCATTGATGCATTCATACGCAAAAATCATGAATTACATGCCACTATGCATTCATTCCATATGTTTTTCAATGCACAATCATGTATGCTAATTTAGAGATGTGCATGAAACAACAATATTCATATGCATGTGTTCATATAATCATGCCAAATACATGTTTTCATTCATGAATTATCTCAATTAAAACATGTGAACACTCATGCAATTATGTACATGCAAAAACATATCAATTTCATGTATGCACATGAAAGCAACCTTGCAATACTGCTTTGATTCGACATAATATATCAAGTCTAAGCATGTGAAAATTTTATTCTTTAGCATATATAAGGCTAGTCTAATACAAGAAAACAATTCTAGAAATTAGCATTCCTAACTGACTTTTTATCCCAGATTCACATAGGCACATGGAATGAGCATAACCGAAATTTATATATTCTAAGTTGACCCTCATTTGAACATAAATTGAACATACAGCCAACTCCGAAATCTGAGTGTTTCATAATCAAACAATTCAAACATTTTGTTCAAAAATCATAACCCTGCACTTGTATTATTATTATTATTATTATTATATATATATATATATATTAACATAACCCGAACATGAGATGAAAGTCTAATGCAAGAATACTATTAAATCATCTCCACATTAAGCATTAAATTTTTGTTCTAAAAGAAATCTGCAGGTACATAGCCCAGCCGACCTAGTTGGCTGGGTCTGTACCCTGCTAAACCCACCCAGTTGACTGAGTCGGCTGGGTCAGTCCCTCTGACCAACTGACCCAGTCGGCTGGGGCTGACCTGGCCAACATAGCCCAGCCGACAGGGGGTCGGCTGGGGCGTCAACTGTTGAACAAAACAAGAATTTCTGTTTAAGAAAAAAAATATATATATATATATATATATATATATATATATATATTGGAAGTACTGCAGACTGGACCTGACAGAGGCCTGCCAGGCCTGTTGTGGATGAACCTTGACTCTATAGATGTTCTTATAACGTTTATTTATTATCAAACATGCTTTAGACCAAGTACTTCATGTGGAAAACTGAATTTTTCTTTTTTCATTATAAAACATCTGAACATCGTGGCACCATTGGTTTCTGAAGCACTTAAGCATCCCATTTATGGGTCAGATTCACATCACATTTATGGGGCTAGATCCATAAAACATTAAAAGAATGTTGAAAACCAACTGCCCCAATCCCTCCCAGTTGCAGATTATTATTATTATATGCTAACAATGGAAAGGCCGTACGAGTCAAGGGGGCTCAAATCTTACCCAACCGTGTGGCTGGGCTGGGCTTGACCGAGCCACCGTCTGCCCAGCCGAGCCCAGCTCGGTTGGGCAGCTGCAACCAGCAAGCTAAAAACTTCATATACATATATATATATTTTTTTAACTATCTGTTTTTTTTAGGAAGATTATGAACAGGGCCTGGCAAGGTCTGCCAGGCCTGTACCTGCCAGCCGATTGGCTGGGCCTGACAGGCCCTCGGCCTGCCCAGCTGAGCCAGTCAAAAAACCAGAAATAGAAAAAAAATGTATATAAAGAACAGATTTTTATCGGTATGTATGCATATGCATAACAAAAATTTAGTATGCATGCACGGACAGTTTTACATGCGGATTTGCCGACGTATACAGATTCACAGTCAAGTAAGCATGCATATGCTGATTTTACATTCATATTTCAAGTGAATAAAAAAAACTAAATTTGACATGGAACATGCAACTAAACAAGCTCTTCTAGCATGAACACAAGCAAGAATAAAATTTTTGTTTTAACATAACACGTATGCACAGAAATATTTTCTTTCTAACTACATGCAGATCGTATTATATATATATATATATTCTTTTTCAAAACCTTAGAACACTAGATCTGGACCAGATCTGCACATGTTTAATACATGGCAGATTGGTCCAGCTCCATGGATCCACGGCACATTAGAATATATATATTCCAAAATAGATTTCAAAAAAGGAGAAATACATTAATTTCAACCATGGATCTTAGAGTAAATATTTAGATTTACTCTATTCCCATGGATTTTCACTAAAATTTTGCATGAAATACGAATTCATGCTCTTTTTCTCATTCAAAACAAGAGAGAAACCCATACCTTGACCGTGAATCGAAAAGTAAACAAGAACAATGGTGGAAAATGCCGGACAATCGAAGAGGGAGCCTCCTTCTTCTTCCACTCCCTCTCTTTTCTCTTTTTTTCTCTCTTTCTTATTTTTTCTTTTTTTTTATCTATTTATAGAGCTCTAGATGAGCTTTAGAAGAGAGTACAGCTCCAACTGGAACTCTCTTAGAGTTCCGAAAATTTTGAAACTCTCCAAGTTGACTTTTTCAAAGTTTTATTTCATTTGGAACTCCATGTTTCTTAAACCTTCTTAGATACTTCTAGGTATGTTTAAGGGCTCTACTAAGAGTCCTAAACACTCAAAAAAATAAATCTCAGAATTAATTAAAATTAATTAATTGTTTATTTATTATTTATTAATAAATAAATACCTAGAAGCTTCCAAAAATTATATCGAACTAGAACACTTCTAAGTGATTTTATATGAGTTTAAGGGCTCTACTTAGAGTCCTAAACAATTGTCAAATTAAATTTTTTGAATTACAAAAAAATAATTATTTATTTATTTAATATTAAATAATAAATAAATTTTCAGAAGCTTCCAAAAATTACCAAATTAACTTGGGAGGCTTATTAACATTAATTAACTCAAATTTAAAGGTTTCTAATGAATTTAAAGTTGAAAAAAAATTGTGTGCATGGATTTGGATTCAGATCCAAGATCCAAATCCATCTCAAAAATCCAAATGGGTCTTGATCTAGATCTAATCCAGATTAATATGGATCTTGGATAGAATCTAAATCCATATTAATTTGGATCAAATCCATCAGATCCGGTCTGATCCAAATCCGGATTTGAACTGACAAACTGCTCAATTTTTGAAAAAATGTGTTTTTTGGGCCAACCGTAGCCCGAATCAAGGAAAATAAAATATCGTTACACTCAGAATTTTGAGACGCATCCAATGATATATAACTCGAATTTTGCTTCCAAAATTCGTCAGAAAATAACCCGAATTTAACTTGAATTTTGCTTGAATTTAAAGGTCAAAAATAAAACTTTTTCTCACGTTTTGAGTGGCTCGTTTAGGCCTTGACAATAAGACCTGGGCTAAGCCCAGACTCAAAAGCATCGGCCTTAAATCGAG
The DNA here is from genome assembly GCF_984573655.1 of Nuphar pumila. Classification (NCBI taxonomy): domain Eukaryota; kingdom Viridiplantae; phylum Streptophyta; class Magnoliopsida; order Nymphaeales; family Nymphaeaceae; genus Nuphar; species Nuphar pumila. Next base: position 113,598,271 of record NC_143253.1, on the reverse strand, counting down.
AATCTACCAATTTTTTAAAATCTCAAATTTAACTAAGTGTTAAAATACGTGATATTACATTTTCTAAGTATTTTTAAAAGTTTACAAGTTTGAAATTTGGGGGCATTACAAAATTGGCTCTCCTTTAATCCCTCTTTTCTCCCCTCGTCCCCTATAAATGTGGGTAGGTGTGTGCTTTGTAAGGAGAGAGAGTGGGGTAGTTTTAGATTTCTTGTGTGTTTTTAGTATATTGTAGTGAGGATTAAAATATATTTTTAATGTTCTTTATTAATGAAGTTATTCATTCACATTCTATTGTGTTTCATTTTAGTTCTTATGTTTTTGTCCAAATGTATTATGTTTCAATTCTTGGAGCTCCTTATGGAGGGCATTGAAATCTGTGTCATTTCGTGACAAGTGCATACAACTCATCTCAATAAAGGCCAAACAAATAATAATGGATGTATCGAAAGAAGGGTGATGAACTAACAAAGCCATATAAAGAGGCAAATAGGAAATCCTTGAAAGACATATTCCAAGGAACAAGAATCGATTGAACAAAAATTTCAAGTCAAGTGAAATCTATAAATAAGTTTAGTAAAAGCATGCAATAAATAAAATCATATGACAAGATAAAATATCCACCAATGAGAGTCGTTAACAAGAATATCCATCAATAAATACAAAAAGGACAAGGGCAAGAGTGAACCACAAAAGGTACACTTTTAAAACCAGAGTTACCGGAAGCTTCTTAGATAAGTGGGAAGCCCGCTTCCCGGAAACTCGCTTCAGAAACGCGATACTCCTCACTTCTAAAACTTAATGGGAATCTCAATTCTCCCACGCTTTTCCTATGCTTTTCACATGCTTCATCTATTCTTCTTATATGTTTTTTACTCTACTTTTCATGTTTTTTATGTGTTTCCTCTCATGCTTCTCATACACTTCCATGTACTTTCTCTAAATTGGCAAACATCATTTTTAGATTTTGTTACAAAATTAATTTCTATAGTAAAAATCATGAAATTTAAGAATAGTCACTTTTATTTTAGTTTTTATTTTTGTTCCATTTCAATTCTCATTCATTTTGTATATTGTTTTTTTTATTCCTCGCTTACTGCTTCCTATATATTTTAAAATGCATCGCCTCTCGCTTAAGCTTCCCGTATTGTTTCCCGCTTTTGCTTCCTAGTCAGACAACCTTATTAGGTTCTAAAAAAACACAAATTTTATTAATCCCAAGTATGCAAAAAGCATAATACTTAAAACTCAGGTGAGGTTGCGTGATGTAAAGAGCATGTAAGACAACATTCACTAAGGAATAGTGAATCTAAGAAATATCACAAGCACAAGGCACAAACCATTCAAATGCAATAAAACTACCTCCTAAGTGGGCACAATCACAAGAGCCACTAAAAGCACAATAACATAAATACTTTTAATAATTTTAAAAAGCACTTAAAAAGCATTCATAAACCTCAGAAAGGAGTTCAACATAAATTCCACAAGGATGAGTGCATAATTCTCATAAAAGAACAAGTTTTGTATAAAGAAATCATGCTCAATTCCTTATGCACAAATAGACAAACTCATTCATCAATGTGTATGCAAGACAATCACAAGTGCACAAGGATCATATATCAATATGAAAAAATCTATGTCACAGGGATTCAGCTAACCAAGTGCCGCACCCGCATCGATGCGACGTGGGTGCACGTGCGGGTGCGGCACCTGGTGCGGTCAACCCAACCCTGGGTGCGATCAACGCACCCAGGGTCATTTATGTAAAAAAAAATGAAAATCAGAGGGAGGCTCGCCTGAAGAAGAAGAAGAAGAAGAGATGCGAGAGGGAGCTCACCTGAAAGGGGGGCGGAGGGCGGAAGGACCGGTGTCGGGTGGCTTGTCGGACGTGGGGTTTGTCGGCGTCAGGTGGCCGGAAAACGAACGGGAGAGAGGGAGCCTGCGGCGGGAGGAGAAGGCGAGCGAGGAGAGAGAGTGGGCAGAGTGGGGAGGGGAAAGCAGATCAGGTCACGCTGAACATAAGCGTTTTTGCTCTTGGCCATCCGATTTGCATTTTAAAGGGCTAAAAAGTCAACAAACCACATGGCATTCATCCAAAATGCAAACGGACGGCCACGATGTGTGCATGAGCAAAAACGCTCATGTTCAGCATGACCTGATCTATTAAATTATGTATATATAAATATATATATATATACTTATATATATATATACATTCGTATATATATAAGTATATATACGTATATATATACATAATAATATAGCTTTTTCCTGTTTTGTATAAACCAAAAACCCGATAGGGGTGTTTTGGTAATTCCATATGTACTTTTTGTTTTTTACTTTTTTTACTTTTTTCCCCTTTTTCTTTTTCCTTTTTTATTTTTCTGTTTTACTTTTTGGAACCATATAGGGGCCCCACCTATCTAGTCGTTGGGGCCCCAACAGTCATATTTATGACCGTTGGGGCTCCCAACGACTAGAAGGGAGCTCCCTTTATGGTCCTCCTTTAGTGCTCTCCTCCCCTATATAAAGAGGAGGTTCCCCCTTGTAAATGTATGGGTTTTTCACCCTTCTCTTCTGTAAAACCCCATTTAAAAAAAAAAAATTGTTTGGACCCGGGCCGGGTGGGGTCCGGACCCGACCCGGGCCCCTTTTTTATTAGGGTTTTTCATAACCCGAGCTCACCCGAGCTTTCGGGCGCCGCTACCCCCCTCTTCTCCCCCTTCGTTTTCGGGTTGATTGGGGAAACCCACCGAGGTTTCCCCTTTCATCGCCCCCCCCCCCCCTGAGCTCTTTATGAGCATTGCTGGAGGGCGAGGGGAGGCACGCCTCCCCTCTCGAGCGTCCTCCCCCTCGCGTCGGTCTCCTCCTTGCTGCGCACGTCGCCGACGCCGGCCACCGCTCCCAGGTACGCCATCCTCCCTCTTCTCTTCTCCTCCCTCTTTTCTTCCTCACCCCCCTCCCTGTCACCTCGCCGGGAGGCCGACAAGCGGCTCACAGCCACTGCCGCGGCCTCCCACCGCCTCCCTGTGCCATCGGGGCCCCGACAGGTGGCCTACGCGGCCCCTGTCGTCCCCTTCTCCCTCTGCGATTCGCCGGAGTGCCGGCAGGGGACCGGTGGCCCCTGCGACACCCCTTTTTGCTGCCACTTTGTGGCCGTTGGCAGGGGCTGGCCCCCCTGCCGTCCAGTGCTCTCGGCAGAGGCCCAGCCCCTGCCACTTCTTGCTGTCGGCAGGGGCTCAGTCCCTGCCACTGTGTGCTGTCGGCAGGGGCTGGCCCCCTGCCATCTCAGTGCTGTCGGCAGGGGTTGGCCCTGCCGTCCTGTGCTTTCGGCAAGGGCTGGCCCCATGCCATCTCATTGCTGTCGGCAGGGGCTCAGCCCCTGCCACTTGGTGGCTGTCAGCAGGGGTTGCCCCCCTGCCGCCACGCTATTTTTTTTCGATAGGGGCTCATCCCCTGTCGCCCCGCTATTGTCGGCAGGCAGGGGCTTGTCCCCTGTCGCTTGTCTGTTTTCGGCCTGCAGGGGGCACACCCATGCTGCCTCTCTCTTTTCCTATGGGCAGGCTTGTTTTTCTATTTCTCCGCATAAAAATTAACGTAGCACTGTTGCAGACCTCGCATCGGACCCCCGCTCTGGCTCCGCGGCCCGAGCCTCGTATCATCTACACGCGTAGACGCACGCAGCTGCACGACATCCCGAGGTAGAGGAAAGTCGCACGAATAGTGTGTATGAACAAAATAAAATAAGACTTCTGAGATAGAATAGTCATTTTGCATACTTGCGTATCTGAAGAAGTATTGGTTGGTCAATGTTTTACTCTTTGTGATTCTTTTGAAATTGCATAATGTAAATTCTTTGGGTAGACTCATTCTAGAAAGAATCAAGTAGTTTACTTGGCATGCCTGTTTACGTGTAAGATTACTTAACTCAAAATTGTCTATTATGCATGCTTATTCCTTTGAAACTGCATATTTAAGATAGACTTTGTGAAGAGACTCAAAACCACTGCAATTGCTATTATAACCGAACCTTAAGGCAGGTACGGTATGAATTTTATGTAAGATCATGGAGTGTATTGAAGTGTGAAATCTATACTTTACTGATTTTGATGTGGTAATATCGGCCTCCACAGGCCAATTGCTCAGAAAAGCAAAACATGTCATGTAGGAACCAAAAGAATCATAAAACATTATGTTGGCCTCTCATCGTAGTTGTACCTCTAGGAAGGTACGATCGTACTTTTGGACAAGTACGTCCCATGTGGGTTACGATAGTGGGATGATGAGGTTGTAGCAACCTCGATGAGTGCAATTAGCACAATGCTGAGATCACATAAATGGTGACCATTCGCCTTCACAGGCAAGATGCTCGAGTGGGTCTAATGGACCAGAGCATGTAGGATGGGGCGGCGGTTAAGAAACCTCCGTCGTACCCATCCGATCTTCACGGTTCATCAAGGGAGAGGATGGATGGTACAAAGACTCCGATGGACAGGTTGTTAACAACCACCCCACGGGCAAAAGACTCGGTTTTCCCCAGTCATCGGAGTTAGGGGAATTGGGATTACCATAAATTATCCTAGGTGGTAACTCCCAGGCACTTCTGCAGAAGTTGGATGCATCCATGGGCCACGAATGCCTTTGGGGATTTACTCTCTTGGTCACTGACCGTCCCCTTAGGAGCGGACTCAGTCAGCCATCCGGGTTAATGAAAACACCTGACATAATAAACCCCCGGATCGGTCTCGGCTGTTTCTACGTTTTGCGTCTATGCGTACCCACAGGCCAGTTAATATCAGAACTTAAAGAATATATTCATGAATAGTTGTAGATGACTGAGACTTACACTGCTTCAACTAACAGCTCTTTGCACTTATTACATTTGTTAGAATAGACTACAACTGTTTTAATTGCTTAAATATCATAACTGCTTATCTCATGAATGTCCTGTCTTATTTTCATTCTACTTATCTGTTCGTGCACCTACTGGTTTGTTATGAAACTGACCCATTTCATGGGCAGGTGAGGAGTAGGACTTCACTGAAGGCCGATGGCGTGGTGCAACATGGATCAAGATTCATCTTCTTTCTGCTGGCGGCTTGGCTCTGGGTCTTTTTGGAGTTTTCTTTAGATTTATTGAACTTTGGAATAAAATGCTCATTTTGTAATAAACTGCAGATTTTTAATCTATTGCCTTATTTCTTAAATTCCTTTAAGTTGTTGTACATGTGAATGATGGTTTTCCAGCTAACGTACCTAGGATTGTTGACTTGTGTTCCTTTCTAAATGTCTTCCGCTGTCGTTTTTAAAAGTTAAAACTTTAAATCTTTGAAAGGTTTTTCGATAAAGTTTTCGAAATCACAAGTCGAAATTTTGGGGCGTTACATCTTCTTTTCTTCAATAATATCCAACTTATGACTTTAAGTCATTTTCTTTTTTTGAGAGTTTTGTGTGTGCACATTTGGTGTTTGTGTTCTTGGCTCTAATGGTCACTCTTAAAGAGTGCCTTTTGCTCTATTGGTGCTTCCGCCTCTTTTCATTACATGGTATCAGAGCTCGGTTGGTGATTAGGCTTTTCTTTTGTCATCTTGGAACGCGTGCCTCTCAAAGTTTTGAAGAAAGGAAGTATATTTGGTGCCGATGGAACGTGACTCTAAAGTGGAGCTTTCTTTTAAGCTAAATGGGTCCAACTATCTCATGTGGGCCTCCGCTATGGAAAATCATCTAAGAGGTAAGAAACTTTGGGGCTTTGTCATGGGAACTACTCCTGAACCCTCTCTTGTTCTCACCAAAATTGAAAATGAGGTTGAAAAAGCTTTAGATGGCGATGAGCGCATCAAAGCCATTAATGAACATCAATCCAAAATTGAGGATTGGGAAAGTAACCATGCCAAAATTTTGGCATGGTTTATGAACAATGTAGACCTTAAAAATTGTGCTAATATTGCCAAATTTAGAAGGACCAATGAGGTTTGGTTTTTCCTCAAGGGTATGTATACCCAAAAGGATCTTGCTCGACAATTTTTTTGTCAAGAAAAAATCAGTTCCACTAAACAAATGGATATGAGTGTCCGGGACTATTTTAGCTCTCTAACCCCTCTTTGGGATGAGCTTGCCCTTCTTGAGCCTTGTAGAAGATGAACCGAACCCTAGAGAGAGAGAGAGAGAGAGAGAGAGAGAGACGGCTGAACATGAAAACAGAAAACTTAATTGCAACATTAGTGCTTCTCTCTATATTAAATAGAGAGAGGCAAAACAGAGAAATTACATCTAAGTCTTTATGAAAATAATATTTCAGAAAACCTCTAATAAAGAACAACTTAACCTAAAAACCACCTATTCTCAACACTCCCCCTCAAGCTGGAGCATAGATATCTATCATGCTCAGCTTGTCACAGCATCTGGAGAAATTTGGCCGAGCAAGAGGCTTTGTAAACATATCTGCAACTTGGACTTCAGACTTTAGGTATTTTGTAGTGATATGACCAGCTTGAATCATATCTCTTACATAGTGACAATCAACCTCAATGTGCTATGTTCTCTCATGAAGGACAGGATTGTTTGCTATATATGTTGCCGCTTTGTTATCACACATCATGGTCATTGGAGAGGAAACCTTCACCTGGAGATCATTAAGAACAGTGTGAACCCATATCAATTCAGCAGCTGTTTGGGCCATAGCCCGATATTCTGATTCTGCACTCGACCTGGAAACCACATTTTGTTTCTTACTTCTCCATGAAATCAAGTTGTCTCCCAGAAACACACAGAATCCTGTGGTAGACTTTCTATCTACTACAGATCCATCATAGTCAGCATCAGAATAGGCTACTATCTCCAGAGTTCCACCTTTCTTGAACAGTAACCCCTTTCCAGGAGATGATTTTAGATATCTGAGAATCATTATGTCTGCATTCCAGTGTACCTCAGTTGGTTTGTCCATGAACTGGCTAACTTTGCTTACTGCTAAAGCAATATCTGGTCTGGTCACAGTTACATATAGTAACTTCCCTACTAGGGAGCGATAGCGTTTGCTATCAACAGGTTTTGACCCTTCTTCAACCAACTGAACTTTATGATCCATGGGAATATTTGCTGGTTTAGCTTCCAACATGCCTTTTCCTTTAATAAGTCAAGAACATACTTCCGTTGAGACAAAACCATCCCTTCACGGCTTCTAGCAACTTCTATACCCAGAAAATACCTGAGTGAACCAAGGTCTTTTGTAACAAAGTGTTTGTGAAGATGAGCCTTTGTGGCTTCAATAGCTTTCACATCATCTCCTGTAAGAATGATGTCATCCACATATACTACCATAACAACTATGCCAGAGCTAGTTTTCTTTATAAAAAGTGTATGATCTGCTGCTGATCTGTTAAAACCAAAGCTGACATCACTTCAAACAACTTTTGAAACCATGCACGAGGACTTTGTTTCAAGCCATAAATCGCCTTTCTCAATTTGCACACCTTATGACACTCCCCCTCAACCTCAAAACCTGGAGGTTGTTGCATGTAAACGGTCTCAGAGAGATCCCCATAAAGAAATGCATTTTTCACATCTAATTGACACAAGTTTCAGCCATGCTGAACAACTACTGAGAGAACAAGACGGATGGTACCCATCCGTGCAACAGGAGAAAAAGTTTCAAAGAAGTCAATTCCATATGTCTGGGTATACCCTTTCGAGACTAATCTGGCCTTGTACCTTTCAATAGAACCATCAGATTTGTACTTTATTGTATATACCCATTTACAACCAACAATGTCAGCATCTGTTGGGGAATCAACTAGATCCCAGGTATGCTGAGATACCAAAGCTGTCATTTCTTCTTGCATAGCCATCTTCCAGCGATTATCAAGTGTTGCCTGCTGATAGTTCAGAGGAATGGTTTCAGCAGACAAGGCTGAAATAAAAGACTTCATCTGATGTCCAATTCTGGCATGGGAGACAAAATGAGATATGGGATATAAGGTGTATTGTCTTGTCCCTTTTCGTAGAGCAATAGGCCTGTTATCATCATCCTGAAGATCACTATTGTCAGTAGAACTTACCTCAGGAGAAGAAGAAGATGAAGGCTCTTGCGGAAGTGGAGCTCTACGCACATATACCAATGGAGGATTATTAAATCTGAAAGAGGATAAAGTTTGGTTCGGTAAGGAGGGCAGATTCCAAAGGAAAAGGAGGTATAGGTAATGGAAAAGACTCAACTGGATCAACCTGCAGCGGAGAACCGGAACTAGAGTAATATGGAGAGGATTCCAGGAAAGATACGTCCGCACTGACATACTCTCGGCGAGAAATAGGATCATAACATCGATAGCCCTTTTGATTTTTTGGATAACCAATAAATATGCATTTTGTAGCTTGAGCGGCTAATTTATCACGATTAGGGCCAAGTTTGTGGACAAAACAAACACATCCAAATATTTTTGGTGAGAAAGAAAAAAGTGGGGCATTAGGTTTTAGGATATGTAATGGAATTTGATCACCCACAGAAGACGAAGGCATGCGGTTGATCAGATAGCAAGCAGTGGTAATCGCATCACCCCAGTATAACGCAGGAACATTGGATTGAATCATAATGGTCCTGGCAACATCAAGGAGGTGCCGATGTTTTCGCTCAGCCACCCCATTTTGTTGAGATGAATAGGCACAGGAAGTTTGGGGTTAGATGTCATAATCTTGGTAAAATTGTAACCAGACCTTTTGATTTAAACTCAAGAGCATTATCAGTGAGAAAAATCTTGACAATAGATTCAAACAGAGTTTTTATTTCAAGAATTAGGGATTTGATAAGACTTGGAACTTCAGATCGTTCTTTTATTAAAAATACCCATGATAACTTAGAGAAATCATCAACAATAACAAGATAATACCGACACTGAGTCCTAGTAGGAATCTTACTAGGACCCCATACATCTGCATGAAGGGGTTCAAAAACTTTATTACTAGACTGACTCTGACTCAAAGGGAACGAACTTCGATGATGTTTGCCCAACTGACATGCTTCACACTGAAATGATGTGGTGGAAGGAATCTGAGGAAAGACCGACCGAAGCTTTGACAATGAAGGATGACCAAGACGACGATGCCACTGAACAGGACTGAATGAATGTTCCACTACAGCATGAACAGAACCCATTGGATGATGTAGGTAGTAAATTCCATTTTCTTCATAGCCTCCACCAATCTTCTTCCCCGTCAGCAAATCCTGAAAATGACAACCCATTGGATCAAATATTACTCTACAATTTTGTTCTTTTATAAGGCAACTAACAAAAAGTAAACTTTGAGGAAAGTTTGGAGCATGAAGAGCATTTTTCAACTGTAATGAGGAGGATATAGAAATATTTCCCTGATCAACAACCGGGGAGGAGCTCCCATCGGCTAATGAGACTCCAAGTTGAGCCTTAATGACCTTTAGATCTGAAAAAACACGTGAATTTCCACACAAATGTCTGGATGCACCAGAGTCAATAACCCACTTACTATCATTCGGATGGAGATGATTCCTGGTTGAATAGGCAATACCAGCTACAGGAGAAGTGGAACTCAAAGGTCGAAGAGCAATCAACTCATCATATTCCGCACGACTAAGGGTGATACTACTTTCGTTTGCAGTGATATTCTCTTGTGCATTTGTTGCCTCAATAGTAGTAACATGAGCTTTAGGGTTATATGACTTTGATGCAGAAGAGATTGGCCGACCATGCTTATCCCAACAACGATCTTCTAAATGTCCAGATTTTCCACAGAATGTACATTGAAGCTTTCCTCTGTCTCCCATACCACGTCCACGTCCTCGTCCTCTGATATTCTGAATATTTTTACGGCCATAACTAGATGGGACAACAAGAGCAGATGTCTGAGTCACAGGCTGAGATTGTGGCAGAGATATCGCAAGTCTACTCAGACGATTGTAAGCGTCAGCAAGAGTGGGAACATCTGAACCAGTCAACATTTGAACTTTTGCAACAGAAAAATCTGAAGAGAGACCTGTAAGAAAACGAGCAACCATGGTTTGTTCTTGATAATCCTTTTGCTTCGAGCAACACAAAGGCCGGTGAGCATTAAGTCTTTCAAACGCAGCTTTGACAGAGGCATAGTACTGGGCCAAGGTCTGATCTCCCTGTTGCAAGTTATATATTTCTTGTTCGACTTGTAGGATACGACTCACATTCGTTTCTTGTGAGTATGTATCACGAAGATTGTCCCACATTAGTTTGGCTGTATTATAGTAGATCAATCCATCTGCAATATGGGGTTCGACACTGTTCATGATCCATGACATAACTATGTCATTATCTTCATCCCAAGTAACATATTTTCCCAATTTCTCAATGGGTTCGCCTTCCAACAAAATATGTTTTCAACGATGTCCAGATACCGACATCATAAAAGTTTTGGACCACCTGGCATAGTTGGTTTCATTCAACCTAACAGAAGAGCCATACGAGAAGGGGTTGGCAAACGCCTTATACTCCCCAATATGTTCCATTTTGGAATCACCTTTCGACGTTTCAGCCATACCAAAAAAAACTCACTTGAACAGGAAGTGTTCAAGAAGAAAAAAAAAATTCTTCAACTCAGCAGGAAACCACACCTGCTGTTCCACAAAATAAAGTTCAATTCAGCAGGAAATCACATCTGCTATTTTCCATGACAGAAGAGTAACTTCAGCTTCCGTGCTTCCTTAAAAACAACACTCGACATAACAGGGAGTCACTGAAAAACATATTCTGAAATAAACCATATTCTGAAATAAACCAACCCACACAAAAAAAAACTAAATTTCAGTTGTTGTAGATACCACAGAAATCCCGAACATTGCTGCACCCAAACACATCACCACACATGATAGAATGCAGTCGCAAAACACAATGTTCACTAAACCTGCTGTTCTCCAACATATAATGCATGACATCCAGTAAATATCACACACAATCAGCTTCTGCAAGAACTCAACACTTACGGCCACACAGAAAAAAAAAATTTGTTGCTCCCAAACAGCAGGAACACACCTCGACAAGAATTCAGCACTCACGACAACAGAAAAAAATTCTGTTACTTCCAACCATGAGGAATACCCTTCGATAACTTATGAACCAAAAACAAAACTCGTCATAGCAGCAACAAGACTCGGCACCACCAGGTCGCAACAGGAAATCCAGATGAGGAGAACTGATTTAGATTTTCTCCTAAGATCTGAACCGCAATCAAACTCCCAACAGCGTAGGTAGTCACGAGGAGAGAAAACAAAAAGAAGGACGAGGAGATACGACACCCACAGTAGGCATCCACGACCAGCAGATGATACGACACCCACAGCAGGCATCCACGACCAGCAGATGATACGACACCCACAGCAGGCATCCACGACCAGCAGAATGCCCAGAAACAAATTTTAAATTGCTGACCTGATTAGAAACATTACTCAGCGTGATCGAAGTTTGATCACGATCATGAAAGCCTCCACGATCGACTGTGTTCTAGTAAAACACGATCACGCTCCCACGTCACAGTCGATATCTCGATCACGCTCCCACGTCACAGTCGATCACGTTCCCACGATCAGCTGAGCTCTGATACCATGTAGAAGATGAACCGAACCCTAGAGAGAGAGAGAGAGACGGCTGAACATGAAAACAGAAAACTTAATTGCATCATTAGGGATTCTCTATATTAAATAGAGAGAGGCAAAACAGAGAAATTACATCTAAGTCCTTATGAAAATAATATTTCAGAAAACCTCTAATAAAGCACAACTTAACCTAAAAACCACCTATTCTCAACAAGCCTAAATGGGTTGCTCCACAAGATATTGAGCTAAGAAGGGAACAAATTGAAAAGGAGCACTTTTTTCAATTCCTTCATGGACTTCGCCCGGAATTTGAACAAGGGCATCTCTTCTCCATAGAAGCAAAGCCTTACCTATTGAAGATGCCCTTGCCGAGATATGTCAAGAAGAAACTCGACTTGGCTTGAGCATTAAGAGTGATAAAGTTTTGCCCGTTACTAGGCCCGAATCGAATGTTAAAGCATATAAACCTCCCCACTTTAACAAAAATAGCAATGGGCCTAGAAAGGGAATTATATGTCATTATTGTAATGAACTGGGGCACATTAGACCGGTTTGTCCAAAGCTTAAAAGAAAGGTTGCCGCGGTTGGAGAAAATTCTCCAAAGAAGGAAGAAAGTACCAAAGAAGGAGATATCAAAGAAACTCTTAATCATATCTTCGAAGTTCTCCAACACCTTCTCAAGTCTTCTCCTTCAACATCCAGAGCCGCCATCGCCTACTCTTCATCACCTCCAGGTATGTGGATACTAGACTCTGGTGCTTCTTTTCATATGACATCTCATAAAAACTCTCTTTCAAATGTTTTTTCCGAACCCATGTCCTCCTATGTTTCAACGGCCGATGGAACATCATTGAAAATTGAAAGTATTGGAACACTTGACTTCAAAAATTCTCAAAACTTTTTCGTTCCTAAAGTAAGAATTGTTCCAAAAATTAATTTAAATTTTTTTTTCCGTCTCCCAAATCACCGATCATGGATGCCAAGTCTCTTTCTCACCTAAAGATTGCACCGTGCAGGATCTCCAGTCAGGGAAGCTGATTGGGCAAGGCCATAGAAGGGGTGATCTCTATTTTATGGACTTTTTGACGCTTCCATCTAAGTCATCTTGCAATCTTGTAAAAGACAAAAGTATTGGAATTTGGCATGAGAGACTTGGTCATACAAATTTTGTAAAAATATATTTTTTTCCTTTTTTGAACAATACTTGTAAAGACAATCACATGACTTGTAAAGATTGCATTTTTGGGAAATCTAAAGCTACTCCATTTCCTCAAAGAAGTTACTTTACCACTCGGCCATTTGAACTTGTTCATTCCGATGTGTGGGGACCCTCCCCTATTTTGTCTAAAGGAGGTTTTTCGTATTATGTGGTCTTTATTGATGACTTCACTCGATTTACGTGGATATACTTCCTAAGTCGGAAATCCGAAGTTTTCTCCTTCTTTAAAGAATTTCATGCAATGGTTAAAAATCAATTTTTGGGAAATTTATCTATTCTTAGGTCCGATTCGGGAGGTGAATATATGTCTAATGATTTTCAAAGCTACTTAAAAGAAAATGGAATTTGTCATCAACGTTCTTGTCCCAACACTCCGCAACAAAATGGTCTTGCGGAAAGAAAGCATAGGCACATAATAGAAACTACAAGAACATTATTGATTTCAAAAAATATCCCAAAATCCTTTTGGGCCGAAGCGGTTCTAACCTCAACATATCTCATCAATAGAATCCCTTCATCTTCTTTGAAAAATCTTTCTCCATTTGAAAAACTTTACAATATGTCTCCCGATTATAAAAGATTAAGAATCTTTGGATGTAAATGCTTTGTTTTAACTCGCAAAAATGATAAACTTTCTCCTAGGGCTATTGAATGTATTTTCTTGGGATATGGCGAAAAACAAAAAGGATATCGATGTTTTGACATGCTTAAGAATAAACTTTATATCTCAAAAGATGTCACATTCCTCGAAGAAGAAAATAGTTTTTCGCACCAACCAAATGAAAATATTGACTATTCCTTTTTATTTGACTTGTTACCTCAAGAAAACATCATAAATGATCATGTTGATTCCAGTGAACCTCTTAATGAAGATCTTGTTGAACATCCAAATGATGATCAAAACTTAGAAGAAAATGCTTCAAGACAAATACAAGTCTACTCTAGAAGGAATGAAAGAAATCCGCCTTGTGCCCTTGAAAGATTTTCTCAAAGTGGGTCGATAGAAGAGACCTCTCAAAGAAGATCAAATCGTATTCCCAAGATACCAAATAGATTTGTTTCTTATGACTCTTTTTCTCCTAACTTTCGAGCATGCCTACTTGCTCTTCACTCCTTTCATGAACCATCTCATTACAATGATGCTAAACAATATGCTCATTGGAATGAAGCTATGGAACTTGAACTTGATGCCCTTAAAAGGGCGCAAACTTGGGAAATCATTGATCCTCCCAATGGCAAGAAACCCATTGGATGTAGATGGGTGTTTAAAGTAAAAACTAAGAGTGATGGTTCATTAGAAAGATATAAGGCTAGGTTGGTAGCCAAAGGATATGCCCAAGAGTATGGGGTAGATTATGATGAAACTTTTGCCCCAGTTGCTCGAATGACTAGTGTTCGAGCCCTTATTGCTATAGCTTCTGTTAAAAAATGGCCAATCTTTCAACTTGATGTTAAAAATGCCTTCTTGAATGGTAATTTAAATGAAGAAGTTTATATGGAACCGCCTCCAGGTATGCATTTAAATGGAAAAGTTTTAAAATTAAAAAAGGCTTTATATGGACTTAAGCAAGCTCCTAAAGCTTGGTATGACAGGTTTAATAATGTATTAATCAATTTAGGTTTTTCTTCTTGCTATACTGACACTGCTCTTTTTGTTAAAAGGACAGGTGACTCCATTATTATGCTTCTGCTGTATGTTGATGATATGATCATCACCGAAAATGACAAAAAGGGAGTAAATGATGTTAAGTCTATGTTAAAAGATACTTTTGATATGTCTTACATTGGTTATTTGAGATATTTTTTAGGAATTGAAGTGGCTTATTCCGCGCGAGGATACATCTTATCTCAAATGAAGTTAGCTGCAGAAATTTGTACCAAATCAGGAATATCTGATGAAAAGAAAGTTGAGACTCCCGAAGTTATCAATGCAAAACTAAGACTTGAAGATGGTGTTCTTCTTGAAGATCCAACTCCCTACCGTCAATTAATTGGATCCCTCACCTATCTATCCATCACACGTCCAGACATAGCCCATGCGGTTCATGCAGCGAGCCAGTTTCAGCACGCACCTACTACGGTTCATATGGCGGCCGTAATGAGAATTGTGCGATATATCAAAAATACCATCTCCAAGGGACTCTTCTTATCCTCTTTCTCATCTCTTGAATTGACTGTTTTTACTGATGCTGACTGGGGAGGAAATCCCAATGATCGTATCTCAATTACGGGTCTTTGCATTTTTTTAGGTGAATCTCTTATCTCGTGGAGATGCAAGAAGCAGCAGAAGGTCTCCTTATCATCTACTGAAGCTGAATATCGGGCTATGGCGATGACAACTATGGAAATTGTGTGGCTCAGAAGTCTCCTTGGTGACATGGGCATTCCCATTTCCACTCTCACCAAGCTCTGTTGTGATAACAAGAGTGCGATATACATTGTCAACAATCACACCTTTTATGAGCGGACCAAGCATATCGAAATGGATTGCCATTATGTTCGAGACGAATATCTCAAAGGGACCATCACATTGCCATATGTCACTTCAGAGTATCAACTGGCTGACTTCTTCACCAAGGCGCTCCCAACTCCACGATTCATGTTTCTTCTTGGCAAACTTTCGGTCTTTTCCCCGTAAAGTTTGAGGGGGCATGTTAAATTATGTATATATAAATATATATATACATATACTTATATATATACATTCGTATATATATAAGTATATATACGTATATATGTATATATACATAATAATATAGCTTTTTCCTGTTTTGTATAAACCAAAAACCCGATAGGGGTGTTTTGGTAATTCCATATGTACTTTTTGTTTTTTACTTTTTTTTTTTTTTCCCTTTTTCTTTTTCCTTTTTTATTTTTCTGTTTTACTTTTTGGAACCATATAGGGGCCCCACCTATCTAGTCGTTGGGGCCCCAACAGTCATATTTATGACCGTTGGGGCTCCCAACGACTAGAAGGGAGCCCCCTTTATGGTCCTCCTTTAGTGCTCTCCTCCCTTATATAAAGAGGAGGTTCCCCCTTGTAAATGTATGGGTTTTTCACCCTTCTCTTCTTTTCTTCAATAATATCCAACTTATGACTTTAAGTCATTTTCTTTTTTTGAGAGTTTTGTGTGTGCACATTTGGTGTTTGTGTTCTTGGCTCTAGTGGTCACTCTTAAAGAGTGCCTTTTGCTCTATTGGTGCTTCCGCTTTTCATTACACTGATCTGCTTCCGTGTGGGGGAGGGTTTCTCCCTGCGTGCTTTAAATAAGCACGGGTTTGGGGATCCGATTTTATTTTATTTTTTTTGCCGCACCCCCACACCCATTAAGTGTCGCATCCCCGCACCCACACCCGCACCCATGTGATATAGGAAAAAATATTTATTCAAATTTCAAAATAACAAGATATACATGATCACTAAGACCTCAACCACATAAAATCTTTAATACTACATAAAATATTAAACGTTTCACATAAGAATACATCAAAGAGAAAAAAAAAATTAAAACACAAGTTATGTAAAATCTCATAAAATCATATTTGTGAATGACATAAATAGTCATCTTAAAATAAATATTTCAAATTATTTTAAAATATTTAACCATATTAGAAAAACAAAACAAAGTCCAATATAACAAAAACAATAAATTTGAAGTCATATATAAGAACAGGTTTTGACATTTATAACCATGAAGTGCTCGAATAAAGCATCTAAATGCTAAAAACATATATTCAAGAATATTAGATTATATACCCACATATTAAATAAAGAAAGCTCAAAAACATAAGATTTAAACTAGATCTCATAAAAGTACACATATATATAAATATCATTTCACAAGACCAAAGAAATATTATAAACCATTTAAAAATAATTTTGAAAAGCATTTAAAGATTTTAGTTTTAACACAAATAACAAATTAATTTTCAAAGATAAGAAAATTAAGTGTTTTCTCATGCATAATGCATGAGATATACAACTCAAGTAAAAATAAAGATTTAAGATACACACCGGGTCAAGATCTCCCTTGAATCCAAGTCATACATCGATCATGATTCCTTCACGAAGCACAAACTTGAACCAAAGAATCCCATGACCCAAAGAGGCAAAAAATACCAAGAAAATTTTCTTGGCTTTGATACCATGTAAAGAAATATGCGGAAAAACAAATACAAAGTGCACAATCACTATTACAAGTCCAATAAAGAACAAAACAAAAGCACTAAGGCACTACACAAGCACAAAGTGCACATACAAGACTTCAAAGAGTCAAAACAATAGCACAAGGACATAAAAAATATCATCTTTATTGAGTAAAATCCTTAAGAAAAGCATTTCAAGATACAAGAGGGAGAAATCTAGAGTTACCAGAAGCTTCTTAGATAGGTGGGAAGCCCGCTTCGCAAGCGCGATACTCCTCGCTTCCGAAACTTGATGAGAATCTCGATTCTCTCAGGCTTCTCATATGCTTTTCACACACTTCATCTATTCTTCTTATGAGTTTGACTCTATTTTTAATGTTTTTTATGTGTTTCCAAACACTTCTCACTCACTTTCATGTGCTTTCTCTAAATTGACAGTCATCGTTTTTATATTTTGTTAAAAATTTAATTCTTACACTAAAAAAATCATGAAATTTAAGAATATAGTTGCTTTTATTTTAGTTTTTATTTGTATTCCATTTCTATTCCCATTCAATTCCTATATTGCTTTTTTTTATTCCTCATTTTCTGCTTCCTATACATTTTAAAATGCAATGCTTCTCGCTTCCGCTTCCCGCATCAGCTTCCTAATTTGGCAACCTTGGGGGGAACACACCTATTTATACACAAAACAAGCCACACATAGAGCCATTGGGACCTCCCCAACGACTAAAAATAGAGCCATTGGGGAGCTTCCAACCACTTTATGGGCCATTGACTAAAATGCCCTCAACTCTATACTAAGTTACAAAAAAGAAAAAATTATAAAAAAGACTATTGTACCCTTAATGGGCACATTCTATTATAATACTGTGAAAAGACTGAAATACCCCTAATGGATATTTCCTATTACAACATCATAATATATATATATATGTGTGTGTGTGTGTGTGAAATACCTGATAGTGGTATTTTTGTCATTTTACATAGTTGTTTCTAGAAAAAACTATTTTTAATACTTAGGATATTTTTTAGATTTCTTATTCTTATTTTTCCTTTTTTTAAATTCTTTTTTGTACCACATTGGGGGTCCCACCATGTAATCGTTGGGACCTCCAAATATGACTGTTGGGGGCTCCCAATGACAACATGTGGGAGCCCCTAATGGCTCGCACTTTTCCCGTTTCTTTTTGTATAAATAGGGGTGTGCTCCCCATGTATTCTTTAAGCCTTAGATCTCCTCTAATAAATTTCTTATTATTTTATGTGTTGCCCTTTAAAGGCTTGTGGTATTGTCCCATAGTGGACTTCTCTCTTATTCTCTCTCTTGTATTTGTCCATTGTAGGACATTGTGAATGCTTTAAGCATTCTTTGTATTTCCGCATACTTCACTACAATATACACATATACAATGTGAATTAGATAAATATATATGTATGTGAAATTGTGAATACATATATAAGTTACAACTTAACAGTTACCGATATTTTTCTTATTTTTCCTTATTTTTTCAATTTTTAATTTTTTAAATCCTGAGATTTTCCCAAGAATTATTGGAAAACCTATAATATCCCGATATTATAATTTATACCCCGCCAAGATATAGCCATACTTATATTTGTGACTATGCTTGAAATTGGCAGATACACAATTATCAACCAATTTTTCAAGATTAGGTTTGCACATGATATGTTTCTAAAGAAAAACAAAAGTAGCACCACCAAAAGAACAAAAAGTATGGCACCAAGAATACTAATTTGCATTCATTCAAGAGTTATTGTTTTGGTCAACTTTGCACCTTAACGTCAAGAGAAAGACATATGGTTACCATGAAAACATCTATTTCAACAGCATGCCCTACCTTATATTCACAACATTCACAAGATATAACCGAGTATTATATTGAAGCAGTGCCAAAAGATCATCTGCCATTCCAATATATGTGCAATGCTTCACGATGTCCAACAAACCTATGGACATAAATGAAAATAAAAGCATGTAACAATTAAAAAAAAAGAGGTGAGGGAATAAAAATTTGAATTTAAGAGATATTTCTGAACTTACCAGGATGAGTATTAGAGTCTATCTCACTAAGAAGTTCCTGAATGCTAGTCAAATCTGCACTTTCCTTGGGATTGCGCCTTTGTCGTACAGCAGACCTAAGAACAAGTTCAGAGGAATATGATTCACAGCATGAGATGCATAATATATTGAGCAAATTACAAAATGAAAAAAAGAAAAGAAAAGTGGCAGCTCTGGTGATGCTAAAGGCTGCTAGTCGTAGATTAGGTGTTAGTGGAGAAGCCCATTCATGGGGTAAAGCAAGAAGAAAATTTGCAGTCGTAACAAAAAAATCCAATAGTCCACGAGAAGTCCAAAATCCTGTTGCACAAATTCCAAGCAGGATATGGTCAAGACTCAAGATGATGGATAGAAAATATAGTGAATTAAAGGAAAGATTTGCCGGCCAACCAAACGACATACAGCATTCTTCATAAGCAAATCAAGCACACTGACACCAAGTACTATATATTAACTTGTGGCAAATTCAATTCCATTTGGCATAGAAAATGAAACTAGCAGATTCTTAATGAAATCTTCAAAAAATCAGAATTTTGGTGCACAGAGAACTCTTAATTTTTTATCCTGATTAATCATGAGCTTCACAGGACATCACAGTGTTACATTTCTCATTCAGGAAAACTTTCCTAAAAGGCATAAACTAATATCCTTTTGGCCTCTTGCACATATGCATTATATAGGTCTATAGTCAAGGATAACGGTAATTTGAGATAAATTATACAGTCAACTCCCATTCTTCACTTCTTCTCTTGTGCTACCCTATACTGTTTGTCAATTTCTCCAGAGACCAACACAAAGTTGTGTAACATTTGAAAGAATTAAAATTTGAAAAGGGCTTTGAAAGAAGCATACTGCCTTTGCTCAATAAAGGATATGGATTTATCAATTTTTGAAATATTTTTAGAAGCATGACAGACTGATGCAGGGTTTGTTAAGAGCATCACAGAGTGATTGATGCAAGGCAGATCCTGGTCTGGATTTAAAAGATGATACGTATCCACATTACATTAGAACCATATCAAAAAAATAAAAAAAGAATTATCCTGTGTTATCTTGTATTATTGTTGTCTTCTAGGTAGAGTTATGAAAAGAATGATGATTTAGGCTTCCTTTTTTAGTTTCTTTCTCTTTTGCTTTCATTATCTGTTGGTTTTATGAAAGTGTGAGATTGTTATCTTTATTAAATTTAAAAGGATGTTTCTATCTTCTTGAAGATCTTTATCTTGGATACACTCTGAAAGACTAATACCTTGCTAGTACCTACTATTCTTGATTTGTGTCATTTTTGTAATATAGTGTGCTTTTCTACTATGTTAAATTTTGAGATTTCAGAAAAATTGGCTGTGTTGTGGAAAAATCGATAAATCCTCGATTTCAGGTGGCGTCAATTGAGTTTGGGTTTGGCCTAGGTCTCATTGACAAGACCTAAACGAGCCAATTAAGATGTGGTAGAACTTTTTATTTTTGGCCTTTAAAATCGAGCGAAATTCGAGATAAATTTAGACAAACTTCGGAGGTAAAATTCAAGTAATATATCATTAAATGCGTCTCGAAATTCTGAAAACATTGATATTTTGTTTTTCTGAATTTGGGCTACGGTTGGCCCGAAAATCGCATTTTTTCAAAAAAAACTTGCATCG
The DNA here is from genome assembly GCF_984573655.1 of Nuphar pumila. NCBI lineage: Eukaryota > Viridiplantae > Streptophyta > Magnoliopsida > Nymphaeales > Nymphaeaceae > Nuphar > Nuphar pumila. The sequence continues at coordinate 113,577,599 of NC_143253.1, read as the reverse complement.
ATGTGACCGGTTCTGAATTGGATTGGATCAGATCCGATCCATTTGACCTAAGTTAATATGGATCTGGACCCAGTCCAAGACCCATATTAATTAGAATCTGGTCTAGTTTGAGATCCATATGGATTTTAGATTTTAGATCTTAGATCTAGATCCGAATTCAAATCCAATTTCAATGAATTTAAAGTTTTAAATTCAATATAAAGGTTTAATTGATGAAATTCGAAGTTTAAAAAGACTCCCAGAGGGGTGAGATACCCTCTAAAACTTTCTGAAAATTTATTATTTAATAAATAATTATTAAAAAATAATTAATTCTAAAAAATTATTTTTTGTATGGCAGAGTTCTACATTTGTGGAACTCTACCTAATATGTAGGGTTTCTAGAATAGCCCACATGTAGTAAAAAGTAAAAACAATAAAGTAAAAAATTTGTTAAAAAGTGAAAAAGAGGTTAGTGATAGAGTTCGAAGGGACGTCACCCTCTCTCTAGAAGGCCAAAAAAAAATTTATAAAAGGGTCTAACTCGCCCCTCTCTCTAGATTTCATTTTCTAGAGAGAGAGAGAGGGGGGGGGGAGAGAGAGAAGGAAGAAGGGAAAAGAAAGAAAAAAAAAAGAGAGAAGAGAGGAAAAGAGGAAGGAAGAAGAAGAAGGAAAGGGATCTCCTTCCGTTCTTGGCATCCGACGTATGTTTCTGGTCTTTTTCTATCTCTGATCGAAGGTATAGGTTCCTCTCTTGATTCGAATGGGGAGAAATAACCTAAATCAGGTTTATGTAATGTCTTTGGTGGGAAAAAAATAAAAAAAGAAAAGTGTAAAGAAAAGGAGGAAATCTGATTTTTTTATTCGAATGTATATATCTTGAAATACATGATTTCGAGTATACACGTATATGTACAGATTTGTCTTTTTCCTAAAGTGTGATTTTCATTATGTATGTGTGGTTTTGGAAATCATTAATCTAGAGGTTTTTAAAAATTTGTATGTGTTCTAATGTTATCGTTAAGTGCATGTACAACTTGGATATATCTGGTTGATCCCGATCTTGGTTTGTATGTGTTCATGCACAGAGTTTCCTTGTTAAGTGTACGTACGGATTTCACTTAGCGGGTCTTATTACTAATACTATGAACACAACAACATGCTTAGAGTGATAAGCATATTCGGATTTAATGCATGTCTTTTCTGATTAACATATATTGTTTCTAATTAAGTATGCATATTCAGATTTAATGCATATACAGTTTTTGTTTATCATGTATTGATTTTAATTAAGGATGCATATTCAGATCTCATTCCCATGCTCATATCTCTGATTTTTTATTTCACAACATTAGCTTGCTTAATATGCATATATGTTAATATATATATATATGAGAATCGGCCCCTATATGTTGCAACCATGGTTTGGGATCGTATCTGACCCAAACCAGGCTAGCCGCAGGTTCAGCATATATATATATATATATATATATATATATATGTATATATATATATCCGAAATACCCCTTAGGGGTATTTTGATCTTTTCACCAAATAGGCGTCAGCCCCTAATGGGTTGACAATTTATCTTTTTGCTATTGTACCTTTTTTTGTTTTTTTGCTTTTGTCTTTTTCTATGCAAAAGGGGTAGCTCATATGACTATTGGAGCTACCCCAAGCCCCAAAAGTAACATGTTCAACCCCTTATTCTCATTGTATTATAAATAGCCCCTTGGGCCATGTATATTTTTCAACTCTTTGGAGTGTCTTTTTATGCAATAACAATTTGTTAAGACCCTTGTGTGGGTGGTTTCGTTGATTCAATCAAGTATTCTACTTGATTGAAAGTGTGTTCTTGCATGTGTATCGGATTCAATCCACTTCGTTACATGGTATCAGAGCTTTGGTGATTCAAAGGCATTTTTTTAAAAGAAAGATCGTGAGGATATCAAGAGGAGGATCGTGGGCTTAGCGGATACAACAAATCAAGGATTGTTGCATCGGGAAGCATGCCATTTCTCAAACAAGTCTTGTATCTCTATCTTTTTCCTTTCTTCCCACTATCACTTTCTTGCATTGTAAAGAAATGGAGAATGAGAGAGAAGTTCTAATCTTCATTCGCGTAGACCTAAACGATACAAACTATGTGATGTAGGCATCCATAATAAAACACAAGATATGGAAAACAGGGTTATGGGGTTTGGTGGATGGTACCGAAAAAGAGCCCAAGCTCATTCTTACGAAAATTGAGAATGGGAAGGAGGTTGCTCTTCAAGGTGAGGAAATGGGTAAAGCCGTTTCCGATTATGAGAAAAAATGGAAAGAGTGGAGGATGGGCCATTCCAAAATAATTGGATGGCTCATCAATATTTTAGATATTCATAAATGCTCTAGCTTAGCAAAATTTGATTTTGCTAGCGATGCTTGGAAATATCTTAAGGACAAGTATAATCTTAAAGATATTGCCCACATATGCAATGTCCAAAATAAAGTAAGAATCATGACTCAAGGAGAGATGAATATTAGATAGTATTACAATGTTCTCTCTCTCTTATGGGATGAATTGGCTCTTCTTGAGCCAAAATGGCATTTCCCTCAAGATGTAGAACTCCGTGAAAACCAAATTAAAACGAAGCATTTCTACCAATTTGTGAATGGGCTTAAGCCCGAATTTGAGGGAACAAAATCGGCTCTCCTTCATAGAGGAGGTGTGTCATCCATAGTCGAAACTCTTGAAGAATTGACTATGGAAGAGAATAGATTAAAGAAGTCATCTGCTTCAAAAGATGAAGAAACCGTACTTGCTATGTCCAAGCCTGGTAACCACACTAGGAGTTACAAGCCTCCTCACTTTGTGAATAATGAGAATGGGAAAAATCCCAACAACTATGAAAGAAGCAATAAAAGAGGAGATCATGAATACAAAAAAGGTGGCAAAATCATATGCTATCATTGCTATGAACCGGGACACATCAAGCTTTTTTGTCCCATAAGAAAGAAAGAAGATCACTGTGATGATAAGAGAGTTGCTTCGGTAGAAAGAAATGATGTAGACGACTCCAAATTCATTGGCTCACTGTCTTTAGCTCAATTAATAGAGGCGCTACAACCAATGTTCAAAGGTCAAGCTTCTTCCTTCTCGAGGGTAGCCGTATCCACAAGTAGTGACCCTGGTAAGACTTTTTGGATCTTAGATTCCGGTGCCTTGTTTCATATGACTCCAAATGAGTCAATGTTATCCGAATGTCATTCTAACTCAAATAATTCTTATGTTTCAACCGCTGATGAAACATCTTTAAAAATCAAAAGTTTTGAAATTTTTCAAAAACCATCAAACTTCCACATACCAAGTATTAGAGTTGTGCCAAAACTAAATTTGAACCTTTTATCAGTTTCACAAATTACGGATTATGGTTGCAAAGTTTTATTTTCTTCTAATGATTGTTTAATACAGGATCTTCAGTCCGAAAAGCCAATTGGGCAAGGCCATAGAAGAGGAGATCTCTATGTAATGGACAGTCTTGAGTTATCAAAACAATCTTTTTGTAATTTTGTGAAAAAAAAAAGATATAGAAAATTGGCACAAAAGACTAGGACATCCTACTGTGACCAAATTACATTTGTTTCCATTTCTTACTAGTTATAAAGAAAAGAATTTGGTTTATGAAGATTGCATTCTTGGCAAAATGAAAGCTTTGCCCTTTGAACAAAGACATTTTATACCAAAAAATCCTTTTGAGTTAATACATTCGGATGTGTGGGGACCGGCTCCTGTTATATCCAAAGGTCCAAAGGTAGGGTATCACACTATGTTGTGTTTGTAGATGACTATAGTAGACATTCTTGGATCTTTTTTCTTAAACAAAAATCATAAGTATTTGAATGCTTTAAAATTTTTTATTTCTATGTAAAGACTCAATTCAAAAGCAACATTTAAATTTTTGGATCTGATTTCGGGGGGAATTTGTATCAAAAGAATTCAAAAAATTTCTTGACCTAAATGGGATTATTCATCAAAAATCTTGCCCATACACTCCTCAACAAAAATGGTCTAGCTGAAAGAAAGCATAGACATATTGTTGAAACCACTAAAACACTTCTTATATCAAGAAATGTTTCAAAAATGTTTTGGGCCGAAGTTGCTCTTACAGCGGTTTATTTGATAAATAGAATGCCTTCAAAAACTATAGAAAATATATCTCCCATTGAAAATTTGTTTAAAATCTCCCCCGATTACAAAAGGTTGAGTCTTTGGATGTAAATGTTTTATTCTTACCCATAGAAATGACAAACTTTCCCCAAAAGCAATCCCTTGTGTTTTTCTAGGCTATGCTAGAAATCAAAAGGGATATCGATGCTATGACATGGAAAGAAACAAGTTATATGTTTCACGAAATGTTACATACCGAGCATGTTTAATGGCTATACACTCATATACTAAACCATCATCTTATTATGAAGCCAAAAACCATCAAGAATAAATTAAAGCGTTGAATGATGAATTAAAAGCTTTAGAAAAAGCAAAAACTTGGAAAATTCAAACATTACCCAAATGACGGAAAACTATAGGGTGTAGATGGGTTTACAAAATTAAAACTAAATGGGATAGGACATTGGAAAGATATAAAGCTCGATTAGTAGTTAAGAGATATAGTCAAGAATATGGAATTGACTATGATGAGACCTTTGCCCCAGTTGCTCGAATGACGACTGTCAAAACCCTTATATCTATAGCATCAATTCAAAAATTGTCTATATTTCAAATGGATATAAAAAATATCTTTTTGAATGGTAATTTAGATGAAGAGGTCTACATGGATCCTCCACCAGGTTTGAATTTAGCACATGGAAAAACTCTTAGGTTACGAAAAGTCTTGTATGGATTAAAACAAGCTCACAAAGATTGGTATGATAGATTTAGCAATCTAATGACTCAACTTCATTTTAAATCTTGTTTTACTGACACTGCATTGTTTGTTAAGTCTTCCAATGCAGGGATGGTCATACTGCTACTCTACGTGGATGATATGATAATCACAGAAGGTGATAAGTATAGAGTAAATCATACAAAAAATGTGCTTAAAGACAATTTTGATATGACAGATCTTGGTTTTTTAAGATATTTTCTTGGTATTGAAGTAGCTTACTCACCTCGTGGTTATTTTTGTCACAGACTAAGTATACAGCAGAGATTGTTTAGAGATCAGGACTCTCAGATGAGAAACGGGTTGACACTCCAAAGGTCATAAATGCAAAAATGAAAAAGGATGATGGAGAACCTCTGCAAGATCCAACCCCATAGAGACAATTGATTGGAGATTTGTCTTACCTTTTTATTACTCTACCTGATATTTCTCATGCTATTCAGTCAGTCAGTCAATTTCAACATGCTCCCACTACAGTACATATTAGTGTTGTAATGAGAATTATTAGATATATTAAGAACTCTATAAATTATAGATTGTTTTTGTCATCCTCTTCTTCATTAGAAGTCATTGCGTACTCAGACTCTGACTGGGAAGGGGATGTGAATGATAGACGCTCAACTACTAGTTTATGTGTTTTTTAAGGTGACTCTCTGATCTCATGGCGATGCAAGAAGCAACAAAAGTTGTCTCTCCTCAACTGAAGTTGAATATCGCGTCATGGCAACGACCACGTTAGAGTTTGTGTGGCTCCGACAATTACTGGAGGACTTGAGAATCCACATCAAAGAACCTTCCAAATTGTGTTGTGATAACAAGAGCGTTGTGTATATTGCAAGCAACCATACGTTTCATGAGAGGACAAAACACATTGAAATGGATTGTTACTATGTCCGTGAAGAATTTTTGCGAAAGACTATCACATTGTCCTATGTTCCATCAGAGTATCAACTAGCGGATTTCTTCACCAAAGCGCTTCTGTCACCCATATTTCACTTCCTACTTGGCAAACTCTCGGTTGTTTCACCATGAGTTTGAGGGGGGGTGTTAAGATATATATATATATATATATATATATATATATATATATATATATATATATATATATAAACTGAAATACCCCTTAGGGGTATTCCAGTCTTTTCACCAAATAGGCGTCAGGCCCTAATGGGCTGACATTTTATCTTTTTGCTTTTGTACCTTTTTTTTGTTTTTTTGCTTTTGTCTTTTTCTATGCAAAAGGGGCAGCTCATATGACTGTTGGAGCTGCCCTTGGGCCATGTATATTTTTCAACTCTTTAGAGTGTCGTTTTATGCAATAACTAAAATCAAAATAACGGAAGCACCAATAATCCAAAGATCTTTTTAAAAGAGTCAAACAAAGAGCCAAGAACACAAGCACGTAAAGTGCACAAATAACCCACTAAGGGGTGAAGTGCCTAAAAGGCAAAAAGTATTATTGAAGAGAGAGACAAAGTGGGCTGAAAAAACCTTACAACACAAGAGGGAGAGCCCTCTTTTTATATAAGAAAAAAGTAGGAGAGAGAGGGACCACTTGGGGCTCCCTTCTAGTCGTTGGGAGCCCCAACGGTCATATTAATGACCGTTGGGGCCCCCAACAACTGGATGGTGGGGCCCCTAGTGGTCCAAATTACAAGGTTTAAAAATAAAAAGGAAAAAAGATAAAAGATAAAAAGGAAAATAAAAACTAAAAGTAAAAAGTACATAATAATTACAAAAAAAACCCTATCGGGTATTTGAATTTACAATGAGAAAATAAAGAGTATATATGTATATATATACATATATGTATATATATACTTATATATATATGCATGTATATATAAGTATATGTATATATATACACATTTTAACAATTACAATTTGTTAAGACCCTCGTGTGGGTGGTTTCGTTGATTCAATCAAGTATTCGACTTGATTGAAAGTGTGTTCTTGCATGTGTATCGGATTCAATCCACTTCATTACAATATATATATATATATATATATATATATATATATATATATATATATGCGTGGGACTGACTGTACATTCTGTTGACCCATCCAAGTTCGGTTTTGGATCAGATCAGACCTATTCCAAAGCCCAGAATGTTTTTTTTCATATATGGTTGCTTATGTAAATATGCATGCAAAAACTGATTAATTTTATGCTTTTAATAACGCTGAAAATCAGTTGGCTGTACCACAAAGTGGTGCTGATTTTAGGTCATAGTGAGCAGCAATATGAAGTTAGTTTCCAGCCTTATTTACGTGTGCAAAATAGAAGCAGGTTGTAATTTTAAGGATGGACCAATTTATGATGAGCACTATGAAGATCTTGATCAACAAAGGGTACCTATAGTTGATATCTAACGCTGATCCAAACCCTCTGATCTTTGCACCACCTTGTTGTGATGCTCTACGAATCAAGTAGAATGAACCAACATTAGCCAAGGAAAAACATACCATGTTTTGGCATTATCCAATGGATGATTTAAAATCACAAGTTCAGAATACAAGCAATTTTCAAGTCGCCAGAACTTCCAATCATGACACCTAATTTAAAAAATATTTGATGCATTTATGAAGATCTAATCAGAACCTCTAAGACTTATTTTTCTGTAAATTGATATTTTGAAGTTAAAAGAGTCACTGAAGAAGAATAAAATAACAAGAATCAGACTTGCGAGTAGGATACTTTCAGGTTTCAATTCCAGTAGATCCATATCCCACAGGCATCATTGGCATTGGAAGCAAAGAAAATGAACCTAAAAGCTTCAAGACTTTGGTCAACTTCTTCTCCTTGCTGGAGAGAATGATACAAGCAGATCCACATCTACATTGAGAAGATGGTATTAATCCACATCAGATCAGATACAGATACAAACATGTGGGATCCATGAGGATCTAAGAGCATATGAGGTTACCAATTTGATGCTATTTAGTGTTTATTTTGTATTACGGTTTGTCTTACCAGTAGGATTAATATACATATAGAGAGACAAAATTTGTATAATAATAAATATAGGATCATCCATCTTCATTTTCTTCATTTGCATTTTTTATTATTTTAAATAATAAGGGATGTGGATGGATGGTTTTTTTTGTTTTGGTTTGGTCTTGTTAATGTGAGGTTCTTATCTTTAATGAACTTGAGAACTCATGATTTTTCTTATGTGAGATATTTATCTTGGATTCCCAAGCTTTAACCTTGGATGTTCTAGAGTTGAACCTTCATAAGGCTAATACTTCACTGTTGTTCACATCAGTGACAAAATAAAGCAATATATCGGCACAAAAAGACTTAAAACCCAAATCAAGGTCTAAAAATCTTAAAACTTTAATTAGATATTTAAGCATAAAAAAGTATTTTCATTGTTATAATTGAAGGTTTTTCATACAACATGACTTGTAAATCATCTTCTAAATTTATGTGGTTCGTGACACAGGCTCACTTAATGGTCCAACTTCCATGTGCATCATTCACACCGTCTAAACACCATATGATCAGTCCATAGTCCCAAGTTTTTGAATTTCAAAAGTCCACCAATAGCCAAAGTGGTCACTATGGACACCCACAAATCCCACAAAGGGGATACACACAAAGAAAGCTCAAATATTAAAAAATGATATTTTATTGTTCACTTGAAATATGCAAGAAGCATTACAAGAATGAGGGGATTTATCCCCTTTATATACACTCAAGAAGACTCAAATAGAGTTGTTGGATCTAGTCCAACGGCTAGACAAAACTAGTCAACATTAGGTTGACTAGTCAAAAAGAAAGAAAAAATAAATAAATACAAATATTTACAAGTTGTATTTAATTTTTATATATATCTAATACATATATATATTTATATATGTATATATACATGGGTATATATATATACACAATTTAACAATACCTAGAAGCCATCTGCATGCCCAACGTCAATCAGGTAGAAAATGCCTCAAAATCATTGCACAAATAAATTTTGCTTAATGTATGGGAGAAATTCAGTCGCCGACCCCAATTGTTTCGGGATGAAGGCGTAGTTGTTGTTGTTGTTGTTGTTGTTGTTGCATGGGAGAAATTCAAATCCAAAGGGTTGTCAATGGAGAGATACATGGTGATAGCTTCCTTCATGTGCCTATAGGCTCTTTCAATGTGATTTGGCATCCACAGGATGCTGGTCAGGAGTTTTGAGATCCATCTTCTGAATGGAAGAGAAAATGGGTCTTTCCAAGGATGAGAAAAAAATAGGAAATGGACTAGGTTTGGGAAAAGGTCCATACCTAACAGAAGCCAAATCAGTTTTAGAATCACTTTTTCCAGTCGGCTTCTCCTGCAAGTAGATATGCATCCTCCCAGCTGGATCAAGGGAATCAGTCCTCACCATTTTATTAGCCGGAACCTTCTGCACTTGTGTACCTGAATCAAACAAAAAAAAACATTAAGAAATACATAACAGAAACAAACATAAGATTATCTAAATGCCCTTCACATACCAGGTGAGGGATTTGGTGGTGTTCCCTTGTATGCATTCAGAGGACCACATGCAACAGGAAGTAGGGTCTGTTGTAAGCGAAATCTAATCAGTATTTATTGCTTGAGTTTCAAGAATTTCTATAGTTTCGAATGAAGCAAGATCTGAGAATAAAAAACAGCCATGCAAAAGCTTCTGCCTCTTCAAGATCTTAAGTGAATAAATTTTACAATTATAAAGTGCTTGCCAAAAAAGATAAAAAATCACCCGCTAGGCTGGAGAGACATTTTAAAGTAAAAAGGAGATGGTAACAGAAGAATCAATGAAAAAAATAAACAGGAAAAAAACAGCATCCTCTTCTCTCATCTATGTCGCCTTAATCTCAAGTAAAAAATTCACGGTTATACTCATGAATCCAAATTATAACACTGTCAATATAATCAGTTTCCAAGGCTTTAGCAAGCCATCTACAGAAACAATCTATAACTAAGCATCACATATGAAAGGTTGATTAACATTTGATCAATGGTTTATTTCAGTTCAAACTGTCAAGTTTGAGAAAATATTGATCATCAAGAAAGCAGGATAAGCACCAGGTTATCGAGAGCACCATGTTTACTTGGGAAGCACACTTCCAGGGAAAAGTTTGAAGCACAGATCTTCCAAAGCACGCTTCTCATGACATTTCCCAGGCACTTCCTATTCTACATTGTAGAATTTTGTACAAAAAAGGGTGCTTCCTAAATGCTTCCCAGTTTACTTCTTAGTTCACTTCTAGCTTCCCACTCCACATTTTTCAAAAAGTACTTTCTTCCTCTTCTGCTTCTCAAGCTAGCAGCCTTAGTAAGCACCAAAAATAGAATGCTGAAACACAAAATGACAAAACTGAAACAAGGAATTAGACGCCTTCAGTATACACAGCATATAACACAAGCAAACAGTGAGATTTTTCAGCATATTACAATTATTTTCATTTTTGGACTATCGGAGAAGGGTACTCTCTTTTGGATCCATGAAACAACTCTCAGAGATCTTTTTCCCTTTTGGAAGATACAGGAGCAAAATAATCAACCTATTGATATTGGGAGGGAGCTTCCAGCAATCCTACTACTGGCAACCATTCATCTTTTTGCTGCTTGACAGGTCTATCTGATCCATCTTGTGCCTCATCTTTCGACACGACATTGATTTCCAGTGAAAGAATCTCTATCCTGGTTATGACAGGTGAAAGCGGATTCTGCCCGGAGCTTGAGGCCGTGGCAGAGGAAATTGTGGTGCTGGTCGTGATTCCAATGCTCCATTCAATTTAGCTGAATGTGAACACCACCATTCCTTACTGTAATTATTGTAATATACCCAAAGGAGGGAAGGCCACCACTAATCCTCAAGCAAATCAAGATCTGCCACAAGTTCCAATGGCAATGCAGACAATAGTAATGCAGAAGCATTGGTTCATTCCTTCTAAAATATGAACATGGAAAGTGAAGGAGATGGCACCTGGTATATTGATTCAGGAGCAGCTAACCATGTTTCAGGTGATGCTGGTAAGTTTTCTCATTTAATTCCCTAACTAGGAAAAGGCAAAATCATAACTGGTGATGGAAACATGTACCCGATTTCTTACATAGGTCATGCTCATATTTTCCTGATAAATGGGACGTTGAGTCTTCCTAATACCTTCTAGGTTCCTCAAATCAAGTGTAATCTTGTTTTTGTGTCTCGGCTTCTTGATAAGTTAAATTCTGATGTTTTTTATCGATCTTCTGTTCTTTTTAAGAATCCACAATCAAATCAAGTGTTCGCTAGAGGTGAACATCAAGGAAACCTTCATGTTTTGAAAGAGGATCCAATTGAAGATCGTCCTTTGTCAAGTGTGTTGGTCTCCTTTGTTCATGGTCAAGAAAAAGAGAAACAAATTATGGCATTTTCGTCTTGAGTCATTGTCTACACTTCAAAAGTTTGGTTTAGTGCCTTTCCTTGATGATAGAAATGTCAATGCAAGTCTTTGTCAAAGTTGCCGAGTATGTAAAGGACACCATTGGACTTTCAATAAAATTAATGAAAGAGCCTCTTTTCCCTTTCACATTGTCCATTCTGATGTATAGGGTCCTACGCCATGTGATTGTTCATCAAAATCCAAGTATTATGTTACTTTTATTGATGCTTTTTCAAGATATTCTTCCTAAAACAGAAGTCTGATGCCTTTTCAATATTTAAAAATTTAAATCCTATGTTGAGAATCAATTCGGTACATGTATTAAAAACTTCAGAAGTGACTGAGGTGGTGAATATACCTCTATTGCCTTTAAACAATATGTATATACATACATAATATGCATAATATATATACATATAAGAAAATTACAATATTTAACAGGAATATCATAAGATGGGTTGTATGCAAGAGGAAGGAGGAGGGTTACTTGAGTGCCAACCCAACAAAGGAACACCTAGGGAAGTGAGCTCAAGAAGCATGACATTTTATAAGTACATGAAAAACATGCTTTTATCTTAGAAGCACACTAGAACTAACCTGGAAAGAAGTGAATTTCTCAGTTAGTTCCGAAATGTTTCTCACTTCACTTCTACTTTCCTTCGTGGCAACCTTGGGAAGGAAGGACATAATGCAGGCTTTCTTTGATGGATTTATTTGTCAGGAAGTAACGATCAATTAGTCCAATGTTTTATTCATAGTCACTTGTATCCTTCAAGGCAATTTCTTGCCAAGGGTTTTTTTCCGAGCTTTTCTCAAAAAGTGGTTTTTCTCAAGAAAATCTTATAAAAATCACAGGAGTTTTAAAAATTGAAAAATATAAAATTAATAATAATAATAAAATTAATATGTTTTATATAAATTTTTTTTGCAAATATATGAGGAAATAAGTTTGAAAAGTTTTCAAAAAACAAGAGACAATAAATAGAAAAAATGAACTTAAAATATATTTTTTTCAAAAATATCGTGTTATTATCACGATATTTTTTATTTGAGCGATATTTTGAAAATATCATGATATTTTGCCAATATTATCGGCTTGCCTTAAATTGCCAATAATATTGTTATGTTTTCAAAATATTGGTGATATCAGTGACTGCCTATGTCACATGGGTGCGGGTGCGGGTGCGGGTGCGGGTGCGGGTGCGACACGGGTGCGGCGCAATTCCAAAAAATTTGGACACGGGGACTCGGCTATATATATATATATATATATATATATATATATATATATATATATATATATATATATATATATATATTAAAAAATATATATTATAAATATATATTTTTTAAATATTATAATTATATATATAACAATAAATTAACACATAAAGATTGTAATTTTAAAGCAAAAAAAACAATTCTTAACAACACAAACTTACCAAAATATAACACATAAAGAAGCTTGTGAGTGTGATAAACAACAAAACTTATCATAAATCTGCCTCATCGTCTGAATTAGAAGGAAGAACAGGATCGAGGTAGTCCATGTTGAGAGTATGTAAATTATGTTCTCCCTCCAAGTCAAAATCTTCTGGATTTACATCCCAATTCTTGGATGGTCCACAACTGCATCAAAAAATCACTATATTAGTATCTAACTTAAAACTTTGAATACAAATATGAAATATTTAAATACAAACTTTGAATACAAAGAAAAAAAAGTACCTAAACTCTTCTTTGGTGCGGCGAGAAATTAATCGTAGATTTGAGTGAACATATACCAAATCCTCTGCTCTTTTACTAGTGAGTTTGTTTCTTTTAATGTTGTGAATTTGAGCATATGTACTCCAATTTCTTTCACAACAAGATGATGTAGCAGGTTGGGATAACAACTTCATTGCAAGACGTTGCAGATTTGGTGTCTCTGATCCATATGTTGCCCACCAATTAAGGGGATCTTCCTCGTCCCTTGCCACAAGTGCTGCTAAAGAATCAAATCTTCCAGTAGAAAACTTGTCAAACTCACTATTTACAACCTTAAACATGTGAGGATCATTAAAAACTCTTCCCAAATATATCATTCTATTTCTTGATATCTCAGGATCTTCATTTGGAGAAACACGACCAACACCTGCTGTCAAGCATTTTTTTGCATAGTATTTTGGATTGAGAGAGTGTGCCATGCAATGCAAAGGTGTATTGCTTTTATCCCATCTTCTCACTAAAACTGAATGTACATGATTGTAAAATTCTGAATCATCAAGTGCAATATCTTTCTTCTCATGTTTAAAAATGATACTTTGAACTTTTTCAATCATATTGTCCCACATTTCATAAATTCTATGAAGCATGGGTACATCTCTGTCAACTTCTCTCAGCATTTCCCAAATAGGCTCTGTAAATTCAACAAAATATGTAATTTTATCCCACCAAAAATCATCACAGATGCATTTTTTGATAGCTTGAGCCTTGACATCATCTTCAGTACGATAAAAATCCCAATCTTGATCAGCCACCATCATCATCAATGCATTCTTGAGTTGCTTAATTCTTTTTATCATAACAATTAGAGAAGCAAAACGAGTTTCAGCAACTTTCAGTAACTTGAGATCAGAATGCCTATTAAATATAGAAAGGGCATGATGATGGTTTACAACAAAATTTCTAATATTTCGAACATCATGCTCTATTTCCTCAATCCATAAGCACATTTCATGTGCATGTGTATCATCTTTTGATGGATTGCATATACTCTTAAGTGCCAAATTTAAACTGTGTGCTGCACAAGGAGTCCAAAAAATATGTGAATATGTATCTTCACTTGCCAAATTCATTCCTGCACGACTGCAAACTGGAGCATTGTCAGTAATGATTTGCACCACACTTTCTTCACCCACTTCTTTTATCACTTCAACAAATAATCTCTTTAAATATTCAGCATCTTTATACTCTCCACATGCATCAACAGTCTTCAAAAAGATTGGCCCATTTAGTGAATAAGCAATGAAGTTTATCAGTGGTCGCCTTTGTATATCAGTCCACCCATCAGAAACAATCGACACTCCATGTCGTTTCCATGCAAATTTTTGGGTCTCTAGCAAGTCTTCAATTCTATTTTTTTCCTCTGCAAGAAGGACTGTTCTTAGTTTTTCTGAACTAGGAGGCACATAACCACTCAAATTGCAATTAGCCAAAGATGTAATCATATCTTTCCAATATGGACTTCTAGCTACATTAAAAGGAATTGAGCTTGAGTAAAAGAATCGACCAATCTTTTTATCAATTTCTGCTCTTGCCATGTTTTTGAATGACGCTTGTATTGTTTTATTGCTTTCCATCTTTCTTTTCTTTAAAAGCTCTTCTTGTGTATCACTAGCAGTAGGAAAAGACAAATTAATCGAATCGCTTTTCATCTCTGCAATTTTCTTCTTTTCAGCTTCCTCTTGTTCTTTTTTTAATTGCTTTAACATGTCTTTGTCAACCCCAGAACATGCCCTAATTCCTTGACCACGAATATGCAAAAGATGTGCTTTCACACGCGTATAAGAACCTGTGAAAACAGTCTTACATAGATTACAATGAAACTGCACATTCCCACCACCACCACTACTAGCTTTTATCCCTTTTGTCACAAGCCTCCAAAGTGGTTGAGAAACATCTAATTCAGGGTTAGAACTTGAACCAAATGTATTGACACTACCGCTAGAACTCGCCATTATATCTGAAAAGTGAAAACTGAAAAGAAAATAATTAAATAAGTAAATAAAATAAAGTTAATAAAACAGGGAATATTGGAGGGGCCGAGCCCCTCTTCTGCGAGCAGAGGGTGCAGGGAGGGGGGCCGAGCCCCTCCTCTGCGAGCAGAGGGTGCAAGGAGGGGCCGAGCCCCTCCCCTGCGAGCAGAGGGTGCAGAGAGGGGGGCCGAGCCCCTCTTCTGCGTGCAAAGGGTGCAGGGAGGGGGGCCGAGCCCCTCCTCTGCGAGCAGATGGTGCAGGGAGGGGCCGAGCCCCTCCCCTGTGAGCAGAGGGTGCAGGGAGGGGCCGAGCCCCTTCCCTGCGAGCAGAGGGTGCAGGGAGGGGCCGAGCCCCTCCCCTGCGAGCCGAGGGTGCAGGGAGGGGGGCCGAGCCCCTCCCCTGCGAGCAGATGGTGCAGGGAGGGGGGCCGAGCCCCTCCTCTGCGAGCAGATGGTGCAGGGAGGGGCCGAGCCCCTCCCCTGCGAGCAGAGGGTGCAGGGAGGGGCCGAGCCCCTCCCCTGCGAGCAGAGGGTGCAGGGAGGGGGGCCGAGCCCCTCCCCTGCGAACCGAGGGTGCAGGGAGGGGGGCCGAGCCCCTCCCCTGCGAGCAGAGGGTGCAGGGAGGGGCCGAGCCCCTCCCCTGCGAGCAGAGGGTGCAGGGAGGGGGGCCGAGCCCCTCCCCTGCGTGCAAAGGGTGCAGGGAGGGGGGCCGAGCCCCTCTTCTGCGTGCAAAGGGTGCAGGGAGGGGGGCCGAGCCCCTCCTCTGCGAGCAGAGGGTGCAGGGAGGGGCCGAGCCCCTCCCCTGCGAGCAGAGGGTGCAGGGAGGGGCCGAGCCCCTCCCCTGCGAGCAGAGGGTGCAGGAAGGGGGGCCGAGCCCCTCCTCTGCGAGCAGAGGGTGCAGGGAGGGAGGCTACGAGCAGGGTCGACATACCTGACGGAGGGGGAACCGGTGGCTGCCTGTCGCCGGAGTTCGGATCGCCGGCGTGGTTGCAGGAGAAAGCTGCAGGGGCTGAGGGGGAGAGGCAAAATCGAGAGGGTAAGCCCCTCTCCCTGTCGATAAACCCCTTTTAGGGTTCGGCTGCCAAAAAAAATTTGGATCTGGGTCGGGTTTGGACCCGACCCGACCCGGATCCAAAACAAAATTTAAAACTCGAACTGGACAATTTTGGACTCGGTCAAAGTTGACCGAGTCCAAAATGTGGTCGGACTCGGCCCGGACTCGTTGACCGAGTCCGACTCGGAGTTGACCGAGTCCGGGCCGAGTCCAAAGCCGCACCCGAGTCCGCACCCGAGTCCGTGCGTGTCGACGCGGGTGCGGCAACCCTTTAGCCGAGTCCGTGTGACATAGGTGACTGCATTTATTACTATATAGCAGTCTCTTTCAGCATCCACCATATGTCATCTATACCTGCTAAGGGGCCTAAAATGGTATAGGTGCTGCTTGCTGCACCAGCAACTTCAACTCCATCAATTTTGATCCCTTAGATCCTGTAGCATGTTATCATGCTGAGTGTGCAATATATTTCTCTATCAACAGATTCCTTACTGCTCTTTGAAATCAAACAAGGAAAAATAATAAAACAGAAGTAGCATAGCCGTATCAATTCAATTCTAAGGTCATAAGGTGCCTGTGTAAAATAGTCTGGGACTTTGATATTGTAAGGCTAATATAGTGCAAGCTCAGTAAATATATAAAGCGCATGCCAGAACAAATGGATCAAATAATCCAAACAGTACTATAAGAAAAGGTAAGGACTCTGCAGCCCAGTTAATTAACAAGGATATTAAGCACCATTATGTTTGCATACTAAGAACCAAATGAAAAACTGATAACAGCAGAAAGACACAATGTCGAAGCATACTTATCAAAAAAACAGATAGCAGTAATTGGAAAAGCACCTGTGTGTGAAATGTCCTTGCCATGTTAGAGTTCATTAACTTTGATTCAACTGCAGTTTGTATAGCCTCAACTATATTTTCTTGATTCAGCAAGCTAACCTGCAAGCATATAAAGATGTCAGAAGAGAAAAAATCATAACACTATAAAAAATATATCTAAACTCTAAAACAACTAAAACTCTAGAACATCACACACACCTAGATATAGACTACTAAAAGCATATTAAATAATAGTAACTAACAAATAACAACTGAAAAAAAGACAATATATAATAATGAGTAACCAAAGAAATCGACAAGAATAAATAAGCAAAGAAACACAATTAAATAAATAAAACAAAAGTATTACATAAATTATAAGGTCATAACTCATTGATTACATAAAACATATTCAGACTAGAGCCACTTATGAAGAAGCTCAAGTCTCATTCGAGCCTAAAAGCCCATTAAACCCAACCCTACACTCCTACTAATTGCACAAAGTAAGAAATACTATTGTACAAGCACCACTTCAAATCAATAAATGATGAATCCCAACCCAACTTGGCCAAAAAACTTGCTAGACTGCAAAGTGGAATCTGTTTCTTCCACTTCGCTCCAGACTGAAACAGATGCTTCAAGTTGAAACATGCAATCATGATTGCAGATCTTTTAGGCTGAACTGTAACTCATGCAGGTTTTTCAGATCAATTTTTTCTTAGGCTAAAAGGGAAAAACTTTATGCACAATACACTACACTGAGTATCTCGTAAGTATGGTTTGTTAAATGGAAGGCTATGTTTTACAAAATATTCAATATGTGGCCAGTGTGACAGCGGGGCATACCTCTCTCTTTGTTGGATGCACATTAACATCTACATGCTCACAAGGAAGCATAATTGACATGTAGACAAAAGGTTTTGATGCTTTCGGCAGGGTTGCAGCATAAACAACTTCAATAGCACGTTTTAGGGGTGTGCATTCGACTAACCTGCCTGAACTAAAGACAATGTATGAATTCATAAGGGAAGAAGCAGCAGTACTAAAGATGTAAAGCATGGAAATCAAAATACATATCATAAAAAAATGTCTCATAATCCAATGTACCTAGAGAAAAGAAGAAAAACATCAGATTACCTCAACTCCATGAATCAAATAACAATAGAAGTTCTCAAAGCATTCATAGATATAATTATCAACATAGTATAGGCAAGTCAATTTCCTATGAGTACTTAAAGCAATTGCTTCTTCTTCAAAAGAAAATTGAGAAATTGGAAAAGTAAAAAGAGCAATAAAAAAGTGTGCACACTAACTGATTGTTACATATTATTTTATGGGTTGTAAAATACAGTTTGACGGATTGAATATTTAGAAAGACCCCTAATTTATGAGATGTTATGCATGTTTACAAGAGAATAGTGGAGGATATATAAGAAGAAAATCGAAGGTTCTTAAAGTGAAAAACAAAATACATACGTAAAGGAGAAAAAAAAGGAAATATTTTTATAAAAACTTTTATTGATCTATAGAGCTTACAGTCCCAAAGCAACTAAATTAAAAAATTCCGAGGAAATGGATCACATGGATATACTGAAACCAATTAGTGTAAACATTGTACAAAATCAGTGTGCAATAAAATCTATATATTTTCTGTGCATGTGTGTGAGACTGTGTATGCGAGAAAGAGGGAGAGGAACTGTTAAATTATGTAATTAATCATATAATGTAATATATATATTTTATATATATAAGGTAATACATATACATATATTAATATATATGTATATGTATCTACTTATTATATATATAAAATATATATTTTTATTTGTTTAGCCGTAGGGGTAGTTTAGTCTTTTCCACTGTTTTACGCACATTCACTTTATGAATGTGATTGTAAATTTATTTTATTTTTCTATCTTTTTCATTTTTTATATCTTTTCTTTTAAAGTACCAAAAGGTACCTTGGGGGGCCCACTCAAATAGACGTTGGGCCCCTTGTGACCGTTGGAGGGGCTCCAACGTCTATGAGTGGAGCCCCTCCAAGGCCCCCTTTGTGTTGTTATAAATAGGGGCTCTCCCCTTTGTATTTCTTCAAGGCTTTGAGTCAAAGCCCAAGTGCTCAATAAAGTGATTCCAATATTTTTATGCCTTTGTGCATTTGTGAGTTTTTGTGAGTTGTGCTTTTGTGCACAAGTGTTCTAAAGTGTTCTTATTGTGCATATGTGCCGGGTTTATTATCAAGAATATTAAGGTCTTGATCTTAGTATCTTGTTTGGAGATACTTTTACATGGTATCAGAGCCTCGTTGAAGAAGGAGGATCGTGCATCTCTTCACTTGTGAAGTGCCTCAAAAAACGTGTCTTCAAGTTATTGAAGTTTTGAAGTGAACCATCTCCTTCGGGCAATATTTTAGAAGCATCTTTTGTCAAGAAAGGTTTGAAAATCCCTTGAGGAACGCATTATTTTCTATCTTCTTCCCTCTCTAATGGGTGAAAAAGACTTTCACTTCTCCCTTGGTTTTAAACTTAGTGGTTCGAACTACCATGTTTGGGCCAGCAATATGGAAGCCCATATCAAAGGGAAAGGTCTTTGGGGTTACGTTCAAGGTTCCATATCGGAACCCGAACCCAAACTTACAATCATAGAGAAAGGGGATATTAAGATTCTTGAAGGTGAAGATAGACAAAAGGCCCTAAAAGATTATTCCAAAAGGCATGATGAGTGGAAGATGAAGAACTTCAAAATCTTGTTTTGGATTTTTTCATCCGTAGAAACCAAGATCAACGCCAACATCATTAAGTTTAAAATGGCCTCTGAAGCTTGGTTGTACCTTGAAAAAATGTATACTTCAAGGGACTTATCTCACAAATATTACCTCCAAAAGAAGGCCTTGACACTTCAACAAAACGATTTGTCTATTCGAGAATATTTTGCCGAACTATCATTTATTTGGGACGAGCTTGCTATGCTCGAACCAAAATGGAGCGGAGAAGCTATCGAGTTAAGACACAAACAACTAGAGAAAGATCGATTCTTCAATTTTCTAAATGGTCTTAGACCCGAAATTGAGCAAATTCGGTCCTCTCTTTTATCCGCCTTCACATCTCCCTCTATTGAAGATGTTATCACTAAGCTAAGTGGTGAGGAAACCCGTATGGGGATTAGTAAAAATAATCCTAGCATCCTTGCTACACCTTCTCAAAATAATTATGAAGCGGTTAATGTTGTGTCAAGACCCGGGAATAATATGAAGGCCTACAAACCTCCCCATTTCAAAAATCAAGGACAAAGAGGAAATGATCGATATGGCAAAAGAGACTATAGCAAATTAACTTGTCATTTTTGTAAAAAACCGGGGCATATCAAACCCATTTGTCCCAAATGGAAGAAAATTCTTGTCGCGGCTATGGCATCCCAACCAGAGGAACGACCTTCTTCATCAAATGAGCCTCTTTCCCTTCAACAAATTGTGGATGCTCTTCAACCTCTTCTCAAAGGAGGCATTTCTGGAGCCGCTATGTCATCCTCCTCTTCTCTCGGTAAGACATCTTGGCTCCTAGATTTCGGTGCTTCATTTCATATGACTCCAAGTTCTTGTTTTCTTTCTGATTTTTCTAAAAACTTTCTTCCATCTTTTGTCTCAACGGCGGATGGAACACCTCTTGAAATTAAAGGAATGGGCAATTTTGAAAAACAAGACTTCTTTATTCCAAAAATTCGTCTTATACCAAAACTAAACTTAAATTTACTTTCCGTTTTTCAACTCTCGGACTATGGTTGTGATATAAAATTCTCTTCTGATAAATGTTAGATACAGGATCGTCAGTCCGGGAAGTTGATTGGGGAAGGCTCTAGGAGAGGAGACCTCTACTATGTTGATTTTCTCAAAATTCCCAAGAATCAATTTTGTAATGTTGCTCAAAACAAAGATATCCATGTATGGCATAAGAGATTGGGTCATCCCAACATTGTTAAAATCTCTTATTTGTCTTTTATTAAGCATCTTTGTAATGAAAATTTTATATGTAATGAATGTATTCTTGGGAAAATGAAAAGTCTTCCTTTTTCTCAAAGATCCATGTTTACAACAAAATCTTTTGAAATTGTTCACTCCGATGTATGGGGTCCGGCTCCGGTGATATTTAAAGGAGGTTTCTCATACTATGTTATCTTTGTGGACGATTTCACTAGATTTAGTTGGATATATTTTTTTAAACATAAACATGAAGTTTTCTCAACTTTTAAAACATTTCATATGATGATTTTAAATCAATTCAATGGAAATTTAAAAATTCTTAGAACCGATTCGGGTGGCGAATATCTTTCCAATGAGTTCAAAAGCTATCTTGAAAATCATGGTATTCTCCATCAAAAGTCTTGTCCTAAAACTCCACAACAAAATGGGTTGACTGAACGAAAACATAGGCATATTATTGAAACAACACAAACTTTGCTCATTTCACAAAATATTCCGAAAAGACTTTGGGCTGAGGCAGCCCTTACATCTGTCTATCTCATAAATAGACTCCCATCTAAAAACTTGAACAAGATTTCCCCATTTGAAAAATTATACGAAAAAGAACCTGATTATAACAGGTTAAGGGTTTTTTGATGTAAATGTTTTGTCCTTACTGATAAAAATGACAAACTCTCCCCCAAGGCCATTCCTTGTGCCTTTCTTGGTTATTTCGAAACTCAAAAAGGTTTTCGTTGTTATGATATTAAAAATGATAAACTATATGTTTCCAGAAATGTAAGCTTCTTGAAAAATATCAGTGGTTTCGAAAAACTTGAATCTAATGACGAGAATATAGACTATTCTTTTCTTTTTGATCTGTTGACTGAAGATGATGATACTAGTGATGATGAGTCAAATCAAAATGACTTAAGTAATAATGAAACCAATTTTGTGCCCCCAACACGTCATCAACATATCAATGAAGAACCGCATAGAGATCCCATAACCTACACTCATAGAGATAGGAATACTTTCAGAAGTGCCCTCGAAAGATACGATGATGCTAGTGGGACTACTCCTCAAAGTGAGGAAAACCTTCGTAGGACCGAAAGACAGAGAAAACCCCCCTCTAGGTTCATCTCATATGAGTCTTTTTCACCTAAATATAGAGCTTGTCTAAGCGCCATTCACTCTTACATAGAACCTAGAAACTTCGAGGAAGCACGAAAATGTCTGGAATGGATAGTCGCTATGGATAATGAACTTGAAGCTCTAAGGAAAGCAAAGACATGGGAATTTCAAGACCTCCCTAAAGACAAGAAAGCAATAGGGTGTAGATGGGTGTTTAAGGTTAAGACTAAGAGTGATGGGTCCCTTGAGAGATACAAGGCCCGTTTAGTTACAAAAGGATATGGTCAAAAATATGGGATTGATTATGAGGAGACCTTTGCCCCGGTAGCTTGGATGGTCACCGTCCGATGTCTTATAACCGTTGCCTCAATCAATAAGTGGAACATCTATCAGATGGATGTTAAGAATGCTTTTTTAAACGGAGATCTAAACGAAGAAGTGTATATGGATGCTCCTCCTGGAATAGAGTCTCCTAAAAGAAAAGTGTTTCGCCTTCGAAAAGCACTTTATGGTTTGAAACAAGCCCCCAAGGCTTGGTATGATAGGTTTAACTCCGTAATGTTAGAAAATGGTTTTTCATCCTGCTTTACTGATACTGCTTTGTTTGTTAGAAAATCTAATGCAGGGATTGTTATTTTGCTACTATATGTGGATGACATGCTTATAACCGGAAGCGATTCTAAAGGGATTAAAAGCATAAAATCAATTTTAAAGGATAAGTTTGAAATGTCTGACTTGGGTTTTTTAACTTATTTTTTTGGTATTGAGGTAGCATACTCTCATAGAGGATATTTTTTGTCTCAAATTAAGCTTGCATCTGAGATTATTGACAGGTCAGGTATTACAGACGATAAAATTTGTGAAACTCCTGCTATAGTAGGAGCTAAAATGAAGATTAATGATGGTGTTCTTCTCTCCGATCCTACTCCCTATAGACAACTAGTAGGATCGTTGATGTACCTAAGTATTACCAGACCAGATATCTCACATGCAGTGCATACGGCAAGTCAGTTTCAGCATGCACCAACTTCCATTCACATGAGTGCTATCTTACGTGTCGTAAGATACCTAAAGCATACTCTTAATAAGGGAGTTTTTCTAGTCTTCCTCTTCTGAGTTAAAATTAATTGCTTATACTGACTCTGATTGTGGAGGTGACCCAAATAACTGTCACTCCACCACTGGTTTTTGTGTATTCTTAGGAGACTCATTGATCTCATGGAGATGCAAAAAGCAGCAAAAGGTGTCTCTATCATCAACTGAAGCCGAATATCGTGCCATGGTGACTACTATCATGGAAATTGTTTGGATTCATCAGTTGCTGGAAGACATGGGGATCACAATTGAAGGGCCTACCAAGCTATGCTGTGACAACAAAAGTGCGATTTATATTTATATTGCTAAGAATCACACTTTTCATGAGCGGACCAAACACATAGAGATGGATTGTCACTATGTTCGGGAGGCGTACCTCAAAGGAATCATTGACCTTCCATATGTCACGTCAGAATATCAGTTGGCGGATTTCTTCACTAAAGCCTTGTGTGCTCCGCGTTTCAACTTCCTTCTTAGCAAACTCTCGGTCATCCTGCCCTAAGTTTGAGGGGGGTGTTAAATTATGTAATTAATCATATAATGTAATATATATATTTTATATATATAAGGTAATACATATACATATATTAATATATATGTATATGTATCTACTTATTATATATATAAAATATATATTTCTATTTGTTTAGCCGTAGGAGTAGTTTAGTCTTTTCCACTGTTTTACACATGTTCACTTTATGAATGTGATAGTAAATTTATTTTATTTTTCTTTCTTTTTCATTTTTTATATCTTTTCTTTTAAAGTACCAAAAGGTACCTTGGGGGGCCCACTCAAATAGACGTTGGGCCCCTTGTGATCGTTGGAGGGGCTCCAACGTCTATGAGTGGAGCCCCTCCAAGGCCCCCTTTGTGTTGTTATAAATAGGGGCTCTCCCCTTTGTATTTCTTCAAGGCCTTGAGTCAAAGCCCAAGTGCTCAATAAAGTGATTCCAATATTTTTATGCCTTTGTGCATTTGTGAGTTTTTGTGAGTTGTGCTTTTGTGCACAAGTGTTCTTATTGTGCATATGTGTCGGGTTTATTATCAAGAATATTAAGGTCTTGATCTTAGTATCTTGTTTGGAGATACTTTTACAGGAACAACAAGCTCTACATGTTTTTTTCATAGAAAAGGGAATTTTCACTTAAGATAGAAAAGATCAAGTCAAGGTGACAAGTAGACAACAAAAAACAATAAAAGAAGTAAAATGAATGAGCTCTAAAGCAACTCCCATGAAAGATCCAGTCCAAGATAGCTCAGTCATTGGCCACTTTGCACGTATAAAGATGAGAACTTGAATTTTCCAATAACTGTGCAGACATCTTAGCAGTGGCTGTTCAAATTCTTTTCTTCCCAACTAGATAAACCATCAGGCTGAGTAACCATCTGTAAACTACACCCTATTTCTTAGCCTTAATTTTTTATCCAATAATCCAATAGGAGCTCCCTTACTCAAGAATTACAGTTGACTTGTACCTCCAAGTCTGGCCGAGATAATCTGCACAAGACTTGAAAGGTCAGGCAAAATGAGAATTGGTGGAAGGAAGATTCTTCCCCCTGCTTGCACAATACACATCTACTAGCCATGCAAAAGCCTTTCTGTTTATTTTAAATTGAACAGGTACCTTAATGAGTGAAACTAGTCATAGAAATACACTGCTCTAGGTGAGGACCCCAACCCAAATCACTTGTTGGCAAACAGGCAAGCAGGGAACTAGCAAATGAGGTGTCACAGAATGTTAAACATGAGAAAGAAGATGAACACTAACTGAGGGAGTTACTTGAAAATCATATTCTAGTGCAGAGCCAACAAGGAACTTATGCAGGAAGAAAAAGCAGATAAGTGTAATTCTTCTATGATTTTTCCAATCAATGATATGAAAATCAAATAAAAATTGCGATGTTAAATAAGACATTGAAATGTAGGGAGTTAAGATTGTGTCTCAACGTGAGAGAATAGTTTCAGTTACAGCAAGTAGATATTAATGAAAATACGTTGTGAAGCATTGAGCATATCACTTTATCACAACTTATGGAAGAACATAAAACAAGTAAAGAGCTACAGCCACTAGCATCCAGTAGCACATACCATTTATAAACAATACCATGGTTGTTTTCTTGACATTGTAGTTCACATTAGAAATAAGGCCCTCCATGTCAAATACTGACCGAGAGGTATCATTGTCTGAAGCTGTCACTTCCAATAAATCACGAGACACAGAGAGTCCATATACAGATCTTATTGCCTCCAACGTTGAGCTTGAAGCAACTGTGTGAACATCCGTTTTATTCATACCATGCTGGACCACACAAAAATAATAACAAACATTTCAATTTTCTCTTGGTGAAAAGTAAAGTTCGGCGCTGAATATTAAAAAACATATATATGGACAGTGAAGAACCCCGAACCTTTCTGCATGAGAAGCTTGCATTTCTATGATGAATTGCTAACCTACTAATTAAATCCACAATCTTGGAATAGTCATCATTAGAATTCTGCAATGTTTTCCGTCGAGCCGACATGTTATAGAAAAGATTCTCAACCTAAAGATAGAACTTAAAAGTTTAGCAAAAAATGCAAATAGCAGTGAATGCAGGACACATATGATGCAAATCAGAGAAAGCACTCACCATGACCTGGGTTCCTTTTACTGCAGCACATGGTCGAGGCTCATGTTCCATCACTCCATCCCGATATGATACCCTAAAGAAAATTAGATAATAAAACGTTATTACACTGCAAAGTTGTGAAATAAGAGCCATCAACAGAACAAAAATAGAAGATGCATAATATGGCCAAAGGGGCAGGTGAAAATTTTCTGCCAAATTCACAATAATCTTCTGAAATATAATAAAAATAGGTTTGAATTTCTAAAAGATTGGATGGTGAGCCATTGAAAAATATAAAAAGAAACACAATGCATGGTCAAATTTCACTGAAAAGATAATGTTATAAAGTGTACATCACATGGATACCCATTTCTACTTCCATGACATTTGTTTTTCTAGAAAAGCTCCCAAGTAGTCATATGCATGTGACGTAGATTGCAAAACAGCTTTAGGAAGCATCCTTACTTCTTTTACATAGTTAATTAAGAACATTACCTATAACCATGCAATTGACCTTCAGTTATTGTTGTAACAGTAACATGGCCAACATATGTCATGCTGGCCAATGCCTCGCCTCTGAAGCCCATTGATTTTATGGTTTGCAGATCTTCATATGTACTTAGCTTTGATGTAGTGTGTCTTTCACAGAGTATTGGCAGATCTTCAAACTGTAACATGTATAAAAGTCTTTAAGAGAAATAATAAAACAGTGTGATCCATGCAAAGGAAAACTAAGATGGAACCAACAATTACAATGCTTCATTTATGATCCACTTGGTTCATGAAATTGATATCAGGAAAATGAAATTTTGTTTTCCCCATGGCTCTGTAAGAAAATGGTGGTCCTCCACAAATGCACTTGAATCCACCAAAAAATGTCTAAAAAGACACTTCAAGCAAACCCATAAAAGGGTATAAAAGGAAGAACACAATAATAAATAAATAAATCTTTATTGATAATAAAAATGCTTAAGAAGCATTTCAAGTGTTTTACAATGGAGGGGTTCACTCCTATTTATACAAAAAGAATGGGGTTGAGAGAGCTCACTTTGAGCTCTCCCAAAAGAGTTGTTAGACTCTAGTCCAACGGCTCTTAATGTAGCCGTTGGACTCTACTCTTAATGTCGTTGTTGGACTAGAGTCCAACGGCTAGACTCTTAGTCAAGTTCTAACTAGAACTTGACTAAGTTCCATAGCTAGTTCAATGTGAACTAGATATGAAAAGAAAGAGAAAAATAAATTAAAGAAAATAAAAAAACATAATATATATATAATAATATTATATTATATTATTATTATATATATGTTACATTACATTTTTAACACTTCCCCTCAAACTTACAGTACAATGAGCAAAAGTTTATCTAAGAGAAAGTGAAATATGGGAGTAGTGAGAGGCTTAGTGAAGAAATCTGCTAATTGATACTCTGATGTGACATATGACAAATCAATGGTTCAATATAGATATTCTTCTTTGAAGTAGTGACAGTCTATTTCAATATGTTTGGTGCGTTCGTGAAATGTTCGGTTGCTTGCAATGTAGATCGTACTCTTGTTGTCACAGCACATACGTGAAGCTTGCATTGCTTCAACTCCCATGTCGGCAAACAGACGTCTGAGCCAAACTACTTCCATGGTTGTGTTTACCATGGCTCGGTATTCAGCTTCTGTAGATAAGAGAGACCTTATGTTGTTTTTTGCATCTCAACGAGATTAACGATTCACCTAGAAAAACACAGAAGCTAGTAATTGAGTGTCTGTTATTGGGATCACCTCCCCAATCAACATCAGTATATGCAATTAGATCTAGAGATGAAGTAAAAGACAAGAAAAGACCTCGTGAAAGAGAGGATTTAATATATCTAACAATACACAGAATAGCTCTCATGTGAACTATGGTGAGAGCATATTGGAACTAACTGGTTGTGTGTACAATGTGTGCTATGTTTGGTCTTGTAATGGAAATATAGGAAAGTGCTCTGATAAGTTGTCTGTAAGGAGTAGGATCCTCGAGAGGTTCTCCATCATCAATTTTTATCTTAATGTTAACAACTTCTCGAGTATCAACTTTCTTATCATCTGTAATTCCAAACCTTAAACAATATCAAAAGCAAACTTAGATTAAGAAATTAAAAAACCACGAGGGGAATAAGCAACTTCAATTCCTAAAAAATATCTTAATAAACCTAAATCAGTCACTGCTAAATGAGTTTTGTTTATCGCCTCCAGTGATGATCATGTCATCCACATAAAGAAGAAACACTATAATTCCTACATCAGAATTCTTAATAAACAAAGCAGTGTTAGTCAAACAGGATTGAAAATCAATATTAAGCATAACCTGACTAAACCTATCATACCAAGCTTTTAGTGCTTGTTTAAGACCATAAAGAGCCTTTTCTAAATAAAGAACTTTACCCTTGAGAATACTAATACCAGGTTAAAATATTTTTGACACTTCTTCAACTAACTTACCATTTAGAAATGCATTTTTGACATCCATCTGAAATATGAGACATTTTTTAATAGAAGGCCAAGGCAATTAAGGTTCTAACAGTGGTCATACGAGCAACTTGGGCAAAGGTTTCTTCAAAATCGATGTCATATTCTTATGCATAGCCTTTGGCCACCAATCGGGCTTTATATCTTTTAAGAGTTTCATCATTCTTCGTTTTAACTTTGTAGACCCATCGACAGCTTATAGGTTTCTTACCTAGAGGAAGATCTTGAATAGTCCAAGTAGAAGCCTTTTTTAGTGCATCTAACTCAGTTTTTATGGCTTCTACCCATTCCACATGATTTTTGGCTTCTGAGTACGGTGATGGTTCCTCATATGAGTGTATTAATGCAATAACTGCCATATATGCTGGTGAAAAGGATTCGTATGACACAAATTTTTCAGGAGACCTCAAAACTCAGGATGACCTTCTAGTGGATGCTTCGAAATATTTTTCTAGTGCACATAGAAGATTTGACTCTCTTCGTCTAAAATATTGTAAACTAACATCCCTATGGTCTTATTCTTCATTATTGTCATTGTGCTCGAGATCAATAGTACTTTGATCATTGTCAAAGTCACATTCAATATCACATTCAGCAGGTTTTGAGGTCAAATCTATTAGGAAGGAATATTTAGTGACTTAGGTTTTTCAAAATCAAAGAAGCTTTCATTTTCAAGAAACGATACATTTCTTGATACGTATAGTTTTTCATTTTAAAAATCAAAGCACCTATAGCCTTTTTTATTATCGGCATATCCTAAAAAAGCACAGAGAATCGCACGAGGAGAGAGTTTGTCATTTTTGTTAGTGAAAATAAGCACTTGCATCCAAACGCTCTCAATCTAGAGTAATCCAGAAAAAGTTTCACTAGTTTTTCAATTGGAGTTATATTTTTCAAGGAAGAAGATGGCATTCGATTAATAAGATAGGTAGCAGTTAGGACCGCTTCTGCCCAAAACTCTTTTGGGACATGATTAGCTATTAACAAAGTCCTAGTTGTTTCCATGATATGACGATGATTTCATTCGGGCAGTCCATTTTGTTGCGGAGCATATTGACAAGACCTTTGATATGTAATGCCATGTAAACTTAGATAGTTTTTAAATTCTTGGGACATAAATTCTCTCCCTAAATCTGTGTGAAAAATGGATATATCATTTTGAAATTTGTTTTTAACCATGTTATGAAATGTTTGAAAGTACGAAAAGACTTCTGATTTATGTTTGAGGAAATAAATCCAAATACGTTTAGAAAAATCATCAACGAAAATAACATAATATACAAACCCACCTTTCAAAATAATTGGTGCAGGACCCCAAACATCCAAATGTAATAATTCAAGTGGTCTGGAAGAAACAAAGGTTCTATCACAAAATGGTAATCTTTTCATTTTGCCAAGAATACAATCTTTACAAGTAAGTTTTCATAATTACAAAATTTTTTCAAGATCAAGAAAATGTTGGATTTTGGTCATATGAGGATGACCAAGTCTTTTATGCCACAAATCCAACTCTATTTTTTGAATGTTATAACAGAAAGCATTCTTAGGCAATTTCAAAAAAACCATATAATAGAGTCCTCCTCTATGACCTTCCCCAATTAGCTTTCCTAACTAGCGATCATGTACCCAACAACCATGAGAAGAAAATGAGATATTACATCCATAATCAGATATTTGAGAAACAGATAAAATATTTAAATTTAGTTTAAGAATATATCTTCTGGAATAAAAAATTTCTTAATTTTATAAGCTTTTTCAAAATTTCCTATTCATTTTATTTCAAGAGAGGTTCCATCAGCTGTAAAAACTTTTGACACACTTAACTTGTTTTTGAAATATTCGGATAGACTATTGTCATTTGGGGTTATATGAAAAGAAGCACCAGAGTCAAGAAGCCAAGGAAAGTTACCTAAATAAAAAAAAGATGAAACAACTGCTACAGTTGAGGCTTCAGACGAGAAGGAAGCATCTTTGATAAGAGGTTAAAGAATCTCCATTAATTGAACCATAGAAACCGGTGCATCTTGATCTTTGGGTTCCGATCCAACAATCGCACCTCTTTTTCCCTTAGCTCTCTAAGTTTAAGACAGAGGCCTATAATGCCCTGGTTCATGACAATAGTGGCAAATGACTTTTCTCTTGTCAAAGTCACCATTTTGTCTATTGAAATGAGGTGGCCTGTAAGAACGTAAATGGTTACCCGGTCTAGACACAGCTAGAACAAAATCATCTTTTGGTTTTAGAGTGTTCTTTTTAATTCTATTTTCCTCCATAGTTAGTTCCTCTATAGTATCAACGATAGAGGAAACTTTTCTTCGATGAAGAAGAGCCGATTTAGTCGACTCAAATTTTGGTCTTAAACCGTTTACAAATTGATAAAAATGCTCCATGTCAAGTTATTTTTTACGGAGCTCAATGTCTTCGGGACAATGTCATTTTGGCTCTAAAAGAGTTAATTCTTCTCAAAGTTCAAACAACTCATTATAATATTCTCGAATGGTTTTATCCTTTTGAGTCATAGTTCGAATTTTGTCTTGTAAATTGCACACATGTGCAATATCTTTAAGGGAATACGTATTTTTAAGGCATTCCCAAGCCTTATCAGCATGTTCGAATTTAGCAAGACTAAAGCATTTTTTAATGTCTACGCTATTAATTAGCCGTAACATAATTTTTGCATGCCCTGTCCTCCACTCTTTTCATTTCTTTTCATAAGTGGCTAACGCTTTGCTCCTCCTCTTCCGTTAGAGGAACTTTTTTATCACCCTCTACTTTGGTAAGAGATAGTCTAGGTTACGAATCAAAACCATTCACTATACCCCATATCCTTTTTCCCCAAATGTGATGCTTCATAATCAAAGCCCACATTACATAATTAGTATTGTTTAGCTTCATGGGTATGATGGTGATCTTATCATTGTCATCCATCTTTTAGAAGGGTGAGAAAGAATTAGATGAGAGAAGAGAAAGAGAAAAAGATGAGAAAAGAGAATAAGAGAGATGATGCAATACAAATTTTTGTAGTAAGAGAGGTTCTTCAATAGCCTCCTTTCTTCAACGAATCTTCTTGAGCCAAGAACAACGTGATGAAACACCTTTAAAAGGGAGACGAAAAACGAGGTGAAAGCTCTTCAAGATCTACGATCTCCACGACTTTGATACCATGTAAGAAAATGGTGGTCCTCCACAAATGCACTTGAATCCACCAAAAGAATGTCTAAAAAGACACTTCAAGCAAACCCATAAAAGGGTATAAAAGAAAGAACACAACAATAAATAAATAAATCTTTATTGATAATAAAAATGCTTAAGAATCATTTCAAGTGTTTTATAATGGAGGGGTTCACCCCTATTTATACAAAGAGAATGGGGTTGGGCGAGCTCACTTTGAGCTCTCCCAAAAGAGTCGTTGGACTATAGTCCAACGACTCTTAATGCAGTCGTTGGACTAGAGTCCAATAGCTAGACTCTAAGTCAAGTTCTAACTAGAACTTGACTAAGTTCCATAACTAGTTCAATGTGAACTAGATATGAAAAGAAAGAGAAAAATAAATTAAAGAAAATAAAAGTACAAGAATGACCTTATGAATAACAGGGTATACAAGGAGGGGCAGCACAAACACAGATGATAGACTATATTACATTTTTAATAAGATGAGACCTATATCCCAAAAAGTTTCATATGAATGACTCAAGAAACATGTGTCGATACCGGATATTAGTTTTGCACCATTAGTAACAAAATAGTATTGGTTTCATTACAATAACAAGCTATTAAACAATTATTTATACCAAGGCACAGTGGCGAATCCAAGATTTTGCTTAAAGGAGGGCAAAAAAATTTTATAATAAAATAAAATATAAAACTGAAATATAAAGAGGTAATATAAATTTTTATATTTTGCTTAAAGGGGGGCAAAAAAATTTATATTAAAATAAAATATAAAACTAAAATATAAAGAGGGGCAATATAAATTTTTATATTTTGCTTAAAAGGGGGCAAAAAAAAATTATAATAAAATATAATATAAAAATAAAATTTCAAAACTTGTGGATGACTACGATACATGACCTTAAAGAGGGGGGGGGGGATTTCAAAACTTTAGGAGGCGCTCGAGCCCCTCCTCGCCCCCCAGATCCGCCCCTGCCAAGGCATCTCTTAAGCTATGCCATCACGAAACTAAAATAGAGATCACTAAGTAGTAAATGTAATGAAATACCCAATGCCCAAGTTCAAGCCTCTTATGGGCAAGAACAATACACATGGACAAGGACCACTTATGGGTCTAAATACAAAAATCAATCACAAATGCCTCTTATGGGCAAAAACAACACATAAAAAATATAGAAATTTATTTGATAATTTCTTGAGAACAAGTGTATGCAAGAGGGGTTACACCCCCAATTTATATACAAAAGAAAGCAAAGAAGAGTCATCGGGAAGTGCTACCAACAGCTAGAAATATATTTGTTGGGAGCATTTCCCAACAGCTAGAAATATTCAATGTAATACTGTAAAATCACACAAGTGTGAGAGGAAGCATATGAAAAGCATGGGAGAAACGCAAAAGCAAGTGAGGAAGAAGCATGACAGCAATGTTTTAAAATCTAGTGACTCGAGAATTCACTTGGTGATGCATGACTCGTGACTCCACAAGTCAACTCGGTGACTTGGCCAGGTCATGTTAATGTTTAAATGCATAGAGTCTATAGATATATAGAGATAATTACATGTGTATCTGATATACAATTATATAAATGTAGTAATGTACATACACATATATTATGTAAAATATACAAATTATATACTTAAATATACATAAATAAATAATGTACATTTATACGACCCATCTGAAAACTTGGCAGACTCTGCAGTCAACTTGTGACTCAGTCGAGTCTTGTGGATTCCAAAACCCAAAAGACAAAATGCCAAGAAAGGTTTCTTGGCCCTGATACCATGTAATGAAATATGCAAAAATATAAAACAAGAGACATGTACATACACAAGTCTAACTAAGGGACAATACAAGAGCACAAAGGCACTACACAAGCACTAAGTGCATTCAAACAACAAAGAATTTCAAAGAACACCAGAACATAAAAAAAAATATATTTTATTGAGCATGAATGATTAAGAGAAGCATTAAAGAACAAGAAGGGGGCTCACCCCTATTTATACAAAAGAGATAGTCTCAAATAGAGTTGTTGGATTGTTCCAATAGCTATAAATATAGTTGTTGGATTGTTCCAACAGCTCTATTGACTAGTCACATGTATGCTGACTAGTCCAAAAAGAACCCACAGCTTTATGCCCCTAATGGGCACAACCTAATAAAAGGACTGAAATAACCAAAATATTCCTAATGAGTATTTACCTATTAAATCATTATAAATACATACATATATATGTATATATGTACATATATGTAAATACATACAAAGCATATATATATATACATAAAACTTAACACTCCCCCTCAAACTTACATTATGATATACCAAAAGTTTAAAAATACAAAAAGGAATCGATGGGAAGGATCCAAAGTCTTCAAGTGTCTTCAACGAAAATCTCATTCTTTATGACATATCAGAAAATTTTGCAAATACAAATCTTCAAATGTCTTCAGAGGTGATCATCCCCAAACACCTTCATCAGTTATCTTCATCTTCATGATGCATCAAAGATATTCCTTTCTTAATCCATTGCATCTATACAAAAGGTTTCAACTATACAAAAGAAGGTACTCTAACCAAATAGTTATGAAGTTTCAAAACAAATATATATATTTTGAACAAGAATAACAATTAAGCAGAATTTTTCAAACAAAGTAGCAATAATTTTTAGAGAAACATTAAGAGATAAGAGGAGTATACCTTAAAAACATTTTTTTATAAAATCAATTTTAGACAATCATAAACCCAAAATCAACATATTTTTCAAGAAAACATAAATATTGATCATAAGAAAATTTAATCACTAAAGAACATATAAATTATGAAAAAGACGTAAACAATTATGTATTAATAATATCCCAAATTTTTAGAAAAACAATTAAAAAAACAACATCAATTTATACTAAAAACAACATGCATATAAAGTATAATACTTCAAAAAAAAACCTCAAGAAAATAAGAGTTAATTAAATTTATGCATACAACAATGCGAACAAGATAATCAATATAAAACATATATATATGCAATATTTTTAATGCACATAATAATGAATGAGAGCAATCTCATAAATCACAACCCATTAGAATTCACTCACACAACCTAAAATGGGTTTAAGTATAAGGAACCAAATAACAATCTTTAAAACATATATATACGTATGTTAGCAATGAATGCATGAAATTTTATCAATAAACATTTTTTCATACAAAGAAAATACAAGTAGTAAAAGTTTAAAAATTTTATGAAGAAAAAGTAAAAAATAGCACAAATATCAAAAAATGATATTTTGCAAATCTCAACAATAGTTCGACCACCACAAGCAATCACCTCACTAGACCTCCAAACCAGAGTTACCAGAAGCTTCTTAGATAGGTGGGAAGCTCGCTTCTTGAAAACTCGCTTCGAAAGCGCGATACTCCTCGCTTCCGAAACTTGATGAAAACCTCGATTCCCCCACGGTTCTCCTATGCTTTCCATACGCTACATTTATTCTTCTTATATGTTCTCTTACTCAACTTTTCATGTTTTTTATATGTTTTCTCACTCTCCTACTCACTTTGATGTGCTTTTTCTAAATTGGTAGTCATCGTTTTTAGATTTTGCTAAAAATTTAATTCTTGCACTAAAAAATCATGAAATTTAATATTATTTACTTTTATTTGTGTTTCATTTTGATTCTCATTCAATTCTTATATTTCTTTTTTTTTATTCCTCACTTCCCGCTTCCTATACATTTTAAAATGCATCGCTTCTCACTTCCGCTTTCCGTATCATTTTCCACTTCCGCTTGCAACCTTGCTCCAAACCTCAAAATTCAAGTGTATCAGCTACTAGAACAAAAGCACAATCACAATGTCAATTATGGGCTTAACAAACACGTAAAAAGTGTAAATAACCAATGAGTGCACATAACTCACCACATTAACAAAACATCTCTTGCCTACATAAAATGACACTTAAATAAGAGACAAACCTTAATATTCAAGTGTATCAGCTACTAAAACAATAGCATAATACAAACACACAAAATGAGTGAATAACCAATGGGTGCATATAACTCACCAAAAAATAGCATCTCTTGTCTACATAAAATGACACTTAAATAAGAGAGAAACCCCAATATTCAAGTGTATCAACTACTAGAACAAGAGCATAATACAAACACACAAAAAAGTGTAAATAACCAATGGGTGCACATAACTCACCACAAAATAACATCTCTTGTCTACATAAAATGACACTTAAATAAGAAGCATAATAGGAGAGAACGCACAAGGTAAGAGAGCATGTAATGAAAAACAAACTAATGTCACTAAGAAGAAGAATTATATCAATTTCAACAATCTTTCGAAACACAATGGTTTCAAAAATAGATAGTCATCATAGATAAACATCATTATAAGCATCCAACATAATAATAATAGTCAAATAAACAATTGAGTGATACAACACACTCATAGAACCAGAAATCAAACAACCATCAGTTAGAGTCGAACTATAAGCCAACAATCTAAACTGACAAAAAATTAAGGTGCACACAATTCAGCACAATAAACATCTCTGGTTCAACAAAGCCAACATGGATCCAGAGGCCAATCAATAATCAATCAGACCCAAGTTAAGTGACAATACGTCACTCAGAACCCTTGGGAATCTAAATTGATACGATGACATGAGGTGCATCTGAAAGTGTCTTCAAAAAGACACTACAATCAAGACACAAATTTCTTGATGAAAAACATGTGCACAAATGCACAATAAGAACACTTGTGCACAAAAGCACAACCCACAATATCTCACAAATGCACTAAGGCATAAAAGAAATGAAAAACTTTATTAGAGAATGCTTGGGCTTTGTCTCAAAGCCATAATCAAATACAAAGAGGAGAGCTCTATTTATAGAGCATCAAAAAGACATTTTGTGGGCCTTGGAGGGGCTCCACATGTAGTCGTTGGAGCCCCTACAAAGGTCACAAATGTGACCGTTGGAGGGGCCCAACGACTATATGTGGGGCCCCCAAGGTACACAAAGTACAATATTTAAAAAAAAATAAAAATATACAAACATATTAAAAAAGATGAATATGCGTAAGAGAAAAAGACTAAAATACCCCTACGGCTGATGTATATTTGTATATATATATATAATTAGATAGACACATATAAATATATATGAAATATATATGTATATGTATCTCTTTTTATATATATAGAATATATATGAGCATTACAATGATTTGATATTACAATTTAACACCCCCCCCTCAAACTTAGGGCATGATGACCGAAAGTTTGCCAAGAAGGAAATTAAACCGCAGAGAACACAGTGCTTTGGTGAAGAAATCTGCCAACTGATATTCTGAAGTTACATACGGAAGATCTATGACTCCTTTCAGATATGCTTCTCGAACATAGTGACAGTCCATCTCAATGTGTTTAGTCCGCTCATAAAATGTATGATTTTTAGCAATATAAATTGCACTCTTATTATCACAGCAAAGCTTGGTGGGCCCTTCTACATTGATCCTCATGTCTTCTAATAGCTGATGAATCCATACAATTTTCATAGTAGTAGTTTTCATGGCTCGATATTCAACTTCGATAGAGGATAAAGACACTTTTTGCTGCTTCTTACATCTCCATGAGATCAACGAGTCTTCTAAAAACACACAAAAACCAGTGGTGGAGTGGCGGTTATTTGGGTCACCTCCCCAATCAGAGTTAGTATAAGCAATTAATTTCAATTCAGAGGAAGAGGATAAGAATACTCTCTTATTTAATGTACCCTTTATGTATCTGATGATTCGCAAAATGGCACTCATGTGAACAGATGTTGATGCATGTTGAAATTGGCTTGCAGTATGAACTGCATGAGAAATATTTGGTCTAGTAATACTTAGATACATCAACAATCCCACAAGTTGTATGTAGGGAGTGGGATCTGTGAGAGGAATGCCATCATCAATCTTCATTTTGGCTCCTACTATAGCAGGAGTCCCACAAACTTTATCATTTGTAATACATGACCTGTCAAGAATCTCAGAGGCAATGTAACGACCCCAAATCATACCCATGAAAAAATGGCAATTTTTTTTTTTTAAAACAAGTGCGAAAACAATCCCAAAAAACTGGGGCCTTTACAGTTAAACACATCCACCACCACGAAGGATCTTATACTCATCTTTCACACCAAAACAAACCAAACTTTATTTATTCAAATGTAAAGAGTCTGAAACATAATTAATTAAAGGCAAAGAAAGCAAAAAGGAAGATAAAAGGAAAGAGTCGTGTCGTCCAAAGAATTTGCCATGTAATCGTGTGGTTCCCTCGTGACTCTTCTCAGAAACAGGTCACCCCACTAGGCATTTGAAGCTGCAAAAAACACAAAAAATAGGGTGTCAGAATCCAAAGAATCCTGCGTACAGGTCCCTCTAATGATTCAAATAAGTAAAAAGAACATAAATAAGATTCATGCAATATTTTAGAAGAAGATAAATATAACACATTCATAATTCAATTAATCATTCATGTCACAGGGAACAATTATTACACATGAGGGAACAATTGAATAACAACAGAGATCATAATCTAAGCATTAAAGACATTTAACATGCATTAAGAAACATCATACATTCATCAATATATCGCAATTAAGAGAACAAGTAAATATGCATGATCTAATGTATAGCAGAAATATGCATGATTTCAATGCATATGTATGAGCACATTATTATCTTTAGTCAAGTTTTTTTTTCCATATGCATGCCTTATTAAATGCACACAATTTAAGTTTTCTCTTTTTAATTACCGTTGCTCGCAGATACACCAAATGGGTAAAATCTCCGAAGTCAAGTTAGGTTCACAGGGTAGCTTAATACACAAATCGTATTTTATTATTGGGTTTCAAACTTAGCCCTCGACCGATATCAGAAAACAGCATCATCCATCAGAACATTAGAAAACGGCATCTAATGTCGGAGACACCATGGAAATCAGCATCCATTGGCACCACTTTTCTTGGTATACCAAAACAACAGTTGTGTCTACACACCACCCCCAGGCAAAGTGGCGGACTCTCCCTAAAACCATGGCCAAGAGAAGAACCTCAATATCGGGTTCAGGGGCAACAACAACACACACGGATTTTTTGTATCCTCACGATCCCCAAACCGCTAAGCCCAAGATTCCCACACTAAAGAAGGGACATCAAGGGAACGTTAATTACACTATTTTCTTTTTCTTATCCTGTTATTAAAATCAATTTCATAAACTTGCAAATCAACATGCAAACATAAGCTCTCAAATCAACATGTGCAGCTCTTCACGGTCTACCACCCGTGGCAATAATAGAACAATGTAATTAAAATCACAATATCAAATATGATCTTTGCAACGCATAAACAAGTAAAGCAAGGAGCACACCGGCTCAAGGCATCCACAGCCTACCATGATCCATCTTGATCATCTATGCATTCATATGCAAAAATCTTAAGGAACATGCCAATGCTTCTCAATGCACATTCAGGTATTAAAATTTAAAAATGTGCATGAAATAATACTACACATGCACATGCATGAGTTCCCATCTTCATATTCATCTCACGCTTTTTCTCAATACAAGTATTCATGTCAAATGCACGATTTCATTATATGCATCTACTCATGTCAAATGCATACTTTAACATCACAGATTCATGTCATATGCATACTTTCAATTACGTGAACACTCATGCAATGTTCTACATACAAACACATTAATTCCATGCAAACTCATGCATAAGAAGCCAATCTTATATTAAAACTTTAACTTAACATGAAACATTCAGTTAAAGCATTGGAAAGAGCTTATACCATGGCAACAGAAAACAGTTACATAACTAACTAAATCATGGCAGCACCCATAAATGTTTCTGTTCCACTAATTACGTAGGGTATACCTAATAAGCTTTGCATGACCATATGTGTTTTATCACCTTATAAACAGGTGTGACGGGATGCCTAACATTAAGCAAATCTGCTGTAAAAAAATGGATTGGGTGATTAAACATGAGTATATATACATAGGAGAACTTAAATCAGTAATGTCAAAAGCATCTTCTAAACCTAACAAGTTTTGGTATTCTTTCAACAATCTCTTTAGAGAAAACTATTGATGCCTGCCTATGCAAATAGCAGATATGTACCGGGTTAACTATATATATTCAACACATTTTTCTTTTACGTAAGCTATAATACAAAAACATGCATAGTCTCTTAGCCAATTATTGGAGTGGGCAAAACCAGCAATCTCCTACAAAAAGATGTAAATGGCTTATAGCATGTTTTGCGTCATTATGCCCAAGAACGGATGAGTATAGATAAGAGAAAGAGCAGCATATGCTTAAAGCTGACAGGGCTTTTGTCTGGCCAGTTCTAACCATACGAATTATGGGTTAAAGCAATACAAAATGTGGATTCTTTGAAATGCTTTTTGTTGCACTGCCTATAAAGCCAGACTAAATATCTTATTTCTTCTGTCTTCCAGATTATTCTCTGTTTCAGGAATACATGCCTTGCTTTACTCAAAAATTTAGATCTTGACAAACAGCTAGCCTAGGTGTTAAAATGCTCTACTAAGATATTCAACGTCGCTCTTAGTTTTTACCTTAAATACCCATCTACACCCTATTTTTTTCTTACCTTTGGGAAGATCTTGGAATTCTCAAGTTTTAGCCTTGTTGAGGACTCTAAGTTCACAATCCATCGCTTTTAAGCATTCATCATTCTTTTTTGCTTCTTCGAAGTTTTGGGGTTCTACAAAGGAGTGAATGGCACTTACACAAGCTTTATGTTTAGGTGTAAAAGAATCGTATGAGATGAACCTAGAAGGTACCTTTCTATTTCTCTCAATTCTTCGTAGGTTTTCTTCATTTGTTGAAGTGGAGCCACTAGGTTCACTGTATTTTTCGATTGCACTTCTAAAACTACTTTTGTCTCTATGAGAATATGTTATGGGATCTCTCGATGCTCCTTCATCACTGTGTTGGTAGGTAGATGGATGGAAGGAAATATTTTTCTCATCTTCATTATCACTAGCCTCATTATGAGTGAGTTCATCATCACTATCATCATTTTTAGCTAACAGCTCAAATAAAAAGGAATAATCCATATTTTCTTTATAAGGTTCACTTCTTTCAAAACCATTAACATTTTTCAAAAAACTCACATTTCTATAAACATATAACTTGTCATTCTTAACATCATAACATGGTTTTGGAGTATCCAAGGAAAGCACATGTAATGGCTTTTGGTGAGAGTTTGTCGTTCTTGTCAATAAGAACAAAGTAATCGCAACCAAAATTTCTCAACCGACTATAGTCAGATTCTTTTGGTATACAACATTTTGAAAGGCAAGATTTTGTTCAAATTTTTAGATGGTAGCCGATTTATAAGGTAGACAGACGTTAAAGCAACTTCGGCCCAAAAACCTTTCGGGATGTTTTGAGAAATGAGAAGGGTTCGAGTTGTCTCTATGATATGTCTATGCTTTCTTTCGGCTAATCCGTTTTGTTGAGGAGTTTTCAGACAAGATCTTTGGTGAAGAATACCATGACTTTCAAGATAATTTTTGAATTCACTTAAAAGATATTCTCCCCCAGAGTCAGTTCTAAAGATTTTTAAGTTTCCATTAAATTGATTTTTAATCATCATATGATAGGTTTTGAAAGTCGAAAAAACTTCATATTTGTGCTTAAGAAAAAATATCCAACAATATCTTGTGTAGTCATAAACAAAGATTATATAATACGCAAAACCCCCTTTTGATAAAACTAGTGTCGGTCCCCATACATCCGAATGGACAATTTCAAAAGGTCTTGTTGTAAACATAGATCTTTGATAAAAAAGTATTTTTTTCATTTTCCCAATAATACAATCGTTACAAGTGAAATCACTTTTACATAGGTGTTTAACAAAAGGTAAATAGGAAATTTTTACAATATTTAGATGTCCAAGTCTCTTGTGCCATACATTAATATCTTTTTGTTGGACAACATTACAAAAAAGGTTCTTTGAAATTTGAAGAGAATCGATATAGTATAGATCTCCCTTCCA
Source organism: Nuphar pumila (assembly GCF_984573655.1). NCBI lineage: Eukaryota > Viridiplantae > Streptophyta > Magnoliopsida > Nymphaeales > Nymphaeaceae > Nuphar > Nuphar pumila. The sequence goes on along the minus strand of NC_143253.1, from coordinate 113,536,110 downwards.
AAAGCCTTCCCTAATCAACGTCCCAGACCGGCGATCCTGTATCCAACATTTATTAGATGAAAAGTTTATATCACACCCATGATCCGAGAGTTGAAAAACCGAAAGCAAGTTTAAGTTCAGTTTTGGTATAAATCTAATTTTTGAGATAAAGAACCCTTGTTTTTCAAAATTTTCAATTCCTTTCACTTCAAGAGAAGTTTCATCCGCGGTTGAAACAAATGATGGAAAGAGATTGTTTGAGTATTCGGAAAATGTACTAATACTTGGGGACATATGAAATGAAGCACCCGAATCTAAGAGCCAAGAGGTCTTACTGGGAGGCAAAGAGGTTGACATGGCGGCTCCGGAAATTGAGGTTGAAGTGCATCCACAATTTGTTGTAACGAGAGAGATCCATTTGAAGATGACGAGCACTCTTCCTTTTGAGGTTGAGATGTGGTAGCCATAGCTAGCAACTTCTTCCATTTTGGATAAATCGGCTTAATGTGCCTCGGTTCCTTATAAAAGTGACACACAAGCTTGCTAGAATCTCTCTTTCCGCCTTGACCACTTACTCCTTGGCTTTGATTCTTGAAGTGGGGAGGTTTGTAGGTTCTCAAGTTGTTTCCCGATCTTGAGACGGCATTAACATCTTCACTTTCTTCATGGTTGGAAGGTGTTGCTAGAACACTTGGGTTATTTTTGTACGAGTCTCTTCGCCACTTAGTTTTGTAATTACATCTTCAAGAGAGGAAGAAGTAAAAGAGGATGGAAGGGAGGATCGAATTTGTTCAAATTCGGATCTAAGCCTATTCAAAAAGTTAAAAAAGCGATCATCCTCAAGTTGTTTATGCTTAAGTTCAATAACCTCTCCACTCCATTTGGGCTCAAGCATAAAAGCTCATCCCAAATAGAAGATAATTCCGCGAAATACCCTCTAATACTCATTTTGTTTTGTTGAAAGGTCAAGGCCCTTTTTTGAAGATAATACTTGTGGGACAAATCGCTTGAAGTATACATCTTTTCAAGGTATTCCCACGCTTGAGAGGCTTTCTTGAACTTGATGATGTTGACATTAATCCTTGTCTTAACGGATGAGAAGATCCATGATAGGATTTTGAAATTCCTCATCTCTCATTCTTCATGTCTTTTACTATAGTCTTCAAGAGCCTGACACTTTTTTCTCCTTCAAGGATCTTTATTTCTCTTTTTTCCATTAATGTGATTTTAGGCTTCGGTTCCGGAATCAAACCTTGGACATATCCCCAAAGCCCTTTTCCTTTAATATGGGTCTTCATGTTTCTGGCCCAAACGTGATAATTGGAGCCATTAAGTTTAAAACCAAGAGAGAAATGAGTTTTTTTCACCCATTAGAGAGGAGAAATGGTAGAAAGAGATACGTACCACAAAAGAATTTTAGATCTTTCTTAGTGAAAGAGTCTTCTAAAATATTGGATGTAGAAAAGAATCCACGGCAATCAACAAAAAAATGAAGGCATGTTTTTTAAGGCACCCAAAACAATGAGAAACCACACGATCTTCTTTCTTTAACCTTGCTCTAATACCATGTGAAAGTGTCTTTAAAAGACACTACATGTAACGCCCCAACAGGGGGTCGCCGGCCTCTCTCTCTGTGATCGTCGGGAGGCCGGCGACCCCCTGTTGTGCCTCCCCTCTCTCTCTCTCTCTGCAATCGCCGGGAGGCCGGCAAGAGGCCAACGGGCCCCTGCCACGCCTTCCATCTCTCTCTCCCTTTCTGTTGTTGGCAGGCAAGGGCTCGCCCCCTACCGCCTCGTGGAGTTTCGGTAGGTAGGGGATCACCCCCTGCCGCCTCTCAGTTCTCGGCAGGCAGTGCCTGATTTCCCTTTTCGGTAGGACCAAATGGGTCTCCGCTTGTTGGTAGGAGTTGTTAGTACACGTCATCGTGTGTTGGGACGTTGCAAGTTCAAAACCCTAAGGTATGTTGTATTTTTGGGTTGGGGTCAGCTGGCCTTCGGGTTGTGGAGCCCACACATGTCGCCCCCTATTTCCATTGTATGGGGTCAATCCCGACTCGGTCAATACTTCCTGTATTTTAATAATCACTTTATTTGTTTACAGCTCGCACGATAAATCCCGCTCGTGTCCCGCGGCCCGAGTTGTAATGAAATGGTGGTCTTCAACAAATGCACAAATAACTCACAAACAAGTGTCTATTGGAGACACTACAAGCATGACCCTTGAAAGGGTATAAAAGGAAGAACACTTGAAAAATAAATAATACTTTATTCATGAACAAAATGCTTAAGAAGCATGGTAATATACATTGAAGGGGTTCACCCCTATATATACAAAAAAGTGGGAGAGAGGAGAGCTCATTTTGAGCTCTCCAAAAGAGACGTTGGATTCCAACGTCTCTTAATATAGCTGTTGGACTACAGTCCAACAGCATTTATTATTATAGCTGTTGGACTATAGTCCAACAGCATTTATTATAGCTGTTGGACTACAGTCCAACAGCTATTTGCACAGTCAAGTTCCAACAGGAACTTGACCCAACAGGAACTTGACTGGATCAAATATCTAGTTTCTATTAAACTAGATGCTAAAAAAGAAAATAAAGAAAAATAGAAAAAGAAAATAATAAAAGAAAATATAATAATATTAAATAATATATATATTACAGTTTACATTTTAACACTACCCCTCAAACTTACGGTACAATGAGCGAAAGTTTGTCTAAGAGGAAGTGAAATCTGGGAGCAGCGAGAGGCTTGGTGAAGAAGTCTGCTAATTGATATTCTGATGTAACATATGACAGATCAATGGTTCCATGTAAGTATTCCTCTCTGACATAGTGACAGTCCATCTCAATGTGTTTAGTGCGCTCATGGAATGTCCGGTTGCTTGCAATGTAGATCGCACTTTTGTTGTCACAACACATCTTTGAAGCTTGCGTTGCTTTAGCTCCCATATCCGCCAGCAATCGTCTGAGCCAAACAACCTCCATAGTGGTGGTTGCCATGGCTCTGTATTCAGCTTCGGTGGAGGAAAGAGAGACTTTCTGCTGCTTCTTGCACCTCCACGAAATTAAGGTTTCACCTAGGAACACACAAAAACCAGTAGTTGAGTGTCTATTATTGGGATCACCTCCCCAGTCAGCATCAGTATATGCAATTAAATTTAATGAAGATGAAGCAGACAAGAAGAGTCCTCGTGAAAGAGAGGATTTTAAGTATCTAATAATACGCAAAATCGGTCCCATGTGTACGGAGGTGGGAGCATGCTGAAACTGACTGACTGTATGAACCGCATGAGTTATATCTGGCCTAGTAATGGAAAGATAAGAAAGAACTCCAACAAGCTGTCTATAAGGAGTAGGATCATCAAGAAGTTCTCCATCATCAATTTTCATTTTAACATTGACCACTTCTGGAGTGTCTACTTTCTTATCATCTGTAATTCCAGACCTGGAAACGATATCAAGAGCAAATTTAGATTGAGATATCAAATACCCCCGAGGGGAATAAGCAACTTCAATGCCTAAAAAATATCTTAATAAACCTAAGTCAGTCATTTCAAAGTGGGTTTTAAGAAGAGATTTGATATTTGCAACTCCCTGTTTGTCGCCTCCGGTGATGATCATATCGTCCACATAGAGAAGAAGAATAATGATGCATGCATCAGATTTCTTAACAAACAAAGCAGTGTCAGTTAAACAAGGTTGAAAACCAATATCAAGCATAACATGACTAAATCGGTCATACCAGGCTTTTGGAGCCTGTTTAAGACCATAAAGAGCTTTTTCTAGACGAAGAGCTTTACTCTTAGGGATACTAATACCAGGTGGGGCTTCCATGTATACTTCTTCAACGAGATTCTCATTCAAGAAAGCATTTTTGACATCTAATTGAAAGATAGGCCATGTTCTAATGGAGGCCAAGGCTATTAAAGTTCTAACAGTGGTCATACGGGCCACAGGAGCAAATGTTTCTTCATAATCGATGCCATACTCTTGAGCATATCCTTTTGCTACTAAACGAGCCTTATATCTTTCCAGGGTCCCATCACATTTGGTTTTGACTTTGTATACCCACCTAAAACCTATAGGTTTCTTACCCGGAGGAATATCTTGTATCGTCCAAGTATTGGCCTTTTCTAGTGCATCCAATTCTATTTTCATGGCTTCTATCCATTCTATATGATTTTTTGCTTGAGAATAGGATGATGGTTCAACATATGATTGTATTAATGTAATGGCGGCCCTATACGTGGGTGAAAAAGATTCATAAGACACAAATTTTTCTGGAGGTTTAGAGATTCTAGACGTTCTTCTCGGTGAGACTTCAGAGTATTTTTGTAATGCACATGGAAGATTTTGCTCTCTACGTCTTGAATATTGTAGACTAACATCCCTATGGATTTGCTCTTCATTATCATCATTTTCAACAACAATAGGACTTTGATCATTGTCAAGGTCACATCCAACATCACATTCATTGGATTTTGAAGTTGGATCAATTAAAAATGAGTATTCAGTGACATCCTTGGATTTTTCAAATTCAAAGAAGCTTTCTTTTTCCAAAAAAGATACATTTCTTGACACATATAATTTGTCATTTTGAAAATCGAAACACCTGTAGCCTTTTTGATTATCAGCATATCCTAAAAAGGCACATGGGATTGCACGAGGAGAGAGTTTGTCATTTCTGTTGGTGAAAACAAAACATTTGCATCCAAAGACTCTTAATCTAGAATAATCTGGAGTTAAATTAACAAGCTTTTCTATTGGAGTTGTATTCTTTAATGAGGAAGATGGCATCCTATTAATGAGGTAGGTGGCAGTTAGGACCGCTTCAGCCCAAAAACTTTTTTGAACTTGATTTGCAATTAACAATGTCCTAGTAGTTTCCATAATGTGCCGATGTTTGCGTTCGGCTAGGCCATTCTGTTGTGGAGTGTGTGGACATGATCTTTGATGTGTAATACCATGTAAATTGAGATAGTCTTTGAATTCGTTGGACATAAATTCTCCCCCTGAATCAGTGCAAAAAACAGAAATATCATTTTGAAACTTATTTTTAACCATTTTATGAAATATTTGGAAGTTAGCAAAGACATCAGATTTATGTTTAAGAAAATAAATCCAAGTATGTCTAGAAAAGTCATCAACAAAAATGACATAATATGTATAACCACCTTTGGAAATAACTGGTGCGGGGCCCCAAACATCCGAATGTATTAACTCAAGTGGCCGTGAGGAAACAAAAGTTCTACTAAGAAATGGTAACCTTTTCATTTTGCCAAGAATGCAGTCTTTACAAGAAAAATTTTCAGAATTACAAAATTTTTCCAAACTTGGAAAATATTGAATTTTAGACATATGAGGATGGCCAAGCCTTTTGTGCCATAAATCCAATTCTAATTTCTGAATATTATAACAAAATGCATTCTTGGGTAATTCCAAAAAGTCCATGTAATAAAGTCCTCCTTCTCTATGGCCTTCCCCAATCAGCTTCCCTGACTGGCGATCCTGTACCCAACAACCATGAGAAGAGAAAGAGATATTACATCCATAATCAGATATTTGCGAGACAGATAAGAGATTCAAATTAAGTTTAGGGATATATCTAACTTCTGGGATAAAAAATCTTTTGGATTTTTGAAGATTTTCAAAACATCCTATTCCTTTTACTTCGAGAGATGTGCCATCGGCTGTAAAAACCTTTGACACACTTGAGTTATTTTTAAGACATTCGGATAGACTATTAACATTTGGGGTCATATGAAAAGAAGCACCAGAATCTAAAAGCCAAGAAAAGTTACCTGGACCGGAGAAAAATGCAACTGCCGCTCCAGTTGAGGCTTCGGTTGAGGAGGATACCCCTTTGAGAAGAGGTTGAAGGATTTCCATCAGTTGAGCCATAGACACAGGTGCATCTTGATCTTTTGACTCAGATTCAACAGATGCAACTCTTTTTTCTTCTCTTCTTTTTAACTTTGGACATTGAGGCCTATAGTGCCCCGGTTCATGACAATGATGACAAATAACTTTTCTTTTATCAAAGTCGTCATTTTGCCTTCCAAAATAAGGCGGCTTGTAAGTACGAGTATGATTTCCCGGTCTAGATACAGCTAAAACAGAGTCATTATAAACTTTTGGAGTACTTTTTCTAAGTCTATTTTCCTCCATAGTGAGCTCTTCTATAGTATCAACAATAGAAGGAATTTTTCCACGATGTAAAAGGGCCGATTTGGTGGATTCAAACTCCGGCCTTAGACCATTCACAAATTGATAGAAATGTTTCATATCGAGTTGCTTTTGGCGAAGCTCGATGTCTTCGGCACAATGCCATTTGGGCTCAAGAAGCGCCAACTCTTCCCAAAGTTCGGACAACTCATTATAATATTCTCGAATAGTTTTATCTTTTTGAGTCATTGTCCGAACTTTATCTTGTAAATTGCATACATGTGCAATATCTTTAAGGGAATACATGTTTTTGAGGTATTCCCAAGCCTTATCGGCATGCTCAAACTTAGCTAGACTAGAGCATTTTTTAATGTCTATGCTATTGATGAGCCATGACATAATTTTTGCATGCCCTATCCTCCATTCTTTCCATTTCTTTTCATAAGTGGCTAATGCCTTACTCTTCTCTTCTTCCGTTAGAGGAACCTCTTTATCACCCTCTTTCTTGGTAAGAGATAGTTTAGGTTCCAAATCGGAACCATCCACTATACCCCATAAACCTTTTCCCCAAATGTGGTGCTTCATAATCGAAGCCCACATTACATAGTTAGTATCATTTAGCTTCATAGGAATGATGGTGATCTTATCATTGTCATCCATCTTTTACAAGGGTAAGAGAGGAATAAATAAGAGGAGAGAGAGAAAAAAATAAAAAGAAAAGAAAAAGAGTAGACAAAGGAATAAGAGAGGATACAAAACCAAAATTTTTTGTAGCACAAGTTCGCCTTTCTTCAAATAAATCTTCTTGAGCCAAGAACAAGGTGATGAAACACCTTTTGTAAATGTGGCACGGAAATCGAGGCGGAAGCACTTCAAGATCTAAGGATTTCGTAGCTCTGATACCATGTAATGAAATGGTGGTCTTCAACAAATGCACAAATAACTCACAAACAAGTGTCTATTGGAGACACTACAAGCATGACCCTTGAAAGGGTATAAAAGGAAGAACACTTGAAAAATAAATAATACTTTATTCATGAACAAAATGCTTAAGATGCATGGTAATATACATTGAAGGGGTTCACCCCTATATATACAAAAAAGTGGGAGAGAGGAGAGCTCATTTTGAGCTCTCCAAAAGAGACGTTGGATTCCAACGTCTCTTAATATAGTTGTTGGACTACAGTCCAACAACATTTATTATTATAGCTGTTGGACTATAGTCCAACAGCATTTATTATAGTTGTTGGACTACAGTCCAACAGCTATTTGCACAGTCAAGTTCCAACAGGAACTTGACTGGATCAAATATCTAGTTTCTATTAAACTAGATGCTAAAAAAGAAAATAAAGAAAAATAGAAAAAGAAAATAATAAAAGAAAATATAATAATATTAAATAATATATATATATATATATTACAGTTTACATTTTAACACGAGTCTTACATCACCTACACTCGAAGGCGTGTGCAACCCCCCGAAACCTCCAAGGTAGGGGAAAGTTACGCAAATAGGCAGTAGATGAACTGAATTAAGTTGAAATAATTAAAATAGTCATGCTAGATATGCCTAGTTGTACTTTATTTCCTTTCTGTACTTATTTGCTTTGCGTATTTACTTGCCTGCACACTTATTGGTTGAGGTATGGTTTCGTACCTCGTGCCTCATTTGCACATTTACTTGCTTGCTTAGATATTTGACTGGTGTATGGTTTCGTACCTCGTGCCTCATTTGCACATTTACTTGCTTGCTTAGATATTTGACTGATGTATGGTTTCGTACCTCATGCATTTTGCTTATGCATCTTTCGCTCCATGTGCGATTTCGCACATCGAGTATTGCTTAGTACTTTGTTGTCACGCTATAATGGGCGCATGCTCGCAGTTGTAGTATACAAGTAAATGCAGTCTTTTATATATCCTGTTTTCGCTAATTTTCGAAGGATGTGAGTTTCTCTTGTGCGCAACAGTTTCTTTTAAAAGGATTCCTCATGCGAATCCAGTTTTCAAATGCACCATTTTGCAAAAGCGAAGATTGAAAGTCTCGCAGGTTACGAAAGTGCAACTAAGTTTTCCAAGTCAGCACTTTTGAAAAGAATGTTTTACAACTATAATTTGATATTTTAATATGATTCAGAAACTCTGAAAAGGGTTACAACTTATCGAAGGCACAGCCTTGCAAAGCAAGCTCAAAGGTTTTGGGAATTGCAATATATCAAGTAAGTCTCCCAAATTGCCATGTCTTTGGAGAACAAAAGCAAGCTCTATAGCGATCTCTTGCATGCAATTTTGTATCGTTACTCCAAAAGAGAGATTCGAGGCAATCTCATATCGCGCAATATGCCATTGTTGTTAATATAAATTAAAATACTTGATCTTATCAAACTGAGTAATCATTGTATCACTTCTTTTATAAAAAAGATAAATATTGGGGTTTCTTTTGAGAAAACATTTCCCCTTTTATCGTAGTCATACCTTTTGACAGGTATGATCGTACCTTTGGACAGGTACGTCACATTGGTGTTACAATGATCGGATGAGAGGTCTGTGGTAACCTTAAAACGTGTTTTGGCACCTTATTGTAATCATGTAATGTTGATGATCGCCTAACAGGCAAGAGGCTCGTGAGGGTCTAAAGAACCAGAGCATGACAAATATGAACTCGAGTGATTACACCATGTACTTTTACAATGCAGATGTGTTGGGGATTTCATGTGAGAAATTCATTCCCCTCTCATCGTGGTTGTACTTTTAAACAAGTACATTGAGTATTACGATGAGTAAGATGAGAGGTTCACATTTACCTCGAACGTGCAATGGCGCGTATAACTCACATAATAGTGATGGTTTCGCCTTCACATGCAAGAGTGGGTCGAAAGACCGGAGCATGTAGAACGGGGCGGTGGTTAAGAAACCTCCGTCATGCTCGTTCGACACGGTTCGTCAAGAGAGAGGACGGATGGTACAAAACTCCAATGGACAGGTCCTTTAATGATAGTTACGGGCAAAAGACTCGGATTCCCCAGTCATCGGAGTTAGGGGAAAAGGGCTACAAAAGATAGCTTTCAGGCACCTCTGCAGAAGTTGGATGCATCCTTTGGAACAAGTGGAACGAGTGGCCTTTGGGGAATTCTCTCTCGATCACCGACCGTCCCCTTAGGAGCGAACTCAACTAGCTATTCGGGGTATTGAAAACACATGGCATAATAGACCCCCGAACTAGTCTTTGTTGTTTCTACGTTTCGTGTCTTGGGCATACCCGTTGGCCAGCTAATATCGAAACATATGTTCACATACTCATATTATTTGATATGTGTGTGTTGTGACATGACTTGCTTGTTTACTCGATAGTTCAATATACTACTCGTTGAATTATGCACGCCTGTTATAGCGTTGCACTAGTTCTTTGCTAATAATAATTAGCTGCTTGAACTAGTAAATGCTTATGATAATAGCATTTTGCTAGTTGCAATATGATGCATGTGACTTGCTTTACTACTTGGTTAAACTATTTGTGTTTATTGTAATGTAGCAGTTGTTGACTTGAGTCTCTTATGACTAATGTGACTGCTTACAGATCGTAATCTACGAATTGTTCACATTTTATGGCTAATGAAATTGCTTGATTGTATAATTGCTTATAGTTTGTAATTTGTACAGGGCCTATACCTTGTGATTGGCAGAATTGCTTGCAATGTAATGACTTACAGCTCGTAATCTACGAATTGTTTACAACTAGGACTAATGTAGTTGTTTGTCTTATTACATGTTTAGAGTTTGTGATTAATATAACAGTTGTCGTGTGATTGCCTACTGCGTATAGCTTATAAATTGCTTGTGGTGCAATTGCTTATAGCTTTACGAACTGGTTGCGCCTTGTATTAATAGAATTGCTTGTTGTGTAATTGCTTGCACCTTATGATTAATGTATTTGCTTGCCGTGAAATTTTGTATGTCTTATGTGAAATAAACTCTTACCCTGTGATAATTGATAGCTCACTTGATTTTATAGTAAATTACTTATATTAAAAACCTTTATTTGTTTGCATACTCAATTGTTTATGTTAGAAATGCTTACTCATTTGCATAGTCTATTGCACATGCAAAATATAATTTATGACTTGTTTCAGTTCTATATTGACTTTCTTGCGTACCTACCAGTTTTTTATGAAACTGACTCATTTCATGGGTAGGCGGTGTACAGGTGATACAACTTGCAATGGCACGATGGCGTGATGAGATCAAGATGAGACTCTTTCCCTGACGTTTCGCTCCTGAAGATATTTCAGTAAATTTGCATAAAGGTTTTCATAGAAATCTCTCCTTTGTACAAGTCTTAAACTACATTTTCATAATCTCTTTGGTGTCTTAAAATGTACGAAGTTTCAAATCTATTTGTCAAGGAAAGTTTGCGCTGTAATGCGCCCAAGGTCCATTGACTTGCTATTTCAAACACTATTTTTTGCTGAATTATTATTTAAAAACTCTTATTAATAATTTATTACAAAGCTTCCAAACTTTTCATAAAAAGTTACAAGTCCTGGATTTTTTGGGCGTTACACTACAATCAAGACACAAAGTTATTGATGAAAAACGTGTGCACAAATGCACAATAAGAACACTTAGTGCACAAAAGCACAACCCACAATATTTCACAAATGCACTAAGGCATAAAAGAAATGAAAAACTTTATTAGAGAATGCTTGGGCTTTGTCTCAAAGCCATAATCAAATACAAAGAGGAGAGCTCTATTTATAGAGCATCAAAAGGACATTTTGTGGGCCTTGGAGGGGCTCCACATGTAGTCGTTGAAGCCCCTCCAACGGTCACAAAATGTGACCGTTGGAGGGGCCCAACGACTATATGTGGGCCCCCCAAGGTACACAATACAATATTTAATAGAAAAGAAAATAAAAATATACAAACATATTCAAAAAGATGAATATGCGTAAGAAGAGAAAAAAGACTAAAATACCCCTACGGTTGATGTATATTTGTATATATATATAAATAGATAGATACATGTACATATATATGAAATATATATGCATATGTATCTCTCTTTATATATATAAAATATATATGAGCATTACAATGATTTGAATTTACAATTTAATAGTGCACACATAACTCACCTCAACGGCTAACCTTGATCCAATAACAAGGCCAAAAAGAAATGAAATATGTGATGGGCAAAACAAATGTCATAAGAAAGCAATACATACTCACAAAAATCAATTTCCATATAAGTGAGTTCATATATAGGAACCAATTTGAAAAACCAAATTTTCAAATCAAATCCAATAAAAGTAGATGAAACCTTTGAATGAATATAGTCAATCATATACACAACAAGATGTCAATTGATGCAATCATATGCATGGTCAATACAAGCAAGTCTACTATGAGACAACAAAAGCATACATCATTAAAGAGGGCCAAAACATATATAGAAGTTCTCAAAGAACCATATAGAAAACCAAGAGCATATACAATTACAACTAATCATGGATACTCATAAAGAAATCAAAATTCATGTATATGCAATAATCTTAATAACTTTAAAACACATATCCTATACAAAAGCTATGAAGAATCACATAAGATGTGTATAAGAATACAATTAAGCATATGTGCAAGTAATAGATTACTCTAATAAAAGATATATATGAAAAGTAACATATGGTATGTGGCATAATTATCCACAAGGGATGATCACAAGGGCCACAAAAGGACCAACAATAACATAATTATTTTCAATAATTTTAAAAACATTTGTAAAAGTGAATAACTCCCATAAGAAGAATTCATGCTCAATACCTTATACATAAGAATTATATATCAATATAAAAATATATATTTATTCAAATTTCAAAAATAACAAAGTAATCATGATCACTGAGATCCTAACTACATTTTTTTTTAATATTTCAAAAAATATTCTATGTTTCGCATAATAATACATCAAAGCAAAATCTCATAAAACATACTTGTGAATGACACACAAAACCATTTTAAAATAAATATTTTAAAGTATTTGACAATTTTTCAAAAACAAACAAATTTCAATATAACAATAAATACAAACATGATTTGACATTTATAACCATGAAGTGTTCGAATAAAGTATCTAAATGCCAACAACACATGCTTAAGAATACTAGATCATATACATACATATAAAACAAGTTCAAAATTCTAAGATTCAAACTAGATCTCATAAAAGCATACACATACCATTTCACAAGATCAAACAAATTTTATAAACCTTATAAAATATTTAATAAGAATAAATCCAATAATAATTTTGAAAGACATTTTAAAGAATTTAGTTTTTAACAAAAATAACCAATAACTTTTCAAAGATAAGAAAAATGAGTGTTTTCTCATGCATAATGCATGAGATAGTTAACTCAAGTAACACTAAAGATTTAAGATACATACCGGGTCAAGATTTTCATTGAATCCAAGTCACACAACGATCACAAAGCATGAACTTAAACCAAAGAATCTCAAAACCCAAAAGGCAAAATGCCAAGAAAGATTTCTTGGCTCTGATACCATGTAATGAAATATGCAGAAATACAAAACAAAGGCCTCTAAGTGCTTACAAGATCATAAACACAAAGTACACATGCACATACACAAGTCCAACTAAGGGACAATACAAGAGCACAAAGGCACTACACAAGCACTAAGTGCATTCAAGACAACAAAGAATTAAAAAGAGGAAAACAAAAACATAAAAAATATATATTTTATTGAGCATGAAGGCTTAAGAGAAGCATTAAAGAACAAGAGGAGGGCTCACCACTATTTATACAAAAGAAGTAGTCTCAAATAGAGTTGTGGGACTGTTCCAACAGCTATAATTATAGTTGTTAGATTGTTCCAACACCTCTATTGACTAGTCAACTCTATGTTGATTAGTCCAAAAAGAACCCAACACTATTTAGTCTTTGACCAAATAGTCCCTATAAAAACAGAAAATGATAAAAAGAACAAAATAAAGTAAGAGTACTTATGTCACCTGGGTACGGGTGCGGGTACAGGTACAGAGGTTACGGCACAGCAATTCCAAAAAATATGGGTACAGGGACACGGCTAAATATATACTAAAAATATATATATTATATATCTAAAATATATATTATATATTTAATATATATTATATATTAAAAATATAATATATAATATAATATAGGACACGACAAATGTTGTGTCTAGGTACTAGTACATGTGTCGACACCGGTACGGCACCCTAAGTGCCATGTCGCGGTAACATAGAAGAGTACTAATGTGCCCCTAATGGGCACAACCTATTATAAGGACTGAAATAACCAAAATACCCCCAATGAGTATTTACCTATTACATCACTATAAATATATATATATATGTGAATACATATAAAGCATATATATACAACTTAACAGAAATCATAATTGAATTTACATGCAGTTGGTTAATTCTAAATAGCATATAGAGACCAGTTTATCTTAACATGCATGGCCACATGCGAGATGTTGGTCATATCATATAGTGTGAGATGTTCATGGAGACTCGCAACTAAAAATAGTAGTGAGTCAACCCAGCCAGGTAATGGGCTTGTCGAAGCTCACAAATAAAATAAGGTGTGTGTGTGTGTTGTGGTAAGATATGAACTACACAACAGTGTATAAAGGAGTTGGTTAGTTAAAAATTCTTTTCGTTTCCTTGTTTCTTATTTGACCAAATATTTTTCTATCCAAACAAGTTGGCTCAAGATCAACTCGAGTTAATGACAAGGCAACTAAAGCTCAACTCAAGCTCACGATTACAAGTTCAAGCTCATATTGAATCAATACAAACCAAGCTTAAACAAGGCAAGCTTGGCTCATTCAACTTGTTTACTAGTGGAGTGGTCGCCCATAGCCCTAAGGAAGAGTGGCATATGTGTTAAGAGGATCCATCTCCCACACCAACCATTCAGATGTATTTCACTCATAATAAAGGAGTCCTTATTCTATGACAGTATACTTAAATCAATATTTGTGTCTTTTATCATAGTAAAACCTTGTTTCATGGTAAATCATATCAAGCTCAACAAGTCTATCCTAGTCCCTACCAGTGATAAGCTGTGAAACAGCTAGTGTAATGATTGTATTAGGAAAAGCTATATATGCAATGATATAATGGAGAGAGAAATACGAAAAAAGGCCATCTTTATGTCCCACTACATGACAGGGTTGTCCTTAGCTATGTAGAAAAAGGGTAAGTTTTTAGAAAGGCATCCCATTTTTTGGCATAACTCAAAATTTAAAAATTTCCAAAAATGCACCAATTTTTTGTTCATATAGACCGAGAAAAAATCTTCTACAAAATTAACCACAGCTATTTATTAACCTATCTAGGGTTAATATAAAGAACCTACTATTTTACCCTCCAACAATTAGAATATACGTTTGATCTTAAATGTTAACCTAAGTTTGAAAGACTTATGAATTGGGTGGATTTTATTTGAAATCTTCTTCCCTCAATTTTTTATTTTTGATGTTTTTGTTTTATCCTCGTAATGTATTGATATTTAGATAACCATTGGCCCCATGCCACAACAATTTGGTTCAACTTACAGAAAATAGAGTGCGAAGGTTGAAGGAGAAGACAGAAAACGTGATTAACAAGCTTTTAAAGCTCATGTTTGATATTTTGCTATAAATTTAACGCAAACTGACCAAAGTTTTTTGGGGGGGTTGACCATAACAAAGTTTAGGTGCATTTTTTAAATGTTAAACATGGATGCATTTTTTAGTTATGCTGAAAAGTTAGGCGCCAATTGAGGAATTACTGAAAAAAGAAAACATTAATTGTTTCTCGAACTAATGACCCTTCATTCACTCGGCCCCACCCTCGTGCTGTGATTAACCATCACCTGCTTGTTCCACCTTCACAATTCCATGGTATCCCAAATAGAAAATAAAAAATTAATAATCTAACAACAAAGTATTGTAATAAAATTAAGAGAAAACCCACAAAAACTGCAACAAAAATAGCAATTCAGTAAACTGTAAAAAATCCTAAAATCCAAAATAATTGACGGAATACACGCAATTGAACCACTTTATTTCAATTTTAAGCTCAAATTCCATTGAAATCACTGGCACTCGATTCTCCAACCGGAATTTGTGCTGTTACCAGAAATCTGAATGAATTCGATGCTACCACCTCTATCAACAGCACCAAAACGAAAAGAAGACAAATGAGATAGGCAGCTACTACTACTACTACTAAGAAAATCTGCAATATAAGACAAAAGTAGCATCAAAGTAAGGTATCCATACCCGGATTCCGTGGCCGTTATCGGAGACCTGGATGAGTTTGAGCCCGCCGTCTTTGATGACGACGTTGATGGATGTTGATCCGGCGTCGAGGCTATTCTCCACGAGCTCCTTCACGGCGGATACGGCCCGTTGGATTACCTCTCCGGCAGCGATTCGGTTGATGACGGACTCCTCCAGGCGGTGGATTCTCGGAGCGGAAGCCGGAGACCTCTCCGGCGACCCGTCCACCGGCGGTGCGTCCATTCCCGGACCGAAGACGAGAGCGGGTATGTAGAATTTTCGAAAGGGCAGACACACGCGGGGAACCTGGCGGGGCGATGGTGCCACGGAGGCGGTGGCTGGGTATTTTATACCGCTTCCATCGGTATCGTACCGGGTCGAGTAGGTACGGTTAGGACTTAGGAGGGAACTTGGTGGATCCCATCGTGGGCACAGACTCCAACTCCCGAATCCCGATACTTGTGGTGCTTGAGTTTTTTCTTTTTAGTAGGCAAGTTCAAAACAATCAGATCAGCTTCTGTGGATAAATACCCATACCCGATAATAATTACATGAACCAAACCCGGACCAAACCGGGTAAATCCATAATTTTTATCACTTTTTCATTGAAAAATTGCAGGTCTTAATCAGAACTCTGGTCGGGTCTCAGTCTGGTATAAAATTTTACAAACTATACCTGAGTCCATGTATTAATCTGACCCAAAGGTCCCAACCCGAGTCTTAATCAGGTCATATTATATATCAGCATACCTTAAAGGGTTTGGTTCCGATCAGGTCCGTATAAACCAGACCCTTTGACACCTTTGACCTGATACTCACTCCCAATCAACCCCGACCCTAATTACAAGAGGGTGTTGTGTGTTCTCCCCGGAACACAAATTCATGTGTTTCTGTGTGTACGGAGGAATATCTTGAGACCCGCAATAATTCATATGCCAATGTTGCCCATGATGACTTTATAATAAAATAACATATAAAAAATGTAGATATGCTTTTGATTGAAATGTTCTCCCGTAAGATAGATATGTGTTTGATGAAAATGTCCTCATGCTCTCCGTAAATAGATTTGCATGCTCCACATTTGTTTTTAGCTTGTGTTACAACACATGGTTGCCTTCTCGTTCCTGCCTTGTGTAAGATAGAAAACTTTTTCGGGTTTGTTCCTACTTCCTGGAGATAACTATAAATCGAATGATTGGTTCGATCATTGGTGAGCATCATAAGGGGATTTGTCGGCGATCTCTTTTTACAATCTTTTATTCTTCTTCATTTTCGTTAGGCAGTATGGAAAAAAACAATTACGTACAAACATTCCAACAAGTGACATTAAAGTGTGGTGAGTACATTTCCATGTCCTCATGTTATTGTTGAAGAATGTATGTCGTCGTGAGTATCATTAAGGCGTTGTTTTGTTATTTCAGATAGATCTTATTGTTTCGACACTTAGAAACTTGAAGATATTTGTAAGAGAGTGGAATTTGTTGACAAGAATGCTTGGTTACAGATGCGAGCAAGGGCCTCTACCCATCCGGTATTGTCCATTCACTCAGTATATGAAATGTAACGCAAATCACGGTTGTAGTAACATGTATATCGATTTGTGAGATATTGTTTTGTTTGTTAATATCGATTTGTAATATATTATGCTGAATTGTTATATATCGATTTGTAATATATTATGTGTTTTCTAGTATCGATTTGTGAGATACTGTTTTGTTTGTTAATATCGATTTGTAATATATTGTGTTGAATTGTCATATATTGATTTGTAAGATATTATATGTTTTCTAGTGTCGATTTGTGAGATATTGTTTTGTTTGTTAATATCGATTTGTAATATATTATGTTGAATTATTGTATATTGTTTTGTAAGATATTTTGTGTTTTCTAATGTCGATTTGTGAGATATTTTTTTGTTTGTTAATATCGATTTGTAATATATTATGTTAAATTATCATATATCGATTTGTAAGATGTTATGTGTTTTCTAGTGTCGATTTGTGAGATATAGTTTTGTTTGTTAATATCGAATTGTAATATATTATGTTGAATTGTCGTATATCGATTTGTAAGACATTATACTGAATTGCCGTATACCAAATTATAATATATTATGCTGAATTGTCATATATCGATTTGTAAGATATTATGTGTTTTCTAATGTCAATTTGTGAGATATGGTTTTGTTTGTTATTATTGATTTGTAAGTTATTATGTTGTTGTTTTGATATTGTGATTCATTCAATCATTTCTTTGACTTGCTTAACTAATAAGTAGTTATTCTTATATGCATCTTGAATAAATCATAGTAAACGTATGAGCTGGCTAACGCAAATTGATATTTTGCTCATGACAGTGTTGAGCATATCAACTAGTTGCAGTGAAAATGATGCATCTCAATCATCGGAAAGTCATGGGGCAACGAACATCCATACTATCAACTCACCTGAAGAAGTGAATATGTGCACTAATGATGCACATGATAAGAAGGGTGCAGTCATTGGATTCACTCTTGACTTGAATATTTCAGCAGACAAAATGCAATTCGATAATGAGATAGACGATCATGACAATGCACTTGACAAAGGTGCAGGCACCTCAAGTCTACATGATAGTACACTTGACTCTGTTCTCGTAGAGGAATGCAGTTTAATAATGAGGAAGCTGCATACAAATTTTATAATGATTATGCCTTAAAACTTGGCTTTAGTGTTAGAAGGTATTCTTGGGCAAAAAATGCACAGGGTGTCGTGGTGAGAAAGGTATATGTTTGTTCTAAGCAAAGTTGGAAGAAGTTAAGTGGAAATCCAACAAGGAGCAAGCCATATTCAAGATATGGTTTTCCAGCGAGAATGGTGTTAAGAAGACTTCTGAATGAAAAATATGTAGTTTGTACTTTAATCAATGATTATAACAATAAATTAGCCACTTCATTTATGACTTCTATTTTAAGGTCTCATCATAAAGTAATTGAAGTGCATGTTGCAATTGCTGAAATAGCTGATAGCACATGCATTGCACCAAGGAAGACATACAATTTGTGCGCGCACATAGATGGTGGTCATGAGAATGTATCATTCACACCTATGAATCTAAGAAACCACCTGAGAAGGAAGAGGTCAGACAACATGAAGAATGGATGAATATGTTCTTTGGTTAATTACCTACAGAAGCATTCAAGCAATGACCCTAGTTTCTTTAGTGCAATGCAATTGGATGAAGATGGGTATAATGTGAATATGTTTTGAGAAGATTCAAAGTCAAGAGTAGATTGTGAATGCTTCAATGATGTGCTTATTTTTTTATACGACAGTAAAGATTAATACTGAATAGTGGTCATTTGCGCATTTTGTTAGAGTGAACCATCACTCACGGAGTTGCATATTAGATGGCGCTTTTTTGTATGATCAGATTAAGGAAACCTTTGAGTGGCTGTTCAGTGTATTTACATAAGCAATGAATGGGAAGTACCCTGAAGCTGCACTTACAGATGATGATCATGCAATTGCGACTGCAGTATCTCATGTATGGCCATATGCACATCATCACCTATGTTTGTGGCATATCTTTCAAAATGCAACAAAGAACATAGGATACATTTTTAATCAGAAGACAAAGTTTGATAAAAAGTTTAGAAAGTATGTACTTGAGAGCATATACGAGGTCATCTTTATGTCTAATTGGGAGCAAATGATTCAGATGTACGACCTTGAAGATTGTGTGTCGTTACAATAATTATACGCAGATAAAGAGAAGTGGGCATTGACATATGCAAGATAATACTTTTATGCATGTATGATAAGCACACAAAGAACTGAATCTATGCATACTACACTGAAAAAATCCTTGTATTCATATTTAACAATGTTTCACTTCATGGAACAATATGAATTATTTATAGATGGTCTTAGACAGAATGATATTGAACAAGATGTGAAATGCTTCAACACCCGCCCTATAACTTTCGGCATGAAAATATTGATGCGACCTGCAGATCTGTATATACTGGTTGTATTTAAATAGACAAAGAAGAAGGTTATACAGGTCATGAATTGCAACATAGACAAACATGCAATATGAGAATATACACAAATACCATGTTGTATGGGAGGGTGAAGAACATCAAAAAAGAAAAGAAGTACATGTTACGTACAATGTTGTCAACGGAACAATTGAATGTACATGCAAAATGTTTGAATTCAAAGGTATTTTATGTCATCATGCATTAAAGGCACTTAATCAAGAGAATATACAAGAAATACCTAAGTCATATATAATGCAAAGATGGACAAGACAAGCAAAGATTGAACTGCTGAATACAAATAATGTCAGTCCATCTAGTGTTGATGAGAAATGCCACATAGCCGCCCATTACCAACAACTATGTAGGTCACTTATGCATGTTGCAGATTTGGCATCGAAAAGCGAAGAAGCCTATGTATGTATGAGAAAAATGTCAAGAAAATTACTTGAAAAAGTGCAGATAATTCATCATGAGTCAGTTACAGCTCATGAAGACCAATCTAAGAAAATGAGATCGAACAACGTAGGTGAAAATCACGCTTCTCCTGACCCTTATGAGAAGTTGAGCTGAAGCATAAACATCATCTTCGACAAGTCTGGAGTAAACATTGTAGATTATGATGAAAATATTCACCTAGCGAAGGGTAACAAAAGGAAACCTGACTCTGATCACAGTCGTTAGAGGACAAAAGGTGTACTGGAATTGGTTGTCAAGAAAATGTCTAAGAAACAACAAAGCCCTTCGCATAAACAGAAATATAATACAATATATTGCTTTTCATGTAAATTATATGGCGTGCAACTTATCAATATCTAACTTGTGTAATTTTCAACATGCAAAAATACCCTACAAATGTGCACTACAACGTTGGAACCTGCAATCCTCTCAACCTGTTTGAGTGGAACAATGACATGAGTTTGACAAGTCTTTTGGTATATAACAATTTTGGGAGGATGTTTTCATTTCTTGTTGAACTTAATGCAGTGTCTGATATTGTTGTGTTTCATGACAGGCTCAATTCAATTCAAAAGTGAGCAACGCAAAACAGGAACCATGTATGGATTCTTCAGCTACAAAATAGTTGTAGCATTTAACTTTCATTAGTGTAAATCGTTGTAATGTTTAACATTCTATAATTCTTTGTTATAATTCTATAATTCTTTGTTATAAATCCATAATTCTTTCTTCTAATTCTATAATTCTTCTTTATAAATCGATAATTTTTTGTTGTAATTCTACAATAGAAATCATACTATAAATATCATAAAAATTGACACTAGAAAACACATAATATCTTACAAATCGATATACAACAATTAAGCAAAATATATTACAAATTGATACAATAATTCAACATAATAACTTACAAATCAATATTAACAAACAAAACCATATCTCACAAATCGATACTAGAAAATACATGATATCTTACAAATCGATATACGACAATTCAGCATAATATATTAAAAAACGGTAAACGGCAATTCAACACAATATCTTATAAATCGATATGCAATAATTTAGCATAATATATTACAAATCGATATTAACAACCAAAATAATATTTCAAAAATCGACACTAGAAAACACATAATATTTTATAAATTGATATACGGTAATTCAACATAATATATTACAAATCGATAATAACAAATAAAACCATATTTCACAAATCAATATAATATCATATTAACAACTTAGAAATCGATATTAAAAATAAGCATACAAAATGATATTAAGAATTGATGTGTAATATATTATGCAATACTATATTGATTTGTAAGATGTATCAATTTGTAAGATATTTGTATTATGATTTTGAAACGTGTGCCTACAGAATTTATATTGTTGTGATTTATGCGCTTGCGGTGGTGATTTACGTATTCAAAATACATGTGCCAAGTGCATAATTTTGGTTTATGGATCAATGTGAATTTTGTACAGTCTTACAAAATTTGTATATACAGTCTATAAAATCTGTTACAAATGTCTGTACACAAAAAAATTGTCATGTTCGGGAAATTGAATGTTGAACCAAAAATTGCTCTCTCTCTCTCAGCAATAGAACGTAACTAGGGGTGGCAAAATCTGACACAACCCACCAACTCGCTTCTTAGCCAGGTTCGGGTTTGGCTTAAATGGGTTCGTGTCGTAAACGGGTCGACCCGCCTAACACGTTTATTAAACTGGTCGGGTTCGTGTTAGGGGTATGCCAACCCGCCAACCTAGCTGACCCGTTTAATAAACAGGTTAGGCGGGCGGGTCAACCCGTTTACCCGACCCCGACCCGCCCGCCAACCCGCCCGCCAACCCATTTACCCGACCCCGACCCGCCCGCCAACCCGTTTACCCATTTACTCGAACCCGACCCGCCTGCCAACCCATTTACCCGAACCCGACCTGCTAACCCGCCAACATGTTTACCTGACCCAACCCGTTTATTAAACGGGTTAATCGTGTCGTGTCGGGTTACCGTTTAATAAATGGGTCGGGTTTGTGTTTGCCACAGTCGACCCATTTAATAAATGGGTCAGGTTCGTGTTGAGGTATGTTGATCTGCCAACCCGCCAACCAACCTGATTGCCACCCCTAAACATAACCCTCTTCACGTTATCCTTGAGAGCAGGTAGACATTTAAAATAACTTCCTCTTACTACTGGGAGCCTCGCGTCTTTCGTTGCTTTCTAGGTAATCTTGTAGTATGGAGTTTTGTATCTTTCGCAATTAAAAAATCCATCAATTTTTTGCATAGTTCTGTGCGGAATCCAGGTATATCATCCTGAAAAGAAAAGAAAAACGAAAGTCAGACCAATGTAAAAACCCTTACACCAATAATATAGGATAATAAAACATGTTTAAGTGTATAACATACAATAGTGAATTATGGTTCTCGTCCATGGTATATTGCTTCAATATACTTCATTACAAAAATGCTAGAATCGACGCCATTATTTTGCAAATGAGCATCCACTGTGACGTGAAGCCTCCAAGGGCCAATGATGACACCCAACATGTCTCTGAAAAATCCAACGTATGGTTTATGTAAAAGCAAGTAAATTTTGGGTCATGATACAAGATACAATAATCTTATAGATAAAAACTTACCAAATGCACAATGTCATGGTCTACACCAATGTTATAGTGTAAGGAGTTGTATAACCATATTTTTTGTTTTCGTACATCCAACACGTATAAGACCCAATGCTTTTTCGATTGTCACAATGTAGGAATCAATATCTGCAAATCGATTATAAAATATCTTACAAAATTGACATGAAAATACGTATTTATAGCATAAAAATTGATGTTAAGAATCATCATATAAATTGATATTAAGAATCAAAACAATATCTTAAATCGATATTAGGAATCAACATATAAATCAATATTAAGAATTAGAACAATATCTTAAATCGATATAGAAATTTCTATTAATAGCTTAAAAATAGATATTAAGAATCAACATAGAAATCGATATTAGAAATCAAAATAATATCTTAAATTGATATTAAGAATTAGCATAGAAATCGATATTAAGATTCAGAACAATATCTTAAATCAATTTAGAAATTCGTACTGATATCTTAAAAATCGATATTTAGAATCAAAATAATATCTTAAATCGATATGAAAATTCCTATTGACAGCTTAAAAATAGATATTAAGAATCAACATAGAAATCGATATTAAGAATCAAAATAATATCTTAAATTGATATTAAGAATCAACATAGAAATCGATATTAAGATTCAGAACAATATCTTAAATCGATTTAGAATTTCGTATTGATATCTTAAAAATTGATATTTAGAATAAAAAAACATCTTAAATAGATAATAATAATCAAAACAACATCTTAAATCGATATGAAAATTTTTATTAATATCTTAAAAATTGATATTTATAATCAAAATAATATCTTAAGTCAATATTAGGAATCAAAATAATATCTTAAATCGATATTAAAAATCAACATATGAATCGATATTAAGAACCAAAACAATATCTTAAATTGATATTAGGAATCAACATAGAAATTGATATTAAGAATCAAAATAATATCTTAAATCAATTTAAAAATTTCTAGCGATATCTTAAAAATCGATATTTAGAATCAGCATATAAATCGATATTAAGAGTCAAAACAATATCTTAAATTGACATGAAAATTTTTTTTGATAACTTAAAAATCGATATTAAGAATCAAAACAAGATCTTAAATAGATTTAATATCTTACAAATTGATATGGTCACAAACCTTTTCACTTGACCAAGAGTCTGACATTTGGTCATCGTTACCCCAGTATTGTAGTCAATCTAGAAATCCAACCGCGTATGACATTCGACAAACTATACTCTGTTGAACGAAACAGTAATAATAGTAAGTTTAAAACACGAAGGTACATTAGTAAATCAAAAAAGAAAATAAACATATAAGATAATTGATATACCATAAAATAAGGGGTAATGACGCAGAGCAGCATGGTTGTTTCCTTGCTTTGGATATACATGACGAAATCGTGTGTAGTTTGTTTACAACAAATATGCACTTGTTAATATATATACCCATGGCATACATAAATGTATAACTGATAGTGGTTTCATACGTATAAAATTATTGATAGTGTTTTCTTCTGCAAATTTACCTCGCATCCGGTCGATGTTTTCTTCGAGCACTTTGCTGAGTTTTCTGGCACCTTGTTTTGTGGATGTTGCATTGAAATTAGTTGAATATTCAGTAAACGAACTGTAGCATTATATTCAGTAAACGAACTATAAATGACATAAAAAATATGAAGTAGGTTAAAGAAATTGAAGGTACCCTTTTTGTGAACGTTAGACTGAATCGCAACGTCCTTCTTCAACATCGATATAACTTTTGTGACAAAGGAGGCTAAAGGAAACGTCAGTTTTTCTGTTCGTTGCTCATGAAGCAGGTTATAGGAAAGGCTCTGGTTCTTCTTTAAATGAAACATTGCTTGTTTCATGCTCTTAAAGAAAACATCTTGCGTTCCTTGCGGAATGCACTACTGAAGTTATGTGATGCTTCATTTATTTTTACATCTTCACGTTGTTTCACGTCCCGCCTATTTTCAAAAATCATGCCCAAAGAATATAATAAATAAATAAATTATATTGTGTATTAATTAAAAGAAGTCATTTCATTTGCTAGTATCATCGAAACGACGTTAGTACGTGTAAATGAATGACACATCACATAACATCAGTAGTGTGTCAGATGACGTTTCCCTAAAATCTAGACACTAAACCCTAAACTAATGTTATGTGACGTTCCTTGCTCTTAAAGGAAACACTATAAATAATAAACCCTAAACCAGTAATCGCTTATCGATTGAGCAAACCTAAGTACAAATCATGGCAACTTCATAATCGTTATACCTAGTAATCGCTATATTGAGTAATCACTATACATAATAAACTCAAAACTAGTAATCGCTATACGATTTAGCAAATGTAAGTACAAATCGTGGTAACTTCATAATCGTTATACTAAGTAATCGCTATCACAGGAAACACTATAAATAATAAACCCTAAACCAATAATCGCTATACGATTTAGCAAACGTAAGTACAAATTATGGTAACTTCATAATCGCCATACCGAGTAATCGCTATTATAGGAATCACTATACATAATAAACTCAAAACTATTGATCGTTATACGATTTAGCAAACGTAAGTACAAACTTGTATGATTTTTCAAACTTAAGTTTATGTAATCTTGTCGATTTTTCAGTGGCACTTCTGTGTTACACTTATTAATGAAAGAATTATATAATTACAACAAAGAATGATATAATTGCAACATATAATTATTGGGATACATATATCACGTAATATGTTTATTCATTAGCACTTGATGACCCAGATGGACATACAAATTGTCTCTTTCTTTGACTTGGTGGAATCTCTTTATTTGGTGGACTTTTCGTTCCCTTGATCTTATTAAACCCACCAGTAATCATATCAACCAGTAACCCAATTTGTCTCCCCAAATTCTGTATGTCCTTCCGTAACTCCTTATTCTCCCTCTCTAGCATCGCTAACCTTTTATCAGACAATACCTTCTCCTTTGGGAGTTGTGTTTGCTCCTTATCGTGTACTGCAATAGAGGGAATTATAGTATCCGCCAAAGGGACACGATGGACGTTACGTCTATGTGGAAGATGACATACTTGGGGACAAGAGTGACCTTACTTTAGGTTGTTTCTCCTCAATCTCTCGATTTTAACGCATGGGTTGCCAATATTGTTTGAAATAGTTGGGGTCATATTGTCGTTCTTTATAATCATATGGTATGACACGAACACCTCATTTGTTCCAGCTATTCAATTGTTTCTTTAAGCGTTCATGCCAATTCACGTTCCTGACCCCACCACTATTCATCTTCCTTCTTAATACCACAGACACTTTTGGTATCGACTGTCCTAAGCCAGCTTGTAAGAGTACTCGACTACCATGCTGTAACTCAGCTTCACATTTGCTAAAGAGCCAAATATCGCAGACAGACAGTCTTGCAGCCACAACAACAACCTCTTCGTCCTCATCCTCTCCATTTCTATACAGTCTCCACACAACCTGTACAATTGAGATTGTAGTTTAGATATAGACATAATTATTCATACAAAATGTTGAATGCGATAACGATTTATACTAAGGAAGACAAAATTCTGAAGCGATGATTACTTAAGAATGATAAACATTATAACAATTTACGCTAATGAAAGTTAGATAAAAATGCGATGATGATATGTACTAAGGAAGACAAAATCCTAAAATGATGATTACTTAAGAATGCTAAACATTATAATGATTTACGCTAATGAAAGTTATATGCAAATGCGATAATGATTTGTACTACGAAAGACAAAATTCTAAAGCAATGCTTACTTAAGAATGTTAAACATTACAACGATTTATGCTAATGAAAGTTAGATGAAAATGCGATAACGATTTGTAGTAAGGAAGACAAAATCCTAAAGCAATGATTACTTAAGAATGTTAAACATTATAATAACTTATACTAATAAAAGTAAGATGCTAAGGGGATAACGATTTGTACTAAGAAAGATAAAATTCTAAAGTGATGATTACTTAAGAATGCTAAACTTTATAACAATTTACGCTAATGAAAGTTAGATGTAAATGCGATAACGATTTGTACTAAGGAAGACAAAATCCTAAAACAATGATTACTTAAGAATGCTAAACATTACAACGATTTACGCTAACGAAAGTTAGATGCTAAGGAGATAATGATTTGTACTAAGGAAGACAAAATCCTAAAGTGATGATTACTTAAGAATGCTAAACATTACAACGATTTTAAACCATTTACCTTATTTAATTGCAAACCATCTAAAATGAACTCAGCATTTTCCACCTTAACATTTATTGTAGCCCACTGGCCGATCTTGGAAAAAACACAAACCGGAGGGCCACACTGAGGACGCAAGGCGACAATATACTCCCACGTCCAAACCTACAAAAACAATATATTAGTAAGACTACAACCTTCAACGAGCTTAGTCTATAAGTACTAAATACGTAATAAACAAATACCTGAATAAATGACCAAAACCCCCTAACAGTTTTTGTACCCTTACTCGCACGGTAAAGTTGGTTGTACAAGTGTGCGAGCATAGCAGCACCCCATGCCCAGTTGTCGACTTCATTTAAGTCTTTCAGGAACTGCAACCACAAGTAACTTATTCTCAAACCAGAACAATCAGAAAATAAAGTCCAAAAAAATAAAGAAGGAAGTCACGCAACTCTTGGTCAGCCACTTCAGATGCACATGCACCGGACCGACATTTTCATTTATTACAAAAAAATGAACTTTCATCGATGAGGATTTGCTTCCACCAGAAATACACTCACGTTATCCATCCATTAACATTCCTAGAAGGCTCGTGCACTTGTCCCTTGGGTTATATTTTGAATCCCGTGTTAGGACAACACTTCTATGGCACTTAAGACCCATAATTTGTGCCACATCTTTTAGGGTCATGGTGATCTCAAAACCCCCAAACTGGAACGTGTTCCTCTTATGGTTTCACTTATTGACCAGGTGGGTCATGGTGTTTCAGTATTTTTTAAAATAATGTTGGTCTAGAAGGTCGCCGAAGTGCATCTTTCGTAATCAGTCTTTCTGATATTCACTCAGCTTTCTGTACGACGATAGAACTACAAGCCACTTACACCGGCCTTTCAGTTTTTCACCTATTGTTCTGCTTCTCTTCTGACCTGCCTGTAACACAAAATATCAAATCACAATTAGTCTCATTATACATAGTAATCACTATAAATAGTAATTGCTATACATAATAATACCTAACACAGTAAATCGTGATCGACTAGAGTGATTTGCGTATCAAATCACTTTTAACAAATGTCATTTCATTTGCTCGTATCATTGCTATACGATTTAGCAAACTTAAGTACAAATCGTGGTAACCTCATAATCACTATACATAGTAATCGCTATCATAGTAATCACTATCATAGTAATCTCTATGCAAAGTAATCACTACACATAGTAATCACTATGCATAGTAATCACTATACAAAGTAATCACTATACATAGTAATCACTATCACAGTAATCGCTATACAGAGTAATCACTATTCATAGTAATCACTATATATAGTAATCGCTATATATAATAATACCTACAATAGTACATAGCGATATACAATAGCGATTAACGTACCTTGTCACACTTTTCTCCTCTTCATCCTCTCCCTCTGCTTTTATACTTCTTCCTTCCTTCGCGTTCATCCTCTGCTTTTTCCTTTCAATTTTCTTCTCTTCCTCCTGCTTTTTCCTTTCTCTTTCTTTCTCTTTCTCGTCCTCCTTCTCCTTCCTTTATTTTTCCTTCTCTTCCTCATCCTCCATCTCCTTCCTTTATCTTTCCTTCTCTTCTTCGTCCTCCTTCTCCTTTCTTTGACTTTTCTTCTCTTCTTCATTCTGAATATGCTTTATTTGCCTTTCCTCTTTCTTCTTCTTCAATTGTCCTTGTTTCTCTTCCTCCTCCCCATCCTTCTTTTTCAACTGTCTTTACTTCTCTTCCTCCTTCTTCTTCTTTATTTGCCTTCGCTTCTCTTCTTTCTTCTCCTTATTCTTTTTTTTTTCCCTCTCCTCCTCCTCCTCCTTTTTCTTTCATTTCTCTTCCTCCTCTTTATTTTTTCTTTGCTTTTCTCTCTTCTCCTCCTCCTCCAACTCCTCCTCCTTCTTTTGCCTTCGCTTCTCTTCCTCCTTCTCCTTATTCTTCTTTTGCTTTTCCCTCTCCTCCTCCTTTTCATTTTGCCTTCACTTCCCTTCCTCGTTCTCCTTATTCTTTCATTGCTTTTCCCTATCCTCCTCCTTCTTTTGCCTTGATTTCCTTTGCTTTTTTTGTTATCCTCCTCCTTTATTTGCTTTTGCTTCTCTTCGTCATCCTTCTTCTTCTTTTTCCTATTTACTTCTTCCTCATCATTCTTCATTGGATTATCATCTTCAATATCTGAAGGATTAGGCTCCGCTATATACTTTACTAGCAATTGCTCACTTTTTTTTATCATTCTTAATCATCATTATTTTGTAGTACGCCTCTAATTGCTCATACAAAGCATACTGTTCGATGACTTTGTCAAGAGTCATCCCCTCTAACGATGAAGTGTTTCTTCTCTTATGAATGCAAGCCATTGGTAACCTGCACAACACAAAAACATTGTTGTAAGATTTAGCAAACCTAAGTACAAATCATGGTAACTTCATAAATCATAAAAATACGTGGTTACACGAAACTCACCGAGACGACAAAGGGGGCTTCAACGAAAGCAGACGACCACAAAGATTTTTTATGGAACGTTTAGGGAGAAATATTGCGAGGAGATCCTTTTATAGCAGAGGAGTTTAATGCTTATGGGAACCGCCAAAGATTTTATAATAAAATAACATATACCTTTAAGTAGTTTACATTTTAGGCAGTTTACGCCAAAGATCAAATATCATATAAATCGATATGGAATTCCTGTTGATAACTTATAAATCGATATACATAATCAGTATACAAATCGACAATTTAGGGTTCAGGGTTAGGGTTAGGGTTTAGGTTTAGGGTTTAGGGTTTAGGTTTAAGTTAGGGTTTAGGTTTAGGGTTTAGGGCTTAGAGTTTAGGGTTTATAGTTGAGGTTTAGCGTTTTAGGGTTTTAGGGTTTAGGGTTTAAGGATTAGGCTTTAGTAATATATTAAGGGTTTAACGTAAGGGTTTAGTAAGATATTAAGGGTTTATGGTTAGGGTTTAGGGTTTAGTAAGATATTAAGGGTTTAGAGTTTAGGGTATAGGGTTAGGTATAGTAATATATTATGCGATATTTATACTGATTTATAAAAATATTAAGTGCTTTCTAGTGTTGATTTGTAGTATGTAATTGAAACCTGTGCGTGAGGAATTTACATTGTAGTGACATGGGGTGGTCATTTGCATGTTCAAATCATTGCTTATTTAGCGATTTCCATGGAAATCGCTTTAAAGCATCGTACCTATAATTAAATAGCTGTCACAGAATCACTATCTTCAACAAGTATAAATCACTATTGCATCAAACATATAAATCGTCTATGCTTTAAACGTATAAATCATTGCTTTAAACGTACAAATCGATATAGAAATCACACCCTTCATAAGTACATATCGTTGTAACGTTTGTTACATATCTTGTTTGACGAGCTTTAGACATTGCTAACCTGCACAACACATAAATTTAACTGCATCATTATATGTTACAACCGCCTCCTCGAGTATATAATATTATAAATTATCCCATTTGTTAAACAATCACCAACATTACAAATCATCATAATATTTAGCTTCATAAGTAAACATCATTATATGATTTAGCAAACTTAAGTACAAATCGTGGTAACTTCATAAATACACTTCGCTACTGCTTTAAATGTAAATCGTTGTTGCTTCAAACTTACAAATCGTTGTAACAATCACAACCTTCATAAGTACATATCGTTGTAACATTTGGGCTTCATGCGTAAACATTGATGTACGATTTATCAAACTTAAGTATAAATCATGGTAATTTCATTAAATCATTGCTACTTCAAACTTATAAATCATTGTAGAAATCACAATCTTCATAAGTACATATCGTTGTAACGTTTGGGCTTTCAATAGTAAACATCGTTGTACGATTTAGCAAAGTTGAGTACAAATCTTGATAACTTTATAAATCATAAATTGCTATTGCATTAATTGTATAAATCATTGCTGCTTTAAATATATAAATCATAAATCATAAATCACAAAATGCCTCAATGATTTGCCTTTGTTACAAAAAATATGTCATTCATTTATAAAAGAAACGTCATTTCACATCCCGCTCGTTGTAAAAAATCGATATACCTTGTGAGACCTGGATTCTGGTTGACGATTTATGCGATTCACACAATGACGTCTATGTCGGCCACAACTAGGGATGGCAGTGGACCGGGGGATAACGGGGCCCCGCCCCGCCTCGCGCCGTTTGGATTAGGGATGAAGGGCATGAAACAGGGATGGAGGCAGGGATGAAGGTTAAAATCTATCCCCGTGCGGGGATGGAGGCGGGATTGGACTTACGCTTTCCCCCACCTCGCCCCATCCCCATCTCAATCCCCGCCTTGCCCCGTTTGCCCTATCCCAAATCCTTCAAGGAATGACTATAGACCAAGGGAAAATGGGGCCCTGCTCCGCCTCGCCCTTGTTTGGACCGGGGATGGAGGTTCAGATTTTGAGACGGGGTAAGGGTGGAGACCTTGTCCCTCGCCCCCGCCCCAGTCCACTACTATCCCTAGCCACAACAATTTGCCTTTGTATCGAAAATATTGGAATAATATAATGCAAATTGCGGTTGTAGTAACATACTATCGATTTGCGAGATATTTTTTGTTTGTTAATATCGATTTGTAAGCTATTATGTTGAATTTTTGTATTGATTTGTAATATATTATGCGATATGAATATCGATTTGTAACATATTATGTGTTTGCTAGTGTCGATTTGTAAGATATTTGTATTATGATACTGAAACATGTGTGTGCGGTATTTACATTATTGCGTAATTGCAGTGGCGATTTGTGTATTCAAATCGCTGTTCATTTAGCGATTAAAATTGAAATCGCTTCACAACGTCGTAACTGTCATTAAATCACTGTCATGTGAAACTCTATCATCAACACACATATAGGATAAGTCATTTCTTTAATTGACATAGTAAATAACAACTCGATGCATAGTATAGTGCGATGCAACCGACGATCATGACATATAACATGAAGAATGATGTGCATGTAGATTTAATTTTGCATGGTCGGCAGAAAGAAATCCTTTTGCCTCATAAGTGCGTGTAGTTTTCATTCTCCTCCTCCTTCCTTTGCTTTTCCTTCTCTTCGCCATCCTTCTTCTTCTTCTTCATCTTTAGTTCTTCATCATCTTTCTTCGTTTGCTTTTCATCTTCAATATTTGATGGACCATGCTTCGCATAATAAATATCCAACAATTTGTTCCTGTCTTTTTCATTCTCAATGTTCATTATATTTTGGTACTTTACATAACCCTCATATATATCAGATTGGTGGATGATTTCTCCAAGAGTCATCCCCTCCAATGATGAAAGCTTTCTTGTCTTACGAATTGTAGTCATTGCTAACCTGCACAACACATAAATTTAACCACATCATTATATGTTACAACTGTCTCCCCATGTATATATTATTACAAATTATCACATTCATTACACAATCACCAACATTACATGTCATCGCAATATTTGGCTTCATAAGTAAACATCATAGTACGATTTAGCAAAATTAAGTACAAATCGAGGTAACTTCGTAATTGCACATCGATACTGCATCAAACGTATAAATCGTTGTTGCTTCAAACGTATAAATCGTCGTACAAATCACACCCTTTATAAGTACATATCATTGTAAATCATAAAAGGTAAATGTATAAATCATGAATCATAGATCGTAAATCGCTACTGTGGCACCCCAAACCCCGACCTTGGAAAAGCCTCAAATTTTCTATGGAATTTTTTTTTGAAAGGTTTTATTGAAAACAACGGAAACAAAGTGTAAAAAAGGTGGCAAGGCCGCAAGTCTGGACGACCACAGGTAAGTACAACATAAAGGACTATTAACGTAAATAAAAGTACAATCACAAGTATCAAGGGTATACAACCCGACAGTTTAAAAGTTAAAAAATATGACAGTACAAAAAGTCTCAAAATAGGGAATGCATCCCAACCAAAACCCAAAACCAACAGGACCAAGATCTGCAGCTAAGTGTGGGTCCCCAAGCCTCCACTGTGTGCCGTTGCATCAACACTGTACCTATTCGTCTCCTGCATCCCCATAAAATGGGGTCAGTCCTCTTGCGAGGTGGTGAAGAAACAACAACGATATATATATCTCATGTCTATGAGAAAAACAGGAAGCAATAATGTGATATAACAAGTATGTGTGTCGGTGTCAGGTAAGTGCATATGTGACCAGTGCTAACCAAGTGAAACAGGTAACAGAACTGCAGAACAAGTAAAGTAACTGAAACAACTGCTGAATAAGTAAAGTAACTGAAATGACTGTTGAACAAGTAAAATAACTGAAACAACTGCTGAACAAGTAAAGTAACAACTATAATATGTCAGCTGTGATTGGTTAGTCTTTAAATTCTTCTTATTACTCCTTCGGGTACGCGAAAGAACCTCGCATTATGTGAGACATGCACCCGACGTCTGTTATTCAATTTCTAATGTGGTAACCGGGAATGCTACAGACCGAGTAAACCTCATGCGAGCAGCACACAGTTGAGAGAAACTCTCACATAGGCAAGGATTGCAATTCGTACTACTGCAGTAGTGAGGTCCTAAAAAGGCAACCTCGACCTCCCTGACTCTGAGTGACTGGAGGTCAAAGGACGCTACAACTCCTATCAAAACACGTGTCGTAGTAACGACAAGTCACTCAGGGTTGTACCATCCACCCTCTCTAAGGTGAACCATTTTGTGAATGGGGCGAAGCACGTTTATCTTTCTTAAGCTCATTATTTAGTCACACCTCCTGACGAGAAATTTGTACCTCGTGGTCCCCGCTGGGTACACAAACGAGGACTTAGCCTGCCCATCCACGTGCTCAGCCTTACACGGCTAACAAGAGCACATCGCTCATGAAAGTGATCTTAACACCATATTATTGCTTTTCTAATTTAGGGTGTAGTCACACGTGAGCTCACTCACGACAGAAGGGCCCTTGCCCAAAGACTCCAACTGAGTCCAACAAAAATAATGTTTAATCATACCCTATGGTGTTTGAACTTATGTTTCAGCCCTTTCATTTCATGAAGTAGGTGCACTTCGTGCACTCATCAAAGCCTCAAGCAATGTACCAGTCAGGGTATGCACTACTCAGTACGAGTGTCAGGATGTGCTACGTGCATAGTGTAATTAGATACCACATGCTTTTTCGTCAATTGCACAAACATAAAGAACAGATGCATTATTCAATTGCATATCTGAGAAATAAGATAATGTGCATGTGAGTGTACAGTTCGTCAATTTCAAGAGACATGCAAGAGTTTAAGAATGTAATTATCATTTTAAACACAACCTACTGAAGCAATTGTCGCAAGTTTCTCATCACAATCTCAAACCGATCAGAACTTCAAAGATCTTGATTTGGCATTTTACGTAACATGAGACCACCCTTGTAGAGAAGACTCGCAATTTGGTGTACTTGTGTGTTGAGATTGAACTTTATGATATTCCCATACGTATGGGAATTACATTCATATTCCAAGGTGGATCGTTGCTCTTGCAGGGGGAAAAGATACAATATGATACGAAAGACAACCGTATGCTTATACCTTTGCTAGGCTACTTGATTCAACATGCTTATGTGTCACTGAAGGAATCCGAGATATTTTCAACTTATGGGAATAACATTAGCATATCCACGGGTTGGGTGCCGCACCTGCGGACCCGATACAAAAATACTGAACAATGTCTGTAACTTGTATGGAATGTAGGCTCTATATACGTGGGGTTTGCAATAGTGCTCACCCGTTGACACAACTAGTCAGCCGAAAACGAAAACCAAGGAAAGGGTGAGATCCGCTACAGACCTATCAAAAAGATTTTAGGACCATCCGACTGGACGGTCGCAAAGTAAAACACTTATGTGACTCGTACTCACACTGTAGTGTAATGGTTGTCGTGGAGACACTTGGACAAACCACGAGAGTACCACGTGTCCGATTGGTTTCTCGTAGGTAGTCACACCGAATCACCCGACTCTACTATATATATACATGTATCTAAACGTACATGTATATACATATAAATATATACATATTACACTTGTATATGTATACATGCACCAAAGTGTGCGCTAGCCGATTCGCGGCAACCGCGATCCGCACTGTCATACACTCTAACTGGTTTGCGAAATGGTATAGGGCAAAAAAAAATACGGGTCTAGACCCACCAAAGTTTCGGCTACAAGTAAGGATTCGTGTTGGGCAAAAGGGGTCACCAATGGGGACAACTGACTAGTGGGACCCCAAGGTTGCAGGGAATCCGGGTTCAAGTGAGCACTCGGTGGCCCATTCTGGACCTGCCGCCAAAGGAGGTTTAGAGGAAAATTTGCAGGTCTGGTCCTCCGGACCAGACTGCTAGAACCACCAAGAGTCTTGGTTTGAACTAACGGTTCAAACCAGACTCTTAGGTAAGTCGGGTAGGTCCGGAAAGGGGCTGCCAAGATGGCAACGCCTGGTAACCTTGCGGTGCTGGGGTACCATTGGGGTTAGGACATGGGTCTGGTTCGTAGGACCAGACCTTGCTGTCAAGGTTCACACGGGTCTGAGCCCTTGGTTCAGACCTGAACGGAAGAGGTTTTAGTCGTTGGATGGCCCGGGTGCCTAGCACCCCATGGCTCGCACCCGGCTACAACGAAAAGGGAAACCGGGCCGGACCTAAGGTGCCACGGCCTGGTAGGGGTCTGGCCCTTGAGCCAGACAACCAAGCCTGCTGTGGCACTGGTCTGAACCCACGGTTCAGACCAGTACCCCAGCCAAACGCATACCCTAAAAATCTGGGCCACCAAAACTGAGCATGCAGGCAACCACAGAGAAGCCCAGCTCCAAAACAAGGAAATAAGGGGGTTAGCTAATGGGTCTGGTCTACTGGACCAGACCTTGTGACCACCCAAACCCAAGAGCCTGAGCCCATGGGCTCGGATAACTGTGCTAAAGGAGGTCGAGCGCCTGTTACAGGCTCGCCCATTCGGCTAAGCCATCCGGGTGCCCATGGCCCCGGGTAACTCAATGCGCCAAAGCCAAACAACAAGAAATAAAAAAGAAGAGGGGCCAACGGCCCTGTCCCCGGATGAGACCTGGACAAGGTGCCAGGGAGGCCCTGCCAGTCCCAAATGCTTTGGGACTGGGTCTGAACCCAGCACACTGAAACACCTATAAAAAAAGAAAAAGAAAAAGGGTGGCTGCGGTTCACCACCCGCAACATGTCCTGCACTCCAAAGGGGTGCCGAAGGACTGGGTGCATCTGGACGAGCCCAACTCGGTCCAGAATGTACCCAGCAAGCTAACATATTCAGGAATCACGCCACCATGCCCAACAACGAGAGAGAGAAGGGCGACAACAAGAACGAAGCTCCAAAAAGAAAATGCTATTGATAAAAAAAAACAGAATATATGAATGCATCAAGCAAACCAAACACAAAACAATGATGAATAAGGTCGAAAGAAAGCTCATTCAACTAATCCACTGATGGAGCATGCATGCATAGATGCATTGACTCCTCGGTTTCATGGTGTACTAAAACAACATGTAAATCGTGTTGGGCCTTCACCTTCGGAACTTGGATGAAGGAGGAGGTCACGACTGTAATGGCTTCCTCCAACTAGGCCGAACCCACGGCTGGTGAGTGAGAGAGAAGAGAAGGTATGGGGGAGAGAGAGAGTGCTTAGAAAAATTGCCCCTTTTGGGGGCTCTCAATTTTTCAAAAGGCTCTTAAAGGGGTTGGTTGAGATGGAGGGTGGAGATTCACCCTCCAAGATGTGGGGCTGGGAGTGGGTCACGAATTCCCACTGTCGCCCAGCTCCACCACATGCCATGGAGGATTTGAAAGGCCTCCCAAAAATATCAAGAATGCCATGGGGCTGCCACCCCATGCATCCAATGAGGCACGTTCAGCCTCATTATGACCCTCCAACCTTGGAAAGAGCCCTTGGGACTTCCTTGAATCCCAAGGCAAGGGACTCCTTGAGTCCACGCATTCCCAAAGGGAAAGGTAGACCCCTCTACACGCCATTTCATTCCCTTCCTTTCCTTCTTTATTATACTTTTTCTCTTCTTTTTTTTTATTTGATTTGGGTAAGGCCAATCGTGACCCTCCTTAGAAATTTGCTTTTTAGTCTCTTACGAGACTTTCATCCATCCAGCTGGTCAACGTGACCAGTTGGTCTCATGGCCAAGGTTATCCCAAGGCCATCCTAAGTGAACGACCATGACCTTGGTCGACCCTTTACCAACCAAGAGAAACTAAAATATTATACCGATTTTATTATTTTTTTTGTTTCACGTACGTACAGGCAGAACGATGTAAAAAAAAATCATCAATGGGCGTGCCGTGCCCGTCGATGGATCTCTCTCTCCCCACTTGGAGGCGCTCATCAGGCTGGCCTCTTCTAACTCTCTCTCCACACCCGATCGATTATCCAACTCCAAGGAAATCAATGACGGGCAAATTGCTGTTTCCCTGTATTGCCAACTGGTCCTCCTGTTAGCCGTTGTTTTCTTCTTCTTATATCCCTGCTTTAGAATTCACCACCACCAGCATCTTCATCTGCGGCATAGGGGGATGATCGCCAACAAACCCAGCATTGGAATCGTACTTGTTGCCATCTTCACCAACAACTTTAGTCTTCTGATCAAAGACTGCAAAAACAGAAAACGCGCATAAATAAGGGAAACCCACTCAGAAAAACTAAAGAAAAAGAAATACCATGATTTGAAAAAGAAGCAAAAAAAGGGTTGTGCAAAATGAGAAAGAGTCATCTCTTATGTAGGTGATGGTGGACTCACTACATTTATTGTTTATCTCCATGTAGTCGCATTGGAAATGTGGGTGTTTTGAAAATGCTCACAATGTGTTTGTTGAAATTCCCAAACGAGATGGGGTCCTGGAATGCCATTATTTCAGGTTGTTCGCAGTTGGTTAATTTGATGCAGATAAGCTCTTAGAAGGAAAAAAACGGTGTTATTGCTCCAAAATGTTTTCTGCAAAGAGTGAAGAAACAAAATTAGGTTGTTCATAGTTATATGCATCAGGTATTGTGGCCGTCATACTTTTTGTTCATCCCTTCTGGAAGGTAACCCAACTTTGTTTTTTTTTAGAGGTATCCTCACCAATGAAACAAGATGCCTGCTGTGTGAAACAGTAATAGCAAGAGATGAGACATTTTTAGATTTGAGCCTTGACATTGAACAAAACAATTCTATCACCAGTTGTCTCAAAAATTTTGGTTTACTGAGATATTGAATGCTGAGGATAAATTCTTCTGTGATAAAGGTTGCAGGTTTAGTGTTTACATCCTTATCTTGATCTTTCCTCTCAATCAACAAATGTAACTGTATTGCATGTTCTTTAGTTGGTGGGAGGCTTGTGTAACTCAATTTAAAGTTTTTCATGTCTTTGAGCCCTTTGTCAAACCTGCTTCCATTTGTTTACATCTTTTGGTTTTTTCTTTTTGCTTTTCCTTATTGCTTGGTAAGTTCTTCTTGATAATCTTATTGCTTGGAAATTGTATTCAGTTTCTTAATATGGGATTTTTACAAAGCAAGCACAATGCTGGTGAGCATAGGGTTGAAGAAAAATATGATTCACTACCTAAATCAAATCTTTTATTGACCAGCGATCTTTTTGCCTTGTATAATTTTGTTATCTTGTGATTTATCTTGTCTTTTTTTTTAATCAGAGCTCCTTGATGCAACTTGGAGGAAACACATGGGAGGATGAAGATAAAGAAACCCTCTCACATCCTTGTCATCCATTTGAAATGCTTCAAATACATCAAGCACTTGGCCGATACAAAAAACTATCATACTGTCTTTCCATTGGCTTTTCTTTGATGTCTAAAACATGGAGATGATAGATAGAGTCGGCTGTAAAGACATTGTACGGGTTGGCCCAGGAGTACTCTAGCAACACAGATTATGGATACATTCTGTTCTATTTGAAGCAAGCAAACGATATTGGGTTGTCACGGCGTTCGTCCTCTTCTCTCCGAAAATGGCATCGGCGTCCTTCCACCCATCGTCATTTGCTAGGAATCCGGGCCTGTGAGGCAGCGGCCTCCTTCGGCCATACACCGGGAGAAGAAGACGGTTGGGCCGCTGGTGTGGATTCTTGTCGTGGCTTTCGCCGTCGAGATGTTCGCGTTGGTTGTCAAAGTAATTTGACCCATTATCCATGACTGTCCAAGTTATCGGCATACCATAGTCAAACAACAAATCCACATTTGAAACATAGCATCTGAGTATGGTCCAAACAAACGTTGGACTTAGAACAGATGTTATGGAACAAACACAATGTTTTGTTGTCTTTTTTGTTCATTTCGTCAAACCCTGGACAAGCCATCAAACATACCCTTAAAGTCGGACATTTGTGAACTTGGACATGGGAGATTTTGAAAAATGCATCATTTTTTTTATCATACAGAACAATCAATTTGCGCACATAAAAAAATTATGTTTTTATGCTCCAAAGGGCTTATAAAATTGATTTTGGCTAAAAAGGATCATGTTGTCAATCATATGGGCAAGGGTAACTTTTAACCATCATATTATTTATTTGGAGTTTCATTAGTTACAAGTTTCACACACATATACAAGAATTTGGTTAGTTCATTATGTTAATCATCATATGCTGGAAAGGACCTTCACTCTCTTTCACCATGATTAACACAAGTACCCAATCCTCGATCATGCACAACAAGGATCTTAGGATTCAACTCTTGATATTCAAAACAGTATAGAGGCACGTATCTATTTATGAATGCATTCCAATACAGATCTCATCGCATAGACTGATAGACATTCATAGCACACTCAAAGATGCAGTCAACCCTGTATTTGTTAGGTCAGTGGTTACTTGATGTATGGTTTTGTCATGGTCTTTTGGGTTAACACATTATGTGACTCAAAAGTTTCAGTTGCCAAATCATTAATAAATATAGAGGAAATCTTTAGTATATGCAATTTCTGGACATTATTTTATTTGCCAGATGAATAGTGCTCTTCAACCACCCCATGTCTACAACCCCCATGCTTTCTATTGATAACGCTCCAAAATTTTAACCCGCAAAATATACAATTTTTTTTAAGCATTAATTTTAATACATAATGATGCAATAACTTACCAATGAATGCTTCAATTGTACTAAGTACTAAACAGTCCACTAGAGCATAAGTGCGAGTATCTTTTAGCCTTCTAGTACCATATATAGTTCAGAACTACCAAAGGCAAAACCCACTTGACTACATTACATAAATAATTTTCTTTAATAAACTACGAAAACATCATTTTACATTTGATTAAAATCTTAGGCGAGTTACAAATTATTAAACTAACACAAGATTGAATCAAAGGACCATAAAATTCACTATATAAATTAATTCAGTACTCAATAAATAATAAATTTATCAGAGTTGATTGAGTCTAAATAAATTATAAATATTTTTCAAAATACAATCCTGATAATTGAAAATAATTGGCTCTTGGCACTGCCCAGAACATCCAGTCATTGCTTCAACTTTTTAATTTGTACCTACATGTTTAGTAATTGGGGTCAGACTCATCGAGTCTAAGTAAAAAACATAATAACAATATATATATATATATATATATATATATATATATATATATATATATATATATATATATATATATAGAAAAGTGCATATACTTCACAATAATTTCATTAAGAATGTGATTCAAATAAAGTAACATGTCACAATTAAACTCATGTGTATATCATATTTATGCATGAACATTTAATTAATGCATGCAGTATCAGTGGAATATCTCTTTCATGCATGGTGGCTTTAATTTTGTTTATTTATATTTTTTTACTTAAACGATGCATGCAATGTTTAAACTATATGCACAATACATAATTATTTATTTATCCAATCATTTATGGGTACTAATATAAATCAATTTTGGATTAGGGGCAACAACTCATAGGTATCTTCAATCAATTTGTGAATTATTAATCTGATCTTGCACCCATCCCTTGTGTTGGGTGAAAGACGACCATAATTGAGATAAATCTTTCAATACCTCTGACTTGATATATTAGCTTCGTTCAACTGAAGTACACACATATAACCCTACAGTTGCAATGGTAGCATTGTCTCATATATCTGTAGTAATGAAAAAGCAACCTTCCATACTTGAGATAAACTTTATACCGAGCCAGAAGTACCGCTTACTTTATTATAAGTCTCAAGAGAATTAATAAGCATGTCATTGTTTATTTAATTAATTATTTTGCTATACATATATAAATACAAATAACCATTTTTGAGGTTCATGGCATTCACAGAGCACAAGCACTTATGATTTCAATTAACCAGTCACATGGTTATCAGCTTTCATTGGCCATAAGCATGCATAAATCCAATTAACTATTCACAAAGTTATCAACCTTTATTTTGGGCACAAGCATGCATGAATCCATACATTATTAATATGCATATCAAGCTATCATGCACAAGCATATCAATATAATGTATAAACATATTATAATGTCATGCATAAGCATATCACATTATCATAAATACATGATACCACAATCATTCAATGTATGAAATGCCATAAAACTCAAGTGAATTGTTTTTATACACAGTGAAAATTAAATCATCCGATTGGATTTGGGGTGGTTATAGATTCCATAACTCATACAACACGGTTATTTGCATCATCACACAAGACTCATATATCCAAACAAAAACCATTCAATTTTGAACTGAATTCAAATAAGTTTAACAATTTAAACGTCAAAGCAAATTTAAACATCCAAAAGCATCTATGCCCATCATCTACTAGGACTTCCAAATTGGTGTAGTCACATGACCCATGTCGCTCCCTGCCAAATGCCAACATCACTCCTCCACATTTATTGGTTATAAGGGGTCAAAACAACACCCCAAGTAGGAAACAACACAATACATGTAGTTAAACAAGTACTTAAGCATATATACTTATAATTGGGCATTTTCGAACCAAATCACATCACATTTCAGCATAAATAAACTCAGGCCAAGTATATCAATGTAAACGTATGCTTAAGTTAGCTCAAAATTTCAGTGCATGCAATTTTACAATTATATCAACCCATAGTCATGCAACAACAATACGAGAATGATAATAACTCATAGCTAACTTTATTTAGGAGTTTTCCTATTATTCTAATGCATTGTTTTCTTTTCCATTACCTCTTGTAGGGTACACTCAGGAAACAATCCTCAATTAGCCAGGACACATCGTGCGTCTATTATGCTTTGTATTTTAATAACCTGACTGTCCCTGATGGGCATACCTACTGCAACAGTTTATTAACTGAGAGATTCATCATGGTGGTAAATAGAATGCATTCCCACTCTGTAGAGTTTCAGGCTTACCATTGAGGTCACACGACAGTTTAGGTTTCCTAACCACCGAGGACTGTAGACCAAAAGAGATGCTCTGAGCTCTAAAAAATATAATTATGGTCACTCGGGCTTTGTACCACCTACCCTCTTTAAGGTATTTCTAGAAAAACTAGACTTGAGCATCCATCTTACCAGGATTCCTGGAGGCACATCATCAATCTTTCAGGTGCAACCAGCACAACATATGGTTGTTATTGTTTAAGTCCTCAATACATATACAATTTATTACTCAATGCCTCATCAGGCCATGCATACCACACAACCCAAAATACCCCTTTTAGGGTAACAAGTGGCTTAATAGCTCACTTTCATCATGTACAACGTAGCCTCTCAGGCCAAGCATCCAAACCTGCCCTTTTTGGCAGTGCACATGATCCTCAATCATGTTACACATGGGTGCGTACTCTTTTTTATTAACATGTCATACATTATTCATGCATTGGAACATTCACATGTCTACATGCATATAACATTGTATGTTATGCATTTAGTCATTCACATGTGGTCCTCAATCAGGACAACAGGCATGTATATACATGTCAACATTAGGACAAATCATATTCATTTCGAGGTCCTCAACAGGATGGCATGCACATAGCTCATG
Source organism: Nuphar pumila (assembly GCF_984573655.1). Classification (NCBI taxonomy): domain Eukaryota; kingdom Viridiplantae; phylum Streptophyta; class Magnoliopsida; order Nymphaeales; family Nymphaeaceae; genus Nuphar; species Nuphar pumila. The sequence goes on along the minus strand of NC_143253.1, from coordinate 113,493,225 downwards.
TCCATTTTTAGGACAACTTGTGTCATTTTCACATATAATACATGACATTCATGCATAATTAATTTCACTATTGCATGATCACGTGACAAGATAAAGCATATTAGCATGCATTACACTCATAAAATCAACATGCATCTCATGACATAACATTTATAAAATTCTACATCTAACACATGTTAATAACAATCACAAGGAATCAGCATGCACACATATGAATATGTCAAAAAAAATGCATGCATAACTAGGTAACATGTATATTCATCTCATCGCCCTCATGTTTGGGTGATCCATGGTAGCACCTTTCATGTTATGAATATCATTCACATAGCCATGCATACATCATTCATAGCTGATCATGCCTCCCCCCTTTACGTACATCATCATTGAATGCTCTAATTCATTTACCATTCATGCATTTAATACAAGGCATTCACTTGTGATCAAAATATCTTTATGACATGCATTGACATACATAGACATTCATTTGAATATCATAATATAGATCATCATTACATGGATTGACCAGCATGATATACCTCATTTTTACATGTATGTCACATCATACAACTGGTCATAGGCCTTGCATAGCATCATACATAATAATTGTTAGGCCACATATTCCCATACTTAGCCCTTTTCATGCACCTGTTAGAGACTGTGAAACCTAATTTCTGTCACAATTCAGTCATTCACTGTGAATTCATATAGAAGGGCCTCATCAGCCCATCTATGGACAACTCTATATGTTCACTTTAAACACTTAAAGGGCCTCTGCCCCATTTCATTCCAGATCTGTATATACAAACTCATGAACAAGTGCCATTTATCAAAAAGCAAAAAAAAATTACAGAACTTATTTTTTGTCAATAAAGTTTTGCAAAAATCACAAAAATTCAGATCCAAGGAATTTTGACCTTCCTAATATTTTTGAGTTAGCCCAACATATCTAGAATCAAACCCAAAAGACCCTGGGCCAAAATCATTTCCCGTAAATTTGAAAAAAAAAATTTGGAACCAACAGGTTTCAGCATATAGCAGAAATTTTTTCAAATTACGGGAATTACCGGGATTGATTTGCATGGGGTTTGTCATGTTGGCGTATTCACATACATTAAAACCAAAATACAAAATACGCATGTACCAGTAGATGCCATGGTTGATGCGACGTGCAAGTGCTAGACGTTCTCCTCAGCCTATCGACACCCACGATGAGCCCAGACCTTGAAGTCTATGGTGATTAAGACCCTAAACCCGATGACAGCTACGAGCAATAGGCTGGAGTCTATTGTTTATGATTGTTCTCATCAAACAGTCTAGCCCTCCATTTATAATGGAAGATAGGGGGTGGTTACAGAATGTGAGCTCTTCACATTGAAGTAACCTCAACCCCACTAAAACACCCTTTTAATGCCCACTAACCCACTCATAGTGTCAAACCGGGTCACACTATGTGTTGTGCCCAAACCCAAATGTCCAACATGTCACTGATCCATGGAGGTATTTTCCTACATGAGAGTAGTCGTTTCATATTCTTTTTTTTTTCAAAACCTTTATTTTTGTTGTGGTTTTGATCCTTACAAAAAATGGGTATCCAATCAGGCTGGTAACGTATCCAATTTGGACAAAACAAAGTTCTACGAACATCCCCCATATGTGTAGAACGTCTTTATGTTTTTTATTTTATCAAGTGTTTGGTAAATTTGGGAAAAATTTAGCTTTTTCTGGAACTGCTAGGGTTTCCAACGTGGGCAGCAACCAATCATTTTTTTCAAACACCACAGGCGCATTCAAGTAATGCAATTCGGCCATCCATTCAACACGAATCATGATTTTAAATGCATGTACATGTTAGATGACATATAATCAGCATGAAAACAACATTACACATGCTCATATGCATCAAATCTAATCAATTAAACTCTCAAAACCCATTTCTCATGCTTTGAATTTACCAAAACTTATATTTTGACAACACAATCAATATTACTTATATGATTCTTTTGCTAAACATACTCACAGCCATATGATCATGCTACATAACAAATAAGCATTAAGTAGATAAAATCTAACAAGCTAAACTCGTTTAAAAACAACCATAATCAAGGACCGAAAAACATTTTTTTGTCGTTATGGCCCTTTAAAACCAATATTTTTTATCAAAATGTTTGAGTAAAGCATTTCTTAGACACTAATCATGGTTTCAAATGCATGGTCACACCAAATGACTTGATAACAACATAGTAATAACATCTACTCGTACCTACGAAAATCATATTTGGCCTATTAGATTTTTATAAAACTGATTTTCTTGTTTATGATATTCAAAAACCATTTTCTTTGATAAAAGGTTAAGAAAAATCAAACTAACTCATTAGATGATTAAATTCATCCTTGATCCTTTATTTAATCATGTTTATATGACTGATTCATGGTTTGATCAGCCTCCAAACGAACCATGGTATGAGTACATAATATAATCTTAAGTTTAATCCACAAGTCTTATGAAGATCCTACCTTATATGTTTTTTATGTAAGAAATGTATCTCCTTCATCATTTCAAGCTCCACCAACTAAAGGTGCAACACCTCCTTTAATGGTAGCACCACCCAACAGGTAAAGGCAGGAGGGAAGGAGAAGAAGATGAAAAGGAAAAAAGACGAAGAGGCATGAGGTAGAGGAAAGAGAGAAACAGAGCAAATAAGAGTAAAAGAAAGAGAATAGAGGGGGTGGGGGAGTGTCGCCTTCAACATATATATATATATATATATATATATATATTCTCAATTGCCTTTCATTTGATCACCACTCTAGGATCAATTCCCCAAGTAAATCCCAACCCTCCATGTAGATTGCTTGAAGAGGAAGGAACAAGAGTTGCCAATTTAATTTGGTAACCTCCAATTGTAGAGAAAGAAGGGACGTCTCATTTGGAGTCCCTCCTGGTTAGTTTTCCTAAGGAAATCATTCATTTACCAAAATTTCAAATGGGATCGTTATTTTTATCTATTAAACCTTGTCATTATTTTGGCAAGGTTTGACACTATACTTTCACATAGAATCGTAGGTGAGTATATTTTAGAAATAAGAGGTCAAGCCAAGTAGGGTGGGCACACCTAGGGCCATCCCACCTTGTTGGGATTCCTTTTCATTTAATTAATTATCTTAATTAATTAAAATCCTAATTTAACTAATTTGGATTTTTAATACCATATTTTGGTCCAAGTTGACCTTAGTTTTCATATCCAAAGTCAAGGGAGAGGAAGGTGGGGACGTCACACCCTATCTTTCCTTTTTTTTGATATATTTATCTCTATATACATTTTTAATTCTATTTTTTTATCCTAAGCTTCTTAGATTAGTTATATTTAATTTGTGTCACTCCTTAATTTAGCTAACTAGGGTTTAATTAAGTGAAGGGAAGAAAATATCTAGCCCATGAGTCACCTCAAATGGACCCATCATTCCATGTGGTTGCCATGTCACTTGGTTCCCACTTGCCATGTTGTAGATCCAATGGGATCCATGCTTATGCTTATTAAATCCATACCCAAAACAAGATCCTGGATCCAAATAAGGTCCAAACACAATTTAGTGTTGGATCCTACGTCCAAATTCGCCCAAAACAAATATCTCAATATGCAACACCAATATTCATCCATACACAATTCTAACACTGGAATTAATCATTTATTTATAAAAATGTCTCAATTGTTATAAAGTATTCTTTGCACGTCATAATATATCACTTGACATGTTATTTCCCCTATACATGGCAAAATACCTTCTTCAACAAATACAATCCAAATTAAACGAATTCCAAGTTTAAATACTGTTGTGTCTTGGATCCATCTCCTGTAATTGTTATACTCTCTGATTTGTTTTCAAGGAAAAATCTCGCATATGTTTCCATGTTTTTACCTCTTTTTATGAAAGTAAATCTGAATTAAACCAAAGTATATTGTCTGTTGAAATTTCATTAATTATATTTGTATGTTATTTTCCATTCATGGGCTTGTTTCTTGTGTCGAGCCCAGCCGAGCTAAAAGAGCCGAGCACGAGCTAGCTTATTTACACAAAATTATAATTCCAGAGTTGAAAATAATAGAATTTTGGACCCTAAACCTACTAAACCAAGCTCAACATGGCTGATTTACAGAATAAATATTTGTTTCAAACTTGTAAGCAATAAGATTTGAACTATAAATTTACTGCTTGCAAGCCAAACACTTCAATCATCATCCTATATGATGTAAAATATGTGTAAACAAATGAGTAATTATCCAATATCCAACCAAATTAAATTCCGTTAGTTGCATTTGGTAAGCCACAATCACATCCAATTAGAATCGGATGCGGATATGGTTTTCATTTTCTGCTATTGAATCCGACAAAGATTCGATTTTGACAGATTAAAATCCGTTTACATGTAAAAAAGTGTATCTGGTTTGGGCTATTCACTGTCGAGATCTGAATCTTGTTTCTAATCTGCGAACATCGGATTAGTCAAATATGGTATTGGTCATATCCGATCTGAATCCAAACCATTTACATCCCTGATCATATGGTTTCCTAGCTCCATAATAGAGGGTTTAGATTCTAAATTGATTTCGCATGATATTATGCATTCTCAATTAATTTATATATTAAATCTATTTATAACGTGAGAGTATGTGCATGAGAGTGTGCCAACTTCTCATGGATTAGGGCTTTGAATTCCATACCATTAAGGAAAGACCCACATTTAACCAGTTTGGATCTTTCCATAAATCCAAGTTTGTTACCTTCAGTATTTTCTTAGCCACCCAATTGTTACAATTCAGTCGGGTCCGGATCGGGTGCAATCACATACCTATTAAGTACCTGATCGTCCTTCATCAGGCTTTGGGCCCTACAACTGACAGGCCTGTCCCCAAGATGGAGGGTGATCAGGTGCTTAATTCACAAATATTTGTGCAATCATATTGCACCTGATATTTTCACAATCCATTCGAGTGTGCAGAGCCTTTGTGGGCGAATCCTCACAATTTAGACAAGTTGCACTCAAGAAATCCAAAAAAATATAATCTTTGTGGTCCCATTAAATAGCAGCCGATGTGCATGGGAAACAAAAAAAAAAGGAAAATAAACACAAAAATACACTCTCACAAGAGGACGTCGACAGCAGGGTTCGAACCTGCGCGGGCGAAGCCCAACAGATTTCAAGTCTGTCTCCTTAACCACTCGGACATATCGACGGTTATTGTTAGTAATGGACAACAAAATTAAATATTAAATAAATATTTGTTCGCCTACACTGCATTCCGTAAAAACTAAGGCTAGGAAAAGAGACGAGCAGCTGGCTGTTTTGCTGGCCTCAGAAATTCTGCTCGGCAAGCCGAGCTACATGCCACCTCCTTTAGGTAAATGAGTCGAGCACGAACATGGCAAGCTCAGCTCATATATACATATTATATGTGTTTTACAGATTTCTCGCATATAATTATGTGCATTTTATATGCATTTTACATGTTTTATATATTATCAAGCTTAAAAAACATTTAAAAATATTTTTTTAAAGAAAATGAGCCAGTTCAACATCGGTTTTCCAAGCACTGCTAGTAACGAGCTTGAGCTGGGGTGTACCCTTAATGAGCCGAGCCCAACAGCTCGTTTTAACAGACCTAATAAAAACCTTCAAAGGGGACGCAGAGGGTGTGAAAGTTGGACTACGGGTTCAATCTTTCTACTTCCTCTCTAGGCCGTTTGCAAGCCCATGAAGGATCTTACAGAATCTCCTTTGGCTTCAGGTTGGGTCAATGTTTAATAAAATCTTTCTTTAGGTCGGCATGAAGACCTGGTCGCGCTGGCTGCCATACCTATTGTCGTCATGTCAGCAGCAAAAAACTCTGGTAGTAGGACTCCCGACCTCGGGCTGATGTTCAGCATTGGCTTGCGCAGAGGGCGCCAATCATGAGAATTGAACCTTGACTTCCGGTATAGCAGCCAAGGTCTCACCCCACTACACCAACCCCCCTTGGGCTCTCAATGACATTTCTTATCTTCACTCTTCCCCACTCAAGTCGGTCTTTCGTTTTAACTAAATCCTTTTTTGCCTGTTTTACTATAATAATTTTCTTAGATAAACTAATTATCTCATTTATATAATCTCTCTTTCATGGTTATAACAGTTTAAAACGTGAAAACCATTGGATCCAGTATGAAAACGAGATCTAGTTCTTCTATGGCCATAGGGTCCCACACATGAATTAAGTGAGTCACTTTTGCGGGCTTAATTAGTGGGTTATAGGTAGTTACAACTCCACATTCATTGGTGCCCATAACTCGGTGTTTGTTATGCTGGAAAGGTAACGGCTACTCCAATAGAGGCTATAAGAGCCCAACACCTGCCCACAAGATAAGTAAAAAAATCCATGTGCATTATCTCCCATGATGCAAGCCGTTTACTGAAATTCTTTCATCCTCTTTGTTGTTCCTCCTTCTTGGCACACACCTCGGTTCTAGATCCTATAATGGTATCAAATCTTGGTTAGTGTGAGCAGTGGTTATCGGGGGTTCGTTTAAACTACCCTTGCCAAAAAACCAGAAACAACCAGGCGGTGCAACCTGAGGGTAACAGTGCAGAAGAGGGGAAGCCCCACGTCAACGTCGGGGTTACTCCAGAGTCAAGGTCTCCATCAAGTGACCGTCGATTCCTCGCTGTCAAAGGAGGAGGAAGGAGAACCCCTAATCAAGAATCATTGTCATCGTCAGGGGCAAAAAAGATCCCCTGCAACTGCGTATCTTCTGGGGTCAGAGGCAGAAGAGACTCCCTGCAACAGCTTTGCCTGCTGCCGAAGTTAGAACCTGCTGAGACTGGCAAAGCTATGTGGATTTGGATGGGTACCAGGACTGAACTAAGAAAGCTTGGTGGTCCTCCCTTTTAGGATCCAACCAGGTCGTAACCCTATGGTTGCCCAGCTTTTAAGATAAAAAAGTAATATCATCCATACTTTTCTGCAAAATGCATACTTGGGCCATAACTGGTCTTGTCATGAGGATGGGTGTCCCCAAGAGGGCAGACTTCTCTGTAACATTGTCTTGGGGTTGGGGCCTATCATGATGAGGTATCTTCTTCTGGATCTGGACACGCATCGTGTCCATCGAAGTCGTGTCCCCCTATGAACATTCCATTTGCATCGTCGATGACTCCTCTCGACAAAGAAAAATGCACAGTGGGTTAGATGGGCCTTGCTTATGGCTCGGTTGAGAGGCGACGAACACCTGTGGTGCAAGTAGCAGAGCCCCTGCATAGAGCAAACAACAACTTGGTAGCAAGATGACCAATTGAGAATCGAGTCACCTCCGTGGAGCCACCAGTCCAAGCTCCCCTTCTTTATGAACTCATAGACGAGGTGCAAGTCATCACCGTTGATATTGCAGAGGAACCTAGACTACTGAGAGAACCTCTAGTCGCCGGAAAACCCTATCGTCGGATGATCTCCAGAGGAGATCCCTAGGGCCTTGTAAGGAGCTGACGAACGATCAAACGAAAAGAATAGTAACATGGATTTTGGGAAGAAGGCCCTAGGGTTGTCGTCGGTACCCAACTTCCCAGCCTTGATTCCAATATTCTCGTCGGAGCACTCTCCCTCGCCCCTGCCTGAGGAATCCACATAAGAAATTTACAAGGGAACACCCTGCGACAACATTAGATGGGTGTTGTCATTGTCGGACGGTGGTGGTGCTCACATGGGGCACAACAAATATATTGATTATTTTTTATAGAGCCTTCAACGAAGAGGAGGTAGTTAAGGGCACGATGAGGGGCTGCAGTAGAGGGCTCAACGACCCTCTGTTCCTCTTGTGTGTGCAGTATTGTCGGTAGAGGGCATGACGAGGGGCAACATCTCGATGTTGTTTTTCGCTGCCAACCGACAACCTCTCCAGAGGTTGTAAAACATGTAAATTTTTAAGAGAAAATAAATAAAGAAATTTTCTTATTTCGAGTTAAAAGTGTGTTTTTAAATTTTATAGTAATTTTTATGTGTTTTATACGCTTAACTTTATCATTCTGACAAAGAAGGGTAAAATGGTTATTTCAATAATTTATGCAAATAAAAAACTATTAAAATATTCAATTTAATTATTTTAATAAATCACAAACCCATTTAAGCTTTTGAGGTGTTTTGAACTTAACAGGACATATTTTGATGGTTCTTGAAATAATTTTGTAAAAAGGGCATTTTAGTCATAAAATAATTTATGAGAAAAAAATTAATTAACAAATCACTATTTTAGAAAGTACCAAAATTATAAACCATTTGATATTAGTATCTAATTTGGCGTTAGGGAGTAAGAATATCTTTTTATATATATATATATATATATGGACCTGAAGTTCGTACGAGTTGGATCCAAATGGATCCATCCAAACATATATTTGTAAGGGTTTTTAAAATAGTAAATAAAATTATATTTAATTATATGATTAGTTATAGACCACTCTTGGATAAATATAATTTCTAACTACTTTTAGTTTTGACTTTTTAAGATTTAGAATCAAAATTTTTAGTTTTGGGTCATTTGCAACCAAATGAGACCCGTTGGTTTACGCCTATTGAGAACCACTAGGGCACCCAACACGCCCTAACCCTCGGTTTCTTTTTCCTTCCCAACAACAACCAACACCACCTTCTCCTCTTTCTTTCTTTCTCACCCCCAGAGTCGACATCCTCAGTGTCAACCTCTCTCTCCCTCTCCTCCGTCTCCTGGTCACAGGAGGAACCATCCTCCGCCACCATCTGTGACCCTTCCTCCACCGATTTCCTCCTCTCATTGCACAATTATGGGTTTCTGGTGGTGGTGAGCAATGTAGCTCTGTTGCAGCACATATTGTTGGTTGCTCAGAAGGAGGATTTCTCTTGGTTAGGCCTTTCATTTTCTCAGCAATCAGCGAGGGAGGGAGGTCATGTCTCGTGTTTTCCCCCTCGTCTTATGTTGTTTGGTTCCTTAAGTAGAACCCTGTTTTCCCTACAATGTGCCCAAAATATAGAAGAAGAATATGGGGATGGTGGCCATCTCCGTCCCCTCTCTCTGCCTTTCTGAGTTTGTGATGCTTACTTCTTCTCTCAACAAGAACACCATCTTTCTCAAAACCCCTCATCTTCGTACCCATTCGATCTTCTGCGAGATTGCAGGGCACAAGCTGAACTCTCCGGCACCAGAATCCCTTCCCCTTCTTCTTCTTCCTCTTCAGTGGATTCCTCCTCAGATGTATCCTTTTATTTGAGAGTGTGGAGAATTTGCTTCTATTTGGTAACGATAGTCGTAGCAATTGCCTCGATTCACGTGGAACGAGTGACGCTCATGAGGTTCAAATGATTCAAAGCTCAAATTTGATATATCAAGCTGGAGCAGTTCGTTTAGACCCTCACTTGAAGGTTTGGACCATCTACTTTCTTGATTTTAATGTCTCATTATCTAAGATCAAACAAAACAAATATGTCATTGAGTCACAAGAACTTGAAACTATTTGTTATATGGTGCGTGGATGGCCGTCAGATTCTCTAATCATGTTGTCTGTAAGAGGATTATGTGGAGAGTTAATGATTGGGATTCAAGCTTTACGAGCTCAGTCATTGAAGGAGTGCTTTGAGAAATCTAGAGTAGCTGAAGAGTGAGGTAACTCCTCTGGAATTCAGGCAGAATCCTGTTCGATGGTCTTCTGGAATTTATGCATGTTTTGATGTTAGGCAAAGTTGTTGCATTAGATTCCTTTTGTCCTTGTTTCCTGTTTGGCAAGAACCTAGAATGCATAGGCTTTGCAAGCTGGACTGGACCATGTATTACTCATTTCACATTGGGGCCTTTTCAATTGCCTTTGCTATATTCTAACTAGAGGATTTTTTTTTGGGATTACCAGGAGCTGTGGTCTCATTTTATGCATGTGGCTACCGTAGAGCCATTAGGCAAAAGTATAATTTACAGAAAGCACCTTGTGGAGATACTCCACACAACTATCCAATCTTGTTTGGACTTGTTAGGGTATTTCTTCTCGTTTTTCACCAATCGGGTTATCAATTTGTGTTTTGATTTTTGTAGCTCACATGCGAGAGTGGAGTTCGATAAGTTTTTTGTTGTTTGTGCAACACCGTAACGCTCTCTCGTTGTGAGATGGACGATTAGATAATTTGGGTGGCAGTTTGCACGGGACTTCAGGTTTTCAAGTTTTAATTTACTTTTTGTCACATCGCAAAGGTAGGATCCCGATACTAAAATTTTAGAATGTTATTCATGTTGTATGATATAATCTAAAAGTTAGTTAATATGCACACTAAATTCGTAGCACAATCACATTGCTAAAAAATGTTAGAATTGTATTGTATTATCTATATAAATGTGCATTGCAGGTGCGTGGCTGAGCAAATTGCATGATGCTTAATGCTAAGCATCACATACAGCTAAAAATGCCATGCAAAAAGAAAAAAAGAAAAATGCAAATGCAAAAGCATGTAAATCGGGTAAATACCTGTGGTAAGTAAGTGGTGTGATGATGCATGAATTACTTATAATTATAATATATTTTTATTGCAAAAATGCATCATTTATAGATTTATAACCCTCACTTAGATGCATTTAGATGTCATTGAGCTATGGTTCGAATTTCGTTCGAATCGAACTTAAAAAAAGAGAGATATCACATTTTTAGTGAAGCGGGTCGGACCTCGGGGCAAACCGGGACATTTCGGATCCAAAAGGGCCATTTGGGCCTCGTATCTAGGCTAAAATGCACCAAAACCAACCCCAATCCAGGTCCAAACCTATTTTAAAAATATTTGCTAAAAACCCCTTCAGGAAAGGCGTCTAGCCATTATTTATTTTTTAATCCTCTTTCTGGAATTTCCAAAAAAGAAGTCATTTGCTTAAAAATGAATTAACAAACCCTAATTCATGTCTCTTGCTTAGGAAATGTGCCGCCACACCCGATTCTCACTCCTCCCTCTTCTCTCTCAGCCACCTCTACGCCCCCTTCTCCCTCCTCCTTTGGGTTTGCTGGAAATTTCAACCTCCATTGGTGCCGCCATTGCCGAGCTTCCATTTCCTTCTTCTTCCACATCTTTCCTTCTTCTCCCCTGTTGAACCGAATGCTTCATGTTTCCGTTTTGTAGGTAGAAGCAGTTGTGGAATGCACCAATCCCTCTTGAGGTGCTGTCTACCCCAAGAGGGATTCACCGGTTCCTCCCCTCCCGGTGCTCTACATCACACATGCTGATTCTTCACACCATTTTCAGAGTATTTCCACCTGTATTTTCCTGTAAGCTGCAGCAAAGAATGGTTAAGCAGCACCATCGAGGGCTATGGACGCATCTCCCGGCCAAAGTCCACCTCTTCCTCGACCCCTTCATTCCTCAGACTGTCGAAATAGGCCACCGGTAAGCTCTCTTCGCACCTTCTCTTTAGCGTAAAACCACATGCTTGTTTTGATTATTGTTGTCTGTATTTTTCCTTTTTTTACAGCCTTAGCATAGCTGTTTGTGCTTGGAACCAGCATGTAAATCGAGTCTTAGTTTGTGTTATTTTTGGTGTTAGTTGCATTTCCTCATTTGAACGTGTGTTGTTATCTCCGTTTTTTCGCTTTAGCCGGCTAGATGGAGTCTAGTCGACTGAAGTTCCCCTGTTTAAATATTTAGTTAGTAGAATTTAATTCAATAGGTTGTGTGCTAACAGTGTTTAAACATAATTTTTAGTATGTATTTGAATTAGTTGTTGATTCATTTCAGTTTTGTTTTTAGGCATTTCTACCTGATCTATGGGTTTTGTAATAGCCTGTTTTGATCTACTGAATGCATATTAGGTCTAATGTTTTCACAGTAATTAGTAGGTGTTATTAGAACTGTTTTATTATGTTTTATTCTTATAATCAGTTTGATTGATTTTAGAATTAATTAGCTTCGTTTCCTTATTACCCAATTTTCTTATTTTGCATTATGAAGGGATTAGAATAGGTTAGTTAGTTTCCTATGTTAACTATAATTCTGTAGGTATTTCAATTGTTGATTAGTGATTTAATTAGATTGTTAGCATATGATTTTTATAGTATATTAGCTTAATCCTGTTTTCGTGTGGTTTTGGAAGTATGTATATCTCACTCATTTTAGGAAAGTTTGAATTAATATATAGTTGGTTAAGTGCTGTTTAATTTCTGTGTTAGTAGTGTCTTGACGTTCAATTCCTTGCTGTAGTGAAACAATTTAGATGATATTAGGATTGTGTTGCTGTGTTGTAGTTGGGTAATTAGTTTGGTCCGGTTTTAGCATTAGTTGTGCATGATAATTTATTTTTATTTTTATGAGGTTTAATGTAATGTTTAACATAGTTAGTTTCATTTACTGTTATTTAATGACATTAGGTAGGTAAAAGTCTATTTTTGCATATGTGTTAATCAGACAAGTGCAAGCAATGCATTCGTCCAAGTGAATAGTGCATTGAAGTAGAAACCCGAATTTTGCATGGATTTTCGCTCATTACTTTATGTGCAATTTTCTGAGTTTTTCTGAAATTATTGTTCTACGCTATTCATCAGTGTGTTAACTATGTACAAACCAGAAATCAACTCATTTCGAGTTGAATTGGTTTGATGTTTAAGCGTTTTCCAAAATTAGTTTTTTCGCAATTTTAGATTTCAGGTCAAACGATTTTAGAATTTTTATCAAACTTGAAACGCTTGTATCCAGAGTTTTCAGATGAGTTTTTCAATTCTGTAAAGTCTAACAGATTCTTGAATCTGTCGGGCACAAAATAAGAGAAAAATATTGCAAATCGGATTTTGTTTCCCCCATCAAACTCCCTGTTTGCAAAAACCTATCAGAATCGAATTTTGCACTATTTAGGGACAAAATAGTCATTTACTTAGTTAATTAATTTTCGATAGTTTTTCATGTTTTCTAGCATGTAGTTAATTTACTAACAGTAGTTAAACTACTTAGAGTTTGTTTACTTAGTTAGTTTAGTTAGAAATTATAGTTTTAGTTATCTTTGTTTTTAATTATAGTTTAATTTAGTAATGAGTTCGGAAGTAATTGTAGATGTAATCTAGAATTCATAATTGATAATAGACTAACTTTTTATTTTTGTTGTATTAAGTTGATAAGTTAGAAACAGATTAACATGTGTATTCAGAATGTGAGTGCGAATGCACGTGTGGTGAAAAGACAGGATTACCCTTGGCGATCCGGAGAAGACTGATCAAGCTATTTTAATTCATTTTCATTTTTAGATTATAATCCAATTAGAATTGCAATGTTAACATAGTTGTAAACATTTGTGATATTAATGAATTGAAGTTTTAGATTTAATTATGAATGTATCTTGTTCCCTGTGGATTCAACCCGTGCTCGCCACATTCGTGGAAAGACGGTTTTTATTACTTGATTGGTGATTTTTCAAAACGCTTTCAATGATAAAATAATGTTTTAAAATAACGCTTACAAAAATAACCGATCATGGTGCAAACGCATCACAGGTTAATTACTTTATTGAATGCAACACTCTTTTGCTCATGCATACTTTGTTGTGGATATCTAGGAGTGTTGACAATTGTAGTTTGGAGAACATGCTAGTCATGTTTGTAGCTAGCAAGATATTGAAGTGTGTTTGCTTAATGTACATGTTTAACATTGTTATGAAATAAATGGTTGGATGTATTGCCGTATTTGAATTGATTGCATCAAATGCTTGCATGATGTTATTTTTTTTTTACTAAGCCTGCCATGCATGCAAGAATTGTATCATGAAAACATGCCTAGAATGAATGCATCATACTATGTGTTGGACATATTATCATAAAATGCTTGCTTTGTATATTGATTCATGTGGTGAAACAATGCATATATGTCTTGAATCTTGTGTGCATAACTCGATTTACGTAAGAATTATGTTGAGGTTTAGTTGCTTTGTATTATGAAATATGCATAGATAAAACTCATGTTTTGTTTACGCATGCTTCAAAGTTCAATTTAAGAAATTCAATGTTCCTTGTGGCGATGATATGATACGTAGAATAATATGCTTCTGTATGATATGATTTTAAATGACACGTTATATAAAATTATGAATGCATGTGATAAATGTTTAAGTTCAATAGTAAACTATGGTTCATGAAACCTTATTGGTTAAATATTTGTTTTTATGATTAAGTGCCATATGAAGTGATGTGTGATGTGATGCATATTGATTGTATGCATGCTTGTGCCTGTGTTGGTGACTATTGACCCTAAGAGTGGTTATTTGTATTGATGCATATATCATAATAGTTTTCACTGGATATGACACCCATTGAAGAACTGTTCCCAAAAGATTCTTTATGAGGGTCTGCATGAACAGATTAGATAATGCGGCTAGAGCGGTAAGTCTTTGTGAGAAAGTGCATTGTCCAAGACCGGGCATACCATCTGTCTAAGGTGGTAGCTCCTTGTGAGATTGTATATTTTTCAGACTAGGCGACCTGACATGGATCTTGTGAATATTTATATGATTAAATGAAATGTTATGATGAATTGCGATGATTTTCTAAGTTGATTGAGATAATGAGTAATGAATCTATAGAGTTAGCTTTTCTATTGTAGCATGATTATATACTGAACTCAGATCTGATAATCATATCCTTATTGATTTTAGATCTTGATATGATGTTATGATTATGACACTTATGTTAGCGTATATGTGAATGACACATCACGCCTATAAATGACTAGTTTTAACTTATTAGGTGAATGATACATCACCTCTACATAGTTTTATTGCAAATGATTGCATTATGATTGTCTGAGTGAATATATCACACATATGTATCATGATTGATGTGTATCATGAATATCTAACTAAATTACTTAGAAAGTATCTGCGTGTGTTCTATACTACAATAGTCAAATGTTATTTGACTTATTGTTTATAAGAATTATGAATGCATATAAAAATGATGCAATAATTTGAATGTCTTAGATGTATATATATATATATATATATGCGATGGCTTGTATGACTTGAATGCATATAAATTATGCTTTATTATGTGAGTTAAGGTCGAATAGAATATTAAGTGATGAAATGTGTTTAAATGTTTTATGTTCGAATGCTTGAAATGAATGGCTCATAGGATGTTGTTGCCTTGTCTATCACTTGACGATTGATGAATAATATATCATGTCTTTACCTTTAAATACTTGATATGTTTTCTTTAAGTTAGAGTTAGGGATACATGCCTGAGTTTTCGCCGACGATTTTGGTTTGGTGTAAGCCGAGACCTGGGACCATGGGTCCGTTCTCTCATTGCAGGGTTAAATCACTTAGAAAAGAACCAGTTAAGTCATAAGAGGGTAATAAAAAAAATACATAGAATAATGAATACTCCTATGATTATTTATGAATGTCTATACCCTCTGTTGTACCAGATGAGTTTGAATAAGAAAGAGAAACAATTAATTAGATTTTTAGGATAACTGTTTTCATATGCATAATTATATATTGTGAACATGTAGAGACTTTTAAGGTTTTGAATGATTATTTCATATGAATTCATTACATGTGAATGAAAAAGATATGTTAATGATTGGTCATGTGATTTGACTTATTGATAGAAGCCAAGGGCTTGGTTGATTGCACGTGAGGTACTTGTGTGTGTGGCAAACGAAAAGGATCAAGATAGGACCTATTTTGTTATCATCTTTAAATGCATAGTGCACAAATGTTCTGATAAATGACATGTGAATTTATAATTGAAATAATGCATGCCTTAGTTATAAGTTAGACATAAGCATGTTTCTTTTGAGCATAAAGAAAGTGAATGATGACATTGCATGATAGATTGCATTTTTACTTAACTTTGAAGTATGCTATGAATTGTTAGTTTCATACATTTATGCAAATGATTATCATGTATATTAATGGTTATGAAATTGAATGCCAATGAATTAAAATGAGAATGATTTTGAGTTTTCATGCATATAAGTGATGTAATTATGAATGCCATGAAATGAATGATGGTTTATGTGATTGGATATCATGTTCTTATTATGATATAGATTCTCTTTAATCTCATTTCTAAAATGATGAGAATTACACTTGATTGCATCATTTCAACTTGAATTGCATTCTTCTAGCTTAGTTTTAGTTTCCTACAGGCATGTGGTTGATGCCCTACAATATTACAGATAACCTCGCGGAGGATTGAAGCGAAGCACGAGTTGTTGTGCATTTGAACGCCCCACTCTTACTTACTGCGATTCCAGGAGAGATTAGGCAAAAGTTTGAGATGGTTAAAAACTTGTGTAAATTTTTCTTTTTGTCTGAATCCTTACATTTAAAGAAGTGAAATATTTTAGAATGAGAACATTTTTAAATGTTGTCATTTCATTCCTATTATGTTATTGCTTATGGTTTAGAATTTTAAATCTTTACGTGACTCCTCAATTATCTTAAATCTTGATACGTTTGTCTTTTGCATTTTCTTTTTCACATGTGAGAATCCTTAGAGTTAAGCATTATTACAATTGAACATAATTAAAAATATGTATGTCTTTTCGGTTCGGGCTTATAGGTGCTTGGATCGGTGAAAAAGACTTATATATTTTTAGTTACAAGCCAGTTGTAATGAGTTCTTTGATATGTATGCTACCATTGATATTTTAATTAGGTTTAATATGATTTGAGGATTGAAAGTTCAAAATATTAATTATAGTCATAGTGATTTGATTGGTAAGGGTTTATGGGAGCTCTTATCGAAAAAGTCGAGTTAATGACTTCAATTATATTTTGATGTTTTCTTTAAACTTTTCATAAATTTAGTACTTGAATCATATTTGATCTGAGATAAATATTTGTGATAGAGTTAATGGTAAGATTTATTGTTTCTATACATGTTGCAGGTGAGATTTGTGGACCTATTTAATTATAACAGTTTGATTATGTGATTTTGATGAGAAATCGATTATGAGCATGATTGTAATTGCAAAGCATATAAAAAAATAAATAGTAAGCATGTTAATGTTGTTTCATGTTGGCTATAGATGCGGATGCATAATGATGTATATGTGATATTATTGCATGTTTATCTTTGAATATTGCAAAAAATATGATACTGCATGAGTGGATTGTTAAATGGCATGTTAACATGATTCCGAACTTTTTAGAATGCATGTTATGATTTTGGTATACGGTATTTGTAAATATATGTAGAAAGTGTGATATCCCACAGAGTTTGATGGGCACTTTGTGTGCTTAATGAAATTAAGATAATAATGGTTCCAAAAGAGGGAACAATGAGATGGAAAATGCACTAGCCTAAATGGTAGTTGCATGTATTACCTATGGCCTAATTTAAAGATACCCTGTGATAGCTCTTCCGGGTATGCCTTGTTTCATCGAGGTATGCTTAACCAGTTGCTTGGCAGCGATCTACATTAGAGAGAGTAGAAGGTATGAAATTTTCTGGACCCTTCAATTTGACTCACGAGAGGCATTTCTCGCTAGCGAGATTAGGGGACCATGCCTGTCAATTCATCCAAGGTGGTAATTCTTGGGTACTTCTGTAGAAGTGAGTAATCATGATCATCGTTGTGGCGCAAGCATCATGCCCCCGAGTAGAGTTCTCTCAGAGTGATTGTTTCTTCTCACGGTTTTGGGCTCCGTCCTTGAGGGATATGACTCAGGGGATACTCGGGTATAATAAATTACCTAGCATAATAAACACTCGAGCTAGTCAGCCTGTTTCTGGTTGGTCTACGTTATACCCAGGTAGACTGAGAAATTAAGATGAAACATAAATTAGTTGCTCACATTATTTTATTTCACTTTATTTTACTTTACTTTATATTACTGCAAATTATTTTTGTTTCTGAAAATTGGTGAATTCATGCTCATTGATATATGTCTTGTTATCATTTGAAGTTTGATGTTATCATATTTAAGATTGTTATTCCATACTTGCTTATGCATCTAGAATTCATAAATAGCTAGTAGAAACCTTATATTTGCCTTGTTGATAGGTAATGCAAATTCTGAGATACTTATATCATGCAAGCTTTATGTGTTGTACATTGCATTAGCTGTATAAATTTTACTGGGACTTTCCAAGTCTCATTCTTTTAAAGTAAAATGTTTTTCAAGAGACATGTAATGGCCAAAACAAGTGCAGGAAGCTGGAGGGGGTTGTGCACATAGGTGTTTTTGATGATCTCAAGGGCTTCTTGTTTTATTTAAATTTTAATACTTTCTAAATTGCTAAAAGACTATTTAATTGGACATTTGATTATTAGTAAAATTCTGAATTTTAATTACTTTGTGCATAGTCAATGTCTATTCGGATATATGATGATAGTAGTCGTTTAATGTAATGTGTTTAGAGATTTAACCAAGAAACTACTTTATAAAATTAATTTAAAAAATCAATATTTTTTCGCTGTGTTTACTCATCTAATAATAACATAAGGATGTTATCAGTTGGATGCTTTAACCTCGAACCTTGTTCTATAAAGCTATTAAACGTCGATGCATGTGCAAGCTGACTCTCTAGAGCTTGATTCAATTAAGGTGAAGCCAATGATAAAAAACTTGATATATTAATAAATTCTTTTATATAATGGTTCATTCATATTCGTTAATGGATGGTTTCGTACTGGATCTGGTACTAGGAGGCTAAGACATGCTCGTGCTTGCACTCAGGCGAACCGTTTAGTACTTGGTATGATTGAAAAGAGTGCGTTGATGAGACAATTGCATTATTATATTTAAAAAAAAGGAAAAACAAAGAAAAAGAAAGAATAGATTCATCCTTATAAAAAAAATGGTGTTTTTGGTTTGAAATTGTTCAGGCCATTACATAATTCATGCGTGAGACCCTATGGCCACAGGAGAACTGGATCTCGTTCTCATACTGAATCCAATTTCTAGATCCAACATCTCTCAGTTGGCCATACGGGGCGAACACCCACATTGTATCATAACCGATGCATTATGTATTGCACTCATGACATTGTGAGGTTTTACATACGCTAGTTGGATTTTTATTTCATGATATATCTCTATCATGAGGCTATTCATAAACTAGGTTATTTTTTTATCATAAATTTTATCATAACCTTTAACGTGTAATAATTTATTTCAAGTATTCACCATTCACTACAAACTAAGTCATGCAGTCCATAGATCTAGAGAAGAGAAAAAAAAGTAAATACACTATAATGTGGGTCTCACATAGTCATGGGGTTATTGTGTCTCTTCCATGACTATACCATAGACATGCACACTAGTGAAGTACTATGAAATTCATTAATTTATAAATTCATGATTTGCCAAATATAGCAAATACTCTCACTTTTCAAACCTTCACCATAATTTATACTCCCATTATCCATATGCACTATCATATGTTAATCATCACCTAATCATTTTAGATTAGAATATCCATATCCAAATAGTGCTAAATGTGATTGACCAACACCATGTGACCTTTCATGCATAATTTTCTAAAGCATGAAGACAAAAATATCCCTTCATGCATTTATACAAGCATACCATAGGGACATGCATGTGTACAATTATAATTTAGCTTTCACTATTCTAATATATTGCATTTAAGCAATATTTGCATTAAGCCATGACATCATGAAGTTTTACATATACTAACTGGACTTTTCCTTCATGATATATCATTATCACGAGGATATTCATAGACTAAGTTGATTTTCTATCATGAAGTAAAGCATAAATCTCTATATCTAAATCTAATTTGGATATGCACCAGATCCATATTCAATAGGAGTTATGTTATTACCATTTGGATATGTCAAACAGGATGAGCCAATTTCAAGGCTTTAATCAAACCACTAGCTTGTGAACATATAAGTTTATATCCATTTCTGAATCTACTTAAGATCTAAATCCAAATCCATTGGATTTATATAAGACCATATCCAAATGCAACTTGAGATATTCTCATCAAGTCCAACATGATTCATATTAGAATTCAAATGGATCTCATGCAAAATAAAATTATGGATCATAAAGGATTTGACCATAATCCAAATCCATATCCAAAACGATATGTTTCAAATGCAAATAGATTCACATTACACATCTTGCATTCTCCTTATCTGGATCTATCTGAGTCAAACAAAAACCCATATGAAATATGTATTTAGGTCTAATATCTGCCTTGTTACTATCCAAATCTACCATAAACTCTGGATCAAATATGGATTCGTGTCTGATATTAGGGCATTATACTTTTCTGGATCCATCACAAAACTAGATCAAATCTAAATCTATATCCCATATCTAGGCATCCAGACCCAACACTAGATTTGTTTAATAAGAGAATCCAATTAAATAACTATCCAAAAATTATATATGTATCTAACCATAACTAGGTTCATATAATTCTATGAGCTTCAAGTAAAAAACAATTTCAAACTAGATCTTAATACCAATCCAAGTTGAGTTATTTGCTCAACATCTAAATAACCTCAAAACACTCATAGAATGATTCATTCACATATAATATTAGTTCAAGTATACTCAATGATATTTCATGGATCTATAACTCATTAACTAGATATATTTAGATCCATTGAAGTTCAACAAGATCCAACAACTTTGCCTAGATCTAAATTCATTCAATTTGATCTATACTCAATCAACTTGATCTTATACTCGTTTTGATATATCCTGACCCATATAGATTTAACCATAATCATAATATTTTACTAGATCAAACCATCTGTGTCATATTATAAAATCCAAACATCTAATCTAATACTGATCAGATCCAATCTTGACTCAAACATTATATTTAGTAGATCTTACAATTAAACTTAATCTATAAAAAAAATGGATCGAAACAAACTATACTGGATCTAGATATTAACATGAATAGAATATTAATGCATATAAAAAATAATATATAAATATTTCAGGATCCAAGTTAGATGCATGTAAAAAACATCTCCCATATCAGGGTAGAGATCAAAAGTAGATTATAACTAGGTCCAAAATAACTTTACCAGATCCAAACTAGGTGTACATAAAAATAGTGGCATATTCATTTTTTTATTTGTTTTGTTTTACCCTTAGGGTTTCCCCCTTTTACGAAAGGGGGAAAACCAGAGGAACCAAAGAGGGGGCGAGACGGCCATTTCCCTCACCCCCACCTTTGCTGTGAGATACAACAACCTCCGTAGTGGGTTATGGTGCAAAATCGCCATTTATTTTTGGCAACCGTCTGGTGGAGAAAAGGTTGTCTGCCTCCCGTGCTCCACCGACTACCTGCGGAGGATGACTACCTGGCTGGATTTGTGCTTCACCTCCATTTCTACTAGATGAGCAAGCTTGGCAGAGAAGTTGCCACCGATTGCCCTCGCCAGATTCTTGAGCCTTTAGAGAGGGACAATATGGGGGTTGGCCTTGCAGATGATTAAGTGGTTAATATTGAGCAACTCCTTCAGGGGTGCACCATGGACAGATCACTCTCCAGGTTTTTGTCCCTCCAACACCGTTGTTCACCATCTTTCGCCTCAGGCCCATCGCAGACCAACCTATGGTACAACACTAGCTCCCCATTGAGGTCCTTGGCCATGCGCTCACGGGCCCGTCACTGATGGAGTGGGTGGTGAACGTCTTCAACAACTCTAACCTCTTCTTGCATACCCCCTTCGATGATGATGCATACAAGTTATGCCTCCTCAAGTATGCTCACTGAATCGCCGTTGTTAGGATCTTCAACCCGTAACCCATACCCGAGACCCAGTTCCAACACCTTGTCCTCACCTCCAGAAAATCCCCCAAAGGTTTACGAGGGGTTGCTGCAATACTTCAACCTCGTGGAGGGGTACCTAACCATGATCCAAGAGCACCAGGAAAAGAAGTGGTTCGAGTACGATTTGATCATCCAGACCCAAGTCGAAGGCTACTGATCTGCTCCCATCTCACCGAAGATCTTCATCTTGGGAAAGACGTGGTCCCTACAATGTCTCAGTTCAGGGGCTCAATGACCGGTTTGAAGTCAGGGACCTCAACACGTCCTAGGTCTCTCTATCCCGGCTCTCCCTGATCTCATAAAAGACTCCCTTAAAAGAGAAGGGCCTTAGGGTTTCCCCTTTTTATGAAAGGGAAAACCATAAAGAAGATGAATCGGAAGGTGAGGCAACAACAACAGTCGCCTCTGGTGCAACCACCTCACAAAAGTGGGGAGCACCACCACCTTCTGGCTCGACTGGTGGAAGAACCTCCATTACCTCTGTAACATCCCTAAAAATCTAACCTTTTAAAACTTTTCTAAACACATTACTTAAACTCAATTCTTGCCATACAAACTACCAACAATTCATATCTCAATGTAATATGCCTTTTAGAATTGATCAGAATAATATATTTGTAAAACAATATGAAAGGAGTCATGTATTATACATAAAATTCACATAAATATCGTAATCAGATCTTCTCACATGGCTAGCTCATTAATCTTGATACAATATGACATATAATAACTAATAATGTACAATACATATCAGAAATATATTAAAATCCTAAGTTTCTAACATGTTGCTAAATAAAAACAAGTATAAGTTTTTGGGATAAATTCAGATCTCTATTAACCCAGTTTTATAAAATCTGTCGAGAATAACAGAATGCTGATAAAATTATGGTATTTTTATCGTGGTTACCTGCATGTCAAGAATACAACCAAACAAACTATTTAAAAAAATAATAAATATATAATTAATTAAAAATCTTTTACGAAACCCTATTGTGATAGAGTTTCGGTCCAGAATATGTAATCTACAGGATTTTAAACAAATTAAGGTATTTCTTAAAATTTTTGCAGAATGTTTTTGACAAAACCCTTTTTACATGGTCTGATATTAGGTATTAAGATTCACCCAAAATTTTTATAACATATTTGGAGTTTTTTACATAGGCGTTTACAATGTTTATCAAAGATGGGTCGAAATCATCCTGTAAACAAAGCAAAAAATTGAAGCTCGGTTAAAATAGGCATATTTGCTTCAATACAGATCCAAAATGAGTGAAACAAGATTCTAAATTCAAGATCAAGATATGTAGATAATCGTAGTAATTTTATTTAGATTTTTTGGATAAATATTCATAGAGTTATTGATTTACTTTTGAAAGTAGTACAGAAAAATTTATCAGACATCATAGCTTTAGGTTTATCCAAAAATGATTTTTAAAATTTTTTTTTCAAGATTATAAAACCTTTAGAATCTGATATTTTTTTGTTTGATCTGACTTAATACAGGTTAATACATGAATAATACCATAAAGAATCATATTATTATTTGATCAAATACAAAATAATATCAAAGCTCTACTTTTGCATGTTTCTCAAAATCTTTTTTAGGAAAAACTCATTATTTTGGTTTTTTTATCCAAGAAACAACTTCTTCAACCATGAAAATGTAAAGAACAGATCAAGAATATATTTAAAGTTACTGAAAATCAAAATAATCAAATCATACATGCTCTAAGTGCATAAAAATATCGGCTACATAAATCTGACATATTTACGATCGAGTTTTACGATTATAACAGAGAAACGAACGATCCAACTCCTATTTCACCACCACCAAACAACTAAGTGCAGGTCTAATTGTTACACAAGGGTTTTTCAGACTTTTAGACATTTTGGATAAGAGAAGAAACTAAAAACAAAAATGAAAAAAGAAGAGAGAAAGAAAAATAGAGAGAAAGAGAGAACTAACCTTGTTAATCATCCTCATGAGGGTTTCTATTCATAGATGGGCTTAGACAAAATTTCTATATCTAATTTAAGAAGTTAATATTTATTAATTTTTTATTAATAAAATAAAAAAATAAATTATGAGACCTAATTAATTAAATTTTAAAATTACTTAAGATATAAAAGAAAAGTAGGAACTTTTTACCCTGGCTTGGGATCTAGTGATATGGTAACCTTCTGGTAAACCCACTAACCCAAAGACTCAATATAATTGGACGTTTAAATAGTCGATTTGATAGCTATTGAAATGTACATCATTGTGGTATTCTTAGATTTAATCGTAAATACATGGATTGGTAAAAAAATTTAGTCGATGTTGAAAAACATTAATTTTTTGACTTATAATTAGTCATGAACTTTGGTTGCTGATAAAACACTCAAATCAATACCAATTTGGGCATGTAGATAGTCAATTTCGATGCCCTCAAAATGAGAGACGTCAATGTCAACTCTAATTTAATAGATGAGCCATTAATCAGCCAAAAGTTTTGTTTAAACAATAATGATGTTGTTCGGAGCATCCTATGCTATAGGTCCAATCCAATAAGACTAGATCCAAATTCAAAATTCATCATCATTTGATTCTCAGTATCACACACACACACACACTAACAAGCGACAAGTTTTATAATGGCCATTCCACGAAGGCTTCTCTTTTAGAAGGTGATATCTTCAAATTTTCTTTCATTATACACATGCACAAACATACATACACACGCCATATGAGGATATTGATATGTTCACACAAGTTGATACCCCTAACAAATTTGAAATGGCATAGTGGGTTGAGAAATTGTCATTAGCATGACAATTTTGTTATTTTGTAACAAAGAAATGCCATTTGTTAATTGTGAATGACATGTTTATTGAAATTTGAAAAATATGCAGTGTCTTTTAATATATTTTCTTTATAAAATTGCTAAAATGCCCATAATGGTGGCAATTAATGTACAAAATCACCATATCATTCAAAAATTGTTAGGGGTTATAAATTTGTGAACTTATTAATTTCCACCTATTACCATAGAAGTTAGCAGGTGTGTATATATGTAAGAAAAATTGAGATTCACATCTTCTGTATTTTCTGGTCAGGCCATTTTGAATTCTTTACAAGAATGTATATCGACATCATTTCTTGTTTATGGTAGGTATGAGCGTTTTCTTAAGATTATGATACTCAGTGTTCTTAAGAACACCCAACGTCCAGTGAAGTTTTGGTTCATAAAGAACTATCTTTCTTCACAGTTTAAGGTGTGTAACACCTTTGCTTTGTTGTTAAATTTCTTTGGTCCTTGGAGGCTCATGCTGTGCATATAATTCTACTTATGCAGGATGTCATACCACATATGGCACAAGAGTACGGGTTTGACTATGAGCTCATTACCTATAAATGGCCTACCTGGCTTCACAAACAGACGAAGAAACGGCGGATCATCTGGGTGTATAAGATTTTATTCCTTGATGTGATTTTCCCGCTTTCTCTTGAGAAGGTGCTAGGCTGAATTTGACATAAGCTGGTCTTGTTTTCCTTTCCCCTTTTTGGATGTCTTCATGTTGCACGTGTATATGTGCATGTCTACACATGCATATATTTATTTATTTTATACAGAACTTACATTTTCATCAACTGTATATATTATCTTTGCAGGTGATATTTGTTGTTGCGGACCAGGTTGTAAGAGCTGACATGGGGGAACTGTATGATATGGACATAAAAGGACGGCCTCTTGCCTACACACCATTCTGTGATAACAATAAAGAAATGGATGGTTACTGCTTTTGGAGACAGGTTATTTCCCAAGTTTATCTTTATTTTAGAAGATATATATCAGTGTATGGCATTTAGTTGAGTTATTTATGTAGAATTTCTTCAAAGTAAATGCAGCTAATCTAGCCTCCGTTTTCTCTTTTGTTTTTTTTTCCTCCTAAAAGGGTTTCTGGAAGGATCACTTGCAAGGCAAGCCATATCACACAAGGTATGTTCTCTTGTTTTTGCCTTTTTTGTATCATGTCAGGTATGGTTACTATTCATTGCTTCTTGTATGTGAAAGATTCTCATATGGATATGGTATCCTTTGTTCTGTGCATTGTATGTTGTTGATTTGATAAAATTCCGGCGAACTGCTGCTGGAGACAATTTAAGAGTATTTTATGAGACCCTCAGCAAGGACCCAAACAGTCTCTCAAACCTTGATCAGGCAAATGTTCAAATCAATGGTGGTTAGCTGTAAACTTGGCTAATCTGATTGAATTGTTAGATAGCTTTCCTGTTTCTTTTTTGTATTTTTAAAGTATAAGTGAACATATATGAATGCCAACCTCTCCTAACATATAATTCTACTCAGTTTTGCTTACTGTCATGTCTTCCTTTCATCCATGTAAAATTAGAAGCCGCCCAGAAATTTTCATAGTTTCTGAAGGATCACTACTTATGTGGACATCTAAGGAAAGCCAATCTGACAAGAACATGGTTTCAAGTTGCAAAATATTGACATCAGGGGCAGAACAGACCCTTGGTGTTGCCTTTAGAAAGAATAAAAACCTGGGACAGCAGAAATGAAATAACGGTGAATGCATAAAAAACATAAATGAACTCTTCTAGTGGGAGGTAGAACGTGATAAGTAACGAAAATGATATGGTTAGAATGACATAGTAGTTTAAGAATGTTTGAGGTAGATTATTCTTTAAAACAACATGCAGTAAACTTGTTCCTGCAGTATGCTGAAGTGTTATTGGTTGGAGGAGAATTAATGCCATCTCTGAGGATAATTTGTTTGGAATGGGCTGGTCTTGATGTAGTTATGACTAATTCTTCTTTGGACAAAGCATCATACTCGTCTGTGATGCTTAGGTGTTGAAACTCATTTCCTCTACGAGCATCTCTAATTATACATAAAATATGGGGGAGGAAGAACATGCTCATGTTTTATTTGCTTTGGCATCCTTGAAATTAAACTGGATGAATGCCAAAAGAAAGCGTGAGACATTTGATTCCACAAGTCCAATTAGGATTTCACAGCATCTGGTTGATGTGAGATGGCTATAATGTTACTCTTGCTATTACCAAGGAATGTTCCAAACTATTTATTTGTCTCTCTTGAACACAATAAGATCACATCCATTCTGAGCCTTTGACTTGATACATGTGCTTTTCTACCATTAAAATCTTACTTCTCCAAATAGAACCATGTCATCTTTATAGATGTCGGAATGTGGCTACCTGTATTGCAAGGATGACCTAGCAATGTTCTTATGTGTTCTATAAATTGCCTATCAATCAGATTTCTCTTCCTATTATTGATCTTTTCTGGCTTTCCCTTATAATAATAATAATATTTATTATTATTATTGTTATTGTTATTTTATAAGGGGGGAAAACCACCTCACTCGCTCATGAGCTATTGGTGTAAAATCCCCAGGTCTCCTTGCTCACCCAGGGAGTACACCCAGCTTTAGCCTCATGGCATGGGACGCATAATCTTGGGTTTTGAACTCATGACATGCTTTCATCTTAGTGATGTTGATGAGTCGCCCCTACCATATGAGTGGAGGCCTCGTGGGCATCCCATCTTATCATTTGCAAATGGGGAAAAAGGGTCAAGATGAGAGTTTTAGTTGATGGACAAGCAAACCACTGGACTGGTCTTCATCAGTATGTGGATTGTAGTTATCTCTGTTTAATTAATAAACTCAGGGTGCATAGCCTAACCCACATCATTAATGGAAGAAAAATTGCGTGCAATACATGTAATGAGCCTATTGGTAAATTAGTTACATTACTTGATGAAACTGTGTATTATGCATGCAAAAGCATATTCTGCTCATGAAAAAACACCTTTTAGTACAAATTTCTCCTATTTTGAACATCAAGCCTACGAAGGATATGACCTATTAACTGCAAAGCAGGTTATATGTTCCCCCCCCCCCCCCGAACAGGGCAGTTAGCTACATCTCATATATGTGCGTCTCATATCCCCATGTTTGTCAGCATTAATTAGCGTTTGAGTTTGATAAGATTGCAAAGACTTAAGTACCCTCTCCTCCATTGGTGCAAAAAAAATGACGGTTCTTGAAAAGGCGTGGTTGTAAAGACTTAAGTGCCCCAAAGATGATTATTTAAGACCCAGTCTCTGCACTGCAGGATTATCCGAGAAAGAAATCTCCCCTGGAGGAGGCCATGAACATCAACCCTCTCACTCTCTCTCTCCCTTCTGCTTCTGTGCACATCCATTAGAAGATCATACATTGCTCTATCAAGCACCGACTGACCTATACATTGACTCTTGTGAAGCTTGATTCAGAGTTTTTACCCTTACAGGAGGAGGGTTTGGGGGCTCCTCCCAGCGTGGGTATCATCATTCAACTAAATGAGTTGTAGATCCTGATTCAGAGTTTTTACCCTTACAAGAGACGGGTAAAACCTCATCTCACTCTCTCTCTCTTCTCTCTCTACTTCTGTGCACATCCAACAAACGATCCAACATTTCTCCATCAAACACCGACTGACCTGCACACTAACTGTAGCATCGTTCAACTTGATGAGTTGTGGAACCTGATTTAGAGTTTTTGCCCTTACAGGAGGGGGGTTTAGGGGCTCCTCCCAGCGTGGGTAGCTTCATTCAACTTGAAGAGTTGTAGAGTCTGATTCAAAGTTTTTATCCATTCATATTTTAAGGCATTAGATCTCATTTTTGAACATCCACGCATGTGCAGTTTGCTTTCATCATGTTCAGTTGCTTTCTAGATTATAATTTGAATTCTTGTGCATTTTAGATCTATCGATTTGTATGTAACCAGAGCTCATTTTAACTTGAATTTTTTACTGCAACTTCATGCATATGTCTTCATGCTCTCCACCAAAAATCAGATCATTCTGAGTTTGTTTGATTCACTTTAAAAATCGAGATTCAAAACCTGTTATTTTGCACCGTCAGGATTTTAGTAGAATCGGGACCAACTTGCGGAAGTGATTTCTCCCTAACCAGAGATGATCTTTCCGATCCGTAAAAAGGGTTGTTTTCTAAATTGAATCTAGTTTGTTCATACCAAATTTCAGCGATTTCTATGGTGTTTTCGTACCAGTTTCGGGTCAAAAACCATAACCCTGTCACCCTGTGTCATTTTAACGGCTCAAATTTTGATCCATTTTGTTTGAATTTTATTTTCCTAATGGAAGATCATTTTTCAATTCTGTAAAACGGGTTCTCTTCGTTTATGTGTCTAGTTCATCCCTGTAAAGTTTCAGAATTTTTCATGGTCAATTACTATTTTATTTTGATTAAATACCAGAACCTTGTATCCAGATTTTATAAATGTTCTGATTTTGGCCCCTATATTATGACTGTTGTAGCACTTCTTCAACAAATCGTTATTTGATTGGCAATATTCTTTAACAAATTATTGTTATGATTTTTTTGAGTGTCTACTATGATTTGTAGTATTTTTGGGTCTCCAACGAGCCTCACAATGATTTATAGTGTTGTTCGATCTTTTAACTATGATTTATAGTGCTTTGGGGTCTCCAACGAGCCCCACAATGATTTCTAGTGTTTTTCGGTCTTTTAACTATGATTTATAGTGTTTTCGGGTCTCTAACGAGACCCACAACGATTTATAGTGTTGTTGGACCTCGCTATAGCGATTTGTAGTGTTTTCTCGCTAAACACTACAGCGATTTGTGATACAAATCGCTATCTGAATCAGGACCAACTTGTCAAGGTCATATCTCCCTAACCAGAGATTGGATTTCAAATCCGTAAAAAGTGGTGTCTTCGTTATGAAGTCTAGTTTATTCCTGTAAATTTTCAGCGATTTCTATGGTCATTTGATACCCTATTTGGATTTAAAACCAGACCTCTATCAGTCTGCCTTATTTGAGTGACATAGGTTTTTATTTCATTTTGTAAGAGTCATATCTCCCTAACGGAAGATCATTTTTCAAATCCGTAAAAAGGGTTTTCTTCCTCTATGTGTCTAGTTTATATCTGGAAAGTTTTATTACTTTTTATGCTCATTTAATATTTCGAACCTGTTAAAAACCGAGACATGTTATAAAACTTAAAAAGTTTGAAACTTCCTCTATGTGTCTCGATTTTTAACAGGTTTGAAATATCAAATAAGCATAAAAAGTTATAAAACTTTCCAGATATAAACTAGACACATAGAGGAAGAAAACCCTTTTTACGGATTTAGAAAATGATCTTCCGTTGGGGAGATATGACTCTTACAAAATGAAATAAAAACCTATGTCACTCAAATAAGGCAGACTGATAGGGGTCTGGTTTTAGATCCAAATGGGGTATCAAATGACCATAGAAATCGCTGAAAATTTACAGGAATAAACTAGACTTCATAACGAAGACACCATTTTTTACGGATTTGAAATCCGATCTCTGGTTAGGGAGATATGACCCTGACAAGTTGGTCCTGATTCGGATAGCGATTTGTATCACAAATCGCTGTAGTGTTTAGCGAGAAACACTACAAATCGCTAAACACTACAGCGATTTGTGATACAAATCGCTATCCGAATCAGGACCAACTTGTCAGGGCCATATCTCTCTAACCAGAGATCGAATTTCAAATCCGTAAAAAGTGGTATCTTTGTTATGAAGTCTAGTTTATTCCTGTAAATTTTCAGCGATTTCTATGGTCATTTGATACCCCATTTGGATCTAAAACCAGACCCCTATCAGTGTCTTATTTGAGTGACATAGGTTTTTATTTCATTTTTTTAAGAGTCATATCTCTCCAACGGAATATCATTTTCTAAATCCGTAAAAAGGGTTTTCTTCCTCTATGTGTCTAGTTTATATCTGGAAAGTTTTATAACTTTTTATGCTTATTTGATATTTCAAACCTGTTAAAAATCGAGACACATAGAGGAAATTTCAAACTTTTTAAGTTTTATAAAATTTTATAACATGTCTCGGTTTTTAACAGGTTCGAAATATTAAATGAGCATAAAAAGTAATAAAACTTTCCAGATATAAACTAGACACATAGAGGAAGAAAACCCTTTTTACGGATTTGAAAAATGATCTTTCGTTAGGGAGATATGACTCTTACAAAATGAAATAAAAACCTATGTCACTCAAATAAGGCAGACTGATAGAGGTCTGGTTTTAAATCCAAATAGGGTATCAAATGACCATAGAAATCGCTGAAAATTTACAGGAATAAACTAGACTTCATAACGAAGACACCACTTTTTACGGATTTGAAATCCAATCTCTGGTTATGGAGATATGACCTTGACAAGTTGGTCCTGATTCAGATAGCGATTTGTATCACAAATCGCTGTAGTGTTTAGCGAGAAACACTACAAATCGCTATAGCGAGGTCCAACAACACTATAAATCGTTGTGGGTCTCGTTAGAGACCCGAAAACACTCTAAATCATAGTTAAAAGACCGAAAAACACTAGAAATCATTGTGGGGCTCGTTGGAGACCCCAAAGCACTATAAATCATAGTTAAAAGATCGAACAACACTATAAATCATTGTGAGACTCGTTGGAGACCCAAAAATACTACAAATCATAGTAGAGACTCATTAGAGACTCAAAAAAATCATAACAATAATTTGTTAAAGAATATTGCCAATCAAATAACGATTTGTTGAAGAAGTGCTACAACAGTCATGATATGGGGGCCAAAATCAGAACATTTATAAAATCTGGATACAAGGTTCTAGTACTTAATCAAAATAAAATAGTAATTGACCATGAAAAATTCTGAAATATTACAGGGATGAACTAGACACATAAACGAAGAGAACCCGTTTTACAGAATTGAAAAATGATCTTCCATTAGGAAAATAAAATTCAAACAAAATGGATCAAAATCTGAGCCGTTAAAATGACACAGGGTGACAGGGTTATGGTTTTTGACCCAAAACTGGTACGAAAACACCATAGAAATCACTGAAATTTGGTATGAACAAACTAGATTCAATTTAGAAAACAACTCTTTTTACGGATCGGAAAGATCATCTCTGGTTAGGGAGAAATCACTTCCGCAAGTTGGTTCTGATTCTGCTAAAATCCTGACGGTGCAAAATAAAAGGTTTTGAATCTCGATTTTTAAAGTGGGTCAAACAAACTCAGAATGATCTGATTTTTGGTGGAGAGCATGAAGACATATGCATGAAGTTGCAGTAAAAATTTCAGATTAAAATGAGCTCTGGTTACATACAAATTGATAGATCTAAAATGCACAAGAATTCAAAGTATAATCTAGAAAGCAACTGAACATGATGAAAGCAAACTGCACATGCTTGGATGTTCAAACATGAGATCTAATTCCTTAAAATATGAATGAGTAAAAACTTTGAATCAGACTCCACAACTCTTCAAGTTGAATGATGCTACCCACGTTGGGAGGAGCCCCCAGACCCCTCTCCTATAAGGGTAAAAACTCTGAATCAGGATCTACAACTCATTTAGTTGAATGATGCTACCCACGCTGGGATGAACCCCCGGACCCCCCTCCTGTAAGGGCAAAAACTCTAAATCAGGCACATAAGTAGAGAGAGAAGGGAGAGAGAGTGAGAGGGTTGGTGTTCATGGCCTTCTCAAGGAGGAACCCTTTACCTCCCTTGATTTCTTCTCTAGAGAGAGAGAGGGTTTTACAATGTTTTACGAAGAAGGAAGAAGAAGAAGATGACGATGGAGCAATGTAGGATCGTCTGTTGGATGTGCACAGAAGTAGAGAGAGAAGAGAGAGAGAGTGAGAGGGTTGATGCTCATGACTTTCTCCAGGAAGAACTCTTTGTTTCCCTTGATTTCTTCTCTAGAGAGAGAGAGGGTTTTACAATGTTTTACGGAGAAAGAAGAAGAAGACATGTTTGTCCTTTTTTTGAACAGAAAAAGAAGAAGATTTTGAAGAGTCAACATCATCTTCGACTTTCTGGATGGAGGACATGTTTGTCCTTTTTTTTTAAACTGTTTGTTTTTTCTTTTTTGAATGAAGGACATTTTTGTCATTTTCTCAAACCATCACTTTATGAGAAGAATAGCAAGAAAGGGTACTTAAGTCTTTGCAACAACACCAGAGTTCGATGCAAAGTTTTGTCAACATACACGGGAATACGAGCCCCATGTGCTTGTATACGTGGTGCTCATTCAAAGCCCCGAACACAGACGTGGGATTCAGTGAATCATCGGGGGCGAACATACACCACCCTCTCTATTAACTGACCTGAAAAAGGCAGTGCCGGAAGTGACACCCTTCAACTTGTTTAAACTTTGGACTTTGTGCCGTTTCTCCCTGTGGGTTATCTATTTACTGCAGATAAGTCACAGAACAATGATTTATGAAATTGTTCCACTCGAGTAACATAGACCTGTTAGTTACCGAAGGCTGCAATGGGAGACATGCTTGATTTCTGTGAGAAATTTGGCCACAGAAGTTCATGGTCGCCTTTTGATGATGTCACAAAATGTTTACACTCCAGGGCTTAGATTTGCACCGAGATATTTTGGAAAAATTGGAGTCTCACTTTTTTGAGATGCCGTCACTAATGCTTTTGCAGCAACCAGTATCAGAATCATTTTGAGTGGTTGGTGGTTGCCTTTTCCTTTGTTCATCATAGACTTCTTGCTTTTTGTCATATTAAGGCTGCTAAAGTAGAACAGTGTAGCATTTTACCAGAATTTCGTTGCTGACTGCAGTCTAATTACATAAACTCGCTAATGTAGTAATCGTTGTGGTTGATTCACAGTATACCAGTTGGTATTCTAGACTTACATTCTGTTCTGGTAATACAGGACCTTCCTAACTATGCGCAACATACCGTCCCCATTTTTTCTCTACCCAAAGAATGGCTTTGGTGTGAATCTTGGTGTGGAAATGCTAGAAAATCAAAGGCCAAGACTATCGACCTATGCAACAATCCCATGACCAAGGAGCCAAAACTTCAGGTAATTCAAGGCAATGTCTCTTTGATCTCATGTTATGCACTCTTCTCTGTCCTCAAATTCTGTTGGGCTCACTCTTTTGTTCACACCCAGGGTGCCAGGAGAATAGTTGTTTGTGGCCAGAACTAGATGAGGAGGCAAGACGATTCACTGCCAATATTCTTGGTGAAGAGTTTGAACCTTTGTCTCCATCTACAAAGGCAGGAACTGATCAGACAACCTCAGTTTCTGTTGATGATCAGGATAAAGAATCAAGGTCAGAGTTGTGATTAGAGAGAGAGAGAGAGAGTTGAATGCACCGTGAGAAATGCTGGTGCTTGTTTTTTTGGCCATTGTCGGTTTTGGTAAATTAATTAATTTTTGGGGAAATTAGATGACAGTAATCGATAATGTCGATGAGACCACAAATTTTGTAGATCTATGATTTGTAACATGAAAATGTAGATTATAGTATTGAAAATCCGGTCAAATCGGCCAATTTTTACTGAACTGACCCTTTTTTTACATGTATCCGACCTGATATTTTACTGAAATGGGGTTCATGTAAAACTGATAAAAATTCTGCTATGAGCTGATGCAGACATGGTTTTGATTTTTGCTACCGAATCTGACAGATATCCAAGTTTGACCGTCTGAATTTGTCTACTTGTAAAACAGATTTGGTATGAGCTTTTCGTTGTTTGAATCTGAATCCGCCGACCGGCGTGGTCCGGCTAGCCACCTCCCAACCAGGCAGCCGGTTAACCAGCTGGCTGGCCTCCCAAGAAATTGGTGGAGAACGGTGGGCAAAACCCTAGCTCACCTTCCTCATTCCAAACCGATTCTGTTTTGAACCGGTTCATTACACAAAACCTACAAAAACCCTCCCTCTAACCCCTCGTAAAAAACCGTTCCTGCCCTATTATAACTTGGTTGAGCCTTCTAGGGATCCGGTTCCGACCCAAGTCCCTCCAAAACCACTCAGTTTGAACCCTAATACGTTGTTAAACCCACAAAGGTCTCATATATAGTAGGTGGTAGCTGCAAATCACTTTTCTAGTTATCAGCTAAGGGTTTTTTCATGTTTTCCTTAAATTTGACTGTACATATGCATTCTACATGCTTGATTTTATAGGAATTGACTTTTGTATCATCAGATTCAGTCCCTAGTAAATTGTTTGTACCGAATGCATCTATATGATAATATTTAAGTAATACATGGAATTCAAAGTCCGTAAGCACAATGGTTAGCAACTACCACATTATATATATATATATATATATATATATATATATATATATATATATATATATAGAGAGAGAGAGAGAGAGAGAGAGAGAGAGAGAGAGAGAGCTGCTCACAGGTTAGGTGCAAAATGATCCATGCTAAATGAGTTTTTCTGCCCTTCCGGTATTTTTTTTGCAGTTCTGACCCCCATAAATGTGTCGGTCATAGTTGATTTGTGAGAAATTCAAGGCGAGATCATGTGTTTTTGATAGAAAAAATGATATTTAAAGCCTAAAAAACTTTACAAAAATTTTGGGCCGTTGGTTTTTTGAACCTTATAAAAACCACACGTGTTGAAATCGAAATCTTGATCATTATAAATCAAATACATAGATCACATCTACGGTCAGAATTTAAAAATAAAATAAAAAAAGGTTGAAAACCTTATCTAGCACGTTCATTTCACACCTAACGTGTGAGCAGTACAGAGAGAGTAATGGGTGCATGCTAAATGAGTTATATATATATATATATATATATATATATATATGAGAGAGAGAGAGAGAGAGATGGATGGGTCGATGCTAAATGAAATATGATAAATGAAATGTGTTAAATGGGTGTTTTTTGCTCTTAATTTTGGTGTTTTTTTCCGCAGCTCCGACCTCATAGATATGTTGGGCAAGGTCAATTTACGAGAAATCCACACTTGCATAATGTGTTTTGGATGAAAGAATGCTATTTGGAGCCTCAAAAATTTACAAAGGTTTTGGACTGTTGATTTTTCTAACGTTATAAAAACCCACCCAAGTACTTCAATCGCTGATCCCTATAAAATTAAGTACATAGATAACATCTGTACGGTTGGAATAAAAAAACCCCAAAAAACTCATTCAGCAAGTATATACAATTCAATGCAAAAATCCTGAAAAACTTTTTTTATAGGGATGGGCTCTTGAAGTGTTTGATTCAGACACATGGGTGAGTTTTTATAATGTTTGAACATTTCAAAATCTTTGTAAAATTTTGAGGCTTCAAATATCATTTTTTTAATAAAAAACACATGATCCAGGATTGGATTTCTCGTAAATCAACCTTGCCCAACACATTTATGGGGTCAGAACTGCAAAAAAAAAGAACACGAAAAGAGCATAAAAACCCATGTAGCATGTATCATTTAGCACCTACCCATTTCTCTCTATATATTTAGTCACTAGAATATGATAACTGAAATATGAGAACTAAAAATATGGGCATTTTCAATAATTTTTTTGTAAATTCAACCATGTCAATGTGCTTGGCTTGGTGAATTTGCTAGGAATCAACCATTGGATCGTGTATTTTTTATTAAAAAATAAGATTTTTGAATGCTTGAATATTTATGAAGATTATGAGCCATTAATTTTAAAGCCTTAAAAAATTCTAGATTATGCATCAAAATCGAACTATTCAAGAGCAGGTTCTTATAAAACCAAGCATGTAGATCACATCTGTACGGTTAGATTCATGAGAAAAGAAAAAAACTTCATGAAAATCGTAGTTCACACATTAGTTCTCATATTTTCAGTTCTTATATATATATATATATATATATATATATATGAGAAGAGGATGATCCACCCCTTGTCCTAGTTAAATATATTTTTTGAAAAATCTGACCATACAAATGTGATCTTTATGGTTGAAAATACATGAATAGGCTCTTGGATCAAACTTTTTTTTATTGTAGGTAAGATTTATAACATGAATTTTTTTAAAAATTTCAGCACCGTTGATTTTCAGAACCATGTAAAATCCTATGTACACATCAAAAAAATTTGATCAAAGAGTTCATTCATATGTTTTCACTTTTCAACCATGTCACATCCATATGATCAGATTTGCCAAAAAACATGTTTAACATAAAGATTTTGAAGGGAAGGACAAGGGGTGAACCATTTATTGAGTGGGCCATCTCTCTCTCTCTCTCTCTCTATATATATATATATATATACTAGAAAAATATGTCTGCTGGTTTGAACTAGGCATTTCTCACACTTTTCTTGCAAAACTAACTCTGCAGATGCATTCGGTGTGGTCCATTTGCTTGGAATAGACTGTTGGATCATGTATTTTCGATAAAAAAACTTTGATTTTTTTATGCTTGAATATTTATGAAAATTCTGAGCCATTGATTTTCAAGCTTTGAAAGATCATTCATATACATTATAAGCAGATGATCCAAGAGTAAGAGTCTGTTTTATAAAACCAAGCATCTAGATCACATCCTTACAGTGAAATTTTAGAAAAAATAAAAAAAACTGAAAATCTTGGTTCATACCAAAAAATATGTTTTGCTGGTAAATATGTTCCAATAACCCATTATATATATAATACAGAAGCCCACAGACCAGCATGCTAGCCCATGGGCAGGCCTGGCCCGACCCAAATTTTAGTGGGTCGGGTTTAAGCCCAGTTGGAGTCGGGCTTTCTTTCAAAAACTAGGCTCATCAGGCCCAACCCATTCGGGCCGGGCCACTGGCAACCCAGCCCGTTGTCCAGTCCTAATTTTGAAATTTTGAAATAAGTCATTTATCTTGTACTCTTTTTAAAAAACTGGTAAAAAATGAAATAATTATAAGAATATAAATGAATAATATTATAAAAAAAAGTATGAAAAGCAAGAGAAAACACTTCATTCACTATATTTTCCATCTGATACCACTCAAATCTAGGACTTGAAAAATGTTTAGGATTGTGCCAAGGACTCAGGGCACCAAAATAACACTTCATTCACTATATTTTCCATCTTTGAGATGGATGACAATGAGAAAAAGCATAACCATGGATCACTTAATGTCCTATCATTAGATGAATAAGATAATTTAGCGGCCTATAAATTAGATGAATAAATTATTACCAGAGGAAAAAAAATTAGAACCAATTTTTTTTTGTTGGAATTTCTTGAGTGAGATTAAAAAACTTGGCTTTCTTGGATACATTAAATATAGGACAAAATATACAACGTGCTATAAATTCTTTTTTCTTGTTTTTCAGTTTAGAAACAATGGTGAGGATTCAATCATAAGATCTCTCACTGATTCACCGTACCAATGTATCACATCCAACTCTATGGCCTATAAAAGTTGTGGCATTAACCAGTGTTTGTAAATCATTCAGTCTTTCAAAAGGAGAAAAGAGAACCATTAGCAAAATTGCAACATATGATATTGCCAAATTCCAATATGCAGGTCAGCCATGCAGAAGAAAAAGATACTTATATGACAAAAGAAACAAAATATATGTCAGCATTCTTCGTATAAAACCATAACATGGCATTTATCGTGTAGAGACAGGATCTATAGCATGAATCCCTCGTGGACAAGTCATCAAGGTAACCAACTTTCATTATGTCTAAAGGTCAATGTGAATATGTGATATAAGTAAGAGTCTAGTATTCTGACAATAAAGCAACAGTTTAGGTCCCTTTTTCTCTTTCTGTTTTGCTATTTTTGCATATATGAACAAACAGGGGTAGATGGGTGCACTGTACCTAGGATTGCACTGACTGCCTCCATGTATTCAGGGTTTCTCTTCCCTGTGACTTTGCCAGGGTACCTGTAGCAGTCTGCTAGCCTAGGAGGACTGCAGTGTAATAGGTGACCCAGGCAAAGACCAAGAGGGAAAAAGTGCCAAAGAGCTAACCAAGCTGAGCAACACCCCACGGCATTGCAAGAACCCCTG
Source organism: Nuphar pumila (assembly GCF_984573655.1). Lineage (NCBI taxonomy): Eukaryota > Viridiplantae > Streptophyta > Magnoliopsida > Nymphaeales > Nymphaeaceae > Nuphar > Nuphar pumila. The sequence goes on along the minus strand of NC_143253.1, from coordinate 113,454,584 downwards.
CACCTATCACTGCAGTTATTATATGAGCAGCTGCGGTCCAAGCCGTTCCTGTGCCATACCAAGTACCACCACCTTAAACAATCAAAACCAACCCCCCAAACACACATACACACACACAGCATTTCACAAGACAATAAATTACTTCAGTGCATGTATAGCAAGAAAGCCTATTCATGGACTTGTTTACTGCAATATGAGGGTTGCAACTGGACACAAAGACCTGACCAAAACAACAAACAACAACAACAACTACGCCTTCATCCCAAAACAATTGGGGTCAGCGATATGAACCAAAAAAGAAATTCATTTTGGGTCTTCCACATGAATCCTTTTCCTCCAATCATTTCTATCCAACGCCATGTCCTCGGTGAGGTTCAAAGCATTCATATCCTTTCCTATCATCTCCATCCAAGTCTTCCTAGGCCTACCCCGACCTCTTTTAACTAATATATTTTCCCATTTCTCCAACCTTCTAACTGGAGCATCATTAGGCCTTCGCCGAATATGTCCAAACCACCGTAAACGATTCTCTCGCATCTTATTTTCAATGGGTGCAACACCTACCTTCTTACGTATCTCTTCGTTCCGAATCTTATCTTTTATTGTATTTCCACACATCCATCTAAGCATCCGCATCTCAGCTACACTCATTTTTTGAATATGATGTCTCTTGGCAGCCCAACATTCCGTACCATATAGTAAAGCGGGTCTAATAGTCGTCCTATAAAACTTTCCCTTCAACCGCAATGGCATTCTACGATCGCACAGCACTCCAGTAGCACTTTTCCATTTCATCCACCCAACCTTTATCCTATGATTTACATCTCCATCAATTTCTCCATACTTTTGAATGATGGATCCCAAATATTTGAAATAATCATTCACCGGTATATCTTGCTCACCAAGCTTCACTACACTCCCATCACTACTTCGTTGCTTACTAAACCGACATTCCATATATTCAGTCTTACTCTTACTCAACTTAAAACCTCTAGCTTCCAATGTCTGTCTCCATAATTCTAACTTAGCATTAACCCCAGCTCTAGACTCATCAATCAAAACAATATCATCAGCAAACAACATACACCACGGTACATTTTCTTGAATTGATCTCGTAAGCTCATCCATCACTATCGCAAATAGGAAAGGGCTTAAAGCAGATCCTTGATGTAACCCAACCGTTATCGGAAAATTGGTTGTCACCCCTCCACAAGTGCGGACATTGGTTACTACTCCTTCATACATATCTTTAATTATACTAATGTACTTGAGAGAAACACCTTTCTTCATCATTGTCCACCAGAGAACGTCCCTAGGTACTCTATCGTATGCCTTCTCTAAATCAATAAAAACCATATGCAAATCTTTGTTCCTCTCTCTATATCTTTCAATAAGTTGTCTAAGAAGATGTATAGCTTCCATAGTTGATCTTCCAGACATAAAACCAAATTGATTCTCCGATATCATGACAACCTTCCTCAACCTAGACTCAATCACCCTCTCCCAAAGTTTCATAGTATGACTCATGAGTTTTATACCACGATAGTTTGTGCAATCTTGTATATCACCCTTATTCTTATATAAAGGCACCAAAGTACTCTTCCTCCACTCATTAGGCATCTTATTTGTTCGCCAAATCAAGTTAAAAAGATTTGTCAACCATTCTAAACCTTTCTCTCCCAAGCATTTCCAAGCCTCGATAGGTATACCATCTGGGCCAACTGCCCTTCTTGATTTCATTTTCTTCAAAGCCTCTGCAATTTCTTTCTTTTGAATCTTGCGCATGAAGTCACGATTTATCTCATGAAAAGGAATGGAGAAGTCTCCAAGATCTTGAGCATGACTATCATTAAATAGCTTATCAAAATAATCTTTCCATCTCTCCTTAATCTCCTCATCTTTGACTAAAACCCTTTGCGTTTCATCTTTGATACATCTAACCATACCCAAATCCTTCGATTTCCTATCTCTCATCTTTGCAAGCCTATAAATATCCTTCTCGCCTTCTTTGGTATCCAACTTGTCATAAACCTCCTTAAGACCTGACCAACCTTAAGTATATATATATATATATATATATATATATATATATATATATATATATATATAGTGCTGCTTTTCAATGTTTTACGCCATGGTTTATAAAATCAGACCCTATAGATGTGATTCATGTGTTAAGAATCGGCTGTAGTTCGATCATTTGTTTTTGATAAAAAAATACTACTATAGGCTATGGAATTTATGAAAATTCTAGGCCATTGATTTTTGAAGCCTTATAAAAGCCTGCTTATATATGGTAATCAGATGAAGTAAAAGCTTATTCTTACTAAATAAACCAAACCATGTAAATTTAAAAAAAAAATCTAAAAAGTGAACAAAAAAAATTAAGTTGTCTGTGCTCTCTATCCGGGTAGGAGGAATCAATCACTTGTATGTATATATAGGGTTAATTATAATATTTAGTGCCTTTGAAGGCACCAAATTATATAGAGCTATTGAGATGAAAAATCATACATTTTATTTATTTTTAAATTAAATCTTATAGATGTGATCTACAATGTTTGTTTAGTGGGAAATGAGTTTTCAATCATATGATTGTGACATATAAGCATTTTTTAAGGTCTTAAAAGATGAACGGTCTACAATGCACTAAAATTTAGTGACTCAAAAAATCATATTTTCGAATTAAAATAACACGATCCAAGATTTAATCCTTAGCAAACAAACCTTCCTCAACAGATCTATGTGGTCAGATTGAGTTGATAAGGCTTGAACCTATGATTTTCAGCTCAATAGTTGTATATAATTTGGTGCACTCAAAGGCAACAAATATTAACCCATATAGGTTAATATTTGGCTCTCTATTTGACTTGGGCTATCACTAAACCTGTTGAGTTAATAGGTTAAATATACTATTTTATCTTTAAGACTCTCTCCTTTGTTTTACCTCTTTCCCTTGTCATGAAAGTTGCTGTTCAACTCTTCTCTCCATCCATAACGAGACCCAACAGGGACTCCTCTTCCAATCCCTTGGACACCCATCAGTGCTCTCTCTCTCTCTCTACGGCGGTTTCTCCAGTACCTATTCTGTACCGCCTCCATTCAGGATGACGTTGTCGTCATAATATAATTTGTGATTTTTTTTGTCCAGTACCGCATGCAAGCATGGAGGCTGTGCAGCATGGCATACATGCAATTAGGGGTGTCAGTGGGTCGGGTTTGACCCAGACCCAACCTGTGCCAACGCTATAGGGTCAGGGTTTGGTGATAAATAAGAAGATCTGATTAGAATCCGGGTCAGACCCGAAGGGTCCGATTAATACATGGAGCCGGGTATGGTTTGTGAAACGTTATACCAGACCCGGGCCTGACCCAAGTTCCGATTAAGATCCACAAATTTTCAATGTAAAAGCGATAAAAAATACTATTTTACCGGGTCTGGTTCATGTAGTCCTTATTGGATCCGGGTATGGTTTCTCTTATGGTGGGTCCGATTAGTCGACCCAGCCCAGACCTGGTACCATCATCTCAAATCTGGTTTGAGTCTGGTTCCACCTGGGTTTGAACCAAACCAGACCCATTGACACCCCTACATGCAATGATCTTGTTGATGTTACAACATGATATCAAAGTTTCAAGGCTGTGGAACAAAAGAATCATGGCTATCACAAACTATGATACTCTTGTCCAGCACCATCGATAAAGGGGATTTCCTCTCCATGGCACCAGATGTTTGATAACTTTTCCGTCATCAAGGCATGTTAACCATTATGCAGCTCCACTATAGCAGTTTAAAACTTATGAAACATTTTCAGAAGTTACATCTTTTTCCTAGGTCTACAATTAACATGAACACTGCCTTTTCAGACAGAACTTCAACTTTCCTTTTGTACTCATCAATTCTGTTCTTTTTTCCCTTGCCTCAGAAGTTACATCTTTTCCCTAGGTCTCCCTTCATTACACCAAGTCGCCAACCCCTGAACCCAAAGATCTTGGAAAATAATCAGCAGATTGCCATGTGGCCAGGGAAGATTGTGTTGTTACTTATTATTGCTAGCAAGTTTTCCTTATTTCTATGATACGACCTTGTGAAACCATGTTGTTATCATATTCCAGATGTGGAAAAATAAAATCCATGGTAAGTTCTAATCCAAAATATGCAAAGTCAAGAACATAATGAAAGATATCTGCAAACTATTTTTCATAATGCTTCATTGGTTAACATAGAAATCCAGGATATAAGCACAGTGGAAGATAAGTTTACTGATTTGGATGATCCTTAAATCAAGTTATGGCTTTCTACAACTGGCTAGACCTCCTGATCAAATAAATTCTTAGTATGCAAATCCAGGAATACAAACACAGTGAACAAACAATAAGTTTACCGCCTTGAATGACCTAGAAGTTACAATTCTATATGAAATTGATCAGATCACCGGATCTCAAATAAGAGCTTAGGTGGACAAATTATTACTCTGGAGTATGCCTCCCTTTGGGTGGGTAAACACCAATGCCTCCTATTCATCTAGAATAGCTGGTATAAGAGGAACCTTCAGACCTGATTAGTGGAAGGTGTTCTTGGCCACAAACTATGGAAAAGAGAAGCCTCATTTGGGTTCAACAATGGTCTATCAATATCTAGATTCACAGTTATCTATGAGATGTTTAGCGGAATAAGTCCATCTTTGCAGTTCATGCAGAGGTTGAAAACACAACAGGCATATTTTTGAATCTACATACATGTCCACATACACAGAGATGCATAGCATTGTGGATGGTTTATAAAGTAAGAGATGTACTACCCAATATTACTGTCTTTAAGTCTATAGGCATTCACTCCTTAATGTGCATTTTGACCTTGCTATTATAATTTTTTGCAAGTTCAACAACTTGCTATTATAAATTTTTGTATTTGATTAAAATAACCCAAAATAAAAAATAATAATCATAAGAGAAATAAAGGAGAACGAAAAGAAATCCACCATTGATACTTATCGTTCCATGATAGGATCTCATTCTCAATCATAAAATTTTAAGAAAATGTCATGGATCAACAGGCACCATAACAGAAAAAAAAATAGTATATTGCAAAGAATGCATACAGGGATTCCGAGTGCAATAGGATCCACTGGAGTATTGAAAGGTAGTGCTGCCTCCATCTTCATAATTTTCTTAATCACCTAGTAATGAAACAATATAAGATAGCAAATATAGAGAACAACGAAACTGCCATAAAAGTAGAGTAATGCAAGACACGGTGTAAGATGCCAAATATAATGAATAATGAAAATGCTATAAAAAATTAAAACATGAGGAAGAACTTCATGCAGTTTATTTATCATACAGCCAAGTCTGCACTCAGTTCCTTCTCATTGTATCGAGGGTCTCTACATCTATCCATCACATTAGCTTGCCCTACTGTAGTCCGATGTGGATCACCCATCAATGGTGCATTTGCAACATGATCTTTTTTCTCTCACTTTTTGGGACAGCTCACTGTGAATAGCTGCTGAACTGTTTGTCTTATCATTGAGCTTGTCAGGCACTGAAATACTCGATGTACCTGAACCCTGAGGACTGGAACCTTATGCTACCAAATTTTTTTGAAGACTTTCCAGAGACAATTTCTGATTCAGGCAATGGATTAAGTTTGTCTTCAATTTTTTCATTAGTTTCAGTCTCCCCATGTAGAGACACCGCTGGACTATTATGAACTGCTTCTGAAGGTGTGTAGTTGACGTCCATGGATTTTGATGACTTAAGTTTCACTAGTACACGCCCAAGTCCTGTTTTTTCTGAAACTTTCTCCATCTCCTCCAAATCATTGTGTCTACCACTGCTTATCTCAACAACGCGGAGAAACAATGATCCGCTTTCACTTTGAGAATGCAAGGGAGCTTCATTGTTGACACCAGTGTCATCAGCACCAGACTCATCTTCATTTGCAGCTGCAATGGCTAATTGCCCTTCATTTTTAATAACAGACGACTTCTTATGCTTGCCTCTAAAGCCACTTTTACGCTTCATGCAACTGTATAAAACAAGATTGCAGCACTTATTGGATGGGAATATGACTCATATTTACATATTCACCCTGTGGCAGACCGTCACTACCAACAGAGTACCATCCTGTCTTCGAGTTATGAATCCTGCAAAAAGAAAGAATTTGGTCAGAAAATATCACCGCATTATAGTAATAAAAGACATTGTAGGAGCAAATAAGTTTTAAATATTCAAGCACAAGAGAATTTGGAATCAAACAAGATAGACCAGGTAGAATTTCACCATCTTAACCAAGGGGTGCCAGGTTTGAATCCCCGGCCTGGCTATCCTAAATATAAGCACAAGAGAAGTGATTTTTTGTGACTTCCAGAGAAAGATACTCATCTGCCAGTCATAGAGTGGAGCTGGTAAAGGAACAGAAAAATTAATGCACCTGTGCAGGAATTGGAAACCATGGAATGCATTTGAACAAAACTTACAGCCAGTGCCTTTACCACCTTCAAAATTTCAATTTGAATAAGGAGACTTAATGAATGACATGTTGCGGGGGCCTGCGCACAGAAACATCAAATACAGATGCAGTTGGAGAGCATACCTGAGGCTGCCATCGAACTACCGGATGATGGCTGGTGGTTGGCGCTGGTGGTGGAAGCAGGATGAGCTTCGCTCCTCAGCCGAACTACTGCCCTCCAATGAGCGCAGGCTCCCTTTAGCAGTCGGTGAGCAGGATGACTCTTCTCTCTGAATGAAAAAATACCGGATGAAAAGGTAAAGTCTATTGACCTTTTTCCTTTTTGTTTTTTTTCTGATTTTTACTTGTACAGGGTCGCTCATGGATACCCTCTTTTATAGGTGCAGCAGAGGATCGGTTTGCGTAACTGTTTCCTTCCTTGATTCTGCGCATGTTTATTGGAAGGAACACACGTATCGAGAGGTTATCCACATTGTGGGTAACTGCCACTCACCGTGGCTTATCCCAACATTCTCTCACTTGTTCCGACGATAAACCCTTAACAAGAAAACTTTATAGGAATGACTTGATGAATAGATTGGCCTTTACAATCTATTCTATAGATCCTTAGTTGAATCTTGAATTCTTATGAGATTGACAACAAACAAATAATAATGAGAATCAATGAACTAAATGTGATATGCATGTGTCAAAAAGAGTTCAATAAACCCATCCTCAATACATGTTCAAAATATAATACCGGTGCTAGCCCTTTAGTAAGAAGATTAGTAATCATCTCTTTGGTACCAATACTAACAATATGCACTAGATGATTCTTTGTCCTTTCTTTAACAACAAAGTACTTTAATTTCATATGCTTACATGACGTAGTACTTTTTTTGTTGCTCGAAAAGGACACCGCAGCTTCATTATCACAGTAGACCTTCAGTGACTTCTTAATGGAATCGACCACCTTTAATTGTGATATGAAGTTCTTCAACCATATGGCCTGCGAAGTAGTCTCGTATAATGCTATGAATTTTGCCTCCATGGTGTGGGTAGTAGTGGTCATCTTCTTCTCACTCCTCCAAGAGTTTGCGCCCCTAGCAAGTAAGAAAACGTACCCAATAGTAAACTTTCTACTATCAAGACATCTTCCTAAGTTTGCATCTGAGTCAGTGTTATTAAAAACGCGCCTCAAGGCGCAAAAAGCGCGCCTCGCCTCAAGGCGAGGGCCTTTGTGCCTTGAGGCGCAGGCTTGAGGCGCAAATGCACAGAGGCGTACGCCTCGAGGCGAGGCGCGCCTCAGGGTGAGGCGTGCACGCCTTATTATTATGGTCAAATGAGGGTCAAAGCCCTCATTTGACCATAATTAAAATCTTGCCCCCGACCCTAACGAGGGTCGGGGGCCCTAAATAGTCTCTCGCAGCCCCTCTGTCCCTCGTCTCTCACAATCTCTCCCTCTCTCTCGCAGCCTCTCTCCCTCTCTCGCAGCCCCTTTCCCATCTCTCTCTCTCTCTCTCAGACTTTTTTTTAATGACAAGGAACTCTCGCTGAGAACTGGGTCACTTAATGGGGGGATCCCACTGAAAGGTAAACCCTGGGTGGGGTCACCAACACCCAAGCCATTACAGAGCTACCGGGAATTCTGTGAGGTCAGGGGTACCCTTTACCGACCCCTTAGATGTTGTTCAGCCATGCAAAACCACCGATGGTTCTCTCAGAGGGAACTTGTGCTTACTCCATTGTCCATTTTGTATGCTCTAGATGCTGTTTTTCTAGAAAATGGATGGCTCAAAAAAAACTGTGGGATCCATAACAGTAAGGGAAGAAGCAAAGCAAGGAAGGAGAATATGTAGTCAGTGCACGTCTCCTTGAGTTGGGACGTTGCAAGTTCGAACCCCAAATGGTATGGTTGTATTAACTGGTAGGGGTCTGCCTAACCCCAACTTTCGCTGTCGATAAAGAATAAGTAGTTATAAATTGAGCAAGCAGCTGCTGAATTTGTTCAAGCAACTGAGAGTGAGCAGCTGTCATTGGGTCAGAGGAAGTCACTCTCAAAAGCATGACTTAGGACCAGTAGAGCAAATTTTCTCATTCCCAACAGTATTACCTGTGGTGGATGGTGCAGAAATAACAAATTTCTTCTTTTTTCAAATTGAGACGTATACATCATTTGTTTCAATTTCAACTCCTTATGATAGAATTCACCTTATGGTGCTCATCTCATTGTCAGAATGGTATAGAGTAGACCACCTCACTGCAACCAACACTAAATCGTATGCAACTCTACTTTATTTGTCTCTTCAGCCATAATCTCAACTAAGGTCTAAGTCAAAGAAAAAAAAGCCACTATAAACTATAGCAATTCTTACATTATCATGTTGCCTTGATTTCCTCCAGTTGATGTCTCTCTCATTGATGTTTTGCTTCAGTTTTTTCTCTCAACATTGCAAATATTCTGTGAAGTATGATTAGTTATTGTTGATATGAAATTCTGTGCAGAATTCTGTCTCCTAGTTCTGTTTCCCGTGAATTAATGTACCCCAGAAAAGATACTAATATAAGCTAAGGTTTTGTCTAAATTTTTCTTTCTATAAAAAAATATAGACATTATTTTTTATACTAATTATCTCATATTTTTTTCCGTATTTATTTGAGATTTTTTATTTCGTGTTGGTTGGTGCTTCATCAATAAAACATTTCTTATTTATTTATAATTTTAGATAATTTTATAGTTTTTTTAAGATTTAAAAAAAAAAAAATTTGAGGCTTACGCTTTGCGCTTCAAGGCTTACGCCTCGCCTCAGATTTTGGTGGAGCGCCTCGCTACGCCTCAACGCTTTTCACAACACTGATCTGAGTAGTCAATGACCTCGAGGTGATCAACTTTATGATACGTCAACATATAGTCTTTTGTCCCTTACAAATACCGCAAGACTTTCTTGGCAGCCTTTCAATGGGGTATGTCTGGGTTAGATTGAAATCTGCCAAGCACCCCAACTGCGAAGGAGATATTTGGACGAGAACAAGTCTGCGCGTATTTCAAGCTGCCAACAACTGATGCATATAGATGAGCGCTCATCTGTGCTTTGTCAATATCGTCCTATGGACAATCTTTTAAGCTCAATTTGTTACCTTTTGATATGGGTGTTGAACTAGGAGAACAGTTCTCCATCCCATATCTCTTTCACACCTTATTTATGTAAGATCTTTGGGAGAGGCCTAGAAAATATTTTGTTTTGTCTCGACGGATCTCAATGTCAAGTACATAAGCAGCCTCACCCATATCTTTCATATCAAAATGCGATGCAAGAAACTGTTTTGTCTCTGAAAGTAACTTTATATCGTTGCTTGCAAGCAAAATGTTATCAACATACAATATCAATATAACGAACTTACTCTCACTTTCCTTAAGGTATATACATTGATCAATAATATTTTCTGTAAACTTAAAAGTCACAATAACTTGGGAAAATTTAATATACCACTGTCGGGAGGCCTGTTTAAGTTCATATATAGATTTGTTGAGCTTGCAAACCAGATTATTATTTTAAGAGAAACCAAGAGGTTGATCCATGTATACCTCTTTAGTCAGATCGCCGTTGAGGAACATTGTTTTCACATCCATCTGATGTAGCTCCAAGTCATAATGAGCTACGAGGGTCAAAATTATTCTCAGTGACTCTTTAGTTGAGACAGGAGAAAATATCTTATTATAGTCAATGCCCTTCGTCTGGGTGAACACTTTAGCAACCAAACTTGCCTTATGTCTCTCTATGTTACTTTTGGAGTCTTTTTTGGTCTTAAAGACCCATTTACACCCAACGGGTTTTACTCCCTTAGGTAACTCGACAAGATTCTATACTTGATTCTTAGCCATAGAGTCTAACTCTTCTTTCATGACTTCTATCCAGTGTGAAGATTGTTTGCTTTCTACAACTTCCATAAAGGTCAATGGGTCATTGTCTATATCTATGAAATCATCAGGCTCCTAAAAGTACACCACATAATCAGGATGTATGGCAGATCTCCTAATTCTTGTGGATCTCCAAACAGGCCATTCTTTAGGCTCAGATTGAACCTGATCATCCTATTTGTGCTCTTCTGCATTATCCACAATAGGTTCACATTGGATTTGCGCAACAACAACTGAGTGATCAACCACATCATCATTAGGGATAATAATGTGGTATCTTTCAGTATTTTTTTAACAGGTGGTAAAACTGAATCTTATACTTCCTCAAAACCAAGGTTTTGAAATGCACTTAATTCTATTAAACTATCATCAAGAAATTTTGCCTTATCTGCTTCAACAATCTGTGGTGAGTGAGATGGGCAATAAAACCTATATCCTTTTAATCTTTCTAGATAACCAATGAAATATCCACTGGTTCTTGGATTAAAGGCTTTAATGTAGGGGTTATATAACTTAGCCTCTGCAGGACATCCCCATATGTGCATATAAGACTAAGTTGATTTCTTATCTGTCCATAACTCATAGAGAGTTTTAGGCACAGATTTTGTAGGTACCTTATTTAAAATATGCATAATTATCTTTAAGGCTTCACCCCACAACTTAATGGAAAGAGTTGAATAATTCAATATAGCTCTGACCATTTTTTTAAGCGTATGCTTTTTTCTTTCAGCTACACCATTCTAATAAACACTACCAGTCATAGTATACTGAGGCACAATGTCGTTCTCTTTGATCGTGCTAATGGTCCTTCCCTTTACCCCATTTCAGTAAACCTACCATAATATTCGCCACCTCTATCAGACCTGATTATTTTAATAACTTTATCAGTTTGTTTTTCTATTTCTTTTTTAAATTCCTTGAACATCTGAAAAACATTAGATTTTTTAAAGATCAAGTAGAGATACATATACCGTGAATAGTCAGCAATAAAGGTGACAAAATATTTTTTGCCTATGTAACAGGGGGTAAATGGTCCACATACGTCTGTGTGGACTATCTCTAATATGTCACTACTACGTTTGACACCCTCTTTATATGTGTTTGTATGCTTAGCTTTTATGCAATCAACACATGGGTCATTGTCGATAAAATCTAGAGATTTCAAGAACCCTTCATTTATGAGTTTTTTTATTCTCTTTTCAGTGATATAACCCAACCTTCGATGCCAAAACATGTAGGATTTATCATTTATCATGCTATATTTATTTTCAACAAACACGTATTCAGAAGTCAGGGACTCCTGAGTTTGGATCTTCACATTCAATTTATATAAATCATCATAAACTGATGCAGAACCAATTTCAATAGAATTTCTGTCAATAAACAATTTGGAATTTTCAAACTTAAAATAATATCCAAATTTATTCATTTTTAACTTAAAACTAAGTTTCTACTATATGATGGAACATAAAAGACATCAAGAATATCCAAATTTATGCCTGTATATAAAATGATCCGGCAGGTCCCAACACCCTTCACATGCGAACACATCTTGTTTTTCGAATAGATGCTCTTCTCATGCATTGTTGGTTTCCTTCTGCTCAGAAATAATTATAGACAGTCGGAAATATGAACAGTAGCACCAGAATCAATCCACTAGCTATTTTCAGGAATTTGTAATAAATTATATTCATGAGAAACAAATGATAAATTACCTTTATTTTCCAACCACTTCTTGTACTTTATGCAATCTGCCTTCCTGTGTCTCTTCTTCTTGCAAAAGAAGCACTTTATTGGAGCAGAGTCAGATTGCTTGCCTTGGGATGTCTTATCTCCTGCTGACTTCTTCCTAGCATTTTTCTTGAATGCATTCTTCTTCGGTCCTATCTTGGGTCCATGAGAAGTCATATGTGCACTCTACACCTTCTCTCCTTTCAGTCTCTCTTCTTTTTCAACACACTTGGATATAAGTTCATTGAACGTTCATTCATCATTATGTGTGTTATAAGAGATTTTGAAAGGTCTGTACTCCAAGGGTAAGGAAGCTAGAACTAAATGCACTAGGAAAGAATCAGAAATTGTCAGCTCCATGTCATTCAGCTGAGACGCTATGTTCCTCATTTCCAAAATATGCTGGCGAATATTCTCCTCTCCAGTATATTTCATAGATATAAACTTTGACATCAGGGTACTGACTTTGACTTTATTTAAACTCACGAATTGTACTTCAATAGCACTCAGAAATTCTCTCACTATCCTACATTGTGGGATAACACTGCAAATATTCTTAGCCACCTTAGATTGCAGAAGCAACAAGCTAAGCCTATTTGAGCGCTCCCACTTCTCAAAAGCACTCTTTTGTTCAGCGGTGCTTTGATCAGTCAGAGCAGCAACTTCATCTATTCTTAGGGTCAGATCTAAATCCATATACCCTAATGTAAAAAGAACAGTTTCTTTTCAATCACTAAAATTTGATCCATCTAGAAAGGAAATACAAGTAGAGTCATATAGAATCACATGACTAAAAATTGCATGACAAAAGACATGTATCAAAAAGAAGCATATACGAGACAAACCTGATGCAAAATGCAATAAATAAAAAAGGCTCTAAATATGCTTATTTTCGGGCGAGTGCAGGGGGTCATTGAAGTCTTACTTTGGTAAGAATTCTAACACGCATAATCACTTTGCCTACCGACCATATTTGGTAAAACTAAGGTTCTTGTGAAGTTAGACCATCAACACAAGGTACCTTTGGATACACATGTATGATATATCTTAACACATTTACCTTATTTTATCTTGCCTAAATTTTAAATACGATAAAACTTTTTTTGGGTCATTTATCATTTCATGAATCTAAGTACAACATTTATATTGGCTAAAGCTGTATGATAGTACTAGAATTTTTGACAACATACATGTATTCAGTCATTTTGGCGACATAAATTCACTAAATTATCTAACTATCCTTAATGCTAATATTGAACATTCATAAAAAGATGAAGTAAAGCTTTAATCATTGCTGTAACTTAATGCTTATGCTCGTAAACCGAAGAAAAAACATCTATTCATATCAAAAAATTGATAAACCAATGAAACAAAGGCTTGAAATGGTCATCAATTAATTGAGTCGGTTCTCTACCCTTATGAACTAGTGATAAAACCTCCAAACCGGTGACATAATCCCTTGAACCGGTCTCAAAACAGAAAGCACCAGTCAAAAGACCCCTGAACCGGTTTTAAAACTGAAAGAACTGGTCAAATGACCCCTGAACCGGTCTTAAAACTGAAAGAACCAGTCAAAAAGGCCCCTGAACCGATCTCAAAACTGCAAGAACCAGGTCTGTAACAGTCTGAACCGGTCTCTGTTACGGTAAACCGGTCTCAGGTGACTGAGAACCGGTTCCAGAGAGACCCGGATCGATCTAGAAACAAGCTGAACCAGTTAACACGGTTCGGGCACTGTTACAGTGCATTGGATTCGATTCTGTTATGCTGATGGATCCAGAACCATATAATTCGATTTTAACCGGGTTCTGGATCTGTCAGTGAAAGAACCAAATCCAACTTACTCAACTCCAATCCAGATAACAATTGACGTTTGAATTCAGATTCTAAGACCCGCAACCCCATATCCGGATCCAACCCGGTAGACGTTGTGGGTTGGTACGAGTCAACTGATTCAGATCTGAACCATAACCCGATCCAAAAGAGCATAGTAGATCGGACATGGATCCAAAAACCCAAAACGAGTTTCACAAAACCCATCCTGAATCCAAAATCAAAGCGGGTCTGAGTCACAAGAATTTTGGATCCCTTACCCGAGAACCAAATCGATCTAAATAACTTTTATGGATCAGTACGAGTAAGTTGGATTCAAAACCAGTTATGGACCTGATCCAGATCCAAATCAGCAAGGGTCAGGGTTTCTTACGAAACTGGATCCCTCACCCGAATCACGGATCCGATCCAGCTGGCTTTATGGATCAATTCAGGTGGGGTGGTTTCAGATCCAAGAATGAACCCGACCCGAAACAATAAGAAAACCCCATCTGCAAAATAGGGTTTCAGAAAACCCTATTTTGTTCTTTGTCTTCCTCTCTCTCTCCCTTCCGCAGAACGCCGCCACCGTCTTCGGCGGTCCGACAATTCAATGATCGCCGACGACCCTGGCGGCATGGAGGTGGCACCCTCCACCATCAGTGGCCTGATGGTCATCTCCTTCGACGGTAGGAGAGGCAATTTCACCTGCGATTGGGCATTCTGCAGAGGTCCGATGACTCGGCAGTTGTTGGTGACAATTCCAGCATCTCTACAGTTCCGCTCATGGAAAAAGGAAAGGGAAGAACAACTGGTTGCTGTCGTTCCCGATTGACACCCAAAACAGAGGTAAAAGATTTTTTTTTGGGCATTTTTGGGAAGAAGCCGACTCCTCAACCGGTATCACCGAAAAACGATAATAGATCGCCAGTCTGGTCCTAATTATGGCATTTGCCTCTTTCTACCTTTAAAAATCAATCCTGTTGAGGTCGAGAAAAGGGGAAGAAAGGGGTAGCCATACAGGCGATGATCCCGTCGCGAAAACCCCCAGTCTGAAGGGCATAAACGCAGCGACAGCGTGGTGGGCCCATAACCCATTGTTTTTTTTTTTTTTTTTGGGGGGGGGGGGGCTGCGCCCAAAAACATCGAATACAGATGCGGTTAGAAAGCATACCTGAGGCTGCCATGGAACTACCGGATGATGGCTGGTGGTTGGCGCTGGTGGTGGATGCAGGACGAGCTTTGCTCCTCAGCGGGATTGCTGCCCTCCAATGAGCGCAAGGTCCCTTTAGTAGTCAGTGAGCATGATCACTCTTCCCTCTGAATGGAAAAATACCGGATGGAAAGGTAAAGTCTCTTGACCTTTTTCCTTTATGTTTTTCCTCTTATTTTTACTTAAAACAGAGTCGCTCATGGATACCCTTTTTTATAGGCACAACAGGGGATCAGTTTGTGTAACCGTTTCCTCACCTGATTCTACGCATGTTTATCAGAAGGAACACACGTATCGAGAGGTTATCCACACCCTGGGTAACTGCCACTCACCGTGGCTTATCCCAACATGACAAAATTCTGATACAACCATCAAGCACCACAAGTATGGCAGGATATGTCATAAGGCCACTTCACTTAGCATGTGTATTTCGTATGTCACAACAACATAGAAGGACCTTTAATGGACATAGACACATTCAACACTGTGTTATTAAGTTTATCTATTGCCCTTTATGATCATGATACATATTTTACATTCAAGTTCATTCATTTTCTTTTAAAATTTATCACTAGTTAAATTTCATTTCAATCTCAACTCAGTTTTATTATTTGATATTTTTAATTATAGTGATTTAGAATTTTTATTCGAGAGTTTGCACTTGAGATGATATTTATGTTTAATTGCTTTAGGTTTAAGAATTGTCATGTGCATGTGTGCACGTTTGTGTATGTGTGAATGTGTGCATGACCATGTTCACATGTCCTAATTTTTTAGAACTATAGTCTCGCACCAACCATATCTGCATCTTATGTCTTATTCCCACATCCATATTCATGTGACATAAATTGAATGGCATACATCGCGCTTCATGCTGTTTACTACAATATGTTGATCTATAAGCTTGATAGAAAAATGCAAATCCGTATACAACAAAATCAAGAAATTAACTCAAACAAGACTTACACACTGTAGCATAGCTGAGATAACCATTTTCCTCCAAGTCAAATTCTAAGCATATTATCCAACCACCATGCTAAGCTTCAGATCTAATGATCCGAAAAAGCTGGTTTTCATGTCAGTTCAACCAGCAGACTGCATATACGGGTGGTAGTTAATTCATATTAAGCAACACTCTACAAAATCCTGCTTTTGAACTGATTTCATGATTACCAGTATTATGGAGCAATTCTAATTCTTGTTCACCTTCATCATCCTCATATTCTCCCCACATACCATAAGATGCAATTAAGCAGTTGCACAACATTTTCCTCTACATCATGATGTACAAAAACCACTCTCAGTTTCTTCTCCCATCCAGATTCTCCATATGCCCCATGCTCCACAGGATTCACACTCTTGGTTGGGGGCAACTCTTATTTGTCCTCACCACATTCATCGACGAAACTCATTCAGTTATGGAAAACTTGAAGGTTTGAACCATTCGTATCCACATTGTTAATCTTCTTCCTATTTATGATCCTCTCTGTGAAGGAAACAAAAAAAACAAAAACATGATAGATCGAGAATGATGAAACCCCCGCAATCTGCCTAAAGATTTGTGATCTATACCATAAAATCAGAACGAAAATGCACTCGACTACCAAAATCAAGCAGAAAACAATTGCAAGGTCTCAAAAATTTGAAACTTCACACTCAGGATTAGCTCAAAAAGAAAACATCAAATTTCAACATTTCTCAATCCACCATCAAGACGCGATTCTAGATTATACCACCAAAATTAGTCAAAAAAACCCATCAAATTTCTCCAATTCTACACCACAAAGAAGAGAGAGAGAGCCGAAAGAAATAAAACATTACCACTCATGAAGATCAACAAAATATTGAACCCATGAATTGAACAAGAGCAAAAGCCAAAACAAATAAAAAAAAAGCAAAAGAGAAAAAGAACATCAGACAAACAAAACAAGCTCACGCAGGAGCCGTTGGCCCAAAGGGCGACAAAAGAAGGGGAGCGTCAGCAGGAGAGAGCGAGAGATCACTAAGATGCATACACAGGATTGCATAAACATCCACCAAGATTTTATGCACCAAATTATGAATGTTAACCAGAATTTGACGAAAATGAGCATCGTTGTGCGCCATCTAAACAAACCACCAAGAGGTAAGCAACCACGTCCGCCAGATCAACCTCCACCTCATGCTACGCCTAATACAAACTAGGCCCAAGATCAGATCGAGCGTAAATGACTCCTCCTTAACAAACACTTCTGGATGCCTCTAGGTCATGTTAAAGAGTTCCACAAATATTGGATAAGACCAAAACAAGTGAAACATAGATTCTTCCATAGCTTGACAAAGCACGCACCAACTCGAGAGCTGAAGGCCCCACTTCTTTAAATTACTGTGGGTCTGAATCCTATCTTGCAAAATTAACCAAGCCAAGACCCGAGAATGGGAAGAAGGGCCCTTAGCCCAAAGCACACTCTTGGGCAACCAATCAGCCCTCGGAGGGAGCAACGATCTATAGACTTTGAAGGGGAGGAACTCCCCGCTTGGCGCAAGTGCCTAGTACAACCACTGACCAAAATTTCTAGAGTTCTCAAAATGGTCTCTGAAGAAGGCTAAAGCCCTCAACCACGATTTACGCAAATGCGAGAACGCCAAACCCCAGGTTCCTAGGCAAACCGGGATAAGAGCAGGAGCCCCATATTTAGCAAGAAGCAAATGAGCACAAGGGTTATCCGGTTGGTGGGCCAACCAACATTGCTTGATGACAAGTACAATGCTCCGCAGTCTGGGCCTAGGAATACCTAAGCCAGCCATACGTCGAGGTAAGACCATCGAACACCAACCAATCAAGTGACACTTACTTTTGAGCTAACACCCAGACCATAGGAAACCTACCAGCAAGCACATCAGCTGCTTCTCCACTCCTACAGGCATCACAAACATAGACATGAAAAAATTTGAAATAGTGGAAAGAACATGTCTGATTAAAGTCAGACAGCCAGCGATAGAGAGATAAGATGACTGCCACAATAGTAATTTGCGCTTCACTTTTTGAAGCATTAGACCCCATGCAGCAGAAGAGAGGCGCTTCACTTGTAACGGTATGCCTAGGTACATTATAGGCAACTCAAAAATAATGTAATTAAAAATCTTCCTCCCAGCTGGAAGCATAGTGGACTGAACATTGAACATAGTAAGCAAGCATTTGTTCTCATTCAGAGAAAGCTCAGTTAGAGAGAGGAAAAACTAAAGGATAAGCTTGAACCTAAGCATCTGCTAAACATTTACACGACAAAAAATGATCATATCATCAGTATAAGTAAGAATATGACCTGGAAAGTCCGAAACCTGCAAAGGATCAATGAATCACGATGTCACGACTCGCTTAAGAAAGACCACAAGACCCTCAACAACTACAATAAACAACAAAAGCGAGAGAGGGCACCCTTGCCGCAGACCCCGCCCTAGCTTGAATCAGTCTCCTCTAATACCATTGATATTTAACATGGTCTGGGCATTTGAGACCAACTCCCTCACCCAACCAAAAAAACAACGACCAATCCCAAAATTTGATAACATGTGAAATAAGAAGGGCCAATGCACAAAATCAAAAGCTTTATGAAAGTCTAATTTAAGAACAAAATAAGGCTGATCGCTATGCTGCAACGAAAGAACAACCTCAGACGCCATGATGAACGAGTGATGGACCCTCTCATTACGGATGAAGGCAAATTGAGAGCCTAAAAAAATCTGGTGAGCCACCAATTTCAGCCTATTCACCAAAACCTTAGCAAACATTCGATAGAGAGCACTCATAACCGAGATCGGGCAGAACCGAGAAATATTAGTGACATCATTATCTTTTGGAATAAGTGAAATAATTGCTAAGTGAAAATGATAAGGCAGACTCAAGTTACAATATAACTCATCAAACATGCTCACCACATCTGACTTAACACAATCCCAAAAGATTCTAAAAAAGTTGACATGAAACCCGTCAATACCGGGCGCTTTCCAACCCCATAGGTCCTTAATGGCCCTAAAAATCTGATCTTCAGAGAACCTCCTTTGCATAGATCTCGCTTGCTCATGCTGAATCGACCCAACTAGGACATTACCAATGACACCCTCTGCATTGAATGAAGCAGAATATAAAGCCTTAAAATATAGCATGACTGCCAAATTAACGTGCTGATTGAGATATGAAACACCTTCAATGGAGATAGAAGGAACGACCTTCTGTGAACACTCCAAATTTTTCAAAATTTTGTAAAAATGACCATTTTGCCCCTAACCCCGTTTTCTGAGAAAATCAAGTCATTTCTTCAGATTCTCTGAATTAAAATTCATATTGATATATTCAAAATCAACTCCGGATCTGAATCCCGCACTTTAAATCCGTATTTCCTCCAAATCCGGATCAAAACCCATTTCTGAAGAAATTTTCTCAAAATAAATTTTTAAAATTCTCAGAAAAATTCCTTTTTGTAAATATTTTCGCAAAAACACACAAAAAAAAAGTTTTTAACCCTTGATTTCTGGTAAAACTTTAGGATTTTATTCTAAAAATACAAAAAATAGAAAAATAACATGAAAAAGCAAAAATTTGGAAAAATTATAAGAAAAACAAATGATTTCAAGCTTTGCAAAGTTGTCTTTTGCTAAAAACCTCATTTGAAAACCCATTTTACAAAAATTTCTTAAAAAGGAGTCTTCTTTTTGGGAAATTGGAAAATTCTACAACGACCCCCTTCCCGCACGTTCTTCCCTTCTCTCTCCACCGCAGATCTCAAACTGACCTCCCCCATTCTCCCCCTTCCATCTTCAACAAACAGCTTCTCGAATTTCCCTTCTCCTCTTTAAAGAGGGCATCTCTCCTCTTCCTTCAGGATCCATCGGCCGACATCCATCATCTACCCCTTCTTTTGGTGTCGATCATCCACCTTTCACGCTGCCATTTCTCCTCCAGCATCATTTGTTCTTCTTCTTCCTGAAAGATATCGAGCTCCTCTGCAGAACCCATTAAATCCATCTTTTCCCTCTGGGGTCGATGATCTAACCTTCACTTACCCATTACAACCCAGCGACTTCATCGGGTTCTTCCTCAGAACGAAGTTTTCTTTTTATCCAATTTTCATCCAACAAACCGCCCCTCCAGGCCACTGAAGGACTCCTTCATTCCAGATTTCTGCAGCAATCCCCCTTCAGCACCCTTCGAGGCACCTCCCCCCCCTCTGCAAAAGGCCGGTAAGAGTCCTTTTCTCCCCTCTGATTTTCCCAATTTTTCCTGCAATCTCTTTTGCTCGTTTCTTAATTCAAGCACCTCTTTGTGATATCGATTTGCTTATAGCAAAATCGATCCACAGTAGTGCAACATCAACAGGATCATTGTGCTCCAACATTTTTTTTTTTGTATAATTTATTTACTTTCGTTTTTGCCTATGCTATCAGATTCAATGAGCTCATGTGGCTCGTTTGAGTCTCAATCTGATTTTCTTGTTGATTCACCGCCTCATATCTATGTCTTAACTTCTTCTCTGTTCTCCAATTTCCTGTTTATGTTTAGATCTCTTTTGGTAATTTCTTATTGTTATTTCTGTTCTTTTTTTTTTTGTGATTTCTCTGCCATGTCTGATTTCCAATTTTCTTTCAGCAATCGGGTTGCACGATGATCATCTGGGGATGGTCAGACTTCGATTTATCTTGAGTATCTATTGATCATCATATTTTTATTCGAATGGCCAATCTATTTGGATGGTCATAGAGGCCTCGATTTCCTATTTTACCTCTTACCCAGCATTTTAAAGTTATGTTTAGTTCCTGGTGTTAGCTTGCAATTCAATTTTCTGTTCCATGTTGGATGTTTGATTTATAAATTTTTATCAAGGGTTTAATCTCCTATGATGCTCATCTCATATTTTCCTGTTCACTTATTTTTATTTTTATTTTTTTTTCTTTTTATGCCCCAACGTCTTTTATTTTCTCAGATCTTCGCTGTTGATATCTGTGTTTTAGCTGCAACTATGTTTATTTCCAATAAATATTCGTATGTCATCCATGGGAACTGCAAATGCAAATATCATTTTGTAGCATCATTGTATTATTGTTATGTTATATCGTAACTTTTCTTGATGTGAGTATTACCTGGTGTTGCCATATCTTTTGCTGAAGATAACCTGTTAACTAAGCTCATGTCATGATGTTCATTTCAAAAATACGAGAAATTCTTTGGCTAAAGGCTTTCAGCGTGTTAAATGTTAAGATTAGTGGGTTTGCAAAAGCCCATTCAGTGTTTGTCAATGCTACTGCTATTTCTGGTTATCGGCTGGAGATCTTCAGAGAATTCCTAAAGTTCTGAGGTCACCCATATCGGAACAGATGGCTGCTGCGAGGATCCATCCACCTACTCTCAATACTCACATTTTCCCTCACACAATGTCTCAAATACATAAAAAAAAAAAATAATGTGTTGGGCGAGGGCCACTGTTTTGAGTGTTACCAATAGCTTGAAGCTCATAAAGTCTGTACTCATGGATTTTATTTCATATCATGCACCAAATGTAATTGAAATTCCTACTAGATACCCTTATAAGTCACTTGCAGCATACACATTCCTTCATTTCATTACTGCACTCAAAAGTCTCATTTGTATACATGGCTCACTGTTGCATAGCTTCTCCAAGCAACCTCAAACCATTGTTGCTTCATGTTTAGTTTTCTGAAGGTTTGAACTGAGATTTTCTACAGTAGATTCCCATGTATCCCCAGATTCGGGGATGAGTTTTTGTTCTTAGTATGGCACTGGATCAGGTAGTCGTTAAGTTGTTCTTTCCCCTTGCGATCCAATGCTTTGCTTCGCAGATATTGGTATGGGATTCTCGACTTCTCCAGCTTAGTTAATGTTTGATTTATTCAGCACTGGATCCACGTATATCGCATGTTGATTTCCCTGCTATGGAGTTTTCTTAAGTCCCTCGCCTTCATCTGTCTTGGCATCATCCATCTGTTGTAATTTTGTCTGAAAATTGATCCTCAAATGGTATTATATGAGTCGAATCCAATCTTGCTCTGTTCTTGTTATCTCAGCAAAAAAAAAAAAGCATTCCTTATTTTACCAATTCCTGGTTTTGTGCCTGGTGTCTTCTAGAGAAACCCAGTCCAGCCAAGGCACTGTTTGGTGGAAGACCCTCCTTCCACGAACACATCATCTTGCTGCCCCTGTGTGCCCGCCTGTTCCATTAGTCCCTTCATCCTTCCTAGCCTTGCCACCAGTCACTATTTTCATTTCAGCACCTGTGCCGATATACCACTACTTGCCACTTCACTATTTGCAAATAGCCCACTGCTATACCATTACACTGTTTCAGCTATACACCTTCATCTCTTACTCCTGTGCACATGACCCACCCATCGAACTAAGGGATTTTGACAAGGTGGTCAACATGTTTGTTGAACGCTTCCTATTCAACACGGAAGCTCTGTCCACCCTGAACCACCTGTGCAACCTGAAACAGGAGCCCAATGAAAAGGCCAGGGATTTCATTCATAAGTGGAGAAGCCTTTGCAACAAAATGAGAAATCCTATTTCCGAGGAGCATGCTCTCCAAGTCATTCTCAACAACTTCTCCCAGCCCCTAAAAAGCCTCCTCTTCCCATATCCCTCCAAATCGTTTATTGAACTGACGGAGCGAGCAGAATGGCTCGAGATGGGAGTAGAGAACGGGATGTATGAAGGTGTCGCCTTAGCCAAAAATGTGCAAGACCCAAAGAAGAAGGCACACTTCACCTACTCCACCGAGGTTTCAGGGGATGATCAAGGCAGTAGCAGTAAACAGGGCAGTGGCACAAAGCCCGAGCAGAACAGAGGAAGGAAAGGGAAATTCTTCAAGAACAATGATAAGCCTCTTCCGGCCGGTCCCCAACAAAAGGGGGACCTTCAAGAAAAGCCCAAACATATAAACTGGAGTAGGGATCGGAAGTTCACTCCCCTCGACCAGCCTTTGGAGAAAATTTTGGAATATTTGCTGTCTCACGGGATGGTAAAACTTCCCAAGGTGGCAAATCCACCAGTGCTCATGGGAAGATTTAAGGAACAATATTGCAAGTTCCACAGGGCAATGGGCCATGACACCGAGTATTGCTTCGTTTTGAAGCATCTGATTCAGGATTGTATTGATAAAATCATCCTCATCGAGGATGAAAAAGAGGGCAAAATAGACATTCTGTCCGCCCCATTCCCAAAACATTCAGTATCAACCATTTCAGAAGGTTCCTTTCTCCCGCAGAGTCACATACATCCTTGTTCCGAAGAGGAGATGAGTCTGCAGCATCAGGTAATGGTTCTACGCCAGGACCAGCCTGCATCTCGGAGAAGGGATATCCTCTCATTTTTGAACATCAGAAACACGTCAGTGGAGAGTGGGAAAACCCAAGTTTTTCCAAAAAGATTTCTGAGACAGGAAACCTGCGCAGAGGAAGCAGAAACCTCAGAAGCAGCAGAAAAGCGGGCCAGAAGCCTTCAGAAGCCTATTACAGCGCTCTCCAACATCTCCATTTTCGAGTTGACTCATGATTCTCCCCAGCATCAGGAAAAGCTCAATGATCTATTAAAAAAGATCAAAGTAAAGCCGGGCACCACGCCCGAAGACATGGCGCAGATAGTAAACCAAGCAATGACTAACGCGCCTATTACCTTTTCAGATGAGGACTTGCCTAAGCCTCATTCATTCCACAACAATGCATTGTATATAGTGGTCAGGACCAGGGGCATGACCGTCCCACATGTTCTTGTCGATGGGGGCAGCAGTCTGAATATTTGCCCAGAAATGACAGCGAAAACATTGGGATTAAAAGAGGAAGAATATATGCCTGATCCCATCACCATCTATGGTTTCGATAATCACGGGCAGACTGCCAAGGGCAAGATCTTCCTGGAAATTTTTATTAACTACTCAGTGCATACGGTGTTATTCCATGTCGTCAATGTGCCACCAACTTACAATCTGTTGTTGGGACGAACATGGATCCACAACGCCAATGCAGTTCCGTCGACTCTCCACCAGTGCATCAAGTGGTCCAAAGGTGGAATGATCACCACCATTTTGGGTGAAGATCCTGAAGAGAGGCTGCCACAACCTATGATTCCTCGTCCGACATTCACAGCTGATATTCCAAGCATCCGAGAAGCGGATGAGATCAATCTCAGTGACAGTCTAGAGATGCTGAAGCTAAAAGATGTCATGGAAGAAGAAAATGTCGCAACCACGGTCCAATGGCAGGGACCTTGTTTCTTCAAGCTAGGAGGACGCATCAATTACACCTCCTTCAAAGATCATCCCTTATTTCCTCAATTTTCTAAAGCAAGAAAGGGATTTGATCTGCTGATAAAACATGGATACCAGCCATTCCGAGGCATGGGGAAAGATGAAGACGGCATGATAGAGCCCATCATTCCAGTTCGGCATGCGGACAGTTCAGGGTTGGGGTTCACCAGCCAGGATTCCAGCAAGAAGACCATTTTTGTCAGAGGAAGCCAATAAAGAGCTGATGCCTTAGTTTTCCCTGCTTTCTTTTTTTATCTTTTGTTAAATCTTGTAGGGACAACACGATCCCATCTTTTGTCAATGTCTTGTAAATACTTCATTTCTAATCAATGAAAGATCAACTTTCTCTTCACATTTTGAGCATCTATCATTTCTTTTTATATTTTGTCTATATCATTGTTCTTTACTTATATAAAAGTTTGATTTGGCTCGTACTTTCTCTTAAATAAAAACCTTTCTTACATTTTCAGGACCATTAACTCCTAAATCAATGACAAGATTTGTTATCAATCCCAAGTATCTAAAATTGGCAAGGTTTCCTGAGATGAAAAACAGAGCAGAGGTCAGTCAGACAGCGGAACAGACTGAAGAGCCAGCTGAATTTGATTCCACTATTCAGGATTTGCCAGAATTTGCTCACATTCAGAAGCAGGATGAACCATCATCTTTGGTTCAGGATCCAACTAAGGATATTAACATTGGGTCGGAAGATAATCCAAAAATTCTCAAAACCGGGTCGAGTCTAAGCAAAACTGAAAAGGCTAGACTCATCCAATTCCTCAAAAAGCATCAAGAAGTATTCGCCTGGACTTACGAAGATATGCCAGGATTGGATATCAAGCTGGTTGAGCATCGACTCAAGTTGAAACCAGAAGCCAGACCGATCAAGCAGAAATTGAGGAAATTAGACCCTCAAATTGAGCAACAAGTCAAGGAAGGACTCGAAGATTTATTGAAAGCAGGCTTCATCCGAGCTATTGATTACCCAGATTGGTTAGCAAATATCGTAGCCGTCCCTAAAAAGAACGGAAAAGTTTGGATTTGCATTGATTTTAGGGATCTTAATAAAGCCACCCCGAAAGATGATTATCCGCTTCCCAATATTGACCTGTTGATCGATAGCACAGCAGGTCATGCCATGTTTTCCTTCATGGACGGATATTCAGGTTATAATCAGATTAAATTGGCCGTTCGTGATCAGTCAAAGACCTCATTTACTACCCCATGGGGAACCTTCTGCTATACAGTGATGCCATTCGGGCTCAAAAATGCCAGGGCAACTTATCAAAGGGCAATGGCCGTTATTTTCCACGATCAAATGCACAAGAATATGGATGCGTATGTGGATGACATTTTGGTTAAGTCTAAAGAAGAAGAGGATCATCTCGATGCTCTTAGTCAAGTTTTTGAAAGACTTATTCTTTATAAGTTGAGACTTAACCCTTAAAAATGTGTTTTTGGAGTTGAGTCTGGCAAATTACTTGGATTCATCATCAGCAAGAAAGGAATCGAAGTTGATCCGGCTAAGGCAAAAGCCATTATTGACATGCCGCCTCCAACTAATCTTAGGGAACTGCGAAGCCTTCAAGGGCGTATTCAGTCTATTCGCAGATTCATCTCTAACCTAGCCATGAGATGCGAACCTTTCAACCATTTGCTTAGAAAAGGAGTTAAGTTTGAATGGGGATCAGAATGCCAACTCTCGTTTGAGCGCATCAAGCAGTATCTCCTTAATCCACCAGTTTTAAAGCCGCCTAAGCTAGGAAAGCCTCTCTTGCTATATATTTCAGTCAATCAGAATGCCTGTGGTGGATTCCTCGCTCAGTATGAAGAAGGCAGTTTGATAGAGCACGCCATCTACTACGTAAGCAAAACATTCATTGATTATGAAAAGAAGTATTCTCAGATGGAGAAGACTTGTCCAGCTCTGGTCTGGATGTGCCAGAAATTGAGACATTACTTGTTGGCTTCTGAAATTAAGTTTCTTTCAAAGCTCAATCCGCTCAGATACATTCTTGAACAACCTTTTCTCACTGGACGAATCGCAAAGTGGCAAGTCCTGTTGATGCAATATGACTTAGAGTATGTTTCTCAAAAGTCGATTAAGGGCCAAGCGATCGCTGATCAGTTGGCGAATTTCCCTCTGACAGAAGAAATTAAAACAGAAGATGATTTTCCTGACGAGCACATCTGTAATGTCCAACAGCCCCCAGTTTGGAACTTGTTCTTTGATGGCTCTAAAAACATGTCTGGCATCGGGATCAGAGTCTTGTTAATCACTCCAGAAAAAGAAATGATCCCTTATTCTCTTAAGCTTGGTTTCCAATGCACTCATAATATGGCCGAGTATGAAGCTTTAATACAAGGCCTCAAAATCCTGCAATGTTTCAATGTCAAGAGAGTGCATGCCTTTGGCGACTCACTACTTGTTGTCAGTCAAGTTAACACTGAATGGCAAGTGAAAGATCCCAAATTGATCCCATATCAGAAGATCGTCTTAGCTCTTGTGGACAGCTTCGAAGAATTTCAGCTCAATCACATCAAAAGAGAGCATAATCAGATAGTTGATGGTTTAGCCAGCCTAGGCTCCATTCTATCCTTCAAAGGTGGTGAATCATGTCACTCTTTCGAAGTGGGCAGACTTGAGCAACCTGCTTTCGCTTCAATCATGCAAATAAACCAGGTTAATCAGAAGGAGAAGCCTTGGTATCAAAATATCAAAAATTTCATTGAAACTGGTGAATTTCCACCGAAAATGCCAAAAAGGGAGCAACGCGCGATTCAGCGTATGTCTACCCGTTATTTCATTCTGGCCAATGTCCTCTACCGCCGTGGGTTTAGTTCTGAATATGCCAGATGCTTAGACAAAGAAGAAGCTATGGAAGTTATCCAAGAGGCACATGAAGGGATTTGTGGTGGCCATGCTGGCTATCAAACTCTCGTCAAGCAGATCGTTCGAGCAGGGTACTATTGGAATACCATGCAGCAAGACTGTCATAGATTTGTGAAGAAATGCGTCAAGTGCCAATTACACGTGCCTTATATTCATGCTCCGGCCACATATCTACAATCAGTTGTTTCTCCTTGGCCATTTTCTATGTGGGCTTTTGACGTCGTCGGCCCGATTAATCCTTCTGCTTCCAACGGCCACAAATACTTTCTGGCTGCGACAGAGTACTTCACGAAATGGGTTGAAGCTGTTACTCTACGCACAGTAGAAGGCCGCCATGTGGTTTCTTTCATTCACAAGAACATTCTTTGCCGCTTTGGCATTCCACATGATATTGTCTCAGATAATGGAACCCATTTCAAAAATGAGAGGATGAAAACCTTCTGTTCTAAATTCAGGATTTGCCATCACTTCTCAGCTCCTTATTATCCTCAAGGGAATAGCCAAGCAGAGGCCACCAATAAGATCTTGATTCGTATTTTGGAAAGGACTGTGAAAACAGGTCGAGATTGGCACGAGAAAATTCATGACGCGCTTTGGGCATATCGAACCACCATTCGGACTCCGACTAATGCCACTCCTTCAGAACTTGTTTACGGGACTGAAGTGGTGTTACCTCTCCATATCCAAAAGCCCGCTCTCAAATTCGCTTCTCTCATAGAATTGCCACTTGATCAGTATCAGCAGCAGAGATTGGTGCAGCTAGATTTACTGGATGAAAAGAGGCTCAAAGCAGCAGAGCACGCTCAAGCTTATCGACAGAGGATAGCTCGACATTATGCCAAGTCTGTCATTGAGCGGAAATTTCGAGTTAACGATTTGGTGCTCAGATCGACAGCTCATCTCAAGCATCGACCACAAGGCAAGTGGTCACCCAATTGGGAAGGCCCTTATGTGGTTAAGGAAGCTTTGCCTCGCAATTCGTATCGTCTAATCAATGCAGATGGAGTGGAGATGCCAGATCCCATCAATGCTCTGCATTTGAAGAAATTTTATACTTAGAATTTTCATTCAAAAATCTTTTGTACTATTCAAAGAGCCATTTCAATAAAAATAATGATCTTCTATCAATTCTTACATTCTTCTCCATGATACTGGGCATTTTATTTTAATCCATAATCATCTTCTTCCATCATATGCAGGCAGGATTAGACGAAAGTTCTTATCCTCAAATTTTGTTAATTCTTAATTGATCCTGTGATTTTTATTGTCTTTTCCTTTGATTCATTTTGCTTTGATCAGATTTACATCAAGCTAATGCTCGTTTATGTCAAGTTTTAACAAATTTTCCAATCTTATTAAAAATTTTTTCTCTACTTTTATCTTCAAATTACCCCTTCAGGTTAAGGGATAAACCTGATGCCTCCTTTCAATGAGGTATTCTCTTTATTATTTCCCCATTCAGGATAAGGGGATAAATCCTGAATTATCTTCTAAAAACTCATTTTGAAAATCTAGCTCATCTTCAAAACCCAGCTCTCGCACTGGTTATTTCTCAAAATTGAGCTCATTTGGAAAATCCGGTTCTCACACCGGTAACCTTCTAAAATCAGTCTTCTGACCAAAGACCTTTCTCCTTCTAAATTCAAGTTCTGACTTAAATCTCCCAAAACTTCACATATTTTCAAAAGATCCAGCTTTTGCCGGTCATGTATTTCCAAAGGATCCAGCATCTCGCTGGTCATGTATTTCCAAAAGATCCAGCATCTCGCTGGTCATGTATTTTCAGAGGATCCAGCATCTCGTTGGTCCTGTATTCCAAAAGATCCAGCTCTCGCTGGCCGTGTATTCCAAAAGATCAAACCCTTAGGGTGCGACTCCTCAATTCTATCATTCTCAAACCTTCAAGATCTTCAATCTTTTAAAATTCTATCAGTTTCCCAACCTCTGGTTGTAATATCCTCAAAATCTTATCATTTTCTCAACCCTCGGGTTATAATCTCCCAAATTCAATCACTTTCAAACCATCAGATTAAATCCTTCATTTTCAAAATCCAGTATTTTTCACTGGTCGGGATTTGAAATCCAGTTGTCATAACTGGTCGGGATTTGAAATCCAATTTTCATAACTGGTCGGGATTTGAAATCCAGTTTTCATAACTGGTCGGGATTTGAAATCCAGTATTTTTCACTGGTCGGGATTTGAAATCCAGTTGTCATAACTGGTCGGGATTTAAAATCCAGTTTTCATAACTGGTTGGGATTTGAAATCCAGTATTTTTCACTGGTCGGGATTTGAAATCCAGTATTTTTCACAACTGGTTGGGATTTGAAATCCAGTATTTTTCACTGGTCGGGATTTGAAATCCAGTTGTCATAACTGGTCGGGATTTGAAATCCAGTATTTTTCACTGGTCGGGATTTGAAATCCAGTTGTCATAACTGGTCGGGATTTGAAATCCAGTTTTCATAACTGGTCGGGATTTGAAATCCAGTATTTTTCACTGGTCGGGATTTGAAATCCAGTGTTTTCACTGGTCGGGATTATCAAAAATCCTGTTTCTCATAAACTGGTCGGGATTTCCAAAACCTCATGTATTTCATCAAATCCAGTTTTCTAAAGTCTGATTTCTTACGCCATTTCTTTAAATTACAACTCAAGGTCTCATCAAAATCTATATTGAGTGATTATTTCACAAAGAATTCATGAAAATTTTGCCAATTTGCTAAAAACATTTTGTTGATTCTAAATATTCTTACTACACAAAAAGAATTTCCTTAGATTACCTTCTGTATTTCCTTCCAAGAAGGTGAAACTCTTTGCGAAAAAGAGGTAAAATTCAAATCTTTTCCTGTTGATCAACCAAAAGGATGTAAGAAATATCCTCGATATAATCAATGAAAGAAATCTTCAATGATATTGAAAAGCCAGAAGTGAATTTATATTGATCTTGGCTATAGCGCATGTTTTAAAATGACTTTCTGGCAATCAGGTAGTGGAAATATCTTGAGCTATAAGAAGAATCCACTCAACCCAATATCTTCTCATTTTTGTTTAAAAGTTGCAATCAAATATCCGCAAAAGGGATCTCTCAATTGTCGTCAAGATGAAGGCGAATTAAGCGAGTAGACCCCCGGGGCCAAAGAAGATTTGAAACATCTCCAAGATGACGGAATTTGTGACGGATCCTTCCAGGGAAAGTTCGGATCACCGTTAAGATGAAGGCGAGTGTGATGAACCTACCGACAAACCCTAAAAGATATTTGATTCCAGCTATTATCTAAAGACCTTTTTAGCCAACATCATCAATAGAATCCCTGAGATAAAAGAAGGATCAAAACATCTCCAAGATGAAGGATTTTGTGACGTCTCCTTCCCTGAAAAAGAGAGAAAAGTCAGGACCCATCCAAATGAAGGATGATGAGAAAAATCGAGAAAGCCCAATGACTCAAAAGAGTGCAAAAAGATTATTGTGGGAAAACACCCAGATATCAAACTGCCAAAGTTGCCAGAAGTCATCTTTTCTCATGCAAAATTCTTTTATCAATATCTTTTCATTACTTGCTTTTATGAAATTAAGAATATTTCTTCTATTCTCATATCAGGGAAATGGATAACTTCCTTGAAGAAGATCATCAGCGCTAAAATTTTGAATCTGACTCTTAGAACTGAGGAGTTAACCTCATTGGAGGAAATACTCTAGGTAAAAGAGGAAATATCTTTGCACATACATGCACATTTTCAAACATTTGAATCAGCTACGATTTTATCTTATTGGCAAAACTTTCTAGCTATTTCAAGAATTAAATAAACATTCAATATTCATTTTGGTGCAACCTAGCGTTGTTTGTATTTCCCAAAAAAGAGTTGCCTCAGAAGAAGTATCTCCTCCTGTCCCATCACGGTTTTCTCATTAACGAATTCCGTATGGATGACCCACTCAGGACAAAGGTCAAACCTGAACCATTTGCGAAAGATTCTTTGATTTCAAAAGCTATTTCAGTCTCAGCAATGAGACGCCCAATTTCTTCACCTTTTCAAAAGCTTTAGGGACTCTATATTTTCTCCTTTCGCGAAAACCCCTCTCGGATTTGTTCATCCAAATTCCGAAGGTCCCATCGTGCTTTCTCCATTTTTTTGAGAAACCTGTATGGTAGATTTCCCCCACTCAGGATAAGGGTTAAACCTGAACCATTTGCGAAAGATTCTTTGATTTCAAAAGCTATTTCAGTCTCAACAATGAGACACCCAATTTCTTCCCATTTTCAAAGCTTTGGAGACTCTATATTTCCTCCTTTCGCAAAAACCCCTCTCGGATTTGTTCGTCCAAATTCCGAAGGTCCCATCGTGCTTTCTCCATTTTGAGAAACCCATATGGTAGATTTCCTATCCAGATTAAGAGTTAACCTGGAACCTCGCTTTGCGAGGTATCTTCCTTGCAGGTTTGGGTTAAACCTGAGTCACATTCCAATAAGATTTCTCGTTTTTGACGAGAGGTTTTCTTCCAGTCCCATCATGGCTCCTCTCATCAAGGAACCCATACTTCATACATTCATCCAAAGAAAGGATCATACTCGGGCTTCATTTCACAAGGCATTTTCCAAACTGTCCCATCAAGGTCCCCGTGTATCCCTTTCTTCAATTCAAATTCATCTTGATATATCTTCGTCCCATCCAGGTTAAAGGCTAAACCTGGATCATTCCAAAAAGAGTATCTTGTCTCACCCATGAGACCTGATCAAAATTTTCATTTCCCACCATTTCACAATTTCCGTCTAAAGTCTCATCACGATTTCCTCATTTTCTAATCAATCATATCATCTTCGAGGATTTCGTCTCCCCAAAACCATTCAGTACAAGATTCTAAGCCAGAGAAGCCATATTTTCAAAATAATTCTTCCACACCCAGTTCAGATCTGCTGACTGGGGCATTTTCAAAATTTGGAGTGTCGTCTTTGCCACTAAGCTCGGCTCTCAACCGGCTTAGTAGCAAAGAGGGGCATCTGTGAACACCCCAAATTTTTCAAAATTTTGTAAAAATGACCATTTTGCCCCTAACCCCGTTTTCTGAGAAAATCAAGTCATTTCTTCAGATTCTCTGAATTAAAATTCATATTGATATATTCAAAATCAACTCAGGATCCGAATCCCGCACTTTAAATCCGTATTTCCTCCAAATCCGGATCAAAACCCATTTCTGAAGAAATTTTCTCAAAATAGATTTTTAAAATTCTCAGAAAAATTCTTTTTTGTAAATATTTTCGCAAAAACACAAAAAAAAAATAGTTTTTAACCCTTGATTTCTCGTAAAACTTTAGGATTTTATTCTAAAAATACAAAAAATAGAAAAATAACATGAAAAAGCAAAAATTTGGAAAAATTATAAGAAAAACAAATGATTTCAAGCTTTGCAAAGTTGTCTTTTGCTAAAAACCTCATTTGAAAACCCATTTTACAAAAATTTCTTAAAAAGGAGTCTTCTTTTTGGGAAATTGGAAAATTCTACAACGACCCCTTCCCGCACGTTCTTCCCTTCTCTCTCCACCGCAGATCTCAAACTGACCTCCCCCATTCTCCCCCTTCTATCTTCAACAAACAGCTTCTCGAATTTCCCTTCTCCTCTTTAAAGAGGGCATCTCTCCTCTTCCTTCGGGATCCATCATCTACCCCTTTCTTCTTTTGGTGTCGATCATCCACCTTTCACGCTGCCATTTCTCCTCCAGCATCATTTGTTCTTCTTCTTCCTTAAAGATATCGAGCTCCTCTGCAGAACCCATTAAATCCATCTTTTCCCTCTGGGGTCGATGATCTAACCTTCACTTACCCATTACAACCCAGCGACTTCATCGGGTTCTTCCTCAGAACGAAGTTTTCTTTTTATCCAATTTTCATCCAACAAACCGCCCCTCCAGGCCACTGAAGGACTCCTTCATTCCAGATTTCTGCAGCAATCCCCCTTCAGCACCCTTCGAGGCACCTCCCCCCCCCCCCTCTGCAAAAGGCCGGTAAGAGTCCTTTTCTCTCCTCTGATTTTCCCAATTTTTCCTGAAATCTCTTTTGCTCGTTTCTTAATTCAAGCACCTCTTTGTGATATCGATTTGCTTATAGCAAAATCAATCCACAGTAGTGCAACATCAACAGGATCATTGTGCTCCAACAAATTTTTTTGTATAATTTATTTACTTTCGTTTTTGCCTATGCTATCAGATTCAATGAGCTCATGTGGCTCGTTTGAGTCTCAATCTGATTTTCTTGTTGATTCACCACCTCATATCTATGTCTTAACTTCTTCTCTATTCTCCAATTTCCTGTTTATGTTTAGATCTCTTTTGGTAATTTCTTATTGTTATTTCTGTTCTTTTTTTCTCTGCCATGTCTGATTTCCAATTTTCTTTCAGCAATCGGTTTGCACGATGATCATCTGGGGATGGTCAGACTTCGATTTATCTTGAGTATCTATTGATCATCATATTTTTATTCGAATGGCCAATCTATTTGGATGGTCATAGAGGCCTCGATTTCCTATTTTACCTCTTACCCAGCATTTTAAAGTTATGTTTAGTTCCTGGTGTTAGCTTGCAATTCAATTTCCTGTTCCATGTTGGATGTTTGATTTATAAATTTTCATCAAGGGTTTAATCTCCTATGATGCTCATCTCATATTTTCATGTTCACTTATTTTTATTTTTTTATTTTTTCTTTTTATGCCCCAACGTCTTTTATTTTCTCAGATCTTCGCTGTTGATATCTGTGTTTTAGCTGCAACTATGTTTATTTCCAATAAATATTCGTATGTCATCCATGGGAACTGCAAATGCAAATATCATTTTGTAGCATCATTGTATTATTGTTATGTTATATCATAACTTTTCTTGATGTGAGTATTACCTGGTGTTGCCATATCTTTTGCTGAAGATAACCTGTTAACTAAGCTCATGTCATGATGTTCATTTCAAAAATACGAGAAATTCTTTGGCTAAAGGCTTTCAGCGTGTTAAATGTTAAGATTAGTGGGTTTGCAAAAGCCCATTCAGTGTTTGTCAATGCTACTGCTATTTCTGGTTATCGGCTGGAGATCTTCAGAGAATTCCTAAAGTTCTGAGGTCACCCATATCGGAACAGATGGCTGCTGCGAGGATCCATCCACCTACTCTCAATACTCACATTTCCCCTCACACAATGTCTCAAATACATAAAAAAAAAAATAATGTGTTGGGCGAGGGCCACTGTTTTGAGTGTTACCAACAGCTTGAAGCTCATAAAGTCTGTACTCATGGATTTTATTTCATATCATGCACCAAATGTAATTGAAATTCCTACTAGATACCCTTATAAGTCACTTGCAGCATACACATTCCTTCATTTCATTACTGCACTCAAAAGTCTCATTTGTATACATGGCTCACTGTTGCATAGCTTCTCCAAGCAACCTCAAACCATTGTTGCTTCATGTTTAGTTTTCTGAAGGTTTGAACTGAGATTTTCTACAGTAGATTCCCATGTATCCCCAGATTCGGGGATGAGTTTTTGTTCTTAGTATGGCACTGGATCAGGTAGTCGTTAAGTTGTTCTTTCCCCTTGCGATCCAATGCTTTGCTTCGCAGATATTGGTATGGGATTCTCGACTTCTCCAGCTTAGTTAATGTTTGATTTATTCAGCACTGGATCCACGTATATCGCATGTTGATTTCCCTGCTATGGAGTTTTCTTAAGTCCCTCGCCTTCATCTGTCTTGGCATCATCCATCTGTTGTAATTTTGTCTGAAAATTGATCCTCAAATGGTATTATATGAGTCGAATCCAATCTTGCTCTGTTCTTGTTATCTCAGCAAAAAAAAAAAAAGCATTCCTTATTTTACCAATTCCTGGTTTTGTGCCTGGTGTCTTCTAGAGAAACCCAGTCCAGCCAAGGCACTGTTTGGTGGAAGACCCTCCTTCCACGAACACATCATCTTGCTGCCCCTGTGTGCCCGCCTGTTCCATTAGTCCCTTCATCCTTCCTAGCCTTGCCACCAGTCACTATTTTCATTTCAGCACCTGTGCCGATATACCACTACTTGCCACTTCACTATTTGCAAATAGCCCACTGCTATACCATTACACTGTTTCAGCTATACACCTTCATCTCTTACTCCTGTGCACATGACCCACCTTCACTGCCTGCTTATCTGCCATTGGTATACCAGCACATCACATCCCACCAGCATGCTCATTGCTGCATATCCCCATTACACTCTCACAGCAATTATCTCCCCACTTACATTCGTTGCACTTACACTCCACTGCATTTTCATTTTCAATATTTTGCACACTCTCATTTCCCTGTAACATTCATGTTCACCTTACTATGAGCCCTTGATAGTGGCTCATGATGGCCGCAACTCACAGCACCCATCATTTTTTTCAATTTCCTGCTATTGAGGTTACCTTGATCAATAATAATTAGTTGTTTTTAAAGCTTAGTGTATATTGTCCTGTGCATGCCTGGCTCATTGTATGCATTTTTTTTTTATGTTATATTCTCATAGGTAGTTCTGCATAGACTGTATGTGTTTCTGCAAAAACTCATGGCTAGAATACATCCCAGTGCTGGATAGAGGTCAAATCAGAATTAATGCCTTTTTTTTATATACTATTCTTAAGATAGCATTTTTTCTCTTCTACATAGTGTATTTTTTTTGCTAACTTTGCCTTACAGGAGAGCTGTGAATTGTTGAATCTCTATCCTAGATTAGGATCCTAAATCTTAAAATTCAACTTTAATGATGTAATAGCTAGACATTTAATGAGAATGTTATGTTTCCTGTCTTAGATTAGGATGAATGAGCATTGTAAAAATCATTGAATTACTTGTTTTTCATGCATTTCGCCTTTATTTTTCAAATTCTCACAAATGGTGAAACACGAATGGCACGTGCACCATTTCGTAAGAGGTGAATTAATTCTAAGTTGATGATTTACATCAACGGCCATAGTCGGGGTGTAAACAAAACTTAGCATTTTTATCTTTTACAAAATAACATTAGATCCACACTGGATCCATTTTTCAAAATTCATCATATTTTCCTTAAATATTTTCTTCTTTTATCAGAATTTAACTTAAAATTAACCCAAAATATATATCAATGGCCATAGTCAGGGTATATTGAGGGTTAATCTCATTTTAAATTCTATAAAAGCACCAAAAAGATATTTTATCCTTCATTTGAATCTAGATATGACTATTATATAATACACTCAATGACCATAGTCAGGGGTGTATTATATCATTAGTCTTATTTAAATTCATTTAAAGAATGAAATATGATTTTTCAAACCCAATTTCAACTTATTCAAATTCATTCATCATATAGGATAGAATTACATCATATTTTCAAAATTTCCTTTTCAAAATTCCAAGTGATTCTTCTTCTTATCCAAATTCTATATCATTTCAAGATTCAAAATTTCAATTTCAAAGTCCAATTTGACTTTGAAATTCCAAAATCATTTTATATTCAAACTTCAAATTTCCAAAATCAATTCAAAAATTCAATTTCAAAGTTCAATTCAACTTTGAAGTTATCTTCTGATTTCAAAATCGAAGTTCATCCCCTTATCTTCAATCAAGGTTTGGATTCAAACCTCAAATTTAAATTTGGGTTTCTAAAAACCCATATCCGTCTTTAAAGGTCCTATTTGGACTTTTCATAAACCAAATCCAAAATCAAATCCTAATCTCAACTTGGATCCAGATTTCCAAGCATAAATCCCATTCCACTTTGGATTTCCCATCACCATTTAGGATTCGAAACCTTATTCCACTTTTTTTTTTTTTTGATCTCCAATCACAGATCCAAAATTCATCCAGATCCTCATTCTACCCCAGATTCAGATCCAAATTCCAAAATTCTTAGGATCCAAATCCTTATCCATTTTGGATCTCCCATCACAAATCTAAATTCTATCCAAATTCTTATTACACTTTTTTGGATCTCCAATTATAGATCCAAATTTCTTTTAGGATCTAGATCCTCATTCTATCATTGGATCTCAGATTCAGATCCAAATTCCAATTCTTAGGATCCAGAAACCAATTCTACATTGGATCTCAGACTTCAGATCCAAATCCATTCTAGGATCCAGAATCCAATTCTACTTTGGGTCTCAGACTTCAGATCCAATTCTATCTTGGGATCCAGAGTCCAACCCTATCTTGGATCTCAGGTTTCGGATCAAAATACCATCTTGGATTCCAAACCTTGGATCCAATTCCATTCAAAATTCTAAAATCCAAATTTCACTTTAATTCCAACTCTTAAAATCAATTCCATTTCATTCCAGATTTCAAACCAAGTTCTCATTTCAGATCCTAAAATTCAAAGCTCAAACTTTGAACTCTATTCAGAATCCAGATCTTGGATTCGGATTACATCTTGAAATTCCAAATCAATTCAATTTCCCAAATTTTATTCGGATTTCCCAATTCTATCTTTTCCTTCTAATTCAATTCCATTTTTCATTTCTATTCTGATTCAAAGTCCATTTATGACTTTGAAAATTTCCTTCATTCTCTTTTTATTTTCAAGATCAAATTTCCAAATTCCAGATTTATTTTCCCAAGCCCTTGATTATTCTAAGAACTTAGAACTTTAATCTTAAAAATTCTAAGTTAGAAAACATTTCTTCACTTTATCGGATTCACTTAGAATTTCTTCAAAACATTTTTCAAAAAGAGCATACATCTTTGCATTTGCACAAGCATGATTCATTGTGCATTTTAGACTTAGGATAAATACTTAGATAATTTCTTAGCAAAGCAAAAGGCACTAAATTCGACCCTTGGTTCGACTACCCCTGGTAAAGGCGCCAGGAACGGTCGAACCTCGTACCGACGAGCGGATCCCGTCTCTCGATTTTCCCGCAAATATTTCAAAAACGGAGGCGAGTTATTTCAAAATATTTTCAAAATTAAGGTCAAGTGAGAGCTGCAAAAGATTTCCTCTTCCCTTCTCTTCTTTCTTTCCTCTCCTCTCTTTCTTTTCCGTTCTTTTATCTTTTCTCCCTTCAAAAAGGAGGAAAATAAGAGGTTGGAAAGGAAAAGAGAAGGAAGAGAGAGAATATTACGAGAGGAAAATTTTGCGATGATCACACCTTCCTCCTATGATGATGGGAAGCATATGAGTGAAAAAATTTAGTATTGTCATCACCAGTCGCAAGCCATTTCACCCTAAACCTCTGCTTCCAACGAATTTCCTCATTGACCCTCCAGCTTTTCAAGAGCATAGTTAACTCTAAGGACCTAGCCTGAAAACTTAGAAGTTGCAAAACAAAGAAAGAGTCGGGGGAAGACATAGACTGATACAATGCAGAAATTTCATGATCCCATACAACCATTTGCTGAAATTTCTCCACATTACAACTATGAAGCCAAGCCTTGATATCCTTAGCTAGACAAGAAAGCTTCTTTTGAACCCGGAGGGCCGCCCAATGCTTATCAGAAGGATTGTTCCAAGAATTAGCAATAACTATGAGAAAATCTGGCTCCTGGAGCCACCATTCTTCAAACGCAAAGCTCTTGGTGGATTTAAAGCCATCCCCCCAATGAGTGATGATCTGCCCATGGTCAGAGATTGAGGGAGCAAGCAACATATGCTTAATATCGAAAATGAGGTTCAATAAATTAGGAGTGACAAAGACCCTGTCAAGAACCCTATAGCACGGGCTTGACCACCTATTTGACCAAGAGAAGTGCTCCTCGGTTAGAGGGATAGGGTATAAGAGATGCCGATGAACAAAAGCTTAGAAACCTCACATAAAGTGATTAGGAATGACGAGGTTATTAGATTCATGAATAGATAGCAAACAATTGAAATTCGCTACAAGAAGGTGACGTTCTGTGCTAGAAGCGACAACCCTATCTAAATCATCACAGAACACGGGTCTTATAGTGACGAGATTAAGGCCATAAACAAAAGAAACGACCACCCTTCTACCAACTGCCTGCAAATTGAAAGCAACAGACAAAGAGAAAAGACCCACGTCCAGCTGAGATAAATTTAAAGACTGCATTCCCAAGATGAGGTACCTCTGGCATGGTTGGCCGTAGGCTTAAAGAAATAATCATCTCCTCGCCAGATACTAGAGGCGACCACGAGCGGGATGACCTCCATTTTAGTTTCACATAAAGCAAGCAGGTTGGGCTTCTCCTCCCTAACCCAATTAGCCAAAAATAGACGTTTTGTGGTACAATTTAGGCCCCTAA
The DNA here is from genome assembly GCF_984573655.1 of Nuphar pumila. Lineage (NCBI taxonomy): Eukaryota > Viridiplantae > Streptophyta > Magnoliopsida > Nymphaeales > Nymphaeaceae > Nuphar > Nuphar pumila. Next base: position 113,415,024 of record NC_143253.1, on the reverse strand, counting down.
TATTCCAACAAACAACCTTCATGGCACAAAATCTGAAAAAACCCAGGGCTGGTGGGACCGAGATGACCTTCTTGGAGACCTCACATCAGTAGACGAAACAATTGAGGAAGGCCTCCGCCCTCTTCGCTGACCATTTATGGTTTGCTGAACACCCCAATGCAAACAGACAATCTCGAGTGACTGTTGAAAATGCCCATCTACTCGCAGTCTACCCCACCAGAGTGGCAAAGGGAGTCCCCAATAATAGAAGAGATAGCTAAAATTGTAGAATCCATGTCAGCAGCTTTAGCTTGCAATTGCGATGAGGAGAGAGAGATATCCAACAACTTAGCTGCGTCAACAAACTCAACACTCAGAGGATGCAGACTAGGACGCTGCCGAAGCAAAGGCATAAACAAGTGGCTATCCTGACTGTAACGCCCCAAATATTTAACTTGAAAATTTCAGAATAATTTTTTTTTCTAAAACCACAGCGGAAATGTTTTATTAATTCATCAGTCAAATAATTTAAGCAAGTTACAGGTGATAGTACAAACTTAATAACATTAGGCGAATTAAAACCTTGCCTTGAAATTTTACAAGTCATAAATGACAAATTTAATGAATTTATTGAAGACATAGTTTCTCAGGTCATCCAAAGAAGATATGGTCTCATGGCCCGTCCGCAACGATGATTGCAATCGCCCATCTTTTTTGGTTTCCTGAAAACTATTAATTCAGAAGGGGTCAGACTCCCCTGTCTGAGTAAGAAGCAAAATATCTATATGAATGTGCTCAGTGTCATGTGTACAAGTATATGTGCAAAACATGAATATAAGATCTAATAGTAATTAAACAAGCTTTGAATGTACAGTTCACTAACTGCAAGTATTTCATGATTTACTATATAAAGAAAAGACCTTCATGAATGTCATATCATATTAATGAATCACACTTAAATTCTCACATTTGAATGTAAAGTAAAGCATTGTTAAGCTATGCATCATGTGAGTAAATCACGATCATACTATAACAAATGTAACATCAAGCAATATGTGTATACTTGAAGACTTTCAACAATGTACTGACTTTATGTTTCTCTTGTTAATTACCCTGTGGGTACGCACAGGCATAGACATCATAGCGGATCAAGACCATACGGGGGTCTATTATTTAATAACCCGTATGACTAGCCGTACTGAGGTCCAAAGAGGACGGTCCGTGACCGACAGAATACTCTCCAATGGCTAGAACTAGAATTAGGATGCACCATGTACTTCTGCAGAAGACTTGGATCTACCACCTAGGACACATTGGTAGTCCTGGACCCCTAACTCCGTGGACTGGGAACCGGGTGAGAAGCCTAGCTCTCACGAAAACAAGAATGTCCACGAAGCTTGTACCACCTACCCTCTCCAAGGTAGACCATGGGTCCGGTAACATACACCATCTTTTAGGTGTACCCAGAGCCTTGGAAAACCAGTAACATATACCGTTTTCAGGTATACCCAGTATCCCGAGAAACCGGTAACATATACCGTCTTTCAGGTATACCCAGAATCCCACATTTATTTGATGTGTGCATATTTTTCATTTTATTTATTCTTATGTGCAAGTCATTGCACCACAGAGGATTTCCAAAATCCCAACCCACACTCGGGGTGATCTCCGTGTATGCACATTACCCATCGAATACCTCATAGGCATCCACCATAATTTCTCAGAATTTTGGCTCAACTATGAGTGAGTACTTATACTTAAGCATTTAAAAGTTTTATTTTTGAGCTCGGGTGTACGTTTCGTACCCCCACTGACCATGCACACATAAGGCATGTCTCAAGTACAACTTTTCATAAGTGCTCGTATGGCATTACATTGGTCTCGCAAGACCGCAAGCTCCGTTTTGAGCTTTTACATGGTCATGAGAAGACAAATGCCCTTTATTAGGCAAATATTTACAGAACAAGCATATATCAATCGGCACAAGACATGTCATAACATTTACATGCAATCATGATTCAATTATATGCAATTCACTTAGTATCATATGTGCCCATATGGCACCACAAGGATTTGACATGCTCAGTTTCAATTTGTACTATCGTGCCTTTGTAATATTTCTTCTTTGTGCAATTATAACAAAAATATGCATTTAACAACAGTCAGTTCATGCATTGAAACATTGGTCGCAATACTCATATATCAACTTCATATAAAACCATGTGCAACATGAATACATCATGGATATCTAAATCATTTGCCACATTCATCGATACATAACATTTGTTTCATAAGCATATAATAAAATCATCGTGCTATTTAACTTGTGCACTACAGTGTGCTTTTACCATATCTAATGTATGTACAAAATTGGAAATCTCAGACCCACTTGGAGTATGTGCATAATAGTGAATCTCTGATGTAATGTATATTTTAGTTACAGCGGATGTAACAGATTCAATTATCATTTTCTATACCTCTCAAACTCAAGAATGAGATAAACATACATTTCAGAAACAAATAGTGAAATATGCAACTTTCGCAAAAGAGTGTTTGCGTACACTATGTTGACCCAAAACCATCCAACTTCTTATATTTCTTTTAGATTGACAAATAGATAAGAATACGTATACACTTGAGGTTTCAGAAATTAAAGCTTTTATCGTTTATAAGACCGTAAGGAACCTTTTTGTTTCTCAAAATAATTTATCATATATATATACTCTTTAGACTGTATTTGGGTTGCCCGGAGTCATAAACAAGTCGATAGTCGATGGCCATGTGACTGCCACCACCAAGTGACGCCATCAATGAGACGTGCTAACCGACGCTAGCTTTCGTTGAGGAACCCATCTGCCACCTATGTGTGCAGACCCAACGAGCACCTAAAGAGGGTTTTTTTTTTTCAACCTTGTTGCACCCACGTCAATGGTGTAGCTCCACCTTCGGTTCAGCAGATCGCGGTAGACCTCTATGTGTCGACCGATCAACACCACAGTGGCCTGCGCCACTGTTGCCGCCTATCAAAGCATGCGACAAGCTGCCCGATTGATGATGATCAACCGGGAGTTGTGAGATAACCTACAACAGGCCTGGAGGAAGTCGACCAATAGGGTCGACCAGGTTCTCGGTCATGGGTGTAACCGAAATGAGGCTGGGGTCAAACCGACCCCTGTTCAATCATTATATATATATATATATATATATATATATATATATATATATATATATATATATATATATATATATATATATATATATATATATATATATATATATATATATATATATATATATATATATATTTGAACGACAAGCTGGGGTTAGGCGGACCCCTGCCCGTTATACAACTATAACATGGAAATTGAACTTGCAACGTCTGAACATAATTAGACGTGCACTAGCTGACATATTATCTATCATGTTCATATTGCATTTTTTTATGCATTTCCTGGAACAACGTCCAGATTAGAACAAAGGTTAATTTAGCATAAGGGAACTACCTCTTCACTTGAGTCACGGTTTTATCAAGCATGGTCTTGCAAAACTATTAATCGTGTACATACTTTCATACCTAGAAAATAACATGTTTCATAACATAATCCCGTTGCATGTTTGCAAACCATATAAGCAAATCAGTGACATCTAAATACATCTGTCCGTCCAGACCTATTTAAGGAAATTTAATATGTGCACCAAATCAGTAAGCATGACATCTAGTTTCATCCCTAAAACAAAAGATTCATATTGTTTTGTATGAACCTCTTCAAAATGTGTGAATGTGCTCCTTTATAACCAAAAAAATATTTTAACGTGCTTCCTATAGTCTCCAAAATAAGTATATGCTGGAATTACATGCTGTAATCAAGTCAGCATATGCAGATTCATCACTTGAGTATATGACTGGAAATAAATTGTAAGGGTGCCAACATATACAAATTATTTATTCGTGAGTACATGTATGTGCACATCATCAATTCTAGATTTTTTTTTCAAGAATATTGGCATATTCATTTCACCACTTTTTTTTTTTTACACATATATACCTGATTTGAAATCAACTATACATGAATACGCAGGTTCATGTTTGAACCATGTTTATAATTTTGCAGACCCTCACACCTTGATCCACATATCTTATATACACCATGGTTCCCAGCTACACTTTCCTCCATATTTTTTTTTATAGATCAATGTAAAGATTCTCTAGGTCTGGTTTCAAAAGTTTATGTGAGGATGGAATATATGTATTTTCATACATATTCCGATGGTATGCAGCATATGAGTACACTATGACACCATGCACGAACATAAGAATCTAATGCCCCTTACATCTTGTTGGAGTTCCGAGTGACCAAGGCGACGCTTCTTCTTCGCGGAGCAGCACACCACCTCAACAATGGAGTCCACACGTCCAGCAATGGAGTCTACACTCACGGTGGGAGAGAGAGAGAGAGAGAGAGAGAGAGAGAGAGAGAGAGAGAGAGAGAGAGAGAGAGAGAGAGAGAGACGTCTAGTGTAACTCCCCACCAAAAATCTCTCATTAAATTCCTCTTACTTAGGGGAAGTTATTAAATTTTCAAAACATTAAATCTTCACCCTCATCACACGTTTTTGGTGGGTGGTGTCTATTTCCAAAAATGCCCCCTTCTCTCTTTGGCATGATTTTCTCTAACTTCCCTCACTATTTACTTTATGGGTACCCCTCTTCCATGTTACATGGGATTCTCCTTGCTTTTTTTTAAAAGGGGAAAAAGTAGCCAAAAATGGAGGCTTAACCCACTCCCACGTTTTTATCATTCCTATATATATTATTTATTATTATTATTATTTTTTAAAATCCTCCATCATCCTCTTCTTGTGCAAAAAAGAAAAATCAATGCACAAGGGTTTTTTAACCGAGGTCTTCAACGTAAGGGTAACGAGCCCCACCACTTGTGCTATATTGCTTTTCGTTGAAAATGGTGTGAATTAAATTGTATACAACCCTTTCAGTTTCGTTCCGGATTTCATAAAAAAAATAATGTTTTTCGCTTCTACATGGGCACACCGTGAGTTTTGAACTTGGGTTGAGGCTCCAAACGACCGTGTGCCCTACCACTACACCACACCATCACTTGGTGTTTACTTTTGCAAGAAAATTCGTTTTATGTCATATTTGGATGTTTTCCTTCATTGGTGGATCTCGTCCGTTACATACGTGGATTTTTCTCCTGTTTGCTCCAATCTTGCACTCTCTCATCTTAAATGTGCTTTGGATCTCACGCTATCATTCCGGAACCATCGAATTTCCTATATTTACCTTGCAAATTAGGTCGGATCATCGGATCCCGCTAAGGTCCGGATGCAATTACCTTTTCTAGTATTCTTTATCGGGTTCACTCTAACTAACCCATGAGCATCAAAATCACATTAAATATTACAAAAATTCTATTATGTCATGCAAATGCTCATTTTTATTTATTAAAAATTCCTTAAAGTTCTTGGGTTTTACACTGACCCCACGATGGACTACCGAATGAGACATCGTTTGGCGGAAGACCAAAAGTCGGGGCAGATGAAAAAACCTCAAAGACATTAGGTGATAAAGGAAGAGGACGCGGAACTGAGAGGCCAAGCACCATGCATTTGATTGCTAGGTTGGTTCTGGCGTTAAATGCGATAAGATTGATAACCAAATAATCAGAACGTCTAGAGGAAAAAATAATGAGGGACGATGTCAAAATCGTCCTTTGCCTACCATGCACAAGCGTACCCAACCGTCCCTCGAAGCTATTACAGGAAGAGGCACAATTAGTAGCAGACACCGGGCCCCGAGCATGAGAAATAATGAGCGACTGAACTCCAGGAGAGAAAACATTGCTAGCAGGGAAAGATTTTTGTGGGCCCACCCTGACAGAACTTTTGACGGTGATGAGGGCAAAATCATCCTTTGCTCACCACGAGCATGCCTACCCAACCGCGCCGCCAATCCGCTTTGGGAATCGACGCAATAAGAATCAGACGCAGAGATCCATGCAGGAGAAATAATGAGTGACATATCTCCTTGAGAAGAAACATTGCTGATAGAGCCAGATTTTTTGGGGCCCACCCCTGGCAGAACTCTTGACGGCTGGGAGATGCCATCAAACATAGGAGATGGGGCTGGCATAACAGGAGAGAGAGAGAGAGAGAGAGAGAGAGAGAGAGAGAGAGAGAGAGAGAGAGAGAGAGAGAGAGGTACCAACAATCGGCCGACCGTTCACAAGACATTCGAGGGTGGAAGAAGCTTCTCGAAAGATCTTCCAAGGAACGATCCGTGGCGGGGAATTTGAAAAAATCTTGGGCGACACACTCCCTCACTTATTTTGTAGGGTTTGGTTAGGTCTTGGATGCACAGAACCAGGCTAATTTAACGTTAAACTGAATTTCACAAACTTTATGGCTAGGTTAAATTATTTTTAAGGGTTTTAACTTTTAAATTTAGGAAATTTTACAAGGAGATGCTAATTTATCAGTTATGTTGATTTATGCCTAACCTCAGCGAGTATTTGAGGGTGAACTGTAGTTGTAGATATGGATCGGGTCATGATTGACCGAACACTATATCCGACTTTCAGCAATTGAGTTCTCTTTAGGGGTGCAAACTGCAAATGGGGATTCAGGCTGGATCTGTACAGATCCGCATCCGAATTCAAAATGCAAACAGTAGGCCTGAATCTGGAACTGAATCAAATTAGATCCCATGAGATAAGGTCAAATCAAAATCTGAAATACATGTGGTAATATTGAATCCGAAAAATAAATAAAACAAAAACAAGCTATTTACATGTAAAAAAAATTGCAACCCGGTCAGATTTTGATTCCGATCAATTCCAGATCCAACTTAAAATATTGATCCATATATTAAAGTAATCTGATTGAACAGATCTGAACTCAACCCAAATGCACATTCAGATTTTACTTAAAGGACGAAAATCCGGAAATATCATGTTGGACTCGGATCAGATATCCAGACATATTGGATCTGTTTGCAATCTTGGACTGCCGTTCACTATTTGGATCTATCTCGGGTGTCACAGTGGATTCTTCGACATTGTTATCCTTTTGACATTGGTAAAATCAATCATTTTTTTTGTCGAAAAAAACAAAATAAGTCCTGTAAAATGGGACTGATACGGGTCGAAACTATGTCATTGGATTAGGTAAGAGAGTAGAACATGAAATGCAAGAACCAAAACAATTCCTAAGTTCTATCTCTGCCAGAGGATAATATGAATGTTGGACCATTTGCCACTCAATAATCCAACATGTGAGTGGAGCTAGACTAGATCCGAATATGAAAATATGGGTCAGACCCAGGTTAGAACTTCATGTGAGTTGATTTTAAGCATGAATTGGGAGGCCTCTTGGAGAATTTGCATCATAGTAGCCAAACATGTCCTCGGCGGTTCTTCGAGAACTGTCCTGATCGGCAGATCGTGATTAATCGGCAAAAAAATGTCAATCTCGGCGTTTGGATTTTTTATAAATAGTAATTAATCAGCATGATAGCATAAAAAAAATCATGATTAATCAGGACAAAAATCGCCATTCTCATTTTAATGATAAAAACCCATAATTAAGATTATAAATTTGTAATAATTTATATAAAAAAAAATCTTAGCAAGACACTTAGCCGCTCTTTGATCTCAAGTCCCTTGCCTATCTTCACGAAACTAATTATGAGTTGCTTTTTTTCCACAGAGAAAGCTGGGGTTAAGCAGACCCCTACCAGTTATACAACTATACCATAGGGATTCGAACTTGCAACGTCCCAACACAAGGTGACGTGCACTAACTGCTCCTGCCACACAAGGTAATTATGAGTGGCTTTGGCTCAAGCCAATCACAGAGTTCTTTAATCAGTTCAAAGTTTGGATCAGACCCAATGAGGATGGATCCAAATATAGGTGGTCTCGGACCGAGAATGACGAATAACCAACCAAACAAGTTCTTTCTTATTTCCAAGAAGTATAGATCCAGGCAGGCTGGACCAGGTTGGCCCTTGAACGAGATCCTAAGTTGGATCCAAAATACTCTGACGGTCTAACCAGATCCAGATCTAAGTGCCCTTAGGTAATACATGATAGAGCTGCACCAAACGTGTAAGGACTTGTGCAACATGTTTGGATGTCATACGACACCTGACAAAGTTCATGATCTCCACCAAAAGTTCATGAACTTGGCCATGCTTTACCCCAGAAGGAATATATACTTCTCTGCTCCTCCAGCTGGAAGCTTTCTTCCCTACATAAGGTTGTCATCCCAATCCAAAAAAAGGCAAATTTTTTAAAACCTCAAATAATAGTAAAGTTATTTATAATTTAGTTTTTTTTCATAAGGACAGAGAAACCACCCTCGGAGTAAGAGAGATGGCCTTGAAGTGGAGCGAATGCCGAAGGAGTTCGGAAGCAGATCAGGTCATGCTGAACATGAGCGTTTTTTCTCGTGCCGACATCGTGGCCGTCTGTTTGCATTTTGGATGAATGCCACGTGGTTTTGTCGACTTTTGAGCTTTTTAAAATGCAAATCGGATGGCCACGATGTCGGCATGAGAAAAAAAGCTCATGTTCAGCATGACCTGATCCGCTTCCAACCCCTTGGGGCTACAATTTTGGGGTTCAGTTTGGCAAAAACCAAACCATTTTCATGAACTCCAACGTTTCCACTCCACAGGATTTCATTCTGCAATAGGAAACCTGACCAAGTTCATGAAATTATTAGGCTTCATGAACCTAGTTATCCTTATGTGGCGACCAATTTAAAATGATCCGTATTTAGGTATGCCAATGACTCGGATTTATCTAATGGCCAACCTGTATCCGAATCCGACTAGCCAATATCCAAATCAGTTAAAGAAAACTAAAGCTTAGTAATTGGACTCGGATTTGTCCTGGGATTTCATTCATAACCAAAACCAACAGATATCCAATTGCACTGGATATCCAATTAATCCAGTTACATGAATTTATTCAGTTTCTGTATTAGCCTTTCTCATCCCAATCCAAGTTCTATTAGCCAATATCCCATTAGTTCGATTTGGTATTGGCTATATCAGACCCGAATCCGAAGCGTTCACATCCATATTCAATATTTCCTAAACAAGATTTCTTGAGAAATGACTAGAAAGAAACTGGAGTCTCATTTGTCCAAGTAAGAAAAACGTTAAGGTCACCATTGCAACTCTAAAACAGAAGCTGCAAACTACAACGCTCCCCCAATTTATTCAACAAGGCATACACTGGAATTTCAAGGCCATGATACTTGCTCTTGCTTATATTGGCCTGGTTGCCCAATTGGCAGCGGGCTTGGGGAGAAGGTACCGACTCCTTGCGTGCGGGTGCCTTTAACTGGTGTGCTCCGTAAGGGCTTGGGTATCGATGACCGCACTCCGGGTTTACCTCGCAAAAGGGCGGGCCCGCTAAGTGACCCGGTTCTCGGTAAGGGCATAAATAGTATTGGAGAACACAAACATACTACGATTTATACATCACTTAACAAGCTTGAATTATCAAAAACATGTAAGGCCTCAAATCATCCGATACGTTTTAAACTATATATATTGCATATATAAACATCCCTAAAACAAGCTTGATAAGAAAAAAGGAAACCTTACAGAGAACGACTGCTACTCTCTCTCTCTCTCTCTGATGATCACTATTGTCAACCATACTTATCCTTGGTCGATCTTCTTGTGGCTGAGCATAAAGAAGAAAAACATCAACATTATGTTAGTAGGTGAAGAAAGCAAAAACAAAATGTGGGCCTACCCCAGTTTGCCTATCAAAAACTAAAAATGAAGAAATCAAAATAATGCACTCAATTATTTTTATTATTGCAGGTTACTGGAAGCTTGCTTCTTCTTTTTTTAATTTGAACATGTATAGGCTTAGGTGCATGCTTTTAGTAATCTCCTTCAAGGAATGAATGTTTTCCATAGGTGTATATACTATTTAGAGTGTGCAATATCCTATATTATTTCTTTAAAAAAAATCCTATATTATTCTTTTACTTTAGAGAAAATATCTTATTAGCCGTTTTCGGGGGCCGCTCTTTCTTCTTCAACAGTACCATTTTTTTATGACAAGGAACCCTAGCAGAAGCGAGGAAAACCCCTGGTGGGGCTTCACGACCACCCTGCCTTATATGACCCACCTCTAAAAGCTATGGACACATCCATGTGCCAGCAGGGTTTGATCTGATCACCAGCCTGGCCAGCAAACAAGCCTTTTTGTACTTGTAGTTATTTTTCTTTTATGCTCACAAAGTACCTTTAGATATTCAATGCTTTACCTTCTCTTGTTTCTGGAACTTCCCTTATTCATCCTACTCACATAATATATACAACAAAACAACAACAACTACGCCTTCATCCCAAAACAATTGGGGTCGGCGATATGAACCCACAAAGAAAATCATTCTGGGTCTTCCACATGAATCCTTCTCCTCCATTCATTTCTATCCAATGCCATGTCCTCGGTGAGGTTCAAAGCATTCATATCCTTTCCTATCACCTCCATCCATGTCTTCTTAGGCCTACCCCGACCTCTTTTAACTAATATATTTTCCCATTTCTCCATCCTTCTAACTGGAGCATCATTAGGCCTTCGTCGAATATGTCCAAACCACTGTAAACGATTCTCTCTCATCTTATTTTCAATGGGTGCAACGCCTACCTTCTTACGTATCTCCTTGTTCCGAATCTTATCTTTTATTGTATTTTCACACATCCATCTCAGCACACGCATCTCAGCTACACTCATTTTTTGAATATGATGTCTCTTGGTAGCCCAACATTCCGTACCATATAGTAAAGCGAGCCTAATAGTCGTCCTATAAAACTTTTCCTTCCACCGCAATGGCATTCTACGATCGCACAACACTCCAGTTGCACTCTTCCATTTCATCCACCCAACTTTTATCCTATGATTTACATCTCCATCAATTTCTCCATACTTTTGAATGATAGATCCCAAATATTTGAAAGAATCATCCACCTGTATTTCTTGCTCACCAAGCTTCACTACACTCCCATCTCTATTTCGTTGCTTACTAAATCGACATTCCATGTATTCTGTCTTACTCTTACTCAACTTAAAACCTCTTGCTTCCAATGTCTGTCTCCATAATTCTAACTTAGCATTAACCCCAACTCTAGACTCATCATACTCACATAATATATAAACTAAATAAATAAAAGATAGAACTTATAGCTGAAACATTATAAATAAAAAATAAAATAAACCGAAGGGGATGGTCCACCCTCTGTCCTCCCCTTCAAAATGTGCATGTTAGATGTATTTTTTGTCTCATCTGACCATATGGATGTGATCTCTATGGCTGAAAACATATGAATAGACTATTGGATCAAACTTTTTTTTATGTGTATATGCGATTTTGCAAGGATCCAAAAATCAAAGGTTTTGAAATTTATGAAATTATCTAAGATCGTATCTACACTTTGACCCAAAAGTTTAATCATATGTTTTCAACCATGGAGATCACATCTATACGGTCAGATTTGCCAAAAAACATATCAAACATACAGATTTTGAAAGAGAGGACAAGGGGCGGTCCATTGAGTGGGTAGACCATCCCACTTCTCTAAAATAAAAACCTTATTAGTGTCACAATACTGCAACTGAAAAAAATTGTGGTGAGATGAAATATTACCTTCTAAAATTTGTCATTTAATTATCCTTGAACATAAGCAAAACTAAAGTTTATTTTGTTGTAGGATGCAAATAGAGTGGATGAAATTTATATTAGGATTTTAGATGTTTTAAGAGTTTAGAAAGAATCAACATTTTAATCAATCTTGGTACACACATTAAGTGAGGATCAGATTTGACAGATTCTCTAATAACTGAAGATATTGATAATTTAGTCTACAATCACGAATATCACTTTTAGACCTAACAATTGCTTGTTAGGCAAAATTAGTTTTTGAAAGTGCAAAGTGATGCACTGAAGAGTAGGCGGCTTTGCCCACAAGGACTCGGTACATCTGGTAGGGGTGACTTGTGAATGTCGCCAAGTTGACAGGACGTCACAAACTTGAAACCCATGGGTGGCATCCCTTACCGTAAGGTTGAAGCTGGGTGTACTCACCGGTGGGTAGGCTAACCAGAAGCTAGCCAATGTGAGGGGGAAGGGGGTCACTTATATTATCCAAAAAAGAGTAGTTTTAAATGGTGGCTTGTCCAGTGGAGTGTCCTTTATGAGTTAGGGGTGGGTTTACTATCCGGGAGGAGGGCCTATTAAGTGGGAGAGGAGATCCAGGGAGCTTAAGTGCCCCAGGTATGTGACACAATCTCATGACAGCATTCAATGTGGGGCCTGAAATATTCTGTTGTGGGCCCCATGCAATGCTGTCGTGTGTGAAGCCGAGTTTGAGCTGAGCCTAGGCTGTTCAAACTCGGCTCAGTCAGAAAAACCCTTGTTCAAGCTTGGAGCAGAGCTGGAACAACATTGTTCAGACTCGGCTCGGTTCCGAGCTCGAGTCGATCTTAGCTTAACCCAAGTTTCACTTTAGAAGACGTGAGGTTTGATTCCCCAACCTCTCCAAAATGGGTAGAAATGCATCACCATTAGGCCAAGATGAATATGTTTAACTATTTTGACAAAAATATAATGCATATCCTAAAAACAGAGGATAGGTTATTGTATAAAGTTATATACTTACTGGCAGCAGATTCGATAGTGTGACCTTTCCAATAAAAGTTGAAAGTCTGCCGGTTAGAAAAACATTAACTGCTGTTTATATTCTTGCAAACATATGTAATATATATTATTTTTACGAGCCTAATCGAACTTTATCAAGTTTAGTTGCTTTATCAAGCTCAGCTCATTTATGTAGATCGAGCCTGGACTTGTGTACAAGCTCGACTCATTTACTTTCATAAACTAGCTTGAGCTGAGCTTAAACGGGTCAAGCCTGAGCTAGCTCGGCTCATTGTGCATCCCTACGCGGGGCACTTAAGCGCTTCCTGGACCCCCTGTTCCTACGCAGGTTCCTCATCACCAGAAAAACAGAAAGAAAAAAAAGGTAGGCATTTTTTAACATGTAATTGATGCAGTGAAAAAATGGGCTATGATACTTACAAATACTCGATGCTTCAGAGCCACTGATAATCCAAAGCCTCTTTACCGAGCTAACAAACATCCTGAAGATTACGCGACAAGCAAAAGTTTAGTTTGAAAAGCTGGTAATATTTTAAAATAAAACAAAGCAAAATGCTATATTACAATTGACAAGTGAAATTAGTGCTAGTTGTCTCGGATTGAGCCTTTGGAATGAGGTGTGTGCAGTGTCATGAGTTTGCGAAAAATTCTATGCCAGTAACATTAGTAATTCAAAGCATCTTAGATGATGCTCAGCACGAGAGTTCATGAACTTGGGTACAACAGCAGCAGCAACAACAACAACAACTACGCCTTCATCCCAAAACAATTGGGGTCGACGATATGAACCAATAAAGAAAATCATTCTGGGTCTTCCACATGAACTTGGGTATCACCAGAAAATTGACACCGACCTGAATTGGCTATTTTTTAATAAATATAAAAATAGCTGAAAATTAATTTTATATTATTTTAATGTTTTTAACATGTGTCACGTTCTGATTGACATGTAATATTTTAAAATTATTTTTTGGCCAATTCAGAACGATTCACTTGAGAATCGGTATCCACTGATTCACCTGAATCATCAGCCAAACGATACAGGTCCGATTCCGATACTGACAACATTGCATCAGACCAAACAGAAGTTTAGCTGCTTATAATCAAATGGCAAGATCTTGTGGGAGCTTCACAGTGATAAGCCAATACCTGTAAGTGTGAATTTCAGTAATAGGTAAATTGGGAGTAGAAAGGAATTCTAGTTAACATGCCTCTTAGAAATCTAAAGGCATGTTTGCTTTGATCACATGTTTCACAAGCTAGCCAATGATGTTTAGTTGTTTTTTTTTTGGATGATCAGTCACAGTGGAACTGAGACACGGTCCATACTCCCATGGGAGCAGCAGTGGGAAATCTTGAACAATGGGCGAAAGCCCAATCCAGCAATATCGCGTGAACGAAGAAGGGCAATGCCGCTTGTAAAGCTCTTTCATCGAGTGCGCAATCATGACAGAACTCGAGGAAGAAGTCCCAGCTAACTCCGTGCCAGCAGCCGTGGTAAGATGGAGCGCGGGGGGGGGGGGGCAAGTGTTCTTAGGAATGAAGAAACAGTAATTCCAAATACCAGTCAGAGGCCTAAAACTATCAAGTTTTAACACCATTTCACACTTATTGTATGTTTCACACACAAAAAAAAAATGAAACAGGGCCACAAAATTTCTCACCTAGCACTATTCAAACTCACCCTAATTGTTTTAATGACGATGCCGAGAACTGGGTCACTTAATGGGTCAAGCCTGAGCTCACCTGTGAAGTCACCAACAACCAAGCCCTTACCAAGCCCACCAGTTAAAAGCATCCATAAATGATTTTTAGTTTTTTTGGCTAAGCCAAAGGACAATTAGTAAACCCTCAAGGTCCTAACTGACTCAAGGAGGTAGACTTAGCTCGGGCTTGTGTAGGATTACCCATGCTTCTGTTCGAACTCGAAAAAGCAGTTCATGTACCGCCCTCCACCCTAGCCCGCTACCAGACGAGCATATTAGAACTGTGACAAGCAATCCGGGCAACAGCACTCCACTCAGAACAAGATCCAATTGGTTCGTCGACCAATTAAGATCACCAATAGAATGGAGGGCAGATCAAGTGATCTGCCTATGAGATGAAGCAATGGACGGTGAAGATGTTAAATCACTTTCTTAAAGTGATTTCACAGATCACCTGATCTGCTCTCATAGATTAGCATGAATGTTAGGCAAAACTTGATCTAAAATAGGGCTATGTCACAAAGACACGGCCATGACATGGAACTGGTACGTGTAAGAGATGCAAATTTTTTTTGATAGGCAAGCTGGGGTTAGGCAGACCCCTACCATATATCTCTTAAGCCCCATGTGTCAGGGGGATTCGAATCTGGGCCTTCAGCTTGGCACAGAACCCCGCTGATCACATGGGATACCACCTCAGTGGTATAGGAGGAGATGCAATTTTATTTTTAAATATTCCGTTAAAAATACTTTTTGATATTTTAATATAAAACACTTTTGTTATTGAAATATAACAACAAACATTAAAAATTATTAAACAATACGTGTCATAACATGTCAAATGGTGTGTCCATTTATCGTGTCATACCCCCTGACACGGGACCCTAAATGGCATGTCAATTTGACATAGTCTCAACTGGATGTGGATCACATGACATGGTCATGGCGTTTGACATGGCTCTAGCTTGTCATTAGTCCATTGACAGGTACAGTTTCTGTACAAGGGTAGACAAAATGTGTGGCCACGGATTCGAGTCTCACAGCGACACGGGTTGGAGCAAAGGGCCCACAAAAACACTAAATTAGGTAAACCTAATTGTTGCTCAAATGGACCAACCCTTTCGAGTCTTTGGATTCGTCAAAGAAAAACTTTTGGGCCGTGAAACTCAAACTTAGTTGGCCCAGTATTCCCAAGCAGCAATTTGTTAGCCCTGAATTTCTCAGGACATATTTAACAATTTTCATTTTTATCAGGCCTATGGGAAAAATCGAAAAAAGTAAACAAATTTTAAAAAATATAAGAAAAAGGAGTAAAATTAGGAATATGTGAAATAAAATAAACATTTTCCCAATTTTTTGGTACTAAAAATGTATTTATATTGTTGTCTAAACAATAAATCACAAATTTTCAAAATATCATAAATTTATCATTGTTTTTGACATTTAATTTTTTTTCTGGGACTGACACAAAGCAAAAAAAATCATTGAAAAATAAGCTTTTTCAGCATTTAAATAATATAGAACACTATGTGGAGCCAATGTGTTTGGTCACAAATCTGAATATCCAGATAAAGCAAAAAAAAATCAACCTTAATATCTTTCAAATTGACTTAAACCAGACCTAAATAGTGTTTAGGATCTTAAGTTTGGGCTATGATTTTTGACAGATATCTAATCCAACCTAATGGTACCCGAGTATTTTATATGTTTTTTAAGTAAAAATAGTATTGTAAATACTCTTAACATTTGAGAGACTGGATCTCAGATCCTCTGACCCGAGGTGGCAGGATTGTAGACCCACACCAAGATTGGAGTGCATGCATTTATTAATGCCTGCCCCAATGTTGTCAATATCGGTGCGTATCGGCATCATATGGTAAACAGTCTAGTGTTGAGACATGTATTTCCTACCACCCCAAACTTGAACACCTTTTCATGAAAAAGGGCACAACTTTCTAAGCATGGTTTTCTAATGAAAATCCTTTCACATGGGCTGAGGCGTAAAGAGATTTCTCATGTGAAATGAGAAAGGAGGTGGGAAGTGCTAGAACCCACTTGAGCTAGTGTAAGACTTTACTGCTGGTATGAATTGCTTGGGTCTCTGTTTCACACATGCATGGTAAGAAGTGAATGTCTGCATGGCACTTTCATGTGAAAACTGCTTTAAAAAACTGGCTCTAAGGGTCATTTGTAATACCTCTACTCGAGAGAAGCCACTTTTCCTTGAAAGGGACACATAGGATAGGAGGGAAAGTGCTTCCCCATAGAACGATGTCCAAATTCATTTATTTTGATAGGAAAGATACTTTTTTCATTTATTACATGGACCCTACTACATATTGCTCATGGGGATGTTTTTTCCATTTGGAAAGTGACCCTCTTTCCTATTGAGCACCAAACGAATGCCCCTTAAATTCCTAATGAATCAGATATCCAACCATTGACAACCCTAGATCGGATCTTGTGGCCTCTTTCACATAATTGGTAAGTTTTTTCCAAATTTACTAATTGGCTCAAATCCTATGTCACAGGAATACTCCAACTTCCTCCCGTGTCGTGTCCCCTTGTATATTGGTTTTCATAGAAAAATCAATAAACATACTGTATCCTCTCCCCTTAGCCGTGTCCTTGTGACAGCTCAAATCCAATCAGATTCTCGACTTCAAAACCTGACCCGGTTCTTCGGTTTGAAAAACTCTGGCTTAAACACTACTGGGAGCATGGCTTTGAGTCCATGTGATTCTGAATGCTGGCCCTATCCAATAAGAACTAGGACAGGCAGCAGGTCACCAGGATTCATCCAATATTGGCATAAGTTATGGCTTAAACTCCATGGATAGAGTGAGTTTATGAGCCCATGGGGCTGTCCTTAATCCATGTCGCGTCCAATAAACCTGGTCAAGTCTTCTGATTCTGTGGACTCGTGGATCTGGACCCTTCCAAGCCAGGTCCAATCAAGCAGGTCCAGCCTTGGAGCAAAGTGTGATGTCATTGGATGAAACATAATTCAAAAGTAATGATACTGGGAAAAAAGCAACTAGGTGGGTCCCACTGAACCATTAGCTAGCAGTGTATCATCACCTGAAGAGTAGACTGCGATTATTTTTATTTTTTCATATTTTCCTGGTTTGTTTTGTATTCTGTGACTAGTCACATCCTTCATCTTTAACACCCCCCCCCCCCCCCCCCCCTAGACCATAGGGTTAGGGCAATCAGGGTTAGGTAGGCCTGCCGAAAGGATCAAGTTTGTCTAGATGTATAGAGTCTGGGTCCGGTTAGAAACCTGGTTAGATAGAAACGGTGTCCTATAAGTAACTATGGGCTCTGACCATCATGCTTCCTCAATCCTCATAGCTCTTATATACAAAAAAAAATGACTTGGATATGGGTCAAATGTGCTTGAACCTAATCTAGGTCAGGCCTCGTTTACTAGGTTGATGAAAGACCCATTTCTTATTCAGCCTTAGTAAAGCCACATAGCATCAGACTCTAGGACTCGAGGGCAAGGCCCATTGATTCTCAATTTCTGATCCACTTGATTGTCCTACTTGGGGTTTAATAGGTCAAGACTGGAAAAGGTCTTCAGTTCTTAACCATGCAAGTCTAGCTGGATTTGTACCTTGGTTTAGCATTAGGTTAACCTAAGCAGTAACAAAGTTTTTTGGATCTTCAACTTCAGCTGTTGACTCAAAGGGCTAAAATGCCAACTTAGCCTGACCATGGTCTTAACCACATTACACTGTTGTATCAAACTTCTCAAATGGGTCATGGATCTCCATATATCATCTATTCAAGTGGCTTATTGGAGATCACTATTTGCTATTTGGTAACCATGTTGCATATTACTATCTATACACCATATTATATCATATACCATTTGTCTTAGGACAATCCTGGATACCCAATTCACCAGGGAACCTTGGGCTTTAGATGGAAGCATGACCAAGTTGAACTCCAATTCTATTTGGTCAGTTATTATTATTATTATTATTGGATAGGCAAGCTTGGGGTTAGGCAGACCCCCAGCAGTTATATTAGTGATGACAAGCATGCCTCTTTTTAGGTTGTTTGAAAAACTCCACGGTAGAGCCCATGGACAACTTGTGCTGTGTAAAGTCAGCTGGAGTCCTGTCATTTGGACCAGTAGTATCAATCAGCTTGGCTCAAGCAACAAGGCCTAGTTCACTAAACAAGCCAAAGTTCAGCCTAGCTGATGTCTTAGCATTGTGACTCAAGTTGGCCAAGCAAAAGGACCAGGTTCGTTTCAATGAACTCAGTTTGCAAGTGACCTCGCCAAGTTGGTAACGTGCTTGAGTTGTCGAATGCAATCAGACCTGGCCCATATGGACGGATTCGACTACTCGAGCACGACCCAGTTTCATGATTGAAATTGATCCGAGCAAACCTGACTGACCCAGTCCTCATTAAAACAGAAATGAAGTAAAAGAATGCTCACTCCCATGGCACGTCCCCAACTAGCATCCGGTCTCCCTCACAGTCTTCATAAACAAGGACGTGTTCTGCAGTATCCCTTTCCTTTGCCATTTTGATCTCAACTAGAAACATTAATAAACAACAAATCACAAACTAATTCACTTAAAAAAATTATATAACAATTGAAAATGAAATATTACTGGATTTAGACCCGGGCGACCCGACTTGGACTTGGAACAGGTCTAGGGTGACATGGACCCACATGAGATATGACCAAGTTTTTGAAAAGTTAAAACATATTGCCACTGCTAGTGTATTGCAAGACATGAAACTTGATCAAATTATAACTTATTACCAGAAACTTTGGAGTTCCCAAACTTGGTGGACCTTTTCATTGCAAGTTCATGAACTTGGTGACATGAAACTTGATCAAATTATAGCTAGCAGAAACTTTGGAGTTCCTACACTTGGTCGACCTTTTTACTGATTTTTGGCCAAAATGGGAAAGGCAATTTGCATATATCAGCTTAAGTTCTTGGCATGGTGTTGCTTTTGGCTCCAACCTTTTCATTCCAAGATATAGGCATGGGACTGAGTTGTCTAAGCCAATCCAAGTCTGTACCTTGCTTTTAAGACAAGACTGTAGTATTTAAAGGCCCTTGTCTGGCTTTGCCCAAGTCCATACAAATATGTGGTCAAGTCAAGTGGCCCAAATTTTCACCAATCGAGCTAGAGGTCTGAACTAGGTTGGGTCCCATGGTGATTACCATTCAGCCTAACTTGATTTTGGTCTTACCATTGATTTGAGATTATAGGACTGTGGTTGTGTTTACTTATTCAGTCTCACTCAATGCAGCTAGGTTGTATCCTGCACAAAGGGCGTGATCCTAAGTGGGGCAACTAAGACGGAGGGTTTAACGTGTACCTTCAAGCTGACCTGGTTCAAGCTTTGTATATTTTTCAACAGAATTTCAATGAAGCAAGAGCAGAAATCAAATAAGAAATATCTAAAAAAAAAGGGAGTTTTTTTTAGATGGGTATTGAAAAGGAAGGTTGGTGCCACAAAAATCAACTTGGAATTGGAGAACTAGTGACTGAAAACAGAGAAGTTTCAAGGAGAGCCCTAAAACAAGCAATGAGAGTTTGACATGAGAGGTAAGGAAAGACTGTCATGCTATTAGAGTTACTGAGTTTTATAGAGAAACAGAGGGCCTTACCATCTAAGAACCTGCTGAACATCTGCTGAAGCCCCTCAGACAGCGACGCATAACCGTCGTAAGCCTTGAGATCGATCTTCCGGCCAACGGAGAACCCGTCCATGTTAACCTTCACAAACAGGGAATCCTCCACCTTCTTATCAGACTTCCTTGAGGACTCAACCTCTATCTCTCTCTCCATGTCTGTTCTTGGTTGAAGAGTTAAGTTCCTCCGCGAAGCGCAAACAGGGGGAGCTCTGAATTATTCATGGCACCCCAAAAGAGAGAAAAAGAGAATCAAATACGTGTTTTCTCTATGATCATGAGCACATCTTGCATGGACTGAAAAAAGAAAAAGAAAAACAAATTAAAAAAGAAGCAGACATACAAACTGACACTTCAATTTCACAGGTAATCATGATTCTCTTTTCTAGAAAAAGTTTTCAGGCATTACATTAAATTTATGCCGCTTAGATTGCTGGAGTTTGCTTTTGGAAACAGGGGCTTTGAATCATCAAGAGTGTGGGCCACTATCATGAAACAGTTAGGACACTGCTATGTTGACAACCTCTCAAAAGAAAAGAAGATGAAAGCAGCAAACATAGACAAGGAAGAGTGTACTACTATATTAATATGTATATATATGTACTCATGTGAGAGAGAAAGAGGGAGAAATGAAGATGCTTGCTGATGCTTTAACATGCGCTTTATGTATCACAGAGAGAGAGAGTACAAGAACCAGAAATGTTGGAAGCAAGCAAGAAAAAAAGATGGTTGCTGATGTTGGAACCAGATAGAGATGATGATAAAGTGTACAAACATGAACTATTTTGACAAGAAACTGAAGTCTTAAGATAAGGATGGAAGGAGGTCTACTGCAATAAAAGAGACGCTACAGTCCATGTGTAACAATACACTAGCGCTAATATAGAAAAGGATGAAATTTTGCATAAGGACAAGGCATGCGTGCAGAGTTTCTAGAGGACAAAGAAATAAACTTTCTGTAATCTGAAACATGTAGTTGGTAACTGCCTCTCAATATCAGCCCTAAATAGCTATTTATGACCGACTATCTACAGTAAACAAAATTTACATATACACACATTGAAAACTGTGGCTTCTATATATATATATATATATATATATATATATATATATATATATATATATATATATATATGGGGTAGCATTTGCTAATGTCACCTGACCATCTGAATGAGCTGGAAATCATATGCTCGAGTAGTGTTGACCCAATCAGACCTCATGTACGGATTCAACATGATCTAAATGGTAGGAAACAGATTTTGGATCATGTATTTTTGATAAAAAAAAATATGATTTTATGAGCCAAGAAAATATTGCACATTATAGGCCGTTGATTTCAGAGCTCATAAAATCATGCCTACATGTCATAATAGTATGATCTAAAAGCTGATTTAGATCATATCTGTAAGTTTAGTTTCATGAGAAACAAAAAAAAAAAAAAAAAAAACTCATTTGTAGGTAATAGCGACGTGACCAAATGTTAACCATATATTATAGATTCCAAAGACGACCTCATAATTTGCACTTTAAAGAACTGTTTTTCGTAGTCAGGCAAACATGTAATTCTTTTCATTAGATTCCTAACACAACATATAATAGGGTTATAACCATGTACGGGAACCTATAACACTTTGGAACAAAGGCATCCATGCCAATTCCTCTAACTCATAGGGTCATAATTGGCATTGTGCAACTGATGAACAGAAGCAACCCAGAAAACAGCTAGCAAAAAGAGGCAAAGTAATAAAAGAAAGCAAAGGGAAACACGTCCAACTGAATGTCAGAGGCCAATTCCTCAAGGAAAGAGATACAAGCGGAGACCTATCAGCAGAACCCAGATGTCAAATCATGAAAACTCCTGAGAAAAATAAAGGAAAGAAACAAAACATGAACAGAGGAAGTTATGAGAAAAACAGGCGTTATGACAGAAATGAAAGATCAGAAGCAGCCTTTCAAGTGCAGGAGTTAGCGGTTCAAGCCTCTGGTTCTGATCTGGAACCAGCTTTTCTTGGCCAGTCCCTGAATTTTTCGCACCATCACAGATGCCAAAACCACCTGCTATTCTATTAGGGCCTGTTTGGAATCTCTGAACTGCGATGGGCGTTTATGCATTTGGTGTTCCCGAGGCAAAATTTTGGTCAAACGCCCATGGTGATCCTGTTTGGAATCTCGGCGCTAGGATGGCGTTTATGCATTTAGGATGGAAAGTGAGGCCCTTTCTCCTTTGTATTTACACTAGAGGATGGATTTGGCAAAGCAGCCGCCACTTCCTCAAATGCATAAGCTCCATAAACGCCCATTCCTGCTACCAATCCAAAAACAGGCCCTCAATGACTGGCTTACCAACTCCAACTAAACAGAATTGTATGAAAGGCCATGGATTGCCAAATCCAGACCCAACTCTCTTTGTCTTCAGCACCTCTCATGGCATCTGAAAACCCTCTCATTGAACTAACAAGGCCTAAACCACCACCCTTCTGGTTTAACACATACCCACTTTGCTTTATCTTGTTTTCATCACACACATCTTCAAAATAGAGACAGAAAGCCCACCTAAGCTCTGTTTCTCTGGTAGTAGGACCAAGATGGTTTCTGAAAACACCAGCATCAGCAGCTTTGTGGTCAAAATCAGTGGTTCTATCAGTGCTTTGTTCCTCCTCTGCTTTTGTCATGGTGTTGGCTATTGACACTTGTTTGTTGTCAGATGTTTTTGAAATCTTTAGAGTTTTTGAAGAGTGGCTTCAGTGAGAAAAAATGTGAGGAGGTAAAACGGAAGGAGACAGTTGAGTGAGCACTGTAGCTGTGGAGTTTATGTGAATGAGCGCAGTGAGAGCGAGACAGAAAAGCTGAGAGAGGGGAGAGAACGGAAAACGGCCTGCCCAAGGAGGATGTTCAAGTTTTTGATATATATTTTCCTGTGCCCAGGAGATAGGCATGCAAAGCCTCCGTTGGTATTTCAACCCAGCCTTAATTGTTGGGAGGGTTGTGTATGTTCGCCCCCGATGATTCACTGAATCCCACGTCCGTGTTCGGGGGATCGAATGAGCGCCACGTATTCATGCACATGGGGCTCGTATTCCCGTGTATGTTGACATAACTTTGCATCGGACTCTGGTGTTGTTGCAAAGACTTAATCACCCTTACTTGCTTTTCTTGCCCTGAAATGACGGTTCGAGGAAATGACAAAAATATCCTCCATTCAAAAGTTGTGAAACAACGGGTGGGGAAAAGGACAAAAAAGTCCTCCTTCCAGAAAGTTTGATGTTAACCATTTAAAGTGAAGACGTTCGCCTGCACCATCTGCTATAACAATGCTCCCATTATCAACGTTCCAGTGTTACAAAACATTCCAGTGTCTTCTCTTCATTACTGCTGTCGTTAGGCATCATGGAAGAAAGCAATGATTCACAAACATTCCAACCAGTGCCATCAAGGCACAGTGAGTAGCTTTTCATCTCATCATGTTATCGATGAAGAAGGCATGTCGTTTTGTGTGCCATTAAGGCATTGTTTGGTTATTGCAGGTAGATCTTGTTATTACGAAGGTTGGAAACTTATCGATATTTGTAAGACGCTGGGACCTGTTGACAAGAACGCTTGTTTGCAGATGCTAGGGAGGGCCTCTACCCCATCAGGTATCCTACAGTCACTCATCATATGCATTGTATCTCAAATCGCTGTATTAGTAACAGACTCTCGTTTTTGTGAGATACATTTTTGTTAGTTAATATCGATTTGTTTGCTATTATGTTCAAGTTCTTCCTTATCGATTTGTAATTTATTGTGCGATATATTTATCGACCTTTTAGATAGTATGTTTTTGTATCGTTGAGTTATAAGTTATAAAAACTGAACTGCCGTATCGATTTTCAATATCTGACAAATCGCTATACATATCGTTTTGTAAGATATTATATGTTTTGTAATATGTATTTGTAAGATATTTGTACACAGACTTTGAAAACGTTTGGGTGCAGAAACACATCTTGACACGCATGGCGGGGCGATTTTCGCATGCATATCGTTGCTCTCTCAGCGACTTCTATTGAACTCGCTTTAGAGCCTCGTGGATATTATGAGAGCGTTATCGTCAACACACATGTACGATATGTTTATTTTATTGGCATGGTAAGCGACACGTCGATGCTCAGCACAAGCAAACATCAAACCGCACTTGCTTTGATACTTTCATTCATTAAATCGTTGCTTTGACTTGCGTAACCCTAGTGGTATCCGTTCTTATATGCATCCTGATTAAATCGTAGTAAACCTATGTCGCTTGCTAACGGAAATTAATATATTGCTTACAAAACATTCCACTGTCTTCTTTTATTTGTTGTTGTTGTTAGGCATTAAGGAAGAAAGCAATGATGCACAAACATTCCAACCAGTTCCATCAAGGCGGCGTGAGTAGCTTCCCAGCATCATGCTATCGATGAAGAAGGCATGTCGTCTTGTGTGTCATTAAGGCTTTGTTTGGTTATTGCAGGTAGATCTTGTTCTTACAAAGGTTGGAAACTTATCGATATTTGTAAGACGCTGAGACCTGTTGACAGGAATGCTTGTTTGCAGATGCTAGGAAGGGCCTCTACCCCATCAGGTATCCTACATTCACTCATCATATGCATTGTATCTCAAACCGCTGTATTAGTAACATACTCTCGTTTTTGTGAGATAATATCGACTTGTTTGCCATGTTACTGCAAACACAAATTGATATATTGCTTAAAACATTATTGAGCTTATCATCAGGTTGTAATAAAGACGATGTAGCTCAATCAATAGAAAGATCTGAAGAATTGAATAGCTATACTTATGACCCAACTGAAGAATTGAACATCTGCACTAACGATGCACATGAAAAGAAGGGTGCAGGCATTAGACCCACTATTGACTTGAATGTTCCAGTGGAAGAAATGCAATTCAATGATGAGGTAGACTACCATGACAGCGCACATAATAAAAGTGTATGCACCGGGAATGTACACGGAAGTACACCTGACTTCAATGTTCCAGGAGAAGAAATGCAATTCAATAATGATCCTGATTTTGATGTCAGTACACTTAATAAAACCGTAGGAACTGGGAATGTACATGGAATTGCACTTGACTATGTTCCTGTAGAAGGAATGCATTTTAATAACGAAGAAGATGCATATAAATTTTACAATGATTATGCCTTAAAAGTTGGCTTCAGTGTGAGAAGGTTTTCTTGGTCAAAAAATGCACAGGGTGTCTTGGTTAGAAAGACATATGTCTGTTCCAAGCAAGGTTGGAAGAAATCAATGGGAAATCCAACTAGGAGCACGCCAGAATCAAGATGTGGATGTCAGGCGAGATTGGTTTTGAGAAGACATCCGAATGGGAAATTTATCGTGCGTACTTTAATCAGTGATCATAATCATGATTTATCTGCATCATTTATGACTCCTATGCTAAGGTCACATCGTAAAGTAACTGTAGCTCATGCTGCAATGGCTGAAATAGCCGATAGCGCCGGCATTGCACCAAGGAAGACATACAATTTGTTTACCCGCATAGATGGTGGTCGCGAAAATGTGCCATTCACACCTTTGGATCTTAGAAACCACTTGAGCAGGAAGAGGACATATAACATGAAGAACAGAGAAATATGTTGTTTGGTTCGTTACTTACAGAATAAATCAAGCAATGAACATGGTTTCTTTAGTGCAATGTAAGTGGACGCAGATGGATATGCCGTGAATATGTTTTGGTCAGATTCAAGGTCTAGATTAGATTATGAATGCTTCAATGATGTGCTTGTGTTTGATACTACAGTAAAGATTAACACTGAACAATGGTCATTTGCGCAGTTTGTGGGAGTGAACCATCACGCACAGAGTTGTATATTAGGCGGTGCTTTTGTGTATGACCAGACCAAGGAAACCTTTGAGTGATTGTTCAGAGTATTTACACAGGCAATGAACGGGAAGCATCCTGAAACTGTACTCACAGATGGTGATCACGCAATTGCGGCTGCAGTGCTTCATGTGTGGCCAGATGCACATCATCGCCTGTGTTTGTGGCATATCTTTCAAAATGCAGCAAAGAACATAAGACACATATTTAATCAGAATACAGGGTTTGACAAACATTTTACAAGGTGTGTACTTCATAGCGTAGACGAGGTCACCTTTAAGTCAGATTGGGACAAAATGATTAAGACATACGACCTTGCTGACTGTCTGTGGTTACAAAATTTATATACAGAAAAAGAGAAGTGGGCATTGGCATATGGAAGACAATACTTTTGTGCAGGTATGATAAGCACACAAAGAGCCGAATCTATGCATGCCACGCTGAAGAAAACCCTGTATTCATGTTTAGCAATGTTTCGTTTCATGGAACAATATGAATTATTTGTAGACGGTCTAAGACAGAATGAGCTTGAACAAGACGTGAAATGCTTCAATACACGACCTCTAACTTTTGGCATGAAAATATTGATGCGACCTGCAGCTCTGTATACACTAACTGTATTTGAATGGATCAAGAAAGAGGTGTTGCATGTCATGAATTGCAGAATAGAAGAACTGGTGCAAACCGAGAATATGCATAAATACCATATTTTTTATCAGGGCGAAAAGTATCAGGAAAGGCAAGAAGCGCATGTCACGTACAATGTCGACAACGGAAGGGTAGAATGTTCGTGCAAAATATATGAATTCAAAGGTATCCTATGCTGTCATGCATTAAAGGCACTCAATCAAGAGAAGATACAAGAAATACCTGAGTCTTACGTAATGCGAAGATGGACGAGACGCGCGAAGATTGAAATGCTCGTTATGGACAATGCGAGTAAATCTGGTGTTGACGAGAAGTGCCACATAGCCTCCCGTTACCAACAACTGTGTAGGTCATTCATGCATGTTGCTGATTTGGCATCGAGAAGCGAAGAAGGCTATGCATGTGCGAGAAAAGCTGCAACGGAGTTACTTGAAAACGTGGAGTTAATTCACATTAAGTCTTTTCCAGCGAATGAATACCAGCCGAAGATAATGGGATCGAACAATGTAGGTCAAAATCATGTCTCGCTTGACACTCCCGAGAAGTTGCGCCGAAGCGTAAACATTATCTTAAACAAGTCAGTAGTGAACGTTGTTGATTATGATGGACATATTCATGAAGCAAAGGGTATCAAAAGAAAACCTGCCTCTGATTGCAGTCGTCGGAGGGAAAAGGGTGCACTAGAATTGGTTGGCAAGAAAAGGACTAAGAAACAACCAACCTGTAATAAAAAACAACAAAGCCCTTCGAATGAGCAGGTATGTAAAACATTATATTGCTCCCCATTGCGTGAAGCTTGTCAAATAGCTAACTCGTGTAATGTCCATCATGCAGCAATACCCTGCAGAAGTACCGGCAAACGTTCAAACCTACATTCCTCCCGACCAGATTTCCGGCAACGATCGCTACAGTTTTACAAGGCTTTTGGTATGTTATCGATGTTGCGAGAAGGTAGGCATTTCTTGTGAAACTTAATTCAGTGTCTAATATTTTCTCTTTCATGACAGGCTACGATGCAGTCGACAGATAGGTTTGGGACACAGGAATCTCGTGTGGGCTATTAACTTAGTTGGCATGCCTCTTTGCATGACCCGATCTCCACAATGCCGGATTTTTGGAGAGTTTATAGTCGTTTGTCATTGACGACTTGCGGTTCGTGGTTGAATTTGTTCAAATCGATAGATAGCGGGTTTTTGCTTCTAGTTGTTCTAGTTGTTTCAATAATATACCTATGTTTTCTTTCAGCTAGACTGTTTTGTTGTGGTGTTTTTGGACAAGATCTATGATGAACTATTCTATGGTTTTCAAGATAGTTTTTAAAATCATTTGAAAGATACTCTCCTCCGGAATCAACTCTAAAGATTTTTAAATTATCATTAAATTGATTTTTAATTATCATATGATATGTCTTAAACGATGCAAAGACTTCATGCTTATGTTTAAGGTAGTATATCCAACAAAATCTTGAATAATCATAAAAAAAATAACATAGTAAGCAAATCCTCCCTTAGATACTACGGGTGTCTTCGCCTCGAAAGAATAGCGCACAAAGTATTGGCGAAGACAAATACAGCGATTGTTTGTCATCGCTGATTACAGCGATGCAAATAATCAATAGATAAGGAAAGGATTTGTTGCCATCACTGGATACTTCGTGCTTTGAGTCGGAGAGCGATCTGTGGCATCGCAGCATAAATCCGAGTGCATAAGTTCAAAAGATTTGTTTGTAAACGTAGATCTTTGTTCAAAAGTCAAGCTTCTCATTTTTCCAAAAATGCAATGATTACAATTGAAATTACTATTACAGAGATCTTTGTCTTTGCAATCGCTGTATTTGTCTTCGCCTCGAAAGAATAGCGCGCAAAGTATTGGCGAAGACAAATACAGCGATTGTTTGCCATCGCTGATTACAGCGATGCAAATAATCAATAGATAAGGAAAGGATTTGTTGCCATCGCTGGATACTTCGTGCTTTGAGTCGGAGAGCGATCTGTGGCATCGCAGCATAGTGATTTGTGGGTATTGTTCGAATGTCAAATCACACGTGGAAAACGTATTTTTGAATATTTAAAACTTAATGAGCGGCATGGAAAGACGTATTTTTGAATACTTCGAACGCAAGCATTTAATTTGGCGGCGGTTATAAAAAAAAGGCGGCATGCGAAAAGTCGTATTTATATTTTTTTTAAACGCAATCAATTAATTACCTTCGTGCTTTGAGTCGGAGAGCGATCTGTGGCATCGCAGCATGGTGATTTTTGGGTATTGTTCGAATGTCTAATCACACGTGGATAGCGATATGTGGCATCGCAGCGTAGAACGTTGTTGATTATTGTTGGACTGTCAATCTTAGCGTGATGCGAAGGATTGTTCAAGTGTGCTGCGATGTGTGACATCGCAGCGTAGGACTGTCAATCACTGTGCTGCGATGCCACAGATCGCTATTCAACGATAACTACAAATCGCCATACACCTCCAGTGAACTTCTTCTCCAGCAAATCTTTCGCGTTCCCGACACCTCCACTTGCCTTTTGAAATCATTATTGTCAGTTATCTTGTGAAAAGTTGTATCCATATATTATAAATAAAAGGCTACTCAATGTGTATTTTCCAACGAATACTCATAAATGTTTGAGTCGTCGTACAGTATTCATTGATCATGTTGGTTAAGCAGTACATCTTTTAGGTCATAAATAGTCGCACAAGCACTGGAAGGTGTGTTTGTCTTCTACTTCGTGAACCAGCAACAACCAAACCGACGGTTCCTTCATAAACCTGGAGATCCGCCCTCGAACATAGCAAATTATAGTCGGTGAGGCAGACGAAGACAGCTACACGACCAACAATGGCGAATCCTGGGTATATTGTCTACACATAGTCTACATGTTCAGCAAAATCCGTCTCTTTCATGCGTTTTTTGCGATTTTTTTTGTGTACTATATAATGTAATTTAAATATCGGTTGTTGCAATGTCCGCATTCATTTCAGTCGAACATCCACCGACGAAGTTGGGCGAAAACTTAGTCAATCACTCCTGGAGGACATCAACCGAATGCGCAGTGAATTCGCACAATGCAACATGATCAATAATTTTGTTAGTATTAAACTAGTAGTAGTTGTCTATAAACGTAAGCCATGTGTACGTATGATCAATACAACACCATATTTGCTGCAAACAGATTATATCCGATTTCGTAAATTATATTAAAAGCAACGCACCAAGCCAGACTGTGAGCGTCGTCAACCCATATTTCATGGTATATCGGTTGTATTTTATGTTGCTTTTCATTATTGATTTAGTCCAATTGATTCATATGTTAACGTTGGTGTTAGCAATGTTTCTTTCGGTTTGCAGACTATATTACGCCGTTTGCCATACTCCAGTGGATTTCAAGACGACAAACCTTATTGGGTTAACGGTAATCACTGCAGAGACCTTATGACAAGTGAAAAGGTAAGCAAATAAACCTACAGTGCAATATTACAGCTTGACAATGGTAACAACATTTTTTCGATCTATTTGCAGATACTGATTCCTACACTCTGGCAGTCTGAAAAGCATTGGGTCTTATACGTGATGGATTTACGCGAAAAACAACTATGGTGTTACAATTCGTTGGAAGTTGACAGTGGTTTACGGCTAGACATTTCCCATCTCGTAAGATTCCATCTATATGAGTATCGTGTAGTGTACTGGGGTCATGAATTTACTTTCAGACGCATTATTCTCAGATCGGTTTCCTCATAGCCATTTTGGGAGTCGATGTCAGCGAGTGGATCTTTCGCACGACATACCATGCTCCTTTACAAAATAATGGCGTTGATTGCGGCGTATTTGTAATGAAGTACATTGAAGCGATATACAATGGTGCAGAACCATGTTTCAACGCTGTATGCCATTCCTTGGCCTCTGTTATTGGCAATTAAGGGCATGTCTATTGCTTCTAGTTTACAATCTTTTTTTGCAGGTTGATATACCCGGATTCTGCGAAGAACTCTGCAAAAAGTTGACGTCCTTTCTAATTTCGGAGGAGAAACTGACGGAGGCGAGGTCTAAAAGGCTTGTAATTGATAAAAGATGTGCGCTCAACCCGCGTGATTGACAGTCACAGGGTGAGACTGCGATGTGTGCAATGAACAAAGACTTCTAATGTTCGAAATGATAATATTCAACATCGCTATGAAATGTTGTATGCTTAAACATCGCTTTAATGTCGCGTTCTTATTTTACGAATAGTACAAAGCGATACGCTTGGTGGTCTAACGTCAAACTACACTGCTACGACCATGAAAACCTGTGCCAGCATTTGAAAATTGTTTGAATTTTAAACGACGATTTCTTCAATTATGATCTTACAGACCTATGAAAAAGGTATAGATGGATACGACAACTGCGTCGAAGCCGCCTATGCACTCGATTGAAGAATAAGTCGTGTATGCAGGAAT
This sequence comes from Nuphar pumila, assembly GCF_984573655.1. Classification (NCBI taxonomy): domain Eukaryota; kingdom Viridiplantae; phylum Streptophyta; class Magnoliopsida; order Nymphaeales; family Nymphaeaceae; genus Nuphar; species Nuphar pumila. The sequence goes on along the minus strand of NC_143253.1, from coordinate 113,383,985 downwards.
TGTCGATTATGTCAGATCCTTATTCGCGAAGCAAAGTTGAACTGTGTGTTGTGTCATTCAAATATTAATGAAACGTCCTATCACCCTCCGTCAGTTTTCGAGTATATACGTCAGTTTCATTAAACCAAAAGCAAATCTTAAATAAAAAAGCACTCCGCATTAAAGAAAACAATGTCATGCCAGAGGGCTATTCTGAATGGTAGTCAATGCGATTGAACCGAATCTTTTGGTCTCAAATAAATCCACAAGTACGTCTAAAGAAATCGCCTTAGGTGTACATTACCGTCGGTTCATCAATACAGCGATTTCTAAGAACAAACCTTTCTTATTGATAAGTTCACGTAATGCGATATTTAGAAATATCTTTCGCCAGAGAAAAATATGCTGGTCGTACTTGTGCTGGTCGAAAGCACCAGCAACCCAACACAATATGCTGGTCGAAACAGAGAAAAACTACATAAAATGGGTTACCGCCTGAACTAGGAACCCAAATCTATCATCAAAATTGCACCCAAACACTCAAATAGCCCTTCAAATCAGTCCCAATCTATCACACACCAAAAAATGACCAGATTACAATTGATTTGGGCAAACAAAACCCACCGATAGCATCACAATCACAAACTTTTTGCATTCAGGGTACTGTTCATCAGTTTTTTCAGAAAATACAATTAAATCCACTAAAAATTGAGATTTCATCCGACCATTAAAATTCTTGATTCATTCAATCACAAAAATCAAGAGCTAATGGAATCCAACATCAATCGACCAAAAGTTCAAGACTTCAAGGTTGGTACGGACGTCAGCTGTGGAGAACACAAGCTGAGGTGGGTCCTAGCACGACCGATGCAGATGAAGCTTCTTCCTCTCACCGATCTTCAACAAAGCACCCTTTCATTTTCAATAGAGCTCTGATACCATATTGAAATCGGGAAACCAGCAAGAACAAAAGGAGAAGAGAGGAGAATAGAGAGGGAAGACAACTTAAGCTTCATTAGCAAAAAACCCTGAAAATGTTACAACATATAGGGGTCGACCCTCTTTTACACTACATGACAAAAATTTAGATACCCACTAACACCTTGAAATATTACAGTTATACACTACATGACTTGGCGGAGCTCCTGCTGGTCACCCTCAGCGCGACTGCACCACTGGGTTACTGTCAAGGAGGACGGCGAGAACGGTGATGGAGGGCCTCGTTAGGTTGTACAGACAGAGCAATCGATAGGTTTCACTTTATACTATTCTGTCTGCCGTTCATTTTAAACTCAATCAATTTTCCGCATATTTCGTCGCGTATTACCGGAATATGTTCCTGCAACAAAACAGGTAATGTGAAATCCAATATATAACAGGAATACCCAATAACATCGGATACGAAGCTCATACAGCGTGGAAACAAGGTTGTTCTCCATTGTATATTGCTTCAATATACTTCATTACGAATATGCCACAATCAACCCCATTACTTTGTAACGGAGCATCGTCAGCACAGAGCAACATCCACTCACCAATGTCGACACCCATTTGCCCGTTAAGGAATCCCGCCTGTGAAAAAAAGATAATATATTACAATCCGGTCCACCTCGAATAGCTACTTCACCTTTGGGTACAAGCTTACCAAATGCATAGCATCGCGTTCTACGCCACTGTGGCAGTCCAATGAGTTGTAGCATCATAGTTGTTTTAGCTGAAAATTCATCTCGTATAGGACCCAATGGTCTGGATGTTGCCAGAGTGTAGGAAGTAAAATCTGCGAATCGATAAAATCATTTTTCGTTCCAGAGACTTATCGTGATGGGGATGTTACGAATAAACCTTGGATAAGAGGTTTGTTCACTTACCTTTCCAAATTTTGAAATGTCTATGCACTCATCATCGCTGTTCCAACAAGGTAGTGCATCGTCGAATCCTATGCCGTATGGCTTTCGCCGGACGTACATCTGTTGCACGAAATAACAAGGTTTAACCACCAAGAAACGTGAGTACGTCATGAAAGCAAACAGAACAACAGCGACACAGACATACCATGAAATACGGGCTGATGATGCGTACTGTATTGCTCGTTGGGTTGCTTTGAATGTAATTGACAAAATCATACATTGTCTGGTTGCACAAAGTTACGAACTTCAGAACATGCAAACCGATGACCTAGAAATTGATAGTGGACAAATACTTACAAAATTACTGATAGTGTTCCCATCTGCAAATTCATCTTGCATCTGCTCGATGTCATCTACGAACTCGTCAGGGCGTTGCCGCCCACCCGAGACTGTGGATGTTGCACTGAGTGCACCATGAGCGTGGTATTCAGGATTGTACATTGAAATTATTGTCTACAGTAAACAACACTAGTCCAAATACGACATGAAAAGCCAAATGTTTACTAAACCGCTCAGGCGTTTCAAAGAATATACCTCTTAAGCGCTAGTCCTGGTACTGTGGATGTGGTTGTCTTCTTGTTCAGAGCCGTGCGTGGCCGTTTTGCTGTCATCGTCCACTCCATTGGCAACGTGCCTGGTCGTTTAGCTCACATCCGCCTATCCGTTTGCTCCGTGCCTGGTCGTTTTTCTCCCCTCGTCCACTCCTCTGGCGCCGTGCCTAGTCGTTTTGCTATCATCGTCCTCTCCGTTGCCGTCGTGCCCGGTCGTAGGGCTCCCATCGTCTTTGGCGTCGTGCCGGGTCGTATTGCTCCACTAGTCCTCTTCTTGTCCGCCATGGCTGGTCGTACTGCTCCGATTGTCCTCTTCTTCGGCGCCATGCCTGGACGAAGATATCGATGGCACCTTTGCAACGAAGATACTGAAACTCCGTCCAAAGGTAAAGTCCTTTAACGTGCAACCATTTTTTGAAAACAGCCCGCTAATTAATTGATTGCGTTTAAAAAAAATATAAATACGGCTTTTCGCATGCCGCCTTTTTTTGATAACCGCCACCAAATTAAATGCTTGCGTTCGAAGCATTCAAAAATACGTCTTTCCATGCCGCTCATTAAGTTTTAAATATTCAAAAATACGTTTTCCACGTGTGATTTGACATTCGAACAATACCCACAAATCACTATGCTGCGATGCCACAGATCGCTCTCCGACTCAAAGCACGAAGCTAATTAATTGATTACGTTTAAAAAAAATATAAATACGGCTTTTTTGTAAAAAAAATGTAGTTATTCAATCATACATATATGTGTTCTAAGGCTGTCAAAAAAATTTTATAGTGACACAATCATGCATATTTATGTTCTAAGATTGTGATTTTTTTTATAGTGATTCAATCATGCATATATGTGTTCTAAGGTTGCCAAAAAAAATTATAGTGATTCAATCATGCATATATGTGTTATAATGCTATAAAAAAAATTCATGGTGATTCAATCATGCATATATGTGTTCTAAGGTTGTCAAAAAAAAATCATAGTGATTCAATCATGCATATATGTGTTCTAAGGCTGTCAAAAAATTTTCAATCTGCCATAAATATGTTCTAAGGCTGTCAACAAAACTTCATAGTGATTCAATCACTCATATATGTGTTGTAAGGTTGTCCAAAAAATTATAGTGATTCAATCATGCATATATGTTTCCTAAGGTTGTCAAAAAAATTTCATAGTGATCCAATCATGCATATATTTTTTCAAAGGCTATCAAAAAAATTTCAATCATGCATATATATGTTCTAAGGCTGCCAAAAAAAATCACAGTGATGCAATGAAGCATATATGTGTTATAAGGCTCTAAAAAAAAATTCACTATGATTCAATCATGCATATGTGTTCTGAGGTTATAAAAAAAAGTTCATTAAGAATCAAACATGCATATATGTGTTCTAAGTTTGACAAAAAATTCATAGTGATTCAATCATGCATATGTGTTCTAAGTCTGTAAAAAAAAGTTCATTTAGAATCAATCATGCATATATGTGTTCTAAGTTTGACAAAAAATTCATAGTGATTCAATCATGCATATGTGTTCTAAGGCTGTAAAAAAAAGTTCATTTAGAATCAATCATGCATATATGTGTTCTAAGTTTGACAAAAAAATTTCATAGTGATTTAATCATGCATATATGTGTTCTAAGGCTGTTAAAATTTTTTTTAGTGATTCGATCATGCATATATGTGTCCCAAGGCTTTCAAAAAAAATTCAAACTTGCACATATGTATTCTAAGGCCCTAAAAAAAATCATAGTGATTCAATCTTGCATATATATGTTCGTAGGTTGTAAAAAAAAACTCATAGTGATTCAATCATGCATATATGTGTTGTAAGTCGGTCAAAAAAAAATTATGTTGATTCAATCATGCATATATGGGTTGTAATGTTGCCAAATAATTTTATAGTGACTCAATCATGCATATATGTGTTCTAACGCTGTCAATATTTTTTTATATTGATTTAATCATGAATATATGTGTTCTAGGCTTGTCAAAAAACATTATAGTGACTCACTCATGCATATATGTGTTCTATTGCTGTCAAAAAAAAATCTTAGACATTGAATCATGCATATATTTGTGATTAAATATATGTGTTCTAAGGTTGTAAAAAAAAAATCATAGTGATTCAATCATGCATATATGTGTTCTAAGGCTACCAAAAAAATTTCATAGTGACTCAATCTTGCATATATGTATTCTAAGGCTCTCATAAAAAAAAATCATAGTGATTCAATCATGCAAAAAAGTGTTATAAGGCTGTCAAAAAAATATCATAGTGGTTCAATATTGAATATATGTGTTCTGAGGTTGTAAAAAAAAAATAGTGATTCAATCATGCATAAATATGTTCTAAGCTTTTGAAAAAAAATTTTATAGTGATTCAATCATGCATATATGTGTTTTACCGCTGTAGAAAAATTTTATAGTGATTTAATTATGCATATATGTGTTCTAAGTTTGTAAAAAAAATTATAGTGATTGAATCATGCATATATGTGTTCTACGGTTGTCAAAAAAATTCTAGTGATTCAATCTTGCATATATTTGTTCTAATGTTGTCAAAAAAAATCATAGTGATTCAATCAAGCATATATGGCTTCTAAGGTTGTCAAAAAAAATTCATAGTGATTTAATCAAGCATATATATGTTCTAAGTTTGTCAAAAAAACTTCATAGTGATTCAATCATGCATATATGTGAGCTAATGCTTTCAAATAGAGAACTGACAATAATGATTTCAAAAGGCAAGTGGAGGTGTCGGGAACGCGAAAGATTTGCTGGAGAAGAAGTTCACTGGAGGTGTATGGCGATTTGTGGTTATCGTTGAATAGCGATCTGTGGCATCGCAGCACAGTGATTGACAGTCCTACGCTGCGATGCCACACATCGCAGCACACTTGAACAATCCTTCGCAGCACGCTAACAATAATCAACAACGTTCTACGCTGCGATGCCACATATCGCTATCCACGTGTGATTAGACATTCGAACAATACCCAAAAATCACCATGCTGCGATGCCACAGATCGCTCTCCGACTCAAAGCACGAAGCTAATTAATTGATTGCGTTTAAAAAAAATATAAATACGGCTTTTCGCATGCCGCCTTTTTTTGATAACCGCCGCCAAATTAAATGCTTGCGTTCGAAGCATTCAAAAATACGTCTTTCCATGCCGCTCATTAAGTTTTAAATATTCAAAAATACGTTTTCCACGTGTGATTTGACATTCGAACAATACCCACAAATCACTATGCTGCGATGTCACAGATCGCTCTCCGACTCAAAGCACGAAGTATCCAGCGATGACAACAAATCCTTTCCTTATCTATTGATTATTTGCATCGCTGTAATCAGCGATGGCAAACAATCGCTGTATTTGTCTTCGCCAATACTTTGCGCGCTATTCTTTCGAGGCGAAGACAAATACAGCGATTGCGAAGACAAAGATCTCTGTAATAGTAATTTCAATTGTAATCATTGCATTTTTGGAAAAATGAGAAGCTTGACTTTTGAACAAAGATCTACGTTTACAAACAAATCTTTTGAACTTGTGCACTCGGATTTATGCTGCGATGCCACAGATCGCTCTCTGACTCAAAGCACGAAGTATCCAGCGATGGCAACAAATCCTTTCCTTATCTATTGATTATTTGCATCGTTGTAATCAGCGATGACAAACAATCGCTGTATTTGTCTTCGCCAATACTTTGTGCGCTATTCTTTCGAGGCGAAGGCACCCGTAGTATCTAAGGGAGGATTTGCTTACTATGTTATTTTTTTTATGATTATTCAAGATTTTGTTGGATATACTACCTTAAACATAAGCATGAAGTCTTTGCATCGTTTAAGACATATCATATGATGATTAAAAATCAATTTAATGATAATTTAAAAATCTTTAGAGTTGATTCTGGAGGAGAGTATCTTTCAAATGATTTTAAAAACTATCTTGAAAACCATAGAATAGTTCATCATAGATCTTGTCCAAAAACACCACAACAAAACAGTCTAGCTGAAAGAAAAACAAGGTATATTATTGAAACAACTAGAACTTTACTCATTTCTCAAAACATTCCAAAAAGTTTTTGGGCCGAGGCGGCTCTTACATCCGTTTATCTTATAAATCACTTTTCTTCAAAAAATCTAAACAAAACTTCAGCTTTTAAAATTTTATACCAAAAGGAACCCGACTAAAATAGGTTAAGAATCTTTGGATGTAAATGTTTTGTCCTTACCGACAAAAATGACAAACTCTCACCAAAAGTCATTCCTTATGCATTTCTTGGATATTCTGAAACTCAAAAAAGATTTAGATGCTATGATGTTAAGAACGACAAACTATACGTTTCTAGGAATGTGACTTTCTTAGATAACGTTAGTGGTTTTGAGAAGGATGAATCCCATAAAGAGAATATGGATTACTCTTTCTTGTTTAAGTTACTATCTAGAAATGATGATATTTTTAGTGATGATGAACTCAATTAGTTTAGTAAAAAAGAAAATATAGATGAAGACAACCATCCTTCTTATCAACCTACTAATCCTCCCATAGAGGAAAGTTTATTTATTACCGAGACCCAAAGTCGGAAAGATGTAATAATAAAGAATTAAAAAGTAAAAGAATTTCACGTTACCGCAACTCATTATACAATTACAACAAATGTATAGCGTGATAAAAAAGAAAATCTAGGATTTATTCCGAGTCACTGGACGAATCTGATGAAATTTCATAGACTTGTCTCTCACTTTTTATTGGTGGACCGTCTATCCTGGGTGGCCTCCACGTTGCGAAACCTTGCCTAAGAAGACTGGTCATCATGTCCACCACTGCATTCAATTGGGTCCCCATAGTGCTTACTTCTGTCCTTAATTTCTTATTCTCCCTCTCAATAAGTTCGAACCTTACGGCAGAGACAGTCTTCTCTTTTGGAGCAAGAGTTCGGTCTTCCTCGTGATTTGTTACTGATAGACTAGTCGTATTAACCTGATCGAGGCGACGTTTTGGTTGTAGAGGCTGAGCTACAACATGAGAAGTTACAGTTGGGAGGCATAGGTTGACAATTTTCTCAATCTTCCGATTTCGCCGCATTGGTTCCCAATAGCTTTCGAAATAAAAGGGATCAAATTGTCGTCCTTTATGATCATACGGTACGGCACGGACACCACCTGAGTTCCAATTAAATAATTCGTCCCTGTACCGATCGCTCCAATTCACGTGCCTGCCCCCACCATTATTCATCTTCCTTCTCACCTCCAAAGGCTTATTTGGGATAGACTGCCCCAAGCCAGATTGTAGGAGAACTCGACTACCTTGCTGCATCTCGGCTTCAAAATTGCAGAATAGCCACAAATCGCGGCCAGACAATCTGGCAGCCTCCGCAACAACGTCTTCATCATCGTCCTCCCCATCTCCATAAGGTCTCCACAAAACCTGTACATTGGTAATTCTTTTTAATAACGAATGACAAATATATTAAAATTTATTTACGCATGATATGGCAACAACGATATGCACTACGGAAGACAATCCTGCAGCGATGTATACTTAAGAATGCTGAACATTACAACGACTTATAATACTCAATGGTAAATGCTGACGCGATTGTAAACATATTTAGAACGTTTACCTCGTTTAATTGCAGCCCATCTAAAATGGACTTAGCATTATAAACTGCGACGTTTATTCTGGCCCAGCGACCGATCTTTGGAAAACCACAAATCGGAGGGTCACACCGTGGACGCAATGGGATAATATGTTCCAACGCCCAGGCCTAACAAAAAAAATATTATTAGCAACGCCACAGACTGCAATGAGATTTGTCTATAAATACTAAGTATGTAATCAATAAATACCTGAAAAAATGGCCAAAATCCGCCAACTGTTTTCGTACCATTACTCGCACGGTGGAGTTGACTGTACAGGTGTGCGAGCATAGCGGCACCCCATGCATAGTTGTCGACTTCGTCTAAGTCTGCCCGATACTGCAGCCACATGGAACTTATTCTCGAACCAGAACAATCGGAGAATAATGTAAGAGCAAAAAAATATAGAAGGAAGCCGCGCAACTCTTGGTCAGCTGTTTCAGATGCACAAGTAGCGGAGTGGCCTTCCCATTTATTACGGAAAACTGAGACCTTCATTGATGTGGAATTGCTTCCACCAGAAATACATTGACTCCATTCGTCCATCGACATTCCTAGAAGGGCAGTGCAGTTTTCCCTTGCGTTATAGTTTGAATGCCGTAATAGGACAGCACTGCCAGCGCACTTAAGGCCAGTGATCCTCGCCACATCTTCTAGAGTCATGGTGATCTCAAAAGAATCAAACTGGAATGTGTTAGTCTTATCATTCCACTTATTTACCAGGTGAGTCATGGTATTCCAGCAAGTTTCAAAATATTGCTGGTCCAAAATGCCACCGAAGTGCATATTTTGTAGTCGGTCCTTCTGATATGCACTCAGTTGACCATACTAAGACAGAACTACAGGCCATTGACAGCGACCTCCGAGCTTTTCACCTGGTGCTCTACTTCTCCTGTGACCTCCCTGTAACACAAAATAACATATTATTCCTACAAATTATAAATTACTTCCATTTGTACTTATAAATACTATTCTACTAACCGCTATAAATAATATCGGTTGCAGACATACTATCGCAGTAATCGCTATAAATATCAATACCTAACACAGTAATCGCCATACCAAAATCGCTAAACATATTATTAAATCTTCGCAGACAGGACAAATATATTTACCTTGGTCGCTATTTTCTGCTGTTCTCGCTCCAACCTGGGACTTTCTGGTGGGTCCACTGCCTCGAACTGGCTTTCAATCTCCATCTCTACCGGCTCCACCGTCACCTTCCTTTCTCTCGCCTTCCTTTTCTCATCCTTTTTCTGCTTCCTTTCTCTGTCCCTATTCTCCTCCTCCTCCTTCTGCTTCCTTTCTCTCTCCTTTTCCGCCTGCTCCTTCTGATTCCTTTCTCTCTCGCGTTTCTCCTCCTCCTTCTCCTTCCTTTCTCTCTCCCTTTTCTCCTCCTCCTTCTGCTTCCTTTCTCTCTCCCTTTTCTCCTCCTCCTCCTTCTCCTTCCTTTCTCTCTCCCTTTTCTCCTCCTGCATCCTTTCTCTCTCCTTTTTCGCATCCTCCTCCTTCTCCTTCCTTTCTCTCTCCTTTATCTCCTCCTCCTTCTGCTTCCTTTGTCTCTCCCTTTTCGCCTCTTCCTCCTGCTTCTTCCTTTCCCTTTCCTTTTCTTCCTCCTTCTCCTTCCGCCGCCTTTCTTTCTCTTGCAGTTGTTGTTTCCTTCTTTCCTGCAATTCTTCCTCATGCTTCTTCCTTTTTCTTTCCTTCTCTACCTCCTCCTCCTTCTCCTTCCGTTGCCTTTCCTTCTTTTCCTCATTCTCCTTCTGCTGCCTTTGCATTTCCTTAGCTTCCTCGAACTCCAACTCCCTCTTTCGCCTTTCCTTTTCTTCCTCAAATTGAGGAATATTTTGTTCCTTCTCTTCCTCCTCCTTATTCATTTGCCTTCGCCTCTCCTCCGCATCCTTGTGTCGCATTGCTCTACTCTCCAAGTTTCTCCTACGAGCCTCCGCCATCATATTGCTAAAATCCCTTTCCCACTCCTCCGCCTTCTTTTTCCTCTTTTCCATCTGCTGTGCGTTAATCCTCCACCTTCTATTTATATTCTCTTCAATATTTCTGGCCTTTGCCTTCTCTTCGTCATCCTTGTTCTGCATCTTTCGTTCTTCAGAGTTCTTCCTTTGGTCCGCAGCCTCGATATCTGATGGATAATCCTCCGCAAAATACGATTCCAAGGCTTTTTCCCTGTCTTCATCGTTCTCAATCTTAAGTATATTTTGGTATCTTTCAAAAACTTTAGATAGATGGGACTGGCGGATCACTTCTCTAATAGACAACCCATAGAACGACGGGGTATCTCTAATCTGATGAGGCGCAGACATTGCTAACCTGCACAACACAATACACGATCATCATCATTAGAAATCGTCAGAATATTTGGGTTCATAATACAAATCCTTGTATAAGAACCAATCTTCAGATTGAAGAAAGAAAACTTACACGAAACTCACCGAAACGATGGGAATTTGGATATTCCAACTGTAGAGTAAGCAACAGTAACAACTAATACGCAACAGAAGGTGGCAACGATGCTGCGACTGCGCGTAAGACGGAAACAGATGCTCTGGTAAAAAGGAAAGGATGCTCAGGCAACTTGAGATGAAAGCAAAGAATCTCCGGTAGAGTGCTTAGAGCGGAAAAGGATTTTTTTGAACTATTTGTATCATACAACATAACGCTTGCTACATACGCAAACTCTGCGGAACGTTTTCCTGCGATATCGATGGAGGGCAGTTTTGTCATTTTCATGAACCGACGATTCAGTTTTCTAGAAGGAGAGCATTTATGTCCGTCCGAGGAACAGAAACCGACGATTCAGTTTTCTAGAAGGAGGGCATTTATTTCTGTAAATTTTCAGCGATATCTATTGTCATTTCATTCCCCATTTTAACTTCAACGATACATTACAACCACCTGCGGAACGTTTTCCCGCGATATCGATGGAGGGCAGTTTTGTCATTTTCATGAACCGACGATTCAGTTTTCTAGAAGAAGGGAATTTATGTCCGTCCGAGGAAGAGGAACCGACGATTCAGTTTTCTAGAAGGAGGGCATTTATTTCTGTAAATTTTCAGCGATATCTATTATCATTTCATTCCCCATTTTAACTTCAACGATACATTACAACCACTTGCGGAACGTTTTCCCACGATATCGATGGAGGGCAGTTTTGTCATTTTCACGAACTGACGATTCAGTTTTCTAGAAGGAGGGCATTTATGTCCGTCCGAGGAAGAGGAAGCGAATGGCGGTAAAGGTTACTTGAGTCTTTGCTGCGGCACCAAATTACGATGCAATATGATGGCGACCCACATGGGGATACATGCCGGTCTACATCTTATACGTGGCGCGGTTTGAAACCCCCGAACATGAGATCTCAGTACCGGCTCTGTAAATAATTCCGCAAATCGCTATAGCGATTTGTAGTGTCTTCCGCAAATCGCTATAACGATTTGTAGTGTTATTCAGTAAGCAAATCGCTGTAAATCCCTACCCGAATTAGGACCAACTTGTCAGGGCCATATCTCCCTAACCGGAGGTCATATTCCAAATCTGTAAAAAGTGGTGTCTTCGTTATTGAGTCTAGTTTATTTCTGTAAATTTTCAGCGATTTCTATTGTCAGTTCATTCCCCATGTTAACTTCAACGATACATTACAACCACAATCATCAAAAGAAAGATTGCCCAAGCCTTGCCGGATTCTGCACTGTTGCTTTTGAAATTGTTGGGGTCCTCTCGAGCGAGCTCTCCAAGCAATGAGAGTCCCATCATCGCCAAATCTTCCAAGGTGATCGTCATCTCTCCCCACGGAAACACAAAGGTGTTGGTCTCCCAGCACCATGCTTCAAACAGAGCCCTTATCACGTTGGCCTTGCACTTTATGTTCCCTAAGGATGCCTTCAAAGCCCCGTAGATCCCAACCTTGTTCCAACCTCCTCCGAACTTGGGTTTCAGTCGCCGGAACCAGTCGGACAGCCCGGGCAGCGGCCTCATTGAACCTTCTAACCTGCAATTTCTGGACCAATCTGCCCTGCCGGACTTGATTTCGGCTTCGAGGGGTGGCATTTCCATCGACGTCTCAAACGCCGCAACCTCCTCTTCTTCTTCCACCTCTCCAACGATTGGCTGCAACAGTTGAGCTTCACCCTTCCAAACAGCTATGCTCAGAGCAACATGTCAACGTCCCACTGATAGGCAAAACAACATTTTAAAGGTTATTTATCATAATGCCAGCTTTAGTTGAATCTGTTTTGATTGCAATGTTTGAAGCATCTCTTTCTTGCTTTGATTGTTTGTGTTTGTTGCTTGCTGCTTAAGTGCTTCTCAGTAAGCAGAATCTGGCCCTCATACTCATCTCGATTGGATTACTGAGATTCCACCAGTAAGATCCGTAGTCCTTCTTGCTGCTAACTCTTTACATTTGCAGGTTGTTTCTTTAAATAATTATAATAATGACAAATATGCGAAGGAGTTCAGTATCAGTGTTTCTAATGCGCTTGCTACTTGTCCTGCTCGGGTTTTGCCAACTCCTCGTGTGAGTTGATCAGAATAATGAACAAAACAATAAATTACATATGATCAACTCACACGAGGAGTTGGCAAAACCCGAGCAGGACAAGTAGCAAGCGCATTAGAAACACTGATACTGAACTCCTTCGCATATTTGTCATTATTATAATCATTTGAAGAAACAACCTGCAAATGTAAAGAGTTAGCAGCAAGAAGGACTACGGATCTTACTGGTGGAATCTCAACCCTCTAACTCTCTCTCTCCCTTCTATTTCTGCTTCTGTGCACATCCATCAGAAGATCCTACATTGCTCCATCAAGCACCGACTGACCTGCACATTGACTGTTGTGGGTCCTTACTGATGAGCTGCCTCTAAATTTATTCGACTCTGGGTCCTTACTGCACTTGAAGTTGAGTCGTATTTTTTGTTATTCGGTGGGTGGTGAGGCCCTCCTCTACTGTCTCAAGACTCTTAGTTTGGGCAATCTTTCTTTTGATGATTGTGGTTGTAATCATCAAAAGAAAGATTGCCCAAGCTAAGAGTCTTGAGAGAGTAGAGGAGGGCCTCACCACCAACCGAATAACAAAAAATACAACGACTCAACTTCAAGTGCAGTAAGGACCCAGAGTCGAATAAATTTAGAGGCAGCTCATCAGTAAGGACCCACAACAGTCAATGTGCAGGTCAGTCGGTGCTTGATGGAGCAATGTAGGATCTTCTGATGGATGTGCACAAAAGCAGAAATAGAAGGAAGAGAGAGAGAGTTAGAGGGTTGATGAGCCCCCGGACCCCCCTCCTGTAAGGGCAAAACGCCATGAACACGCTGGGAGGAGCCCTCAGACCCCCCTTCTGTAAGGGTAAAAGCTCTGAATCAGACTCCATAACTCTTCAAGTTGAATGATGCTACCCACACTGGGAGGAGCACTCAGACCCCCCTTTCTGTAAGGGTAAAAACTCTAAATCAGACTCCACAACTCTTCAAGTTGAATGATGCTACCGACGTTGAGAGGAGCCCTCAGACCCTCCTCCTGTAAGGGTAAAAACTCTGAATCAGGCTCCACAACAGTAAATGTGCAGGTCAGTCGGTGCTTGATGGAGCAATGTATGATCTTCTAATGGACAAAAGCAGAAATAAAAGGGAGAGAGAGAGAGTGAGAGTTGAATGATGCTACCCACGCTGGGATGAGCCCCCAAACCCTCCTCCTGTAAGGGTAAAAACTTTGAATCAGGCTCCACAACAGTCAATGTGCAGGTCGGTGCTTGATGGAGCAATGTATGATCTTCTAATAGACAAAAGCATAAATAGAAGGGAGAGAGAGAGTGAGAGGGTTGATGTTCATGGCCTCCTCCAGGGCCCTCCTCCAGGGGAGATTTCTTTCTCGGATAATCCTGCAGTGCAGAGACTGGGTCTTAAATAATCATCTTCGGGGCACTTAAGTCTTTACAACCACTCCTTTTCAAGAACCGTCATTTTTTTTTGCACCAATGGAGGAGAGGGTACTTAAGTCTTTGCAATCGCATCAAACTCCAACGCTAATTAATGGTGACAAACATGGGGATACGAGACGCACATGCTTATATACGTGGTGCTCTTTGGGACCCCCGATCATGAGATGTAGCTAACTGCCCTGTTCGGGGGGGAACATATAACCTGATTCATTAATTGTTGGCTTAATTTCCGAACAGGTTGGGTATTCTATGACTTGTGGTTTTACCGTACTGTTTGTGGCTCTTGGATTTTCAACCGTATTAGGTATCATGAGTTGTGAGCTCACGAGCTTGTGGCCCCTTAAATTTTATTTGTAAGGCCCATGGCGATACAATGAATGTGTTACTTGAACCAACATCTCTTGCTTGGTTATAGAGGGCAAATGAGAAAAAATATGCATCCACTAAAAATTATATAATTTTTTTTGTTATATTAATATTTAAATATGATGTTTTTTTTGTATTGGGATATTTTTCACATAATTAGGTACACCTTTTATCGTTTATTTTCAAGTAGGAGATTTTCATAATTTTATAGGTTATTTCCCATATAGTTATGTGTACTTTCAATCATTATTTGAATTATGATTTTTTTATATAATATAAATTTAGCAATGAAATCATCTTTTCATGCACTCATTTCATGTAACATATAGGTTTCTTATTATGTCAAAAAATATTAATGACAACCCTTAATGTACAATACAATATGCAAAAAATTATTTTTAATATTCACCATCTACTGCATAATGGTGAATACATCATAATATTGGTCTCACTTTTTTTATTAGTCATTGGGTTTCATATTACTCTTTCATGACCATACTATAGGACATTATCATATGCTAATAACCTTGCACAAAGTCTTCATGCACTATGATGGAGTACTCGGAAACAACCCGTGAATTTATATAAAATAATATAGTAAATACACTCTCTTTTCAAAATTTTATCATAAATAATATTCTCACTATTCATGTACACATGTAACATGCTTTAACTCTCATCAGGTCATCATCTGACCATTTTGGATCAATATATTCATATCTAGCTACTCATAAATATAATTTTTTAAAATATAAATACTATCATGATGCATACCATGCATAAATCTTTTAAGACATGAAAAACACTCATTCATGCATTTATACAAAAAAATAATGGGAAACATGATTTATAATAATTATTTATCATTATATGCAAATAAAAACTCATATGTATTTACAAATTATAATTTAGCTCTCGCTTTTCTAGCATATTGCAATTAAGCAATATGTGTATTAAGACATCACTAACTAGAAACAATATAAATTAATAACAAAGCTTAAGTTCTCATATCCAGATTCACTTTGAATATGCACAAGATCTATATCCAATAAGAGTTATCCTTTTAATATCCCATTACCATATGAATATATCAAACATGATAAGCTCATTCATTTTTCAAAGTTTCAATCTTATCAAATATAATAATCTGCAATTAAATAATAAGCTTGTCAACATATAAGTTCAGATCCATTATCAGTGCTTACAAAATCTATACCAATATCTTAATCTGACTTGAGATGTTTATCATCAAGTCCAACATGATCCATAGTAAAAATGAATCTCATGCAAGTTTAAGCAAAACCATGGATCACATAGGTTTTGTCTATAGTCTAAATCCATATCCATAGGTTTCAAATTTAAATAGATCCATACTCCATATCTGACATTATACTTTTTTGAATACATCATACAATAAGAAGACCCAACAAAGAATTACTTAAAGTATACATGCATCAAAATATACACGGTTCCACATAACCAAGTTAAATAAACTTGAATGCCATTATACTAATTTGGAACCACAATAGATCTATAATAGAACCAAACAAGGGTTATTCATAACACATGCAATAAAGTAATATGAAATCATAAAAACATTTTTAGATCTCATATAGATCCAACTCACCTGTATCATGTACAAATTTCATTTGAATCATAACTAGATTCATATCACACCATGAGTTTTAAGTCAAAAACAATTTCAAAAACTAGATCTACATACCTAATCTATGTTGAGTTATTTGCTCAACATTTAAATAACCTCAAAACTCATAAAATGACCCATTCAAGTATGATCCAAATCAATTAATAAATAAAGTTTGAGGAGTAACCTTGATATCATGCAAGCTATGATTCAACATACCTATTCATAAGTCCCAATTTAAAAATTGGTTAAGTTCCTGTTTCGGTTCAACCAATTTCAAACAGGTCCTCCAAGTCCAATCTATTTAGCTACATCCAATCAGGTCCTATTAGAATATTACTTGTTCCGACTTGATCCAACCTGCTCTCATGTTAGTTTTATTGATCCAAACATTAGATCTAATATATATGATCCAATCCAACTTGAACAAGATAAGAATTAGATCAATACTAGGTCACACTAGATCTATATACTAATAGGATCCAAACAAGAACAAAATATAAAGCATATTAAAAACAATATGCAATCACATAAAGCCTTTTAGAATCAATATAGATACAAGCTAAAAATTAAAACTCTCTTAGGTAAAGGTAGAGATCCAATTTAGACTACAACTGGATCCAAATACAAATCATGAGTTTTGAGTCAAAAAACTGAATATAAAAAATTCTAACCTGTTGAAGATTACTTTATCTGAAAATCAAACTCATGAAATAATTCATGATCCAAATAATAGATTCAAAACCTCTCTGGATAAAGCACTGTGAGTTATTCAACAAACCATAAACACTTTTTTGTAAAATCAAAAAAGTCAAAAAGTAGTTTTGGATAAAAATTAACAGATCAAAACCCTAAAACAAAATATTCAAAACTTACTGAGTTAAATAAAAAATTATAGGTGCTTTTCTATAATTTCAAAAAGTTCAGGAATTGTAAAAAATTAGACACAAGAATCATGTTTCTAGTATTTTCTAGAGAACAAGCCTGTTTATAAAATTTACCAAAAATAGAGCCCCTGTTTTGGAAAAACAAAAGAGCACAGGTGAAAATAATATAGAAGAACAGCGATAGATAGGTAATTATACTTTAAGAGGGTTAAGAAAAAATTTAATAGGAAAAAGAAGGGCAAAATGATAATCCCAAATTAATTAATAAAAAAAAGATGAAAAGAAGGCCTTTCTTTTCTAGCAACAAACAAAAGAAAATTGTTCCTTTAAATTTTTTAGGTTGCCAAAATTTGGCAACCTCCCTGCAGGTAGATGCAGACTCCAATTCAGGGTCTGCCTTTTCTTTAAAAACAAAAAAGAAAAGGAACCCCAGTAGAAATAGGGGTTTTCCCTCTACCTCAGATGGCAGCAGGCTCTGCCGAAATCTGAAGGGGTAGGCACCCTTAGAGCAACCTAACTACAAGAAATCTGTGGATTAGCAACGACCTCAATCTGTTGATAATCCGTCGCTAAACAGTTTAGCGATGGATTAGCGTCAGCTTAACGACAGATAACTTCCATCGTAAAATTCTAGTCGCTAATTAACGACATAAACTATCTATCGCAAGTTTCGTCGCTAATTTACGATGAATTAGTGAATGCCATGATTCATCGCAAGGTCGCTGTTAATATGAAAAGATTTGGTTTGGCGACAGATTAAAATCCATCGCTAATTTCGTCGCTATTGTAGCAACAGAATTAGCGATGAATTAAAATTCATCGCAAAAACATTGGTCAATTCACTTTTGCGATGGATAAATATTTGTCCCTAATCCATCGCTAAATTGGATGCCGATAGTAAATAGCAACGAATAATACCTATCACTAATTCATCGTAAACAATAAAAAAAATTAAAAAATTTGTTTAAAACATAAATATCAAGAAAAATTCTCGTGATACAATTTATATTTCTTGTACAACTTATATTTTCTGTGTATAAAAAATAAA
This sequence comes from Nuphar pumila, assembly GCF_984573655.1. Classification (NCBI taxonomy): domain Eukaryota; kingdom Viridiplantae; phylum Streptophyta; class Magnoliopsida; order Nymphaeales; family Nymphaeaceae; genus Nuphar; species Nuphar pumila. The sequence continues at coordinate 113,365,998 of NC_143253.1, read as the reverse complement.
GTACACATAAAAAATACATATAAAAGCAACTAAAACAATTTATAACTAAAACAATTTATCGATCTACTATAATCCTCGCAAAGTTCTAATTATTTACAAGTGAACATTTACAATTTTTTTTTTTTGAAACAACAAGAAAGTACAACAAATTCAACACATGAATCTAATCATCGCCAAGATTCTATGTGTCATCTTCTTCATTGTCTCGATCTGCCCCTTCAGCTCCTCTACGCTGATTATCTTCAGCATCCTACAAGAGAAAAGAAAGGTTAGTATTAATAAACAAAATATAATAAAATAAATTACATGCAATGCACCTAAGTTAAGGCAATCAAAGTAACATGAGTGAATTACACATAATCTAGCTAGCAATAAAGTGAAGGATATTAACAGAATTCAGATGTGTTTTAAGGCTGACATAAAAAATTCATAATGATTCAATCATGCAAATATGTGTTCTAATCATGCATATACTAGCTTGAAATCTAACGACATGAAACAAATCACATAAGACTTTCATATCTGAGAGGCATCTGCAGACGAAGTTCTCCTGTCCCGAAAAAAGCTGCACAACTCATTATGGACAACGTCAGAAATTGCTTTATGTAAATAGTCACGCATTGTGTCCTTTCCCAAGAATTAGGCGGGTCAGTCGGATGCTTGGAGCTGATGCTAGCGAAAGAACTCTGTGAGCCGTGACTGGAAGAGACAACGATTGGTGAGGTGTTCATATTACTCCCAAACTCGAACACATGACCCTTTTTGGGTTCACCTATTGCAGTCACAAATGCTACAGGATCAAAAGGTGGATGCTGAGTGGAGTCATCGCCATATCGCTCTACCATTTGTTGCTCATATGACTCCTACAAAATAATGATTACAATATGAATTAATAATTAATAATTAATAATTACAATATTTATGATAACTTGTATATTATAATATTTATTAATACAATAACTACATATTGTTGTTGTTCTCGCCTTCTCTGATACGAACTCTTTTGTGGTCTTACGTTTATGTATTTTAACAAACACATCCTTATATAGCACAATGCTTTTTTTTTCTGCTTTCTACGAAGTTAAATGATAAAAAAATTATTTAACAGGTATGCAACAATACTTATAAAATGTGTGATCTTGTTTTTATCATGTTGAACTTTATTTGCATGCCATCGCATGTGTTTAACTATCCTCGAAGACATATACAATCGTTGCAATATAGGGGTGAGAGGAAAGTAGCGAAGCGACTTGTATGACACTTCTTTTGACCTCGTGCTGCCATTGTCTCTTGTCTTTGGCTTGAACTGAGGATGCCCACATGACGGGCATGATCTGTTATTTTTCTAATCTTTGAAATACAACATGCAGTGATTTGGACAAGCATCTATATTGTGATACCCCATACCTAGAGCGTTGACCATAACCTTCGCACGATAGAAATTTTGTGGAAATTTCTCATTTTTGGGCAACATACTCTTCACAATAGAGTACAAACGGTCAAAACATGATTGACTCAAATTAAACTCAGACTTCAAATTCAGTAGTTGAAGAACTGCATACAAGATAGTGTGACTCTCGCAACCATTCCAAAGTGGTTCATCAACATATCTAAGTAAATCATAAAATCTACTAGATGCATCGTTTGGTGGTTTTTCCTCTACCCTAGTTGTTATATCACTAAGATCCATAGCAGAATCCAGTTTTGGTCCTGCGGCATCAAATATCAAATCCATATATGAATTATCATGCACCACATTCATCCGTGCGTCAAAATTGTTCTTAAATTCTTCACAATGAAACGTCCAATTCTGATAATCACTCACAAAACCCTTCTTGTATAGGTGATGTCTAACGCCATGAGATTCTACAAATCGATTGTTCTTACAAATCTTGCAGGGACACCTAATCTGACCTGTGGGATCCATTGTACTGACACTTGCAGTTGCAAATTCAATAAAACTGTCAACATCATTAATATATTCAAGCGATACCTCATTGTCAACTATCCTACGGTACATCCATTCGCGGTTTGCAGTCATTTTGTCGTATGATATTACAGATATTATCCTAACGAGTTAAAAGAGAATCATCAGAATGCTATGATGAAAAAAATATCAAATTTATCATGCATTCATGGTAGATGTAATGATTTGATATATATATATCTCTCTCTCTCACACACACACACACACTAATCATACAATTACAAGAATTATGATGCATGTATTGATAACTTAATATTTTCATGTGCAAAACCATTCATTTGAAGCATGTTTGAAGCATTGATAACTTATAATTCATTTTCATGTGCAAACTCATTCATAACACGATACATTCATTTGAAGCATGTTTTCATGATACAATTTCACATGGAAGTCATAATCAAATTGAAAGGAACTTCATGCAAGTATGGATACAATCACATCAAACATTGTAATACATTCAAATCATTCATATCAAAACAATGTCAAACATGTACCTACAACAAACACACTTCAATATCCTGCTAACTACTACCATGACTAGCATGAAATCCAAACTCCAAAAATAAGAACACTTCTATTTTCATACATTAAAATCATGCCCAGCATGATCTCCGAACTCCATCAAAGCAGTCCTAGATATCTACAACTAAGTGAGTGTGTGAACAGAAAAGTGTTGCATCCAAGAAATTAAATAAACTGTGATGCACACGCATCACTTACTCACCACGGGTATTTACCCGATTTGCATTGCTTTTGTCACTTACTTACCATGGGTGGCGGGGCACAAGCAGGATCAGTTGAGAAATCTGCAAGGGACACTGTTAAAATGAAGTTTATTACCCGATGACAATGAGGGTGACGCCCTTTGTCGAAAATGAGCCCCAAAACTACAGGTGACAAGGGCCTTACCTCAGCTAACCTGCCAAAAAAATGGTCAAAGTTGGCAGAGCTTGACCCCAACCGACATACCCAGGCAAACAGGGAGGCGACATGGCTTGGCAATGTCCTGCCGACTCACAAAAAAAAACCAAGGATGCGTCAGGGCTCAACCCTTGCCCCCCAAAAGAGAAAAAAGAGAGGGAGACGACCACAGGGCTTGGCCTCTGCCATTGCTCACAGACACAAGGAAATGGTAGGGGCTCGACCCCTGCCAACCTACCGAGAAAAAGGGAGGTGGCAGGGGCTCAACCCCTGCTAACCTGCCTGAACAAGAGGCAGGCAGGGGGCCCAACCACCCTGTCGACTGAGGCACGAGCAACCCCTCCCCTGGGAGCCCTCTACCTGACAGAAGAGGCAACACAAACGGCAGCCCTGCTTCTTGCTGGAAAGGAGAGGGGGTGGCAGAGGCTTGGCCCTTGTCGGCCCGCTCGAGCCAGCCGACGGCAGGGTCTTGCCCCTGCCAACCCTCTATAAGAGGAACAGGGGCGACGGGGGCTGCCGAAAAAGAAAAAGGAAGGGGATGAAGGGGCTGCCGAACACGGTGGAAGGGGGGTTGTTGGGGAGTCTGCCGGTCTTAGGGAGGAAGAAGACCCGAGAGATGGACGGTGTACCTAAAAGGGGGCTTGCTGGATGTGGCTCGCCGAAAAACACAAAGGGGGAGCAACGAGAGAGAGAACGAGAGAGAAAAGAGAGAGGAGGTCGATGGGCGGCAGGCGGGTGACGGGAGGTCGACGGGCGGCGAGCGGGCGATGGGCAGGCGACGGGCGGCGGGCGGCAGGCGGGCGACTGATGAAACAGAAAGGAAAAATGGGCTTGCATCAGAGCTTTACGAGAAATTTAGTGATGGATTAATGACGACAATATTATGTCGCAAACATCATCGCAAATGTGCGACGGAGTAGCGACAAAAATTTTCTGCTATTGAGCCATCACGATTTTGCGACGGAGTTTAAGACATAATTGTTCTGTCGCGAATCCATCGCTAATTCACGATGAATTCTTGACAGAATTTTTTTCATCGCTAATTCTGAAAATAATTCCAATGTTAGCGATAGTTTTCTCTAGCTAATCTATCGCAAATTTGCGACGAAAAAATTCTGTCACAAATTAGAGTTTTTCTTGTAGTGCCTCTAACCTGAATAGTCGGAAAAGAAATTGTCTTTTTTAGTTTTTTTCTTATTTATATTTTGTTGAAGAGGGGGGGGGGGTTCGGTTTACCTCCTCCCTATAAAGGAAAATGAAATTTCCAGAGAGGGGGGTTTTCTGAACTCGTTGTAGTCAGACAAAGAGAAAACCAAGAACGAGAAAAGAAAATTTTGATTTTTTTTCTCACCCAACAAGCCAATTACTATTTACCAGTCTAAAAGACCGGTTGTTTTTCTGGCAACAGTTACCCTGAAATCCGGTTGTGTATTTCGGTCACACTAGAACACTATTTTCTAGTAAGAGGGTAGACAGTATGATTTATGATTTTTAATTATCATACCCTCACCTTCTTGTCGTTGGATTTTCGGTAACCTTCGCTTGAAAAACAAAATAAAAAAGATACTGCCATTTTTAACACTTTTCCTTATTTTGATTTCTAGTGGATTCGAGCGATCGGCGATCAACAACTTTGAATGATGGCCGGAGAATGTGCACACTCTAGGTCTGGCTCTGATACCACTGTTGTAGATCAATAGGATAGAAAAAAGTAAGGATTTTCTATTTTTGGTAGATGTGCTTGGGGGGGGGGGGGGGGGGGTTACCACAATTGATAAGTATCTCAGCTTACTTTGAGTTATCGATGTGAATGCCCTCTTATAGAGAGGGCAGTTGTTGGATCTCATTTTTCTTTGGGTAGCCGCTGCCCTGCAAATCTTGAAGATTACTTCGGTGTGCAAGCAGTTTTACAACTGTATTTGGTGGGGATCTTATGCGATAAGGTGAGAGTGAACCCACCTCTCTGATCTTATCACATGGGACCTATTTGAGATTTGCATGGCCACCTGAATCAGGATCTTATTCGGATCCACCAGAAATGCACTAGGAGTTGTTTCCTCGTTAGCCTTTACCACAATATGTTTGGAGGAATAATGTTGTGGCCTACATAGTGCCCCTCCATTGAGGTCTGAACTTGTCATGATTTCCTTAACAAGGAAGATTTGGTTGTGTTGATGCAGGGCAAAAGCATGATATGTGCAGTAGGGATGCAAACGGTTTGGATTTTTTTATCAAAAAATACATTGAAAAGTAGGATTCAGGACAACCAAAAATTGCATAAGCCCCATTATAAATCTGAACCGTTTGCAACCCAAATGTGTAGGTCTAAGATCCATTTGGATTTATTTTCATTATTTAGACTTTATGTTATTTAATTGAGATTTTCATTTTTTTATGTTTTTTTTTAAATTTTAATAAGAGATCAATTCATTTAAGTTCTAAGTTAGAATTAGTCTTTTTCTTATAAATACTTATTTTACAATAGATTTTGATCTACCACATCAAAGCTTCTGTTTGTATCATGCTAACATGGATATGACCAATGTTGTCAGTGTCCGTGCATATCGAACTGAATCAGCTGATACGTATATGTCAATCGATATGATAATGATCTGAATAGGCTATTTTTTAATAAATGTAAAAAATAACTTAAAATTAAATATTATTTTAATGACTTTAACACGTGTCACGTCCTGATTGACATATAATATTTTTTGGCCTACTTAAAATTATTCACTTGGGAATCGGTATTGTTGGCCAAACGATACAGATCTGATTCCGATACAAACAACAATATTGGAATGACCCAAACATGTGGCAAGAGTTTCCACTATGTAATTTCTATATATTTTAGAATTAGAATTATTTTCTTTGGCCTCTCTAGTCTTAGAGTGGATTTGGCTCAATCTCTTGCAATAGAAAGTTTCCCTTCATCTTTCTCTTTTCCTTTTCCTGATTATTTTAAAGGCTAAGCTGTTCATGAGTTTCCTCTCTTTGCATTCGACACACCGGCACATACTACAGTATGATATTGGCATCCTCATAGTTAAAATATTTGATATGGTCTAGTAGTAGTAGCAGTGGTGGTAATAGTAGGCACCACTGATCCTCTGACATGCCATGATCATGGTCTGTCCATTCCATGCTCATCTTTCTCATCCATCCATCTTTGACCCTTCCCTCTCTTTAATCAAGCTAGCTGATTTTCTTTATCCTTCATCTTTCCCTTATTTTTTTCTCAAATTCTCATCATCCAATCCATATCCTAATCCCAACTATCATATGATATGCCAAAATCCAAACTTTTTATATTTTGAAATCATCACCACCCATGTCTTTGATCGCTATCATTAATTATGCAAACTGTGGGGTTTACCATAACGTGCTCATCATCATTGCACAAAGACAAAAGCCTTGGAAAACAGCTTTGGGTTTCTCACATGATCCAACCTCCTTTCAACTCCAACTCTCCATTCAACTCCAACAAACCATGAGGCCACAGGCCCACATAGAGAGAGAAACACGACTCCACGATAGTGTTAGAAGGGTGCAACTAGTCCTGATCGAGTGCAATATGATTGACACTTGATGGCCCTTCATCAGGCCTTGGGTTCCACACCTGACAGTTCCTATCCCCAAAATGGAGGGTGGTCAGGTGCCTAATGCACAAATTTTTGTGCTATCATATTGCACCTGATCTTTTCGAGAGTGCAACCTCCATTTTTGACCTTTTCATCTTTTCTCTTTTCCTTTTCCTGATTATTTTAAAGGCTAAGCTGTTCATGAGTTTCCTCTCTTTGCATTCGACACACCGGCACATACTACAGTATGATATTGGCATCCTCATAGTTAAAATATTTGATATGGTCTAGTAGTAGTAGTAGCAGTGGTGGTAATAGTAGGCACCACTGATCCTCTGACATGCCATGATCATGGTCTGTCCATTCCCCACATAACTGCCCTTAGTTTCTAACCATATCCACGCCAAGTATCCAAAACAAACACTAGCATACTAAGGGCATGTTTGGTTAAGTCCCATGAGAATCACTCTCTCGTGATTCCCTTTTTTCTAGGCTTGTTTTTTTAGTATGGCTTGAGAAAATGAATCCATCTCATTCAATCTAACAAAAAAAAAACTGATTCTCCTGCAAATGGGATTCTTTTTCTCACACTAAACAAACATGAGAATAGGAATCACATAAGATTTCAAATAATCTGATTTTGAATCTCATGAGATTTCAATTCTCATGTGATTTCTTTTCACTTTTGAAAAGAACCAAACATACCCTAAAAACAGAACACCCTCTAATGTATGTATATAGAGAGAGAGAGAGAACTATGTTAGAAACGCATGAAGTTTTTGGAAATTAAATTCAAGCACGGGACAACTTGAGGTTGGAGCAGGGAAGTTGAGGGAGACCTAAAAAGTACTTGGTTTACATTTCCACGAGCATATCACAACGTTTTTCTCTTTTAGAATTAAAATAACAGAAACAACTGAACTGATAACGGCGGTGATGGATTGGCATGATATCACTGCCATTCCTTGGCGAGATGAACCATGTAGACACCTGATAGAGGAAAGAATGTGCTTATTCCTCCCTCACTTTAATTATTGCACTCAACTTCAAAAAGCCAGATCCTAATGAAATCGTGGGCTTCTACTCAGTGTTCTCTATACACTTTTTCCCCTATGTGGATCTCCCTACACCCATAACCTGCCTTTGCACCTCTTTAACATTCAGATTCGTAAGCTTCTCAGTCATCATAGCAATTATTGTAAGGGAATATGAAACAATTCTTTTCTTTCGGGTGAAAGGGCAACCTCCCCCTCATCAATGGCCCACCCTACCACAAGAGGACATCCAGTATTCTGACCATCCAGTGGTCCAATCCCTAGATGCCGCAAATCCAATTATTGGGAAGGGGGAGGCACTCGGCCAAGTACTGGATCCGCTCTAGGGCTACTTTTCTTGTCACAACTTGCAATCAAACAGTTAGTATTGTCTCCTCACTCATTAAGATTTTTAAAGAATTTGATTTGTGTAGAAATTGCAGACAAATAGTTGGGGGACACAAACATGAATTAGGCTAGGACTGCACAACGAGCCAAGCAGCTCAGCTTGTACTAGTTTCTTTATTAAATGAGACAAGCTCGAGCCTAAATATAGACTCTATTTAGTAAACATGCTCGACCTTGAACTGTTAAGCTCGTTTAAGGTTCACGTATACATGTATTTCAAATCCTCTCCACTTTATGAGGTATTCTTGTTTTGAGAGGACTTTATGAGGTATTTAAAAATATGCATTTTCAATAAATCTTTGAGTCAAGCCTAGCCAAGATCTTTTTTTTGGACCGAGAAAGCTGGGGTTAGGCAGACCCCTACCAGTTATACAACAATACCATTTGGGGTTCGAACTTGCAACGTCCCAACACAAGGTGACATGCACTAAATGCGCCCGCCAGACAAGCAGAGCCCCCGTTGGTCAAGCCTAGCCAAGATTGAACACTTCCACCCAAGCTCGGATTGAGCTATATATTCTTCAGTATATGATGTGCTCAAGCTTAGCCAATCTTGAGGGGCGAACACATGACTTGGGTGCGAATAGTGCTGGTTTGAGTGCACACACCCAACAAACAAAACCTAGAAAAAGTGCAGCTTTTAGATTTTACCTAAAAATTTATCTATTGCAGAATAACCAACCAAACCATGGAGATATTAAAAGAAGACAATGAAAAAGAAAAAAGAACACTTGATTTACATGGTTTTGGCCTTTGACTTACATCAAAGGGCAGAGGGGCAAGAATTCCACTAGAAGAAATAGAGGAATACAACTCTGCATTAAGAACCCTAGAAGAAACCCTAAGGCCCCAATATACCCAAAATTCTCATATAGCCTCACTAAAGGAGATGTCACTCATGGTACGGCTTGTGTTTGGCTTGTAAAGAGCTCATTTGTACATGTAAACTATGCTCAGTAAGCTGAACATGGACACAAGTGTTTGGCTTAGCACAGCTCGTACAGGATTATTAAGTACCAATAAATATATTCTAGAGATATTTTATCACATAAATGCAGTGGTAATACATAGTGGAGGTGTTTGGCTTCCACCAATAGGTTGAGTTGCTTCTCACATTAAACCCACGTTTTTTTTTAAATGAGTCAGCTTGAGCTTGGCTCGATAGTTCTAGAGTTGAAATCCTATTACTTCCAGTTTTGAAATAACGCACCTTTTATTTCATAAATGAGCCATCTCAAACCTGGCCCATATAGCTCAAGCTCAGTACAGCTTGCCACAAAAACAAACCGAGCTTGAATACATTATATTCAGTTCGTTTGGCTTGTTTACCAACCAGGCTCATGTGATGCTGCTGAAAGTCCGAGAGTGGCAGTTACCATTGAAGCTGCACACAACCATGGTCATATGGGCATGTTGTGGCTATTGGACCTGCAGCAACATCGTCCTAACCAACGGTTCTCAGGTTTGATTTCCATAAGCAGGTTATCCTGCAAGCTTGGCCCTCAGAAACTGAAAAACAAGACCATACACTAAGGTTTCAGCAGCAGTCACACCAGAAGGCCTGAGCTTGTTTGCATTATGAACGCAAATTTATCAGAGTTTTACGCCAAGTCAGTACCTGAAGCAAATATTCTCGTAGCAAACAGAACGCATAACAGTGCTTCATGCCAGCAATCAAGGACAGTAAAAGGGGCCAATTGAGAGCAAATGTTTAACAGTAAATGCACAAATACAATGATACAAGGAAGCTATGTGCATGCTTGACCGCAAAGAGTAGCTCAATTAGTTAGGTGATGAGTGTGGGGATATCCAAGGGGGAGTTGGATCCTACCTGGGCTCAAACTTGTGATATGTATGGAACAAGAATATGGGGGCAGCTCCACTCTGCCAATGTTTACTACTATAGGGTGGGGACAATAAGGGCTCAATCCTAATGGGTTCCTGCTCCTCATTTAAAAAAGAAGAAGCTATGTGCATGATCGACGAGGCATGTATGAAAGACCATAAGCATGTGTAAGTCCTTCCAAGCAGGTACCTGCTGTATGGTTTTTCCTGCCGTTGGTAGAAGGTTCTGCAACAATGCAATTCAGTTATGCCAGCAGTGGTTTAGCATGCTTTACCAGCAAGAATAGGCCATATTTAGATTTTACAATTAGCAGCAGAACTAACATAATAAGACCTAGATTAGATGACTTCTAATGGGCACCAATCCATGAAATAGAGTGCTTAAAAATGCCCAGCACACCCATGTCTACCCTTGAAGCAAACGTCCAGCATACATAAACAGACAAATGCATTTCCATCACAAGCTCCTTCCAAGGTTGTCAGCATATTAACAAATATTGGTGATATTCTTGAAATCTGATATAATCACAACAAAATCGTAATATTTTCAAAATGTCACATATTTCAAAATATCATGTTTTTATCTTGATTTTATTGCATTATTAACATGATAATAACATTTTTTGTTCTTATGTTTTTATTCTATTTTATATATTTCCTTGCACATTTCTGAATTTAAATATATACCAATATGTTCCTGAGGTATTCCTGTCCATAGTTGTCAAAATCAAGAATTTCCTGATAAAACATTTTTTTAAATATCAAGAGACCGTCCCTTGCTGAGAAATCCTTAAACTGAGATTTGTAACCATAGTTGTCAAAATTGGTTTATGAACCAAACCGTATTACAAAAAGATTCAGAAAAAACCTGAATCAGATCAGGTTGAATTGGTTTGAATAGGTCTATCTAAAAAACTAATTTTCAATAGAAATCAGAAAATCGAAGAAAATTAAAATTTCAGGAAAAATATCTAAAACAAGAAATATACAGAAATGAAGTAAATGATGACTTATAAGATCCAACCAATTCCAAATTACACATTTAATGCCTAAACAACATAATAACAAATGAATATCATAATCATCACAAAAACTTAAGAAAAAAAAACGTTTCAGGCCGATTTGCAATTGAATCAGGAGGTGCTGATTTGATTAGACTCTGATAACATAGGTTCCTTCTCGAAAAGATCCACATGATTGGATGCCCATTAACATGTGTAGCCAACAAGTTCAATTTTTCCTAAGAGTATAAGCATGTGAACTCACAAGCCCAGGTGAATTTTAACACATCAGTAAGTTGATGCAGGGGCATCTACTGAGTTCAGCTTGCATCACTACACTTTCTTCTCCTTTTTGTCTTTCTAAAATGCAAGTTAGCAATTTAAGCCTGTCAATGGCTTAGCTTCGAGCTGGACCCAGATCTTAATTTGAGCTGCTGGATTCAAGCCCAGGTCCAGTTGCAATTAGACATGTCTTAGGCAGGAAGAGATCTCACTCAACCCAGATGGTAAGAATCAGACCCAGTCAATTAGGTAAAAACACTTATTTTTGAAATTTTTACATGTACAATTGTTAGATCTTAATCGGATCTTTGTTCAGGCTCATGATTGATCTATAAACTTCCAAACCAGACCCAGGTCCATCTACTATCTAGACTTTATGGGGTCCAACCCGATCAACATATTCAACATACCTTAATTCAGTTCATGCCCTAATACTACCCATCTTTTTTCATGAGGAATATCAATTACCTGAAAAGGCCTTACATGATTGATGAAATGGCAGAAGTACCGTAAGGCCTCCTAGCAATGCACCCGCTTGCATCAGAGCATTGTCACGTCTTTGACAGGCTTCCCTCCTAAAGTATATCAGCTATTCTTGGTCATTATCTGAAGAAAAATCGTATTTTACACTTGCAAGGTACAGACCACAGGCAGGAGCTTCCATTACTGTCTTCCCATTCAGAATTCTCAAAACTGCATCAATCATCAGCAAGGATACCCATACCCCTTTTGGTGAAGTTCCAAAAAAAAGGCAAGAAAATGAAGGCAGATGACAAAAAACTAACCATCATCGATTTTCAAACCAGTGCCAACACACTTGAGAAGACCAACAAGCAGCCGAACCTGAGAATAAACGCAAGGTTCAAAATATGAGCAATCAAATCATTTTTTGAAAACAAAATCCAGGAATAGTTCTTTACAAGTACAACTTTTTTATTAAACAAAACAAATGTACTATATATTGTAGCCATTGAAATGTTCTCTTTCATGTCTTGTAACTAACCTACATTATAAATTTACAATGGCGACATCGAGTGAAGAACTACGAATGAACTCTGCCATTAGAACCTAGATGACAGTTTCAGTGATATCTGCAGCATGCAGCATTTAGAATTTACACAATAGCTACCCTTGTAGGCTTGTAGCCCTGAAAACCAACCAAAGTACAGTTTTATCCCTCTCAACAATGTAAATGAAGACATATAACCTGATGATGCAAACTTGTTTCTTGGATATGAGACAAGTATAAAATATCTCACCACCGTAGAGATGATGATCTAGAACCTCTACCCCCTAGGACAAAGCAAAAGAGCATTAGGTCGAATGAGAGCACAAGGGTTGGGTCACACTGTCATAACCAAGGGATCTTGTGTTCATGTCCCACAGGGGTTATATACTTATATCCCAGTTTGCCTATAAAAACCAGAAACACGTTAAAAAATACAAAAGAAATATTTCAAGGACTTCTCAGCAAATTCTAGTTTCGCGACATTGAATCTAACAGTTTGAGCCTCCATCTCTATTCCAGTTATAATAACTGATGCAATTGCATAATCCACATAATCCCAACCCAAGCACATGAACCATGACCATTTGCAAACAATGTTCTGGATTCAGCAGATAGAGCACATTCAAGATTACAAATCTATGAAACAAGAGATGTGTAAATTGCAAAATAGATCTCTAGAAGATAGATGCAAGTTAATGACATGATAATGTAACAGCTAGTTCAAAATTTCACCAAACAATGAAATATTGGAATATTTTTCAACTAATTAAACTGCAGTCCATGATTCAAATTTCAATGTATAATAGTATAAAATTATTTTAAGAGAGGAAAGACCTGGTGATATAAAAAGGAACGTGCCCTTGCAGTTATCAGATAGTAATGATGCCGGGGTTGGGGGGTGGGGGGAAGGGTGCACATTAGAGAGAGAGTGCTCTTAAAAAATGTATGAGACAAAATCATTAATCGCACTCTTCTTCACTTTTGAAATTTTAAAACACATAATCATAAGACATTGCGTATCAAATGCGGCGCATTATCATTGACTGGGTCAGACATGGGTTTGACTATGTCTTGACCAATATGCAATGAATATTGCATTAAACTTGATGGCATGGTGTCTCAGAGTTGCCATTCGGGGAAGCAGAAGTGGGAAGCGAGGTACTTCCAAAATTTTAAGGAAGCGGGAAGCGCGAGATGACTATGAATCGTCTCGGAAGCGATCTAGGAAGCGAGGGGGAAGAAAAAAAAGAGAAAAAAGTAAGAAAAAAAAACACAAAAAAATATAAAAATAAGGAGAAGCGAGGGGGAAGAGAGCTTCCCTTCCCAATTTTTTTTTGGCGCTTCCCCGCACGTTTCGGAAGCGCCACGTTTCGTGCTTCCGAAATGCGCTTCGGGGAAGTGCACTTTCCCATATGGTATGGCGCTTCCTATAACCCTGTGGTGTCTTGCCTAGTACATGCATTATTAAGGCATGTCCCTAAAAGCAATGAAGATCAACGATAACCTACCAACAGAGATATATCACATAGAATCCTGGTTCAAGTTTTACTCAAATTATTGCAACTATAAGAGAATTTTCAACTTTTGGCAACTTGGGATGGACAGACTTCAGTTCGTCCACTCAGTGTGAAAGTCTTATTGTACTTATGGCTTAAGTCAAGATAAGTAGCCGCTAAAAAATGGAAGCTGATCATCAAACATGAACAACATACACCTGACCACAACATTAGAGATCCAAGGGTATAAAAGGTCAGAACATTTTGTTTGTCTTTTGATAGCTGTCTAGTTTTTCAATGGCATTTTAATTTTGCCCCCCTCCCCATTCTCTATTTGTTCATGGGCTAGAACCTCAGGCCTGGCTCCTCTCCCAATTAGCCATAGCGCATGATAGAAACAAAGTAGTAGGCTTGGAGTTAATTATTATTTGATCATTCTGAAGAAATAGATGGATAAACACACACCCAGACTTCAGATTTTTATCAAGTGCTGCATGGATGTTTCTTGTCAATGGGACTGCCAACATTTGCAAATGCTAGTGGTACTAAGCAAATGTCTGAAACCATAAAGCTGATTTTAGGATCACATTTTAACTTGTCACTAATTCAATGTTGGAAGTATTCTATGCATGTTGACAAATTGCAAATCAGCTACCTTATCAATGCAATCTTTTCATGAAGGTGATCACTTTTCCACCTCAAAATTCTCAAGTTAGCTCACCAGTGAGTAGGAGTAGCTGAAAACAAGATAAAAATGGACTAAGCAAGAAAAAGGAAAGATGTAGCAAAGCAACCTTGCATATCTCCACAGTATATCTCCAAAGTCGATCAAGATAGCTGGATGGTTAAGTTGCACTATCGTAACTGAGGGATTGCAGGGTTGAATTCCATGAGGGTTATAACCCAGCTTGGCTATCAAAAGAAGGAAAAGAAAAACTGGGATATCCCCAACCATGTGTAGAACATCTTGTGCTGCCAAAAAATGTAAAGCTTAAACTAATATCAAGCATCTACCGAAAAAATATCCAAAAAACAAAATTCTAAGGTTGGAAAACCCAAATATGATTGTCTCCATGTGTGTATTTGCCACTATCAAAGTACTATACATCTAGCATAAAGCCAAAGTTGCAAACAATTTTTAATCAATCAAACCTACTAGATGTATTTACCATGTTTTGACTTAATTGATTTGATGTGAATTTTGATCTCTTTTAGTTATGAAAGGTCATGTAAAAACATGTACAAACATCAAAGTTTCTAGATTAATGCATGCACTCAACCAAAAAACTATGTAGATCATATCTGTATGCTCAAATCTGCAAAACATTTAATGTAAATATTAAAAAATTCAATGTGCCAGTAGATAGCATGGTAATACAGATAGTAGCAAAAATAAACACATGTAAACACACACACGCATGCACCCATGCACATATACATGCATATATAAATAAAAAGTTATACATGTGACAAATTTTATTTTCCAATATCAGTCCGACCCTCGAAACCACGATCACGTCAAAATGATTTAACAATCTCCAATGGGTCTGCAGGGACATGCCTAACCATTTCATGTATTGATTCTTAAACAACAGTGCAACAATGAACATAAGCATGTTATCAAAGGGAAACCACGTAGATGGATGAGAAAGCATTGTTAAACAACACAAAGAATTAAATTAAACAATAAACTTCATGAAAAAAGGTAATAGGTTTTGAATGATTACATAATAATAATCAGTGAGTTGCTACTTATTCTACTTAATTGTGAACTGACTGTTGCTGAATGTTGGCCATTGTGAATCTATTCGAAAAGAAAAAGAAAAAAGGTGGACATACACCACTTCGCCAGGTTTCCTTTTACTTATGCGCTCAACATCAACATGAAAAACATTTGATAAGGCATGCACTCCACCGTCCTGAAGAAGCACATAAATTGTCAAGTCTTCAATAAATAAAATAGATCAGATTAAACACAAAGAAAATAATCAGACTCAGATGAACAAGAAAGTAAACCAACAGGCCATATGATATAATTTATATCAGAAATCAGAATGATAAAATGGTAGACTATGTCACAGGAATACTCCAATTTACTCTCTTGTCATGTCCACTTAGGTACTAGTCTTAATGAGAAATTAGCCAAGAATGTCCTTTGCACTGCGTCCTTCAGACATAGGCAGTAGACGAATGCAGTTAAAGAATGTTGAGAATCATATAAAAAACATGGGCGTGCTCAGCACAAGTCATTCTAGAATTGAAAGTTGAATTATAGTCTTACACGTAAAAAAAGAAGAGTGTCCATTTTATTAGTATCATAAACTTGATTATTGTGACACAAAGCAAGTACCCTGCATAACGAAATAGTATTAAGATACTAAGGGCATGTTTGCTTTGGTCAGAGGTGGGGATGAACAATCACAACTGAGAAAGTAGAAGCTATGATTGCTGGTCACAAGGTCAATCTTGTGACCAACTTTCACAAGATTCAAGGCAAAAACAATCACAGCTGGCAATCATAATCACAGCTTGTAGTTTTTTCATGTTTCAGTAACCTTGAGAAAGTGTTGTAATTGTGATTTATAGTCAGAGGATCTTGAAAAAATCCAAGAATCACAGGGCATTGCAAACATGCCCCAACTTTTCATTTGTGCAGAAATCAGGGGGATAACTCCCAGGTGAATCAAACCCAAGCCACCCTCAACAATGATGGAGTAACTTGACCATCCTCACATCAAATCCATCCCCAAAATCTTAAAATTATCACGATGTAATTATGGAAAATAACACGGTTTTATCAGGAGGCACTTTGTTTATCAAGACAAAGGATAGCATTAGAATTTATACATATAAGAAATCTGTTCTGATATTTTCCAACAAAATCAAGACAATTGTGCCCATAACTTGTGACAGTTACGTAAGGATTCAAACATATTTGCAAGTTGAGAAGTATAAACAATGTTGAATCACAATTTCCATCAATACATCACTATGTTCAAACAAAACCAAGAATGCAAGAAAGCTTAAAAGCAACAAGCCATCACTAGCTTAGCCACAGGTTACCAAGATTTCGATGAAGCCTTTGTTACAGGTGCCTTGCCCCTGTATGCCCTACCATTAGCCATGTGTGCCTTATGTCCAGCATACAAGGTTGTATATTTTGCAGAATCTTGGTCCAGTTATGGATGGGGTTGAACAATAATAATCAGTGTTGATATCCCTGTCTTTTTTTTACAACAATTTTTGCAGGTCGTAAATTAGTTTCTCATTGGAGGAAGTTGCCTGCTCAGAGCTCAACTGCATTCCAAATTTCCTACCAATGAGGAAGTCTCATTTTGACTTATGATCTTATCTATGTTTTACACATTGTATAAAAGGTCAAGTAACTTCAAATTAGGCTGCTTATTAACAGGTCAGACTCAAGTTGGCTCGAGGGCAGACAGCGACGATCAACCCACAAACTTCTTCTTTTAGTTTTACTGTTTTCTTTGACATGGTCAGGGTACAGGTCAAGCCAGGTACCCAAATGGCTTAGTGGTCCAGACTCCAGATCTTATCATACACAGGCAAGGTCTGCGCATCCTGATGCATCCTAAACTATGTCACAGGGATTCGGCTAGCAGGGTGCTGCACCCGCGTCGACGCGACTTGACGCGGGTGCGGGTATGGCACCGGGTGCGGTCAATCCGACCCTGGGTGCGTTGACCACACCAAGGGTCATTTGTGTCCAACTTTTTTATTAAAAAAATTGTGTCCAATTTTTTTTTATTAAGGACACACGAGAACTAGGGTTTCCGCTTTGCTTGCGAGCGAAGAGGAGACGGAGACCAAAAACCTTAAGGAAATAAGGACACACTAGAAATTACCCGAAACTAGGGTTTTCAAAAGGCTAGGGTTTCCGAAACACCGCCGCCGCGAAGGATGAAACTTAACAAAACCCAAACCGACGGAAAAACAAAAAGGCAAAACTGAAAGATGAAGAGATCCCGTAAAAACTAACCTTCAAGTTTCGCCGTAAAGCGGTTCCCAATCGATCGATCGGTACGTCGGGGATTTGGCGGACGAGAGTGAGAGAGAAGAAACCGTACAAAACAATAACAAGGAGGAAGAGCGCGACGGCAAAGGAGGGAGAAAAGAAGAAAACCGCCACCTTCTTCCTTCGCTCCTCCTCCCCTCACTTTCTCTCTTCACCAAAACTTCACTTTTCTTCTCTCCTTCCCAAATCGCGGTATCCGACGGGGCAGCAGGCGGGGCAATGTGAAAGACAGGTTCAACGATATGATGCATCTATCGGGTATTTATAGAGGAAGCGAATGGCGCCAAGATGGGCCCCTCACATACGGACTCCACCCACATCCGACAGTGGAGATCGAATCATCGAACGTTCGTGCCAACTGTCTTGGCCTTCTTCTCGTCTTTCATCGTGTGGAGATGGACGATTTAATGATCGTGTATGATGCTCTAGATCGTTCTTTAGCTTTGACTTGCCAAGTGAACGGGGTTTACGTGTTTTGTCCTACGTCACTAATATTCGGGAGAGATATTCTCGTGGATATCGGGATTTTATCGCGATAGCCCGGACATGATACAAATATTCTTGTGGATATCATGATTTTATCGCTATGGTCTGGACATTATATATATTACCGCACCCGCACTTGCACCCATGTGACATAATATATATATATATATATATATATATATATATATATATATATATATATATATATATATATATATATATATAATTTTTTACATTTTTGCCCTGCCACACCCCTGCACCCAAGGTTTTTGAAAGTGCTGGTCGCACCCCCACACCCGCACCCATGTGACTTAGATCCTAAATGTTCTGACATAGCATAGTCTGGAATTTGCAACAAAACTTGCCTAAAACATAAGCAATCAACACGACAATGTCAAACTGGAACTAAAGCTAAATCTTCTGAATTAATTTTCAAAGCATTAACAGCAGAAAACATGTTTTAAGTCCAAAGATCAGACTTACCGTTCTACTAGAGAATGCAATTGAAACGGGCTGTCCAATGAATTTGCAAAATGCATCCTACACATGACATAAAATAAAAAGTTTATTCCAGCAGAAATCACAAACATCTCAAAAAAAATATACAAGAAACTCAGATTAGCAATACTTTAGTGAGAAAAGTAAAATCAAGCCCTAAATGTCAACCTATTTTTTATACAGTTTTATTGGAGTACAACACTTCATTCTTTAATTTTAAGAACGTGAAATCATGCTAGACAAGTGTGTAACATGTTTCTAAAAATCACTTTTATTCCAGCCAAAGCATAAGGCATAAAAGAGCACCAACATTAGAAACAAACTACCGCATATGAGCTAATAACAAAATAAAAAACAAACACACGAGGAAATAAAAAATTTTGATCAAATGCCATCAGGAAATAACTAAAACTACCACAATTGATTTAACCTCCCTAATATGTTACAACTTATAACATGGTTCAACACGATCAATTAGAAACTTTCCATATTGCATATTAGTGTATGGCATGTAATTTTCCATCTATTCACAACAAGATCAATTAGAAACTTTGCTTATTGCATCTTAGTGGTACAGCGGGTTATTTTCCGTCGATTCACAACAACATCAACCAGAGATTTTGTGCATTGCATATTAGTGCCATGGCGTGTTATTTTCCATCGATTCAAAGATGAAAAGGCACACCTTCCCAACCACTGTCCCAAACCATAAGAACTGACAGCCAGCAAATACATGAAATCCAACAGACTATGAAAAACAAAACAATAGGTACCAAAAGTAAACGTTGATAAAACATCAAAATCCCATAATTAATGGGATCTACCATATAGTTGCTCTCTTAGTAACCAATAAAGATCGATAATAAGGCAAGAGTATGGCATAATTGACCTCTCCGTCACGCCGACAATCACCGCAACAAGTAAAAAAAAATCCACGAAAATCTAAAAATATCAACGATCGAGGGAAATTTGAGAGATACGACCAGGGAAAAAGCGAGAAACCGGGTACCTGGATAACGCCCTGGACGGTTCTGCAATTCGGCTGCTTCTGCGAGCCAGAGAATCGGGTTCCGACATACTCCAGGGCTACTAGATACCTCTGAGATCCCATCTTCTGATTCTCCGGCTCGACGCTTTCGGGCAGCTCCTCTCCCGAATCGGCTCTCGCGATCTTCGACGGCTTCGGCGGATGGACCGGAGAATCGATCGATCGCTTCGGTTGATCTCCGGGAGGAAGAGGGATGTAGGGGGATCACTTCATCTAGGTGTCGCCGGAAACCCCCGAAACCCTAGGGTTACGATGACTCTCCATTCCTCTTGGGAACGACTGTTTTGCAAGGGAAGGAAGGAAGAGAAAGAGCGGGGCGAACAAAATTTGAGAAATGAGCGCTAAAGTTTGAGGGTAATTATGTCATTTTGCGACCTAGGGCGATTAGTGATGTCAACGGGTCGGACCTAGAGATTACCGAATCCAATTTAATCGGATATGACAATTGAATTCGGAGTGGGATGGAGAAAAGATAAAATTGAATCAGGATCAGACTAGTCTAAAACCTGATATTTACACTTAATTGAATTTGGATTTCAATGCAAAATTAATACCGAATCTGACTAATCAGATTCAGTTTTGGGTCAGATATCGGGTTGCATCTGACCAGTTGACACCCCTAGCTGGGGTCGCAGGCACCCTGTACAAATGTATCACATTCGGATTGAGTATACGGTCCGAATCTGATGTGTTTTTCTCATGCATGGATCTTAAAATAGAATCCCAATGGAATTTTCGGATCAGAGTTGGATTTTGTTGTTAGAACATTTTTTGGGTGTGGGTGCATTAGGGATGTGAACGGGTCGGATTCAGGTAAGATTTCACCATTATCGAGTCCAACCTAATCGCATCTTACATAATCGGATTCGGATTAGAGTCAGATGGGATTAGGCAAAAGTGTGTGGGCATGCATTAGGGATGTAAATGGGTCAGATTCTGGTAGGATTTAGCCGTTAAAGAGTACAACCTAATCGGATCTGACATAATCAGATTGAGATTCGAGTCAGATGAAATCAGGCAAAACCAAATCCAGATTTGACTAATTGAAAATCCTATAATTGTTTTTTTGAAAGGCAAGCTAGGGTTAGGCAAACCCCTACCAGATATCTCTTAAGCGCCATGTAGCAGATTCCAACCTGAGCCTTCAGCTTGGCACAAGACCCCCACTTAAAGTCTGATATTTACACATTTGAATTTGGATATTAATTGGATTTGGATTTGGATTTGGATTTGAATTTGAATTTGGATTTGGATTTTAACTTGAATGCATTTGACTAATTGAATTTGGATTCAGATTCGGGTCAGATGTCGGATTACATACCACCCATTGGCATCCTTAGGGCAGAGGGCACATCAAGGGCATCACACGTAGTCCTTAATAATGTAGGTTTTTTCCTAAATAAGTTGACTGGAGCCTCACTCAATAGGTTTGCAGTTCAAATCCTAACCATTGTATACTTTATAAACGTACCATATCGAGTTGGTACAAGCTGGAAGACCACTTCATTCGGCTTATTTACCCCTCTTAGTTATATGGGTGCAAATGGGTTGTATCCAAGATGGAGGTTTTGCAATTATTTGTAAAGATATATGCATCTAACTAAGGGGTATGTGCAACCTGTCGAGCGGCCCGATGGGCCAAGCTGACTTGGTCCGTCATGGGCTGGGTTTGGGACAAAGTTTTAAGACTGACTCCGTTAACTACCAGGCTGAAACCCAACCCATTATATAAGTGGTCCAGGTTCGGGTCAGCCCTCTGGCTATCGGGTCAAACTGACAGGCTACCTGGCTCGACGACCTATTTATTAATTTTTTAATATATAAAAATTTTAAAAAATAATTAATTGTATACTAACTTAATAATAATAATTATTGTTTCATCACATGTTGAAAAAAATAGGTGTCGAGGAACACCACTGAAAATTAGGCTCATGTCAAGGCCTGCAATTGTTATGGCGTGTAACGGATTTCACGAACTGTTTGCCACCAGCTTTTTGCGTACTCCTTCGGCAGGTGCGTGTTGAAGGCTACTTTTTGGTCCTCAGACACTTATAGTACCTGGAATATCTCTTTGATTGCCCGGATTCACTCATTCGCTGCGCCAAAGTCATATTTCGACAAGAATGATGGGAGATGCAAAGTCATGAAGGGCTTGAAACTGACTTCATGATTGTCGATTACCTCCCTAGTTCATTTGTCCATTACCTCCATTGTCAATAATATTGCCCCCATTGTTAGCGAAGTTCTAACAAGTCTCAATCAGATTATAGAGAGTTTGACTTTTTATTAAGTTATTAATGCACTTCATTCTTGCGTAAATCATGTGGATACTACAAACGAGTCAAATTTCAAGGTCCAAGGTAGTTTTTAGTTGTATTTTAAACATAAATTTATATTTTATTATCTTAGTTTCACACATGTTCATTGACCAATGTCAGGAATAGTCATCTTAAGTTGGAACATTATGAATTATCATCTAATGTCGAAACGACAAGACCATAATCACCCTTCAACGTCACTTTTTTTTTTGTATACCAATAACCACAGTTGAATTAAAACAACATCACATCAAGCAAAATAGTGAAAGTTCCCTACAATTGCGGCTAGGATCAACTTCTATGAATATTGAAATTTTCTACAACATTGTATAAATTAGCTAAAAAGAGAAAAACGTTAAAAAACAACAATTCGAACAAAAATATACAACTCTGAAATCCCAATCTTTGTCATTAACAAATTTTATAATGCTAAAAAAGGGAAATTTTTACCTAGTGATGTCAAAACTATTCAACAAGAAATGAAATCACCCAAAAGCAATTTTTTTTTTAGAATTTTATATGCATGCATTAATCATGATTGCTTGTGTTAAATTGGTTTATATTGTAAGCATGGTATTATTTGTAAATTATGCTTTAAGGTTTTCTTAAACTTATGTTTAAATTGATGTATGCTTATTTTTGTACTGTTGAATTTTAAGAACGTCTCGTACAAGAACTTCGGTTCTTATTTCATTTTTAAAAACCTTTTTCAAGTATTAAGGCTCAAGATTAACTGAGTATGGTGATGGTGGAAATGGCTGGTTGGAGAGGGCAACGATTTATGATTTTGTGGTTAGGATTCTAACTGTTGTGAGATTGAACTGTGTTTAAACTTATGAAGTTAAAGTTAGATTTATTGGATTGATTTTAATTTGAATTAAATTATTATAATGACCTGAACCAAGGTTGTTAAATGCGATGAGGCGAAGCGAGGCGTTGAGCCTGTTATGAAGTGAGGCGTAAGCCTCTATGCGTTGAAGCGTAAGTTTCATGATCAAAATAATAAAATATATAATATTAATAAATTAATGAAAATTTTAAATAAGAAATATTAATAAACGGTAGTATAAAATAAATACTACTTTCCTATAATTAACTCATATTATTCATTTTCTTATATGCATGCACATGTAAACCACAATTAAGTTAGACTCATAGTACAAGATAAAACAAGTTATATTTACAATCATGAAATCATATTGAATACATGTGGGGCAATATCCAAATCGACATGTTCTAAAAATACCTTCTATGCACAAAATTTTTGTTGTAATAATAGAGTTAAAATGCATAATTAATATAAAATAAGTTAATTCTTCAACTATTGTACAAAACTAACATTCACAGAATCACAAATGAATAAATAAAATTAAAAATATCTTTTTAAATATTTAACAAAATGTAAACAAGATACCTCTTCAAGTCAAATAACATCAAATATTTAACAAGTCATAAGTCTTAAATGTCTCCTTAAAGGCAAATAACATAAAGTTGAATCTTTTCAACATCACAAGTCTTAAATAATATCAAATATTTAACAAGTCATAAGCCTTAAACAATATCAAATATTTTCAAAAAAATTGTCTTCACTAGGACTAGATAGCGCATCTTCATTTGAATCATCCATATATGGGATAGTTTTTTCTTCATCTTTAGTTTCTTCATTATCCGCACTCTCATTTTCTGAATCTTCTACTTGTTTTCTTTTACCTTCATTCCAAAATATTAACAAAATTAATATTTAAAATTTAAAAAGTATAAGATTTATAAAATACAAGACATACCTTTATTAACATGCATCTTGTTTGAAGATGGATCTTTTTTACGTTTCTTAGTTGAGCTTGGTGAAGTCTCAAAAGGAGTAACATCTATATCATCCAAATTAAAAGCTGGATCCAACCAAGAATCTTCTAATGCATCTTGTGGCAAAACTGAATCTTCTTTTTCTATAATCCACTCATCATCAGAATCAATATTTTTAAGATACAAAGGATCCTCAATTGTCTTCCTTCTTATAATTCTTTCTTTCAACTTCATATTGTATATGATAAACACCAAACCATTAAGTTTTTCTTGCTCAAGGCGATTTTGCCTTTTTGTATGTACCTATAAATTAAAATTTTATATAATTATAAATCTGCAATATATTATGCAACAATGAACAATCAATAATATGAAAATATCTTTATATACCAAAGAAAAAGTGCTCCAACTGCACTCACATTTTGATACACTACATGTGAGATTCAACACTTGTATTACAAAGTTTTTCAATTCTTTTGTTTCATCACTAAATGTATTCTACCAATCAGCTGAAAAAATAAAATAAAAAACAATGCTAGTAAGAAAAAAATTAGATCAATTAGAATTAAAATTAAGACAATATAAAAAAAAATACATACCTGGATTTTTTCTCTTTCTTGTGCCAATTGCCTCTGGTCTACCAAACAAACTAATTGCATTTTCATATGTATCAAGCTGAATCAAAATCTCACAACGTTCTTCTATACTAGGCACTATCTTTTCTAAATATTTCATAAACCCAGTTTTAATTTTTTTATCTTTTACACAATCATCATCATAATGAAAGTGTGGGTTAGAAAATACCCTGCAGAATGTAAGCAGTGATGCATTTGATTATCCCACCTCTTGTCAATAATATCCCAAATTTCTATATAGTTGCTCTTATCATTGCTCACATTATGAGCTATTCTTTCTTTGCCTTTCTCATATCATAAAACAAAAATCCCATAACTGGTTTATCATCTGAATCATCCCTTCTCAATACTTTCGCCAAAGGTAATGTGACTTTGATGATATAAACAATTGTTTTTCAAATTTTTTTATCTTCAGTGACAATGTGTGTTACTTCTTTACCTTTTGGATTTTTGATATAATACTCATTATCTTGAAATTCTAAGGATAAGAACATATTCTTTAATGCCTTTTTGTTTACACCAATACTTTGAAGAGTAAGATAGGAAGTTGGAAAGCGAGTAATAGTTGACCGTAAGAGCTCTTTACCATTTGTATATTTTCACATCAAATTTAAAAGCCATGCATGTCCATATATAAATGTAGTTACAATCTTTGATTTTTCCAATACTCGTTTATGCAAATGTATCTTGCCAATGTCTTCAAGTATCAATTCTATACAATGCGCTGCACAAGGTGTCCAAAAAATATGTTGAAAACCTTCAATATCTTTTAACTTTAAACCTGTAGTCTTATAATTTGTTGCATTATCTGTAACTACTTGTACTACATTGTGTTCTCTGACTTCTTTAATAACTTTACTAAATAACTTTACCAAATTATCAACTGTCTTTTTTATTCCACTAATATCACAACACTTCAAAAAGACTGTACCTGAAGGATTGTTCATAAAAAAACTAATCAAGTTTCTACTTTTACCATCCGTCCAACCATCTGCCATTATAGTACAACCAGTTCTTGCCCATGTCTTTTTGTAGTCCTCCAACATAATTTGAGTTTTATCCACTTCATCTTTTAAAATCCAAGTTCTCATCTCATGATAACTTGGTGGTTTAAATCCTCGACCATAATTAGCAATAGCTTCACACATAGATTCAAAATATTGATTATTGCATAAATTAAATGATAACACATTTGCAAAAAAGAATCGCTCAATAGCATAACATACTTCTTTTCTTTCTTCTTTTTTGAATGCATTATTTATCGTTGTCTGATGAGCTTCTGAACTCACAAATTGATCCATAGGGCCTCTTGTTTGTGAACTTCTAACTCTACTAGTAGTTGGAGAAGTAAGTTCACCACTCATCAGTCCTTGAGTAAAGCTTTCATTCATATCACTTTGTAATATATTTTTTCTTATTGTTTTTCTTCTTTATTCTCTTTTGCAAGTATTTTGCAAAAAATTGTGTCACCTCATTTAGTGCATGATCACATGGTTTAGCACCCTTGTGAGTTCCAGCTAGATGCTCTTTTATTCTTGCTACACCACCTTTATAAACTACCTTACAATACTTACATACCAAATTTCCTCTTTTTTCCTTATCATTCAAATCTTCTTCAAAACAATGCTTCCAAGCTGGATCTGTCATTGTCATTTTTTTTTAAGATAAACAACCACCTGCACAAAATTAGATTTTTTTAAAACAATACAATCCATAATCAAGAAAACATATATTTAAAACATCTCTATCATCCAATCCAAATAGTACTCATGCATAATAATATTTTTTTTTATAAAATCATGCTCAATACGAGACTATTCTTAAGTTTTCAACACATCTTAGCCCTAGATGAGATAGATTTGATCAAGAACTAAACACATAATTCTCTATCCTTCCCCTTCGTGCAAAACCAATTGTTGTTTGGATGAATGAAAACCTTGTAAATTCAAAATTTCATATCATAGTCTTGGTAAGAGCCTTGTAATACTTAAACATACCCATATTCTTGCCCCTCACGATCTTAATTGGCTTTTTGTATGTTATAAGTTGTGTTGCTTAGGCATTGTGGCAAAGTATACCCAAATCTTTACTAGTTTGGTAGATGTAAAACAAAACCCAAAAACTCTAATCTTTACTAGTTGGTGATCAGCTAGCTAGAATACATATGTCATCTTCATGCAGAGAAACCTAAAAACTAGTTCCAACTACTACCTTCATCATATATGTAATCTTTACTGAAAAACTAAAAAATTTCATAAGAGTATTCTTAAAACATACTCTTATAAGGCAGTGAATTTCATTCAAACATTTGATGCACTAGTTCCAAATCTCTGCAATGGAACTTTACCCAAAAGTCTGCAACGGTTTCCAAATTCATCATTTGCAGGAAATGATCTTGTTTTTCAACAATACTCCTCTTATCCTAATATCTTGCCAATTCTCCCCCCTTCTGAGAAGTCAAAGAAGCTTGAGAAAAAATCAATCTGGAGGATCTGTTAAGGGCTCCCCTTCAGTATTAAAAAAATATTAAACTGGTAGCTCGCGGTGATGTTCTCCTTCAGTATTAAAAAAAATACTGAACCAAGAATCATGTTCCCTTTCAGAATAAAAAAAAAATAGCAGCAAATGAGCAGAAAAGGAATCAGAGATCCAAAAATACCTTGTCCAACAGGTAGCTCGCGGTGATGTCTCTGGCAAAGCACTGAACCACCAATGCTACTGTTGAGTTCTGAACTTCTGCTACTACTTCCCTTCATTGTTTTGTCTGCTCCAAGCCTCCAAGATTGGGCTGCAAAGAGGAAGACAGGTAAAAAATATAGGTTTTTGTTTGTTTAAGAGTCAAGAACATAAGATGGGTTAAAGTTTAAATGGGTCAAATTAATTTAGGGTCCTGAATCTCTTGATCCAACTAAAAAAGGAGTAGCATGATGTGTACGTCTTAGAAGCGAAGCACTCCTCGATGCGAGGCATGCGCTTCATCCATGTGAAGGGTGCGCGCCGAGCCAGCAAACGCCTCCCTACAGTGCCTTGGTTCCTTGAGCTTGTGCATCGCCTCTAAGGTGTACGCTTCAGATACTGAGGTGTTTGCCTCTAACAACACTAACCTGAACTTAACCAATTTTTTGAGGAACTTTTTTTTTAACACAGCAAAACTACTTAATCTATTCTAAGATAAACATCACGAGTACGCCACAAGAAAATCAAAGCAATATATCCATTCCATTACTAATAAAAATTTAACATTTATCAAAATGTTTAAATTATAAAAAAAGCAAAAATGAAAGTAGTTAAGTTGTTTCGAGCTATTTTGAGAACATCAAAAATTCGTGTATCATGGTCCCTGCATCATCCCGCCATCACTCTGTGCCACTTAATCTTCACATGAAAATGATAAAATAGTTAGATCATACTACAACCAATTTGAGCACTAGGATTACTATCATATTCATAAGTTCAATGTAATAAGGAAATATGATACAATGAACTATCAATAATTGAACGACACATCATAACATGCTCAACTGAAAATTAAACAAACAATCATTCTCATATCTGAACTAACCGCATGTCACAATAAACAATCAAGGTCATGATACATTTCTAACATATGAATAAACATTGCACATTATAATCATATTCAGGTGAAAAAAATTATAGATTTCACATGAACCATGAACATAAATGATTAATTTAAATTTTTCTTTAATTATCTCGCAGGCTAAGGCAACCGCAACAGAAGAGAACACTCAGGGGTCCATTATATTGTGTTTTTTTATTAACTCGAGCGTTTAACTGATATTGAAATCCTAAAGAAGCAGTATAATAACCGAGAGAATATCTCAAAGGCCAAAGCAAATATGATGCATCATAAACTTCTGCAGAATAACTTGGACTTACCACCTAGGACAAATTGGTAGTTCAGGTTTCCAAACTCTAAGAACTGAGGACCAATGGGTCATTACCGCTTGAAGCAAAACAACACATGTCCTCAGAATTGTGTACCACCTACCCTCTCTAAGGTAAGTTCGAGTGGATTAATTATCTTATAAATTTTATTACTTAACTTCTCAGGGGTTCTACATGATTTGAACCTCGTAGCTCAATATTATAGGTACTCACATAAATAATGAATCATACTACAATATTAGCATGTTCACAAATATTAAATTATTCATGCAAAACCACTCAGTTTACTATGATACTTTTAAACCGTCGAGCGCGAGTTTCACGTAACCTTTAAACCAGTCTAGCAAAAATTAGAGTTATGAACTCTGGTGTTCTGGATTTTTATAAAGCTTTAGTAGTAGTTACAGTACCCCAAAACCTTTGGTTTGTAAAAACCCTAGTTCAACTACTCATGTACCTTCAAATAGCTCGTTACTACCCATTGCAACATATAAGAATATAACTGATGCTTACATGTCACCTCCATGGTTCACCCAAACCACAAGCTCAAATGTGAACTTAATATAGAGATAAGTTTTTGTTCAGGTACTTAACACCAAATTTCAAAACTGTTATTGAATTTAACACTGGAACTTGATGTCATTGAACTAAACACAATTAAAATTTCTATAAATAGGCTTAACACAACAAATTACTTAACACAAAAATCTCAACTCTTAGAGAGATTAACATAGATATAAATTTTTATTTATATCCTGAACACCATAACTTCAAACTGTTATTAATTCTAATATAATACAAGTTGTCATTTAAATTTAGAGCAAACACTAACTACAAAGAATTCACAGACACCACCTTCTATTAATGCACTTACACCTACTAAGGTACTGAAAAAAATAACAATGGCTAATGTAAATCGCAGATTCTGATTATATATATTTTTCTTTTTGTTTTAGATGTAGATTGGAAATGCGGAACACATTCAACTATGTATTGAAATTGCAGGACACACAACTCATTCATATGTGTATTGAAAATGCAGAGAACGTAGATACATATGTTGTTACATTCACAGACACTCATTCATATGTTGTTACATTCAGACATGTATTACATTGCAGAAACATAGGCACAATCTAATGTATATTACAATGCCAAAAATGCAGACACATTACTGCCAAACGTAGATACATTCTGATGTAGATTAGAATACATAAACACAGACATATTAATGCAAAAAATGTAGACACATTCAGATCTAGATTAAGATGCAGAAGCACAACCACCTTGATGCAAAACACAGACATTTTTAGATATAGATTAAGGTGCAAAAATGTAGATGCATTGATACAAAAATGCAAAAATATTCAGACATGGATTAAGATGAAAAAACACAGTCATATTCATATATAGGTTAAGATAAAAAGAAAGAACGCAGATGTATTGATACGAAAATGCAAACATATTTAGATATGGATTAAGATGCAAAGACAGTCATATTCAGATATAGGTTAAGCTACAAAAAAAGAACACAGGTGCATTGATAAAAAATGAAAATATATTCAAATATGGATTAAGATGCAAAAACACAGCCATATTCAGATGTAGATTGAGATACAAAAATGCAAATTCATTGATGCAAACATGCAGATATACATAACAGAATTTTTTCACTTATGAAACAATGCTAAATACACATATCAAAACTATAAGATAGGGTTCGATCCATAGATCTCCCATACAAGTGCAAGACAACCTAACCATTTGGGGAAAAACCTGTTTTTGAAAATAACCAAATGCTATTAACAATATTAGAAAGTATTCATAAAAGCAAAGTGCGTAGGTTGCATAATTTCCTTCTTTTTACTTTAGATACATATTGAAAATGCAGAGCACCACATCCTTGACATTAAACTAATGGCAGGACATAAATCCTACCTTTTCCAAAAAAAAAAATCTTTTTGCTACAATAGTCGCATGAAGACTTCTTTTTTTTGAACCATGAGAGAGAGAAAGAGGGGGGGGGGTAGAAGATGATTTACAACTACTGGGGGGTTTAAAAAAAATCATGAAAGTGAAAAGGGGAGTTCGTGGGTGGTGGTTGGAGCCGAATGAGGGGGTAAGAAGGGTCATGGCAGTGGAAAGGGAGAAGACATGCGTGAATGGAATTTCATGACCCACCCCCCTTTTTTTATTTCACATTTTTTTAATGTGTTTTACTCTTTTTACTCCATGTGCTTAGGGTTCAACCCAAATCTCTCTTACAAGTGACATACTTTAATTTCTTTACTATTATTATTATTTGTAATTATACCATGCCATAACGTGTGACATTGTGGGCTAAAAGAAAACTACAGAGATTTTGGATTTTCTACACTGAATCCCACACTCCACTATGCTTTTGGATTCATATTTGAACTATCCAGGTCCAATCAAGGATCCAAATTTTCTAGAACTTCATTTTGAGATTCGAATATCTAGTATCTGATTAACATGTCATTGATCCAAATACAAAGTTATGTATTCTATATTAAAATTCTAATACAAGATCTTATTTAGATTCGTGGACCCACATAAAATGCTATGGGTCCAATATCCAAATATAACTGGACCCTTTCGTTTCCAATAAAAATTCAATTATGATATTAGGGATCTGACATTCCTGATCCAAACAAGCCTTTTGGGATCCAATATTAGATAACCCAATAAGGTATTTAGGATCCAATATCGATGTTTAGGATAGGATATTCGAGATCTAATTTCGAAGATCCAAATAGAATATTCGGGATCCAAATAAAAAAAAAACAATGAGAATTTCCTGATACCAAATTTGACCATGAAATTCAAGTTTAATTAGGCGATAAAATTTTACAAGTGTTATAATTACGATTTGATTTAAATCATGGTCGAAAATTGGTGCTTTGTGATAGATGTAAAATCTGTGATGTGCCCCAAGTCTGTGGGTTTATTTTTTTGCAAAGAATTAAAAAACGTATGTTCCCTTATAAAAAAACCTTAAATTTTCAAAGGTGAGTTTATATCAAAGCAAGGTTAGAATCAACAAGATAAATCATAAATTCGTTCTCCATAAGTAATTTTTGCATTACGGGTAAGAAGTATTTTGTTAATTAGTTGCATTAATTTTATGAAAATTATAAAGATAATTAGTTGGCTACATGACAATTTGTTAAATATTTATTAATTATATTAAAAAATAACCTACCAATGCCAATGGGTTTAGGTTGAGTTAGGCCAGGCTCAGCCTGCTTCACATTGGGCCAATGCCTCGAGTCATGGGCTCTCTTCAAACCCGAGCTCGTTAAGAACCTGGCTAAAACCCAGCCCATTAGTAAATGGGTCTGGCCGGGCCGGCTGACCTGATGCTCACCCCTAATATAACTCTACTGGGCTCATCCTTGCTTTACTTTGTTTTGTGCTAGGCAAAGTGCACTTGTATACATAAATCACTTTCGTGTATAAACTTTTCTCACTTTAGTACTAACCATTTTCATCCTTTGTGGGGGCTTTTGGTCTTAGATGCGAATAAGTATTGCGATAGAGTAGAACATACCACCTTGTTATAGTAGTGAGTCTACATCGTGACGTTTTTAGAAAAAAACTTCGAATTGAAAGGGTGATCTTCTTAGTAAACTAATTATATGAGACCAACACAGGTGAACAAGTAGACTAAACTAGAGCGCTTGAGAGAATGATGTCAAAGGAACTCAACAAAATGAATTCGTAACTTTGGGAGAAGGAGTGCTCTCTTATCAAAGAATTAGGAAAGAAAAGGGGCACAAGCCAAGGGGTGGTGATTGTTTATTAAAATTAGTTTTTCAGAATCCTTTTTAGTTTCAACTTCCCATATATTTAGGTGTGCCGGATCCCCGCCATTTGCATCCCTCCTTAGTCATTACAAATTTTCCTTGTTGAAAAAAAAAATCAATATAAAGACTTTTGCTCTGATTTGGGATGTTAAATGGATTTGTAAAAAGAAAAAGATCAAAATGAAAATTTACATTCTTTTTAATTGAAGCAGCTCTTTGTTTTTTGTCATTCAAGTTGGACTTTAAGGGAGCATTTGAATCCCCATTCACGGGACGCGTTGAGCGGGGCCCCATGCACATCCACGCAAATACGGGATGCACGAATAGGGATTTGGTGCATCCCGCAGATGCTTATTTGGTGTTTGCCGCTACTTTGTCCAACCCCCCCCCCCCCCTCACGGAATGACAGGCGGACACTCTTAGACAAAAAAAAGTTGATTTTGTGGGGCACATGAATAGGGCACGACAGTGCATCCTGTTCTGTTCGTGGATGTCCCGATGGGTCCTGTCCACAAGCATCCGTGATTCACAAGCACTTTAAGAAAACAGTTGGATAAACTTTATATGGACAAAGTTTACATAGAGAAGAAAGGGTTTGATGCTTCCATATCAAACTTTTATCTTAGAAAAATGAAAAAATGTTTTAATTTCATGTCGATGATAATATAATTATATGTAGTTGTATCTTGCTTCTAGATTTTTTAAAGAAAATAATTGCACTATAGTTTTGTGGTTTTTCAAGATGCGTTCTGCTATAATGCATTGAGTAGTGAACCTAATTTTTTAGCAAAGTTCTTCGTCAAGTGCTTCATGCAATATCCAACATGACATCTAGGCCATATGTGAGAGATATTATACTTTAGCCCTATGTGCCTATTTGAGATAAATATCGACTCTCTTCTCTCTATATAGTCATCATTCATATCCATGTCATGCTTGTTTGTATGTAATCTTCACACCTTTCTCATATTTAATGTCATTCATGATTTCTCGTCATTTTTGGGTTATTATGCATCTAAAATTCACTTGGAATGCATTTTTTAACTTAAAAGGTTGTCCAATGATCCACATCTATGATCTTCTTCATACTTAACGTTGCCCCTCTTTGAAGAATTTTTTTTCCTATATTAGTTATGTTGTTACAAAGAGCATGGGGCTCCCACCCATTTTGGGAGATTTGTCTTTTCTCAAAGTTTCTTTGCAATCAAATGGGACCTCAAAACTCTCTCAAAAAACATATGTATATGCCTTCATAGGGTACTTATCGGAAAAAAAAAGACTGACACTGGTTGATCAGCCAAATGCTAGTTACAATTTGGTTGTGGATCGTTCATGAGGAGGTGTTCGCCATTTTCTCAATGCATGGCAGTCAACGCTTATGGATGCTAGATTCTGCTACATGTCTTTTCTAATATGCTTTCTCTTTGTTTTTTTTATGATGAACCCTAGTGGAAGTGAGGAAAACCGTAAGTGGGGTCCCACAACTACCCTGCCTTACATGGCCTACCTCTAAAAGCTATGAACACACCCATGTGTCAGCAGGGTTTGATCTAGTGCGTTCATCTCAGCACCCTTATAGCCACCCTGCTGGCCATGCAGGCAACCCCATAGTGGTGTTTCTAATTTGCTTTCTCACTTTCCTTGTAACTTATTGACTAAAATACACCTCTCACCAACTGGGGACTTCGGTTGTCTTGCAGGAGCAGTTAGTGCATGTCACCTTGTGTTGAAACGTTACAAGTTCGAACCTCAAATGGTATGGTTGGATAACTGGTAGGGGTCTGCCTAACCCAAGCTTTCTCTGTCAAAAAAAAAAAAACTCCTCTCTCTATCTAAAATGAAGAATTAAGAAGGATGTTGGTGTTAGACCCAAAACCCACCACCCATCTCTTGATCCCAACACCCACCTTGCAAGAAATCCTCTTTCATGCTCCAACCTTCTCACTACCTCCCAAACAAATTCACCTAGGGAATCGATTTTAACACTGGCCAAAAGATGATATGGGCAAGTGAGGTAGATTAGGAAAATCTGGTGCCGGAACACGATCACTGTTAAAGGGAAAGGTTTTGCTTTGAGAATGGAGACCCATGAGGTAGGGTCTTCAATGATGGGTATTTTAGTCATAAATTATAATATGAGTAGAAAGTAAATTAAAGAGGACTTGAATCAGAAGGCTTATGACAGGATTTGCATTCTTATTTTCTAGGATGGTGTTGGCCAGAATCAAGGTTGTTAAATGCGATGAGGCGAAGCGAGGCGTTGAGCCTGCGCTTCACCTCTGTACGCCTCTCACAACTGGTATGGAAGTGAAGCGGTGGGAGGGGAGGCAGTAAGAGAAGGACCACGCGCCCAGCTGGTACGGAAGCGAGGGATATGCCGGTCGTCCGGTGGTCGGAGAAGACTGAGCAGCAGCTGCAGCACAGCAACTCCGGTGGTCGGTGGTCACAACTGGTTGGAGGTTGATGAGGGGCGCATCACAGCAACGCCTCAGTACCTTGAGCGTGCGCCTCGCCTCTGAGGCGTACGCTTCAGGTTCTCACAACGCTGGCCAGAATATTCAAATCAGTTTTGATTTACAGTCATATGAATCAGAATCACATGAGGCCCTTGTTTTCATTTAAATGAACAACTCTCAACTGTAAAGACAAATGAGAATCCATTTCTTACCACCCATTTTCTCATGCACCCATTGCCTGTTTAGCCAATGCCAATGAAATTCATTTTATCATTTCTATGCGAGTGAGTGATGACATGCTTCCTTACAAAATAACATAACATTACAAAGATGACTGTCAATGTCAGAGAAAATTCATTAATCGGTCGATCGAGTACCCTTAGCTCAACATGTCTGAATTAGGGGTGTCAACGGATCGGGTTTACCCAGATCCGATCCATACCAAACCTTATAGGGTTCAGGCATGATGATAAACAGGAAAACCTGATTAAGACCCGGGTTCGAGCCCGAAGGTCCGATTAATACATAGATTCGGGTATAGTTTGTGAAATTTTATATTAGACCTGAGCCTGACCCTAAGACCCACAAATTTTCAATGTAAAAATGATAAAAAAATAGTATTTTACTGGGTATGGCCCAAGTTTAGTTCATGTGGTTCTTATCGGGTCTGGGTATAGTTTTTCTTATGGTGGGTTCGATTAGACTTGGGTCTAGACCTAATATCATACCCAAAAATCCGGGTAAGGTCTAGTTCCACGTGGGTCCTAACCAAACCCGACCCATTGACACTCCTAATATGAATGCCACACATCTCTTTTACTTTTCAAGGAAAGATGTTTGACATCCAATGATTAAACAGACAACAATCCGATCATGATTGGGGCATGAAAGTTTGGGTGGTCATGTCCTGGACATAGAGTTTTACCTTCAAGAACGTGGGCCTATTAAGTGACACGGTTCTTGGTGAGATTTTTTTATTATAAATAATAATCTGGTCACTAATCACCTTCTTATTAAAATAAACATGAAAAATCCCCCCCCCCCTCTCTCTCTCTAACCCCATTTGTAAGACATAAGCTTTATGAAGCTTTCTTTTCAAGGAGGGCAGCTGTCAGAGTGTTTACTTACACATGGAGAATCTTTTAAACTTTTGAATACGTGTGGGTTGTCATGTCAAATGAACAGGTGATCCAACCTACTTTGTCAAAACTCATATATACAATTAAAGGTAAGAGCAAGCAAAGCATATTACACTCATCTAAAAACAAAGAAAAAGGAAAGAAGATTGAAGCATATTACCCAATTCTTCAGTGCCCTGACGAGGTAAGCTGACAGTCAAAGATGAAAAAAAAGAAAGTGACCATGATGTAAATAATGAATACAAACTTTCGGTTGCAATTAAAATTTGATCAGAATGTATGTGTAGAAAACAGAATCAACTTGTTTGGATGGTAAAATAACCTAACCACCAAAATGACATGGCTGACTCGAGGTTCATATTTCCCCATATTTTTTTTTTCATTGGAGGCCCTCGTCATGAGTCACATGCATGTGCCATGTTTCATTGGAGGCCCTCAAGTGAAATATAAATGTTATATATATTTTTTAATTGAGGCCCTAAGTGGTGGCCTCAAATGTCAAAGAGGTCATCCGTCCCTGAGCAGACCAATCTTAAAAAACTTGCCTATATGAAAAGTCTTTGTGTAAAGCATATTTCTTACTAAATAAATTTTAAAGAACAAATATACAATCAATGAGATGCTCGAGCATCAGATAGTCATTCAATCGTCGTTGGTTGTAGATTTTATCCCTTCCCTATATATATATATATATATATATATATATATATGGTCTATAAAAACCACAAATAATTGTCCAAATAGTGATGAACATCATCATCTCCAAGCCTCCTCCCATCTACATAAGATTGGCATTGTGAAGTCTTATTTTTACACACTATCAACAGAAAATAAGTATCATTTGAGCATCAAATATATCCTTTTTTAAATAAAAGTAGCAATATTTAGGGTAAATTTGGTTCTATCCCATGAGATTCGAGTTCTCACGAGAATTATAAAGTCAATCTCATTTGCACAACACCCGAAAAGCAACCAAACGTGAAAAGTGAGTTGTGCACAGCCCCACGAGTAACCAAACTTACCCTTAGAGAAATGAGAGGATATATATATATATATATATATATATATATATATATATATATATATATATATATATATATATATATGAAAACCACAAATAGTTACCCAAATAATGATCATCATCATCATCTCCAAGCCTCCTCCTGTCTACATAAGATTGGCATTGTTAAGGCATATTTTCAGTCACTGTCAAGAGAAAATAAGTATCATTTGAGTATCACAAAAAATCTTTTGAAAATAAAAAGTAGCAATATTTAGAGAAATGGGAGGAATGAATGTCATGGGTGGATGGATGGCTAGAGTTTTAGCTGTTTCTCAACCAAGAGAGAGAGAGAGAGAGAGAGAGAGAAGCGTGGCACGGTTCAATGAGGGTGGTGAGTCCACCAACTATCGATTGTATCGTGCCACCCTGTGGCTCTCAAAGGACATGGAACTCACATACTTTCATGGGGGTATTGAGGTCCGTTGTGTAAAGCTCCTTCCCCCACAATACATATTTATACACAAGCACTACTAAGAAGATAAGCATTATGCAAGCTAAAGTAGAACCCAAAAGTCGAGCACCTCTGTGTGTCATACTGCCAAGTTGCATAAAAAAAATCATGAAGCCTTGTGGAATAACAAAAACAGCATAAGAGATTCAAGGAAAGAAATTTTGTGATTTTATACGTGGCAACAAAAGCTTTCAGAGCTACATTTTCAAACGCATCGCTCAGCCAGGAAACAATTTTGAGATATTTATTTTTAGATCCAAATGGAAATCACCCACATATTTGGCTTTGTAGTGGATAAAGCAATGGATATGCTGAGCATCTCCATCCACCTCGGTGCTTGTGGGAAGTGAGAGAAAAAAAAACTGTCCGCATGTACTATTACTTGCATATTAAAAGATGTGATTCCGTTAAGACTTCTTTGATGAACTGCAATTCATCTGAGTCTTCACGTTAAGTCCACCACACAAAATTTTTTTTACTCTAGCAGTACTCTAAGACGTCATGCTTATCTCCATTGTTTTTGTTCTATAAATACCTCACTGTATTCCCTTTTACTAGCATGCAAAATAAAGATAATAAAATCATTATTCTCCATCTATCTTGTTTCACGTTTTTCTCCATGGTATTAGAGCTTAGGACATAGTTCCTCGATCCAGTGTCACAATCAGCCCCTGCTGCAAGATCGGACCAGCCATCTATCGACTGCGTATCTACCGCCCAGGTTTACTCTTTTTCTCCCTGTGTTTCTGGTTCATAAACGGATAAAAGAGTCAAAAGTACATCGAGTATGGACCCTGAAGAGATGGAGAGTCCTTTTTTCTTCCATCATTCAGACAATCCCGACATGACACTAGTATCACAACCATTGATCGATGATAATTACACGAGATGGTATTGCACAATGACCATGACACTATCTGCCAAAAATAAATTTAGATTCGTAAATGAATTCATCAAAAAATCGACATCTCGCACAAAGTTTATTGCTGCTTGAGAACGATGCAATAATATGGTATTATCATGGCTTCTCAATTCATTGCATTCGGATTTATCATCAAGCGTCATCTACACCAAGATTATGGCCGAAGTATGGGCCAAAATTCGTGAGCGATTCTCCCAATCAAACGCTCCACGCATACACTAGATCCAGAAAGAGATCATTAATCTCAAACAAATGCAAACCCCTGCAACAACTATTATAAAAAGATGAAAGGTTTATGAAATGAGGTGTCCACATATATGACCATTCTGCCATGTACATGCGAGACGACAAAGGTCATCAATGAACAACAAGATCAGGAGAGGCTAATGCAACTTTTAATGAGGCCAAATGAAAGCTACAATGCTATAAGGAGCCAACTGCTCTTAATGACACCATTGCCAAGCATCTCCAAGGCTTTTGCACTACTCATGCAAGAAGAAAGGCAACGTGACCTTAGAATCACGTCCATCCATAAACTAGTTGCGGCAAGTGTAAAAGGTTTCAATGCTCAAACCAATGTAGATCCTAACAAAAATCGACAGAATCATGTCTACCCGAAGTGCGACCACTGCGGAAAACTCGGCCATGTAAAGGCCAAATGCTTTCATGTTCACGACTTTTCAAATCAATCTGGTGTTCCCATCAATGCCCGACAATCGAGTCAGACCAATGCAAGTTCTGTGACTTTTGAAGACAATAAGCATATGCCCATTCAAAGTCCTCAACCTTTCACTCCCGAACAACTCGACCAGATATTGGCCGCAATAAAACTAGGTAATACCAAACCAACACATGTTGTCAACCTAACAGGTAATCTCAATGTCTCCCTTACTTGTTCCTTAGCACCTCAAAACTGGATCATAGACAGCAGCACTATAGACTATATTACAAATTTCTTGTCAAATTTAATGTTTCCTAAACCAATCATTTTCCCCTTATTGGATTGCCAAACAGGTCTTCTGCTCAAGCAACCTATACTGACAGTGTCCAATTATGACCAAACCTCAACCTTTCAAATATTCTTTTTGTTCCAGATTTTAAGTTTAATCTCATTTCTGTGAGTAAACAAATCCAAGATCTAAATTGTGATGTCTTTTTTTATCATGATCATTGTGTTTTACAGAACCATCTCTCAAAGCGA
Source organism: Nuphar pumila (assembly GCF_984573655.1). Lineage (NCBI taxonomy): Eukaryota > Viridiplantae > Streptophyta > Magnoliopsida > Nymphaeales > Nymphaeaceae > Nuphar > Nuphar pumila. The sequence continues at coordinate 113,326,645 of NC_143253.1, read as the reverse complement.
AAGATTGAAGTGGGTAATTAAGTTGCGTGGAGGACTCTATGTTTTTGAGATTAGTGATATTTTTTCAATAAGTAGTTCTTCTTTTGATTCTAGCAATTGGCATTTAAGACTGTGACACCTTTTAAATACCAGATTACAAACCCTTATTGATAATAATAGATTGTGTGGCCGTGTCCCTCTCGATCATTGTGACATTTGTCACATGGCCAAGCAAACTCGTTTGCCCTTTCTCCAGCAGATCTATTTCTTCGTCAAAATTGTTTCAACTTATCCATTACAATATATGGGGAGGATATCAAACCACCTCATTATCCATAGCACAATATTTTTTGACCATAGTATACGCTATTCTAGAACCACATTGGTTCACCTTTTGTCACAAATCCGAAGCCATTATTCATATCAAATTTTTTTTCTCGCTTGTTGAAAACCAATACAACAGCAAAGTTTTAAGCTTCAGATCTGATAATGGAACTGAGTTCTTTTCAAACGATATGCAAACTTTTTTTAAAAAGAAGGGCATTGAGTATCAACATAGTTGTATTGCAACCCCTCAACAAGATGGTGTTGTCGAACGTAAACATAGAGATCTATTAAACGTTGCAAGAGCCTTGAGATTTCAAGCTTCTTTACCCATTAAATTTTGGGAAGAATACATTCTAACGACTATCTATATTATCAATCGCATTCCTTCCAAACCATTAATAGGCAAAACTCTTTACGAGTTATTTCATAAAAAGAACCTGACTTATGAAGACTTTCATGTCTTTGGATGTTTGTGTTATGCTCATAACATACATCACCCTCATAAATTTGATAATCGTGCTCGCAAGGGAGTGTTTGTAGAATATCCATATGGTCAAGTAGGATATCAGGTTTATGAACTTGAAACAAACAGGATATTTGTAAGTCGGGATGTCAAATTTTATAAAAATATTTTTATTTTGCAAGATCACAACACTCCGGATGAAGAGGCGGGCACATTCAACCCATTCCTATTTTTGAGACCCAATCCTATGAAAATCAAGATTCTCTTGCCATCCCAATAAGTGATGCTCTCAGTTTTACTTTCCCTAATCCAAATCCTGAAATTGTTGAGTATGTTCTTGTCCGTCTCTGCCAATCTGAAAGAAGTTGACAACCCCCACTGCATCTTAAGGACTACAGTTGTTACACGATGGCCCCCATACTCCAATTGCCTGGCACAAGAGAGGCGGTCCCTACCACCAATCATAAGCTCTCCAAATTCCTAAGGTATGATCGTTTTTCAATGGACCATCGTGCCTTCTTAAGTGCTATCTCTCAAACCACAGAACCCAAAACCTTTTCTCATGTCATGAAGTCTCAGAACTGACGTGAGGCCATTGCTGCATAAATTAAAGCATTGGAAGATAATCACACTTGGTGAATTATGGACTTGCCTGTGGAAAAACACCCGGTTGGTTGCAAGTGGGTTTACAAACTCAAATATTGTTCTGATGGTTATATTGAAAGATACAAAGCCCAACTCATGGCCAAAGGCTACACCCAGATTAAATGATTGAATTATAATGAAACCTTTGCTCCCGTTGCCAAGTTAGTCACAGTGTAATGTTTGATAGCCCTTGTAGCTATAAAAATTGGCATCTATTCCAAATTTATGTTAATAATGCTTTCCTTCACGGAGATCTCATGGAAGAAATATATATGACATTGCCACCCGATTTTTTGGTTCAAGGAGAGCGCAAAGTTTGTAGACTGCATAAGTTACTCTATGGCCTTAAGCAATCATCTATAAACTGGTTCGTCAAGCTATCACATTATCTGCTTCAGGAAGGCTTTACACAATCTAAGGCTGATTACTCTGTTTTTTCAAAGATCATTAATGAGACACATATATTTGTTTTGGTTTATGTAGATGATATCATCATCGCAGGAGATGTTATTCAGTACATCGGGCAACTTAAGTCTAACATTAATAAACAATTTTGATTGAAAGACCTTGGTCGCCTAAAGTACTTTCTCGGCATTGAATTTGCACGGTTCAAAGCTGGTATTTTTTTATCCCACACAAATATGCTTTTGATATTTTACAGGACATGGGCTTCCTCGAAGCTAAGCCCAGCCAGTTTCCCATGGAGCCCCACGTCAAACTCAACAATGATGATGGCGTTTTACTCGAAGATCCAGAGATGTATAGACGTTTAGTGGGCCGGCTGTTATACCTTTCCAATGGAACCCCACATCTATATTGTTTCACATTTTTCTTCACATATCATGCTGAAGACTCGTGATACATTGAATTGGTGCACCCCATGAGTAGAGTTCGGATAGGGTGCAATCACATGGCACAAAATTTGTGCATTAAGCATCTGATCGCCCACCATCACGCCTTGGACCGGACAACGGACAGGCCTATCCCCAATGGTGATCGGGTGCTTAATGCACAAATATTTGAGCAATCATATTGCACACCAGATCTTATCACATGTATAAGAGAGCGACCTTGTGCCTATCAAAGGGCTGTACCTACACCTTTAAGCTCAGTGAGGGAATGAATTGTTAAACTTATCCAAGAAGGTGCACCGAATCTTGAAAACTTGACAAAGGCAAAAACTAAGTGAGTGCAATGGATGCATGCAGATAAAGACATATTGTCCAAGAGAGGAAATTTCTTGCTCATTTTACGGACACAAGGCCTCCAAGATCATTCAAACATCATCATCCATTGCCGGAGAGAGAGAGAGAGATGAACACTTTAGAGCTATTTGTACAAAGGTTTCGTAATCCTCTCTCTCTCTCTCTCAATAGGGCTGCCAATGGGTCGGGTATCCAACCCATCAGGATCTCGTGCTTCCCCAATAACAACTAGGCTGATTCCAGTATGTCGGGTCAAGAAAATGAAGACCAAACCTGACCCATACAACTTAAAGGGTATTTGGGTCAGTATTTTCATTACCATACCTTTGATATTTCTTGTTCGAGCATTTGACACCCAACTCCTTGGCAGCCCTACACCAAGTAGTCTGGCATCATATGAAACCTATCAATTTTCTCCAATAAATATATCCTTTGAACTTCTACTCATAATCGGAAATCAAAGGACTCTAACCTATCAATGCAGAGCTAAATGCTGGAGATTTCAGATATTTGTATGGTTTTAGTTATAACCAAGTCAAAGAGTAATGAGTCCGTGCTAAACCCATTTGGTGCTAAACGGCGTGCTAAATGGGTTTTTTTGGGCCTTTTCATTTTATTTTTAAATTCTGACCGTAAAGATGTGATCTATGTACTTGGTTTTAGAGGGATCAGCTCTTGAAGGGTTTGATTCCAACACACGGGTGGGTTTTTATAAAGTTTGAAAAATCAAGGGTCCAAAATCTTTGTAAAATTTCGAGGCTCCAAACATCATTTTTTTCATGGAAAACACATGATCTAGGTGTGGATTCTTAGTAAATCTACCATGCCCAATACATTTATTGGGCCAGAACCGCATAAAAATCACCGGAGAAGCCCTAAAACCCCATCTAGCACATGGTTTAGCACCAAATGGGTTCGGCACGGACCCATTTTCCACCAAGTCAATATTTGAATCACAAATTAACTATTTACACAAGGATGAATATAAAAGAGGGATAAGTGGCCGACGGGAGAGAATAAAGAGAAAAGAGGTATAGGGAGGATAAAGATTGGGTATATGGTGGTATATGATAGTCTTGATATTTGATGATGAACGAAAACCCACATCAAGAACCGGGTCACTTAATGGATGCACCTTTCTGTAAGGTAAAACTCCGGGTTGAGGACATGATCACTCAGCCTTAGATGCCCCAACCGTGATAAAGCAGTGGCAACCTCCAATGCAGCAGTGGGATTTGATCCTGGGCCTTCAGCTTTACACTGGACCCTGCTGACCACATGGGTATCCACAGCGCGTATTGAGAAAGATGTGGTAATGGTGGTGAAGGAGTTGTAGTGGTAATGATGGAGATAGTTAAGAAATGTGGTGGTAATGGTGAGCAATGGGTGGTGAAAAGGAGGTTGTGGTAACGGTGAAAAATGGGTGGTGAAAAGGAGGTGGTGGTAACGGTGAAAAATGGGTGGTGAAAAGGAGGTGGTGGTGCTGGTAATGGTAGTGGAAGTGATGGTAATAGCAAAAAAGAATGACACGATGAGAGAAGATAAGTAGAAATAGAAAAAAAAAAATAGGTCCACCTTTTGTTTTAAAAAAAATGCCTGAATTTTTATTTTTACTTGTCCAAATTACCATTAGCTCTAGTGGAAAAGTTGTATTTCTACTTTTCTAGTGATATCTTGCCTGCCAGTGCCAGCTGAAGCTTAGAGTTATTTTAGAGAAAGAATTTACATCAAACCAATGTTGTCCGTATCGGTCTAAATTGCCCGATGGGTATCGTATTGCAAGAAAATCGATACGAAAACAGACTTGAATCGGCTAATTTTTAAATAAATAAAAAAATAGTTTTTTAATATTATCTTATTATTTTTCTCACATGTAAAGTTGGCCGATTTAGATCGACTGAATCGGTATCTACTGATTCACCTGAATCGTTTGTAAAACGATTCATGGCCCAAGACGATTCTTACAACATTGCATCGATCCCCATATTTGAGGCAGGTAAAGAGTTGAATCATTGTTTAGAGAGAGAGAGAGAGAGAGAGAGAGAGAGAGAGAGAGAGAGTTCTGCTTTTGGTAGGAATAGAATAACATGGGACCAGCTTCTGTGACAAATATCGCGAGAATTATGAAAATCTTGTGATAATATCGCAAGAAATTGCCTGAAAGTTTAAAACGGTAATTTCTAGCAAGATTTTCAAAATATAGCGAGATTTATGAAAAAACATAAATAACACGATTTAAATTGATTTAATCCAAACAGTGATTTTTAGTAAATAAGAAGTGATAAATCCATCTAAAAGTTTAGATTAAGCAAAAAATATCTTTAGCTATGATTTTTTAAAGTATTTTGGATGGTTAAGAGATAAAACTGTCTAGGAGCTACTAATTTTCCTTTTTTTCTCTATAATGTACATTATGATATATTAATGCAATTGGATATGGTTGTGCCAAGATTTGAATAGCTTTTTATAATTCCACATACATGTCCATCTCAGCATAGTTTGGAAACTAAATGAGGATTCACACACACACACACAAAAGCAGTTTTCTGCTTTGGGTGCAAACGGGTTGGGTGCAGGCCAGATTATGGTCGGTTCAAATCAATGTTGTCAGTATCGTGCGAATCGGCGGGTTCGTATATCGTATCCGCAGAAAATCGATACGATACTAACCTGAATCGGCTATTTTTAATAAATGTAAAAAACGCTTAAAATTTATAATTATAATATTATTTTAATGGTTTTAACATGTGTCAGGTTCTGATTTACACGGAATATTTTTAATTATTTTTTAGCCAGATTCAGAACTATTCACTTGAGAATTGGTATCGGAGAATTCACCTGAATCGTTGGCCAAACGATTCGATACAATTTTGACAACATTGGTTCAAATCCTAATATGCGTTTTAAGCAACAAGTCTAATCTCAAACCTGATCTGAACCAGATTCGGTGCTATAGAATTTATTCTGGGTCTAAAGTTTGTATAGTAATGTTAGATCCAATAAAAAAAAACTGAGTTTAAAACATGGGTTTGAAGCAAATGAATTGGATTATATCTGGAGACATAGATCCAACAGAAACCAGTTATCTGAACCCACAAAAAGTCCAAACAGAAATCAGCAATCTGAACCCACAGAAAGTACAATCATATAAGCATGAACCCAGTCCAAATAGACATTCAAATAATATTATAAGATAAAAAATCTGAGTAATGCAACAGATTCAAAGTGGATCCAATCGGGCCTAATCCATTTGTACCACTATTTCCTATGCATTTTTTTTCTCTTGGCTGGCCAAGGGAAAAACCCTTCCTTATCTACAACACATTAGCAAACCTCCGGTTGCTGCAACCCCTAAGGTCCTCCTTGCCCATTAGAGAGTATGCCCATCTTCAACTTTGTATCAAGGCAATGTTGTCAGTTTCGGAATCGGACCTGTATCGTTTGGCCAACGATTCAGGTGAATCGGCGGATACCGATTCTCAAGTGAATCATTCTGAATCGGCCAAAAAAAAAATAAAAATATTATGTGTCAATCAGAACGCATCACGTGTTACAGCTATTAAAAAAATATTAAAAAGTTATTTTAAGCTATTTTTACATTTATTAAAAAATAGCCGATTCAGGTCAGTATCATATCAATTTTCTATTGATACGATACGTATCCGTCCATTCAGGCTGATACACACTGATACTGACAACACTGTGTCAAGGGATGTCTCCTGTAGGTAGGGGTGTCAACGGGTTGGGTTTACCCAGACCAAAGCCTATAGGGTCCAGGTATGGTGACAAATAAGAAAACCCAATTAAGACCTGGGTCCAGACCCGATGGTCAAATTAATACATGGACCTGGGTATAGTTTGTGAAATTTTATACCAGACCCATGCCGGACCCGAGTTCCGATTAAGGCCCTCAAATTTTCAATGTAAAAATGATACAAAAATATTATTTTACCAGGTATGGTACTGGACTGGTTCATGTAGTTCTTATCGGGTCTGGGTATGGGTATAGTTTCTCTTATAGTATATCAGATTAGACCCGAGTCCGAACCCGATTCTGGTTCAAGTCTGGTTCCACCTAGGTCTGAACGAAACCCTACCTGTAGGTTTCAAACTTCAACCTGGTGATATTCACAAGCCGCTGCTGGCAGATGAGCAGAGCAATTGTGGGCTGTATATTGATTTGAATAAGAAAGGTCGGCCAAGTGACCGACCCATAGGCTACCTGCCCTAATTCCAACCACAACCTTTCAATTTTTCTCAGAGAGGAAAAATGAGGAAGGTGTTAATGCGTAACAGCATTGCAAGCATCTTGACTCGACTTAAAAGGCAGACCCATAAATTGTATAACCCAAGAGTGGTTGCAATGTACCCATATAGAGATTGAGTTAGTAATCAATGCAAAGAGCCCAAACCAATATAAAAATAGATTAATTTAAATTTTCAAGCCCATAGTCGACATCAATATGTCAAAATCGAAGACACTATTGACATTTGGGTAGATGAATAAAGTGGTTCCCGCAAATGCCTGAAAAAAGAAGTTCAATAAATATGAACTAGTCATTGTTAAACTGTATGCTTTAATTAATTAATTATGGTGACACATACCCTAAAATGAAGGTGTTAATTGTAATTAATCAATGTGAATGAGGGATTTCCCCACCCTGTATTCCAATACTTTGTTATGACCTAGTGCTTGTTCCTTTACCTATCTACCTCTTAGCGCCATTCACATTTGTCATAGGTTTAGCTCTCTCTCTCTCTCTCTCTCTCTCTCTCTCTCTCTCTCTAGTAGAGGACACGACTCACCTATTTTGGCTTTGCCCGGTCGTTCTAGACTTATTTTGTCAAACTTGGGGTGCACCGTCTGTTCAAAACTCATCCGAATTTCGTTATTCGGGACCTCTTGCTTGGTCCCATGATTTTACGGAACAAAAAAAATGGAGATATTGTGGCGGGTATGATTGTTTTCAGCATGGTGGGTGATCTGGACTGAAAGAAACAACATCTTCTTCAGGGGCATCAAATTCGATTTCGGAAGGCTTTGCCAATGGGTCATGTCTGATGTGTATCTGGCTCTTAAATTACATAGTAGAGAGGGAGGTCTGATTTGCTTGTACTCTGAATTGTGCATAGCCACCATCTAGATTGTGGTTGTCTTACTCTTTCTCTCTCATCCAATATTCTGTTGGATGTATTTTGGTAATGTTGAATGGTGAATATTCTCTCTCTTATGTATGTGTGTTTTAAATCGACAAGACGGGTCAGATTCATGACAGCCTAATTTGCCATGATCCAAGCCATCTGACCTTCCAATGTATTTTGGAATTCAAAATCCAATCTGTTTGCATCTCTCTCTTGGCTAGGTCAAGGGAAAATCCCACCTTTAAAGGGCTTTGCTCATCAGATGGAGAAGCTGATCAGATCATGTTGAAGATGAGCTTTTTGCTCATCCCAACATCGTGGCCGTCTGTTTGCATTTTGGATGAATGACATATTGCATATAACTGTTCTCTTGAGTTTTTAACTTTTCAAAATACAAAAATTTTGTCTTTTGAAAAGTTAAAAAGTCAACAGAACAGTTATAGGCTACCTGGAGCAAAAAGCTCATGACCTGATCGGCTTCTGTTTCACACTATGATCATCCCATGTCAGGTGAGAAGCCACGATCACCTCCCAACCAAGAAGTCAGCCCTCAGGGGCATATGGTCTATCTCTCTCTCTCTCTCAGCTGTCACTCAATATTTCAAAGATTTATATTTTGTTTCCCTTACTGCGAAGGGTGTAATTGGTCATGTTTCTGTTGGTTCGATTCGGCAAGATAAAGCTAGAATTATGCAAATGAAGTGCTTTGAAGGTGAGATTTTTAGGGCAATCAAAGGTTTGTCATGGTGGAAAGCTCCAGGTTATGATGGGTTTCATGTGGATTTCTTCAGAATTTTTTGGTCTTGTGTGAAGCCTGATGTTATTAACATGTTTGATGAGTTCTATCGCAACTCCAGATTGCCTATTCAAACTCACTTGGCAATTATTTCTTTAATTCCGAAAGATATGTTGCAACTGATCTCTCTAGGTTTCGCCCGATTTCTGTTATGAGTGCCTTTTATCGGATGATTGTCAAGGTGTTGGCTAATAAGTTGAAGGTCGTGGCTAACCAAATTTTTTCTAACTCTCAGTTCGCCTTTATCCACAATAAGAGGATTCAACATTCATTCATCTTGGCCTCTGAAGTCATTCACTCCTTACATCTTAGTGGTCAGGCCTATTTTTATCTTAAATTAGATTTTCATAAAGCCTTTGATTCTGTGCATTGGCCCTTTTTATTTCAAATGTTATCCAATTTTGGCATTGGTCGTCGTTTTTCTGGGTGGGTGAGGGAATTGGTCTCTAATGCTCAGGCCATGATTAAGATTAATGACACTAGAGGTGATCAGATCAAATTGGGGCGTGGGCTAAGGCAAGCTGCCCTCTATCGCCTTTGTTGTTCAATGTCATTGTTGAGGGTCTCGTGGTGTTGCTCAAGCGTGCTGCGGAGAAGCGCCTGATAGATCCTCTAGATCTTCCGGATTTTTCGGACCATATTCTTATATATGCTGATGATATGATTATTTTTGGGCGAGCAAACGTGAAACAAATGCTTAGATTCAAGCTTATTCTCCAGTTCTTTCTTTCTCTTTCTGGGCTTTCCCTAAATGATAGCAAATGCTCTATTACTATGTTCAATGTTCAGTATCCTACGCTTGCAGCGGGTCAACGGATTTTCAATTGTGCAATCTCTGAGTTGCCGATGACGTATTTGGGCCTGCCGTTACAAGTGAAGTGCCTCTCTTCCACTGCTTGGGCTCCAACTATTCAAAAAGTGAAAAACAAGTTTTTTTCGTGGCAAGCGTCTTATCTCTCCATTACTGGCCGTCTGACTTTAATTGGACATGTTCTTTCTTCTATCCCTGAATTCTTCATGTCAATGTGCGTGATGCTTGTGGGCGTGGAGAAGCAGATTTGTCGTTTAATGACGGATTTTCTTTGGTCTGGGTGTCAGCTTAAGAGTAACCGCCATTTGGTTGGTTGGCGAACGGTGGTGTTACCTAAGCGAATGGCTGGCTTAGGTGTTTTTGCTCCAAGACAGAGGAGTATTGCTCTTGTGGCCAAGCAATGTTGGATGGCCCATCAACCAGGTTCTCCTTGTGCTCGTTTGCTTCATGCTAAATATGGTGCTCTTGATTTATCTAATTTTCGTCATGGAACCCGGGTCTGGCGATCTCGCACTTGCGAAGCATGTGGCTGAGAGCCTTATCGTCCTTCAGAGATCAAATTGGGGATGCAGGTAATTATGATCAGTGGTTACATTGGGCTATTGCACCAAATGGTGTGTTCCACACCCACAAAGTGTATAGATCGTTGCTCCCCCCAGGGGGGGATTGGTTCCCTAAGTGTGCGTTATGGGGTAAGGGCCCTACCCCAAGATCTCGGGTCTTGGCTTGGTTAATTTTGCATGATAGGGTTCAGACTCACAGTTATTTAAAGAAGTTGGGCTTTCAGTTTCCAAGTTGGTGTGTGCTGTGTCAAGCTGCTGAAGAAACTACTTTTCATTTATTTTGGTCCTGCCCAATCTTCGTGGCCCTATTTAATAGCACATGAAGATCTCCGAACGTAATTGTCAAAGAGGAGTCTTTTGCGCTTGATCTGCTCCTAGGCCCTATTGAAATTAGACGTTACAAGCGGTGGAGACTGATATGGAAGACATGGTTGCTTACTACTTGGTGGTTTGTTTGGATGGCACGCAATGATGCTACTTTCCGTCAAATTCTGGTCATCCTTAATAATCTTGTCTATAAAATCTTGGTTGATGTATACGCGATTCTACGTATGCATCTTAGAGACCTCTCCTTCCGTCTAAACAACGTTCACTCATCGGTGGTTCCTTCTTATCCAGAGGATCCTGGTTGAGCTTGGCTTTGTTGTTTGTTGCTAGTTGGCTGTAGTTTCTTTTTCTTTTTCGTTTGCTTTTGTTTTTCTATATTTTAGTTTTGTTTTTCTATTTTGTTCGGTTCATGGGTTCAACATTTTGTTGATCTTCATGAGTGATAATGTTGATCCTCTTTCGTCTCTCTCTCTCTCTCTCTCTCTCTCTCTCTCTCTCTCTTCTGATGTATTACTCGAAGAAATTGCACCCGACACGAAGACCTGATCTATAACCCAAAGAAATCGCACCCGACACAAAGACCAGATCACGTTGCCTCAGCCTGCGATAACTAGGGTCGTGTTGTGTAAGTTTTGGAAAAGTACCAAGTTACAAACTGCTGAAGGCAGGTTAGGTTTACAAGTTGTTTTGACCCTTTATTTATTTCAAATGAAAATGTATCAGCTTGTTTTGTGATGCACACACTTGTTAAGAAAAAAATGAGATAATATGAGATATTTCATTATGGGAGAAGAAAAAACAATTGAAATAACCAAGAATACCATGTCAGGTTAAGAAGGGACTAAATCCCGTTTGGACCCAGAATCTCTAAAAGGTTTGACTGGCAGGATCCAAGTTAGATTATAATTTGGATCTCAAGTCATTTGTATCCCTGCCATAATCTAGGAAAAATATCAAAATAAAAAAAGCAAAATGTACTTTTGATTTAGTTGCTTCTGTTTTTCTTCCCCTCCCCATTCCCTCATGTCATAATCCATTTCATATTGGGGGCAGACAAAGAATGCATCCATGTAGGCGAACTTTCTTAGCTTATATTTAAGCTCAATTAGTGGTGCTATCAAGAGAAAGCAAAATTAGTTTTTTCCATGAAGGACTCGGAAACCACCCTCATAATCAGAAACCTAGTCGCGCTGGCTAAGCCTGCTATGCTTATGGTCATTGTCCAGACGGTGTAAACCTATGGCTCACCCCTCGCCCCCGGAGTCACCAACAAAGGAAAATAAAAATGATACTTGATTAAATATCTCAATGAAGTAGAAAAAAATTAAACCAACTCACAACATTGTCACATAGACACGCCGATTTACTCATGTGTCGTCCCCTTATATACTACTAGCTAGCTAAATGACTCAAATGGTACAAAAAGATTTACATCATATACATTTATCAAGATTGAAAATAAAAATAAATCATAAACATACACTACAAGAAAATTGTTAATTAGCGACGGAAATTAGCGACGGATTTTTCCCGTCCCTACTTAGCGACAGATTAGCTAGAGATAGAATCTGTCGCTAATTTGCGACGGATTAGCGAGGAAACGACTTTTATCGCTAATCTGTCGCTACTTAGCGACGGATTAGCGACTGCATTTTTTTGTCGCTACTTTTTATTACAAGAACACCATTTTAGCGACGGATTTAGAGAGGGAACTCTGTCGTCGCTAATCCGTCGCTAATTAGCGACAGAGTAGCGACAGAATATATTCCGTCGCTTTTTTGGTATTTTGGTTTCGCGACGGCTTAGCGACGGAAAAATTCCGTCGCTAAATGTCGCGTAAATCCCTAATCCCATCCATCTTTCTCTTTTCCCTGTTTCGCTGTATTGCTCCCTCCCGCCGCCCGTCGGCTCTCGCCACCGTCCGGCCACCGCCGCTCGCCAGCCGCCGCTCCCCGTCCACCGCTCGCCAGCCGGCGCTCGCCAGCTGCCGCTCCCCGTCAACCTCCCGCCACCGTCCGGCGAAGCGCAGGTAATATTCTTCTTCTTCTTCTTCTTCTTCTTCTTCTTCTTCTTCTTCTTCTTCTTCTTCTTCTTCTTCTTCTAAACGCAGGGGGTACGCCCCTTCCCTGCCGGAAACGCAGGGGGTTTAACCCCTGTCGTGCTTTCCGGCAGGGGGGGTCGACCCCCTGCGTTTCCGGCAGGGGGGGTCGACCCCCTGCCGGAAAGGCATGGGGGGTCGACCCCCTGCCAGAAACGCATGGGGGGTCGACCCCCCTGCCGTAAAGGCACGGCAGGGGGTCAACCCCCCATGCCGAAACTGCCTTTCCGGCAGGGGGTTTAACCCCCTTCCCTGCCGGAAAGGCAGGGGGTTTAACCCCCTGCCGTGCTTTCCGGCAGGGGGGGTCGACCCCCTGCGTTATGCTGCCTAAGTGACTTGTCAAAAAAAAAATTATGTTTTTGAATGCCTATGCTGCCTATATGAATTGTTTGAAAAATAAAATCTGTAGTAGGAATAACATGCTGCCGATGTGTATTGCTTTTGAAAAAAACAATCTGTTATGAGATATATTATGCTGTCTATGTGAATTGGTTTCAAAAAAATCTGTTTTTTAATGCATATGCTGCCTATGTAAATCAGTTTGAAAAAAAAATCTTTAGTAGGAATACTATATTGCCTATGTGTTTGTTTGAAGAAAAAAAATTTGTTATGAGATACCTACGTTGCCTATGTGATCTGTTTTGAAAAGAATTTTTGTTATGGATACCTATGCTGCCCATGTGATCTCTTTTTAAAAAAAAAAAAAGTTATTATGTGATCCCTATGTTGTCCATGTGATTAGCTTGAAAAAAAAATTGTAATATGTGTATATAAGATGTCCATATGGTTTTAAGTGTAGTTTGCATATATGTTGTCCATATGGATTTTAAGTTGAAATTTTTTTTGTAATGTATATATACAAGTTGTCCATGTTGTTCAATTTGTTAGTTTGTTAATGTCTACTGGTAGTTAGTTTTACTTCAATTTGTTTTCTTGAAATCTGGTTAGTTAGAGTATTTCAATCTATTAGTCTTTTATAATTATATTTTTCTTAGATAGATTGGTATTTAATGTTCTCACAATCAGTTAGTTAGATTAGGGCTGTTTGAATTCTTTATGATAGTGGTGGTTAAACGGAGTTCACATCTTTTCTAGTAAACTAATTGATTGATTTACTATTCCTTTGCTAAGTAGTTCAGATTGGAAATTGTCTATGACTTTATGTTAGTCGACTGGTTCAACATGTTATAGCTGGTTTGTTAAATTAGCATCTTCTAGTTAGATTTGGCTTAACATATATACTATTTTTCTTTTCTCTTCTTTCAATTAGTTAGAGTTGTTTTAATTTGTTTTAATTTTTTTAGTTAGTGTTTCATCTTGTTTCATGATTAGTTATTTTGTTACTTAATTTGTTTTGTTTTTGTGCAGATTTTTCAACGGAACCAACTCGTGTTCGGCCACCTGTGGTAAGTAAATGACAAAAACAATGCAAATCGGGTAAATACCCGTGGTGAGTAAGTGATGCAAACGTATCACATGTTATTTAATTTATTGAATGCAGCACTTTATTGTTCACACACTCACTTAGTTGTTGATATCTAGGAATGCTTTGTTGGAGTTCGGAGATCATGCTGAGCATGATTTTAATGTAGAAATATGGAAGTGTTCTTATTTTTGGAGTACGGAGTCCATGCTAAGCATGGTAGTAGTTAGTGAGATATTGAAGTGTGTTTGCTGCAGGTACATGTTTGTCATTTATTTGATATGAATGATTATGATGTATTGCAATGTTTGATGTAATTGTATCCATGCTTGCATGTAGTTACTTTCAATTTGATTTTGACTTCCATGTGAAATTTTATAATAAAAGCATGCTTCAAATGATTGTGTCATGTCATTAATAGTTTGCACATGAAAATATTAAGTTATCAATGCATGCATCAAAATTCTTGTTATTGTTTGACATAGTATATTGCATGATAAATTTGATATTTTCTTCATCGTCGCATTCTGATTGTTTTTTTCTTAATTCGTTAGGATACTATTCGTAACATCATACGACAGAATGACTGCAAACCGTGAATGGATGTACCGTAGGATAGTGGACAATGAGTTATCGCATGAATATATGGATGGTGTCGATAGTTTTATTGAATTTGCAACGGCGAGTGTCAGTACGGTAGATCCCACAGGTCGGATTAGGTGTCCCTGCAAGATTTGTAAGAATAATCGATTTGTAGAACCTCATGGCGTTAGACATCACCTATACAGGAAGGGTTTTGTGAGTGATTATCAGAACTGGGCATTTCATGGAGAAGAATTTAGAAACGATTTTGATGCACGGGTGAATGTGGTGCACGATAATCCATATACGAATTTGATATTTGATGCTGCAGGAACAGAACTGGGTTCTGCTATGAGTTCTAGTGATGTAAGAACTGTCGTAGATGAAGAATCACCAAACGATGCAGCTAGTAGATTTTATGATTTACTTAAAGATGCTGATGAGCCACTTTGGAACGGTTGTGAGAGTCACACTATCTTGTCTGCAGTTCTTCAACTAATGAATTTGAAGTCCGAGTATAATTTGAGTCAATCATGTTTTGACCGTTTGTGCATGATTGTGAAGAGTATGTTGCCTAAAGATGAGAAATTGCCACAAAATTTCTATCGTGCGAAAGTTATGGTCAACGCTCTAGGTATGGGTTACAAAAAGATTGATGCTTGTCCAAATCACTGCATGTTGTATTTCAAGGAGCAGGAAAATGACATATCATGCCCGTCATGTGGGCATCCTCGGTTCAAGCCAAAGACAAGAGGCAATGGTAGCACGAGATCAAAGGAAGTTTCATACAAGTCGCTCCGCTACTTTCCTATCACTCCTAGATTGCAGCGATTGTATATGTCTTCAAAGACAGCTAAACACATGAGATGGCATGCAAATAAAGTTCGACACGATGAAAACAAGATCACGCATCCTGTTGACGCTGAAGCTTGGAAGCACTTTGATCGTACTCATCAGAACTTCGCAATGGAAGTGTGAAATGTTAGACTCGGTCTATGTACAGATGGATTTAATCCATTTGGGGGTAGATCAACTCCATACTCATGCTGGCCAGTATTTGTAACTCCATACAACCTTCCACCAAGCTTGTGTATGAAATGTCCAAATCTTTTCTTGTCTCTGTTGATCCCTGGTCCGACCTCACCTGGCCAAAATCTTGATGTATATCTAAGGCCATTGATTGATGAATTAAAAGTACTGTGGGATGACGGTGTTACCACGTATGATGCCCACAAAAAACAAAATTTCAACATGAAGGCCGCTGTTCTATGGACAATCAGTGACTTCCCTGCATATGGTATGTTATCTGGTTGGAGCACACATGGGAGGTTGGCTTGTCCGTACTGCATGGAGGATTCCAAAGCTTTTAGATTGAGGCATGGAAGGAAGCCTTGCTGGTTTGATTGCCATCGTCGATTTCTACCCAGCGATCATCCGTTCCGACGTCAAAAGAATGCATTTATAGCAGGCACAACTGAAATGGAAGGTCCATCCTCAAGATTGTCTGGCATAGAGATTTTAAGAAGATTGCGATACTTTCTAGATGTATTAACAGATGCCCGCAGTCCTACACCCTTCCGCGGATTTGGGAAGGAACACAATTGGACGAAAAAATCTATTTTTTGAGAACTACCGTATTGGCCGACCCTATTGATACGACATAATTTGGATGTGATGCATGTAGAGAAAAATGTGTTTGATAATGTGTTCAATACAGTAATGAATATTAAAGGAAAAACGAAGGATAATCCGAAGGCCCGTATGGATTTAAAATTAATATGTAAAAGACCAGAATTGGAACTCAAAGAGTATAATGGCAAAGTACTGAAACCAAAGGCGAAGTACGTGCTCGGACCTGATCAAATAAAACATGTATGTCAATGGTTGAGACAACTGAGATTTCCAGATGGATATGTCTCTAACATTGCTCGGGCTGTGAAGATTGACGATGGACAGTTATATGGGTTGAAGAGCCATGATTGTCATATCTTTATGCAACGATTGATACCCCTAGCATTCCATGATATGTTAGACAAACCTATATGGGGGGTATTGTCTGAGTTGAGCGGATTTTTCAGAATATTGTGCGCATCGGAGGTCATTGTATCAGATGTAAAGAATCTCGAGGACTCTGTCATCACCACTGTTTGTCTGTTAGAAAAGATATTTACGCCAGCATTTTTCGATGTTATGGAACATTTGATCATACATTTGCCATATGAACTAAGGGTTGGTGGCCCTGTGCAATATCGATGGATGTACCCATTTGAAAGGTATATGTTTTTTTATATTTGTCTCTTTAATGACAGATATTTAAAATTTGAAATGTATATTCTTGTCAGATGCATGTTCGACCTAAAAAAAAAGGTTCGTAATAAAGCAAGAGTAGAAGGCTCTATTTGTGAGGCGTACACTTTAGATGAGATTTCAAATTTCTCATCTATGTACTTCGAACCTCATATTTCAACACGTTACACATGCCCGCCCCATAACGATGATGGAGAACAAGTAACTGTAGCTGACAAGCTGTCGATATTTCAACGACTTGGGCATGCATTTGGTAGTTGCCGATCAAGGCTATTGACAGATCGAGAGCAAGATGCAGCACACATCTATATTCTTTTTAATTGTTCAGCGATCGACCCATACATCGAGTAAGTATATGTATATGCAACTCAATTATAAATCCTTTTATGTTCTATATGTGGATACATGGCTCGGTAATATAAGTATTTGTGGTTTGCAGACGATTTGATCTGGAGTTGCAAAGCAAAGTTTCACATCTCACTAATGCAGAAGTACAAAAAGAACGTGAAACTAAGTTTGTGGAGTGGTTGAAACAGTTGGTAAAGAAGCTAACATAAATTTTGTACTTATAAACAACACTAAGTTACTTAATTGATCGTGATCACAATAATTGTTTATGTCTGTGCGTAGGTTCGCCATGGTGATGTTAAAGATCAAGGAATATGTGATTTAGAAAATGGTCTGACCAAAGTTGTGCAATGCTACAACGGGTATATCGTAAATGGTTATCGATTCCATACAAAAGACTACGGTATAAACAAATCAACGATAAATAGTGGCGTGTGTGTCAAGGGTAGCAGCTACGGTGAAAATGAACATGATTACTGCGGTGTTATAGAGGAAATAATGGAGTTGACTTACTTAGGCATGAATAACAGGGTTACGGTATTCAAGTGTCATTGGTTTGATCCAACTGCAACAAGACTCGACAAAGCTTCAGGCATTGTGGAGGTGAATCATAAATCCAGGTTTGGAACATATGAACCATTCATATTAGCCTCGCAAGCTCAACAAGTTTATTATACTTCATATCCGAGTATAAAAAAGTCAGATAGAAATGAATGGTGGGCAGTTTGCAAGGTGAAATCCAAACTATACCCCGAGTATGATCAGTTACAAGAAGATGAGTTAGCTGAAGACAGTGATTACTATCAATCAGATGATGTCTGTGACTTCGCTTATGGTCACGATGTTGCGCATGATATGCATGTCATATCTCCATTGGCTGATGAAACATTCATAGAGGAATGTGATCCAAATGATGTACCAAGTGGATGGGCAAACAATGAAGAAGAAGAAGAAGAAGAAGAAGAAGAAGAAAGTCAAACTAGTGACGAGGAAGAATTCTCAAGCTAGTGAGCAAAATCTTATACTACAAACCTCTATTTAAATGCATTGTAATACTTGATGTGAGTTGTATTGCAATACTTGGTGTGAATGATTAAAAATTTTATTTCAATGTATTGTAATACTTGATACGAATGATTCGAATGCATTGTAATACTTGATGTGAATGATTTCAATTATCTGAATGTATTATAATTTATGCAATTAACGAATGATTTGAATTAGTGCAATACTTGATGTCAATGATTTGAATTATTTGAATGCATTGCAATGCTTGATGTGAATGACTTGAATGCATTGTAATACTTGATGTGAATTATTTGAATGTATTGTATGACATATGTTATTTGTTAGAATATGGTTCGTGGAGGTTATAGTGGTCGCTCATCCAGTAGTAGCCAGGCTCAACCTTCATCTTCACGGGCTCCTGTGATAGGTATATCATATAACTAATTAGATGCTTGATTAGTTCAAATGCACATTCTGAGAACTTGGTGTGTATTTTTTTACAGATGATGTTGCGCCTGTACACGACCCACCTACACCAGTTGATCGCACAAGTCAACAGCCAACACAGGAAACAGGGTCTTCTCAGGCTGGCACAAGAAGACTCATTCGAATAGTGTATATCGATAATCGACCGTAAGTATTTTGTTTTCAATTATTGCATATCTTTTAAATATTTTATATTGATATTTACTGTGTAACAATTCATGTGCAGCACGAGGTTTGAGCCACAAGAAGTAGTACGGGAGATTAGGAATTCACTTCTTCAACATCTACCAGGACCAGTTGCTCAATGGAAAGAGTACCCAAAGGAGGTATTAGACAGATTGTGGTCCTCATTCATGGTATACAGTTGTTCCTCATAGTTAATGTGTTTATTATTTAATTTATTTAAGCAATGTCTACTAACTTTCTGAAAATATTTGTAGGCTTCGAATCGCTTTGCAACTACGGTGGAAGAAAATGATGCAAGGAAGGTGTGGCAGAAGGTGGCTGCCAATCGATTTGCAGACATGCTGCACACTATGAAGACTGCAGCAAAAAAAGCATCTGGCGTAGTAGATGATCCATTACTGTGGAAGGGCCATGGTCCTATTACTATCAGGAGAGATTACTGGGATGAAATGTGCGATATGTGGGCGGGAGATGCATTTAAAAATCGCTCTGCGAAGGCTTCACAAAATCGATCGAAGATGCCCGAAGCCCATCTACACACAGGTGGATCTAAGACATTTGGGAGCCACCTAAAGAAAATGGTAACTCATCAATATATAATATTAATTTTATAAGTATAGTTGCAAATTTGTGTACTAAATCTTTTGTCATTTAACTTCGCAGGAAGCAGAAAAAGGAGGCAGTGTACCATATAAGGATGTGTTTGTAGAAACACATAAACGGAAGACCACGGGAGTCTTCGTATCAGAGAAGGCGAGAACGACAACGGTATGTATTAATTCTATTAATAATCATTGCAATATATATGCAAGTCATCATAATGTTATCATTAATTATTAATGAATACTTTAAACATTATTTTGTAGGAGGCATATGAGCAACAAATGGTAGAGCGATATGGCGAAGACGCTACTTAGCATCCATCATTTGATCCTACAGCATGGGTGACTGCAGCAGGTGAACCCAAAAAAGGTCGCGTGTTCGGGTTTGGGAGTAATATGAACACTTCACCAGTTATTGGTTCTTCCAGTTACGGCTCACCAACTTCTTGCGCCGACATAAGCTCCAAGCAGCCGACTATTCTTTCCGGTGATGATGTACGCGAGATCATTAATGAATCACTGAATAACTACTTCCAATACACCGTCGCCCCCTTTCTCCGAAATGAGATCAAGGCCGCTGTTCAGGATAGGGGATCTTCGATTCCAGGTCCCTCTCAGGTATAATCACATATATAGTTTTTTTGACTGTCTTAAAGCACATCTGAGCATGGTAAAATCACATATAGAGTTTTTCTAGATGCCTTAGAACACATATGAACATGCTATAATCACATATTCAATTTTTTTACTGCCTTAGCACACATATGAGCATGATAGAATCACATATATATATTTAACTTTTTGTCTGTCTTAGAGCACATATGAGCATGATAGAATCACATATAAAGTTTTTTTGATTGCATTAGAACACATAAGCATGCTATAATCACATATTCAGTTTTTTTACTGCCTAAGAACACATATGAGCATATTATAATCACATATTCTGTTTTTTGACTGCCTTAGCACACATACGAACATGCTATAATAACATATAGAGTTTTTTAACTGCCTTAGAACACATATGAACATGTTATATATCATTTATGATAGAATCACATATAAAATTTTTGGCTTTGCCTGCCTTAGAGCACATATGTGCATGCTATATTCACATATTCAATTTTTTTACTGCCTTAGCACACATACGAGCATGATCGAATCACATATATAGTTTTTTGCCTGCCTTAAAGCACATCTGAGCATGGTAGAATCACATATAGAGTTTTTTTATATGCCTTAGAACACATATGAACATGCTATAATCACATATTCAATTTTTTGACTGCCTTAGCACACATATGAGCATGATAGAATCACATATAGAGTTTTTTTATTGCCTTAGATCACACATGAGCACATGATAGAATCACATATAGTGTGTAATTTATTTCATTATATTTTGTTTATCAATACGGACTGTTCTTTTCTTGTGTAGGCTGCTAGCGATAATCAGGGTAGTGGAGCTGAAGGGACAGATAAAGACAATGAACAAGAAGACGCACAAAATCTTGGCGATGATTAGAGGACTGTGTTGAAGAAGTTCTATTTTTTTTATTTTTCCTAATTGTAATTGTTGAATTGTAAATAATTAAACTTCTTAGTTTTAAGGTGGAACGATTAATTATTATAGATACTTGTTATATGAATTTTTTTGTGTGGTTTGTTTTTTATTTACAGGAAATATAAATTGTACAGGAAATATAAATTGTACAATTCTCGGTAATTAATTTTTAAATAAATTTTTTTTTATTTTTTTTCGTTTTTGCGACGGATTAGCGACGGATGATTCCGTCGCTATTCATATTAATCTAGCGACGGCTTAGCGACGGAATTAAATCCGTCGCCACGCCGTGGTCGCCGTTTAGTACCGGCGGATTGGCGACGGAATATAACGCTCGTTATTCCGTCGCAATTAGCGACGGACTTGGCGACGAAATTATTCCGTCGCCAGTTAGCGTCGAAATATTCGCGACGTAAGCATACTGTCGCCGCGTTGTCGCTAATCCGTCGCTAACATCGTTAGCGACGGATTAGCGACGGATTAGCGACGGAATGTGGTCGTCGCTAATCTACTGCTTTGTTGTAGTGATATTTGATAATTTTAAAATATTATAAAATAGTTTCATTTTATGGCTGCTAAGAAGGGTGAGAAAGATGTTTGAGAGAGAGAGTTTCCTCAATTTATGCAGGGGAAGAGAAACGTTTGAGAGAGAGAGACTTTTAATGAAAACTCTATGAAAATGCCCTAAAAAAATTTTAATTACATTCTCAACTCAAATGACAAGGATGTCAATTGAGAAAAAGTTATAAAGCATCTATTTTTTTCACCTGATACCTTGTTATTGCTTCTATGTAGATACTTATATAAGAACGCGGTGTCTTTGTTGTGTCCTTGTGATATAGACTCGGAGTAGTGATGCCCACCCCATTAGGGGTGCAAATGATTGGGTTCAACCGGACTATGATACGAATCCAGCACTTGATTTACAAATACGGATCAGTAAAGTAAGATCCAAAGGTGCATTTGGGTCGGATGCAGATTTATGTATTGGGGTTTTTTTTGAATTTGGATCAGATTCGTATAATCTTTTTGTGTCGCGTTGTATGTCAGGATACGAACCCAATCTGATCTATTTACAGTTTTTACATGTGAAAACCTTGAAGTTCAGCCATATTTTACCGGATCCCGTATTGCCATATATATTTCGAATGTGGACTCAACCTACATCATTAGATCTTATTCAGTTCTATACATATATTTTGGATCTAGTTCACAAAACTTGGATCCATTTCCATCCCTAATGCTCATTCAAATAACCGAGTATTAAAACCCACGAAATTTAAAAAAAAAATTGGACCTAGGTCGGACCCGGACCCGCCAACCTGTTAGGGTTAAAAATCGTAGAGGCGAGGGTTTCTTTTACACCCTCTCCCTCGTGCCGTAGCTGTTCCCCTTTCCCGTCTCGTCGAACAGGGAAACCCACAAAAGGTTTCCCGATTTACACCCCCTGTGCCTTTAAGAGCATGCAAGGGTGAGGGAGGAGCCCTCACCCGTGCGCTCTTCCTCTCTCCAGGTACATCTTCTTCTTTGTCTTTCTCTTTTTGGGCTGTCGGAGGGTCGGTCGGAGCCCCTCTGTCGTGCCTTTCCCTTCTCCCCCTTTCTTTTGTGTTCGTAGGGAGACCGGTGGCCCCCTGTCGCGCCTCCCCTCTCTCTGCATTTGCTGGGAGGCTGGCAGGAGGCCGAAGCCCCCAGCTGTGCCTCCCCTCTCTCCCTGTTGACAGGGGAGGGGTTGAGCCCCTCCCTTTCTGTTGCTGGCGGGCAGGGGCTCGTCCCTGCCGCCTTTGGGATTCCGACGGGCAGAGGCAATGCCCTTGCTGCCTCTCACTTTTTCGACAGGCAGGGGCTCGCCCCTGCCGCCCTCCTGTTTTTGGCTGGCAAAGGCGATGCACCTGCCACCTTTCGGTTTCTTGCAGGCAGGGGCGACGCCTTTGCCGCCTCTCTGTTCTTGGCAGACAGAGGCTCGCCCCCTATCACCTCTCTTTTTTGGTCAACAGTGCCCCTGCCTGATTCCCCCCTTTCAGTAGGACCAACAGGGTCTCTGCTTGTCTGCCTGGAGCAGTTAGTGCACGTCATCTTGTGTTGGGACTTGTCAAGCTCGAATCCCAGTGGTATAGTTGTATAGCTGGTAGGGGTTTGCTTAACCTCAGCCTTCGGGTTAGCCAGTCTGGTCTGGGCTCGCCAGGTTGCTGAGCCCACACATGCCGCCACTACTTCTACTGCATGGGGTCAACCCTGACTCAGTCAAAACTTCTTGTATGTTAATTATCAATTTTATTTGTTTACAATTAGCGCAACAAAGCACGCTCGCCTCTGAGTTGATTTTGAGGTACGGGTTCCCCTCTTGAATGTGCGTGAGAAAAAGGGAGCAGATTTGCATTCCATAGAATATTTTAGTGGAATCCTTATTGAGAGGCAGATTTGGGGGCTTGAGGTACCGGGAACCCCAAATCGACAAATTTGGGGATTTCGGATCGCCGATGTGGGGAGTTTTGGTTTGCTGAGCAGTAAGGGGTATACTGCGGGGACTGTTAGAAACTCAAATCAAATATTTGGGGATTTCGACTGCCAGAGGGCTAAATAAATTAAAAAAAAAATCTAACACGTTGGAGTTATTGCATTTGAGTGTTTTTCTTATGATAATATGCAGGTTTGTCTGATATGCCTGTCCAACATTTGGAAAGTTTTTGTAATATGTTTAATATTCTGACATGGGTATTGGGCATTGAATAATAGGTGGAAATACCTGCTCTGTGTGTATTTTGTTTGTTATTATAACCTGCAATACGTGGTGCGATCGTGGTTTATACATGCATTTGAACCATGAATCTGTTAATGCATGTGAGTACAAATCTGATAATGTACAATACATATTTTTCAGTCATAAAACCTTGCTTAGGCATGTACTGTTTTAGAAAAGAAGCAAAATTTAGGTCCATTAATGGGCCCTTGTGAGTTGTTTTGCACTTCACGATCTGGCCGACCCGGTTAGCTAAGCCTGGCTCGTCTGGCCAGACTTGTCGATGATTGGACAACCCTGCTGGGCCCAACTGGACTGAGTCCAGCAGGCCTATCACCGCTGGTGAAGCCGCAGGGCTCAACCGAGCCACTCGGCTGAGCCAGCTTAGGTAAAAAAAAAGTCTTGTAGCATGTGTTGTCTCTGTATATTTCCAGACTTTTGGCAAATGGGAGGGTTTTAGCTATGTGCATGCTGGAACAAAATTTTCAAATGCCTATGACTAATTAAGTGTGTATGATTCAATGTTCAAATATAGTGTTGACTACATGAATAATTTGTGAGCATGTGTGAAATATGAAATCTGTGGATTTTATGGCATATGTATAATTGTTGAGTATCTACCTACTTAGGGTGAACCCATGCGTTAGCTGAAATTATGCATCTATATTAAGTCTGAATATTGAGTATGAGTATGCATCAATTGAGTATACCTAAAAGAAAATATTTCATTGACAATTGAGTATTTATTTGATGTACCTATGCATTGATATGAATAGTTCTATTCAAAGGGAATTATGCATTGATCGGTGTATGCCCACTTAAGAAAAATTATGCTTCGATATGAATATGCATCTTCAAGGTAAGTATGCAAATGATATGAGTAATGCCTAATGAATGAAGTCATGCCATGGAACTGCATGTGTGCAGCCTTGAAATTCAATTTCTAGATCTGGGTTATGTTCATGTATGTGGATGTTAACACATGTTATGAATGAAAAGTTTCATATGCCTACATTTATGGGATACGTTTAATTATCGTGCATTTATGGATTGGTTTCAAGTGCATGTGCATACATGAAATCGATGTGTGTTTAGCATGTATAATCATGTATAAATGTTCTTATGTACTTGTGAATCATGAATAAATGCATGTGTGCTAAGTGATTACAAGAAAGCAATTGCGCATAGATGGTAAACACATGCTTATGACTGTGGTAGCTCATGCACATTGTTAAATTGGTATGAATGAATGTGCATTTGGAATCATGTTGGTATCATTGCATATATTGCATATTGTTATGATTTTTGCATACGATGCATCGATGTTCGAAATGAATCATCATGGGCCTGGTGGGCCTCGAGCTTTGCATTGCTCTTCCTTTATGTATTTTAAATGCATCGCAAAAATCACATTTATTTTTATTGCACAGTTCTATGTGTTTTCACGGGCGGGAGTCCCATGATGGTTCTCGTAGGGGTAGATGTGAGCTTTTGCCTTTGCTTTTGCATGCTGATTTGTAAAACTTAATAAATGACTTTTAACTAAAAAGATAATAGATAAGAACAATGTAATATGCGTTCTGAGACCTCTCATCGAAAGAATGAGAATCTTAGATATTCGGTTTTGGGGAACCACGAGGATACAAAAAAAAAACTTCGTGTGCACTAATGTTTACCCCTGAACCCGATATTGAGGTTCTTTCTCCTGACCACAGTTTTAGGGAGAGTCCACCACTTGACCTGGGGGTGGTGTGTTCGACACAACTGTTGTTTTGATATACCAAAGAAGTGACACTTGTGGGCGTGGAGAGTCCCTGATATCCCAACATTAGATGTGGATGTCTAATATTCTGAAGATGATTCGGTGGAGGGCTAAGTTTGGAACCCAGTAATAAAATACAACTTGTGTGTTAAGCTACCATGAGAACCTAACTTGACCTCGAAGATTTTACCCGTTTGGTGTATCTGCAGGCAACGATAATTAAAAAGAACTTAAATTGTATGCATTTAATAAGGCATGCATATGAAAAAAGAAAAACTTAAAGGGAAGATAATAAAGTGTTTATGCATTGCACATAAATCATGCATAATCCTGCTATGCATTAGAACATCATATTTTACATATTTTCTTAATTGTTACATGTTGGTGAATGCATTATGTTTAATTTCTAATGCATGTTAAATGTCTTGTTTACTTAAATCGTGATTTCTGTTATTAATTAATGTTCTTTTATGCTTAATAGATGCTCCATGTTGCATGAATGCTTAGTTGAATTATGTAATTGTCATAATTGTATTCTTTTAAATTATTGTATGAAATCTTATTTGTATTCTTTATGCTTATTTATTTCATTAGAGGGATTCGTACACAGAATTCTTCGAATTTTTGACATCTTCTATTTGTGATTTTTCGCAACCGTAGAAGATCAGTAAAGCGACTAGTTTCTGGGAGAGCTACAGGTGTCACGTTTTTGCTGAATAGTTCACAGAGGGACAACGTGACTAAGTCTTTTTTTTTATTTACTTTTATGTCATTAAAATAACTCTGATATATCTTTTGTAATTAATGTTAGATACTCTCTTTTTCATGATTAATAAATAATGAGTTGCTATGGTTTGTGATGATAAATGTAAGCTCTATTATGGTTTGTTGTTTTATCCAATTAAGAGTGGAACTGTAAAAGCCCTGGGTTTCTGAGAATGTTTTCGCAATGGTTAAAAAAAATCCGTATTTTTTCAAAATGTATGAGTTGGGGTCGTTATAATTTTAGCTTATCCTCTTAGCTGAGCTCAACTCAAACTGGACCATCCTTATTGGGTTCATTTGAGCCTGTCCATCCCTTCTAGCTAAGGCCATCATTCAACTCCTCCTAAGGAAGCCAAAGACCCAAATTCAGGCTATAGCCAATGTGATCCAGTAAAAATGTGAGCTATCCAATGATTCAGATCCATTCAACCAAGGCCTAGTAAGATGCAAATAGATTTTGAAACTCGTTGGGGTGTAACAAGTCCGGCCCCTATGGATCACCTAGATTTGGTAGGAAGCTGCATATGATATGTTTGTCTAGGACTTCAACACATATGGTTAGAGATGTCAATGAATCAGATTTTATCTGATATCCGACCCAATTTGATTATGTTTAGTTGCATTTGGTAAGCC
Organism: Nuphar pumila; assembly: GCF_984573655.1. Taxonomy (NCBI): domain Eukaryota; kingdom Viridiplantae; phylum Streptophyta; class Magnoliopsida; order Nymphaeales; family Nymphaeaceae; genus Nuphar; species Nuphar pumila. The sequence continues at coordinate 113,299,886 of NC_143253.1, read as the reverse complement.
GAAACCATATCTGATTATAATTGGACTAGGGTATGATTTTGATTTTTTACTATCAAATCCGCCAAATATCTGAATTTTGATGAATATCCTAATATGCTTATACGTAAAAAAGTGGATTTGTTATGAGCTTTTCACCATCCTCCGATTCCGAATCTGAATTCAAATCCATTTAGCCAACATCCGATTAGTCAAATATGGTATTGGCCACATCCTATCGGAATCCGACCTATTACATCCCTACATACGGTCTAGTTGGATAGAGACTATGGATGGGTCCATGACCCATCTTGGACGTTGACCCTCTGTTGGCCTTAATTTTACCAAAAAGGTCATATTAACCAAGAACATTTTTTGACATTGCTTGTTGACCATAAATTAAAGGCTCTCTAATTTTTTTAATAAGGTTAATAATTGACTTGTATGGGCCTGGATCTTCCTCGATATTTCTTGTATCAGATCTTGACCATTGAACGAACATTGTGCGGTAGAGATTTAATTTCTGGATTGGTTTGAAACTGTAAGAAATGTCACATCGTTTGACTGTTGACCAAACTTAATTTATGGGCTTGGCTTAGCTGAGCCGAATGGATCAGTTTGGATTACAGGTGGCTCGGCTTGTCTAGCCAGATTGCCTTGATGTGGGCTGAACTACAGTTGACCTGAATCTGAATCCGGATCAGGACAACATCCAACCACACATGGTTGAATCCAGATCCAATTTTTACCTGTTCATACTGGATGCAGTGAGAAAATATTGAAAAACAAGCACTTTGCATGTAAAAATTTATAAACATAACAGATTTAATCTGGATTTGAATATAGATCCAATAAAAACCACTGGTTCGAATCTGAAAAAGTCTGAACTGATGGATCTGAATACGAAATCAGATCTGATTTGGAGATCCATAATCGAGAAAAGCATATCAGATGCTGATCAGAGGCATGACCCAATCCAATCCATTCGCAAATTATCACGAGTTTTTGACTGCTGATATTTTGCTGTTTATAATGTTTGTCACGAAGGTGATTGATGACCGGGCATGGGCGCTTGATCGCGTCAGAGTTGACCCCCTTGAACATTTACCCAAGAAAAAAATAATAATTTATCGTGAGATTTTTTTTTGTGCCAAGATAATTTCGTGAACAAGATCCGAAGTAGGGTAGAAGTGGATCGGGTTTTTGGTCAGACCTACGCTTTGAATCCAACACTTTATTTCTGGATTCGGACATGTAATCTTAAAGGGAACAAGGACCAGATTCAGATTTATACACTTTGAATGTTTTTTGGATCAATGTTTTAAGTCGGATCTATATTCTGATTCAGATCTAATCTGATCCATCTGCACATTTTATACGTAAAACCTTCAAAGTTGGTGGTCAGCCTTCTTTTAAGGTATCCAGCATTACCATATATATTTTGGGTCTGGATTCAATTTCCATCATTGTGTGTGATATTAAAATTTAGAAACTGATCCAAATCTACTACAAAAAATTGGATTTGGATTTGTATTTAGATTTGGACAGATCCAGCCATATCAAATCCATTAACAGCTCCAGCCCGCAGTAAGCCAAGCCGCGTACCGTCTCCACGTGGAAAGAACAGGTCAAAAAACAAACAATATATAAAAAAAAAAACGAGAGACCCTTTCCGGCGCACAAAATCCACATCCCACTACCGTTCATCTCCGAGATGAACGGCCCACAATGACGTTCTATAGACCGAACACAATAAACAATCATTCAACCAAGATCTCTTCTTCTTCTTCTTGGTCATCGTCTGACCATGAAATAATCCCATCGACTTAGTCCACGTTCCCTCCCCCCTCTCCTCTCAAAACCGCGTCTTTCAACTCACTCCCTTCATAACACCACCAACGTTTCTTGTCTTCCACTCGAACCAGATCAACAGAAATCAAAGGAATTGAAAGAGGGGAGGGAAGGAGATGAGCTCCTCCAGCATTTCATGAATCCCCAATACGCTTCTTTCTCCTCTTCCTTCCTCTTCTTTCTCTTTCTAGCCATCGTCTGCTGCCCATCTTCAGCCTCTCTCTCATCCCTCGCCATCTCCCAATCTTCGACTGGAACGGTTGTCTGCGGTCTGATTCCCAGCCAGAGAATCGCCACCATCAGATGCTACAGCTACGACCGGAGGCGAAGCTTCACTCTCCTCCCCGGCGTCGGCTTCGATTCCATCGCCGCCGGCACCGGTTTCGCCTGCGCGGTCAGGTCGTCGAATTCGTCCGTATACTGCTGGGACCTGCGCTACCCGTCAAGCCCTAAGCGGATCTCCCGCGGCGTATCCGGGATTACCGATTTTCAGGCGGGCTTGGCTCAGGTCTGTGCGCTCGATGCCGGTGGTGGACTCGACTGCTGGCGTTGGCGCGGGTTCGCACGGCCGTACTGGGCGCGGAATCTGTCCAGCATCGCGGTGGGGGACCGGTTCTTTTGCGGGCTGCTGCGGGGTTCCGGCGAGGTCAGATGCTACTGCCCGGGTGAAGGAGGTGACTGGATTAATTCGACGCCAGCGGATCCAATGCTGCTGGTGGCTGCTGGAAACCGGCATGCCTGCGGTGTGACTGACGCTGGGAAGGTCGTGTGCTGGGGACCGGGCATGGGCGCTGGGCACCAGGTGCCGGAGCACGCACCGTTCGAGTTCAACCAGCTGGCACTCGGAGAGAACCTGAGCTGCGCTCTGCGGGCACACAACCGGACCGTGGTGTGCTGGGGGGTCGCTGGATTCAAGCTGCCAGGTTCGCTGGATCGGACCGAGTTTCTTCGCTTATCCGGGAAGGGCAGCATGTTCTGTGGGGTCGTGTCGGATAACTACTCCGTGATTTGCTGGGATGCCTTGGGTGGGTCCTACTCCCCACTGGCATTGAAGTACGTCCTGCCGGGGCCGTGTGTCTCAGAGTACCCATGCCAGGTGGTGCCGGGTTCGGCCAACCTGTGCCCGGTGGGTAGGTCCGTAAGCCTGCCTTGCAAGATTTGGCCCCGGATCCCAAATCCTCCTCCAGAACCAAATCCAGCTGCCCCTGGCAGGCGCAGACTAGCGTTTCTGATAGTAGGGTGCGTAGGCACTGCAATTGGGATGGCCTCCCTTGCGTATCTCTTGGCCACACGTGTCTGTCGAGGGCAGGGTTGCCGGGTTCACGACTCTGGCCCGCTGGAACAGATCATGCAGGTGCCTGGAACCCAGCCCGGCCAACAACTGCTGCCAAGCCGCGAGCTGGGTAAGTTGTTAAGCTTGGGGCCTGGAGCCAAGCTGGAAGAGTTCCCACTTGAAATGCTGCTCAAGGCCACCGACAACTTCTCTGTTCGCTGCCGGATTGGGACTGGCAGCTTTGGGTCGGTGTACCAAGCAAATCTCCCGGATGGGCGCCATGTTGCGATCAAGCGTGCCGAGGCACCCTCGCCTTCAGCTGTGTACGTCAGGCACTACCACCAGGACAACGAGCACGCATTCCAGGCTGAGCTCGCCCTCTTGTCACGGGTCAACCACAAGAACCTGGTCCAGCTGATCGGGTTCTGCGAGGACGAGACCGACGGGGTAGAGCGGGTGCTGGTGTACGAGTTCATGTCTAATGGGGCGCTCCACGACCACCTGCACAAGATCGTGCAATTGCCGCTGCAGGGATGGGTGCCACGGATAAAGATCGCGTTGGACACGGCCCGGGGCATAGAGTACCTCCACACCTACGCCGTGCCACCAATCATACACCGCGACATCAAGTCGTCCAACATACTTCTGGATGCCACATGGACGGCCAAGGTCTCGGACTTTGGCTTGTCGCTAATGGGCCCCACCGACGAGTCTGGGCACCTATCCCTCCAGGCTGCAGGCACGGTCGGGTACATGGACCCAGAATACTATAGGCTCCAGCAGCTGACCACAAAGAGTGATGTGTACAGCTTTGGGGTCATGCTGCTCGAGCTGTTGACAGGCAAAAAGGCCATACACAGGGACGAGGCTGGGTCTGGGCCGAAAAATGTGGTCGACTTTGCGGTGCCCAGCATAATTTCCGACAAGATCCATTATGTGCTTGACCCAAAGCTGCCCCCGCCGACGCCCTATGAGATCGAGGCGGTCACCTACGTGGGTTACCTTGCAGCCGACTGCGTGAGCCCGGAGGGCAAGGACAGGCCATCGATGACCGAGGTGGTCAGCAGCCTAGACAGGGCCCTTGCCGCCTGCACCGGGACCCTCTCCAGGTCCAGAAGTCAAATCTCAGAGTGAGCACAGGCCCAGGCAACTTTTAAAAAGAGGAGGAAAAAAAGAGAGAGTGAAGGGCAGTACCGGCCCAGGAGGGGACCATTTGTGTGTATATTTTTTTGCCTCTTTATTCTTTGCTAAAAGAGAGAACCAATTAAAAGCTGCACATGTGAGTTCATATTTCTTTTTTCTTTTTTAGTGTTGCAACTTGGAAGAATTTAAAAAAGGGGTTTGAAATGGTGGAGGGAGGGAGCTTTAACTAGGTTGGGATTTGACAATTGGTGGATCATGATTGGACATAAAGTTGAGTGGGTGAGAGATTTGATGAATTTACGATAAAATGGTTTATATGACAAAGTCAACTAAAGAGATAATGATAGTTGGAGTCACTTGAATACGAGAACAAGAAATATAAGCATTTTCAATAACTTTTTTTGGCAAATTCATCAATGTGGATGCTCTTGGCATAGGAAATTTACTAGAAATCAACCATTGGATAGTGTATTTTAGATGCTTGAATATTTGTGAATATTATGAGCCATTGATTTCAAAGCCTTACAAAAATCTTGTGAGCCGGTTTTGATTTGGGTTCTGATAAAATCAAGTATGCAGATTACATTTGTAGGGTTAGATTCAAGAAAAAAAAACTAAAAAATCATTCATAATAGATGAGTAGAGGGTTGACGCTCGCTTAGGCTCATTTAAGACTTGGGGTCACATTTTAAATATCAAAAACTTTTGTTGGTTTGGGGCACAATTTGAAGACAAAATGCTTTGATGTCAGATTTCTCATCTTCTTTGGGTTGTCACAAATATATATATATATATATATATATATATATATATATATATATATATATATATATATATATATATATATATGGAAAATATTTAGCACTAATGAAGGTAAAAAAGTTGTATCAAATCAATCTAACCACAAAGATGTGTTTAGCATGGATTGTATGCTAAGGATTGGATCTTGCATTTTTTATATAAAAACATAATCTTTTGAGTTATGAATTTTTTGGCATATTTGTGTGCCATTGATTTTTGAACCCCTTTAAAAACCTAATTTTGTGTCATAATCACATTATTCAAAACAAGTTTCTTACTAAACAAACTATGTAGATCACATCTATAACACTTGATCTAGAAAAAAACTAATTTATTTAAGAGTAATTTCTATTTATTAGTTCCTTACCTTCATTAGTAACCAATATTTCTCATATATATATATATATATATATATATATATATATATATATATATATATATATATATATATATATAGAGAGAGAGAGAGAGAGAGAGAGAGAGAGAGAAAGAACGACAAAATGTTTTTTGGGTAAATATTGGAATGTAAATTATCATCATAAATTAAATTTTTTTATGTTTAGACAAAACTGTTAAATACAAAAGTAATTTTAATTATTTTTACAAAATAAAATTAAAAAATTTTGAAAACTAGAAGATCAAGTTTTGGCTTTTTTATCAAAAAAATATTAGGGCCAGCCAATTTCTTGCTTTTTTGCAATTATTTGAAAAAAAATCGATACTTCTCACTATGGTCACAAGATCAAGTTTCCAACCATAGTAGATTATCTATTCTGCAGGAAATGAAAACACAAGAATGCAAAAGGGTCAGATATGGTTAGGGTCATGCTTTTTGCAAATGATCATGTGGTTTAATTCGATAAAAACATGTACAACCTCAGCAGCCTTTGATATATGAACAAGCGTCTGTCCTCGACAGGACGGTACTGACTTTAATAGGAGGGCAGATCAGGTGCAATCTCACATTGCACACTTTTGAGACTGTCTTTGCACGTAACTGCCCTCCATCTCTAGGGTATAGCCCGTCAGCTGTAGGGCATAGATGGAGGGAAGATCAGGTGCAGCAGCATACTGAAATGTTTAATGTGATTACACCTGATCTACTGTCCTTTCATACAGGTGCTACATGGCTATTATCAGTTCATGTCATGAGATGTTTGGTTTATAGGCTTTTTGTATATGAACTGATGATTCAGTTTTTTTTTTTATGAAGGAAAACCCTTACCGAGACCTAGGTCACTTGATGGGTTCATCTCTCCCTGCGAGGTAAAACTCCGGGTTGAGGACACAGACCACCCCCACCTTACATGCCCCAACCGTGATAAAGCAACAGCAGCCCCCATGCTCCAGCAGGATTTAATCCTGGGAATTCAGCTTGACAAGGGAACTCATAGTCAAGAGATCACATATTTGAACCCACCCAAAAAGGCTGTCAGAGTGGGGCCAACAGCAGATGGATGGTGATATCGGGTGCAGCGGCACATTGCATTTAGGGGTGGCGATCGTGTCGGGTTGGCGGGTCAGCATACCTCAACCCGAACCCACGCGGTTTATTAAATGGGTCGGCTGTGGCAAACATGAACCCGACCCGTTTAATAAACGGGTAACCCGACACGACCCGCCAACCCATTTAATAAATGGGTTGGGTCGGGTAAACGGGTTCTCAGGTTCGCGGGTCGGGTTGGCGGGTTGGGTTGGCAGGTTGACGGGTCGGGTTGGCGGGTTGGGTTGGCAGGTTGACGGGTCGGGTTGGCGGGTTGGCAGACGGGTTGGCGGGTTGACCCACCCGCCTAATCCGTTTATTAAACAGGTCAGCCGGGTTGGCAGGTTGGCATACCCCCAACCCGAACCCGACCTGTTTAATAAACGGGTTACGTGGGTCAACCCGTTTATTAATTAACGGGTTGGCTTAAGCCTCGTGTCAGGTTTTGCCACCCCTAATTGCATTTGTGAAATGTGAGTGCACCTGAACACAACCACCTGTTTTTTTTTTTCATATTTACACAAAGAAACCAGTTCAAGGATCAGAGACCTTAGGCTTACCCGTTTTGAATTAATTTAAAGGGGGGACTTTTTGTTTTTTGTTGGCTTTTATTTTATGTGTGGTATCACGGATTCTCTTTTAGGCTGGCATTTCTAGAAGCTTCTCAAGGATGGCTTCTTGATCATTGCATTATAACTTTGAATCATTCCATTATCCCACTCTGACCTACTGAAGGAAGTCCGGGTTTGGTTGACTTTGGATTCGGATCATAACTAACCCATTCGGATATTTGGCTGAAAATAAGCCACGTTTCCAATGATGACTATACATTTTTTTAATATATCAGGATAAAATAACTATATTTTAGAAAATACCACTGATTATATGACTCTAATCGAGCAGCCAAAGAATAGTGCTACGTTGTATACGAATTATGATTGAGTTGTAGTCATGGGTGGACCGGCCCGTTGGGAAAACCCTAGCCCACTGCCCGCCCGTTAGGCCTAATCGGGCCGGGCCTATTATATAATATCTATTATATATAAAACATGATATATATATATATATAAGGGCCAAGTCGGGCTGCAAGCTGGGCCAAAAGCCCGGTTTGGGCTGAGCTTGGGCCTAATTTATAGGCCCAAGCCTGACCCGTGGCAGGTTGGGCCGGGCTGGAACGATGGCCACCTTGTAAAATAAGAAAAGGTTAATACCATTAGCAAATGCAATTATATGTGTGTGAGAACACTGAGAGGTAACGATATGGACCAAAAGAAGATGCACGTATCCGAATCTGGATATGGATTTAGGCTGGATCAACATGATCCACTCTGATTAAAAAATGAACAGAACGTTCATTCATTAGACCAAGTGCTTTTATTCTGATGTGAATGGGATGAAATTAGCATCATTTTGATTGAATTAGCATATACGTCAAGATTAGGGGTGGACATGCATTACGCTCCAACAGACCCAATACAATGCATGCCAAAAACTGATGAGCCATACCCAAACCCTGTCCTGTCGACAACATGATTATATATATATATATATATATATATATATATATATATATATATATATATATATATATATATATATATATATATATATATATATATATATATGACCAAGTACGCAGGTCACATCCGTATTGTAAGATTTAAGAGAAAAGAACAAAATATCGGTAAAACTCTTGGTTCACAAGATAGTTCTCATATTTAAGTTAGGGGTGTCAAGGGGTCGGGTTTGGTTCGGACCCAGGTGGAACTGGATCAGATTTTTGGGTATGGTACCGGGTCTTCACCCGGGTCTACTATAAGAGAAACCATACCCGGACCAGATAAGAAACTACATGAACCAGACCTGGACCATACCTGGTAAAATAATATTCTTTTATCATTTTTACATTGAAAAATTATGGCTCTTAATTGGAACTCAAGTCGGTCCCGAGTCTGGTATAAAATTTCACAAACTATACTTGGGTCCATGTATTAATCAGATCTTCAGTTCTGGACCCAGGTGTTAATCGGGTCTTCTTATCTATCACCATACCTGGACCTGGTGGGTTTGGTCCGGGTAAACTTGACCCATTGACACCCCTAATTTTAGTGACTATATATATATATATATATATATATATATATATATATATATATATATATATATATATATATATGTGTGTGTGTGTGTGTGTGTGTGTGGACTCATATGTGCGGACTTTATTTGATCAATTTGACTCCATAGATGTATTCAATGTGGTTTATTTACTGAGATACACACTTTGAATATAGTCATTTTGACTTAAAAAACTGATTTTGTCATTAGTGAAATTTTGTTAATGAATAGATCCAATTGCAACTTTGAATATGAAATTCAAATGGATCAAGTAGGAAATGATACTCTGTGATGTCTATTTTGAAATCGTTGTAATTTTGAAAAGATTTTTATATGTAAAACATGTGAAAACCAGACATCAAATAATAAAAACCAGTTCTCACTAGTGGATGAGACAGGGTCGAACTCAGGGAACGAGAATATTTCGTATTCAAGCACATAAATCTAAACTATTCTTTATTGCCTAATTATAAAATGTAAAATGTACAAGAAAAGTAAAAACAACTAACTATTACAACAAATGAATACCCTTCGCATAGGGCGTAAAAAGCGATATTTACAAACCCAGAATTAAATTCCTAAATCTAAACTAAAAACAAACTTCTACTCTTGTGCTTCTGTGTCAATCAATCACTTCTGCTTCACTCCTGTGCTATCCTGCACAAATCAAGCGAACACAAGCAGTACAAGAGATAGAAATAGAAACTATACTAAACTAGCTAAATGTTAATTACGAAAGCAATTATGCAAGAAATCTAAATAACAATTTCTAATGAAAATAGATTCTAATTAAATCTGAGTAACTAATTACTAACATGAAAGATTGTAAAGTAGTATTACTGATCACCCAATTAACAATGCTAATTATTTCAAATGAACTAAGTACCTAATAATGAAACAGTAATTAAATCTAATATCAAAATAATAAAGCCATCTAATTACAAAGATGCTAATTAAATCTAACTACTAAGTAACTAAGTCATCTAATTATAATGCAACTCACCACTAACTAATTGCTTAGCTAATATCTAACAGCTTACTTAACTAACAACATTGCATCAAGTTCAGTGTTACACAAGTTTGATTAAACTGTTACGCAAGTTCAGTGGGCAATGCATCAATTTCAGACAGAACATTCAGCAACCTTGAAATCCTATAGAGCTTCAGCAAATCAATCTCTTGCATTAGGCAAATCAACACTCAATTGATCAGTAAATTTGACATTCAACAACCGTGTAGCAAATCTTTCAGTAAATTTAATCATCCAATCTGATCCATAGAGCAGAATTGCATCAAACAATTAATACAACTCTTTGTATTCAAATATCAATAGAAAATCACAGCAAAAATCAGATATAGGCTTCAAACAACTATCAGAGAACACTCCCCTCGCTTGAAATCAATGAAAATACAATGCTCAGAGCTCATTGCTTTTATCAGAAAACAGTAGATCACTGATTCAAAAATCAGTGGCTCTCAACATTCACATCGGATTCAGACATCCGATTGAATATTCTTCCAAAAATAATCGCTAGAATTTCAAATAACAAAAGACATCCACTAGAATTTCAAACAGCCGCCGGAGTTGTCGGAACTCAGAAATCTTAACACTCAGACAAAAGTTGTTGATCAAAAACTTCAAACATTTGATCGATATTTAATAGAATCAAATTGTCCCTTGATAAAATTTCAACAATCAGTCACTCAAAACAGTAATAGAGTCAGAGCTCTTCACAATTTCGATCATTGATCAGAAACAATAAATCGTGAACTGAATTTCACGGTAGCTCAAGAATGAAAATGCCTGTTTCACATCTTTGCTTGCAGTGAATCAGGAGATTCCAATCGGCTGGACTTGATCTAGTTCTCTAATTGATGCCAGAAATCAAGTTTGAATTATTTTGAACACAATAGTAGCTGAATTCTCGGTTCAAATGATACAGAGCATCGCCGGAAAACTCATACCGGCTGAGCTTCAGTCATCGAAAGTCAGATAATCAATCGGATGATTGATTAAGAAATATCCAGCTCAATTCAATTAGATCAGAACCTTACGGGATTCTGATAAATTGAAATCGATCTAGATATCTGATAGATGCTGGAAATCATGTTTGAATTCTACAAAAATACTCACCGAAAATCTAAACAACATCAATGATCAACGAGTTTCGACAGAAATTCAGTTTTCCGATCAATTAAAATTAGAGAATAATCACTGGTGCTCCATCGATCAACAAATAAAAAAATCACTCACTCTAAGTTTAAACAAATCAAAACAGGAATCAATGGGCTGTAATCAATCCAGACATCATCTGATCAAAAACTTCGCACGCAGATATTCGATCGATTACATGTGAATATTCAATCGCCAGCAATCGATTAATGATCTATCAGATGATCGATTATCCTTTTCAAGTAGATGATCTAGATTATGATTAGTGATATAAAATGATCTATCAGATTTCAAAATATTATCCTCTGCTAATGTTGATGCTTTTGCAAAAAGAACCAAAGTGATGCCACTAATTTGAATCTGTTGTAAACTAATTAAGCTAATGTAATGAAAACTAATTAGACTACAGGAAACAAGATGCGATGCATAGATTTAAATGTAAAATTAACAGATTATTACACTACGTGAGATCAAAAGAGAAAAAGAATGATAGGCAAAGAAGAAGAAGACTCACCGTAACTGGAGGGGTTAGAAAGAGAGGTTGGAATCCTCTCTCTTGCTTCAGCCGTTGTCAGAATTCTCCACCGAAAAGAGGATGAGAAAAAGAGGGGAAAATAGGGAGAAGGAGGAGAAGAGGCAAGAATGGGTGGAGAAGAAGGGGAAGAAGATAAGGCTTAGGCAAGAAATAGAAGACAAATTTTTTTCCCCCTACGTAGCCTATTTATAAATTTGAACTTTTGTCCTTAAGTTCATCTTTTTTTTTAAATTGCAATTCAAAACCTCTCTTCAAAAAGTATTTGCAAAACAACTCAAAATGACTATATTTTAGAAATTGTAAAACTAAGTCTATTTTAACTCTAATTTTTTATGATTTTCAAAAACTAAACTACTACAATTATGTCAAAAACTAAAATATGCATTAAAATGTAAAATAACACTATTTTTCATGCATTTTCTATTTTTAAATCATTTTAGCACATTTACTCTAAACTAACATAAAATTTGCTTTTTAAATCATTTTCTCATGAAACCATGCATATTTTTATATGAAATATCCCTAAAATATATGCATGATCACTCTGAATCATATAACTATAATGAAATATATGATAAACCAATATTTATTGAATGTGAAAAAGAGTCAAAAGAAATGGTCTGATCCTCTTATTTCTCGAACCGCAAGATCCATAAATCTGAATCCTAATGCATATAGATACAAATGGTTCAGTGGAAGCAAGAACATTCGGGAACTGGTTATCTGGTAAGAATTGTCAAAATGATGGAATCCATAAAAATTATTCAACATCCCAAGGGGCCTTACAAAAATTTAGAATTACACCGCTTTGCTGGAACAAAAGATTCAGAATTGAACGATTTTGAATATCAATTCATTAGTAAAAAGCCTTCTCCCAGTTTTGAATTGTCAAAACAAGAACTTTATGCAAGAGTAGAAGCCCCAAAGGGAGAATTAGGTATTTTTCTGATAGGAGACAATAGTGTTGCTATTGAAATTTGCAGCCCTTAAAAAATCCACTTATATAATTTGATCGGACAATCTAAAACTTGTTTCACTGGTAGCTTGCACACACACCAAAAATTTTACTTTTGTCAAAGATGAATGTTTCTTACAAAAGAAATTTATTTAAAGTGTAGAATGAAGCAATTTAACTTCATATGAACTAGGCATTTTCAACTCCTTTTGGCAAATTCAACCTTGAGGATGCGTTTGGCAAGGTCCATTTACTAGAATCAACTGTTAGTTCGGGCTTTTTCAATGAAAAAACATGACTTTGAGATGCTTGAATATCTATGAAAATGTTGGATAGTTGATTTTGAAGTCCTAAAAGAACATGCTAATATGTAGTAATAGGATGATCCAAGAACTGGCTCTCATAAAACCAAGTATGCAGATCACATATACATGGTCAGATTTTCAAAAGAAATAAAAAAGGCTCATGAAAAACTTGGTTTAAACTAAAGTTCACATATTTTCAGTTCTCATATTCTAGGGGTCCTATTTCCAGTTGGATCACTGAATAGAAACCTATATTAGGGTTTTCCATCAATGACAATGGATGGCTTTAAGGGAATTAATTTTTATGGACTCAAACGCGTTTTTTGGTTGGAGATTCAAGAGTCGGTTCCTACTAAATTGATCATGTGGAACACATTTAGATTGTGTCAAAAGCATATCTAAATACACCTTACCGCAATTTATTGTATCGTCATCCTCATTTATTGTAAGTTGACTAAAGATTTTTTTTTTAAATTCAGCTGCAGGTCAAAACATAAAGTAATGAACTTGTCCCGAAATTTTTGCAGCTGACCACCTTGTGATGGAGACTCGACATTTGGGGTTTTATCTGGATCACCTTATCCCACTCTTATTGGTTTAGGAGTGCGGCATTCCAAGGTTTTAAGAAAAAACCAAAAAGAAAGGATCTACAGATATCTCTCTATTCATAACTTTTCAGTAGCAATGTGAGCAAATCTAGCAATATCAAATCCAAAATCCAGAATATCACACTTGCTACAGAAACCTTGCAATCAAATCCACTGAGTAATCTACGAAAGGCCGTTGAACCAGAGAAAATAATAGCATAACTACAGAACAGAGAAAAATGTATGAGAAAAATGAAAGGAAAAAAAAGGTGGCCACCCCGATTTTCTTCTGATACGCATAGATGTTGCAAAATCTTTTTATTTCTCACACTTCGCTAGAACCTTGACTTAGAAAGGTTGGCAGCTCCAAAATGTTGGCTTATATCTTTTAACTCCACTTGTGGACATCATAACATCGCCCTCTGACTAGGCCCAGCACTCAAAGATAGAAGACTGATCTGTCCAAAAATTTCATGCTGAATATATGAGACAGCAAGTTTCTTATTCATAACAGATTTCATTGGAAAAAAAAGGAATCAAAATTAAAACAAGCTTCCAGCATAACTCCAAACTGTGTCAACATGCAAGACCGGGAAAAAAGCTTCTCAAAGATGCAAGTTATTAAGGGCACAAGATAGGCTCAGATGGTGTTGTGAACAAGGCGCTTCGGCAGAAAAAACACCATAGTTGCAGATGGATTCTCGTGGATGCTTGAGCTAGGAAAAACTGGATAAACAATATTCACATTTTGTGAAGAACGGTTTCTCCTCTCGTGAAGGAGAACTACAATGGACCACCGATCCCAGGAAATAGTTCAGATATTTTGTTAAATACATCCATCACCTGCAAAAGGAGAAAACAAAAAATGAGACTTTGTAAGAAGGGACTCAAGATTACAAAAGGTCATACATGAACACAGACACACAATCAAATGTTGACTTCTTTTTTTAAGTAATGTTAATTTCAAGATAAAGTGCAATTATTTTGTATATGCCCACCAATTTGAAGAATGACCAAACAAATCATCCCATTGCAAGGATTACTACCATAGGTTTCTTAGAAACGAGCAAAGCTCTTCCATATGACTGCAACAGTGAAACTGTCCTCACCAATGCCACTTGGTTTCCTCTGAACAACATGAACTTTGCCCGCCTTTCATTACTCATCACTGATTCTCACCCAGTCACGTAAACCAAATGCACACAGTTATGCAAATGGCAAAAGGACTGACAAAGCTTTTGTAGACTGCCTAAAAAATACATAGATAGCAACTCTTTCCGATCTACCATCAGAGAGTTGAAATTCCTTTTCTCCACCAATTAGGAGGATGTCATCCCACAAGATTCCAGGAACAACCTGAATCTCCAATGAGCACTGCAAACAGTTCAAAATGTATCTGTTTTCAGGGTATCCATCCTAACCCAAGTGCCACAGTATCTCGGTAAATATTAACGAGTAGATATTTTGGACAGGTATCCATTTCTCAATGAAGTGCGACGAATGGACTGGGATATTGTATTGATCATGAATTTTTTTTAGATGCATAAGATAAAGACAGCAAGAACTTACCTCCTTATCATTTTGATACTTTGCAATACTCAAGGGATTCTGCGAGCACTGCAAAAGAGTTGCATGTTAGGATGAATTAAAGGACATGATAATGGTTAACCGACAGTGAGACAGAGTCATAACATACATCCATTATTGCAGCTTGCACTTTCGGATTTTGAAATGCCACAGCAACTTCAGGATTTGACATTATCTTTGAGATCACCTCTTCTGGTGTAAGCCCAATTTGATCTGAAAATAGATCAACAGCCAAGCAGGGAAATCATGTTAGTAATCAATTCAAGAAAGTTAGTGTGCATCAATACCTGACATGTAATCTATGCAAATTCTATATGCATCAACAATACATAACAACCATGCATTAATCAACCAAATCACAATCCAACATTCCAGCAGAAAGCTTGTCATTGGCAAGGGTTTCTAATGACAACAAGAGGCAGGCATCAGGTTTGGCAGCCCAACAGGCCTCTAGGCCAGCATGGTGGACATGCCAAGGGTCAATATTTAGGCCCAGACCCATAAGATTTGGTTGTTTGAGGTTGTGGCCTCCAAATCTGAAACGTCCCTAAAATCTATATGGTCCATGATGCATTATCTTTCTGATAAAATCATGCACCTTATAAGATTCATAGTCCATTTGTGCAAACGGTTGATATATACATTCATTTGGTTCAAGGAAGCAGCCTCATGGGTATTACACTAGGGCTGGGGTTACTACATATTTGGATAGGTCCTAGCGAGCTGCTTCCATGCAATGAGTTGTATATTCTCCATTTTGTTTTACCTTTCTCCAGGATTAATGGAATCACACCCAAACTGTAGCCGGCGTTAACTCACCAAATTGTTGCTTGACTTCAGGGCTACTAAGATCAAAGTTCTTAAGTGAATCCATCAATTGGTTATCCCATTCACTGCTTCCCCCCATGTTATTCCTGAAAAAAGGATTGAAAGAATGGTCAGGTGACAAGCATTACATGGAAAAATGCTCAATAAAGCATCTGGCTACAAAACAAAATAAAAAGGAAAAATAAGGAAAATACAGCAGAGGTAGCCATGTTTGGATACAGAGATCTATTTCAAACCTTTGTACCAAAGATTTCATGGTTCACATATTTTTGCAAAATTCAAACAACCATTTTTATCACAATTGAACAAATCCTCACTGAAGATTCTGAATCCAACAAGTGGGTATCATGAAGTCAAGGACTGGCTCAGACCTACACTTGGTCTGAACGATTTAGAACCTTAAGGCTTTGGCTAAGTGCTTGCAACTTTCCAAGTCAGTCAAGACTCAGATTAGTTGCACCAGAGGCATTGTCTTAAGGTAGGGGCCTTGGATTCAAACCCCACCAGGAGCTACTCCCCAGCTTGCCTATTAAAAGAGAAAAAGAAAAAAAATCCATGAACAATGCCAATCTTAAACCAAGTGTCAAAACACTACCCCATATTGATCAAAATTATAAAATCAAGCACAAAATTTGCCAGCTACAACTGTCTCCACAGTGACTTGTACAATGTCTTGTGAGTTTGTCTGCATCCAATGGATACAAGTAGGGGTGGCAATCGGGTCGGGTTGGCGGGTCGGGTTGGCGTGTCAGCATACCTCAACCCGAACCCGACCCGTTTATTAAACGGGTCGGCTGTGGCAAACACGAACCCGACCCGTTTAATAAACGGGTAACCCGACACGACCCGCCAACCAATTTAATAAATGGGTTGGGTCGGGTAAACGGGTTTTCAGGTTCGCGGGTCAGGTTGGCGGGTTGACGGATCGGGTTGGTAGGTAGTCAGGTTGGCGGGTCGGGTTGACGGGTTGACAAACGGGTTGGCGGGTTGACCCACCCGCCTAACCCGTTTATTAAACGGGTCAGCCGGGTTGGCATACCCCCAACCCGAACCCGACCTGTTTATTAAACGGGTTGGCTTAAGCCCAACCCGAACCCGCCTAAGAGGCGGGTTGGCGGGTCGTGTCAGAAATTGCCACCCCTAGATACAAGGGCAAATAAGCATTCTATTTGATATAGGACAACCACTCTTCATTCTCTGTCTACTCCAGTGGATCAGACCTAATCAAATTGGAGACAAACTTAATTAGGTTCAATCAGATCTTGACTTTGGCCCAAATACTAAAGAAGAAGCATTTCACTCTGTTTGTGCGTGTGTGTGTGTGTGTTGGAGGCCGCAAGCATGTGCCTCATATCTAGGAATGGCAAGTTCTTGAGGTTAAGGGTGCACATGAGCCAAGCTTCGACTGGCTCGGCTCAGCTCATAAAAAAAATTAGCTGTTCAAACTCGGCTCGAGTCAACTCAAACTTGGCACGGTAAAAAAATTAAGAATATCAGTTGGCGGACTTCTTTACTAAAGCTCTTCCGGCTCCTCGCTTCATGTTTCTTCTTGGCAAACTTTCCGTCATTTCCCCGTAAAGTTTGAGGGGGGTGTTAAAATGTACCTCATATATATATATATATATATACATATGTATATATATAGTACATCAATACCCGATAGGGGTATTTTTGTAATTTCATATAGTTGTTTTAGAAAACAACTATTTTCGAGTTTTGTTAAAATGTAATTTTTTTTTTTATTTTTTACAATTCTTTTTTGTATTTTTTAAGGACCAAAAGGGGCTCCAACCATAGAGTCGTTGGAGCCCCCAACGGTCACAAATGTGACCGTTGGGGGCTCCCAACGACTCCATGGGAGCCCCCTTTTGGGCTCTCCTTTTGAGGCCTTTGGCCTTCCTTTCTCTCCTCTCCCTCTTGTATAAATAGGGGTGAACCCCTTGTATATTTTTCATTCTTTAGAGCTCTCTCTCTTTTCAATAAGAGGCTTTTTATATTGTTGCCTTCTTAAAGGCTTGTGCTTGTATTGTCTCTTAGTGGACTTGTGATATTGTCTCCTTTATTCATTGTTGTAAGTGCTTATAAGCACTCTTTATATTTCCGCAATATCTCATTACATGGTATTAGAGCCACTCGATTCTTGAAGGAAAGGTGTGGTTCGTGTATTTCATATTTTGTGGATCTCTTCTTACTTCTTGGAAACATTATGGAGGCAAAGATTGACCTATCCTTCAAGCTCAATGGAAAAAATTACATGATGTGGGCATCGGCAATGAAAAATAATCTCAAAGGAAAGAAACTTTGGGGTTTTGTCATGGGTACCGTTCCGGAACCTAAGCTTATGCTCACGAAGAACGAAGGAGGTCAAGAAAAGGCTCTTGAAGGAGATGCTCGCCTAAGGCTATTGAAAATCATCAAAAATAAGTGGAATTGGGAAAGCAATCACGCGAAAATCCTTGCGTGGTTTATGAACAATGTTGAGCCTAAGGTATGTGCTAATATAGCTAAATTTCGTAGAGCCAATGAGGCTTGGTCCTTTATGAAGGGTATGTATACCCAAAAGGATCTTGCAAGAGCATATTTCTTGCAAGAAAATATTAGAACCACCAAACAAGGTGATCCTAGCATTCAAGACTATTATAGTGTCCTAAACCCACTATGGGATGAATTGGCTCTTTTAGAGCCAAAATGGGTTTCTATAGAAGATATTGATTTAAGACAAAAACAAATGGAACAAGAACGATTGTTTCAATTTCTTTTTGGGCTATGTCCCGAATTTGAGCAAGTGAGATCCTCACTTCTCCATAGATCTATTTTTCCTCCTATTGAGGATGCTATTGCCGAAATCACTCAAGAGGAGACAAGGCTTGGCATGAGTAAACATGTTGAAGAAGTACTTGCCGTATCAAAACCGGGTAACAATGTAAGAACCTATAAACCTCCTCATTTTGGGAAACAAGGAAATTACAATGGAGGAAGAAAAATGATTGTTTGTCATCATTGTTATGAGCCGGGTCACATTAAACCCGCTTGCCCAAAGCTTAATGGAACTTTCAAGCCTAAGGTGGCCTCTCTTGAAGAAACTACCACCAAAGAAGATGAAGGCAAGAACAATGACATCAAGGAAACTCTTGGGCAAATATCTATGGCTCTCCAACAAATTCTAAAAGTTTCTTCCTCCACATCGGGTGTGGCTATTGCTTCTACATCATCGCCCGGTATGTATTCTTGGATCCTTGACTCTGGAGCCTCTTTTCATATGACCCCCCATGAAAATGCACTGATTGATGTTTGCACCAATTCAAAGGACTCTTGTGTCTCTACGGCCGATGGAACCTTTTTAAAAATTTCAAGTATTGGCGCTTTTAAAGATTCTCAAAAATTTTGTGTTCCAAAAGTAAGAGTTGTTCCCAAACTAAATTTAAACCTTTTTTCGGTCTCCCAAATTGCCGACCATGGATGTGAAATATCTTTCTCATCTAATGGTTGCTTTGTGCAGGATCTCCGGTCCGGGAAGCGGATTGGGCAAGGCCATAGAAAGGGAGACCCCTATTATATGGACCATCTCGATCTCCCTACAAATTATTTTTGTTCTTATGTCTAAGAAAAAAACATGGAAACTTGGCATAAAAGACTTGGTCATCCAAGTTATTCCAAAATGTATCTCTTTCCTTTTGGAAACAAATTTTGTAAGAAAAAAAATTTAATTGCAAAGATTGCATTTTTGGAAAAATGAAGTCTATTCCATTTCCAACTAGAACTTTTCTTTCATCAAGACCTTTTGAATTGGTGCATTCGGATCTTTGGGGGCCTTCTCCGGTTATGTCTAAAGGGGGTTATTCGTATTATGTTACTTTTATTGATGACTTTACTCGGTATGTTTGGATTTATTTTCTTAATCATAAATCGAAAGTATTTACCTTCTTTAAAGATTTTCATAGAAAAATTCAAAATCAATTCCAAAATAACATATCTATTTTGAGATCTGATTCCGGTGGTGAATATTTATCTCACGAATTTCAAAACTATTTAACCCAAAATGGAATTTGCCATCAAAAGTCATGTCCTAGGACCCCTCAACAAAATGGCCTAGCAGAAAGGAAACATAGGCACATTATAGAAACTGCTAGAACATTACTTGTTTCTAGAAATATTCCAAAGAAGTTTTGGGTCGAAACCGTTCTAACCGCAACTTATCTAATCAATAGAATGCCCTCTTCTAAACTAAAAAATGCTTCTCCCTATGAAAAGCTCTTTAAACTTTCACCCGATTTCAATTGTCTTCGTATTTTTTGTTGCAAATGCTTTGTCCTATTACATAAAAGGGATAAGTTGTCTCCAAAAGCAATTGAATGTGTTTTTTTAGGATATGGTGAAAATAAAAAAAGGTATAGATGTTATGATTTTAAGAATGATAAACTATATGTTTCAAAAGATGTAACTTTTCTAGAAGAAGAGAATGGTTTTGATAAAATAGAAGAAACAAATGAAATTGATTATATATTTCTATATGATCTTATTGATGACATACAAGAAGATTTCCTTGAAAACATAGAAGATACATGTGAGGCGTCCTATCTTGATATAATACCCTCAAATGATAGTGATACAAATAGGAATGTTTACTCGAGAAGAAATCAAGAAAACCCTATTAGTGCCCTCGAAAAATACTCTCAAATTTCTGAATCTACTTAAGAACCACAAGTTAGACATTCTTCTAGAATATCAATACCCCCAAATAGGTTTGTATCCTATGATTCCTTAACACCCAACTATCGGGCATGTTTAATAACCCTACATTCTTATTTTGAACCCGCTCACTATAATCACGCTAAATCTATACCACATTGGGTTGAAGCAATGCAAGTTAAACTAAATGCATTAAAAAAGGCTAATACTTGGGAAATAGTTAATCTACCCCCACACAAAAAACCTATTGGGTGTCGTTGGGTCTTCAAAGTTAAAACTAAAAGCGATGGCTCTTTGGAACGATATAAAGCTAGATTAGTCGCTAAGAGATACCCCCAAGAATATGGCATTGATTATGAAGAAACATTCGCTCCCGTAGCTCGAATGACCAGTGTCAGGACCTTAATAGCTGTCGCATCAACCAAAAAATGGCCTATTTATCAACTTGACGTAAAAAATGCCTTTTTAAATGGAAGTTTAAGTGAAGAAGTTTACATTATCCGCCACCCAGAATTAATATTAAGCAAGGTCAAACACTTCGGCTTCTAAAGGCCTTGTATGGTCTTAAACAAGCTCTTAAGGCTTGGTATGATCGTTTCAGTGATATCATGATAAAGTTAGGATTTCACTCTTGTTATACTGACACTGCTCTTTTTGTTAAAAATGCAAGTACTAGTATCGTAATATTGTTACTGTATGTTGATGATATGATTATCACTGGGAATGATCAAAATAGTATTATTGATGTTAAAAATATGTTAAAAAATAATTTTGCTATGTCTGATTTAGGTTTTCTTAGATATTTCCTTGGAATTGAAGTTGCATTCTCTTCTCGAGGATATATTTTGTCACAGATGAAGCTTGCTGCAGATATCTGTTCTAAGTCTGGGATTTCTGATGACAAAAAAGTAGAGACTCCCGAGGTTATTAATGTCAAATTACGGTTGGAGGATGGAGTTATTATGGAAGACCCCACACCCTACAGACAACTCATTGGGTCTCTTACCTATTTAACCATCACCAGACCAGATATCACCCATGTGGTTCATTCAGTTAGCCAATTTCAACATGGTCCTACAACTGTGCATATGAGTGTTGTTCTCCGGATCATCCGTTACATCTGGAATACCATCAATAAAGGGTTATTTTTATCCTCCTCTTCTTCCTTGAATCTTCTTGCTTATACTGATGCAGATTGGGGAGGTAATCTTAATGATCGAGTCTCAACTACTAGTTTTTGTGTCTTTTTAGGAGAATCTTTGATTGTCTGGCGATGCAAGAAGCAACAGAAAGTTTCACTATCATCCACTGAACTTGAGTATCGGGCTATGGCAACCATGACAATGGAACTTGTATGGCTTCGCAGTCTGCTTAAAGACATGGGGGTTGATATTACCGAAGCCTCAAAATTATGTTGCGACAACAAGAGTGTCATCTATATTGCAAGCAATCATACCTTCCATGAGCGTACAAAACATATCGAAATGGATTGCCACTATGTTCGTGACAAATACTTACGAGGAATAATTGTTCTACCGTATGTCACTTCAGAATATCAGTTGGCGGACTTCTTTACTAAAGCTCTTCCGGCTCCTCGCTTCATGTTTCTTCTTGGCAAACTTTTCGTCATTTCCCCGTAAAATTTGAGGGGGGGTGTTAAAATGTACCTCATATATATATATATATATATATATATATATATATATATATATAGTACATCAAATACAAGATTGCACAAACTATCGTGGTATAAAACTCATGAGTCATACTATGAAACTTTGGGAGAGGGTGATTGAGTCTAGGTTGAGGAAGATTGTCATGATATCGGAGAATCAATTTGGTTTTATGCCTGGAAGATCAACTATGGAAGCTATACATCTTCTTAGACAACTTATCGAAAGAAATAGAGAGAGGAACAAAGATTTGCATATGGTTTTTATTGATTTGGAGAAGGCATACGATAAAAGTATCTAGGAACGTTCTCTGGTGGACAATGATGAAGAAAGGTGTTTCTCTCAAGTACATTAGTATAATTAAAGATATGTATGAAGGAGTAGTAACCAATGTTCGCACTTGTGGAGGGGTGACAACCAATTTTCCTATAACGGTTGGGTTACATCAAGGATCTGCTTTAAGCCCTTTCCTATTTGCTATAGTGATGGATGAGCTTACGAGATCAATTCAAGAAAATGTGACGTGGTGTATGTTGTTTGCTAATGATATTGTTTTGATTGATGAGTCTAGAGTTGGGGTTAATGCTAAGTTAGAATTATGGAGACAGACATTGAAAGCAAGAGGTTTTAAGTTGAGTAAGAGTAAGACAAAATACATGGAATGTCGATTTAGTAAGCAACGAAGTAGTGATGGGAGTGTAGTGAAGCTTGGTGAGCACGAAATACCGGTGGATGATTCTTTCAAATATTTGGGATCTATCATTCAAAAGTATGGAGAAATTGATGGAGATGTAAATCATAGGATAAAGGTTGGGTGGATGAAATGGAAGAGTGCAACTGGAGTGTTGTGCGATCGTAGAATGCCATTGCGGTTGAAGGGAAAGTATTATAGGACGACTATTAGGCCCGCTTTACTATATAGTACGGAATGTTGGGCTGCCAAGAGACATCATATTCAAAAAATGAGTGTAGCTGAGATGCGTATGCTGAGATGGATGTGTGGAAATACAATAAAAGATAAGATTCGGAACGAGGAGATACGTAAGAAGGTAGGCGTTGCACCCATTGAAAATAAGATGAGAGAGAATCGTTTACAGTGGTTTGGACATATTCGACGAAGGCCTAATGATGCTCCAGTTAGAAGGATGGAGAAATGGGAAAATATATTAGTTAAAAGAGGTCGGGGTAGGCCTAAGAAGACATGGATGGAGGTGATAAGAAAGGATATGAATGCTTTGAACCTCACCGAGAACATGGCATTGGATAGAAACTATGTCACAGGGACTCGGCAAAACATATGCCGCACCCGCGTCGACGCGACGCGACGCGACGCGGGTGCGCGTGCGGGTGCGGTCAACACGACCCTGCGTGCGGTCAACGCACCCAGGGTCATTTTTGTCCACGATTTGGGCGTAAAAAAAAATCCTCGATGAAAAGGAGGATTAGGGCAAAGATTTTTTTTTGCCCTAATCTCTCCTCTCTCTCCCCCTGAGCTCGAGCTCTTTCCCAGCTCCGCCGCCGCCGCCCCAGCTCCTCCTCTCGGCTCATCCTCTCCTTTCGCAAGTACCCTCTCTCACTCTCTTCTTGGGTCAGCAGGGGAGGGGCCGAGCACCCCCCCCCCCCTCTCAGCCTTTTGTTGGGTCGGCAGGGGAGGGGTTGAGCCCCCCCTGCTCCCTCATTTTTCGGCACAGGAGGGGTTTTTTTTGGGTCGACAGGGGAGGGGCTCGGCCCCTCCCCCATGTGTTGTTTATTTTGGGTCGACAGGGGAGGGGCTCGGCCCTTCCCCCATGTGTTGTTTTTTTTGGGTCGACAGGGGAGGGGCTGAGCCCCTCCCCCATGTGTTGTTTATTTTGGGTCGACAGGGGAGGGGCCGAGCCCCTCCCCCATGTGTTGTTTATTTTGGGTCGACAGGGGAGGGGCTCGACCCCTCCCCCATGTGTTGTTTTTTTTGGGTCGACAGGGGAGGGGCCGAGCCCCTCCCCCATGTGTTGTTTTTTTGGGTCGACAGGGGAGGGGCCGAGCCCCTCCCCCATGTGTTGTTTTTTTTGGGTCGACAGGGGAGGGGCCGAGCCCCTCCTCCATCTGTTTTTTTTTGGGTCGACAGGGGAGGGGCTCGAGCCCCCCCCCCCCTGCTCCCTCTGTTTTCAGCAGGGGAGGGGCCGAGCCCCCCTCGCTCTCGCTCTCTTGTTGGGTTGGCAGGGGAGGGGGCGAGCCCCCCTCGCTCTTGCTCTCTTGTTGGGTTGGCAGGGGAGGGGCTGAGCCCCCCCTTCTCCATGTGTTTTCGAATTGATTTGAAAATTGTAATGTATTTTTTTTTTGTGTTTTCAGGATAAAAATGACGGACAAAGGGAAAGGACTTGCGTCATCCTCATCCCAACATGCGAGTTCTGCTGCTAGTTTTGTTGATAGTTGCAGTGGGATTGATGATGTGGGGCCACTATGGGTACATGTAGATAAACTCGCAAAAACTGGAGAAGGAGGTGGTGGAAACAAGAGATTTCGATGCAAGCTCTGCGAAAGAGATTTTGTTGGGTATTACACAAGAGTGAAGGCTCATTTGTTGAAGATACCAGGACATGGCATTTCAGCTTGCAAAAAAGTTGATGAGGCAATGCGAAGACAATACAAGAAAATACAAGAAAAATATGAGAAGAGAAAGGCAATGGCCGATTCTTCTGCAGTCAGTGTGCCATTTGCAAGCCACCAAGAAGATGCTGAAAAAAAAAAAAGTCAATGTAGGAGGTAGAGAACGATACAAGCAGCATTCAATACATATGGAAGAGAAGAATTGGATAGAAAAGTTGGGAGGTATTTTTATTCTGGTTCACTCCCATTTAATGCGGCTAGAAATCCTTATTGGAAGGATTTAGTAACATCCTTGGCAAATTGTAATTTGAGTGGTTATGTGCCTCCAAGTTCAGAAAAAATACGAACCACACTTCTTGCAGAAGAGAGGGCAAATGTGGAGAGGTTGCTAGAAATTAAAAAATATTCATGGGAGCAAAATGGAGTTTCCATTGTGTCTGATGGATGGACAGATATTCAAAGGTGTCCATTAATCAATTTCATTGCTTGTTCGCTTAGTGGCCCAATATTCTTGAAAGCAGTTGATGCATCTGGGGAATATAAAAATGCAGAGTATTTGAAGGGATTGTTTATAGAAGTGATAAAAGAAGTGGGTGATCAGAAAGTGGTACAAATCATTACAGACAACGCTCCAGTTTGTAAAAGTGCAGCGTTGAGTTTGGAGAGTGAGTACCCTCATATTTTTTGGACTCCCTGTGTAGCACACAGCTTAAATCTAGCCCTAAAGAGCATATGCAACCCCAAAGAAGAAGAAAATTCAGAAGCATATGCTTTATGTTCATGGATTGAAGATTTAGAAAGAAATGTCAAAAGCATTAGGAATTTTGTTGTTAACCACCATCGTGCTAATGTTATATTTAATAGGCATTCTGATTTGAAATTGTTGAAGGTCGCTGAAACACGTTTTGCGTCCATCATTGTGATGATGAAGAGGATTAAAAGAGTGAAGAATGTTTTGATTAACATGGTGACTGATGAAAATTGGACATTCTATCGTGTTGATGATGATATGAAGGCTCAAGAAATTAAGAAATTCATTCTTGATGATGAGTTTTGGGACAGAGTGGTATACTTCCTTCAATTTACGCAACCTATTTGGGAAATGTTAAGAGAAGTTGATAAGGATGAGCCCATGCTTCATAGAGTTTATGAAATGTGGGATAATATGATTGAAAAAATACAAGCTATAGTTTTCATGCATGAAGGAAAAAATCCTGCATTGGATGATTCAGACTTTTTTAATCATATTCATTCAATTTTAGTCAGAAGATGGGATAAGAGCAACACTCATTTGCATTGCATAACACATTCTCTTAACCCAAAATATTATGCAAATAAGTGGCGGGCTGGTGGTATTGGTCGTGTCCCTCCAAATTTAGACCCAGAGCTATCAAGACATAAAAATATGTGTATGACAAGACTTTTTCCAGAAGCATATCTTTTACATCAAGTCACACAAGAGTTTGAAAAATTTTCATCTTCGAGATTATATGCACCAGCATTATTCGCGAGAGAAGAAGATAATATAGATCCTATCACATGGTGGTCAACATTTGGATCAGAAACACCTCTTCTGCAACGTCTTGCATTAAGATTGCTATCGCAGCCTGCTAGTTCATCTTGTTGTGAAAGAAATTGGAGCACATATTCTCAAATCCACAACATGAAGAGAAACAAACTCACCATCAAGCGTGCAGAGGATTTAGTATATGTTCATTCAAATCTTCGATTACTTTCGCGAAGCAATGATGAATACAGGTACTAATTTGCTCTTTTAGTTATTTGATTATTTCTTAGTTTTCATTTAAATATACTTGTATTGTATTTATCATTTTCAAATTGGGTTTATAATGCAGACAAGGAATATCCAAATTTTGGGATGTAAACCTAGAAGAGTGTGACTTCGAGGGAGAACATGAATTCAACGTAACAAACATGGATTTAGCTGAGCCCAGTATTCCTTCTAATGATGCATTTGATGATGAAGAAGAAAATTATTAGCATCCATTACTTCATCAGGATATACTTTGGTATGTAATTTAGTTTTTTTATGCAATACTTATTTGATTGATATTTAGGTCGATTTATGTAATTGCTTTACTTATTTGATTGATAATTTGATAATTAGGTTGATATATTGCATGCATGATGAATCATATTATGAGTTTATGACAATGTTTACTGTTAAATGTTAAACTGTTAAAACTTCAAAATCATATATATATATATAATTTTTTTTTTACATTTTTGCCCCTGCCGCACCCCCGCACCGGGGTTTTTTGGAAGTGCCGAATCCCCGCACCCGCACCCGCACCCACACATGTGACATAGGATAGAAATGAATGGAGGAGAAGGATTCATGTGGAAGACCCATAATGATTTTCTTTGTTGGTTCATATCGCCGACCCCAATTGTTTTGGGATGAAGGCGTAGTTGTTGTTGTACATCAATACCCGATAGGGGTATTTTTGTAATTTCACATAGTTGTTTTAGAAAACAACTATTTTCGAGTTTTGTTAAAATGTAATTTTCTTTTTTATTTTTTATAATTCTTTTTTGTATTTTTTAAGGACCAAAAGGGGCTCCAACCATAGAGTCGTTGGAGCTCCCAACGGTCACAAATGTGACCGTTGGGGGCTCCCAACGACTCCATGGGAGCCCCCTTTTGGGCTCTCCTTTTGAGGCCTTTGGCCTTCCTTTCTCTCCTCTCCCTCTTGTATAAATAGGGGTGAACCCCTTGTATATTTTTCATTCTTGAGAGCTCTCTCTCTTTTCAATAAGAGGCTTTTTATATTGTTGCCTTCTTAAAGGCTTGTGCTTGTATTGTCCCTTAATGGACTTGTGATATTGTCTCCTTTATTCATTGTTATAAGTGCTTATAAGCACTCTTTATATTTCCACAATATCTCATTACAGAGAGATGGTGTAAAACCCATGATTTTTTGACATTTTCATGAGGAATAAAAATGAATTTTAATGTTAAAATATTGCTTGAACCTAAGTTGGGATTCAATTTATGAATCTCAAACGGGGAAATTATTTTGAATTGGGTATTGATTTTAAACGGAATTTAATCTGGATTTTAGTTGAGTTTAATTTGGATCTAATTTTGGAGTTTTAGTTTAGTTCGGATTTTAATTGAGAGTGTATTTGAAATTAGAGTCTTATTATATTTGGATTTTCAATTTCTAGAATTTAAATTCGGATCGGATTTTGATATAATTTGGATTTAATAAAATGATCTCAGATATTATAATTGGAATTGGATTTGATTCGAGTTTTCATTTAAACTATAATTAAATTGAATGTTAATTCGAAATTTGAAATATACAATAATTTGAATCTTTGCTGAAATTGAATTTGAATGTAATACCTATGATTTCTAGGCAATTAATAATTAAAAAATATGATTTTATATAGATTAAGTAAAATTTATAAATTTAATTAATTATAACTTGAGATTGAATTTGCATAATAAAAAGAATCAGAATTAAATTAAAGATTGAAATTGAATTTAAATTCAAAGTTAAATTGGATTTAAATTACATTTAGAATTTAATTTAATTCTGGTGAAATTTAATGTGAATTTAGATTTTTAATTTGGATTTGGATGCTAGTAAATAGACATGGATATGAATTGTACTTGGGCTTCTTAAATGGGTTTGGATTGGATTTGAAATCCAAAAGAGGAAACAATAAGAGATTTAATTGTAATTAAATTATGGAATGGAAATTCTAAATAAACTAGATCTTAAATTTTTTTTTAGTCCAATGGGCTGGACGCCCACCCTATGTGGGCCAAACCTAATGGACATCCTACATGAAATATAATAAAATAATAACCTACGAAAAAATTCTAAGAAAATCTCTTTAAATTCAAAGTCAAAGAAAATTTAATTATTTCCTAAATTAAAATAAAATTTTAATTTAACAAAGAAGCAAACTTTATTTTGTAAATTTCTTTGTTTTGGGTAATAGGAGACTCCCTAGGAGGGGACGCCCCATTCTACTGGGCCCTCCCTATGTGGCTGGAAATCTACTTTTCAAAAATATAATAAGAGTCAATTAAAGCTAGAGGGTAAGAAACATGGCTTTCTTAAAAACATTTTTGTTTTGGAAAGTTGAAATAAGAGGGACCGTTCCACCATAGTAGGCCCTTTGATCATGGCTGGAACCTCTTTAAGAGGCAAGCCACTATATGTAAATATATATATATATATATATATATATATATATATATATATATATATATATATATAAAATATAAAGTTAAAGCTACACAAAAACACATATATGTATACCTTAATAATATGCATTAAATAAGAAACTATAATATAGGATTTTGGAAAGATTGTGGGCTGAAAAAGATTGGATGAAAAACACGAAAGTTTCTTAAAAAAAATAATAAACCTATAGCAAGGACTGATCAGTTCCTTTGACCATAAATAAAGAGGGGAAAAAATATTATGTGGATCGACCCGATCCAGATAGCACTGATCCGTTTATGGATTAGTGCTGGACACATTGCAGGGAATTTCCAATCAGTCCCTGCTAACGCTACAGAAACCAATCATGCACTACCAGTCATTTGAGTATTGAAGTTGATATATCTACATGATTCCTCAATTTGTTTCTATCATTAGATCGGACAAAACAGAATCTAATCATGCTTACATATAATGACAGTGAAACCAGGTAAATAGTGAAGCTACAACTTGTAACTATACTTTGCACATTCCTCACAAATATTTAAAATTCTAAGTAAAAACAGATCTTACATGATAAACAGACATTATGTCATCATCATTTCAGTCAAACAAAAGATATATGCATCCATAAGTAACGCAACTTTGCTGCACATTAGCTTCAAGAATTTAAGGACTAACATGAAATACAAGAATGAACTAACAATCAGCACATGCACCCAAATTAAATCACATAGTGAATGATCAGATCTAGGAGCAGAGCATCACAACGACAAATCCAAGTAATATGATTCTTACAGCATATCCTCCAACTGTTGGCGGTATTGTGGATTTTGCAGCATCCCTATAATTACAATACATATTAAACCAACAGACAGAATTTATGAACTCTAAATCACCTCTGCATGATCCATGAAAAAATACTCAACAAATCTAGTTCAAATAAACAAAAGACTTACATTTGAAGGTAGCAGGATTCCTCATCTCCTCAGGTAAATAACTGCAAAAAAGATACCCACAATGTAGTTCAGTAAAAGGATTAATAGACATGGCAACACCTACAAAGCAGTATAAAACCGACAAGCAAGATACACAGCACCTTTCCCAACAGAAACATATTAACAGACTTAAAGAAACGTCAATTGGCAGAACAAAGAATATATGTTCCTAAAGCAAAACGTTATGTGATCATTCCAATCTAAACAATAGATAGATGAACAGAGTAACTGCAAAAGTTACCTCTGCATGTGTGTGTGAGAGAGAGTACACTGTAAAGACGACACCCATCATGGGGCGACGGGTAGAGGATGCTGTTCAGTTTGTCGGTAAGTCAGGTTTTGGCATATCACCTGATCCAACCTCCATTTCACTCTCTAACAAACCACGAGACCATAGAGAGAGATGTTTAAACCAAGGTTGACAGTACACACTTGTATCGTGATACAAGTGTATCGTATCCGTATTGGGTGTATCATATGATACACCCCTGTATCGAGGCGTATCATATGATATACCTTCGGTGCACTTTAAAAAAACCAAAAGTTACTTTTTTACATTTTGGGTTTTAAATACCTCTCGAGTGTCGACTCCCTCATTTGTATAGATGCCATTAGAGGGGAACCCACGCACCCTACGAGACGTGAGAGCAATTTGGAAGCCGATGCGTGTGAAAGGGAGAGAGCTTTTGCGATTTTTTCAAGAGTGCATTTTCACCCTTTTTTACTCAAGGAAGTGGGTTAAGGTAAAAAATCTTTATTCTATGTGTGTAAACTTATTGTCGAATATTTGTATAACCATATTTTTATTTGGTGGTTAATTAGTTATGTTTTATTTTAGATCTTTTGAAGTCATCTTCACGTTCATCTTAGAGAGATGATCTTGCATGGCAATACTACAAAAGCATGGATAATGTACCATGACCAGGGTCATCATTGAGATGTGTAATTTATAGTTATATTATAAGAAGTGAACTGCACATATATAAGTAAAATATTGCAAGTTTTCATCAAAATATACGTTCATGTGATTATCCATCTATTTTTACCACTGATTATCCATCTATTTTTACCACTTTTCGTGCTAATGTTATTGCTGAACTAGAAAAATTTCAAAGAAGAAGAATTTTGCAAAAATGTAAAGGACTTCTAACCATTGTTCCAGATTCTGAAGATGATGATGATGATGATGATGATGACTCACTTGCCAAAAAAATAGTCGAAGACAAAGAGATTATTGTCCTAATGTTTGGCAAATAGGTTCTAGAAGACAATTTAGTTTTAGGATCTTTATAGTTTAGAACTTTAGAGATGAAGATTGGCATGTAAGATGTTGATTAAATGTAATGCTTTTAGTTATAATGAACTCTTAGTAGTTTAGTTATAACCAGTGTTATTAAAAGCGTGCCTCAAGGCGCAAAAAGCGCGCCTCGCCTCAAGGCGAGGGCCTTTGTGCCTTGAGGCGCAAGCATAAAGCGCAAATGCCCCAAGGCGTGCGCCTCATACGCCTTGAGGCGCACGCCTTGGGGCGAGGCGCGCCTCAAGGTGAGGCGTATACGCCTCTCACTTTTAATCTTATTTATTCATCCATTCATTCAGAGAGAGAGAGAAAGACCTGCTGGAGCATGCCACGGACAGTGGGGGTGTTCCATCGCATGAGGCGGAGGGCCTCGAGGGTCCGCCGGTGGAGCTTTCGGATCCCTGGCAGCCCTCTCACCAGCGTTATGTACAGGTGGGGGCTCCACTCGATACCCCTGCTTCCTTCAGAAACCCAGACCCCAATTCCCCGTCGCCTTCATCCCTCGACGAGATCAACGCCACGCTCAAGGCCTTGAATCTCAAGTACGCTAACGTGCCCCGCGTTACGAACGCCGTGAAGCTCTACCTGCACATCGGTGAAAACACCCCCAGCGCCAAATGGATCATCTCCGAGAAGCATGACGTGGAGGAGAGCTTCAAGGAGGCCTATACGCCGGTGAGAGACAGGCAGGATCTCTTGGAAGAGTTGGAGGAAGCTACCAACAGAGGGATCCAGAGTATCGCGATGGGTGCGCTTGATTACGGTTTTTTGGTGAGCGATTCGGGTATCGAAGCCGTGAAGAACTTGAGTCATGGCATTCATGGCAAGGGGGTCTCTGTGAAATTTAATAGTGGCAAGGGTAGGTTATAGGCTTGGGTTCTTCTTCTTCCTTTGAAACCCCTAAGAAGGCTATGTTAATGAAGGCATAGACGAATATGCTTCTAATGAGTCCAGCAGAAGGGAAACCACATGCCACTGGGATTCATCAATTGGATATTGAGACTGGGAAGGTAGTGACGGAAGGGAAGTTTGCCAAGGATAACACCAAGATAACGATGCGAGATATAACCAACGACAACAAGGGTGCGCAATTAGATCTGTCTGGATCGACATTCTTGGATCTAGATGATAGGAGGCTTTGTAGGTGGGATATGTGTGATCGCAACGGGGTGGTCCTGTTAAAATATTATGTCTTTTTTAACTGTAAACTGAAATACCCATCAGGGGTACTTCAGTCCTTTTACTCAATAGGTGTCAGCCACCCTAATGAGCTAACATTTTTACTTTTTCTTTTTTTATTTACTTTTGCTTTTTATATTTTTTTTTTTTACTGTTGTGAAAGGGACAGCTCCATATAGCTGTTGGAGCTGCCCCAACAGTCACAAATGTGACCGTTGGGTGCAACTCCAACAGTCATATTGAGTTGCACCTATGGCTTCTTTTTGCATTATAAATAGGCCTTAGTGGCCCTTGTAAACATATTCTTTTTTGTGAGTGCATATGCAATATTGTAAAGCCCCTCTTGGGAACTTATGAATTGAAGTTCATTTTGTTTCATGTTGTTGTGCATGTGTATCCGTGCCTTCGTGCACTTGTGAGTGTTCTCCTTTGTGCCATTGTGCACTCTTTGTATTTCTTGTATTGTGGTGTTACACACAATCTCTTTTTGTAGAGATTTTCACATGGTATCAGAGCAAGGTTGTTTGGAGAAAGAAATTGGTGTGATTCTTTTCAATATCAAGTGCCTCGAAAAACGTGCCTTCAACTTTTTGGTGATTGGAGTAGAGGCTCTTCTTCATTCAATATTTTAGAAGATTACTACAACAAGAAAGATTTAAGATCTTATTGTGGTACGTATTCTTTTCTTTCTTCTTTCCTCTCTAATGGGTGAGAAAGACTCCCATTTTTCTCTTGGTTTCAAGCTAAATGGCTCAAATTATCATGTGTGGGCTGGAAATATGGAAGCTCACATCAAAGGGAAAGGGCTTTGGGGTTACATTCAAGGCTCGATTCCGGAACCCGAGCCTAAAATTACTTTGGTTAAAGAAGGAGAAATCAAAATCCTTGAGGGAGATGAAAGAACTAATGCTCTTGAGAAATATAGTGGGAAACATGAGCAATGGGAAATGAAGAATTTTAAGATCTTGTCTTGGATTTTCTCTTCCGTTGAGACAAGGATTAATGCCAACATTATAAAGTTTAAAAAGGCTTCTCAAGCGTGGGAGTATCTTGAGAAGATGTATACTTCTAGGGACTTGTCCCATAAGTATTATCTTCAAAAGAGAGCGTTAACTATTGTTCAAGGTGATATGTCGATAAGAGAGTATTTTGCGGAACTCTCTTCAATTTGGGATGAGTTTGCCATGCTTGAACCCAAGTGGAGTGGAGAAGCCATAGAGCTTCGTCATAAGCAATTAGAAGAAGACCGATTCTTCAATTTTTTGAATGGGCTAAGGCCCGAGTTTGAGCAAATAAGATCTTCTCTCCTATCCTCTTTTACCTCTCATTCTCTTGAAGATGTCTTAACTAAATTAAGTGGAGAGGAAACCCGTATGGGCATTAGCAAGCAAAATCCTAGTGTGCTTGCAATGTCCACAAATCAAGAAAAATGTGATGGTGTTAATGCCGTTTCTAGACCCGGTAACAATTTAAGAACATATAGACCTCCTCATTTTAAGAATCAAAATCAAGGAGGAAGAAGAGATTATAGCAAAATCTCGTGTCACTTTTGCAAAGAACCGGGTCATATCAAACCGGTTTGCCCAAAATGGAAGAAACTTCTAGCAATGGCAACTACATCTCAACCATCCAAAGAGGAATCTTCAAAAGAAGTTCTCTCTCAATCAAATTGTGGAGGCTCTTCAACATCTTCTAAAGGGAGCTATTTCCGGTGCCGCCGTATCCACCTCTTCTCCTCCAGGTAAAACTTCTTGGCTCTTAAATTCGGGTGCATCCTTTCATATGACCCCAAACATTTCATCTCTTTCCGAGTATTCTAAAAATGTGTCACCTTCTTTTGTTTCGACCGCGGATGGTACTTCTCTAGAAATTAAGGGAATTGGAAATTTTAAAACCCAAAACTTCTTTATTCCAAAAATTAGACTTATACCAAAATTAAATTTAAACTTGCTTTCCGTTTCTCAACTCACGGACCTTGGGTGTAACATTCAATTCTCATCTAATAAATGTTTAATACAGGATCACCGGTCCGGGAGATTGATTGGGGAAGGCTCTAGGAAAGGAGACTTGTACTATGTGGACTTTCTTCAAATTCCTAAAAACACCTTTTGTAATGTGGCCCAACATAAAGACATAAATGTTTGGCACAAGAGACTTGGTCATCCCAACATTACCAAGTTATCCTATCTACATTTTGTTAAAGATCTTTGTAAAAATACTTTATCTTGTAATGATTGTATTCTTGGAAAAATGAGAAGTATACCTTTTGAACCAAGAACTATGTTTAGTACTAAACCTTTTGAAATTATTCACTCGGATGTTTGGGGACCGGCACCTGTCATATCCAAAGGTGGTTTTGCTTACTATGTGATTTTTGTAGATGATTTCTCACGATATTGTTGGATACATTTTCTCAAACATAAGCATGAAGTTTTTTCATGTTTTAAAACATATCATATGATGATTAAAAATCAATTTAATAGTAATTTAAAGATATTTAGGACCGATTCCGGAGATGAATATCTCTCTAATGAGTTTAAGAAATATTTTGAGGATTGTGGCATTGTCCATCAAAGATCGTGTCCTAAGACCCCACAACAAAATGGTTTGGCCGAAAGAAAGCATAGGCATATCATTGAAACCACTAGAACCCTTCTCATTTCCCAAAATATTCCTAAAAAATTTTGGGCCGAAGCGGCTCTTGCTTCCGTCTATCTTATCAACCGACTTCCATCCAAAAATTTAGATAAAATTTCTCCCTTTGAGATTCTATATGAAAAAGAACCTGATTATAATAGGTTAAGAGTTTTTTGTTGTAAGTGCTTTGTTCTTACCGATAAAAATGATAAACTCTCACCAAAAGCCATTCCTTGTGCTTTCCTTGGCTATTCGGAAACTCAAAAAGGATTTCGATGTTATGACTCTAAGAATGATAAATTATATGTTTCAAGGAATGTAACTTTTTTGGAAAATGATAGTGGTTTTGAAAAAAAATGAATCTCATTTAGAAAATGTTGATTACTCCTTTCTTTTTGACCTTTTATCTAAGGATGATGATATCTCTAGTGATGATGAATCAACATATAATAGTGAAAATGAAATGGTTGTGATCAACAATAACTCTAACCCTTCTACCCCTCAAGAAGAAAATGTATCTAGAGAACCCATCACTTATTCGCATATAGATAGAAGCACCTTTAGGAGTGCTATTGAACTATATAGTGAACCTAGTGAGACTATTTCCACTCATGATTCTCATCCTAGGAGAACTGAAAGAACTAGAAGGACTCCCTCTAGATTCGTATCTTTTGATTCTTTCTCTCCTAAATATTGAGCTTGTTTGAGTGTCATTCACTCTTATTTTGAACCAAAAAAATTTGGAGAAGCCAAACAATGTACTGAATGGAGAAAAGCCATGGAGAGTGAACTCAAAGCTCTTAAAAAAGCTAACACTTGGGAATTTCAATCTCTTCCCAATGGCAAGAAAACTATAAGATGTCGATGGGTGTTCAAGGTCAAGACTAAGAGTGATGGTTCTCTTGAAAGGTATAAGGCGCGTCTTGTAGCTAAAGGGTACAGTCAAGAATATGGGATTGACTATGAAGAGACATTTGCTCCAGTAGCTCGTATGGTTACTGTCAGATGTCTTATTACCATTGCTTCAATTCGAAAATGGAACATTTACCAAATGGATGTCAAAAATGCCTTTTCAAATGGAGATCTTAATGAAGAAGTCTACATGGATGCTCCACCTGGTATGGAAATCCCTAAAAATAAAGTTTTTCGTCTTCGTAAAGCTCTTTATGGACTGAAACAAGCACCCAAGGCTTGGCACGATAGGTTTAACAATGTAATGACTGAAAATGGTTTCACTTCATGCTATACTGACACTGCATTGTTTATTAAGAAATCTGATGCAGGGATTGTTATATTATTGTTATACGTTGATGATATGTTAATAACAGGTGATGATATCAAAGGAATCAAGAGCATTAAATCTATTTTGACTTCAAAATTTGAAATGTCAGACTTAGGATTTCTGACATATTTTTTGGGAATTGAGGTTGCCTATTCTCAGAGAGGCTATTTTTTGTCTCAAACTAAACTTGCTTGTGAGATTCTTGATAGATCAGGAATCACAGATGACAAGGTCTGCGAAACTCCTGAAATAGTAGGTTCGAAGATGAAGATTGATGATGGGATTCTCTTAAAAGATCCCACACCTTACCGGCAACTGGTTGGATCCCTAACGTATCTCAGCATTACCAGGCCTGATATTTCTCATGCAGTACATGTTGCTAGTCAATTTCAGCATGCACCTACTACAGTCCATATGAGCGTCATCCTTCGCATCATCAGATACATAAAGGGTACAGTAAACAAGGGAGTATTTCTATCTTCTACGTCTGAATTAAGTTTAATTGCTTATACTGACTCTGATTGGGGAGGTGACACAAATAACCGTCACTCCACCACTGGTTTCTGTATTTTTTTAGGTGAATCATTAATCTCTTGGAGATGCAAGAAGCAGCAAAAAGTATCGCTTTCATCCACCGAAGCTGAGTATAGAGCCATGGCATCTACTACCATGGAGATTGTTTGGATTCGCAACTTGTTGGAAGATATGAATATTCAAGTTCAAGGGCCCATAAAATTATGTTATGATAATAAAAGTGCAATCTACATTGCCAAAAATCACACATTTCATGAGCGCACGAAACATATCGAGATGGACTGCCACTATGTTCGTGAAGAATATTTAAGAAAAACCATTGACCTTCCTTATGTTACATCAGAATATCAACTGGCAGACTTCTTCACTAAGGCGTTGTGTTCTCCAAGATTTAACTTCCTTCTTGGCAAACTTTCGGTCGTGACACCCTAAGTTTGAGGGGGAGTGTTAAAATATTATGTCTTTTTTAACTGTAAACTGAAATACCCATCAGGGGTATTTCAATCCTTTTACTCAATAGGTGTCAGCCACCCTAATGAGCTAACATTTTTACTTTTTCTTTTTTTATTTACTTTTGCTTTTTATATATTTTTTTTTCTTTTTGACTGTTGTGAAAGGGACAGCTCCATATAGCTGTTGGAGCTGCCCCAACAGTCACAAATGTGACCGTTGGGTGCAGCTCCAACAGTCATATTGAGCTGCACCTGTGGCTTCTTTTTGCATTATAAATAGGCCTTAGTGGCCCTTGTAAACATATTCTTTTTTGTGAGTGCATATGCAATATTGTAAAGCCCCTCTTGGGAACTTATGAATTGAAGTTCATTTTGTTTCATGTTGTTGTGCATGTGTATCCATGCCTTCGTGCACTTGTGAGTGTTCTCCTTTGTGCCTTTGTGCACTCTTTGTATTTCTTGTATTGTGGTGTTACACACAATCTCTTTTTGTAGAGATTTTCACAGGTCCAGCAACTGGATGGTCCTGTTCTACACTGGGCAGATGGGCATCAATTTGCTAGTAATACCAAATTCCTGTGTTTTGCCACCACTGGTGATGGGTGCATTGTGGTTGGTTCGGCTGATGGCAAGATTCGTCTGTACTCAGATCGTTCGATGAGGATGGCTAAGACGGCATTTCCAGGACTTGGGTCTCCGATTACTCATGTTGATGTAACTTATGATGGGAAATGGATATTGGGAACAACAGATACGTATTTGATCCTGATTTGCACATTGTTCACTGACAAAGATGGGAAGACTGGCTTCGCTGGCCGTATGGGTAATAAGATTGCCGCTCCGCGGTTGCTGAAGCTGACCCCTCTTGATTCACATTTGGCAGACCAGAACAACAAGTTCCATGGAGGACAGTTTTCCTGGGTAAGAGATTTGCATGCTGTTATTGTTTAACTAATTGTTTCTATGAGTAGGTTGATGAGGTTCTCTTTTCTTTGGATTTATACCTGCTGAAATTGACATAGAAAACAATGTCGTTATTTGGATGTTTGTATTGGCTGTTTGGCGTTTACTATAGGTTTATATGATGTGCACATATTTATATATTGATGTGTTTAACAATTTGACCTTATCTAGATTGTGTTCTAGTTTCAAACATCAGATACCTTAGGTGACATTTAAGTTTTAATGCAAAATTCTCTATTATACAAGCTGAAGACAAGTTCAGGTGAAGAAATGTTTTCTTATAGGTATTACATAACCATATAGGAATTGCATAACCAAACTCTAACCATAACCAGTAAAATAATATCATTTATATTTTTTACATTGAAAAGTTGTGGATCTTAGTCGAAACTGGGGTCGGGTCCCATGAAATTTTATAAACCATACCCAGCTCCATATATTAGTCAGTGCTTTTGAATTTGACCCAGGTTCTAATGGGACCTCCTTGTTTATCACCATACCTTGACCCTAT
The DNA here is from genome assembly GCF_984573655.1 of Nuphar pumila. Classification (NCBI taxonomy): domain Eukaryota; kingdom Viridiplantae; phylum Streptophyta; class Magnoliopsida; order Nymphaeales; family Nymphaeaceae; genus Nuphar; species Nuphar pumila. The sequence continues at coordinate 113,261,268 of NC_143253.1, read as the reverse complement.
AGGGTTTGGTACGGGTGTTGGTGCAGGAAAGATGCATCATGTTTTTCATGTATATTATTTTGTCACCAGTGAAATTACTGATTTTACGATGGTTGTTGCTTTATTAATAAAGCAATTTTTATTTATTTATAATTTTAAATAATTTTTATTTATTTTTTTTATTTAAAAAAAATTGAGGCTTACGCATTACGCCTCGCCTCAGATTTTGGTGGAGCGCCTCGCTACGCCTCAACGCTTTTCACAACACTGGTTATAACTTATGACATTTTAGTATGACTTGGATGTAAATTTAATATTGTTACTTAAGACTTTAATTGTTTTTAAATTTTAAATTATGTAATTACTTTTTATTTATATTGTCAGTTATCGGTTTCATGGTTTGTTATCAATTTTAAAATGATGATTATGATTATTGAAGTTTTGTTTTTGTTTTCGTAATATGAAAGTATGAGTCTTGTGGCATATTCTTAATTGCAAAAGTCTTATATAACACATATAGACATAAATGCTTCATATGTGATTTTTTGGTTGTATTTTATGCAATTCATCATTATTTCATGTGCTATGATTTTTTTAGATTTTTTGTTTTTTTTTTCTGATTTTCTTGATTTTTTTGAAAATTTAAAAAAAAAATATTAAAAGTTTACGATACGGTACGGTGTTATTTTGAGCCCGACCGATATGGGTAATGATACGATAAGTACAACCTTGTTTTAAACAATTTGAATGTTTTAGCGAGTACATGAGCACTTATCAGAGATGGGTTGAGACCAAGGTTTTAAAACCCGTGACTCGGAACTCGACTCGTTCTTTATTGACTCGTGACTCGGCAGGTCAACTCGGTGACTCGGACCGGGTTTTGTTAACTTTTGATTTTAAAAGAAAAACAATATATAATTTGTCTGAAACCATGTTTTTGAGTAAACATAGTCTCCAAATGTCTGTAAGAATATAAAAACAACTGCAAAGAGCTATAGAGGTTTGCTTGAATAATTGAATTTGATATCTATACAAGCACTTTGACTAATTCATGACTTGAATTAGAGGATGTGGTCACCATGAGTTCAGTCTGCTACTACCTAAGGTTCCTAAAATGGCCAATCATATATGCTAGCTTGTTTTAAAAGTTTTAATTCCCTCTCTAACAAATCCATAAATATAAAATAGGGATATATGTGCATATTGAAAGTTTACAGAATGCCCAATATCAACATAAATAAGCAATTTTCTCATGTATGAAAACTATGCAGGAAATATATTAATGGCACAACTATAAAAAGACTACTAATATTTGAATCTTTACAATGCTTGTTCACATAACAAATGGATGATGAAACCTAAATGTGACTTCCCATAGGCACATTTGACCCTCCATATATAGTGAGAATCATTTCTTTAAAATATTTTGCTAGAATAAGTTGATAGCACAGGGTGAACAGTAGTTCGAACAACATGGCAATTTTATTCTATGGATTTAAATGATTTTTTATCTTTAAATGATTTTTATTTTCTTTTTTATACAAAATCTGGGGGTAACCCTTGTTAAAATATATATACTTATATATTTTGAAACTGTAATTTGAAACTCAAAAAACAAATTTCAAACATCCCAGAACTCGCCCGAGTCAGGCCGAGTTTGCCTTGCCGGGTTGACTCGCTGGAGGGCCGAGCCGAGTCAGCCGAGTCAACGAGTTGACTTGGCGAGTTTTAAAACACTGGTTGAGACCAGAGTTACCGGAAGCGCCTAGGTAAGTGGGAAAGCACGCTTCCCTGAAGCGCGCTTTGGAAGCGTGAAACATCGCACTTCCGAAACGCGCGGGGAAGCGCGCTTCCCCTTCGCTTCCCCCATTTTTTCATTTTTTGTATTTTTTATTTATTTTTTTGCTTCCCCCTCGCTTTCGGTTCGCTTCCGAGACGATTCCTGGTTCGCTCCTAAGTGGTCCCACGCTTCCCGTTTCCTAAAATTTTGAAAGTGCCTCGCTTCCCGCTTCCCGCTCCCGCTTCCTCAACTGGCAACCATGGTTGAGACAACATCGGATGCGCAAGAAAAAATTTGAGAGAGCTGGACAGGACAGGATGCACTATCTTGTCCATGTGTGTCCCTATTAATATAGTAACCTCAGCACCACCTATCCCTGTGGTGAGAAGAATTGCTATTAACGACTCCTACCAGACATGCATACACAATGTAAAGATTGGACTTTTAGAAGCCATCGAAGAAGAACTATTTTGAAACTTTCTCATGTTCATCCCAATTCCCAATAGCCTAAATAGGAACTAACCAATGTTGTCAGACTAGGAAGGAGAAGCGAGAAGCGATGCATTTTAAAATATATAGGAAGCGGAAAGCGAGAAATAAAAAAAACAATATAAGAATTGAATGGGAATCAAAGTGGAATGCAAATAAAAACTAAAATAAAAGTGACTATTCTTAAATTTCATGATTTTTTAGTGTAAGAATTAAATTTTTAACAAAATCTAAAAAAGATAACTAACAATTTAGAGAAAGCACATGGAAGTGAGTGTGAACTGTGGGGAAACACATAAAAAACATGAAAAGTAGAGTGAGTAAACATATAAGAAAAATAAATGAAGCATGTGAAAAGCATAGGAAAAGTGTGGGAGAATCAAGATTCTCAAAGTTTCAGAAGCGAGGAGTATCGTGCTTTCGGAAAGCGGGCTTCCCACCTATCTAAGAAGCTTCCGGTAACTCTGGAACTAACACCAATTTTCACCCCCTAGAAAAATTCAAGTTGCCTAATATTGTGATAGTTCCTTGGAAGAAGTCAATTACTATTTCAATTGAACAATTTCATATGAACTTAAATTTAGTCTAAATATAATTGCAACTATCATGCTTTTAAAGGCCTGAAAAAGAACAAGCCACAACCAAAGAATTACAGAAAAGGAGAATGAAAATTTTTCATTTGATTGAATATAAATTGTTGAGTATAAGTTCAAACTCATCTGCAGTGATTTGTTATTCGCATTTTAGCATGAAATATTTAACTATGCTCTCTGAGAACATTCATCTTGAGAAGAATTCATTTAATACTAGCTGGCAATTTGGCAGGTTCAGTAGTTTACATGTGCAAGCCGCTGGTTAAAATCACGTCATCCAATGAAACATGTTTATGCAAGATCATCCAAATGAACGAGGCCTAGAGGCTGCATCACTATTCAGTCTCATATTTGGAAAGAGAAAAAAAATGAAAGAAGCAAGAGAACATAAGATGCCGAAATTGTCTTACGGATAAACCATCTTTTGCACTGTTGGATCTTCCATCATTTTTTCCAAGGCCTCCACTGACAAGCCAGAGACTGATTTTCCTGTTTGACGAAAATGCAAAACCAAATGTAAAAGATATCAATAATCCAATAGAAGATGGAAAGGGAGACACGGAGAAGAAATGGAACAGTTGTTGCAGACACCAATGCACATGAACATGTTCATGAATGTGCACCTCACAGATTATTCACATTTTGACTGCTGCAAAATGTTTGAAAGAAGTTCTACATAAGCCTATTTCTCACTCAGGAGAAGACTGCTTATCCATAAAAGATAACTCGGTCACAGAAAGCACAATTACTTACGTGTGGCATGCGAACGATCTTGTACTGCACCTTGCCAAGGGAGAGACCCATTTGAAGGAACCTTCAAAAAATAATTGCACAGTTTTCTATTGAGCACATAATCTCTTTGACACATGAAAGCCCCACAATTGGTCAAAAAGCTAAAAATACTAAACTCACTGGTTCAGCATAATGAATCTCCTTTGCTGACTTATCATCACTTGATTGGAGAGGCTGTCTCTGTATCAATTCTTCAGTGGAGACATCTACAAACTCTGCACATAAAGAGTATTCAGAAATTCCACATGAAGAGTTAGAAATTTCCTCAACAACATTCTTAATAAGATCAAACATCAGCATAAACTAGCACTCAGATCCCATTCATACATAAAAGGACCAAATATGTCCTATTGCATGAGGTTCAAGCCTGAAACTAAGAATGCTACCACATAGAACTGTTTGTTGGTACCCTTAATGAGAACAGGGAAACATTCACAAAATGAATGTTTACAGAAAAGGCACAAAGAGGCCACTTGTTCAAGTTCACTTGAAAAGTACAAAACCTTGTCTGGCGGTAAAATTGAAAAGGAAACAACAGCGACTGATGTTGACAACTCAAAACTTGAAAGCATATTGCAGCAATCACAATCAGAACAAAAAATTTATAAAGTGTAAGAAACAATGTTACATCATACTTCAAAACAACTGAATACAATAGATGGATGCCACTATAAGGGTAATAGAAGTCCCAAAAAATCAACTTTTTTTTAAAGGAATAAAAAAAATTGAATGAAAACAATCAACCAATGACCAAAGCCCAATACATAATAGAGTCACCAAATTACAAGGAAGATATCAGAGGGTCACAGATCCTATTCTATTTGGACCTATCCCAAGATAAGTTGGTGCCTAACCATTTTTTGGTAACACAAACCACAACATCTTTCTGAATACAATTAGTGCAACCAGGTTTTGAAGTCCTTGAAAGATCCTGTCTTTCCTTTCCACCATGTGAACCACCATGCAGATGATAGCCACCATTTCCATATGAACTTCCATCTCCTTGAGGTTCTCAATGGAATTGGTACCCACAGTAATGTTAAATTACGTACTTTATATGTAATATATATATATATATATATCCTTTGTAATACCCATTAGGGGTAAATCTGTCTTTTTTACTCATTCACGCACATATGTATTTTTCCCTTTTTTTCCTTCCTTTTCTTTTCTTCTTTTTCCTTTTCTTTTCTTTTTCTTTTCTTTTCTTTTTTCTTATTGAAAGGGCCCACCATATGGGACGTTGGAGCTTCCAACGGTCATATTTATGACCGTTGGAAGGGCTCCAACGTCCCATATGGAGCCCTTCCAATGGCTTCTTTTGTCTATAGATAAAGGGGTTTTAACCCTTGTAATCTAAGCTTCTTTGAAACCATTCTAGAGTGAAATATATTTATTTCTTCTCACTTTGTGTGTTTACCACTTTAGTGGTTTATTGTATTTTCGCCCATTAGTGGCTACTTTGTTATGTGTGTATGCGTTTGCGTGGCTCGTGGAGATATCACATCCCTTCCTTAGCACTTCATTTCAAGTAACACATGAATACATGAGGAAAGTGAGAGGAAAATGATATACCTGGATAGGCCAGCTGAAAGAGAGAGTGAAAATAAGGGCAGGACCGAAGGTGATGCATGGTTGTCTTGCCATCAGCTTTACAAATTAAGCAAATGTTGGCTAATTGGGACCTTTCTTCTGTGGATTGTCTTTCGCAAAAATTTTCCCAATGAAGTGAGCCAAGCAAGTATCTTAGCTCCAGGGGAGGGTCAAAACTCCATATGGTTCCACACAGAAAAAGCTCCACCTCAGGTGGAAAGAATGCACAATGAAAAGAGCGAACAGAAAAGGCCCCAATTCTCTCACCTCTCCATCCAACTGAGTTGTTCTCTTGATTGAGTATGCACACAGACCACTTGTTGATCAAGCACATCCAATCCTCAAATTCATTGTCCTTGAAACACCTTTAAAGAAGACCTTGTCAATTGTATAAAGCATAAACCAATCTTATTCAGTCCGCTAGCATCTATTCATCTTTATGTTCTTATTAATAGCAAGGCTGTAAATTTAGGAAATCTATCCCCTAACATCTGTTCACCCAGCCATCTATCTCTCCAAAACAGCAAGTGGCAGCCACTTCCCAGATTCATGTCCAGCAAAGCAATAAAGACCAGAAATACCCTTCCAAATAGGTGATCCATGCTTCTGAGCATTCAAAATATTCCAGTTCCAGGGTTGGTCATTGATGTTATATTTTGCCTCCAAGAGTCTAGTCCAAGGCCTTTCTTTTATACATAAGACCCACCGCCACCAATTTGAAAAGTGAACTTTTTGAATAACCCAAAGAAGTTTTTCCTTTTATAAGGACAAGCAGCCTCACACCTACTATCAAAATGGGACTCACAAAAAACAAAAATGTAAATTACTATATTTAATGAGTAGAATGATTCATATTTCTAGCCAACCTCCTACAATGTCATATTAATAGTATCTATTTTAAAAAAATATATAAATATGCAATAAAAATAGTTTGGGATTATATTCTAAATATGTATTATGTATGTAAATTATTTACATCATATTACTCATTAATGTTGTACTTTTTTACTTTTGATGAAGCATTTTTTAATTTTTTTCAATTTGCCCAGTTTTTCCAGATACAACTCCAAGAAAATCAAAATTTTAAAATACCCTGAGATATCCCTTTGCCACGAATATCCTGAACACAAAATTTGTGACAACACATTAAACTTTTGTGTTAAAAAATTTAAATCTAAATGACACGCCCATTAAACTCAAAAACATGAAACATTTAAAAAAAGAAAGGCTGGATACCCCCATAAGCAGAAGTTCAACAAGTTTCAACATGCCATATCCATCATGGATATGCCCAACATCACCACATAATGCAAAACAGTACCCTAAATGAAAATTGATACGGGGATTCAACAGAAATCAGCAGGGCAGTAGCTATCCTCGAAATCAGTCTGAGCACAAGAGGACACAGGCTAAAGATCAAATCATATTTCCAATCACTAAAGAAACAAATAACAAATGCTCCCCCTAGCATTTGCATTTTTTCACCTCCAGACTTTTTACCAGAATATAGATGCTTTTCCAGCCATTCAATGTCTTCTAGGATAACTTCTTGTGGATATTACCTTCTTCATTCGGAGTAGGCAGCTATGACTGAGAAAAGTTGACCATGAAACTAGCTAATTGTGAGAACCAAACACAAGAAATGGTTTATGACCTAACCAAACTAACTGATGCAGGGCAGGACCCGATTGGACCCATAGTGCCGCCCGATCTACCACAAAGGACAGATGAGCTGCCTCGCGTGTATGATCCACTTGCAGGGACAGAGCCACGACGCAGGGAGGTACCCCTGCGCACCTACTCCAGGCGTGGTGGAGTTCGCACGACCCAGAACCAGCAGCAGATGGAAGATCACCCGGATCGCGGGTCGGATCCAATTCTGGACCCACGACCCGGGTCCACTAATTAGCCTTTAAAAGGCTCACGCCTAGGGTTGCGTGGGCAGAGAATTTGGAAAAAGGGCTCAGCCGTCACTTTCTTTCAGCATTCTTGCTTTCCTCATTTATTATTTTGCATTCTGATTCTTTTCCTTTCAGTTCTTTACTGTTGATTGCTTTCCCATTGATTATTGAACCTTATTAAGATTAATAAAGAGTTGGAGCCACACCGATTCACGGTGGGCTGCTGTTTTTTTCACTCCTCCTCCACTTGGACTGCATCAAAGTGGTATCAGAGCCTGCGTTCCACCTTCATCAGCGGTATGGCTCTTGAGGCTGGAACCGATCCGGTACAAGGCGAAGCGCGTGAGGAGGCGAGCAGCGAAGATCCAATGTTGCGTGTCATGGAGGTGTTGACGAAGATACAGGAGAATATGCTGCACATGAGTCGGGATGTCGCCGGCCTATCGAAAAGGCTGGATGGGATGGATAATTGTATGGCGGCATTCGAGTCGCGCAAGGGGTCGCGCACAGTACCAGATGCAGGCTTCGCTGAGGGTGCGTCTGCAAATTTTCCCCAGGTTGCCGAGTCGTCTCAGCCGACGCCCCTACAACAAGAACCTACCGCTGCCTTCCCAGCAGTTCCAGCGTCCATGCCTGGCCCAGACATTCTTCAACAGCACCAGGGGATCTCGGCGAACAGCGATTCCCTGGTAAGAGTGTCTCATTCCCGGCAACGAGTAATTGCGTCTGTATCGCAGGTGGACCCGAACTTGTAGGGCCCCAGCAGTATGTTGGGTCCACCTGCGGGCCAGAGTTCGTGGTCAGGCGTAACACCGATTGCACAGAAGGTCAGCCCGAGCCTGCAGGGTCCCAGCGTTGCGCTGGGTCCACCTGCAGGCCCGGGATCGTGGCAGGGTTTCACGCGGGCTGCGTCGCAGGGGGAGTTGAGTCGACAGGGGCCCAGCGTCACGCTGGACCCTGCTGCTGGCCCGGTCTTATCAGCCCGGCTTGGGAGGGACTTACCTTTCTCCCCCGACCCCACACGGGGAGGCTCTGTAGTCGCATCCCTACGAGCTGGAGTTGGCGAACCCTTGTTGATTGGGCCAGACCCAAGAGGAATCAATACAGTTTTTTATGCAACAGGACCCAGGCCTGTTTCGCTGGGACCAACCATTGGGTCTCAGGGAACGGGTTTGGGTCTAGACACCCCTTACCCAGCCTACCTAGTTGGTTCTGGTCCGAGGGCAGCCCCGAACCAGAACCAACCCATTAATTCCGACCCTCAAAACATACCCCATGCTGACCATAACCCATATCGGACCCGGACGGAGCTCCAGTTTGGATTTGAGACGGGTCAAAACCAAACCCATAATCTTATGGATCGGGGATCGAGTTCAAACCAAGCCTATTATCCCCACAACGCGAACCCCGATCCAGCTCACCCCTATCTGGGTCCGACGAGTAGTGTAGGAATGGGCCCGATCCATATCCCATCGGGCGAGTCAACCCATCCATACCCACCAAGCCCCATACCCATACCCATACCCAAACCCAAACCCAAACCCAAACCCACCTGTTTACCCAACCCTGGCCCAGAACCCAACACAACATCCGACCCAACACCATACTCCTAACCCACAGCCATATTATACCAATTCTACCCGCCAGGAACCCGAACCCTCCCCCCTACCTTGGACTTCCCGTCATTCCAGTACCACAATACATGCCACAAGTGGTGCCCGTCGACGGGCAAACCAGACCGAGACAATGTCAGCAGGAACCGGCGCGCCCTGACCGCCGACCCCCCATCGGGCGAGTTCGGCAGCACCAGCATTCCGGTGAGCAATACCGTACTACGAACAATGAAACAGTATGGGACGACGACATTTTCTGGAACGAGCATTCTGCAGGAATGGTGGAGCCGCGACAACAGAGAGCACCAGAACACTCCTCCACTTATGGCGTGAAACTGGATCTTTCGGAGTTTGCGGGGCGATTCGACGCGGAGCAGTTTTTCGATTGGTCTTATGCAGTGCAGTTCTTCTTCCACTACCACACCGTCGTTGAACATCGTCGTGTCTCGCTAGCGTCTACGCGATTGAGAGGCCTAGCACAGACATGGTGGGTGGAGCTACAACGATCGAGGGAGCGGCAGGGATTAGAGCGCGTACAGTCGTGGGAGGAAATGCAAAGACTGATGCAGTCAAAGTTCGTGCCTTCGGATCACGCCGAGCAAGCCTACAAGGAATACCTGACCCTGCGCCAAGGTTCCCGAATTGTAGCAGAGTACACCGCGGAGTTCCATCGTCTTTCCCTGCGTGTGCAGATTGAGAAAACATCTCGTCAGCAGGTCACGAGGTACATTTTGGGTCTCCGTCCTGCTATATTTGATGATTTTAGTTGTGTCACAGTTGAGACATTAGATCAGGCCAGCAGTTACGCCATGAACATCGAGGACAAGCTGAAGAGGAGACAAGAATATAGGACATCCCGTAGTGAACCCACCAGTCGACCTAAGTCGGGTTTCCCAACCAGGGGAGCAAGCTCCCCTAGTGACTCAAAGCCTAGAGCAGACCTTAGCAAAATTGACCAGTCAGGCCCAGCTTTTAACACCCGGTCCAAAGCCAAACCTAGTGAGTAGACCCTTCGTTGTTTTAGATGTCAAGAGTTAGGGCATGTCGCGTCCAAGTGTCCCACCGTGAGCAAGAACACCCATCTTGTTGAAGGAATTGTAGAGTCTACATCCACAAGTGAGAGTGATAGTGATGACAAGTCATTAGTTGAAGACGAGGATGAAAGGGGAGTTATAGAGTTCGACGGTAACGTCAAAAGCTTGTTGTCCATCCGTCATGTGTTGACCACACCCCGAGAATCGACCCCATCAAAGTGGTTAAGGAATAACATCTTCAGGACCTGGTGCAACTGTGAGGGTCACGCTTGTGATGTCATCATTGACACCGGAGCATGTGAGAACATGGCGTCTGAGAGTGTGGTGTCTACCTTGAAACTCAACACCGATAAGTTGTCCCAACCCTATAAAATGGCCTGGTTCAAGAAAGGAAACGAGGTTCCCATCACTCAGCGATGTCTAGTCCGGTTTTCCATGGGAGAACACTACCACGATGAGGTGTGGTGTGATGTAGCCCCTATGCACGCGTGTCACATTCTTTTGGGACGTCTCTGGCAGTTTGATCGCCAGACAACTCATGATGGCCGCAATAACACATACTCTTTTATCTTTAAAGGCCATAAGATAGTCCTACCTATCAAGGAGACTGACTTTCTCACCGTGGACAAACCTGAGCGCGTCCCCCGTCTCGTAGGCCTCTCGTACCGGCTTTTCCTGAACCATTGTCAGGAAGATGGTTATTGTTATGCCCTAGTGGCAAAGCCAGTGACGAGCTCGTCAGTGTCCATTCCCGCGGACGTTACCCCTCTTCTAGAGGAGTTCCGCGACATTATGCCGGATGACCTACCTGATGGATTACCTTCGACAAGGGTAGTTCAACATGACATTGACTTTGTGCCAGGGTCGAGTCTACCCAACCATACCGCATATCGCATGAACCCCTCTGAGCACACTGAATTATTAAGACAGGTTCAAGAATTACTGAAAAAAGGTTTCATTCGCGAGAGTGTTAGCCCTTGTGTCGTACCCGCCTTACTCACTCCTAAGAAAGATGGGTCCATGCGCATGTGTGTCGATAGTCGTGCGATCAATCGCATCACAGTCAAATATCGTTTTCCCATTCCCCATTTGGATGATATGTTTGATATGTTATCTGGTGCCTCCATTTTCTCTAAAATAGATCTAAAAAGCGGGTATCACCAGATCCGTATACGCGAAGGGGATGAGTGGAAAACGGCATTCAAGACACGCGATGGATTGTACGAGTGGTTAGTCATGCCGTTTGGGTTATCTAATGCCCCAAGTACCTTCATGAACATGATGACCCAAGTCTTGCGTCTGTGTATTGGGAAGTTTGTTGTTGTCTACTTTGACGACATTTTGATCTATAGTTCATCATTGCCCGATCATTTGAGTCACCTCCGTCAAGTCTTAAGTATTTTGAGGAAGGAAAATTTGTATGCCAATGCAAAAAAGTGTGAGTTTATGACATCCAGTGTTGTGTTCTTAGGTTTTATTGTGTCAGTTGATGACGTCAAGGCCGACCCCACCAAAGTCCGCGCGATTGTCGATTGGCCTACCCCAAAGACTATAGGAGAGATCCGTAGCTTCCACGGGTTAGCCTCTTTTTACCGACGTTTCGTGCGAAATTTTAGTACCCTCATGGCCCCCATCACGGAATGCCTAAAAGGTACTAGTTTTCATTAGACGCCCGCGGCTGGAAAAGCCTTTACGCTCATCAAAGAAAAAATGACCAGTGCTCCTGTCTTAGCTCTCCCTGATTTTAGTGCAGTCTTTGAGGTTGAGTGTGATGCCTCCAAAGTAGGGATTGGCGTTGTCCTGAGTCAGAATCGTAGACCCGTTGTCTTCTTTAGTGAGAAGCTGACTCAGGCCAGGTGCCAATACTCCACTTACGATGTTGAGTTTTATGCCGTGGTACAAGCCCTTCGTTATTGGAGACATTATCTCATTTATAAGGAATTTGTCTTGTACACGGACCATGAGGCCTTGAAGTATCTGAATAGTCAAAGGAAGTTGAGTGCTCGTCATGCCAAGTAGGTCAGCTTCTTGCAAGAGTACACCTTTTCGCTTCGCCATCAATCTGGTACCCTGAACAAGGTGGCTGACGCTCTTAGTAGAAAGAACAGCCTTCTGATGACTATGTCAGTGCAGGTCATTGGTTTCGAACAATGCAAGGAATTATACCCCACGGACCCTGATTTTCACAAAGTCTGGGAAGGGTACATTTCTTCAGATCACCCTCGACCCCCGTTTTTGTATTCATAATGGTTACCTCTTCCGTGGGAACAAATTGTGTGTGCCCGATTTCTCCCTTAGGCTCCAGTTGATTTCTGAATTACATGAAGGAGGGTTAGTCGGGCATTTCGGGCATGATAAGACGTTCGCTCTCTTAGATGAACGATACTTTTGGCCCAAAATGCGCAAAGATGTTGTTAAGTTCATCCAAGGGTGTCATGTGTGTCAAGTGTCCAAGGGTCATCGTCAGAATAGTGGTTTGTACACTCCGTTACCCATTCCTGAACGGTTGTGGGAGCACGTATCCATGGATTTTATCGTGGGCCTTCCCCGAACACCACGTCGTGTTGATTCAATTTTAGTAGTTGTTGACCGGTTCTCCAAAATGGCTATCTTTGTCCCGTGTAAGCGAACCACCGATGCCTCTTTAGTCGCCTCTTATTATTTCAAGGGCGTTGCCCGTTTCCATGGCCTACCCCACACAATCACTTCTGATCGTGACACGCGTTTTATGAGTCACTTTTGGAAAACGTTATGGGCCTTGTTAAAGACCAAGCTTCAATTCAGTAGTACGTATCACCCCCAGACCGATGGCCAAACCGAAGTTGTGAATCGCACCTTAGGAAATTTGTTACGGAGCCTAGTGGGGGAAAATGTCAAAACTTGGGATCTCGTATTGCCCCAAGCCGAGTTCGCATATAACAACTCCATTAATCGTTCTACTGGTAAATCTCCGTTCCAAGTTGTGTATGGTCGGTCACCCACCCATGTCGTTGACCTAGCCCCTGTGTCAGATCTCTCAGCTCCAGCTCTGGATGCCTTTGATGTCATCGAATATATGCGTGACATTCACAGACAAGTCTGTGCCTATAGCAAACTTGTTGAAAGCTACGAGGCCTACAAAGCTTTCGTAGATCAGGGTCATCGTGATGTCCACTTCCAGGTCGGTCAACTCGTCTGGGTGTATGTGCGTCCAGAGCGTTTTCCTGTCGGCACCTATAGCAAATTAAGTCCTAAGAAGTATGGCCCTTTTAGGATCCTTCAGCGGTTGGGTTCGAATGCCTACCTCCTTGAGTTGCCCGATGATTGGCATATTTCCCTTATTTTCAACGTGGTTGATCTATATACTTACTGTGGCAACAACAAGTCGTCAGAGCCGACTTCTTCCCAACCAGGGGAGAATGATGCAGGGCAGGACCCGATTGGACCCATAGTGCCGCCCGATCTACCACAAAGGACAGATGAGCTGCCTCGCGTGTATGATCCACTTGCAGGGACGGAGCCACGACGCAGGGAGGTACCCCTGCGCACCTACTCCAGGCGTGGTGGAGTTCGCACGACCCAGAACCAGCAGCAGATGGAAGATCACCCGGATCGCAGGTCGGATCCAATTCTGGACCCGCGACCCAGGTCCACTAATTAGCCTTTAAAAGGCTCATGCCTAGGGTTGCGTGGGCAGAGAATTTGGAAAAAAGGCTCAGCCGTCACTTTCTTTCAGCATTCTTGCTTTCCTCATTTATTATTTTGCATTTTGTTTCTTTTCCTTTCAGTTCTTTACTGTTGATTGCTTTCCCATTGATTATTGAACCTTATTAAGATTAATAAAGAGTTGGAGCCACACCGATTCACGGTGGGCTGCTGTTTTTTTCACTCCTCCTCCACTTGGACTGCATCACTAACTATGTTGTTTTTTGCTCAAACACACAAATGCAAGCTATAGGCCTCCTGGATGCTTAATGTTAGCTTTTAAACATGCATGGAATTCAGATTCAAGAATAAATTATTGGCACCAGACCTAGATAAAATTAGAACCAGCAATATCTTCTCATTAACATTCAACTTCTGAACAGTGCATGGTGAAGGTGGAAAAAATGAAACCAAGTTAGACAATAAATTCATCTCCATGATTGGACATATCATAAATTAGATAATGGGACAAAAATAAAGCTTGAATTAGTGCATGTAAAAAAAATATAATTTGTACCTAACAATAGTTTAAAGACATACCATATCTTTTGGGTTCCTTCCTTGCATCTGACTGCGCTTTAACCTCTTCAGCAGGTGGTGCTTCCACATTAGTTGCTGTGACATCTACAGTTGCTGCAGGTTCTGCTGTAACCATGGTAGGTGACAAGACAGATGCAGGTGAGGGGGTTGAAGCAGATGGAGTTGTTGCTGTTGGGAAAGGAAATGGTGGAGATGAAGAGAAAGCAGCATTGCCGAATGGGCTGGCGGCATTGTTGAATGGGCTGTTTTGTGATGCCATTTGGCCCATCACGGTCTTGAAAGCTTGCTGCATTGCATAGTTCTGAAGAAAAAAAATTATTGGTGACAGAAAAGAAAAAAGAGAACACAGAAGTGTCCTTTATGTGCACACAGATAAAGAATGCCCTCATTTGCATCCTATGTCACGTAAAGAGAAAACAGGCATAGCCTGTCTATATTCTTGACAAAAGGATATGAATATCCTTAAACAGATCAGCAACTACAACTATAACCAAAACAATAGAGAGCTTAACTATAGTAGTTTCTACAAACACTTGACTAAAACTAAATTGGTAAATGGAAAAGAGACCCACCTTTAATTTTGTCGCTACCTGCAAAAAGTAATTGTTTCCAAATCAGAGACAGGCATGGTTATAAAAAGAGAAGCTATAATAACTATGATTAAGTAAACAGAATTTTTTACTATTCCTCACCCAAGAGAATGATGCTGACAGTGCTACACCAACTCCAACCCAAAAGAGGGGTGATCCTCTAGTAACACAATATTAGAAAAATCTAAATTGTGAATGACATATTTGGGCAATGTTACAGGATACATAAAAGAACTAGAATTTGATTTAATCACTACTGAAAGGAAATACCATACAGCTGAGATGGTGGAGGTGGTGTCGGATACTGTGGGTTAACACCAACAGAAGTTGTCTCTTTACCACTACTAGAAGATGAAATGCTACCGAAAACCTCCAACTTGTGATTATCTAGCATTACAGCATTCACCATAATTCAATAAGCATTAGATATACAGTTCAGTGCAGGGAAGCACATAAAGAACAAGAAGAAATTATGCAGTTACACTTAGGAAAGTGATGTTGAGTGCCTTGTGACCAAGAAGATAGTTTCAGATATGGTACACTAAAGGATCAGAGACACATCTTAATTCTCCGAGAAGGTTCATTTTATAAACTTCGAGTGCACCACAAGCCCATCCCATCTTCTCAAAGTCGAAAAAGAAAAAAAAATGCAAGAGAATAAAACAAAGTGCTCCACCAATAAAACATTAAGCTCAAACATTTCTAAAACTGCAACTAAAGGAAGCATTTGGAATGCAAGTTATTGTTTTTTTAACCTCAAAGAACAGCCACCTGATACCCATCTACAATATATTATACAATGATCATATCTTAGCCTATCAGGATCTTTCAGCACCTATCAACCCCCAACTGATAACCACACCCCTTTTGACTATTTCCCAAGCTAATGTTTTAATAAAGCTTAATTATGAAGCAAATAGACCTCATCATATGATATGTTATCTTCCAATTGATCGATGGTAACACTGATCCAGCCTCTCCCTAAGTAGTCTACTCCTTGGGGCAAAGAATTTTATGCACACCTTTTCCGGTTCGTCCACACCACCGTGTATTCTCATCTTTCCTTGCATACAAGTAGTTGATCAGACCATAGGCACAAAAATCGCTGATAGTTTGAAAATAACTTGATATTTACAAGAAAAAAGGACAGCCAATATTGAAGGATATATATTGCAATAATTTAAAATAATCTTACTTTATATACTTAAAAATGCATTTTCCTATTTTTTGTTTATTTCAGTCTTAAAAACTTTTTTCTAATTGTTTCTTTTATATTTTTATAAAAAATACTGTTAAAATAAATTATTCCTTATCCTTTTGATTTTTTCTATATATTTTTAAAATTTTAAAGCATCCAAGATTTTCCTCACTTTTGGGGGAAAAAATCCCGTGAAAACCTTGCTGAGAAAGTAGCTTGAATGATAGTTGTGACTATGAGTTAGACAACCCAAACATGGACAAAATATGTGATATCCTAGTGTTATGTTGTTCTCTTCAATTTCAAGTGTTGTGTGCATGAATCATTCTAAACAACAGAGAAAATTTGAATGTTGCATGTACAACCCCTAGTTACCAAAGAAGTGGGTCCCAGAAGTGATGTGCGAAGTGTGAAGCAAGAAACAAGTGATGCCTTATTGATGAAGCATGAAGTGTTAAGCAAGACAGAAGCGACAATAGGAGCAACTTAAATGTTTTTGACTTAGATGCAAGTAAGAAGCAACATTAAAAAAGTAGATAAAACATGTGTTTACACTTAGTTGCATCTTCTAAGCCTTTTGCTCCAAAATATGTCTATATTTGTAGGTTTTATAATAAAAGCATAATTTTGCAAAAAAATAGTATAATCCTTCCAAAATGGAAAGTACATTTTCAATATCCACGATGTTTGGTTTCACGCTGAAAAGAGCAGGATTTTCATTCTTTGGAATCTTTGCAAGTGAGCTCCTCATAAACTTTCCAAAGCATGAAACAAGTGTATTCTTTTATGCTTCCAAAGCAAGCTTCCGAGGTTTCTAGAAGCTTTCCGTAGTTCCATTCCAAGGAGACAATGTTCCGACAAGGGTCAAATTTTTACCGTCCCAAAAACATTACTTGTAAACAACTTGTAGTAGCAGCAGCAGTAGTATTAATAATAACAACAACAACAACGAAGCACAACAATTTCCCAAACTGATGAGAAATCTGAATTACCTAAAAGAAGCCTACTTCCGAACAAGCAGATAGCGACCGCCCAAAAAACAAAAACATAAAATCAGACGATAGAGGAACAACGAAAGAACTAATAGAGTAGCAATCTCTCATATCAGGGAATCAAACGTGAATTTCCCGGAAATTCTCAGCAAATTTTTAGTAAAACAATGTAAAAGAAAAGCAGCAACCCAACGTATGGAAACGAGAAAAATCAACAGAACAGTAAAAAAAGGCAACTCACCATTCTTGCGGGAATTCCAAGAGGAACTGCGATTCCCGCTTCCCGGACCATCCGCGGAGGCGAGAATCGAGCGGCGAGCGGGATTCTCCCGTCTCTTCCCGTTGATGGAAAGGGAGTAGGGTCGCTGGGGAAGGAAGGGCGAGTATGGTGATCGGAAAACCCCGTTTTTAGGGTTTAGGGAAGAGATGAGAGGGAGATTTGAGTAAGATAGGGCAAAACCTTCCATTTATAGTAAGAATAATCGACAGAAGCAGAGAGAGAGAGAGTACGCAGAGAGGAGGGGAAGGAGGAAATAAAATCCTTTTTTCTAAATATAATTTTAAGGATATGCGTCCACAGAGATGATTAAAATAAGATATTTTCTCGAAAATACCCTTTTCGTTGTCCTGATATTGCAAACTAGGGACTCAACTGGGTCGGGTTCAGTCTCTTGTACGGATCCCATATATTGTTTTGGGATATGGATATTAAAATTAGAATCTGGATGTGTTTTTTTGTCCCCATTTCAACTTTCAAATGCACTTCAATGGATCTGTTGCATATTTGGATTTAGATTCAAAGTTGCTCCTTAAATATCAGATTTTGGATTCGAATCAAACACAATCTGTCTTATATCTGATATGTTTTATTTTTAACATGGTTCGGATTCAGATTGGATATGTGACCGAATCTGAATCCGTTTAGTTGGATTCGGCAGCACAAGCAGTACCAGATTTATAATTGGATCTGGGTTCAGTATTGTGTTTTACATTCAATTATGAATTTGAATCTTAATTGAATGATATATCCAAATCTAAATACATGCAAATGCCATATCCGGTTAGCCTTTCAAAAAAAATGCCATATTGAGTTAGTTGTTTAAGTCAGTCAGATCCAAATTCAATTTTTAGCTTTTTCTATCAAGATCCAAATCCAAACCCAATATGTAATGTCCAATTAGATTGAATCCAGTAATGCTTGCATCTGAACCGAATCCGAATTGCTTACATCCCTATCAGCAACCCTCTTGCAAGTAGGATCATGGCTTTTCCTAAAAAACTTTACTTTTTTTAATAAATGGGGGGTTCAAAACCGACCTGGAAGTCTGTATATGGATCTGGATCCTTAGGTACGATATTGGTGATTCTGGGTCTGGATATAACAGGTCAAACATGGATACGTGAAGGGGCTCGGTTCTCCGGGGCTAGGCTGTTGCCCATCGAGAAGGGGCACATCGAAAAGGGGCAGCGTGCTATGGGTCAGGGTGGGCACTGCTCACCCAACCCATTAACCCCTTGGGGTTTCTTTTGGGTCAAGGTGGCCTACCCATAACGTGGTTTGGTGCGGGTACATGATACTGGTAGGGATACGTGAGGGCTTAAAAAGTTTTAGATACTTTTTTATATGAAATTCATATTAATACGACAAAGTATATATTATATAAAGATACCTACAAATTAAAATAGTTAAGCATAATACAAACATAATTAGAGGTGGGCAACCGGCCCAACAACCCAATGGGCCAAGCCAACCCGGCTTGACATGAGTTGGGTTTGGGCCATGATTTTAAGCTTGGGCCTGTTGGGTATCGGGTTAAAACCTGACCCGTTATATGTGGGTCGGGCTTGGTGCGCCTGCACTATTTATTAATTTTTTAATAATATATTTTTTTTAAAAATTAACTATTACATAGTAACTTGGATAACGATTGAAAATTTGCTATTTGTTAATTATTACTATTTACCTAATTAGTTGCATGATAACTTTCTATTATCTCGTTAACCCATATTATGGGTCAAGCATTTATGCATTTTAAGATTGGGCCAAGTCAGCAGGCGCGTTTCATATTAGGCCATTGGGCCAATAGGCTTCTCTTCAAACCCAAGCGCGTTAAGAATCAGGGCCTTTGACCGAGCCAGCCCGATGCCATCCCTAAATATAATAATTGTATAATATATTTTTATAATATTCAATTTTTTAATAAAAATAGTGTTTTTATAAAAAAAAATGTTGCTTACCTAGATATGTTAATAGAAACAAATTTGATACTCATTTATAGTGTAAACTTGTATGTGTTTCTTAAGAAATTGAATCGAGATTCTTAAACATATGATGCCTCTTTCAAACGCATCGGGTTCAAAAGCCACATTTTATAAAATTTAAGTTAACCCATGATTAACTTCGCTAAAGACAGTGAACAATAACGCATTGTGGTTTAATATAAACCTCGGCTGAATGTCTAAAGCAGTGTTATTAGTATCGGTGTGTATCGCCCTGAATCGGCTGATACATATCGTATGTTAGAAAACCGATATGATACTGATCTGAATCGGTTATTTTTTAATAAATATAAAATTAACTGTTAATATTATTTTAATATTGTTGTAATGGCTTTAACATGTGTTGTGTTTTGATTGTCGCGTAATATTTTTTAATTTTTTTTTGGCCGACGATT
Organism: Nuphar pumila; assembly: GCF_984573655.1. Lineage (NCBI taxonomy): Eukaryota > Viridiplantae > Streptophyta > Magnoliopsida > Nymphaeales > Nymphaeaceae > Nuphar > Nuphar pumila. The sequence goes on along the minus strand of NC_143253.1, from coordinate 113,241,815 downwards.
CACTTGAGAGTAGGTATCGGTCCGATTCACCTGAATCGTTTGATCGTGGCTCGGCTCATGTTTAGCTGATATAAAGCTTGTTATAACTCATCAAATAGGCTTAACAAGCTCGAGCATGAACAACCAATGTTCTCACAGCTCGTCTCATATAGGTTCTTTTATGAATAATAAGTTTTAGAGTTGAAATTGTATTGCTTACAAGTAGGGGTTCCAGCGGGTTGGGTTTGGTTGGGACTCATGTGGAACTAGACTTGGACTAGATTTTTGGGTATGGTATGGGTTCGAACTCGGGTCTAATCGGGTCTACTATAAGAGAAATCATACCTAAACCCGATAAGAACTGACCCGAAACATATCCGATAAAATAATATTTTTATCATTTTTACATTGAAAATTTGCAGGTCTTAATCAGAACTTAGGTCGGGCCCGAGTCTGGTATAAAATTTCACAAACTATACCGAGGTTCACATATTAATTGGACCTTCGGGTCTGGAGCGGGTCTTAATCAGGTCTTCTTATTTGTCACCATACCCCAGCCCTATAGGGTTTGGTCCGAGTAAACCCAACCAGTTGACACCCCTACTTACAAATTTGAAATAATTATTTATTTTGTAAATGAACTAGTTTGAGCTTGACTTAGTAAGTTTAAGGTTTAAATTACATAGATTTCAACAAAAAAAATTGTAAATGAGTTTGCTCATGCTCAAACTTGAGCTTGACTTAGTTCTCATGAGCTCAAGCTTGGCCCATTTTGACACAATAAACTAGACAAGCTTGAACGCCCTCAGTTTGGATTACTCTCTTTGGTTGTTAATCCACATGAATTTAATGCCCTTGTTTGTTTTGATTCACACCTGTTCGGACAGCTAGCGGGCATTTGAATTGTGAACAGCATTTGGATAAAGACACAATTATTGTCTAGAGTTTGCATCAATCATGTTAGAACACTATTGTTCACGTGTACCACTTTTCAGTCATGATCTCAGACAACTTCGGACACAATTATTTAAAAATGTGTATTTTAACAAAAATAATCACGTTCTAAGCTTAAAAATATTAGATTGAGCATGCATTCATTAATTAAATTGCAAAAATAAGAATTAAAATATACATAATAAATTACAAAAATAAAGATTAAAATACAAAACCCCAAAATCTAAGCATATCGAAAAGAAAACATTTAAATTTATCATACTTCACTCGATAAATTACAATAAAAAAAGAGATTAAAATACAAAACTCTAAAAATTTAAGCATATAAAAAAATAAATTTAGCATTCGTTCACTCAATAAATTACAAAAATAAAGATTAAAATACAAAAGACCTAAAATCTAAAGCATACCAAAAACAAAATTCAGATTTACACCATTCACTTAATAAATTGCAAAAATAGAGATTAAAATAAAAAAACTAAAAAATTTAAAGCATATTCGTATAAAAAATCGGATTTAGTATACATTAATTCAATAAATTGAAAAAAATAAAGATTAAAATATAAAATTTTAAAAATCTAAGCATAAAAAAATTGAATTTAGCATACATGTATTCAATAAATTACAAAAATATGAATTACAATGCAAAACTCTTAAAATCTAACCGTACAAAAAAAATCAAATATAAAATGCACTCACTCAATAAATTGCAATATGGTGATTAAAATATAAAACCTCATAAAATCTAAGCATAAAAAAAATAAAAATTAAGTTTAACATGCATTCATACAATAAATTGCAAATATATGGATGAAAATATAAAACCTTTAAAATTTAACCATAATTGAAAAGAAACGAATTTAGCATGCATTCACTAAATAAATTACAACAATAGATATTAAAATACAAAACCCCCTTAAAATTTAAGCATACTAAAAAAAATTGGATTTAACATGCATTCATTTAATAAATTATAAAAATAAATATAAAAATATAAAACCCTTAAAACTTAACATACCAAAAAAAAAAGATTTATCATGTTTTCACACAATAAATTTCAAAAATAGGCATTAAAAAGCTAAAACCCCAAACTTTAACCCTAAAAAGGTTTATCGAGAGAGAGAGAAAGAGAGAGAGTACGTGCACCCCCTCCCAAACCGAACAATGCAGGATGCACAAAAAAAAAAGCTGAGGGTGCTGAACAGGGCGAGACAACATATTTTGTCCTGCCATGAACAGTACATGACAAACTGTCTTGTCCATGCATGTCAGTGAAACAAACAGTCCCTTAAAGGACTGAAAGCTCATTGAGTGTCATTGTTGACGACCGCATGTACCTTCTTTCTCCACGCCTTCTTAAGGACCACAGTCATGATGATAAGTTGACACGCATGGAGAACAATACACAGTAAACATGGCCTCATATTCCACTTATTGATGGATGAACTTAGCTATTAGGGATCATAACATCAACGGACTGGACCTTAATTTTGAAATTTTAACCACATTTGAATACATAATCTAGTATATGAGAGACTCTAGATTGCTCGAGTATGTATATATGATCCGAAAATGGGTCCGTGCTAAACCGCATGCCAAATGGGTTTTCAGCTTTTCCGGTGAATTTTACGCAGTTCTGGCCCTATAAATGTATTGAGCACGGTCAAATTACTAAGAATCCACACTTGGATCATGTGTTTTAGATGAAAAATGTCATTTGGAGCCTCAAAAATTTACAAAGATTTTGGACCATTGATTTTTCAAACTTTATAAAAACTCACCCATGTATTGGAATCAAACTCTTCGAGAGCTGATCCCTATAAAATCAAGTACATGAACCACATCTGTACGGTCATAATTTAAAAATAAAATAAGCCCAAAAAACCCATTTATCACGTGATTTAGCACTGACCCATTACTCTGTATATAATCATTCAATAGCTCATTAATTAGGAATCTAGCAACTCCATCAAAAAAATGTGGTGTCCATTATTTCGTTGACAGATCTGCCCAACTGCAGGACTTCAAGTCACCAAGACTATCCTTCTGTGGAACAATATTCAAGCCATTTTCATTGGAGTGTCTGATAAAAAACAATCCATTTTTTTCCCTCAAGAGAAGGAAAGACCCTTCATAGTAGGCCATAGCCTCTGCAACTAGTCAAAAATAAAATAAAATTCCATGCTATCACCATCAATAAATGCAACCATGACAGTCCCATGAACAAGAAGCATAAAGCTGAAAAATTAAAAAATTAAGACCGTCCACACTATATGGACAAGTAGGAGGAACCAATCAATGAACACATATATATTTATAGGAAAATGGGTCTGTGCTAAACCCATTTGGTACTCAACCGCATGCTAAATGGGTTTTTTGGGCTTCTCCATCACTTTTCATGCAGTTTCTTCCCCATAAATGTGTTGGGCACAGTCGATTTACTAAGAATCCACACATGGATCATGTGTTTTTGATGAAAAAAATGACGTTCAGAGCCTCAAAACTTTACAAAGATTTTAGACGGTTGGTTTTTTGAACTTTATAAAAACCCACCCATGTGTTGGAATCAAGCGATTCAAGAACCCATCCCTATAAAATCAAGTACATAGATCACATCTGTATGGTCATAATTTAAAAATAAAAGGAAAATCTCTCTCTGGCATTCATCATTGTTGAAATAAATTAAATATCCTTTTTTGTATCAGCTGGCCAATACTTAAAAGGTTTTGTGCCAAGCTAGAAACATAAAGAACATCATAAATGAGTTTATATTCACCTGCTGTTGTCTTCACAACAATGACTCTTTTGCCTTCAACTGCTTGAGATTTTTCATCTCCCATCCTTACTTTTGATCGAGCGCTTTCATCCAACTTAGTGAAACAGTCCTGATTGCTTGTCATATGATTGTTGTACCCATTGTCTAGATACCAAATATCAGGTGACTCTTGATGAGCATCCAAGCATAAAAATAATAAATGATAATTTTGTTCATAATTTTTTAAAAAATTTGCTTCATTTTTTTTAAACCAACAATCTTTTTTAGAATGATTTGGAATTTTGCATTTGGTGCATTTGAACCTGCAATCTTTTGATTTGTGCCTAGCCCTTTTGCACACATAGCAATATGACTCAAATTTGTCATTTTGTTTGTTATATCTTGAATTGAAATTGCTTTTTCCTCGTCCTCGACCTCTTGTTGTTTTTTTATTCTTGCCACCTCTTCCATATTGCATCTTTTGAAAGTCCTTTTCTTCTTCAACATTCAACTTAGATTGGAATGGTTGTTCCAAATTCTTTGACTCGGACCTGGATATCTGCTTTTCATGTGCTTCCAAAGAACCCATTAGTTCATATGATGATAATACAGATAGATCTTTTGATTTTTCAATTGCAGCAACTACATAATCATATTTAGATGGTAAGCTTTGTAAAACTTTTTCAATAAATTTTTTATCTTCAATCTTGTCTCCATAACTTCTAATTTGATTTATAATTTCAGCAACCTGAGAAAAGAATTTTTTCATGTTTTCACTGTCTTTCATCAATAATGTATCAAACTCTCCCCAAAGAGATTGAAGTTTGATTGATACAATTTTGTTGAAACATTGAAATTCCTTTTTTAAGATGTTCAATGCTTCTTTTGATTTGAAAGCATTCATGATACGAGGAAAGATTGATTTACTTACCCCTTATTGGATGAAGAGAAGTGCTTTGGCATCCTTTTTTTTGCATTCTTTGAACTCCTTTTGTTTTACAGAAGCCTATGAAGACAAGGTTGCATCATCATTTGGTTCTTCATATCCTTCAACGATGAACTCCCAAAGATCTTGAGATATAAACAAGGTCTTCATTTGAAGACTCCAAAATTTATAGCTTTCACCGTCAAATATTGATACTTGATTTTGAGAAAAGTTGAAGCTGAAGTTGGTAGAGCTTGACGCCATAGCTCTGATACCATACTTGTTGGAGCAATGGAACTGTTGAGGGAAAATAATTGAGAAGGAAATATGATAAAACAAGTGAGGACTTTATTTTAAAAAATAATAAACTTAATGGATTTTTTGAGGAAAGGAAGAAAGAGGCTACAGTGAAGGAAACTTTACTTCATTTTTAATTTTATTTTTATATGTCAAACATTAGCATCTAGCCCTTTATATAGGCTCTAGATGGGGTGGAGTCCAAAAGATGAAATGCTTAGGAATTTGGAAATTCTACTTACAAAGTATTTTTACAATCTTCAAGATTTTGGAGAAGCTCAAATGATGTTTTATCCATGCCATCGTCGTTATCACCTTTGAGTTGGATTTGGATCTTAAATTTTATGATCCAACCCGAATTACAAATTAATATTTTGACAGTAGAGAGGTACTTGTCACTTGGCATCTTACAACACTAACCCCATTGTGAAGGGTGTCAATGAGCGACCCTTCCTCTGAAGGTCAAAAACATTGACATTATGCAAACCAAGACAAATGAGAGACCATAAAAAGTCAAAAATATAATAGAAAATATGGAAATATAAGAATCATGGAATGTGATCGAAACCTATGCCAAAAACCAAACGAATAGACCTGTCAGACACAACACCCTTTAAATTGAATAAATGAGGGTTGCACGGGTTAACAGAATGAGGTCATTTGCAAATACACTGAGTGAGACGAGTATAACAACTGAGCTTGAATCAGATAATCTTGGAGGCATACGTTAGACACTATCTTTCAAGCCATTATTGTCTTACTTAGGATAAGTCCTTGGTATAATTGGTGTTCGTTCAATTTCTCTTTCAGGATACAACTGAGCTTTTGCCTATTCATGAAGGTTGGCCCATGCCTTACACTAGATGAAGTTATGCAACTTGATGTGAATCACCTTGAATAGCCTTTTGACTCTACCAAAATTGGGCTCACCCTAGGATATACTAGGTACTAGGTTGACTTTTTTACTGAGTTAGGGCTAGTGAGTAAGCATTGGGGAGGATAACAACACTAGAGAGTGAGGGAGCAAACTCATATAAACTTTAGAGCTTGAGAGAGGAAGGAGTTCATGGGAGAGAGTAGAAAGAGCATAGTGCTCGTGAGAGAGGAGAGGAGAGGTGAAATTGATAGTAATGAGAAGGATGAGATATGACTGAGGTATACATAGGCCCCAACCCAATAGCTAGCAATAAAGGGGCCAAGGTTGGTCAAATGGTTAGTGTGCCTCAAAATTTTAACCCAAAAAAATATGATATATATATATATATATATATATATATATATATATATATATATATATATATATATATATATATAAGGCATTGCCTTAACCGAATTAAGCTCTAAAGAGTCATTATGCAGAAACATCAACATTTAATAGCTCATTAGAAAAAAGTTCAAGAAAAGACATCAAATTGATAAAACCTCACTTTAAATTGATTTTATAAAACACATAAAAAATTACGAATGTAAAATCAATTAAACATTTTAAGCAGGTTACATGTACTTAAACGCATCACATTCAACCACAAAGTAAATCAAAGTAAATTAAATAGTTCATTATAAAATAATAAATCATTCATCCAATGTAAATTTTAAGTTTAAATAATCAATTGAATGTCCCTAAATACAAATTATTAGTTCACACGGCACCCCCGCAGCATTATGCACCAGCTTTTGCTTGTTTACTCATTACATGTAATTGTTTAAAAGTAAGGGGGTTAGACTCACAAGTCTCAATAGGCTACACATCTCAAACATATATACACAATACTAAGTATGCATGTAAACAACCTTAATTTAGAATAAGAATATGATAATCACAAACACTAATTTTTGTTAACTCATTATTAGCACGTATCATTAAATTACACATGAACAATATTGTGTGCATTCTTCTAAAAACAAATATGATAAATGCAATTACATAATTAAAAAGTATTCTGAATCATCAAATGCATTGTTTCTTTCGTTTACCAACCCTATCAAGTACATGAAGTGTATCACATGAAATAGACAAGACCACTCAGATGTTTATTATGCTATGCATTTAAAAAAAAATGAGTGACTGACTGAGTCAAATCCACTAAGAGCGGTCTTAGACCAAAAAAATCTCTCCTAGTGGCTACCGCTAAACATGATCGATCTTATCTTTTGCAGAAAACATGAACATACCACCCAGAATTAATATAGGTAGTCTGCCATCCTAATTCTCCTGGACCTAGGGACCAATCGAGTCATTACTACTTGAATCATTTTTAACAATTCATGAGTTTAGGGAGTTTGTACCACCTACCTTCTCCAAGGTAGACTTGGGACTTCCGGTTCAGCATACCCTTATAAAATATATCTAAAATCCTAAAATAGGTTATCTTTATTATGTCATGGGTGAATGTGGCTATCTCATAGGAATAATCCATTGTATCTAGCATATCTTGGTTCTCATTTGAAACCACATACTGCACACACAATACTATGTGCATTTCATAAATTTGTATGCATCTCGTACACACATTGCATGTTATAACATTAAATCATTTATGACATTGTATACCCATCATAAACTCATGCAATATATCATAATTATATGTTTAATATTAAATCATCATGATCATGCATACATAACTACATTTTCTTAATCATAAGCACAATCACCAAAATTAATTTATCCCAAAAATTGAATGTTTTTCAAATTTTACATATAATTGGCCAAGCATCCAAGCCTTTTGGCAGTCTATTTCAAACCCAAATTTTTTCTATAAATACTGTCAGATGTCTGAAATCACTCTCCAAAATTTTATATTTTTAAGGTTTGACATTTAGGAGAAACAATAATTTCTTTCAAGTCTTTTCGGGTTAGAATTCTCTAAAACTACACAGCTTCGCAAGGTTTTACTGAGTGAGCTTAGTAATTCATCCATCAAATTTCAGAGTCATAACCAATAAAAAATATAGTAATCCAAGGTATCTAACATGATGTTGATAAAGAGTTTCAAACTAGTTTATCATTTCAACACCCAAATTTTATTTGTATTTGCCAAATAATACATTTTTCAAAAAAACACTTCATTAAGCCAAAAACTATTTGTAATAATTAATTTTTAGATGCTCAGTCATAACGTGAGTTTATACATGAAAATAAACATAATTTATGTTGTTCATACTCATTACATTCATAAAAAAAAATTTGAATCCCATAAATTATCATATTTCTAAAACAAGGTTTCTAATTAACAAATATGTATTTCTTGATTAGAATTTAAGTTGAATATTATATCAGACATACACAAAAGTCTAATCTTAAATCAGATTATACAAAATTAACAATTCACTTATGCAATATGTAAAATTTATAAAATAAAAAAATCTAAAAATACAACCCAAAAAATAAAAACCAATTTTCCAGGTTTATAGTTTTCTTTTGCATGATATCTATCAAACTAATCATGGTTCTACATTTTACGTGCTATTCACATTTACATATAATGCTCCACGTTCATTCAAAAAATAATGATATGATTTTTCATGAATAAAAATTGTGAAATACGTTTTTTTTTTCAAAACCACTTCAATAAAAATTCGATTGAGGCCTAATAAACCTCCAATCATGACATGATATCAGTCCAAGTATTAAGCCATGGTTGATAACATGTCAACACCCCATTTGATTTTTTTTACCTATTAAGCGCGTGCACAAAAATAAAATAAAATACACACCATATTCCTATTAAAATAGTGGTCAAAGGAGAAAAGACTTCAAATGCTACAACTCAACCAAGATAAGAAATCACAGGGTTCAATTCTAACTGCAAAATCATTAGATATCACACTCTTAATATCCAAAAAATAATGTCACAACCAATGGTTAACGTAGGAAGTTATAGAGGTGCACCTAATAGATCTTTTGACCATTAATGCACCATGCCCAAGATGTTGGGCAGGTTCTGGTCAAGATGAAAGGGGTTCCAATGGATAGGTAGACTAGGTCAAGATTCAAAAATAGTTCATCAGACTTTATAAACAGGGCTGGTCAAAAGCTTGAGAATAAAATCATTCTAAGAGGCAAAAAGATTGGTCAAAGTCCAAGAATGACTAAAACCAAACTGAATTGGTTTGGACCAAAACCTAAATCTAAAGTCAAAACCAAAGTCAAAAGTTCAAACCATGTGAAGTTCGCTCAACTCTTCAATCTAAAACTAAACTTGAGATGAAAAATCACTAACTTAAGTAAATGTAGGGTAATGGGTAATCAAACCTAAGTTCTAACCCAATAATTTAGGGACAAAACCCAACAATATGAAACCAGTTTTAGTTTTCTTCATTGATTAGCAGCTAATAATCTTGCAGCAGATACTATCTGTGAGGTACCCTCTACCAGTGCACCTACATGATAAAAGCCACATTATTTCTATAAAAATGTTCAAATCACTTCAACTCCGGATTGCAGTGGCCCAAGGGAAAACGGAGCCCCACCCTGCCTCGTTTCATTTGGACTAGGGATGGAGGTCATGAAACGGGGATAAACTTACACTTTCCCTTACCTCTCTCCATCCTCGTCCTCATTCTCAATCCCTACCTTGCCCCACCCGACTCCATCCCCGATCCTTTTTTAGAGATGGCAGTGGACCAAGGGAAAACATGACCCCACCCCACCTCGCCCCGTTTGGACTGAAGATTGAGGACATGAAACGAGGATAGAGGCGGGGATGGAGGTTAAAATCAAAACCCGTGTGGGGATGAAAGGTAGGATTTTGAGATGGGGCAGGAGTGAAGAACTTGTCCTCCACCCCTGCCCCGGTTCACTGCCATCTTTACTCCTGAAGTAAGCAGTGATGGTAAAAATAAATGAAATACAAAGTTACCTAGTGAAAGAGCAAACCATGACAAATAGTTATAGCTTTAATGAAACCAGAACATGTTGAATTTAAATGAGAGAGAAACTGAGGATCATCCTTAGTGTGAGCAAATTGGCTAATGCATTTACAAGCTATCTAACTAAAATTATGCCAAAGCAAACATTCACTATCTATTCAAGTTGTGTTTTATATCATGACCAAATCAAAATCCAATTATGTTTACTGATTTAAGAGATGTCGATTCTTATTTTGACTTAGAGTTGTTGTCCCCATAGACACCAACCACAGTTCTTGCATGAGCTAAAGAATTATAAAAGACTTAGATTAAAACATAATGAAATGGGCCCGAAGAGGTTTGACACAGTGGAGGTGGCCGTGGCCACTAGAGGGGTGGTTAGGGTTTCATCCCCGTGAGTGTCAAACTCCTTGCATTAATGAGGGAAAGGGATAAGTCCTTGCTCAGCCAAGACCGGGCGATTCCCTTGGGGCAAGGAGTGCACCATGAGTCTACAACATCGGGAAGGTGACTGTAAGTATGGCAGGCTAAACCAGTGTGACTAGGTCTTTGATCCCGAGGGTGGTTTTCCGGACCTTCATAAAATAAAAAAATACAATGAAGGGGATTCTTAAACTTTGCAAAATACATAAAGCATAAGGTATTCCAAATAAATCCTAAGCCAAAGTAGAATGCTCCACATAGAAGGTGCTCCACATAGAAGAAAATAAATTCAAAATCATGGGAAATATGGTGTAATAAAATTCACTTGAAGCAAAAGTAGGTACCAAATTTCTAGTTACATATCTAAGATCACCTTGAGAGATGCAAAGCAAATAATTGGGTATACCTATAGACAAGTCTATTGAAGGCCTTTTCATCCTTCTATTGGCGATTTCTGTAAAACAAACACAAAAAGCATTCCTGTATTTGCCATAGTGCGCATGCAGGGTATTCAACATTCTCCTCAGCCGATCAATGCCCACGATGAGCCTAGGCCTTACGTTGACGGTGAAAATTACCATATACTACGTAAACTGGATATGGAATTTGGGTAGGCTTACAACTAAGTATTTCTCATTAACTTTGTAGCAGCCTACCCCCTTATATAATGGGAGAAATAGACAGTTACATGAATGTGATCTCTCCACATTCACGTAACTTCCAACCACTAACCCCATTATGTGTCCCACTAATGGTTGTCAAACTGGGTCACCCTGTGGGTTAGACCCAAACTTATTATGTCCAACATTCTCTCACTTGACCCATTGACACCAAAAGTGTACTAAATCGAGGTGTATATCGTTATCTTGATTTAATCCTTCATGTGGGTTCATATGCCACCCTTTATCACAAGGCTGAATCATATGAGTCATGGAGTTGAACACTCCTTTATGAAATGTCATATTCTTATGTATTACACTATAATTCACCTTCAGTGCTTAGGCATGTAGAAATTACCTTTATGAATAGGTTGGTTTCTTACCTATTCTATTGGTCCTTTAATATTGTTATTCTGCTATTCTCTCTAAGCCATATGAGAGATCATTTATGCAAAATCAATAATTTACAAAGCCATAGAGAATCAAATATACATAAATGTGATCAAAAAAATATATTGTCATACATCTGAAGAAATAAAAGAGACCCATCTCCTTTACATGTTGGGAATACAATCCCGGTACTAGCCCTTTAGTAAGAGGATTCACAGTCATTTCCTTCAACCCAATTGTATCAATACATACCAGATGATTCTCAGTCCTTTCTTTAACAACAAAATATTTTAACTCCTTGTGTCAACATGATGTTGAGCTCTTGTTGTTATTTATAAAAGACACGACTGTTTCATTATCACAAAAGATCTTTAGTGGTCTCTCAATAGAGTCCACAATACCATGACCTATAATGAAGTTTCTTATCTAAATGACCTGTGATGAAGTCTCGTATAGAACAATAAATTCTGCCTCCATGGTATGAGCAGCAGTGGTAGACTGCTTTTCACTTCTCCATGAGACAACACCACCCGCTAGTAAGAAAATGTATCCAGTAGTGGATTTTCTACTCTCAATACACCCTCCTAAGTCCGTATCAGAGTATCCAACAACCTCTAGGTGGTCAACTTTCCTGTAGGTCAACATATAGTCTTTTGTTTCTTGTAAATAACGCACGACCTTCTTTACTGCCTTTGAGTATGCAATGCCTGAATTTGACTGATATCTACCAAACATTCCCACCATAAATGTTATATCAGGTTGAGTGCAGGTCTGCACGTACTGCAAATTCCCAGCTGTCGAAGCATATGAAACATCATCCATCTGAGCCTTCACAATATCATCTTGAGGACAGTCCTTTAAGCTCAATTTATCCCATTTCACTATAGCTGCCGAACCAGGAGAACAATTATCCATCCCATATCTTTTAAGAACCTTAATTGTATAGGATTTCTGAGAGAGGCCAAGAACACCCTTAGTTCTGTTACGATGGATCTCGATTCCAAGGACATAAGTGGCCTTACTAATGTCCTTCATATCGAAATAAGAGGAAAGAAAATCTTTTATTTCTTGTAATAGACTCAAATCATTAGTTGCAAGAATAATATCGTCAACATATAAAACCAAAATTATGAACTTACTCCCACTAGTCTTAATGTAAATACACTGATCAACAATGTTTTCAGTGAATCCAAAGTTCATAATTACCTGATTGAACTTCTTATACCACTGGCGGGAGGCCTGTTTAAGTCCGTAAATTGACTTATTTAATTTGCAAACTAAGTTATTTGGGTCATCTATACTGAAAGCCAGAAGGTTGCTGCATGTATACATCCTCATCTAGACCCCCATTCAGGAAGACAATTTTCACATCCATCTGATGTAGCTCTAAATCAAAATGAGCTACGAGGGTCATGATTATCCTTAATGATTCCTTAGTTGAGACAAAAGAAAAAGTCTCATTATAGTCAATGCCCTCTATCTGTGTGAAATCTTTTGCAACAAGCCTAGCCTTTTATCTCTTCATATGACCTTTAGAGTCTGTTTTGGTCCTATAGACCCATTTACAACCAACAAGTCTAACTCCATCAGGTCAAGGTACAAGATCCCACACTTGGTTCTTCGCTATAGAGTCAAGCTCTTCTTTCATGGCATTGATCCAATGTGTTTATCTTTCACTTTCAATGGCTTCTGCAAATATGAATAGATCTTTATCAATGTCTATGAAATCATTTGACTCTTGTAAATACACCATATAGTCTGGATGGATAGCAAATTTTCTGATTCTGGTGTACCTCCATACAGGTGTTACAGGTGATTCAAAATAAGCCTTTGTATCCTATTGTTGTATATCCTCATCAACAACCGGATATAGTTGAAATTGATGTTCATTGACCAAACTTTCTCTTTCATTATCCGAAGGGATAATGATAGAAAAAACTGGGTCTTTATCCTTAGCATGTGTGAAACCTGAATTCTGCATTTCCTCAAAATCAATATTTTGAGACGCATCTATCCCAATAGAACTATTTTCAAGAAATCTTGCTTTATCTGTTTCCACTATCTGTAGTATATGAGATAGACAATAAAACCTAAAGCCCTTTGACCTCACTAGATAACCAATGAAGAAACCACTAGTTGTCCTATGATCAAAGTCTTTTATATGTGGGTTATACAATTTAGATTCTATCGGACATCCTCATATGCGTATATATGACAAAGAAGGTTTCCTACATGTTCATAACTCGTAAGGAGTCTTTTGAACAACTTTCATAGGAACCTTATTAAAAATATAAATTGTTGTTCTAAGAGCTTCACCCCACAAGGTCAAAGAAAGATTTGAGTGATTCAACATTGCTCGAACCATTTCTTTAAGCGTACGGTTTCTCCTTTCAACCACACCATTCTGGTAAGCACTACGAGACATGGTATACTGAGGTATAATGCCTTACTCTTTTAGAAACCGCACAAATGACCCTTCCTTTTGTCCCATCTCAGTGAAATGACCATAATATTCGTCACTTCTATCAGACCTGACAACCTTAATAACTGCAGCAGTTTGTTTCTCTACTTCTTTTTTGAAGTCCTTAAAAACCTGAAAGACTTCTGATTTTTCAAATAATAAGTAGAGATACATATACCGTGAGTAATCATCTATAAATGTGACAAAATACTTTTCACCCATATAACATGGTGAAAAAGGGCCGCACACATCCGTATGCACTATTTCTAACTTTTTCTTGTTGCGTTTGACATCTTTCTTATACGTGTTAGACTTCCAGATAAGCCGAGCCTAAGCTGATTCCTTAAAAAGTAAACAATTTTTTTATGGGATCCAATGAGTGAATGGAACCCATTACCTATAGGGGGAATTTGATTCTGCGGGACGCCCGCCGCATCAGGCCCATGCACACACATGTGCCCACACAAACCGCGGGACACAGATGGGTGGGACAGTGCATCCCGTGGACAGCGTTTTGCTGTTTTATGTTGTTCTGCCCTTCTTCATGGAACATGAGAGGACAAAACAATGTTGACACCTTTGGAAAAAAAAATTTGTCCAGGGCTATTCACAGACAGGACAGGACATTGTGTCATTATCCTCTCTGTCTGTGAATCAAATGCCCCATAAGTTACACACATATCCATCTGACCTATATATTAAGCTAATATATAGATGACCTAGAGGGGCCAAGCAGCCAAGTCGAACTCCCACTGCCGGTGGTGCTCGACTTGGGTTATGATAAAATGAGAGAAGATTAAAGGGGAGATAAGAGGGAATTGAGCCTATGTCCATGGGAGAAAACATGGTAAATGTTATTTCTATTGTACACACATTCATCACAACACATCACATCTATATATAGGTGTGGGGGAGGAATGATAGTTGATATCTTTGATAAGGATAATCAGTAATCTCATAACAACCGACTATATATTGGGGGATCATAAGGGATATGATGGTAGTATAACGAATAAGGAGGGCGTCAAATGTGAAAAAGCAGGTAACAAATCGGGTGACATATGTGGGATTGACATCATCCAAAGCCCAAGGATCACGATGTGATCACGTTATGATGGTGGATTTATCTTCAACACTCTCCCTCAAGTCGGGACTCGATGTTGACCAATCTGAGCTTGGTTTCAACGTCTTAAAGCTTATCACTGTTGATGGCTTTAGTGAGAATATCAGTGAACTGATTGGCACTCTTGACATGTAGGGTGGATATGATCTCTGCGTGAATTTTCTTTCTCACAAAATGATAATCAATTTCGATGTGCTTTGTTCGTTCATGAAAAACTGAATTTGCCCCGATATAAATGGCCACTTGATTGTCACACTTTAATTCCATGGACTCGGTGTCTAAAAAACCCATGTCACATAGGAGAGCTTTAATCCATCTCAACTCACAGGATGCGGAGGCCATTGCCCTGTACTCAGCTTTTGCACTAGATCTAGCCACGACTTTTTATTTTTTTCTTCTCCATGTAACCAAATTTCTTCTCATAAATGTGCAATATCCTAATGTGAACCTCTTGTCATTTGGATCTCCTTCCCAGTTGACATATGAATGTTCTGTAATTTTTATATGACCATACTTGTGCATGAGGATTCCTTTACCTAGGGAGGACTTGATGTATCTTAGGATCCTGTGGGTGATGGCTAAGTGAAAGATTCTTGGTTCACGCATGAACTGGCTGATGAGGTTGACCATGTATGTAATATCGGGCCTCGTAATTGTGAGGTAGATTAGGCATCCAACAAGTCTTTGAAAACTGTCGATGTCACAAATGGGTTCTCTCTCATTCTTGGTTACCTTGTGGTTTTCGTCGATCGGTGTATTGATGGGCTTCGTTCCCAATATGCTGGTTTCTTTAAGTAAATTCATGGCATATTTTCTTTGACACAAAAATATTCTCTTATCAAACTAGGCAACCTCTATACCAAGGAAGTAGCGAAGTTTTTTCAGGTCTTTGATTTCAACTTTTTGACGTAGGTAATCCTTTACGTCGTTGATTAACCTAAAGTCGTCTCCTGTTATGATGATATCATCCACGTAGATAAGGATAATGATCGTGGTTGTAGTGCTCTTTTTGTTGAACATGGAGTACTCAAATGAACTTCTATGAAAACCAAACCGTGTGAGGGCATCGCTAAGTTTGGAGAACCATGCACGAGACGACTATTTGAGACCATACAAGGTTTTCTTTAGTTGGCAAGCAAGGCTCTTGTTGCCCATATTGGGGTGTCATGGAGGTAGTTTCATGTATACTTCTTCCTGGAGGTTTTCATGTAGAAAAGCATTCTTGACGTCAAGTTGATCTAGAGACCATCTTTGATTGACAAAGACTGACAAAAGAATTTTGATGGAATTCATTTTGGCAACTAGGGCAAATGTCTCATGATAGTTAGACCCTTCCACCTAGATGTACCCTTTTACGACAAGTCTCACCTTCTACCGTTTAATCATTCTGTCGCCGCAATATTTGATTTTGTAGGTCCATCAACATCCCATTGGTCTTTTGCCTAGAGGAAGAGGGACGACTTCCCATGTCTCATTCTTTTTTAAGGTTGCAAGTTCTTCATTCATGGACGCTCTCCACCACTTCATGGGCATTGACTTAACTGAATGTGGATGGTTCAATATTAGAGTATACTTCGCAGAGGTATGAGAGGTAGACATTTGAGAAGTTGTCGAACGATATGTGCCTCTCGATAAGGTGATCAATGGAGTCAGAGGCAAAGTAGGCATAGAAATCTCTCAATCTACTGAGACATTTTGTGATTTTGTTGGATTTTTGTGGTATGACAACTTGCTTAATGGAACTCTCGGCAGGTGTCTGCGCTAACACTGGTTGAGGCTTCGGTGGCATTGGGATGTTTGGATAATGCGTTGTCAACGGTTTTGATGAGGGAGTTGTCTCTGACGTCTATGGCAGGTAGGACCAGGGCATTGACATGCGATGAGTGCTCGCCATGAAGTTCATCATCAAACAAAAGTGAGTCATTGTTTTGGTAGTAGGGCTCTTCTTCGAAGAACTCGACATCCCGAGAGAAAAAAATCTCTTATTCAGAGGATCATATCACTTGTATCCCTTCTTTACGGAAGAGTACCCTAGGAATATGTACTTAGTTGCTCTTCTTTCAAGTTTGTCTCTATGTCGCTCATGTAGGTGAACAAAGCACTTACACCCAAAAACCCTAAGCATGACATGGATAAACTCTTCCCCCTAATCATTTCCATAGGGGCATGTAGTTGATAACTTGGCTGGGTAGACGGTTAGATACATAGCAGGCAATGGATACAACATCTGCCCAAAAGCTCTTGGGAACATTCACGTGAAACAGGAAGGCTCTGACTATGTTTAAGAGAGTTCTATTTTTGCGCTCGACAACTCCATTTTGTTGGGATGTGTTGATGCAACTGATCTGATGGGTGATGCCACGACTAGTGAGGTATTTGGTAAACTTGGTGTTGACATACTCTGTTCAATTATTCGAATGCAAGATTTTGATTTTGGCACTAAATTGAGTTCCAACCATATTCTTGAATTCCCTGTACGGGTTAAAGACTTCATTCTTATATTTGAGCAAGTATACCCAAGTGCCATGTGGGCAATCATCAGTAAAGGTTACAAAGTATCTAAAATCAGAATACAATTCAATAAGGGTTGGTCCCCATACATCAGAATGAATAAGGAAAAAGTTTTCATCGCTTTTTGTTCTAGATAAAGAAAAGAGAATCCTAGTTTGTTTAGAGTATTGACATGCATCACACAACTTTTGAGATAATGGGATATCGAAAAATATCCCTTTTAAGATGATGTGAGAAGGATGTCTGAGTCTTGAGTGTCACTTTGTGTCCATGTCAATATTATTTGCGAGCAATGTGTGCCTAACTTTCCTCGTCAAAGAAGTAGAGCCTATCCACTACGTGTCTATCAATCACCTTCTTTGTGTTCAGGTCCTGAAAAACCACATGCCTAGAGGAAAAAATCACAATAGTGTTATAACTTTTAGTTATCTTACTAACGAACATGAGGCTAGAAGGAAAGAAAGGGATATATAGAGCTTCTAAGAGGACTGAGCCGTTAAGGAGAGATACATCACTAAAGCTCTAGACGGGAATTTGAGATCCATTAGCAATGTTGACAGGGCCTTTGTTGGCCGATCAGAGATTTATCAATAGATCGACCTTGCCAATCATGTGGTCAATGGCATTGGTGTCGATGGCCCACCTAAAATTAATGAGTTTGGAACTTAACGTGGACATGCTACCTGTACCTTCCTTTTCTTTATCTTTGAGGATTAACGCCAGGTTGAATTTGGTGATCTGTTGTAGAAGCTGCGCGAGGTCATCGATGGTGGTTCCCGCTTTTGGACTATTGCCATTAGTGTGCGGCTTTTGTTGTCCAGGGCATCCATGAAGGTCCCAACACTTGTCCTTTAAGTGATCAAGTTTTTTGTATTGACTGCAACAAGCTCTCAATCGGCCTCGTGGGTGCTCATTCTGTTCGTGTTCAGGTGTGGGGTTGGTTGAACTCTCCTTGGTGTTGCTAGAAAAAGCAGCTTTCCCATAGTTTTTGATAGAGAGCATGTAATCGACTCTCATGACTTTTCGGCTAGTTTTCTCGCATTGAATGATGGAGCAAATCTTTGTTAAAGCGAGGTAACTCCCTGGACATGAGGATCTATCTCCTCATGTTGTCATAGTCATGTCCGAGGCCTTCAAGGGTCTTGAACACTTTATCTTCCTCGACACACTTCTTGATGATGTGTATGTTGTTGGTGATCAAGCGATATAGGCTTATTTCATCCCATATAGCACGTAATGAGCTAAGATATGAGTGAAATAGTTTATCAACTTTAGTTAGGTGAGCAATATCGTGCTGGAGTTGGTAAACTCTCGTAAGGTTATTCTACTCATCGTAGATGCCTCTCAAGGAGTCCCATATGTCTTTGACAATATCAAAGAATAAAAATCCTTCAACAATATTGAGATCCATGGAGTTCAAATGTCAGAACATGACGACGTGGTTTCCTGACTCTCACTCATCGTATGTTGGATCCTCGGGTTTCGGGAGAATAATCTTACCATTGATAAAGTCCAATTTAGACTTTTCGCTGATGAAACGAGTGGCGACCTTTGACCATACCAAGTAGTTGGACCCATTCAATGGCACAATGGTGATCTTGAGTATGAGATTTTGGTCTTGCACGGCCATCTTCAACTTGATGTGTGTTGGAGGACTGATGTGATTTAACTTGTTCTCTCTTTCTACCATCAACAAGAGCTAGAGAGAGATAGCCGAATGTCGAGATGCACGCTGCAGAGGTTATGTGGTCATCCAAACTCGCTCTGATACCATGATAAAATGAGTGAAGATTAAAGGAAAGATAAGAGGAAACAAAATATAACGTGGTTTGACATTGAGCCTATTATTTCTGATGTACACACATTCATCACATCACATCACATCACATCACACCTATATATAGGTGTGAGGGAGGAACGATAGCTGATATCCTTGATAAGGATAATCAGTAATCTCATAACAATCAGGTACATATTAGGGGATCGGTTGATAAGGGATACTATGTTAGTGTAACGAACTATGGAAAAGCAGGTAACAAATTGGGCGACATATGTGGAATTAGCATCATCCAAAGCCCAAGGATCACAACGTGATCACGTCGTGATGGTAGGGTTATCTTCAACAGGTTATATTGTGCAATTTGCTCATAGCTTGGCTCCTTGCGCCCACTTGACGATCTCAAATGAATTTCATGTGAGCCAAACTGAGCCGAGCCATGAGCTGCTGGGTTCATTTGCCAGCTGCAGGCGGTATTTCTCAATGTGTGTGAATCACAAGTAACTTATGCATACACTGTGTGTGTTTGTGTGAATCACAAGTAACTTTTGGCTATCAACTTTAACTCATCTTTGTCAAGATTCCTTACATCAGAAGCCAAAACAAGTGTTGGTGTCAAATGGGTCAAGACCAGCTCGGAGCGAGTAGGCCCAAGCCTGGTTCATCCAATATAGCCTAAAACTTATCTAATCAGGACCCAACTAGGCACTACATTGTCGGATCCGAATATGAGATTGGCCTTATCCTGTGGCGCATAGATCCAAATCCATCTAAAGTGTGCAATATATTTGGAATTTAGATGCAAATTCTTGTCAAATCTTGTCATTAAGGTGTGCTTTAGAGTCTCCTATGCACTCCCAAGTTTTGGGGTTGTTTCAGGCTGCCAGCCTGATCCTGGTCTGAGTCCAGATCCTGTTGATTAGTGCACGACCATTGATCCATAATTAGCAAAACTCTGTTTTTCAGATAGGCATAATTAGCAAAACTCTTTAATGCATGCCTTTTTCAATGAAATTTAATTTGAAAACCAGTAAAACAAATGAAACTTCATCTTCCTGGGAATGCTGCCAGAGTTTCGTTCCTTTGGGGAAAACATTTAAAACACAATATCAATATATATATATATATATATATATATATATATATATATATATATATATAACAAAATTCTAATATAGATTCAATAAAGATCCCATCTCAGATTCAAATAACATTGGATCTTGATTTTGAATTCTGTAGTTCTCATACCCTAGCGTGATTTTCAAGGTTGACAAATCTCTCATCTCTCTCTCTCTCTCTCTCTCTCTCTCTCTATATATATATATATATATATATATATATATATATATATATATATATATATATATATAGAGAGAGAGAGAGAGAGAGAGAGAGAGAGAGAGAGTAGGGTGTATCATCAGACAATTTTGCACAAATAAAGAGATTTAGCGGCGGTTCAAAACATAAAACTGTTTTTTTTTCAGAAAAAAAAGTGACATGTGGAGCAAGGCCATGCGTCTGACTTTCGCCTGACGAAAAGGGGTCCAATGATAACCCTTATATATATATATATATATATATATATATATATATATATATATATATATGTGCAGAGGCCGAGCTGTGTGTGGTGGGGGGGGGGCAAACAGGGGTCCTGCCTCCCGAAACAGTTAATTTTTTTTTTTAAAAGCCCAGTCCTAGCCCAGCCCTGACTGCTGCAAATAGTTTGATTTGTCCATATGAAATAGATTTTTATTAATAATTGTAGCCATTTTTTATTTTATCTCAAAAAAAAATTCAGGGGCGCTGCCCCCGAACCCCGACTATCACACCAAATTCTTTTCCTTTTGCTACACCCTTGTTTGCGCCCCCCCCCCCCCCTAGCTACGCCACTGTATATATGTCATTTTTGTGCTCATTTTACAAAAGCTTACATCCAAATCGATCCCTGTAAATTGTTTGCCATTTTTTAAAAGCCAAAAATTTCAGCCTTTTCTTATCCCGTAGCAAAACTCTGTAAAACACGTCCTTTTCAATAAAACATTGAAAACAACAAAAGCAGATGAAACTCAGCCTTCTTCAAAACAATGCCAAAAGACATTGTTTTCTTGATGGAAAAGTTTAGGACAATAATATACAAAAATGCCTCAGAAAAACTCTAATAAATATGCATCCTATTGATTCCAAGGAAAGAAAACTCATATACGTTCCCATTTTTTGCCTTATTTTATAAAATTAAAATTGAATTAAACCCATAAACATGCTATGATGATTTTTATGTAGCTTAAGTTTTTGCGCTGAACGTTTTTTCTCGTCCGTCTTCTTGACCGGAGAACATCTTTAATCATGTATTCATTATTTAGGGATTTTTTGTCATTTCAGGTCGGGTGTCAATGGGTCAGGTTTGGTTGGGACTTATGTGGAACCAGACCTGGCCTCGATTTTTGGGTATGGTATGAGGTTCAAACCCGGGTTTAATTGGACCTACCATAAGAAAAACCATACCCAGACTCGATAAGAACTACGTGAACCAGACCTGGGCCATACCCAGCAAAATAATATTTTTATCGTTTTTACATTGAAAATTTGTGGGTCTTAATCGGAACTCGAGTCGGGCCCGGCCGGTCTAGTATAAAATTTTGCAAACTACACTCGGACCCATGTATTAATCAGCGGGTCTTCTTATTTATCACCATACTTGGACCCTATGGAGTTTGGTATAGATCGGATCCAGGTAAACCCGACCGGTTGACACCCCTAGTTTCACGTATTGCTAACTATGTTTTATCTATCTTTTGTAATGCATAACACTTTCAATGATGTGTTCGTTTTTTAATTGCTTTTTCTATTTAAAGAGGTTTGAACCAGTTAGAAAGGAATTGGGATCAGGTGCAATGTGATTTTAGACTTTAAGTGTGCTGCTCCACCTGATCACCCACCATCTAATGTTGTGCTCCAAAGTTGACAGGATGTATCCCAATGGGCGATCTGGTGCAGCAGCACACTAAAAGTCTAAAATCACATTGCACCTGATCCTCCCTCGAAACTGACCGAATCGGACCAATTGAGAGGCCCATGAAAATTCTACTGATTTTTTGCACACACGGATATGGGCAAACTAAGACAACATTGTTGCTTTGCAGATCACAAAAGCAGCCACCTTTTCTTGTGGGTGTTTGGTGCAACCATCTCAAAAGCATCAGTCTTTCATTTAACATGTCTACATGTTTTCACTTGTCAGTGTGTACAGGTATGAACTGCATTTGTACAGTGCATGTGTGTGTGTGGTGGGATAATGCATCACAAGGTTGATTCACTCAGGGCCTTTTGGATATAATTTTTTTGTTTCTTTGTCCACCTTAATAGTTGGGAGCACCAAAATCCTTCTAAGGTCCAAAAATAATTGTTTGCTTTGAATTCCAAAGGTTGATCCAGTGTTGGAACTTTATATCTTGTTCCATAAAATACAACAAAGTTCTTTAAGGCTGATGCCCCACCACACAAAAACTTTCGAGCAAGAGATAATATAGAAATTGAAGGTATTCATTCTTGGCATAATTTGTAATCATTTTGCATGGCATGCAAACTGTAGAGGCAATTATAATTTGACAGGCAATTGTGGCACTCTGGTTGGGTGCAGAAGCATCAAGTGGATGTGATGTAGGGTCAACTTTCACATGACATTGACATGGAGAGACATGTATGACTTGGATCTCCACTAACAAGTTAGTGGTAGGGGAGGCCCAAAAAAAGGAAGCCCAATATGTGTGTCAAGGATTCAGAGGGTGTCCATGTTACCTTAGTCTGAAGGAGCCATCTTTTACACTTTGAGGTGATGCTTCATTCAATTGTTTGCAAAAACATCTCTCTCTCTCTCTCTCTCTAACTTTTGTAAGAAAAGCAATACCAAAAACAATTGCAAAAGCTTATGATACTAGTATGGAGCAATTGTAGGTGAAGTTTCAAGTGATGACCCAGCTGAAAAGTTTTTAGGAATCAATTCTTCTGAGGTGTTATGCACTGCTCTTATGATAGATATGCACATGCATTTATCCTGTGCATATAAGGGAATCACAAATCCTAGTATATATATATATATATATATATATATATATATATATATATATATATATATATATATATATATATATATATATATATATGCACATGCATGTGGCATGTGCATGTAACATGCATAAAAGAATCACATGCTCTGCAGGAGCATGTCATACATGCATGAAGCATAAGAGACATGCATAGAATAAGGAAACCAACTATGATTCAACAAGGCAAGAATATTTGCACTTTTATATGTTTTAGGGTTATAGGAATGATGCAACAAAAATGCCTTTGTAGCCAACTTGTGGATAGTCTGAAAGATGGTTTTAATGAGCTAGAGACAAAGTTGACAGAATTTTCTACTGTTGATTTTAGGTGAATTTGTCAACCACTTGGTCTTTTTAATAGTTGAGTTTATGTATTCTTGGCCTTCAAAGACTAGATATTCTTTTTTTTTTTGTTTTGTTTTTATAACGAAGGAAAACCCTCATCGAGAACCAGGCGATTACATGAACCGGCCTTTCTACGAGGTAAAACTCTGGGTTGAGAACACTACCACCACAGCCTTATCTGTCCCAACCACAGCCCCAATGCACCGGCGGGATTTGATCCTGAGCCTTCAGCTTGACACGGGACCCCGCTGCCCACATGGGTAACCACTGAGGTGGTAAAGGCTAGATATTCGATGGCATGCAATCTAAGAACGTGTTTAGCATTAGTAACTAAAATTATGAACTCCAACAAGTTAGGTTTCGATAACACTGAAATTGAAGAACTTTGTTGGATTTTAAAAATCTTCAGGCATGTTTGGATTCGTTAGTCCTGCCAGACCCGGCGTTGCAACTCCTAGTGCCAGTTTAGTAGAGGAGAAATTGTACATACCTGGTCTTGCAACTCTATTTGGTAATATGAACTTTGCAATACAAAAGATCCTCCGTGCAACTCCTTAAGTTCTAGGATTAATCAAATTCCTCGCTTCCTACAACAAAAAATCCCCAAAAAAAAAAGTTTAAGAAATTTCTTACTTCAGTTCTCCTCCAAGTAGCATAAAATTGGAAAAACCTAAAATACAACATCCAAATGCATGTAGTGGGATGGGGCCTAGGCCGCTAGGCAGGCGGTCTAAGTTCAATTCTTATGAGTGTCATCCCTTGCGCAAGCCGAAGCATGGCGACTCTCTGGGGTCAAGGGGTAAGCCCATGGAGATTTACGCTGCCAGGACAACGACCCGTAAGTATGGCAGACCGAGCCAGTGCCGCTAGGTCTATGATCCTGGGGCCAGTTTTTCTGTTTAAATATAAAAAAAAAAAATGCATACATCCATTTAGAAAGTTCAATCCTATAATCATTTGCAGGGTTGTCAATGGAGAGTCTTCAAGTACCTACTCTGTCCAACCTATGTCACAAAGATACCTGGATACGAGGACACATGATGCAGGTACGTCTCACAAGACATGAGATTTTTCAGTTTTTAAATAAATAAAAACTGTTTTTTGATATTTTAATTTTTTAAATAGATTTTTATTAAAATAATATCTCCAACTAAGCGTGTCCACACATGTCTGCTCATGTCATCAGGGACACACGGCCAAAATGGCTGTCCCTGTGACGTGGTGTCCAACCTTCTCATTGGTCTAGGTCAGGAAGGAAAGCTGACCCCTCAAATAGCTGGTTCCAACCAATTCTTGAACCAACTTATTTACATTAATACACTTTGAAAAAAAACTGGGACCCATTCCCATGCATATATTATGGATTTTACCTGGAATGCACATGCATGCTTAAAGGCCCTTATATTTGGATCTAGACCTGTACTCAAATGGGTCAAATATGGATCCAACTCCATTTAAATCACGTCTTTTTTAATACGAAACTTTGACAATCAAAAGGACAAATGAAACCTGGCCCTTTCTTTTCAGAGTTCTGACAAAAAAATTATTGTTTTTTGTGAGCAACGTTTAAAATACAAATGATCTATTTACAAAAAAAAAAACTTTTTAAAAAGGCTTTATGGTTCATTGTTTCGAATGGGTCTCGGATTTAAATCTTGTAATTTCTACTCCCAAAGTTGGTTTTCAAAGAAAATTCATGTATATGTGCCCTTTTCATAAATTGTTAATAAAAATAAAGTTGAGCAAAATATGTACATATTATTTGCCCCCTTTTCATCCACCTAATTAAATACAAAACATTTTTTGTTCATGTATTCATTTTTTTTTTTTTGCTGTTTCACTTGTTAAGGATCCAAAAAACCCTAATTGTAATCTATCTTGATCTATAAATGTGATTAGAAATATGAACCCTTGGTTGTGTCCTCGCATATATTCATTCAATGCAGGGTTACGTTTGGAAGTGGAAAAGATGTAGGAAAGTAATACAAAGTTGTAAATCTGTACAGTTTTTTTTTTTACCATTCTAATTGAGAGAGACTTTTGCCCTGATATAGTTTTTCTAAAAAGTATACTTTTTGATAGGAAACATTTCTCCCCAAGAGGGGGTGGAAAAATTTTTCCTACCAAGAGAAAAGGGTGATTTACACTATCCGCCATCCATCTCGCCACATCTCACCACCACCCAATATCCCACCATCTATCTCACCACCACCACCCACAACCCAAAAAACCTCCCTCTCCACGATTTTTCACTATCCATCTCACCACCATCACTACTACTAACCATCACCCACTTCCTAAAAAAAATACACCGGAAAAGCTCCACCACCACCACCACTACCCTCACGATGATTTTTCACCACCATCCATCTCACCACCACCACCCAGAGAAATACCATGCTGGAGAAGCTCCATCACCACCCCCTCCTCCTCTCTCTCATTTTTTTAAGATTTTTCATTTTATTTTTCTCATGCTACCCAAACAAGTAAATAAAAAATTATTTTAGAAAAAGTATCATATCAAAACTTCTCATAGGCAATTCTTTTTTTCCTATGAAAGTTTTTTTTCTTTCAAACTTGTTGCTTTCTCTGTTTAATACTACTACTACTACTGAACTTGGCCTTTTGAGGAGATGCTAAGTTTATAAAAGTATAAAAATCAAAGTATAGAAAACCAAATATGTGAGCACAAGAAAAGCCTAGCTAGTTGTTCACTGCAGCAAGGCGTAGCACCATTGTTAATTTCCACTAGAATCTTGAATGCTTTAGGAGAAGCATATATTTTAATGAGCTTTACTTTAGCCCTGCAAGTATGAGGGATCAATGGCAAATTCCAAGGGCACTTCCTTGAATTAGAAGCTACATTGATAGTTCATTGGGATCCCAAATGTCTTACATGGAGAAATAAAACAATTGGTGTGTGCCTCTTTCTTGTGCCCTTTACCTTTACCCCTTTTGCTTTTTGTCTTTTACTTTATACAATCATGCACTTGTTGGTTGCTTTCGATGGATCGGATCCTGATCATACCCGACCCACAATGGCCTCGTGCGACGAGACTAGGGGTGTCAATGGGTTGAGTTTGACCTTGACCCGACCCATACCAAAACCCTAATGTTAGGATTTGGTGATAAATAAGGACCGGTTATAATCCATGTCGGACCCGAAGGGGTCTGATTAATATATGCAGCCGGGCATGGTTTGTGAAATTTTATTTCAGACCTATGCCCGACCCAAGTTCTGATTAACATCCATAAATTTTCAATGTAAAAAAGATAAAAAAATATTATTTTACTGGATATGATCTGGGTCTGGGTCATGTAATCCTTATAGGATCCAGACATGATTTCTCTTATGGTAGGTTCAATTGGACCTGGGTTCAAACCCGAAACCATCATCTCAAATGTGATGTGGATCTGGTTTCACTTGGATCCAAACCAAACCCGACTCGTTGACACCCCTAGACCAGAGAGAGATTTTAGACTGGTTGGTTCAACAAAGTAACAGGATATCCAATGCCCACGATGAGTAGGACCCTGCTTAGGCCTATGTCACAAAGACCACAAACTAAAGACTGAACAATCCTTAATTTTCACCTGAATGTATAAAGTTTAGCCTAGATTTATAAGAACCAGCCACATAAGGAGCTTAACGGATCATGGAGCTGGAACGATTTGTACCCAAATCCACTAGATCTGCTTGCCACTACGCTTGAGGAATCGAATTTGGGTTTGGATCCCAGGACTATAGGGTGTGAGGGACAGAGCGGAACAATGAATTAGGAGTAGGAATTGGTGGGAAATTGAATTCCCCTCTTTGTTTGGAAAATATAAACAGAGAATATGAAAGCTTCTTTGAGGGAAATCCTATGTCTTGCCATTTTTGCTATCCCTTCTTCCTACGTCTTTGGATCCAAACCCAGCATTTGATTAGCAAGCCAATAAGGGGAAATACACACTGACATATTCTAGCAGGTAGCACATAAAAGATGGGGAAATGTGCTATCACCTATTCCATCTTAGGTGCCATCATGGAAAACCAATATCACAAATCCTGGTGTTGAAATTTCCACAAGGTAAAGTGTCGTGATAAACAAAAAATTGTCGTTTTTTGAAAAAAATCTCAAAGAAAAAACACATATTAAGATTTTAAAATTTTAATAAAGTATATAAAAGCTCCAAGACTTTTAAAATGTACAAATTCAAAAAATGTATTTTTTGCAATAAAATCATGATAACATTAAATTATTTATAAAAATAGGTGATATTTTGAAAATCCCATGATTTTATCAAATTTGAATTAATGTGATAAAAACATGATACTTTCGAAAAATTGTTGATTCTTATGATTATATATAGGGAAAACAATAGTTGTTTTTTATGACAAGGAACTCTCGCCCAAGCGAGGAAAGCCCCATGTGGGTTTCCATGACTACCCTGCCTTATGTGGCCCACCTCTGAAAGCTAGAGACACACTCGTGCACCTAGGGATGACAGTGGACCAGGGTGGTTGTGGGGGGCAAGCTCTCCACCCCTTTCTCGTCTCAAAATTTTGGCGGGTTTTGATTTTGACCTCTATTCTTGGTCCATTCCTCGTTTCATGTCCTTCATCCTCACCCCAAATGGGGTGGGTTCAGACTTTTTTTCCCGTACATGATTTAAATAGCATAGAGAAAGGGGACCCGGTTTTATGGTTAGGAAGTAGGAACTTAGGGTTATATATATATATACAAGATTTAAATATTAATTTTATAATATAATAAGAGTATATTAGTAATTTTATTATCGAAGATAGGGCGGGGCAGGGCCAAGAGTAAGTTCATCGATGCCTCCATCCTCGCACGAGTTTTAATTTTCACCTTCATCCCTGGTTCATTCTTCGTTTCATGTCTTCTATCCCTGCCCTAAATGGGGCGAATTCGATCCCTGTTTCCCCCTCCACTGCCATCCTCATGTGTGTTTGGGGTTTGATCCGTGCCTTCATCTCAGCACTAGTTGTTCAATTGACATAATGAGCCCCAACCTATCAAGGTCAGACGGTGCAACAGGTTTCACCAAAGATCTATTGGGTGAAAATTCTTCAAAAAATAAATGATTTTCTTGACTCTTGGTTGCCCTATTGAAGGGACAATCCCTGCGTTCCCTTGTGCCACTAGGGCCATATCCTTTTGTACCCTGTAACATATGGGACTGTTTTCGTGTGTAATAAAAAGCAAAAGGGTCGGTGGCTGTACGCACTGTCAGGCAAGAAGGACCTCTTAGCTGGGCACACGTAGAACATCTTATTGTCCTATAAAGCAATCATTAATAACAGTATTATATTGCGTTATCCATTGTGGATTCACAATCACTAAGGGAGACATTAGTACAAGCCATTGTCAGTGACCAGCTAGAACTCTCAAATTTTTTGTACTAGTATTTCAACTCAATCACCACGAATTATATATAGACTTCATATTATATATGCAGGGTCGCTGTATGGTTTATCAAGATGGGTGCATTTGTTCTTGAGAAATGTTGAGGGGGCGTAGCTAGGGGGGGGGGGGCAGGACTGGGCTGTAGCCCAGTCCTGCCTCCCCAAACAGTTAATTTTTTTTTTTAAAAGCCCAGTCCTAGCCCTGCCCTGCCCTGATTCCATATGAAATAGATTTTTATCCATTTTTTAGCCCAGCCCAGTCCTAGCCCAGCCCTTACTGCAGCAAATAGTTTGATTTGTTCTATCACACATAATTTTTTTTTCTACACCCCTGTTTGCACCCCCCCCCCCCCTCACATGAATCCTAGCTACGCATGGATGGTCAGCAATAGTGGAGCTACATAAAAAATGATATATATATATATATATATATATATATATATATATATATATATATATCAGAAACTAGAATATGTAAACCAGTGTAATATGTAAACTGCCAACAAGAACCATCTGATCTAAAGATCAAGCGGTTTATGTGCAATCTCTAACCTGCCCATCTCTCTCTAACCCACAGCAGAGGACCACCACCACGGCGGAAGCCATCCGGTGGGGGCAGCAGGGTGGAGGCTGTGTGCAAAGATCAGTAGCTAGAGAGACAGAGAGAGTGAGCAGCGGAGAGGAAACGAGAGGGAGGAGGGGTGGTGGAGAGGCTGTCTGGCAGTGGTGGAGGCCGGGGATGGTAGTGGGAAGGTCGGGGAAGGGGGGCGGCAGGGAGACCCATGGGCCTAATTTTAGCAACCGCATAGTTCTACAACACCAATGTTGTCAGTATCGGAATCAAAATCGGACCTGTATCATTTGGCCAACAATTCAGGTAAATCGGCCGATACCGATTCACAAGTGAATCGTCCAAAAAACAATTAAAAAATATTACATGTCAATCAGAATGTGACACATGTTGAAGCCATTAAAATAATGTTAAAATAGTATTTAAAGATTTTAATTTAAACTAATTTTTACATTTATTAAAAAATAACCGATTTAGGTCAATATAGTATCCATTTTTTTAGCGATACGATACAAACCAATACTGACAACACTAGACAACACATTAAACAATGTTTCCATCCCAATGCAAGGCTGCCAAACAGAAATGGTGATCATGATGTTGTGTTAATACTGTTGTCCATATGAAACATTCACCATATATTGCAAGGTAGAATCACTGGTTATTGGGCTTTCTAGAACTCAATTAGTTGGTTTTGGACAACTTCTCAGCTGTGCCTGTATGTGCTTATTTTTAGCCTAAACATGCTCAAACCTTTGTCCATTTTCAAATGACCTAGAGTCTCTTTGGGTGATGGCAAAATCATAAATTTCTTGGACCTTGAGAATGTCTCGGTACTAGCATATACCCTAGAAATCTAATATTAGTACTAATATAGGAATTGGAATATCAAGGAAGTTCTTGAAAATTTTTAAGGCACCCATACATGTTCTGAATGGTTCTAGTACCAAGAAAATGAAGAAAAAGTTTATTGTGACTGCTCTGATCTTGGGGAAAGATATTTGTTCTAGACATTACACAAGGACAATCCCCACTCACTTTATTGGCACTTGTTTTTTTATCAGGGAAACAACACACCATGCAGGGCGGAGGGTGTGACAGTGAACCTCAGAATCAAGATAAGATAGGGTGTGCAGAGGTGGGGCCCACATGTGGGGATCCCCCCCCCCCCCCCCCCCAATTAGGGTTTCTCATGAGTACCTAAAGATTGCACTTACCCTCCCTTTATGATCCACTAAAGCAGGCCACCGATCTTTATTGGGGTTCATGCTTAAAACGCTTGTGGGCCTCTCCTTTTGGCCGGGCAGCTAAAGGATTCTGACCCCTCATGGGATTTGCCGGGCCCACCCCCAAAGGGGTCCTCATCAGTGTTGTCAGTATCGGTGCCAATCGGCTGATACGTATCGTACCACCAGAAAATTGATACTGACCTGAATCGGCTATTTTTTAGTAAATGTAAAAATAACTTAAAATTATTTTTTAATATTGTTTTAATGACTTTGACACGTGTTATGTTATGATTGATAAGTATTATTTTTTAATTATTTTTTTGGCGATGATTCACTTGAGAATCGGTATCTGCCCATTCACCTGAATCGTTGGCCAAACGATACAGGTCAGATTCAGATACTGATAACATTGGTCCTGACCCAAAACTATTCCAGCAAGCCAAAAGGCAAAAATTTAAAGGGCTCATCAAAGCGACTTCCAAGTGGCTTCTTATGTATATAGAGAGAAAAAGGGAGTATCACCAATTTTTTATTTTCAGAAGTTTTTTTTTACCCTTAATTTATTGGGATTACAATATATATATATATATATATATATATATATATATATATATATATATATATATATATATATATATATATATATACTGTGTACATATTTATTATTGCTTGTTTGCAACAAACATGCTTTGAATCAAACTATTGTAATGAGGTCTGATTTTCTTATTATAAAGTTTTGATGCAATATGAACAATTGTTTTTAGAATAATTAAAAACTTGTTTGAACGTAAAAATGCCTAATAAAACACATGCTTTCTGCTAAATAAACTATACCGTTCACATTTATAGAGCTAGATTATAAAACGTGGAAAAATAATTAAAAACTATTTGGCTCCTCATTAGTCCATCCCCAAACTATCTAAGTGGAATCAAGTACTATATATATATAGTAACTGAAATATGTTTATTGGTATGAACCAAGATTTTCATAGGTTCTTTTTTAGAAAATTTCACCTTACTCATGTGATCTACACACTTGGTTTTATAGAAACGGACTCTTGATCATCCAATTACGATGTATAAGAAGGATCTTTTAAAGGTTGAAAATCAATGACTTAGAATTTTCATAAATATTCATGCATAAAAAATCACATTTCTTGATCCGATTACAATGATCCAACAGTTGATTCCTAGCAGATGGATCACACTAAATGCATCTACAAGATTAAATTTGCCAAAAAACCTATGAAAATTTTGATTCATACCCCGTAAACATATTTGGGTAGTATATATATATATATATATATATATATATATATATATATAGAGAGAGAGAGAGAGAGAGAGAGAGAGAGGCTGACAACATGAAGTATTTCACTGTGTAGTGGTCATGCCTCCTAAATGTCCTAACCACTTCAAAAAACATAATTGCAGCTGTTTTCTTGTTAGCTTAATATGAACTTGTAAACGGATTTGTCATTGCTTATCTAGTAGGAAACATGCTTTGAATCCAATTGATTTAAGTAAGAATCGTGACTTTTTACATCATCAAGTTTTAATTGTAATGTGACCCATTGTTTTTTTAATCATTTTAAATACACATTTGCAAGTGAAAAATATACCATATACTTTATGCAAGCGTGTGTAGGGTTCGTTGTTGCTTCAATTGGTTACACCTACAATTACTTAACCAAACCATTTTTTTTTAATTTTTTGTTTTCTTTGTTAAATCTAACCTCATTGAGTAGAAACTACTTGCATCGTGAGATCCCGACTTTATTGTGGGTATAATCAATTGTAACAATCACAGTGGTATACACTTGATTTACGTATCCAAACACGAAATCTAACTTTTGGATGATGTTTAGCATGTCCTATTTACTATATTTTTATGTATTAAAGTTGACTCAAATAAGATGTTTTATACCATTTCTAAAACCACCCTATCTTCATGCGATTGATTTTTCACCATCTCAAAAATTAATCTGAGGGTGCATGATAGAACTTGCTAACATATTAAATTCACCCTTCTACACGCATATGTAAGGTTAGATTTACCGTTTGATGGTTAGATGTATACAAACAAGAGTGTATACCACCATAAGTTATCATGGTACAAAACCATTATATATAATAATGTGCTGGTTCTGTCTCACTTTCTCGTTCTACCTCATTATATTGCCCCTTCTAAAATCATAGTTTTTGGTGTTTTTTCTCGCATCTAACACCATAGATGCGATTTACAGGTTTTGTTTAGTGAGAACCGGCTTTTGGATCACCAAAATTTGAACTGTATACGGGTTTTTCCGGTGATCAGAAGTTTTTCTTGGCTCATAAAAATATATTTTTTCATCGAAAAACATGATCCAAGAGTCGATTCTCACTAAATCGAGCATGTTAAACACATCCAACGGTTCAAATCTATCATAAAACATTTCAAAGTATAGGGCCTAAAGAGGCAGAACGAGAAAAATGGGCCTAATACATTCAATTCTCATATATATATATATATATATATATATATATATATATATATATATATATATATATATATATTCAGTTCTCATATATTTTTTCATCGAAAAACATGATCCAAGAGTCTATTCTCACTAAATCGAGCATGTTAAACACATCTAACGGTTCAAATCTATCATAAAACACTTCAAAGTATAAGGCCTAAAGAGGCAGAACGAGAAAAATGGGCCTAATACATTCAGTTCTCTCTCTCTCTTGAAAAACTGGAGGATCAAAAAGGAAATTCGTTGGAAGCAAAGGTCTAGGGTGAAATGGTTTGCGGCTGGTGATGGCAACACTAAATTTTTTCACTCATATGCTTCCCATCGTCATAGGAGGAAGGTTGTTCCTTCTATCTCCATTGAGGGTGTTTCTTATTTCAATCAGCACGTTAATCCGACAGTCTCGCTATACTTTAAGGACTTATATTCTGCTTCGTTAACTGCGAAGGGTGTCTTTGGTAATTTCCTAGTTGGCTCAATTCAGCTTGAGCAAGCCAGATATATGCAAAGAAGGTTCTCTGAAGATGAGATTTTTTCGGCCATTAAGGATCTGTCGGGTTGGAAAGCGCCTGGCATTGACGGGTTTCATGTCGACTTTTTTAGAATCTTTTGGGACTGTGTTAAATCAGACGTGGTGAGTATGTTCGATGAGTTTCATCGTAACTCCAGACTGCCTTATCATTTGCATGTTGCTATTATTTCGCTCATTCATAAAGATGATGAGGCCAATGATATTTCTCGATTCCGACCTATCTCAGTTATGAGTGCTCTCTATCGGATGTTTGCCAAAGTTTTGGCGAATAGGTTGAAATCGGTAGCTAACCAGATTTTTTCAGACTCTCAGTTCGCCTTTATCCGTAATAAGAGGGTCCAACACTCGTTCATCATGGCGTCCGAGGTGGTCCATTCCTTGCAGCATAGCAGTAAACCTTACTTTGTCCTTAAATTAGACTTTCATAAAGCTTTTGACTCTGTGCATTGGCCGTTCTTATTTCAAATGTTAGCAAATTTCGGTATTGGTCGTCATTTTTCTGGTTGGGTGAGAGAGCTGGTCTTAAATGCCCAGGCCATGTTAAATATCAATGGTATTAGAGGAGACCGGTTCAAGCTAGGGCGGGGTTTGCGGCAAGGGTGCCCCCTATCACCTTTGTTGTTCAATGCAGTTGCTGAGGGTCTTGTGGTCTTGCTTAAGCGGGCTGTTGTATCGGGTTTCATTGATCCTTTGCAGGTTTCTGACTTCCTGGGTCATATTCTTACTTATGCTGATGCTATGATCATTTTTTGTCGTGCAAATGTTCAACAGATGCTCAGGTTCAAGCTTATCATTCAGTTCTTTCTCTCCATGTCTGGGCTTTCTCTAAATGAGACCAAATGCTCTATTACCATGTTCAATGTTAATGCCAATATGCTTGCAGCTGGAAAGATAATTTTTAATTGCACTACTTCTGACTTGCCTATTATGTACCTTGGCTTGCCGTTACAAGTGAAGCCTCTATCTTCAGCGGCTTGGGCTCCGACGCTTCAAAAAGTGAAGCGCAAATTGCTTTCGTGGCAGTCGTCTTATCTCTCTAGCGCTGGACGTCTAACCTTAGTCAGACATGTTCTGTCAACTATTCCAGAATTTTTTATGTCTCTGTTTGTGATGCCTGTGGGAGTAGAGAAGCAGCTGACGCGCCTGCTGGCAAGCTTTCTTTGGTCTGGGTGTAAACTCACAGGTAAGCGTCACTTGATTGGTTGGCGTTCGGTGGTTCTACCTCGGCGTATGGGTGGTTTAGGCATCCCGGTGCCCAGACTGTGAAGCATTGTTCTTGTCGCCAAGCAATGTTGGTTGGCCCACCAACCGGATAACCCTTGTGCTAGTTTTCTTCTTGCTAAATATGGGGATCCAACTCTTATTCCGGTTCGTCTGGGAACCCGAGGTTTGGCACTCTCGCACTTGCGTAAATCGTGGTTGAGGGCTTTAGCCTGCTTTAGAGACCATTTTGAGGTCTCCGGAAATTTTGGTCAGTGGTTGCAGTGGGCGTTGGCACCAAGCGGAGAGTTTCTCACCAAAAAAGTCTATAGATCGTTGCTACCGCCAGGGGCTGATTGGTTGCCCGAGGATGTGCTTTGGGCGAAGGGTCCTTCCCCCCGTTCGCGAGTCCTGGCTTGGTTAATTTTGCACGATAGGATCCAGACCCACAGTAATTTAAAGAAGTAGGGCATTCAACTCCCGAGTTGGTGCGTGCTTTGTCAAGCTGCAGAAGAATCTACGTTTCACTTGTTCTGGTCTTGCCCAATATTTATGAAAATCTTTAGTAGGACCTAGAGGCATCCAGAAGTATTTGTTAAGGAGGAGTCCTTTGCGCTAGATCTGATCTTGGGGCCGGTTTGTATTAGGCGCAGCAAGAGGTGGAGGTTCATCTGGCGGACGTGGTTGCTTACCTCTTGGTGGTTTGTTTGGATGGCGCGTAACGATGCTCATTTTCGTCATATTCGAGTTAACATTCAAAACCTGGTGCATAAAATTTTGGTAGATGTTTATGCGATCTTGCGTATGCATCTTAGTGCCTATCCTTTGTCACAATCTGGGCACGCGGCTATGGCGTGAGCCCATTTTATCTGTCTAATGTTCTTTTCTCTTGTGCTTTTTTTATTTGTTTTGGCTTTTGTTCTTGTTCAGTTCATGGGTTCAACATTTTGTTGATCTTCATGAGTGGTAATGTTGAATTACTTTCGTCTCTCTCTCTCTCTCTCTCTCTCTCTCTCTCTATATATATATATATATATATATATATATATATATATATATATATATATATATATATATATATATATATATATATATATATATATATATATATATATATATACTCGGCAGGATGCTGGTCACTAGCATTGGAAATGCCAGTTGCGATGAATAGTGGTGCTTAGCCATGGGTGAGACAGGCACGGTCCATTTCTGCCGGTTTGCGTGGCCCTGAACTGGTGGAAGGTGATGGCCTTTGATGGTGTCACTCCTGGCACAGATAATAGCCAGTAGGGCTGGCATGGATTGGTGCCTCCCACCTTTTTCACCTCGGGCCGGCACAAAAATGGCTCACAAAAGAGGGACAACATGCAAGAGAGAGAGAGATTCATACAAGAGCACTCTTTTCCATGTGAGGAAGGCTTTTTTTTTTTTCAAAGTGGCTAAAATCTATGGCACATACTTAGCTTTACTTTTCAGCTCCTTTAAACTATTCCCCAAAGCATACATGAACCTCACTCACTCTGATGGTCCCATCTTCAGAGGGAGGGAAGCAGAGAGAATAAAGTAGAGAAAAAAAAAGAGCATGAGGGATTCCCTTCCCATGCATGAGTCATGACGACTTTATGTCCTTTTTGTTACCATCCATTAGGTTCATGACCATGCATGTCATGTCCTACCACATACAATGGCAACTTCCAAAGCATGTGTTGGTTTGTCTCTTGCATGCTTACAAGGTAATATTCATGGCATCTACTGATATTCATGAAAGCATGCATACATGCATTTATCATGTCATCCAGTTGGCAAAACTACAATCATTCTTCAAATTTAAGGAACTAACCAGGAAACTTCTTTTTAAACTTTATATTGGATGATTATCAGGACTGCATTGATGTTCTGGAAGCAATTAGGAGGCAAATGATGACACTGTTGTATTAAAATACATTGATTGCATAGCATAGACCAGCTCAAGTTAATCTTCTTGGCTTGAAACTCTTCATTCCCATTCTGTCCCTTTCATGACTCATTACTTGATCATTCATAGTCATCTAGAATTTAAAAAAAAAAAGAGCAATAAAAAGTAAAAGCATTTACTGCACATTTTTTTAGATAGGCAAGCTGGGGTTAGGCAGACCCCAACCAGTTATTTAACCATCCATTGGGTTTTGAACCTGCAACATCCCACCACAAGGTGACGTGCACTGGCAGCTCCTACCAACCTAAACGTTTTTTAATGGGATAAAGCAGGCTTAAATTGAAGGTTGATGGTTGCAAGTGCATTATCTAGATATGAACTTGCCCAAAAAGACTCTGTGTACCATAATGACAAAAGTTAAAAAAGGAAAAATTTTGACAGTAAAAAACTTTGGAGATTTTGAATTTTTTCATAAATCTCGCAGTTTTTGGCAAAATCTTGTCAATAAAAAATAAATTAAAAATAATTTTATAAGAAAATATAAATAAAATATCAGGGGTTTTCATGATAAATATGTTAAAAATGTAAATCTTGCGATATTTATCACGCTTTGAAAATCTCACGAGAAATTGCAGTTTTAAACTTTCAAGCAATTTCTCACGCGAGATTTTTATAAATCTGGCAATATTTGTCACAGAGCTGTATACCTGATTAAGTGGGTGGCTTAAGGCATTCAAGTTGAAGGAGGTCGAGAGCTCAGTACTCAGGATGAGTGTTCTTTGCCGCAAAGCTGAAGTTAGAAACTAACTTCGATTAGTAGAGAGGTAGTGATTATGAAGTTTTACACTTCAGACACAAACTCCAGTCTAAGGTCAAATTGACGCCTCTTATCAAGTAATGGAATGTCTAAACCATAGTGGTGGTTTGTTCACACTAATCTGAAAAAGAATATTCATCTTGATATGAACTTATCTACTTGGGCACCCTCAACTTCAGCTCCATGAACTTGGACAAGCCTACATCTTGCTAGAAAACATACTCAAAAGTAGTTTGCTCTTATCTGGAAATGGGACCATGTTGGACTTAAATGCATATTCATATAGAATTGAGGTAGTTGATTGAGCCCACATCGAGTCATCAAGAGTCCCCAACTGGACTGAGTGAGGCTGGGGACTTGGTCCAGCTTTTGAACTTTGACCAAAACCTTTTTAGTTGCAGTCATACCCAAAGACTTGAGCCAGGTTTGCTTTTCTTTTCTATTTTTTTTTCTTGTGTTTCACACACTGTATTTTTATATTTCTCACCCTCCAGGGGGGTGCAGCTGTTTTTGTCATTGCTTGAATGACTGAGGGGCGCTTTTGTCACTGTGAAAGATCAGGGCCTGCTTTAACTTTGTTAATTTCCACTTTAAATTTCTGTTACTCAACGGCTTTTTCCCTTCAAACCAGCTGCTTTTCCTTCTTCTCTCCTCCCTTTGTTTAGTCTAAAGAAAACCCACTCACACCTCAATAACGCCATTGTGATTTTTCTTTCAAAGTTCACACCAGAAAAGAAGAAAGGAGGGGGAGGAAGAAAAAAAAAAGATCAGGACCCTTCTTGTTCCAAGAACAAAAGAAAAGGGTGGTCTTCCTTGAATATCAAGACTCCCTAAAGATGCTGATCTGTTGTTGTAAAGGTCACACTCCATTGAAGTTTCACAGATTCCCATCTCTTTTCTCCCTCTCTTTTTATAACTCTTCTCTTGATCTCGCATTTAGACTTCATTTCCCTTCAATTCTCTCTGTTCTCACCAAATCACCATCACCCATTTCCACCTGAAAGAAAGAAAGAAGATAAAAAGGATGGCTTCAGTTCTTGCTCTGGCATTCATTCCCTTCCTTGTCTCTTCTTCTTTTGCTTCATCTTCATTACCATCATATTCAAGTGATGCTGTTGTTCTGTTGGCTCTGAAGCATGAGTTTGCCGACCCCGACCCGGCGTTGAACAGCTGGGATGAATCCAATCGTAGTTCAGTTTGTTCGTGGGTCGGAATTCGTTGTGAATTCGGCCGGGTGGTCTCTCTTGACATGTCAAATTATAATCTTTCAGGTTCTGTCTCCCCTAAAATATCTGGCTTAGATCGCCTGATCAACCTCTCTCTTGCTGGAAACAGTTTCTCTGGTGAGGTTCCTACTGAAATCAGCTCACTTACTGCACTCAAGTCATTGAACATATCCAACAACATGTTCAATGGGACTATTGGATGGGACTTCCCCAAATTGAAGCGGTTGGAAGTTCTAGATGCTTACAACAACAACCTGACTGGATTTCTTCCACTGGGTATTTTAAACTCTTCACATTTGACGTACCTAGACCTTGGAGGGAATTATTTCTATGGAAGCATCCCTCCAAGTTATGGTGGTTTCAGTGAATTGGAGTACCTCTCGCTAGCCGGGAACGATCTGCGTGGAAGAATACCAGGTGAGCTGGGAAACTTGACAAATCTCAAACAACTCTATTTGGGTTATTACAATGATTTCGAAGGTGGAATACCCAAAGAGTTTGGTAGCTTGATCAATCTTGTTCATCTTGACCTTTCTAGTTGTGGTCTGGAAGGAGAGATCCCAGCCCAATTGGGAAATCTGCAATTGCTTGACACAATTTTTCTTCATACCAATCTCCTTTTCGGTTCTATCCCTAGTAGGTTAGGAAACTTGACAAGATTAGTGTCTCTCGACCTTTCGAACAATGCACTCACTGGTGAGATCCCCAATGAGTTTCATGAGCTCAGAGAGCTTAGCCTTCTCAATCTGTTCATGAATAGATTGCATGGTTCGATACCCGATTTCATAGCTGAACTGCCCAATTTGGAAACTTTAGGTCTGTGGGAGAACAATTTCACAGGGGTGATCCCAGAGAAACTAGGCCAGAATGGGAAGCTTCAAATACTGGACCTGTCTACCAATAAGCTTACTGGTCTGATACCTGATAACCTCTGTTCTGGTAATCAACTGAGAGTACTGATTCTGTTGAACAACTTCCTTTTTGGACCAATACCAGAGAGTTTAGGAAGGTGCTTAAGCCTTAGTAGAGTAAGGATGGGAGAGAATTTCTTGAATGGGAGTATCCCTCTTGGTTTTCTTTACTTGCCTGAGCTAACTCTAGTGGAGTTGCAGAACAACTATCTCTCTGGAGTTGTTTCTGAGAACAGCGATAGCACCACAGCAACAAAGCCTACAAAATTGGGCCAGCTGAACCTGTCCAACAATTGTCTCTCGGGACCCCTGCCATCCTCCATCGCAAATTTCTCAACTCTGCAAATGCTCCTCCTCAGCAACAACCGTTTTTCAGGGGAGATTCCGGAGGAAATCGGTGAATTAAAGCATGCAATAAAGCTTGATTTCAGTAAGAACTCCTTTTCAGGCCTGATTCCACCTGAGATTGGTAACTGCTCCATGCTTAACTATTTAGACCTTAGTCAGAATCAGCTGACAGGCCAAATTCCAGAAGACATTTGCAGAATTCCGATCCTTAATTACCTAAACGTCTCACGCAACCACCTTAATGAGTCCATTCCGAAATCAATCGGATCATTGAGAAGCCTCACTGTTGCTGATTTTTCCTTTAACAACTTCTCTGGCAGAGTACCAGAGTCGGGCCAATTTTCCTATTTCAATGCAACTTCCTTTGCTGGGAACCCACTGCTGTGCGGATTAGTCCTCAATCCATGTAAATTCAAGAAAGCCTCCGGCAACCCTGGTAATGCTGCCAGGGATTTCAAGTTGGTGGTAGCACTTGGCTTGCTGATCTGCTCAATGGCTTTTGCCGCCGGTGCCATTATCAGAGGTAGAGCTGTTAGAAGAAGCAATGCGCATAAATGGAAGCTAACTGCATTCCAGAAACTTGAGTTCAGTATGAACAACATACTTGAGTGTCTAAAAGACTCCAATATAATAGGGCGAGGAGGGGCAGGAACAGTCTATCATGGTACAATGCCCAATGGTGAAGATATTGCAGTAAAAAGACTAATGGGCATTGGGAACCATAATGACCGTGGCTTTACTGCTGAGATTCAAACTTTGGGGAACATCAAGCACAGAAACATAGTTAGATTGCTAGCATTTTGTTCTAACAAAGAGAGCAATCTACTAGTGTATGAGTACATGGGGAATGGGAGCCTGGGTGAAGTTCTGCATGGGAAAAGGGGTGCTTTTCTGGGATGGGATTTGCGATACAAGATTTCTGTGGAATCAGCTCAAGGGCTATGCTATCTGCATCATGATTGCTCACCCCTCATCATCCATAGAGATGTGAAGTCTAATAACATACTTTTGGACTCAAACTTTGAAGCCCATGTTGCAGATTTTGGGTTGGCAAAGTTTTTGTATGATGGTGGCACACTAGAGAGTATGTCGGCAGTCGTGGGCTCATACGGCTACATTGCACCAGGTAACAATTTTCTCCTTGTTTTTTCCCATTTGATTGATTTTATTTTCTGGATATACATCGGCCAAAAGAGCAACTTCAGCTGGCTGCATAACGTTACTGTTTCTGCCTTCTGCCATCAAAGTAGGACTAAAGTTCATGAACTCTAGTGTTTTCATTAGCAACAGTGGAGTTCATGAAACTGTTCTTGAATATTTTAATTTTACCAGTAATATTGACATGGGACTTCTGGAATGTGGCCATTATACGATGCAGAGGACTGAGTCATGACTTGGTCACACTCTAAGTGACAGCAGAAAGTGCCTTTGTCTGTATTAAGATGGGCTCTTGGATGCAGTCTTTCCATGCCATGATAATCCAAGTCATTGTCTTTCTGATGCCATGAAAGTTCAAATTCCACTGGAATTCATGAGTTGCATCAAATAAAGCTAACAAAATTTAGACTCAAGTCTCTGAATGCAATAGATATTGCTGAGTTCTTTCCTGATTCAGGCGCTATATTGACTTGTTTTGGACACCATGTTTTACATAGCTACTTATTTGCCTCTTCACAACAGTGATAGTACCTTAATTAGTTCAGTGAAAAATAAAATGGTCATCGTTCTTCCATCAGAACGTTA
Organism: Nuphar pumila; assembly: GCF_984573655.1. NCBI lineage: Eukaryota > Viridiplantae > Streptophyta > Magnoliopsida > Nymphaeales > Nymphaeaceae > Nuphar > Nuphar pumila. The sequence continues at coordinate 113,199,820 of NC_143253.1, read as the reverse complement.
GGTTCCATAAGGAATTCAGGTCAACAGAATCCTGTGTTGTCAAGGATCTGACACACAGTCTGTCATTAAATTGTTCATGAAAAACCGTGCACTCTTCTTCAATGATTTGAAAATTAGAGCATGATTTTGGATCTTTGTGAAGATCACTTTATCTTTATGGCTACAAATATCATATATGCCCCTATCTCTTTATATATCATGATTTATTAAATGCTTATAGTATTATTTCCTCTTATTAATAAAGGCGCTCTTCTGTAAACATCAAATCTGAATCTCATTGTTTCAGAAATCCCATAAAGAGTGAGCTTTAGAATTCAACCCATGTTACTGTGGGTTGCAATCACTAAGAGTGTGTCTGGCATCACTTGAAGTGTGACCCAGTTCATATATTTCAGAAACAAATTTTCTAACTATTGGAAGTGTGTGGAGTTCATGATCTTGATCAGGTGTTATCACAAGAATTTCCACTAGTCATAAGAAAATTGGATCTTATGAACTTGGTGATATTTCAGTTTCTTGATTGATCTTATTTGTTGATGTAGAGTATGCATACACATTGAAGGTCGACGAGAAGAGCGATGTGTACAGCTTCGGCGTCGTCCTTCTGGAGTTGATCACTGGGCGACGCCCACTGGGGGAGTTTGGAGATGGAGTGGACATTGTCCAGTGGGCTAAGATGGCAACAAATTGCACCAAAGAACAAGTGATGCACATTGTTGATGCTAGGCTTGGGCAGGTGCCCCAGGAGGAAGCCATGCACATGTTCTTCATTGCCATGCTGTGCCTCCAAGAGCACAGTGTTGAGAGGCCAACAATGAGAGAAGTGGTACAAATGCTATCAGAGTTCCCCACAAAGAGGAATCTGAATTGATCATATTTTCACATGCCAAACTCACAGGCTCTTGCTGACTAAAAAAATTCAAATCAAACAAAGTACTGACAGTATCTGTAAAGCCACCCACCAAAGAGGAAAGGGCTTGCCTTTGATGGTAATAGATGTGTAGTCATGGTTCTGCTGAGCTTTCTTGGGTTCCAAAGTTGAGCAGAGGTCAATGCTCAACAAGAGCATTGTGAGCTTGAACCCAAGCCTGCCTATGACTGGGTTAAGAGAGATTTGCTTGTGTCTTTTCCATATAGGTATTTGACACAGGATTTCCAAGCCATTAAAAAAAATAAGGTGTTTGTGAACTTCCATGTTGTCTAGCTAGTATGAATTATTAAAGGGAAGGGTTGGAGGGTAATATGCTTCTTTGTATAATATCTCAATTGATGTTAAGATGTCGTTTCCTTTATGTAATCCACCAAGTTGCTTCAGAATCTCTCTCTCTCTCTCTCTCTCTCTCTCTCTCTCTCTCTCTCTCTCTTTGTGACACTATATATATATATATATATGTGTGTGTGTGTGTGTGTGCATTTATGTGTGTGTGTGCACTACAATATTTGCTCATTCATTTCAAGTAAATCTGGCTGTATATATATATATATATATATATATATATATATATATATATATATATATATATATATATATATATATATATATATATTGGTTTATCACAGTTACTATGTAACATACTCTTAAATGGTAAACTTAATTTTTAAACTATATTCTAAACAAGGAACAAAATGACTGGCCTATATAGTACCGAAATTCAACAGTTAAAAGAAAACCTGTTTTACATATGAATTATTCAACAAAAAACACAACCACAATATTTGCTCATTCATTTCTAGTAAATTTGGCTGTGTATATTGGTTTATCACATTTACTATGTAACATACTCTTAAATGGTAAACTTTAATTTTTAAACTGTATTTTAAACAAGGATTAAAATGACTGGTCTATATAGTACCAAAATTCAACAATTAAAAGAGAGACCTTTCTTACATATGAAGTAGTTGACAAAAAACACAACCACAATATTTGCTCATTCATTTATGGTAAATCTGGCTGCATATTGATTTATAACATCTACTATGTAGCATACTCTTAAATGGTAAACTTAATTTTTAAACCATATTCTAAACAATGATTAAAATGACCGGTCTATATAGTGCCGAAATTCGACAATTAAAAGAAAACCTTTTTGACATATGAATTATTCGACAAAAAACATAACCACAATATTTGCTCATTCATTTCTAGTAAATTTGGCTGTATATATTGGTTTACACATTTACTATGTAACATACTCTTAAATGGTAAACTTTAATTTTTAAAATGTATTCTAAACAATGATTAAAATAACTGGTCTATATAGTACCAAAATTTCAACAATTAAAAGAAAGGCCTTTTTTGCAAATAAATTATTCTACAAAAAACACAAAACATGATCTGCACTAGATGAGCCATGCTGAACCCGTCCGTATGATTCAATTTACTTGATGATGGCTTGCATCCATTGACACCCTATGCACATTTTCACTAGACTACACACATGCTTCTTTTACCCTCAAAAGAAGAAAAGAAACTAATTAATGGTGGGCATTGCCAAAAGTAAGTAGGAGAAGTAATGGCTGGACGTAGACTTGACCCATTTAAGGTTTGGTCCATACTCCACATTACCTCATGCTAAGTGATATCCACAAGGGATTAGTGGTCCTACTAAATCAATAGTAATGAGTATTATGAGTTTCACCAAATCATCATCTGGTGCTACATATGCCTTGAAAACGACCCAATATCCCAACCACCAAGTTCATTGAAGATTGAAAGCAATGCTACAATTATTGGTCCAGAGAGAGAGAGAGAGAGAGAGAGAGAGAGAGAGAGAGAGAGAGAGAGAGAGAGAGAGAGAGATGTCAATGGGTGAGGTCCAGAGAATATTTTTTGACCCTACCGGCCATTCATAGCTTTAGGATATGTGAAAAGATCAGGTGCAGTATGATGGAAGAAATATTTGTGCATTAAGCACCTGATCACCCTCTGAGGACAAGGCCTGTCAGTTGTGGTGCCCAAGATGGAGGATGATCAGGTGCTTAATGCACAAATTTGGTGCCATGTGATTGCACATGATCTGGACTCTTAGGATATGGGCTAGTTTTTCTAGATCCAATCAAGATCTTGTCGGACCCGGACCCATTGTGTGCCTCAAGATCATGATTCATGTAGGGGGCTGATTTTAAAAACTTTTGTTTCTTTAATCTACTTTTTTCTTTTAATCATTTTCACAAGTCACAACACACAAGGACCTAACCAGCAGAAGATGACGAGGGCAGATTTGAAAAACCATACACTTCTAATTAGCTGCACTTTAAAGCATATAGACTAACTCATAAGAGTCATGAATCAGTCAATCAGTGGGCAAACAATCAGGATGAGAGGGAGATGCTTTAAATAGGCATGAATATCAGCAAATTGTTGAGGATCCTTAAGAAAATAGAGAAGATGGTTATTGTCTTTTTTTTTATTAATGCTTTTACATTTATTAATAGAGAAAATAGGCATGAATACTTTTATATTTATTAATACTTTTACATTGGGTACATGGTCTTTAACTTCACAAGTGAACCTACCCATTGATAAATTTTACCAACAAGGTTTGAAAATATTTTTGAAAGATTTTTAGAAAAAGATTTTAAAAACTCGCTTCTGTTCTTAAAGATGATGGAATCCGCCCACTTGGTACAAGGTTGAACCTTTCCTTTCCAAATGGCAAGAAATAATTTAACCAAAGTTGAGATCTTAAAATCCTTTGTTGAGCTTTTTTGAACCTAGAGAATGCACCTTTGAGGTAAGCTTAGATAGTGAACCCACCCAAACGAAACCAAATCCAAGAAAGTGTGTTTTAGAATTACAATGTATGTAAACAACTAAATTCCCCAAGAAAATGCAAGAAATACGAAAAGAAAGTATAAGAGGGGAAGAGAGAAAATTGTGGATTATTACCTTTTCTCTTGTCCCCTTCTCTCCCTTGCAGTATTTTTTTTAAACTAACCATGGACCCACCACCATCACGATTCATATTCAAACATCAACTATTTTTCTTCTCGACCTTTAATTGTTATATCCATTGCTAATAATTGGATGTTGCTAAAAGAGAGAGTGAGAGAAAAGTTTTTTTTTTGAGAGAGAGATGTTAATTAGGGTGTAATGGATATTCTTTAAATTGGCTAAAACCATTAACCGTAGTCACAAATCTCGTTGTCAAGAGTCAACATATATATTCTCAGCAAACAAAAATCTCGGGATATTTTGAAACAATGTGTTCTTCATAAAACCTTAGAAATTTTTACCAACACTATATATATATATATATATATAGAGAGAGAGAGAGAGAGAGAGAGAGAGAGAGAGAGAGAGGTGTGTGTGTGTGTGTGTGTGTGGGGGGGGGGGGGGGAGGGCATGAGCTGGAAGTGATGGTGTTATCTTTTTTTATGGAAATGATCCCATAACAAAAGGAAGGAGTAGGGAAGGCCTTCATTATCGTGAAAAGATCAGGTGCAATATGATTGCACACATATTTGTGCATTAAACACCTGATCACCCGCCATCTTGGGGACAGGGCCTGTCAGGTGTGGGACCTAAGACCTGATGGAGGGCGATTGGGTGCTTAAGGCACAATTTTTATGCATTCATATTGCACCCGATCCGGACTCTTCATTATCTTGTCCTCCATTAAGTGTACCTCACTCACCTCATTCTTAAAATAAAAATTTGACAGAATATTTCAGGCTTCTGTACTTTATCTCCAATGTTTCCATAAAATTATTTTTCACACTTGCTTGGATTACAAACACAAACATAGCCTTCACTTTTAGACATCCACTTCCCTTTTGAGTTGGTATGAATCGGAACATCAGCTGGTAGTTGATACTATTCGATACAAATAATAATCTTCCATTAAGTCTTAACCAAACAAATAAGAGATGATACAAGAAATCCAATAAAAGAATCTTTTTTATTCCGTGAATTAAACTTTTTTTTCAGCAATTTAAACTAACGAGGTTCAGACATTACCATTCATTTATGACCCATGACTCAAATGACCAGCTACGAACCAGGAAATGCTAAATAAAATTCTAGCCTCAGATAATTAAATATTCAGAATGTAATAAAAAACTCTTGACAGGTTACAAGCATCTTATTAAAAATGAAATTAGTTAAAAAGTTGGTAACCTACACATGTTTCACCTTTCTTGGTATATATTGCTTTCATGTACTACTGTAGACTGCACTTAGAAATGAAGTTATCACAGATCAGAAAAAAGTTCTTGTGGTAAATACTGTCTTATAGTCAAACCCATTTTCTTCGTATTGTACTTCTAGGGCTGTCATGGGTCGGGTCAGGGCTGGGTCAAGGTTGACCGGGACCCGCCCATATAACTAATAACTGGGTTCGGGTTTTGTAGAGTCACGAAAATAGAATCTCAAACTTGGACCCACATAATTTTAGAAATTTACTTTTAGTATATATATATATAACATGTTTTGTATTATTAGAAATGGAAACCTACTAAATGAAACATGCTATTGGATTTTTATGAATTTCTGGTATTTTTTTGAAATTCTGAACGTGCAGATGTGATCTATATGCTTGTTTTTATAGGAATGGATAGATTTTTATAAGGTTTCAAAAGTCTAAATTTATTGAGGCTTCAAATACCATTTTTTTCATCCAAAATGCATCTATGAGGCTTCAAATACCATATTGATTTTTAGTAAATCGATAGTACTGAACACATCTATGGGGTTGAAATTTCCAAAAAACAGCAGAAATCCACTATCATGTTTCATTTAGTAGGTTTTCATTCACACACACACACACACACACACACACACACACACACACACATATATATATATATATATATATATATATATATATATATATATATATATATAGAGAGAGAGAGAGAGAGAGAGAGAGAGAGAGAGACTAGGGGCGGGTACCCAGCAAAAATCATGACCCAAACTCGGCCCCTATATTGCTGGGGTCAGGTTCGGGTCAAGTCAGATACCCGATACAAACTCGACCTGTTGACAGCCCTAAATACTTCCTAATTGAACTTATATCCACAAACTTAATAGTTCCGTAAAGCTTATTCCTCTCCTTCAGCATATTGACCTGGTCACAAAACCAATAATCTTATGTCTCAACATTTGAATCCAATGAACGATAAACTCAATATCATGTATAACTGTTACACAGTAATTGAATGGGTACGAGAAAAATCATGAAACAAAGAGTAATCCAAAACGACTAAAGAAAATTCTGATAGAAAGCCTAAGAAAAGATAATAAAATAAAGTAATACAGGACAAAAAATAACAAGAGAAGATCAAAAGTACAAACTACATATTAAATTTACTTTTACTTTAATTTCACATATTGGTTCTTGTTTCAATATTATGCCTTGTCAGTGTTCTCGACAATTTTTTGTCATGCTGGATCGTGTTTCAAAAAGATGCATTTGTGCATGGGAGTTTGATTTTATGTGTATTTCTGTTTTTTTTTTGAAGGATATTGTCCAGTTATAGGTTTTGTATATTGAAAGATTGTTGATATTGTCAAAAAATTGAGTAAAGGTGGTTGATATTGCAGTTTGTATGTGAATCTCTAGGTTTTGTCCTTTATTGTATCAGAGTCGGTAAGCTTGTTATTTTTGGGCCATTTTGACCACTTGAAGAATTAGTAACCCTTTGTTAGTTCTCTCTCTGGTAGGATTGATTAACTATCATGGGCATGTTCACATTGTTGCAACGACTTTTCCTTTTAAATATTTAAACATGACTTCATACTTTATGTTTTTGGTTTTTCCATGGGAATTCTATTATTTTTAGCTTTCACCTTTTTCATTCATCTTTTATGATTGATCATCACCATTGATTGTGTCGTTGTGATGTAGGCAATATAGTACTTACTGTTACTGTTGGGATCAGCCTGCACACAAACAGAAAACAGCAGGAAGGCGCAGCATACCTGAAGCTGCCATCATTGAACCCGGATGAATGGCAGGTGATGGCTGATCAAGGGAAGCTGCTGACGGTCGCTAGAGCAGGGGAAAGCTTCTCCTCAGTTGGACTACTGCCCTCCACGAGTGCAGGCTGCTGAATGCAGTCTGTGAGCAGGACCTGTTCCCTCACCGGATGGAAAAACACCGAATAAAGGTAAAACTCTAATGTTTTATTTCCTTCTATTTTTTCACTGTATTTCTTCTGCATACGGGGGTCGCTCATGATACCCCTTTTATGGGCACAGAGTGAGAACAATTTGTGTAACCATTCTCCCTAATTCTGTGCGAGTTTATCGGAAGGAGCATCTTCCGTGGGGATGTTATCGATATCATGGGTAACCACCACCACTTGCGGTGGTTTATCCCAACATTCTTCCACTTATTTCGACAATAAAACCTTAACCAAAAAACTTTATGGGAATGACTTGATGAATAGATTGGCCTTTATAATCTATTTTATAGATCCTTAGTTGAATATCTAATCCTTATGTGATTAACAACAAACAAGTAATAACGAGAATCAATGAACTGAATGTGATCACTTTATTCATATGCATATGTCAAAAAAGTTTAACAAGTGCATCCTCAATACATGTTCAGAATATAATCCCAGTGCTAGCCCTTTAGTAAGAGCATCAACAATCAGCTATTTGGTACCAATATTGACAATATGCACTACATGATTCTCTGTCCTTTCTTTAACAACAAAATACTTCAGCTCCATATGCATGCATGCCGTAATACTTTTGTTGTTGTTAAAAAAGAACATTGTAGCTTCATTATCGTAATAGATCTTCAGTGGCTTCTCAATGGAATTGACCACCTTTAACTATGATATAAAGTTCATCAACCATATGGCCTGTAAGGTAGTCTCGTACAATGCTATGAATTTTGCCTCCATGGTGTGAGCAACAATAGTCGTCTGCTTCCCACTCCTCCAAGAGATCGCGTCCCCAGTAAGTAATAAGATGTACCCAGTAGTAGACTTTCTACTATCAAGGTATCCTCCTAAGTCCGCATCTGAGTAGCCAATGACCTCAAGGTGATCAACTTTATGATACGTCAACATATAGTCTTTTGTCTCTTGCAAATATTGCAAGATTTTCTTGTCAACCTTCCAATAAGGTATGCATGGGTTAGACTGAAATCTACCAATCACCCCTACTACGAAAGAAATATCTGGACGTGAACAAGTCTGCGCGTATTGCAAGCTGCCAACAACTGATGCATATGAATAATAACTCATATGTGCTTTGTCAACATCGTCCAGTGGACAATCTTTTAGACTCAACTTGTTACCTTTTGATATGGGTGTTGAATTAGGAGAACAATTTTTCATCCCATATCGCTTTAACACCTTATTTATATAGGATCTTTGGGAGAGGCCTAGAAAACCTTTTACTCTCTCTCGATGGATCTCAATGCCAAATACACAAGCAACCTCACCCATATCTTTCATATCAAAATGAGATGTAAGAAATTGTTTTGTCTTTGAAAGCAACTTTATATCATTGGTTGCAAGCAAAATGTCATCCACATACAACATCAATGTAATGAACTTACTCTCACTTTCCTTAAGGTACATACATTGATCAATAATATTTTTTGTAAACCCGAAAGTCACAATGACTTGGGAAAATTTAATATACCACTATCGGGAGGCCTGTTTAAGTCTGTATATAGATTTGTTGAGCTTGCAAACTAGATAATCATTTTCAGAGAAACCAAGAGGTTGATCCATGTATACCTCTTCATTTAGATCCCCATTGAGGAATATTGTTTTCGCATCCATCTGATGTAGCTCCAGGTCATAATGAGCTACGAGGGTCAAAATTATTCTCATTGACTCTTTAGTTGAGACATGAGAAAATGTCTCATTATAGTCAATGCCCTCCATCTGAGTGAATTCTTTAGCAACCAATTTTGCCTTATGTCTCTCTATGTTACCTTTGGAGTCCTTCTTGGTCTTAAAAACCCATTTACACCCTACGACTTTTACTCCCTTAGGTACCTTGATAAGATCCCACACTTGATTCTTAGCCATAGAGTTCAACTCTTCTTTCATGGCTTTTATCTAGTGCGAAGATTGTTTGCTTTCAACAACTTTCATAAAAGTCAACAGATCATCATCTATATCTATAAAATCATCAGGCTCTTGAAGGTACACCACATAATCAGGATGTATGACAGATCTCCTAATTCTTGTGGATCTCCAAATAGGTCGTTCTTTAGGCTCAGATTAAACCAGATTATCTTGTTCATGTTCTTCCACATTGTCCACAATAGGTTCACTTTCGATTTGTGCATCAACAACCGGGTGATCAACCACATCATCATTAGGGATAATAATGTGGTATATTTTGGTGTTTTTCTTAACAGGTGATGAAACTGGATCTTGTACTTTCTCAAAACCAAGGTTTTGAATTGCACTTAATCCTACTGAACCATCTTCTAGGAATTTTGCCTTATCCATTTCAACAATCTATGGTGAATGAGATGAGCAATAAAACCTGTATCTTTTTTATCTTTCTGAATAACCAATGAAATATCCACTAATTGTTCTTGAATCAAAGGCTTTAATGTAGGGGTAATACAACTTAGCCTCTGTAGGATATCCTCATATGCGTATATAAGACAAAGATGGTTTCCTACCTTTCCATAACTCATAGGGAGCTTTAGGTACAGATTTTGTAGGTACCATATTTAAAATATGTACAACAGACCTTAAGGCTCCACCCCACAACTTCATGAAAAGTATTGAATAATTCAGCATGGCCCTAACCATTTCTTTAAGCGTATAATTTCTCCTTTCAGCTACATCATTCTGGTAGGCACTACCAGACATGGTATATTGAGGCACAATGCCTTCTTCTTTGAAAAATTATGCTACCCTTTGCCCCATCTTAGTAAACCTACCATAATATTCGTCACCTCTATTAGACCTGACTATTTTAATAACTTTATCAGTTTGTTTCTTTACATCTTTTTTAAATTTCTTAAACATCTGAAAAACATTAGATTTTTCAAAGATCAAGTAGAGATACATATACCGTGAATAGTCTATCAATAAAAGTGATAAAATATTTTTTGCCTGTGTAATAGGGAGAAAAAAGTTCACATATATCCGTATGGACTATCTTCAATATCTCACTACTGCGTTTGACACCCTCTTTATATGTGTTTGTATGCTTAACCTTAATGTAATCAACACATGGGTCATTGTCAATAAAATTTAGAGATTTCAAGATCTCTTCATTTACGAGTCTCTTTATTCTTTTTTCAGAGATATGACCCAACCTTCGATGCCAAAGCATGTATGATTTATCATTAATCATGCTACGTTTATTCCCAACCAATGCATATTCAGAAGTCAAAGACTCCTGAGTTTGGATCTTCACGTTCAATTTATACAAACCATCATAAACTGATATAAAACCAATTTCAACAAAATTTCTGTAAATAAGCAATTTGGAATTTTCAAATTTAAAATAATATCCAATTTTGAAATTGAAATTAAGTTTCTACTATATGATGGAATACAAAAGACATTATGAAGATCCAAATCTACGCCTGTATCTAAAATAATTTTGCAGGTCCCAACACCCTTCACATGTTAACATATCTTATTTTCTGAATAGATGCTCTTCTCATGCATTGTTGGTTCCCTTCTACTCATGAACAACTGTAGACAGTTGGAAATATGAACAATAGCACCAGAATCAATCCACCAGTTATTTTTGAGAATTTGTAATAAATTACATTCATGAGAAACAAATGACAAATTACCTTTTTTTAACCACTTTTTATACTTTATGCAATCTACCTTCCTGTGTCCCTTCTTCTTGCAAAAGAAGCACTTGATGGGAGCAGAGTCAAATTGCCTGCCTTGGGATATCTTATCCCCTGCTGGCTTCTTTCTAGCATTTATCTTGAATGCATTCTTCTTCGGTCCTATCTTGGGTGTATGAGAAGTCATATGTGCACTCTACACCTTCTCTCCTTTCAATCTCTCTTCTTCAACACACTTAGACATAAGTTCATTAAGCGTTCATTCATTATTATGTGTGTTGTAAGAGATTTTGAAAGTTTCATACTCCAAGGGTAAGGACTTTTGGACTAAATGCACTAGGAAAGAATAAAAAATGGTCAGCTTCATGTCATTCAGCTGAGACACTGTGTTTCTAATCTCTAAAATGTGATGGTGAATGTTTCCCCCTCTAGTATATTTCATAAATATGAGCTTTGACATCAGGGTGCTGGTTCTGACCTTGTTTGAACTCACGAATTGTGCTTCAATAGCACTCAAGAATTCTCTCACTGTCCTGCATTGTGGGATGACACTTCGAATATTCTTAGTCACCTTAGATTGTAGAAGCAACAGGCTAAGCCTATTCGAACGCTCTCACTTCTCAAAAGCACTCTTTTGATCAACAATGCTTTGATAAGTTAAGGCAGTGGGTTCATCTATCCTTAGGGACAGATCTAAATCTATATACCCTAATGTAAAGAGAACAATCTCATTTCAATCACTAAAGTTTGATCCATCTAGAAAGGGAATACAGCTAGAGCCATCTAAAATCACAGGACTAGATACTGCACGACAAAAGACATCTATCAAAAGGCATTCGTACAAGACAAAACTTAATAGAAAAAGCAAATGAATAAAGACTCTTAATATGCTTATTTTCAGACGAGTGTAGGGGGTCATTAAAGCTTTAATTTGGTAAGAGCTCTAACACACGAAACCACTTCACCTACCGACCATATTTGATAAAACTAAGGTTCTTGTGAAGTTAGACCATCAACACAAGGTACCTTTGGATACACGTGCGCGATGTATTTCGACACATTTACCTTATTTTACCCTACTTAAATTCTAAACATGATAAAACTTCCTTTGGGTCGTTTATCATTTTATGAATCTAAGTATAATGTTTATATTTGCTAAAATTGTATGATAGTACTAGAAATTTTTCAACAACATACGTGTATTCAGTCACTTTGGTGACGTGAATACACTAAATCATCTAACTATCCTTAATGCCAATATTGAATATTCATAAAATAATGAATTAGCACTTTAAACATGTTGTAACTTAATGCTTATGCCCATAGACCGAAGAAAAAATCAATATCCATATCAAAAAATTAATAAATCGATGAAATTAAAGCTTGAACTAGCCACTAATTTATTGAATCAGTTCTCAATCCTTATGAACCGACTATAAAACCTCCTAACTGATGACATAATCCCTTGAATTGGTCTCAAAATGCAAAGAATCGATCAAAAGGACCCTCAAATCGGTCTCAAAACTGAATGAATCAGTCAAATGACCCCCAAACCGGTGCCAAAACTAGATGAACTGGTCAAAACAAGCTCTAAATCGGTTCAGAATACACTGAACTGGGTCTGTAACACTCCAAACCGGTCTCTACTACAGTGAACCAGTCTCAGTTGTTTGAGAACCGGTTCCAGAGAGATCCGGATCGGTTCAGAAACAAGCTGAATCGGTTGAGCCAGTTTAGGCTATGTTACAGACTATTCGAATTTGATTTTGTCAAGCTGGCAGATCCAAAACCATATAATCCAGTTTTAAAACCGGATTCTGGATCTGCCACTGAAAGAACCGGATCCGGCTTACCTAGATCTGATCTAGAGAGTGATTTTCGGATTCGGGATCTGAGACCCAAAGAACTGTATCCGGATCTGACCCAGATTGATATCATGGGTCGGTACAGGTCATCAGATCTGGGTCTGAACCGTAACCCAATCCAAAAGAACTTAGTGGATCGGGTAGGATTCCAGAAATCCAAAACGGATCTCACAGATCCGACCTGAATCCAAAAACATAACGAGTCGGGGTCAAAAGGATTTTGGATCCATTACCTGAGAACCAGATACGATCCAAAGAGGCTTTTATGGATCAGATTGGGTAATATGGATCGAATCCAGTTATGGACCCGATCTAGACCCAAATCTCTACGGGTCATGGATCCTTACAGAACTGGGTCCCCCACCCGAATACCGGATCTGGTCCAGATAGCCGTATGGATCGGTTCAGGTGGGGCGGGTCTCGATCCAAACTTGGATTTGACCTGAAGACGGTTTAAAATAAAACCTAAAATGCGAAATAAGGTTTCTAAAACCCTATTTCGCCTCTTTCCTTCTCTCTCCTCTGATGCAGTTCATCGTCCTCGGCTCCGACGGTCCGGCAATCAGACGATTGCCAGTGACCCCGACGGCAAGGAGGCGACAACCACCACCATCAGTGGCCCAATGGTCACTGGCTTTCGATGGTGGGGCGATAACAACCGTGGCAAAAGTGCAGAGGACTAGCGACTCAACAGTCACCAACGATGGCTCCGGTAGCTCTGCAGCACCCTGATAGAGAAGAAAGAAAACAACCGGCGATGTCCTTTCCGACTGAATGCCCAAAAATGGAGGTAAGTCATTTTTTTTTGCAATTTTGGGAAGAGAACGACATCACCGGAAAGAAGGGCGATGAATCGCCGGCCTGGACCCGCTACATGCAAAACCCCCTTTCAGCCCTTAAAAGAAAAGGGTCGACCCTGTGAAGGTCGACAATAAAGGGGGTTTTTGCTGGGTAGACGTCAACCGACAATCATGTCGAAAAAACTTTGGTCTGACGGGCATAGGCGCAACGGCATGCGTGGGCCCATAACCCATTGTTGGGATCAGCCTGTGCACAAACAGAAAATAGCAGGAAGGCACAACATACCTGAAGTTGCCATCGTTGAACCCGGATGAATGGCAGGTGGTGGCTGGAGCAAGGGAAGCTGCTGGTGGTCGCTGGAGCAGGGGAAAGCTTCTCCTCAGCCGGACTACTGCCCTCCATGAACGCAAGCTGCTGAATGCAGTCGGTGAGCAGGACCTGTTCCCTCACCGAATGGAAAACACCGAATGAAGGTAAAACTCTAATGTTTTATTTTCTTCTGTTTTCACTGTATTTCTTCTGCATATGGGGTCGCTCGTGATACCCCTTTTATAGGCACATAGTGGGTACAGTTTGCGTAACCATTCCCCCTAATTCTGTGCGAGTTTAACAAAAGGAGCATCTTTCGTGGAGATGTTATCGACGTCGTGGGTAACCACCACCACTTGTGGTGGTTTATCCCAACACTTATTACTACGCCCCTACTTTTGTGGGAGAAAATTGGTATGATAAATTCTTCAAATAAAAGGACAGAAGGACCCAAAGGTTCTTTTTTACTTACTGTGGATTTCCTTCCCTCATGTGGCACCATCAGTGCAACATGAATGCATCCCTCAGGCGATTTTAGGGATGGATGTCATCTGTCAAGCAAAGTCTGGAATAGGGAAAACTGTTGTCAACCCTGTAGCAGATTGGGCCTGTTGTAGGTCAAGTTGCAGGCCTTGTATTATGCCATACAAGAGAGTTAGCAACTCACCAGGTGTGGGAGCAAGGGCAAATGGTAATGGAGTAAAGGCAAGTTCAAACCTTTTACCATGGTAAAGTGAAGGGTGAAGGGATTGTGAAAGGTAAAGTGAAGGGAGGGGGTGCTTTCTGAAATTTCTCATCTTAACCAACTGTGATTGATGTTTTGTCATGGTTAAGTAGATAGCACTTGACAGTAGGAGCTTTATGCCTTGGGATTTTGAAAGATAAGGTTGTTTTTAATTCATAAAATTTACCAAATATATTGCTGAGAAAAGTGCATTTTCTATAATCTTAAGAAATTCCTTATAAAATCACATAAAAGACATTTTTGACAATCTTGGTTATACAGATAGTAGCTTGTGTAAATGCAACCAACTTGCTTATTATCTTATCTCTTTCTCTCCATCCCTCGGAAAGGCGACTAATGCAGGATTCTTGTGTTATGTATCCTATGTTATGTATTGTTTGCTTTTGTCATCATTAGTATGGGTTCGTAAAAGGATGCATTAAAGTTAATTTTGTAATTGGTTTAGACAAAGGGAGAGAGGGGTTTTATTTATGGAAATTTTAGTATGCCCACAAGTTGGTTCACATTATGGACAATGTACTGTATCACTAGCATTTGTTAAATGTATTAGTGAAAGTCAACTGGTTGGACTGGATTTGTTTCCATTGTCTAGCATTTATTTAAGGATGTTTGATTTGGAATAGTTTTTCCACCAAAGAAGGAACTACTCATTTGCTTTGATAGCATGCTTTTCTTACTGCCTTATCATGTTTGGTATTCTAATTTGACCTAATGCTTAGGTTGCACTCCATCCCACTGAAAAGGTACCTTTTCCATAGGAAATGACATTTTCTTTCTAGTGATGATGCACTCATCGTGATCCCTTTGATCCCAATGCAAAACACTAGTGCATCCTTTTCCTAAGAGAAGCACCCCTACCCATGTTAAAAGTCCCACTAACTATTTTTTTTATGCGAAAACACACATTATCTCTCTCTCTCCTTTGCTTCCAGAATCTTTTGGGACTATGTTAAGTCGGACGTGGTGAGCATGTTTGACGAGTTCTATCATAACTCCATACTGCCTTATCATTTTCACGTAGCTATTATTTTGCTTATTCCAAAAGATGATGAGGCCCGATCTCGGTTATTAGTGCTCTCTATCGGATGTTTGCCAAGGTTTTGGCGAATAGGCTAAAATCAGTGGCTTATCAGATTTTTTCAGACTCTCAGTTCGCCTTCATTCGTAATAAGAGGGTCCAACACTCGTTTATCATGGAGTTCGAGGTTATTCATTTCTTGCAGCATAGCGTTCAACCATATTTTATCCTTAAATTAGATTTTCATAAAGCTTTTGATTCCGTGCATTAGCCCTTCCTATTTCAAATGTTATCAAATTTCAATATTGGTCATCATTTTTCTGGTTGGGTGAGGGAGCTGGTCTCAAATACCCAGGCCATGTTAAATATCAATGGTGTTAGAGGATGCCAGTTCAAGCTAGGGCGGGGTCTGTGGCAAGGGTGCCCTCTCTCACCTTTGTTGTTCAATGCAGTTGTTGAAGGTCTTGTGGTCTTGCTTAAGCGGGCTGCGGCATTGTGATTCATTGATCCTTTGCAGGTTTCAGACTTCCCTGATCATATTCTTACTTATGTTGATGATATGAACATTTTTATTTATGCAAATGTTCAGCAGATGCTTAGGTTCAACCTTATCCTTCAGTTCTTCCTTTCTCTATCCGGGCTTTCTCTGAATGAGAACAAATGCTCTCTTACTATGTTCAATGTTCAGTCCAATATGCTTACAGTTGGGAGGAGGATTTTTAATTGCATTATTTATGAGTTGCCTATAATGTACCTGGGTTTGTCGTTACAAGTGAAGCGCCTCTCTTTTGCTGCATGGGCTGTATGTAACGCCCACCAAAATTTTAACCTTAATTATTGTTCAAGTTTTGAAATTTTGAGGATAATTTTTTTTAGAAGTAAATTAGATCTTATAATACAGAAACGATTTTAAAAAATGATTAAGACTTTGGGCGAGGTTACACTAAAGATAACAATCAAATCAAAATATACGAGATATACATATTTCAAACCACATACAATATAAAACTAAAATATGAAGAGTTTTAATTTCATTTCAAATTAGCGTATAAAAACAACACTTCAGTCTCCACATTATCAAGTACTTAAAATAAAAAGATCATGAATACCAAGAATGCAAGGTAAGAGTGGACCCTCGAGGATGCAGCTCGACCAACCCTTTGCTCTAACTACTCATTATACTTTACCTGCATTACTTGTCCCCCATAAAACGGGGTCAGACTCGCTAAAGTTTGGCAAAACAACCCAAACTCAAACTTAAAGAAAACATATCAAGCATTTAAAGGTAAAGACATGATATATTATTCATTAATCGTTAGGTGATAGACAAAGGAACAATGTCCTATGAGTCATTCATTTCAAGCATTTGAACATAAAGCATTTCATCACTTAATATTTTATTCAACATTAACTCACACAATAAAGCATAATCTATATGCATTCAAGTCATACAAGTCTTCACACACACACACACACACACACACACACACATATATATATATATATATATATATATATATATATATATATATATATATATATATGAGATATTCCGATCATTGCATCATTTTTATATGCATTCATAATTTTTATAAGCAATAAGTCAAATCACATTTGACTATTAATTCCAGCGTAAAACACACATATATACATTCTAAGTAATTTAGTTAGATATTCATAATACACATCAATCATGATACATATGTGTGATATATTCACTTAGACAATTATAATGCAATCATTTGCAATGAAACTATGTAGGCATGATGTATCATTCACCTAATACGTCAAAACTAGTTATTTGTAGGTGTATCACCTATACACTAACATAAGAGTCACAATCATAACCTCATATCAAGATCTAAAATCAATAAGGATCTGATTCTCACATCTGAGTTCAACATATAATCATGCTATAACAGAAAAGTCAAATCTATAGATTCATAACTGGCTACCTCAATCAACTCAAAAGATCACCACAATTCATCATAATATTTTATTTAATCATAATAAAGATTTACAAGATCCATGTCGGATCACCTGGTCAGGGAAATATACAACCTCACAAGGAGTTACCGCCCTAGACAGATGGTTTGTCTGGTGTTTGACAATGCACTTTCTCACAGGAATATACCGTCTTCGTGGGCTACCCGCTCTTGAACAATGCATTTTCTCACAAAAACTTACTGCTCTAGCTGGATTACCTGATCTGGTCATGCACACCCTCACAAAGAATCCTTTGAGGACAGTTCCTCAACGGATACCATATCCAATGAAAGCTATTGTGATACATGCATCAATACAATTGACTACTCTCAGGGTCGATAGCCACCAACACAACAAAAGCATGTATATAATCAATATGCAACACGTCATACATCACTTCATATGGCACTTAAATCATAAAATCATAAATTTAACCAATAAGGTTTTATGAACCATAGTTCACTATTTAACTTAAACATTTATCCCATGCCTTCATAATTTCATATCACATCATTTAAATCATATCATGCATAAGCATATTATCCTACGCACCATATCATTGCCACAAGAAACATTGCATTTCGTAAATTGAACCATAAAGCATGCATAAACAAAATATGAGTTTTATGCATGCATATGTGAACATGCATATTTTATAATAAGAAACAATTAAACCTCAACATATATAACTCTTACATAGTTTGAGATTTGCACACACAATGAAAGTCATATGCATTTTTTTCACATGAATTGATATATCACCTTAGATATAATTGTATAAGGGTAGATCAAAATCTCATTGACCATCCCACCGTACATCATACATATATATTTCTCAAGCAAACAAGATATACAAGTTCAAAACAATTTATAACATTTGTTGTATGCATCAAACACGACTTACACATATTCATAGTAGTTATATGTTCATCATGTATCAAATTCATACAAACACACAAATCAACATAGTATGCGCAAACCAAAGTATGATGACACACATTGCGTACATATTATACATTCATAAGTGCACGAGCATTCAAACTCACACACAAGTGTACCTGCAACAAACACACTCCATATTTTGCTAACTGCAATCATGACAAGCATGATCTCTGAACTACAATCACAAGATTCCTAGATATCAACAACTAAGTGAACTGTGTGAATATAACTTGTATTTGCAATTCATTTAGATATTCAGTGCAACAATATCATGCTTACACAATTAGTGCCTAAACATGCTCTTTATAAGTTCAGTTAAGATATCTTACCTTAATAATGTGAAGAATAATTAATCGATACCCAAAAGATTGAGAGGTTTCAAAGTCCACAAAGACTACTACCCAAGCAATACAACGAACCCTTTGTGTGCGATCACAAATGCCAAAAACTAAAAAAAATGCCAATTATAACAAGATTAGCCAAAAATAGCAAATCACCCTATAAACAATTACCAAGAGCCACATAACACACAAATACACTCCAATAATTTATAAAGTACATCAAAGATATATTTAAATATAATATATATATATATATATATAATGATTTACAGTCTAAAATAGTTCTATAAATACAAATTATGCCTTGATTCACTTAAATAAACAAATGAACATGTAATATATCAATAAATGAAATTCAAAAGCTAGAAACATATTTCTAATTTAGAGATAAAAAAATGAGTTCTTTATTTATTAATAATCCTTAAAAATTATGGGTTTTACATCCTACCTCCCTTAAAAGAAACTTCATTCTCGAAATTTATACAATCATTCAAATAGGTGAGAGTATTCATAAGGTCATTGACCCTTCTTACCCAAACCATCTGGTGAAGAAAAGATCACATAATAAATATGAGTCTTAGGCATATTTCTAAGTTAACATCAACAACATTTCAAATATCACACATCTTACAGGTCTTTCACATTTAATATTGAAAATTTTTATATATGTGCATCTACATGATTTAGAAACGGATACCTTACCTACGACGATCGTCTTACTCGCATCTCGTGGCCACTGTTACCAAACTGCTCTGATACCATTTTGTAACGGCCACCAAAATTTTAACCTTAATTATTGTTCAAATTTTGAAATTTCGAGGCCAATTTTTTTTTTGATAAGCATAAGTAAATCAGAACTTATAATGCTGAAACAATTTTAAAAAATGGTTAAGACTTTGGGCAAGGTTACACTAAAGATAACAACCAAATCAAAATGTATGAGATATATATATTTCAAACCACGTACAATATAAGAATAAAATATGAAGAGTTTTAATTTTATTTCAAATCAGAGTATAAAAACAACACTTCAGTCTCAACATTATCAAGTACTTAAAATGAAAAGATCATGAATACCAAGATCGCAAGGTAAGAGTGGACCCTCGATGATGCAGCTCAACCAACCCTTTGCTCCAACTACTCATTATACTTTACCTGCATTACTTGTCCCCCATAAAAGGGGGTCAGACTCGCTAAAGTTTGGTAAAGCAACTCAAACTTAAAGAAAACATATCAAGCATTTAAAGGTAAAAACATGATATATTATTCATCAATCGTCAGGTGATAGACAAAAGAATAATGTCCTATGAGTCATTCATTTTAAACATTCGAACATAAAGCATTTCATCATTTAATATTCTATTCAACATTAACTCACATAATAAAGCATAATCTATATGCATTCAAGTCATCACATATATATATATATATATATATATATATATATATATATATATATATATATATATATATAAGACATTCTGATCATTGCATCATTTTCATATGCAATCATAATTCTTATAAACAATAAGTCAAATCACATTTGACCATTAATTCCAGCGTAAAACAAAGTAATTTAGTTAGATATTCATGATACACATCAATCATGATATATAGGTATGATATATTCACTTAGACAATTATAATGCAATCATTTGCAATGAAACTATGTAGGCGTGATGTATCATTCATCTAATAAGTCAAAACTAGTTATTTGTAGGTGTGTCACTTATACACTAACATAAGCATCACAATCATAACCTCATATCAAGATCTAAAATCAATAAAGATTTGATTCTCACATTTGAGTTCAACATATAATCATGCTATAATAGAAAAGTCAAATCTATAGATTCATAACTAGCTATCTCAATCAACTCAGAAGATCACCATAATTCATCATAATATTTTGTTTAATTATAATAAAGATTTACAAGATCCACACTGGATCACCTAGTCTAAGAAATGTACAACCTCACAAGGAGTTACCGCCCTAGATGGATGGTCTGGCTGGTCTTTGACAATGCACTTCCTTATAGGAATATACCATCTTCGCGGGCTACCCGCTCTTAGACAATGTATTTCCTCACAGAGACTTTTCGCTCTAGCTAGATTACCTGATCTGGTCATGCACACCCTCACAGAGAATCCTTTGGGAATAGTTCCTCAATGTGTACCATATCTAATGAAAACTATTATGATACATGCATCAATACAATTGACCACTCTCAATGTCGATAGCCACCAATACGGCAAAAGCATGTATACAATCAATATGCATCACAACATACATTACTTCATATGATACTTAAATCATAAAATCATACATTTAACCAATAAGGTTCCATAAACCATAATTCACTATTAAACTTAAACATTTATCGCATGCCTTCATAATTTTATATCATATGACATTTAAATCATATCATACATAAGCATATTATCCTACGCATCATATTATCTCCACAAGAAACATTGCATTTCATAAATATAACCTCAAAGCTTTCATAAACAAAACATGAGTTCTATGTATGCATACATGAACATGCACATTTTATTATAAAAAACAACTAAACCTCAACATACATAACTCCTACATAGTTTGAAATTTGCATACACGATAAAAGTTATATGCATTTTTTACCACATGAATCGATATATCACCTTAGATATAATTGTATAAGGATAGGTCAAGATCTCATTGCCCATCCCACTGTATATCATACGCATATATTTCTCAAGCAAACAAGACATACAAGTTCAAAACAATTTTTAACATTTGCAGTATGCATCAAACATGACTTACACATATTCATAGTAGTTATATGTGCACCGTGTATCAAATTTATACAAACACACAAAGCAATATAGTATGCGCAAACCAAAGTATGATGACACACATTGAGTACATATTATATATTCATAAGTGCACAAGCATTCAAACTCACACACAAGTGTACCTGCAACAAACACACTCTATATTCTGCTAACTACAATCATGACAAGCATGATCTCTGAACTACAATCACAAGAGTCCTAAATATCAACAACTAAGTGAATTGTGTGAACATAACTTGTATTTGCAATTCATTTAAATATTTAGTGCAACAATATCATACTTACACAATTTGTGCCTAAACATGCTCTCTATAAGTTCAGTTAAGGTATCTTACCTTAATAATGTGAAGAACAATTAATCGATACCCAAATGACCGAGGGGTTTCGAAGTCCGCAAAGACCGCTACCCAAACAATATAATGAACTCTTCGTGTGTGATCACAAATGCCAAAAACTAAAAAAATTGTCAATTATATTAAGATTAGCCAAAAACAGCAAATTAGTCTATAAACCATAACCAAGAGCCACATAACACACAAATACATTCCAATAATTTATAAACTCCATCTAAGATATATTTAAATATAATATATATAATAATAATTTATAGTCCAAAATAGTTCTATAAATACAAATTATGCCTTGATTCGCTTGAATAAACAAATGAACATGTAATATATCAATAAATGAAATTCAAAAGCTAGAAACACATTTCTAATTTAGAGATAAAAAAATGAGTTTTTTTATTTATTAATAATCCTTAAAAATTATGGGTTTTACACTCCGACGCTTCAAAAAGTAAAGCGCATATGACTATTATGGCAGTCGTCTTATCTCTCCATCGTTGGCCGTCTGACTTTAGTCAGTCATGTTCTTTCCATTATTCCAGAATTTTTCATGTCTATGTTTGTGATGCCTGTGGGAGTGGAGAAGCAACTGACGTGCTTGTTGGCAGGTTTCCTATAGTCTGGGTGTCAACTCAAGGGTAAGTGTCACTTGATTGGTTGGTGTTAGGTAGTATTACCTTTGTGTATGGATAGCTTAGGCATTCCTGCACCTAGACTGCAGAGCATTGTTCCTGTCACCAAGCAATGTTGGCTGGCCACCAACCGGATAACCCTTGTTCTCATTTGCTTCTTGCTAAATATGGGGCTCCTGCTCCTATCCCGGTTCGCTTGGGAACCCAGAGTTTGCATTCTCGCACTTGTGTAAATTGTGGTTGAGGGCTTTAGCTTGCTTCAGAGACCATTTTAAGGACTCTAGAAATTTTGGTCAGTGGTTGCACTGGGCGTTGACGCCAAGCAGGGAGTTCCTCACCTCCAAAGTCTATAGATTGTTGCTCCCCCCGGAGGATGATTGGTTGCTCGAGAGTGTGCTTTAGGCGAAGGGCCTTCTCTCTGTTCTCGGGTCCTGGCTTGGTTAATATTGCATGATAGGATTCAGACCTGGGGGCTTCAGCTCCTGAGTTGGTGAGTGCTTTGTCAAGCTACAGAAGAATCTACGTTTTACTTGTTTTGGTCCCAATATTTGTGGAACTCTTTAACAGGACCTGGAGGCATCCAAAAGTGTTTGTTAAGGAGGAGTCCTTTGTGCTCGATCTAATCTTAGGCCCAGTTTGTATTAGGCGTAGCATGAGGTAGAGGTTGATCTGGCAGACGTGGTTGCTTACCTCTTGGTGGTTTGTTTGGATGGCGCGCAACGATGCTCATTTATGTGAAATTTTGGTTAACATTCATAATCTGATGCATAAAATCTTGGTGGATGTTTATGCGATCCTACGTATGCATCTTAGTGATCTTCCACTCCCTCCTGCTGACGCTCCCCCTCTTTTGTCGCCCTCTGGGCCAGCGGCTCCTGCGTGAGCCCGTTTTCTCTTCTGCTTTCTTTTATTTGTTTTGGCTTTTGATCTTGTTCAATTCGTGGGTTCAACATTTTGTTGATCTTCATGAGTAGTAGTGTTGAATTTCTTTAGTCTCTCTCTCTCTCTCTCTCTCTCTCTCTTTATCTATATATAATACTTATGACACACAAAGGTGCATGACACTATGACACTACCAATTCATACACAGAAACCACTATTATGAATGAGATGCATGAGGTACCAACACTTTGTTGACAAGACAATATAATCCTTGAGGTTTTGTGGAATGTGTTTGAGCAGTCTTATGACGTAGTAAATAGCCATACAATAATATTGAAATCAAATTTTCAGAAGAGACGAGCATTTATGTTGGCTTGAATTTCACAAAATGGTCCCAAAACAACCATTTCAAATAGATGAACTATTAAATTAGAAAATAAAAAAGAGGCTGCCTTAACAGGAAAGCATAAGAACGAGTTTAGGAGCTTCTAGCATTAGTCTAAGGGTGAGATGAAGGTGCAAGAATCTGCCAGTGGAGATAATAATTATGAATAAGCTATCAATGAGACACCCACTAAATAAAACTGGAGGACCTCCAGTTGCTCAGCCATGTGCAGATTTTAACAATTTTATCAATGCTTCAGCTCTTTTGGAAATTTCAGATAATTCGTCCAGATACACATGGTCTAACAACTGTCGTTTCTTGCTCAACATAATGTGCAAGCTTGATTGGTGCTTTGTCAACCAAATTTGAGTTGCCTCATTTGGAGATATCAGTGATCTGCATACATTGCCTCACACTCTCTCTCATCACAATCCAATTTTATTTCATTTCAGGTCAGCCTTTCTTACGGGACCCAAGCTTTTTAGGTTCTTTCAGATGTGGTTACTAGATCAACAATGTCAAGCACCAGATGAGTTTAATTGAAGGGTTAAATGTTATGGTTGCCCGATGATACATTTGTTAACTAAGCTAAGACAACTCAAGTACAATCTTTCCCTATGGAACAAATGTTCGTTTGGCAATATCGACTATAATATTGCCACCATCAGAGATAATCTTCAGACATCTAAGCCAGATTGGATATGGGAGACCAATCCCTTCTTTTGTCTGATCTTCAAGGAAAATCTCATTAAAGCCCTCCAGATTCAAAAATCTTTTTGGAGGCAAAAGTTTAGAATAACTTGTCTGTGGAAGGTTAACTCTAATATTGTTTTTTCTCATGATTTTGTACGTGCTCGTGGCTCTAAATATACAATCCTTTCAATTGAATTTGAAGGCAACACCTTACTACATCAAGCAGGCCAGAAATATATGTTGGGGATCTTCCATAGGCCTATACACAACAAAATAGAGAAAGGGAAAGCATACCTGATGCCACCATTGGTGAACCTAAATCGGTGGCTGGCGGTAGGCGCTGGTGGCTGGATCGGGATGAGCTTCACTACTCAGCCAGACTGCATCCCTCCGATGAGTGCAAGCTCCTTCAACAGTCGGTGAGCAGGATCCCTCTTTCCCTCCTTAGTAAAAAAACTCAGAAAAGGTATGTTACTTTAACCCTCTTCTGTTTTTTTTTTTTTATGCACTTTCTTTTTAGGGTTGCTCATGGATATCCTTTTGTAGTTGTAGCAAGGGAACAATTAGCGTAACCGTTCCCTTAATGTATGCTTATCGGATGGAACACCAAAAAGGAAAGTTACCAAAAATGGGTAACTGCCACATATCGTGCCTTATCCCAACATTCTCTCACTTGTTCCGACGATAAACCAGTAAACTTTATGAGAATGACTTGAATAAATTGGCCTTTACAAATCTATTCTACAGATCCTTAGTTAAATCTCTAATCCTTATGAGATTAACAACAACCATAGTGAGAATCAATAAACTGTATGTGATCACTTTATTCATATGCATATGTCAAAAAGAGTTTAACAAGCCCATCCACAATACATGTTCGGAATAAAATCCCAGTGCTAGCCCTTTAGTAAGAGGATCAACAATCATCTCTTTGGTACCAATATTGACAATATGCACTAGATGCTTCTCTGTCCTTTCTTTAACAATAAAATACTTCAGCTCCATATGCTTGCATGACGTAGTACTTTTGTTGTTGTTCGAAAATGACACAACAACTTTATTATCATAGTAGACCTTTAGTGGCTTCTCGATGGAATTGACCACCTTTAACTGTGATATGAAGTTGTTAAACCATATGCCCTGTGAAGTAGTCTCATACAATGCTATGAATTCTGCTTCCATTGTGTAAGCAATAGTGGTCGTCTGCTTCCCACTCCACCAAGAGATCGCTCTCCCAGCAAGTAAGAAGACATACCCAGTAGTAGACTTTCTACTATCAAGGCATCCTCCTAAGTTCACATCTGAGTAGCCAACGACCTCGAGGTGATCAACTTTATGATACGTCAACATATAGTCTTTTGTCCCTTGCAAATACCGCAAGACTTTCTTAGCAGTCTTCCAATGGGATATGCCTGGATTAGACTGAAATCTATCAAGCATCCCTACTGCGAAGGAAATATCTGGACGTGAACAAGTCTGCACGTATTGCAAGCTGCCAACAACTGATGCATATGGATAATAACTCATCTGTGCTTTGTCAACATCGTCCAACGGACAATCTTTTAGACTCAACTTGTCACCTTTTGATATGGGTGTTGAATTAGGAGAACAATTCTCCATCCCATATCGCTTTAACACCTTATTTATGTAGGATCTTTGGGAGAGGCCTAGAAAACCTTTTGCTCTGTCTCGACGGATCTCAATGCCAAGTACATAAGCAACCTCACTCATATCTTTCATATCAAAATATGATGCAAGAAACTGTTTTGTCTCTGAAAGTAACTTTATATCGTTGGTTGCCAGCGAAATAGCATCCACATACAATATCAATATAATGAACTTACTCTCACTTTTCTTAAGGTATATACATTAATCAATAATGTTTTCTGTAAACCCGAAAGTCACAATGGCTTGAAAAATTTTAATATACCACTGTCAGAAGGCCTGTTTAAGTCCATATATTGATTTGTTAAGCTTGCAAACGAAATGATCATTTTCAGAGAAACCAAGAGGTTGTTCCATGTATACCTCTTCATTCAGATCCCTATTGAGGAATGTTGTTTTCACATCCATCTAATGTAGCTCTAAGTCATAATGAGCTACGAGGGTCAAAATTATCCTTATTGACTCCTTAGTTGAGACAAAAGAAAATGTTTTATTATAGTCAATGCCCTCCATATGGGTGAACCTTTTAGCAACTATTCTTGCCTTATGTCTCTCTATGTCACTTTTGGAGTCCCTTTTGGTCTTAAAGACCCATTTACACCCTATGGGTTTTACTCCTTTAGGTGACTCGACAAGATCCCACACTTGATTCTTAGTCATAGAGTCCAACTTTTCTTTCATGGCTTTTATCGAGTGCAAAGATTGTTTGCTTTCAACAGCTTCCATAAAAGTCAACAGTTTATCATCTATATCTATGAAATCATCAGGCTCCTGAAGGTACACCACATAATCAAGATGTATGGTAGATTTCCTAACTCTTATGTATCTCCAAACAAGTCATTCTTCAGGCTCACATTGAACTTGTTCATCCCGTTCGTGCTCTTGTGCATTGTCCACAACAGGTTCACTTTGGATTTGTGCATCAACAACTGGGTGATTAACCACATCATCATTAGGAATAATAATGTGGTATCTTTAGTGTTTTCTTTAACAGGTGGTGAAACAGAATCTTATACTTCCTCAAAACCAAGGTTTTGAAGTGCATTTAATCTTACTCAACCATCTTCAAGGAATTTTTCCTTATCCGTTTCAACAATTTGTAGTGAGTGAGATGGGCAATAAAACCTGTATCATTTTGATCTTTCTGGATAACCAATAAAATATCCACTGGTTGTTCTTGGATCAAAGGCTTTAATGTGGAGGTTATACAACTTAGCCTCTGCAGGACATCCCCATATGTGCATATAAGACAATGATGATTTTCTACATTTTCACAACTTATAGGGAGTTTTAGGTATAGATTTTGTAGGAACCTTATTCAAAATATACACAACAGTCCTTAAGGCTTCACCCCAACACTTTATGAGAAGTGTTGAATAATTCAACATGGCCCTGACCATTTCTTTAAGCGTACGATTTCTCCTTTCAGGTACACCATTCTGGTAGGCACTACCAGACATGGTATATTGAGACACAATGCCTTCTTCTTTAAGAAATTGCGCTAATGGTCATTTTCTTTGCCCCATCTCAGTAAACCTACCATAATATTCACTACCTCTATCAGATCTGACTATCTTGATAACTTTATCGGTTTGTTTCTCTACTTCTTTTTTAAATTCTTTAAATATCTGAAAACATCAATTTTTTCAAAAATCAAGTAGAGATACATATACAGTGAATAGTCATCAATAAAGGTGACAAAATATTTATCGCCTATATAACGGGGGGTAAACGGTTCACATACATCTGTATAGACTATCTCCAATATCTCACTACTACGTTTGACACCCTCTTTATATGTGTTTGTATGCGTAGCCTTTATATAATCAACACACGGGTCATTGTCGGTAAAGTTTAAAGATTTCGAGATCCCTTCATTTATGAGTCTCTTTATTCTCTTTTAAGAGATATGACCCAACCTTCAATGCCAAAGTATATAGCATTTATCATTAATCATGCTATGTTTATTCCCAACCAATGCATATTCAGAAGTCAAAGACTTGGGTTTTGATCCTCACATTCAATTTATAGAAACCATCATAAACTAATGCAAAACTAATTTTTATAGAATTTCTATATATGAATAACTTGGAATTTTCAAATTTAAAGCAATATCCAAATTTATCCAATCTTGAAATTGAAATTAAGTTTCTACTATATGATGGAACATAAAAGACATCATGCAGATCCAAATCTACGCATGTATCTAAAGTAATCCTACAGGTCTCAACACCCTTCACATGCGAACACATCTTGTTCCCCGAATAGATGCTCTTCTCATGCATTGTTGGTTCCCTTCTATTCAGGAACAACTGTAAACAGTTAGAAATATGAATAGTAGCACCAGAGTCAATCCACCAGCTATTTTCAGAAATTTGTAATAAATTACATTCATGAGAAACAAATGACTAATTATCTTTCTTTTACAACCACTTCTTGTACTTTATGCTATCTGCCTTCATGTGACTCTTCTTCTTACAAAAGAAACACTTTATGGGAGCAGAGTCAGATTGCTTGCCTTTAGATGTCTTATCCCCTGCTGGCTTCTTCCTAACATTTTTCTTGAATGCATTCTTTTTTGGTCCTACCTTGGAACCATGAGAAGCCATATGTGCACTTTGCATCTTCTCTCCTTTTAATCTCTCTTTTTCTTCAACACACTTGGACATAAGTTCATTGAATGTCCATTCATCATTATGTGTGTTGTAAGAGATTTTGAAAGATCCATACTCCAAAGGTAAGGACGTCAGAATCAAATGCACTACGAAAGAATCAGAAATGGTCAGCTTCATGTCATTGAGATGAGACGCTATGTTGCTCATTTTTAAAATGTTTCGGTGAATATTACTCACTCTGAAATATTTTATAGTTATAATTTTTGACATTAGGGTACTGACTCTGGCCTTATTTGAACTCACAAATTATGCTTCAATGGCACTCAGAAATTTTCTCATTGTCCTGCATTGTGGGATAACACTTCAAATATTCTTAGCCACTTTAGATTGCAAAAGCAAAGGCTAAGCCTATTCGAGCGCTCTCACTTCTCAAAAACAATATTTTGATCTGCAGTGCTTTGATCAGTCAAGGCAGTGGGTTCATTTATCCTTAGGGTCAGATCTAAATCCATATACCCTAATGTAAAAAGAACAGTTTCTTTCCAATCACTAAAGTTAGATACATCAAGAAAAGGTATAGAACTTGAGTCATCTAAAATCACATAACTAGAAATTGCATGACAAAAGACACGTATCAAAAGAAAGCATATACGAAACAAGCTTGATAGAAAAAGCAATAAATAAAAAGCCCTGAATATGTTTATTTTCAGGCGAGTATAGGGGGTCATCGGAGTTCTACTTTGGTAAGAGCTCTGATATGTGTAATCACTACGCCTATCGACCATAGTTGGTAAAACTGAGACTCATGTGAAGCTAGACCATCAACACATGGTACCTTTGGATACGCATGTGTAATGTATCTCAACAGATTTGCCTCATTTTACCCTACCTAAATGCCAAACATGATAAAACTACCTTTGGGTCGTTTATTGTTTCATGAATCTAAGTGCAATAATAATATTGGGTAAATCTATATGATAGTATAAAAATTTGACAACATACGTGTATTCAGTCACTTTGGTAACATAAATTCACTAAGTCATTTAGCTATCCTTGATGCCAATGTTATACATTCATTTATGCATGCATAATTACAAATAAATGCATGAACAATAACAAAATTCAAGCCTAAATGGGTAAAACCCTGGGTCCTCAAGCAGGAACTAGTCTGAAAACACTCTGAACTGGTCTGAAACAGCCCCGAATAGATCATCTAAGGGTCTGAATCGGTTCTAAACCTTATGAATCGGTGTCAAGTATGAATAAAAGTTCATAAAAACCCTATAACTGTATGCCAAAATCCCTGTATTTTCTTATATTTATGAAAATAGAGTCTTAACATCTCAGAATCAGTGAAAAATTGGAAAGATTCAATAAAAAAGGCTTTGAACTGGTCTTGAAAGGGGTTGAATCAGTCCCTAATCCGGTTCAGGCCATATAGTGCCCAGACCCTTACTAGATCTGGATCTAACCCAGTTATAACTGGATCTGGGTCTGACCCAATTACCATCCGGATCCGGGTCTGACCCGGTTATAACCGGATCTGGGTCTAACCCAGTAATAACCAGATCTGGGTCTGACCCAGTTATAACTGGATCTGAGTCTGACCCGGTTACCAACCGGATTTGGGGCTAACCCAGTTATAACTGGATCAGACCATACCTAGACCCGATCCAGTTTCATTGATTAAAAATAAAAACAGAAACCTGAGGGTTTTTGTTCAGTGAAAACAGGAAAAAGGAGGTTTTCACCCACCTGACCTGCCGGTGATCGATGTCGCCTGCCGGAGACCCACGCCGCTTGCCGGCGACAGACGCGAGCAGATGGCCAAAAAAACTACCTGCAGCAGCAGCCCCCACTGAACTCCACCGATGTCCTCTCTCACCTCGCCTAACGGTAGAGGTGAAACAAGAAAAGGGGTTCATCGCCGATCATCAACATCGTCAATGGCTACCTGCATCCGCTCCCTTGGATCTCCGGTGATGACCCACGATGCACATTCTGTCAGAAAACCCCCTTCCAACAAAAAGGGTTTTGTGCCGACAATCCAACGGTCCAGCAAAAACACCCCCTCCCTTGAGACACCGTACTGCGATCCTGACGTCGGGAGACCTGCCCTGCAGCCCGACTGCCATAGGTAAAACTCCTGATCCTCTGCTCCCCCCCCCCTTTTTTATGCCGGTGATGGTGGGTCGGTTAACCGATAAGCCACATCGCCCCACGATGATGGGCTGCCAGAAAAATTGTCGCCCCACAATGACAGTCACCTACAACCAGCGACCCGCATCAGGTGTCGGCTACCAGCATCCAGTGCCATCGATCGAAATCACCGGCGGCCACTGGCTTTCAAAAGCTATTTCGATGACAAAGAAACAATATGTATTATATCGGGTCTACCAACAAAATGTTGTCGTCCCACGACGATAGCGGCCAGAAAATGCCAATGCCTGCGCAACGGAGGCATGGTGTGGGCCCATAACCCAATGTTGGGGATCCTTCAGGGGCCTGCACACAACAAAACAGAGAAAGAGAAAGCGTACCTGATGTTGTCATCGGTGAACCTGAATCGGTGGTTGGCGGTAGGCGCTGGTGGCTGGATCGGGATGAGCTTCACTCCTCAACCAGACTGCAGCCCTCCAATGAGCGCAGGCTCCTTTAGTAGTCGGTCAGTAGGATCCCTCTTTCCCTCCTTAGTAAAAAAAACTCATAAAAGGTATGTTACTTTAACCCTCTTCTATGTTTTTTTTTATGCACTTTCTTTTCAGGGTCGCTCATGGATACCCTTTTGTAGTTGTAGCTAGGGAACAATTAGCGTAACCGTTCCCTTTCTGTATGCTTATCGGATGAAACACCAAAAAGGAAAGTTACCAAAAATGGGTAACTGCCACATATCGTGGCTTATCCCAACAATATATTCTTCCAGAGGCTTTTGTCTAAGACCCCAAATACAGGATATATGTTTTAATACTTGTACCTTGGCCCTACTGTTACTGACTCCGAGAATGCCTTCTTGATCCTACCCATCTCGAATAAGGAGGTTCGTTTGGCAGTGTTTTGGGCTAACCCAGATAAGGCCCCATGACCTAATGCTTTTCCTGCTAGATTTTATCAACATTTTTTGGATATTGTTGGGCCTGACATAACATGCGCAATTCAGATTTGACGTTTCAAAACCATCATTAAAAGATAAATGAATGTAGTAATTTGAAACATCGCTAAGACTTTTTTGTACAAGGCAAATTGGTTCATAGACTGAATTCCACAAATTTGATGCTTATCCCTAAAGTTCAGGCTCCTCTCACTTTTCGGGATTACGGTCCCATTTCTTTCTATAATTTTCTTTATAAGACTATTACTAAAGTTATGGTTAATCGTATGCAGGGTATTCTATCTTACATAATCTCATCCAATCAAGGTGCATTTTTTAGTCACTACAAGAAATTTGCATTTTACTGGCGCAGAAAGGGCTTATGTCAAAGAAAAAACTTACACTGGCGCAGAGAAACCCAACGCCATTGGTGCAATATATATCTATGTCAGTAAAGCTATAATAAATTCTCCCTCCCTTTTTTCGTCTCTCAGCCCTCTGCCTCTCCCTCTCCTTCTCTGAGACTTGTTGATCTGCGATCTCTTCTCCTTCCTATGATCTCGTAGGAGAGGAATGGCCGATTAGCTCATGGATGACCAGAGCTCTGAATTCAAGAAGGCCTTCAGCATGTTCGACAAGGATGGAGACAACTATCTCTCTCTCTCTCTCAAAGCATGATTTGTGATATTTCGGTTTAGGACTTACTTGATGAGTGATGCTGAGATTGATTATGGTGTCTATCAGATTTAGCTATGAAAGGGGTTTACTTCATGATGTCTTGATCATTTTCTGTGAAAATTTTGGGGCGATTAGGTTTTTGTGATAAAGTTTTGGTGTCTCACATTCAGAAGATTGAAAAAGCATATATAGCAAAAAAAGGGAAAAATGTTGAAAAAAATAAAAGTTTATTCTTCCCTCGTTGAGTTTCCCTCTCTCTTTCCTCTTCTTTTTTCAGTCTTTTCTTCTTTCTCCCTCTTTCATTCTCTAATTGTTTCGTTGCTAAGGTTGTTGACAAAAAGGAGTAAATGGAAGGCTAAGGTTATTTCACCCTCTTTTCTCATCCTAACATTTTTTTATTCCTTTTTCTATTTTTTTTTTCATCTTCTTTTTTTTGTTTATTCTCCTTTCTCTTTTTCTGATTTAGATGCTCATAGTCTGTAAAACCCATCCATCGAAACAACAGAGTTGAGAGAGAGCTTGAGAGTGAGAGAAAGAGGGAGGCAACCACCATAGCATCGTCGATGGCCACCGTAGGAAACAACTGTCCCTCCTCCTGTTTTCTTTCTTTTTCTGTTTTTCTTAAGAGGCCGACAACCATGACTGCCGATGAGTTTAAGGAGATGTTATCATTGCAAAATTTTACTTTTGCAAGTCAAACAGACCTTTGAAAAAGTTTTTGAAAATAACTCACCTTTATTTTTAAAATGCGAGAAAATTTCGTAGAATGGGACTCGCCTATCGGTACAAGGTTCAACTGTTCCTGCCACCTTTACTAGGGGTAATTGAACCAAGGATCAATCTGGTGATTTCTTTGCTTTGCTCAACTTATCTAAATCGTGTTCTATTTTCTAAATGCACAAAGAATCAGGCATGTGCTATGAATTTTCTGAAAATGCAGATTTGAAAACATGATGTTTGCTTTGAATATTTGAAATACTTGAAATTTTTTTGGAAAAGATAACACTTTGAAAATCGCGAGCCTTGTTGAGAGAACATTTTTGAAGAAATGCAAGTGCTTTGTGAAAATCAAATTTTGAGGAATTTCAAATAACCTTGGAAAAACTGGATTTCTCTTATTTAAAACTTTGAAATGGAAGATATTATGACTTGGAAAATCATGATTTGAACTTAAGAAATACTTGAAATACCACTTGAAAGCTTAGAGTTTTGAGAAAATTAATTTTTGAGTAAGACTTAGAAAATTTTGAGAAAATCGATTTCTCTGAACTAGAATTGGAATTTGCAAATTGAATGAAATGAATGAATATAGATTTGAAAGACATTGTTTTGAAGAATTGAGAAAATCTTTTTGTATTTTTGAGAAATGCAGTGCATTTTGAAGTTACCTTAAGAGTGTAGGTTGAATGTGGCTAATACGAAGATCACAAATCTGGGTCTCATTTGTATTCTGACTATGGCCATGAATACGAGTTCCACCGAGTTTGTTAAATCTCTAAGAGCTTGTGCACGTGTCAATCGTGTCAACCATGGTTAAATTGAAATATGTGCATAAATGACAAACATAGCAGTTATATATCAAAACTTAAACTATATGCAATGCTCCTTATTCTAAGCAGAAATTAAAATTCTTATTCCAAAGTTTATTTATAATTTACATCACTAATTAAATTTAAATAAATAAAAATAGAACCTTTAAATATCCCTGCAAAACTAGAAAACTTGTTAGTGAA
Organism: Nuphar pumila; assembly: GCF_984573655.1. Taxonomy (NCBI): domain Eukaryota; kingdom Viridiplantae; phylum Streptophyta; class Magnoliopsida; order Nymphaeales; family Nymphaeaceae; genus Nuphar; species Nuphar pumila. The sequence goes on along the minus strand of NC_143253.1, from coordinate 113,165,512 downwards.
GATATGTTGGCTTTTCTAGATTTATCTAGTAATATCTAGAAATTACTGGATTTTGCTAGATATAAGCCCTTTCCCATGATTCCCTGAAATAAATATAATGAAATATGAAATAAAATTGAAGAAATAATAAAGATAAGTAACTTTGAAATTCGAAATTTGGGGAAAATTGACAAAAATACCCCTGAAAACAAGACTATGGCCTTGAAATCAGGGTTTTCAGAAAATATTTTGGTAAAATTTGGGATTTAGGATTTAAAAGGACTCAAAACAAAGCCAAATCGAATATGAGGTGTCTTAGCATGATTCTAAACATCAAAAACCCTAAAAACATGAAATTTTATAAAAAAAAACTAAAAACATCATAAAAACTATGATTTTGCTAGTGTTTCGGGATCCTGCGGGCATCCTGTTTTGCAATTTAATCCATTCAAGCATCAAATGAGATCCAAAATCAATAAAAATCGACATCTTCACTTCTTATAACCCTAAAATTAAATTGAAAATAGAAAGATCAAATTTTGACATAATTTTAATACAAAAATTACATTAAACCCTAAAATATCTATTTTTGCTCGCGGGCACGTACCTATTTTAGTGTCAGACCCAAATCAGGGGTCAATCCACCATGAAAATTCATAAAATTTTGCAGAGGCATAATAGACAGAAATACAAAGATTCTCTTTTTTATATATTGAAAAAATCATCTTTGGTTTGTGAGATATTGTTCCGGCAATATTTGATCAATTATAACGAATATAAAATCTATCAAAACAGATGCTTCCAGTTTTAAATTCAGGGAAAAATATCAAACCACATCAGAAAATTCTAAGATTTCAGCAGTGAATATCAAACATGCAGATAACGAACTTCCTTTTTTATGAATCATTGATAGGATCTTTGGTTAGGGAGATACGATCAACACAAATTAGATTAGGGTTTTAATAGAGCATAACGAGTTCTAAAGCATTGATCTGACTCTCTGACATGGGAAAAATAGCAAACAGTGATATAAAAATACAGTAAAATTACATAAAGTAATAGGAATTAACATGAAGCTACTGCAATTTACGGACTGCAAATTGAACCTTGGATGATAGAAATAACACAACTGCAAGCTACATCTAAATATCAAGAGTGATTTTAAGTAAAAGAAATCATGAACCGATTTTTTTATTTTTCTAACTGAGTTCCCGAATCCCAAAACCTATGATTTTTTACAGGAACTCACTGACATATTTGTGGACTAAATATAAAAAAATCTGAAATTTCTAACGAAGATTTAAACACTAAATAGCATGACTTCTAAAGTCCTAGAATCAAAACACATAAAAATCTAATAAAATAATAAAAACTATGACTTAAACAAGGAAAATAACAAAAAAAACACATAAACAGCATAACAAAATTTAATTTAATGCTAGAACCTGTAAAAAAAACATCATTATAACAAGAAAATAAAAAAATATAGGGAATCCATGGCTGAAATTGATTTTACCTTTGAAAATATGGATTTAACTCATTTAACAGGTAAAATGCATATCTCATTGGCTAAGAACGTAGAAAACAACAATTTAATTCATTCTAATGGATTAAAATATTGAAAACCATCTTAGGACAGTACTAGCATGCTTTCTTGAATCGTTTTGCATGAAAGAAAACCTTGAATCTCACACCCATTGGGCGGCAATGGTGAAAACCATGGTAAAAGACAAAAAAAAAATCATAAAATCAATGAAAGAAGAGATGAAAGGCTCAACTTGGATGTTGCAACTGCAATGGAGGAAGGAGAGGTGCTGGAGAGGAGAGAGAAGCTCCAAGATTTGATGTGAGATAATAATAGGGGTCGACCCCCCTTATGGCTACTTAAATAGAAAAAAATTAGATTTAGCCAAAAGAGTCCAAAAATTCTCAAATTCCTTCTTAATTGGGCTTGCTAAGGGGGGGGGGGGGGAGGAGGGGGCGATTTTCATGTGGGATTACTATCCTACCCCTAACTCTAACTAACCTAATTAGCCTCCAATTAAACACCTAACTAGACTAAAAGACTCTCAAATGTGGCGCCACCTAGTGTAGGCCCACATTGGTTTTTTAAAGCTCAAATTTAAAACTTAGAAAAACAATGGTTAAAAACCAAAGTTAAAAAGGATTTTCAAATTTTAAATTTAGACTCTTCTAAACCCCTAATCTAACTAGGACACTGACTAACCCTAGTTTAACCCTGACTTCTTCAAATATGGCGTCACCTCGAGTGGGCCCCACTTGAATTTTCAAAAATGATTTTAAAACTTGAAAAACAAAGGTTTTTAAAATAAGGTTAAAAATAAATTTGAAATTGAATGTTTTAAAACCAAATAGAGTTTTGATTGGCTCAGAACTCTTTCAGATGTGGCACCAACTGAGTGGGCCCCGCACCAGGGTTTTGAAAAAATTGAAATAAAGACTGAAAAATGGCTTTGAAAAGGGGTTAAAATCAACAGATGAAATTCAAAGGTTTTAAAAATAGAGTCCTAAGAGAATTGAGATTCTAGACCAGAGTCCTGAACCAACTAGGACTTTGAGTTTTTAGGGTTTTGAAAGCCAAATAAGGAGGTTTTTGAAAGATTTCATCAGAATTGATGAAAATACATTAAAGAATGAAGTCAGGGTTAGAGTCCCGACTCAATCCACTAGACTCTGCAAACTGGACTAATTTTTGAAAAACAAATAGAGAAAATGGAAATGGAGGTAAAAACAAGGTTCAAAATAGAGTCCTGATTAGACTAGGATTCTGAGACCGAATCCTGATCAGACTAAAACTCTAGATTTTTCTTGGTATTTTCTGAAAAACATATGAAAGAATTTTTGAAAACCAATGAAAATGGCAACAAGCAGTGAAATCAGAACAAAGTTCTGGTCCAACTGGGACTCTGGGGACAGAGTTCTAATTTGACTAGGACTCTCAGAATTCTAGATTTTCTGAGAAAACAAATGAGATGATTTTAAAAATTAGGTGAAAATAAGATAAAATTGAAGTCCTGTTCAGAGTCCTGATCTGACTAGGACTCTGAGGAAGAGTCATAATTTGACTAGAACTTTGAGAATTTTGGTTTTTTAGAGGGCAAATGATGAGATTTAAACAGAACTTTTGAAAACCAGTGAAAATGAGGTGAGAAAATAAACTTTGGATAGAATCCTGATTTCATCAGGACTCTGGGATAAAATTCCAGAATTTTGAAATTCTATGATAAAGGTGTAACAATTTGGATTCCTGAAGAGATAAATAGAAATATTTTTGAAAGATTCTCTCAAAATTGAAATCAGGGTCAGAGTCCTGATCCAACTGGGACTCTTTGAATAGAGTTTGGGTTTAACTAAAACTCCGAGTTTTTGACTTATTTCGAAAGTTTTTAAAAGATTTGATTGAAAATAGCTAAAATAGCCATGAAAGACAAAGTATTAATATGACTGAAACTCTGAAGAAGAGTTCTAATACGACTGGAATTCTTGAAAAAAAGTTCTAATCCAACTAGGACTCTGAGATTTCGGCCAAAACGAAAGATTTTGAAAGGTTTTCTCAAAAATCAGTAAAAGGGTAGTAAAAGGTAGAGTTCTGATCAGACTGGGACTCTAGAGAAAGAGTCTTGATCCAAGTAGGACTGAGATTTTGGCCAAAATGACAGAAATGGGCAAGGGATATGACCACAACTGGTTTAAAATCAAAAAATGATATTTTTAAAAAAGTTCAAAAAGATGAAAATATAGAGTCCTGATCCAACTAGGACTTTAAAATTTTTGAGATTTTTGATGAATGAAAGAATCCAGAAGTGACACCACCTAAATGGGTCTCATCTAAGAATTAAAATTGAGTTTCAAACGAATCTAAATTGTTTTCTGAGGAAAACATTTCGAAATATAAAATTCTGGGGGTTGGCAAATGACAAATTGTCGATTCGAAACCCATGTTTTGAAATTGATTTTGCAAGAAAAGTTTTAAAACTCGAATCTAGATCCAATATTTTGAAAACAAGAGTTCTGGATCTCAATAATGCAATGCAATGACATGCGATGCCATGAAATGATATGCCAAATGCATGCAGAGATGGCACATGAAATGTAAACCCTATATGAAGGACTTGGAATCCCGAACCTCTGGCAGATACAAAGAATTTAGAGTTTCTCATCTGAGGATGAGAACTAATAATTGAAATTGAGCCAGAATGAGGGTTGAATCTTGATTGTAGGATGAAGTATTGAAATTTTTGTAAAAAATTGGATTGTGAACAACCCTGGCTCAGATTTCGACCAGTTGGTTCCTTGAAGACTGCAGAGAGTGGGTCCTAGTGGCAGGAGGCAAGTATTTGTGAATGAGGGTGAAAATTTGGGGTGTTTACGGGAAAGATAGCCGGTAGTTATGGTTGTCGACATCGTAAGAGAGAGAGAGAGAAAGAGAAAAGAAGGGAAGGAGAGGAAGCCGACAACCAGTGGTTGCCAACAACCTTGACCATCGATTGAGTGAGTTGGCAGAGCCAACTCAATTTGAGGTTAAACCAGACCGAGTCGGGTCTGTCATGACTCAATTGGGTTGGTCTGGGTGCAACCCAAACCGAACCAACTCAGAAAAAAAATTGTCTGTCTCGGCTAACCAAATCGGTCTAGGTGTGAACCCTAACAGGGTTGGGTCTAACTATGACCGACTTGGTTCGTGTGAGTCTGGACTGGCTCTGGTCAACGAGTTCTAACACTTGACTCAGTCGACCAAACTGGTTCTAACAAAACTAGAATGAGTCAGGTCTGACAGGGTCTCGGTTTCCTGTTTGCGTCTAGATTGAACTGGACCAGACTAGGTCTAGGTTTAGTTTAATTCAGTTGATCTGGACCGATCCAAGTTGAACCAAATCCAGACAAAATTGGGTCTGGATGAATCAATCTTAGATCCATATCAAAACTAGATCTGGATCTCATTTGAGACTATTCAGATCAATTCTAGATCCAGGTTGTAATTAATTATGGATCTAGTTTGGAATTGAACTGGATCCAATTCTGTTTGTTTCAGACTGGATCAGTTTTGGTTCATGACTGAAACCAAACTGAAGCAGTCCAGCTTGTTCCTAACTGGGACAAAATTGAACCAGTCTAGACGGTCCCTGACTGAGATAGAATTGAATCCAGTTTAAACAGTTTGGGTCCAGTCCAGTTATACCAAATTGGATATGGATCCACATATGTTAGTAAGCGGACCCATTATAGATTTTTTAGAGTTCAATTGAGTCTGAATCTAAACTTAGTTAGGTCTAGACTAGGCTCAGTAAATCTAGTGTTCTGAACTTAAATGGAGTCAGGTTTACCCTAGGCTAAGTCAGGTCAAATTACATAAAGTTGAAATGACCAAATTACCTTTGTGTATAACATGAAATCCACTTAAGTAAAATGAGCATAACTTTGCATACCGAACTCAGAATTGAGTGAGGTTGGGTTTGTATCATAGGAAAAAATTGTCAGCCTTATGGTTTTGATCAAAACTAGGGGCACAAAATTTAAGGTCTGTCAGACTACCTCGAGAATGATATTTTGGTAATTTTGACCAAATATAAATAATGTATGTTTATTAATATAAACATGCTTGTGTAATGACCAGACTTTATTGTTAGAGCCATATGAGACTCGAGTGCAGTTAGTGTGCAACGTTCGCATTAAAGGTAAGAGAAATTATAGGCATTTTAGATACTAAAACATTGTATGCTGACATACTTATGAATTAGATTACATGAAATCATGTTTACTTCAGAATATAGTTGTATTCTAATGAATTTGTGACTGCATGTTAGAAATACAATTTTCTTATGATTAGAGAATAAATGCATGTGAATTAGTCATGAATACCATAAATGATTTCATGTATATGTGATATTTCAGCATGAGTTGCATGTATCAAATTATTGTATGTTAGATGAAATTCATACTTTAGTTTATGAAGAACATATAAATACATGCATAAAAACATAGTTCTTAAGATGATATTTGAGTCCTATAATAGTTATAAAGGTGTTAATGTAACTGAAATACTAGAGTATGCTAAGAACTCCATAAATCACCGGGAAAGATGGTGAAAATGGGTGCCTGATGACTGTTAGTGTGTGAGTCATCGATGTTGGGGTCATTGGGATTTATAGATGTAGAGAGACTACATATCTGCATGTTTAGAAATTTGGTGAACCTTAGAATTGATGCAGTGCATCTAGACCAATCTGGGTGTATGTGATGAGCATGACCTGTTCCGGATTGCCGTACCCGTGACCCTCAAGACAAAAATACCTATTTTGGGTCTAAACAGGGTCTAAGGATAATTTTGTTATTTCACATGAATTAATTTTATGATATTTTTGTTCCATCAATCTTAGAAAATACATATGGTTCCAATTTTGTGATTTTTGGAATCACTAAAAAACATTTATACATTTTTTATTTTTATTTTTAATAGGTGTCGAATTCTACAAATCCAAATAGTTCTGGTATCCACTAGGCTTAACTTTGGGTACTAAAGGATGTATGAGGAATATGGGTAGTTTTTATTTTTTGATCAAGCTTTGGATCTCGACCTTAGGTCCATTCTTTTGTTAAAGATCTAATTTCTAAGTTTGAATCTTGAGAGGGATCCAAAATTCAAACTTTGTATCTATATTGGCCACCTTGAGAGAATGCATTTATTGGGCCAATGTGGATCTGGATCCATTGTGTTGTAAGGTTCATTACATGTGCTCTTGTTTCATTGGATGTGAGGTGAGGTGGTCTCTTATGTGGCCAATCCCTCTTTAGCCACCTCACCATTCATCCATTGGCCCCTCTTGAGGTGTCACCCAACTGCTCTTTCTTTTTTTGCAGAATGATTTTTTATTAGGCTGTTGAGTGGTGCAATGAGAGTGTATATTTTGGATTGAGTCCTCTCATTGGCCTCAAGAGTGGCTGCCTCCCACATGGCCAATGAGAGGCCATGCTAGTTTTGACTTCTCTATAAAAGTATGTTGGAAAAAATGCAAAGGGCTTTTTTTTACCTCATTCTAAAAAAAAATCTAGACTTAAAAAGTTGCTAGAACCTCCTCTATGGAGAAAACGTGAAGGCTGCACCTTGAGTGTGAGCCGGTGGTGCGTGGACCTTGTGGTGAGTTGCTGGACATGAAAGCTTGAGGAAGCTTGTTGGGTGACCGTTGTGGGTTTGTGAACTTGTGAGGAGTTCAACCCTTGAAAGTGTTGTTCATGTGGTGTTTAGAGAACCTTTGAGCGTGAAGACCAGTTAGGTGTGTGAATGATTGTGGAGACCAGTGTTACATTCTTCCCAAAAAATTGTTAGAAGATGAGATTGGAAGTGTAAAGCCTTAGCCACTTCTAATAGGTGTTGGTGTTTACATTCAACATGCCCGTTTTGTTGGGGTGTTCCAACGCAGGATTTTTGATAATTAATGCCATTTTGATGAAGAAAATTTTGAAAGCAACGAGAAATAAATTCAGTGCCATGATCACTATGGATGCTTTTAATTGAAGATTGAAAAAAATTGCAAACTAAGGCACAAAAGCGTTGAATGCAATAAAGTGTTTCAAATTTGTATCTCATTAAAAAAATTCAAGTGCAACAATAAAAATCATCCATAATGGTAAGAAAAAAATGAGCACTCGAATGGGATTAGGGATGGCAGTGGATTGGAGGAAAGCGAGGCCCGCACCGCCTCACCCCATTTGGATCGAGGATGAAGGGTATGAAACAGAGATGGAGGCAGGGACGAAGGTTAACACTACACTACACTACAAGACAAAACATAAAATAAACTAACATGAAATACTCATAACATGTAACTAACCACTACACTACAAGACAAAATAGAAAAACAAACTAACTAACAAGAAGGAAGACAAATCCATGTCTAACAAATCATGAACTAACAATTGAACTAACTACTTAACCATTAAGAAGCAATGTAACTAACTCAGAAATAAACTAAATAAGTTAATCTAACTAATTAATTATGCAACTAACCACACAAAAATTGAAAATACTATAATCACTAATCTAACTATTTATTAATGAGTAACGATAAAGAAAAGGAGCAAAACACAAAAAAAATGACTATTATTATTTAACAATAAATCTAATCTAAATGCAAGAAGGAAATCAAAACTACACTAAGATTACGTTAGTGCAATAAATCTGATCTGACTAAATGAATTTAAAACTATGCTTAAGCAAAAAGCACTATCAAGAAAAATGATAATTAAAATGGAAACGATAATAAATAAAAGAACATGATAATAACGCTAATTTGGCTAAACCAATTAACTACACTAACTATGCTAAGTTCTAATTAATCTAAGAATAATCTAAGAACATTGAATATTGTCAACCTAATTGCTGAAAAACAAAGAAACAAATACTTGTGAATTAAAGATGCTAACTAAGAACAATTAATTATCTAAATAAAAAAAACGATAATCATGGTTAACTTCTACTTTCTAAACTAAATACCAAAAATTAATGTGTTGGGTTTAATCAGAATAAATACTCTATCTATCTTTATCTATCAATTAGTCTAACTATTCTACAGTTAACAATTAATTAACACCAATCAATCAAAACTAATTCAACATGTTAAAACAAACTAACCAGAAACAAACAAACTAACCAATTTGTTAATGACTAAAAACATCAGATGTATAAACCCCAAAAAAATGCATACGCTAGTATTGAAACCCTACTCGGCGAACTTGAAAACGTCTATTTACTTAAATTTTACTTAACTAATTTATGAAAGTAACTAATTAAATCTAAGCAAAACATCAACTAACATGACATAAAATTAAGAACTAAAAAAATCACAACTATCTACTAGGCACAGAAATCAAGAAAAATGAATAAACTAAACTATTTGCTATATATATTCTTTAAAATTTTTAGATGAGAGAAATAAACTAAACTAAATGAATGCAATATGAATGCAATGAATAAATAACTACATGCAGTGATATAATGAATGAGATGCAGAAACTAAAACTACGAAGAAACGGGGGAGAAGAAGCAAATTGTGTGATTTACCTTCGATGGAGGGGTTGAGAAAAAGAAGATGGTATTTTCCTTGAGCAGTGCACACCTCTATTAATCAAGGCAAGAAGAATCAGCGACAGAAAAAGATCACCTCCATCAATCAAGGCAAGAAGAACCGATGACAGAAAAAGATCAAAAGCAAGATGAATCAAAAGGGGAAAAAGAGGAGAATGGGGGATAACCGGTTGGGAATGAAGAGGAGGAAGAGAAGATGTCTGCATTTTTTCAAGAAGGAAAAACATGGGCTGCAGGTCTAAAAATATTATTTATACTAATTCCTAGGTCAAAACACATTTTTCTATGGAAGTCTAAAGAATTTTTAGAAATTCCAAAACAGTTCTTCCTTTGAAAACGTGTTTTCCATAAAAACTACTTCCAAACTAATTTAAATTAATTCACAAACTTTTAATCTAATTAAACTATAAGTTAGAAAATTCTAAATGAGGTAAAACACTAAAAAACACAGGATGGGCTCTGAAATGTGTGATTTTCCTGTATTTTCAATTTTAAAGCAGTTTCTCAAAAATAAAGATAAGACTGGATTTTTAATGCGATTTTTAATGGATCATGCATAAAATAGTATGAATAAAAGATAAAATATATGCATTATCAGATATTACCATGGACTTTATGGTAGGTTTGCCGAAGACATGCCGGCAGTATGATACTATATGGGTAATTGTGGATCGCCTTACGAAATTGGCACACTTTGTATCGATCAGGGCAAACCCGACACTAGAGAGTTTAGCAGATTTGTACGTTGATGAGATCGTCAGGTTACATTGAGTATCAGTTTGGATAATTTCTGACAGAGATCCAAGATTTATGTCAAAATTTTGGGGGCAACTTCAGAAAGCTTTGGTAACAAAGCTTAAGTTTAGCACAACCTTTCACCCATAGACAGAGAGACAGTCAGAAAGGACTATCCAGACCTTGGAGGACATGTTGTGATCTTGTGCCTTAGAGTGAAAAGGTGATTGGAGTAAGCATTTAAAGTTAGCCAAGTTCACTTACAACAATAATTATCATTCGAGTATCGACATGGCTCCTTATGAGGCATTATACGAATGACCCTGTAGGTCCCCTATTTGTTGGAGTGGGGTTGGTAATTGAGTGATCAAATCACCTATAGTTTTGCAACATTACATGGATCAAGTATAGTTGATTCATAAAAGACTTCTGACTGCTCAGAGGCGTCAGAAGAGCTACGTAGATTCAAAGCGTTGAGAGGTTACTTTCAATGTGGGAGATCATGTATTTGTCAGAGTATCACCTACGAAAAGTGTATTTCGATTTGACAAGAAAGTGAAGTTGAGCCTGAGGTATGTAGGACATTTCCTCATCTTCGAAAGGATCGAAGGTGCAACATATAGACTAGCACTCCCTCTTCAGTTCTCAAACATCCATGATGTCTTTCTCGTGTCGATGTTGAGAAGGTATGTATCGACCTTACACGCATCATCTAGTATGATGAGGTAGAAGTACAGAAGGACCTTATGTTTGAAGAACACCCTATTAAGATAGTTGATTGATGAGATCAGGTGCTACAACATAAGACGATTCTATTAGTGAAGGTTCGATGGCAGCACCATGGGCTCGAAGAGTGTGCTTGAGAGCTCGAAGCAAACATGAGAGCAAAACATTCATGCATATTCGATACGTAACCTTAACCAAATTTTGAGGAAAAAATTCTTTAAGGGGGTATGATGTAATATCCATAATTTTTTGAGGAATTTTCTTGAATTTTCATATTTTCTCTATGGATTGGTAAATCAAAATTTTTAAAATTTTGGTAGGCACTGTGTTATAGAGTTGTACGATTTAGAGAAAAATTTTAAGTGTGAGAAAAATACCCTGTATGCCCAAGGGTCTAGTTGATCCTATTGAAATCAAATTTCTTAAAAATTATTTCTAAAGAATTTAAATTATCTTCTAATGGAATATTTAAATAAATATAAGGGTTTTTGAACTTTAGTAAGTGATATGTAATTGAGTTAAGGCCTAAATTTAAGTTCATTTATTGTCACTTCATGTAATTTCATATTTAAATATGAGAGGAATTGAATTTGTATTTAGTTTGAATTAATTAGAAATTCTATTTAATGGAATGAAACTCAGAAATTAATTAAATTTAATAATTTGGTAGGAATTCATAGGTGGGCCGTCCCATCCTATGTGGCACTCCAATATAGAAGTTTAAAAACATGACACAACAATAAAATATAAAACTTTAAAAACATGTTAGAAAATTAGTTACCAACAAAAAATTAAAAGTTTGTTTTTTTCAAAACAACCCCATAAGGTGGGGACGTCAATCTAGAGGGTCCCATAAGGGATGGATTCACCTCAAGAGAGTCCCATTTGAGGGTATGGGCTGGACTAAGAAGGAAGGACTCTAAAAGAAATCAAAACTCTAATTTGACTAGTCAACTTGCTTACTTGGCAAGCAAGATAAAGTGAAGAGATTTGAAACTCTATTCTAGACCCAAGAACAAGGGCTAGAATTAACTTCAGCCCTTGATCCAAAAACCTAAATCTATAAATAGAGGAGTTCATGCCCCCTTTATTCTCCTCTTGTATTTTCCCCAAAAGTCTCTCTCTTCTCCCAAGAACGACTATTTTCTCTCTCTTGCTTCTCTACACCAAAAATGTTGGATTTTCTCACCTTGGCTTAGCAAGGGAGGCTTTTACATACGTGAACAAATCATAGAAAAGTCATGAGTGAGGCCATTGTTTGGGTGGAACGGCCGGTTTGCATGAGGAGAGCCATCTACACTCATATAATCAATTTTCATCAATAAGGTAGGGGGTTTTATACTATACACATAATCTGGAATTCGTGGGTATGAATTTCTTCATTTTTTCATAAGTACAGGCCCTAAACCATGCCTCCTACATGTGGGTTCAAGTTAGGGTTGTCTAATCATGTGATTGAAAGGGGTTTTCAGAAGAAAACCCCTCTAAAAATCATTTTCTCTCAAAACTGATTTTCTCAAAAAATAAAATCATAAAAACTATAAAATATGCATGTTACTTGATTGTTTTTCTGAATATTTTGATTTGAGTTAGTAGATTATAATAATATTGATATTCTGTAAAAAATTGAGTGATTTATATGGTCGTTTTTATGAGAAAATACATGTTTTGTAATTCGAGTTTCTCAGAATAATTTTTGGCATCATATTTTTGGCTTGACACCCGATCGATAAATCACTCGTATTTCTCTCATTTGGATGAGTTTTAACGATCAATTTTGCATCAAAAATCTAACAAAATTTTGCATCTACTATAAAATTTTGGTCTCTGTTCATGGAGTGAGCACGAATCTGTGATAGTCGAAACAAAAAAGTGCAGGTCTGCACCAAAACTTTCATAACTCCCTCATACAGATGAGTTTTTAGAAACCGTTTTTGGCATCGAAAAGTTGTCAAAGTTTCTTACAAATTGAATTTTTTTAGATTTGTCTATCATATAGAAAAAGTTTTATAGCCTCTGTAACAGTTAGATAGAGTAAGGATTTTCATAAATTTGGGACTGGTTTAACAATCGATCCCTAAATGTAAGGTTTTAGATGTTCTTGCTAAAAAAAGGTGATTTAAGCATCTAGAAAAGATTATTTTAAGTTTAGCATGATTGAATAGCTTGTCATTGCATAAATATTTCATATTTCATGATTATTTAGGGTTTTGTATGATTCTTTCATAGATGTAAGCATGTATGATATATTTTGATGGATTTATAATGTTTGAATGGTGTATTCTATTGTTTAGCAAAGATTAGCATGAATTTGTTCAAGTATGCATTATATGATGATGTTATCATGTTTAGAGCATCAAAATTTATGAGTTTATGTATTCTTGAGTCTTGTTCTTTCTTGATGAATTTTGCATAAGTTTGAATCTTGTTCTTTCTTGTCCTCATTTTTTATCTTGACTTTTTTTAGAAAAAATAAATATCTCAGTAATAATGAAGCTAATAAATTCAAATAAAAATACTAGAGTATTCTACACATCTAGGGATTAAATTTAGAGTCTTATCTTGCTTCGTTTGGATCAGTATTGAGGCCAAACCGTTTCTTGCAATAGAGCACATATATTTTGCTCTGTCTATAGGACTGTTCCGACTTATGGTTTTAGTAATTCTAAATATCTAGCCAAGACTGATCAAAATAAATCAAGAAAAATCTGGGTGAATGATAATATATACAAGATCCTGTAAAAATGGTTTTATAAAAAGATTTATCTGTAGGTCTAGAGAAATTCTCCAAATCAGAAAAAATTTCTGCAGATAACAAGTTTGTCTTATATCTTTCCTGAACAAGGCTTAGTTCCAGAATTTTCCTGATTTTATTATAACGAATTTTTAAGTTCTATTTCTTGGATTGTTTTCATGAGGCATATGTGTATTCACAGTAAAATTGAGAAAGTGCAATTCAGTGTTTGAAATTCTCAGTAGATTTTTCAAAATTGGGTTAATAGAATTCTGAAACTGCACAATATGATATGTATGATTTCTTCATTATAATTGATGTTATTTATGCAGAGATATGGAAGTTTATCATGATGGTTGTGTACATGTGCACATGTTTACTAAGTAAGAAGTATGAGTAGGTGATTAAATGCCCTATTCAAAACTTGCATTCATTGGTCTCGAAGTGACCAAATCAGTTTTTATGAATTCTGTTATGGTATTACAAGTGAGAAATTAATGCATATAAGTGAAACCATTACACTAAAGCAATGGCTTGCAAAGAGGGGTAACCGGTACTAATGGCTTCATGAAAATATATTTTGAGCATGAAAGGTTGCTCTATTCTCACCCATGAAGATAAGAGAAAACCTCTGTAAAGACTGCAACGTAGAGGGTATGGAACTCATGAGAGAAATCAGATGCATTGGGTTAGTTGTGTTGGGAGTCTCTCTTGCTCTTGTCGTCCCGCACCCGAATTGGTGAAAGGTACCACAAACGAGGCCAAAGTTACCCTTGTATAAAAATACTCCTATGTCATGGTCCTTCACTTGGTATATGCATATATTCATACCCACAAGGCTAAGAATTAAAACCTAAATGTATGTGCATTGAATAAGCATCACATGCATCATATAAAAAAGAAAATTTAATTAAAAATAAGAATTGATTCATGCGTATAAAGAGCTTTTGCATTGGTAAGTTCATACATTTTTAACTATTCATGAATTTTTGCTTGATTAAGTTTAATGATTGATGAATAAATGTTAACTTTTGGTAATTTCAAGTTTACTTGAGATATTTGCTATATTTGGTGAACCTCATCGTATTTGAATTGGTACATGCATGAAAGTCTGAAGAGATTCCTGCTTATAAATTCTAGATTACATGTTTAGTATAGCTCTGCCCTACTGAGACATGTTTTGTCTGACCCTATGAATTTATAATATTTTTCAGGAAGTGGGTGAATTTGCATGCGATGGTGGGAGGTTGCGATGGAAACCGAATTATACATTTTCCAAACCTTCAAAGTTAATGAATAAAGGCATATCAGTTGTTCAGAACTCTGATATATAAATTGATTTTATTATTAACGATGAACATGTGAAATCATTTATTTCAATTATGGATGTTTAAATTTCTAAGTTCAAATGCCAGGACGAATGTAAAGGAAAAAGTAACGCGCCAAGTTTTACTCCCGTTGATTTTTTGCTGTAATTTCATAAAAGAATTTAAAAACATTTAAAAAAATCCACAATTTTAGGGACTTAAAATTTGGGGTGTTACATTAAAAAACTTTGAATTGAATGGGAGAAACATGTCTCTCCCATTTTGGATCCTAGTAAAAAAAATTCTCCCTTATGGCATTATAGCTGCGGGAAACGTATGCTGGAAGTTGAAGTGTCGTGTTTTTTTTATGTTAGTTTACTATGAGTTTTGTAAATACAAAGTCATACCATGGTTGCTAGATATGTTAGTGTCAATTCTGAAGCTTAATGGCAATATTAATATGCCTCGTTGCATTACAAGTTCAGGCATTAATTAGTGGGGTTTTTTTTCATCTGAGTATTGTAATTACATTTGGCATTTAAGTCTTTTGGTTTATAATTTGTTGCATTTGATTTCTATAGTTAAGTTTTCGTTATGTTGCAAAACTTTTAGAAGATGGGTAATTTCGATTCCCTCTGTTTCAAGATTTCTGTGCTCGGAGTTTTCCTTTTTTGTTAAAAGGATATGTTTTTTGGGAATATTCTTCTTTCTTATTTTTGATGAACATGCATTTAAATTTCTTCTTTCTTTTTTTGATTCATTTTTTTTCACGATATTGCTTTGCTTGTTTTTCATGGGATGAGTTCTTTCGGAGTTTCCTCTTTCTTAAATTTATCCTTTTTCAATACATCTTTTTGTGGATTGGTACCCAATGGGTCAGGTTTGATACGAACATGACCCAAGCAATGTGCAGTTATTTTTGGATGAATGCATGCCAAATCCAAATTTTTTTCCTGGTATGTTTGGTTGATTGGTATGCTCCTTAACCAGAGGCTTAATAGTATTTGATCTAGAGGTTATTAATGAGAATGTCTGCTCAAACAACTGCTGATTTAATGACCAGGTTGAGTGCCTTTTATCTTTCATATGGGTGCAAGCTAAATTGACAAAGAAATTTATTACTATAGATTGTTGCATTAAAAATCACTGTTTCAGTGGTGAGGGATCGACTGTAAACTGACTCCTACTATGTTTTGGCATTTTACAATAAGGATGTCTCTTGTAATTTCATTATATAACACCTAGAGTGCTGGTTGTGGTTTTTGGGTGGGCCATGACTAGTATACACTGGTAATGCTTTGCTTTAAATATTTTATATGGTCAAAGAATGATAACATTTGGTATATTGGACATGTTCTAGACTAACTTCATCAACCAAAAGTTATTAAAAAAGAAAGAAAGAAAGAGTCTGAAAGTGCATAATAATTGGTAGAATATGTGCCTGCTCTAGTGGGAAGATTATGCCTTCAGGAGGGGTAAGGCAAAAGATAGATGTGAAAGGTAGTGCTTCATACACTAGGGTTTCCATTCAGACCTAAATAACTAGGTCTATGTAAAACACTAGGGTTGTATCTCTATGATACATAATTTGGAAAATTCACACAGCTGATACTGTTTGTGGGTTCTAAAAATTTTCTCATAAGAAATTGTCTTGCTGGAAGCATTACCATATATGCACTTTCTACTTATGCTTGCATATTTGTTTGAATGTACATATGTATACTACACCTCTCTTTTTACCTTGGGCTCCATTTATTCTGCTCCTGCGCCTTCATATTTGCTGAAGCCTATCGAGTGGTAGTGGACACCTGCTAGATTTATTGATTTTGCTTGTTGTTAAGCATCTTTATATGTACTTTAAATATTGCAGTTAGTTTGTGGATGAAGGCTTGTTTCAATATCGATATTAATTCTTATGCATAACTTTGTCATTGCCATGTTCCTCAGATTCTGTTGAATAAAGAAAAGCCGACTGCAACAGTGGAAAGGGAAGTTGATGGTCGCCTGAAACTCTATGTTTGGATCTTCCTGCGGTGATCACGTAAATGTTAATTTTGTTTTTTACATGTAAATGTTTTACTGGCGCACTAACTGCACCAGTGAACATTATTTTTACTGGTGCAAAACTGTGCCAGTGAAAATCCGTTTGCTGTGCTTAGAATATTCACTGACGCAAGTCTACGCCATGGAAATTTTTTTACTGGCACAAACTTTTCGTCAGTAAAAATCCATTCAACTGGCTAATGTCAACTGCGCCAGTAAAATATATTACCGGCGAGATCTTTACTGGCGCAAGTTTGCGCCATTAAATGTTTTCACTGGCGCTATTTCTGCACCAGTAAAATCCTTTTTTTCCTGTAGGGAGAGAAGAAAGCATTATTATTCACTCAAATGTCACCCACCATGCCCCTGCTCTTTGCCTCAAGCTTGACTTGTCAAAGGCTTATGATGGGACTTTCTGAGAAATGCCTCTTTTGGGTTTTCACCAACAATGGATTAACAAAATTATGCTCTGTGTTACATCGCTCACCTTCTCTATAACAATCAATGAATCTCCTAGGTCTTACTTTAGTAGCTCATGTGGCCTTCACCAAGGTGACACTATCTCTCCTTATTTCTTATCCTCATTGAATGTCTTTCAAGGAGGATTAGCTATGCAATATCAAAATAACAAATTTCACCTCCCAACCTTCATAGGTTCAAACTTCAAAGACCCGGTCACCTCTCTTTTCTTTTGCTGACGATGAGTCATATGGTTCTTATGTTTGTGGCTCGTGGGCTTGGAAGAGCATTCTGTGGGGTGTGCGCCATAGTTCTGTTGCATCTTGGTCATGGGGCGATAGTGAGTTAATTAAATTTTGGATAGATCCATGGTTATCAAATATTTTGCTGCCATAGATTAATGTTTTTTCCTATGGTCAAATTTCTTCACATTTTCACTTTTCGGTGAAGGATGCTATCTATTTCTATAATCATTTTGATCACTTTTGCTCATTGATTCCTGCAACTGCTTTTTTCGACAAGCTGGTCCATTCTGATAGTAAGGATGCACTTGTTTGGAAAGGCAACTATTGCATATCCATCTCACGTAGGCTTGTTTGGGATGAAGTTTGTTTGCATCATTCTAATATTTCATGGCCACGTCTTGTTTGCTGTAAGAACTAACATCCGTCTGCTGCTTGGACTCTTTACCTTGCTTGCTTAAATCGCCTTATCAGTCTGCTTAAAGCGTGTGGTATTTCATTTACCAAATCGTTGCTATTTGTGTAAAAGTCAAGAGGAATCGGTGCAACACCTATTCATTAACTATCCTATGGTTGTGGCCATTTGGAAGATCATCTCCAAGTTCAGGAGTTGCTATCCCTCAAGTCCATTTCTTCATGAACTTCAGTGCTGGTTTTCTGTTAAATTTTCTTCCTCTTGGCTTTGACGCAGTTGGCATCGATCAAAATCTTCATATTCTTATTTGGAAGATCTGGATTGTTTGCAACAATATTTCTCATGATCAAGCATGCTACACCATCCCATCAATTGCAAACGAGGTCTGAAGTGCCTGTTCGGCTAATATACTTAAGCTTTCATGGAACCAACAATCCTTGCCTTTTGTTAAGAACTGGATTAAGTACGGTTTGGCACCAAACTCCTGACCACCTCCTAATCTGTGTGAGCTTAATCTGTAGGTGGCTTTAGTCAAGGTGTGATCCAGTACTCGAATTGTCTTTGCACTCAGATCTGCTTCCAGCCATTACTTGCTCGCTAGTGCTCAATAAGTCTCGTCTGAACTTTTGATCTCCGACCTGCATGTTCTGCTCCCAGTCTCACATGGTGAGACTTTATCCTAAGCCTCTCTCTATTTTCTCCAACGATTCCTTTTGGATACATTGGTTGACAGTTGTTCAGAACAAGGCTCGACGCCTTTTACTGTCCTTTTGTCCAGAGGACATCCTTTGCCTTTTACTGTCCTTTTGTCCAGAGGACATCCTTTTTACTAGTTTCATTTACGTGCACAATCCTTCATCTTCGATTTGTTTTTTGTTGGATAGAGTTCACTACGATGAAGAGGGCTTCTTGTGGGTTGATAAGCCTCCCAATTGGGATGTACTCATTGAATTGTAGTTCCTTCTTTCAATTATAATGGAAGGGGGGCTATCCTTAGTTAGGGGTGACCAAACCCTATAGGATCCAAACAAATAAGAAGACCCGATTAAGACCTGGGTCCAGACCAATTAATACATGGACCTGAGTATAGTTTGTGAAGTTTTATACCAGACCCGGGCCTGACCCGAGTTTGGATTAAGACCCGCAAATTTTCAATGTAAAATTGATAAAAATTATTATTTTACCTCAGTCTAGTTCATGTAGTTCTTATCGGGTCTGGGTATTGTTTTTGTTATAGTAGACCCGATTATACACATACCCAATACCATACCCAAAAATTTGGTTCAAGTCTGGTTTGACCTGGTCCGAACCAAACCCGAGCTGTTGACACCCCCTACTTGAGTGGAAAAATAGAAACCAATGTCAGCCAAGATATTTTAACACCATTAAATATGCCCAAATAACAAGAGGTTTTTTATTGTAAAGTTCTCTCTTCATTTCTTTTTTTTTTTGAGAGAAAGTTCTTTGTTCATTTCATGCTTCATTTTTTATGTTGCTTGTGTGAAACATCATTGCTATGACTTTTATTGTATATGCTAAAGCAAAGCCCCATCCTTATTCCACCTATGCCTGTGCCTCAAGCTCAAGTAAATAAGCTGAAGGCCCAGGTTCGAATCCCTCTGCCACATAGGGCTTAAGAGATATCTGATAGGGGTCTGCCTAACCCCAGCTTACCTTTTAAAAAAATAAAAAATAAGCCTTATGATGGAAGGGTAGCCCTTCTTCGCAGTACTAATGAATCTCATATGGGTCATTTAAATTAAATCAGCGAAGCTCGTGGATCGGGTCCAAAATTCAAGACACCCATAACTGAAACTATTTTAAAAAAATTAGCAGAATCAACTCAATTTTGTATATGAATCAACCGATTAACAACAAATGTCTTCCCATTATTGATCTTTGTGGCATAAAACTATAGACTCATAACGATTCTTGATAATATTCAACTACTTTGGCAAATGCTGATCCACTGTTCCTTAAGAGAACGGTTTAATGAACCTCATCCCACCCAATAAAGGGTGTTAATAACTACTCAAAATTCAGATGTTTAAGCAAGATCCCTGCCCATTTTTCAATTTAGCTATGTACATAAGCTATTAAACTGAACGGCAATAGGACTCGCTACAAGCTTTGTTTTTATCTACTATTATCTAAAAATAATCAAGTTATTAATGACTAGATGAAACAAATAACTGTGCTTTAATATAATAAATATTAAACAAATATATGTTACTTAAAATTATAATAAAACAATTACCAAGTCCAATATGGGTTATATCAAGAACCAGCCAAGCTTGAAGACTCTCAAACACGCTGTTAGCAATGTAAACGGTTGTGGTACTCAGCCCCAAAGGGTTTGGCTTAGTTGGATGGGGCCTTGGCCACTAGGCAAGCGGTGTAGGTTCCCCATGAGCGGCAGCGGCAGCGGCAGCGGCAGCGACGATGACTTTTTGGGAGCAAGGGGTAAGCCTACAGAGTTTTACGCTGTCAGGATAGTGATTGTAAGTACGACAGGCAGAGTCAGCGTGGCTATGTCTCTGATCATGGGGGTGGGTTCTTTGTGTAAATATAAAAAAAATGGATTTAGTTATCTCTCTTCACTAAATTTGGACAAACCCAGCTTTTCAGTTTGGTAATACATATTTTAGCTTACCACCGAGGTGGTATCCCATGTGGTAAGCGGGGTCCTGTGTCAAGCTGAAGGCTCAGTATCAAATCCCTCTGCCACATGGGCGGCTGTTGTTTTGATAGGGATCAGCTTGCCTTTCAAAATATATATATATATATATATACCAAAACAAAGAATCAAATAAACAAATATGGTCCTATTAGGTTATGCCCGGTCATGGCGACTTAGGTAGGGTGTCAAAAGCTCGAGTTTGATCAGACTCGACCCATACCGAGCCCCACAGGGTCAGGGTCTGGTGATAAAGAAAGAAGCCCGATTAGAATTCGGGTCGAACCTTAATGATCAAATTAATATATGGAGCCAGGTATGATTTGTGAAGTTTCATACCAGACCCAGATCCCATTAAGGTTCGACTGAGATCATTTTAGTCGAACCTTAATGGGATCTGGGTCTGGTATGAAACTTCACAAATCAGCTCCATATATTAAGGTTGGACTAAGATCTGCATATTTTCACCACCGTGATGGTATACCATGTGGTAAGCGGGGTCATGTGCCAAGCTGAAGGCCAGGTTCAAATCCCTTTGCCACATGGGGCTCAAGAGATATCTGGTAAAAAAAAAAACTGCAGATTTTCAATGCAAAAAAAGATAAAAATATAATATTGCATTAGGTATGGACTCGATTATGGTTTTTTATGGTAGGTCTGATCAGACCTCGGATCTGAACCTAGTACCAGCACCTGAAAGTTAGATCTAGATTCGGCTCAAAGTGGGTCCAAACCAGATCCGACCCATTGACACCCCCTAAACACAGGGTTTCACACCTTATCTAGACCCCAGACTCTACTGCGAAATCCAAGTATGATCCGGATCACATTTTTCGGAGCCAACATCGGGTTGAGCATGACCCGAACCATGTGATCCTAAAACTATTGGGAGAAAACGAAACCCTAGGGTTTTCCTCTCACATATATCTATCTCTCAGAGCGTGGCGGAGCCATTACCCTGAGAGGGAGAGGGAGAGAAGGGGAGCGATGTCTCACAGGAAGTTTGAGCACCCGAGGCATGGCTCTCTTGGGTTCCTCCCGAGGAAAAGGGCCTCTCGCCACCGCGGCAAAGGTGAAATCTCAAGACTACCAAAATCCTTATTTCTTCTCTACTTCGTCTGCATCTTATTCTCGTTGTTTGGTTGCTTCTTCTTCCTTTTAAGGCATCGATTTTCGTTGTCTCTGAGGGAAAATCTGTTCAGTTTTTTCCTTTTTTTCCTTGTTGATATCGCGAATTCAAGCCGTGGCAGGGAACGTGTTTCTGGTAGTCGTTTCATTTGATCGTTTTACGATAAATTTTGTGTTTTTTTATTTAACTCTTCTTCCTCTTCTTTCTCCTTGGTGGGTTCTTCTATTTATGCTGTGGTCTTCCGTCATCTCTAAGTGCAAGTTCATGTAGGTTTTGCTCATTTTCCTTCTTGATTTCACAAATCGAAACTAAGTTAGGAAACACATTTCCGCTAATCGTTTCGCTTCCATCGTTTTTGTTTGATAAATCGTGTGGTTATCTTCTTCCTTCTCCTTGTTTGGTTTGTGCATTTATGCTGTCGCTTTCAATCAGCTCTGAATGAGATCTGTGTAGATTTTGTTTGTTTTGCTTGCCGATATCATGAACGGGAGCCATGGAACTAATTTCTGCTCCTTGTTTCATCATTATCATTTTTTTTTTGCAATAAATTTCGCGAATTTGCTCTTGTTTTTCTTCTTCCTTGGTTGGTTCTTCGGTGAACCCCTAAAAAGACTAGTCGGGGACTAGGCGGTACCCCCATTTAAAAGGTTATCTTCTCCCTTCTCCTTGTTTGATTTGTGCATTTATGCTGTCGCTTTCAATCATCTCTGAATGAGATATGTGTAGATTTTGTTTGTTTTGCTTGCCGATGTCATGAACGGGAGCCATGGAACTAATTTCTGCTCTTTGTTTAATCATCATCATTTTTTTGCAATAGATTTCACGAATTTGCTCTTGTTTTTCTTCTTCCTTGGTTGGTTCTTCTGTGAACCCCTAAAAAGACTAGTCGGGGACTAGGCGCTACCCCCATTAAAAAAATAAATGGAATTTTTCAAAAAACACGCAAGTTATTAGTGTTACTAAAAAACACACCTAAGTTTTGAAAAATATTAAAAACACACCTAAATCTATGTTGCCCTCTCTCTCTCTCTCCCACCACTATAGCCTACTAAATCTTCTCCTTTCTGCAGCCTCTACCATCACCACCACCTCTTCTCACCTTTCCTACTACTACCACCACCACCACCACCACTAACCGCTAACCACCCTTTTTTTATTTTTCATTGGTGACCACCACCACCACCACCAACCACCTTTTTTTTATTTTTCATTGCTGACCACCACCACTGCCTTTTTTCACCCTTTTTTCTATCACCAACCATCCCCACTTTGTTCTCCTTCTCCTACCACCATCACCATTTGCTTTCCATCCACCACCATGTTTTCATTTCTTCCACCATGCCTCTCTTCTTTCCCTGCTATTGCCCACCACATCTATCTTCTCCTATGTAGTCAAAACCTCCGACTAGTCTGCCTAGTCAATCTAAGCGCAAGTTAAATGCCTAGGATTTGCAATTCCTAGGTGGATACCTAAAAGGTACCAATTTTGCCGACTAGGCACGGACTAAGGCTCCTAGTCGGCAACTATGCTACCCCTGCCTAGACATGAGGGCAGTTTATTTATTATTATTATTATATATATAATGTTATTTTTTGTATATATATAATTATATATGTGCATGTGTTTGTGTGATTTGTTCTGTGAAATGATGAAAACATGATTTTATATATATATATATATATATATATATTTGTGTGTATTAATTTGCTTTTGGGATTTTTTCTGTAAAACATTGAAGGCATGCACAATTAATTTTAATTGATTATGTTTTTTATATATGCGTGTGTTACATTGTTTCTGATGATTTTTTCTATAAAAGCCTGAAATCGTGTTTAGTATTATGGACTATATAATATGTTATTTATTTATTTGTGTATTGTGCTTCTGTGAAAGGCTGAAAGCATATACTGAATGTGTTATATATATATATATATGTGTGTGTGTGTGTGTGTGTGTGTGTATAACTATATATGTATATTAGTATATTTTGTGAAAGCATGTGTGTAATGAAAACATCTTGTTAGTAAAAGAATAAAACATATTTTTATGTATATTTTATATATTTTTTTATATTCTACTCGGGGTACCAACTAGTCCCACCTAGTCATCGACTAGTCTTTTTAGGGGTCTACCGACTAGGCACCACCTAAATTTTTTGACTACATAGATCTTCTCTACTCCAATCCACAATGGACTCATTTTCTGTAATTTTTTTTAGTGCGAGTGAAGGAACAAATAGTTGAAGAAAGAAAGGTATTCATGAAGAGATAAAGCAATACTGAACAAATTAAACCGTTAAATGGCAAAGTTTACTTCCAAAAATTGGATGGAGATTAACTAAAGCACCCACTCTGTTATTGACAGTGAAAATGGTAATTACAGCATACAATCTAACTTCAACTTTGAGAGAAGTAAAGTTTGGACTTTTTATTAACCATAGAAAAGTTTAGGTGTGTTTTTAACTTTTTTCAAAACTTAGATGTGTTTTTTATCTACTCTTATAACTTAGGTGTGTTTTTGAAATTTTTTCAAAAATAAAAAATACACAAAATATGCAAATGAACTGCTAAAATTAATAACAAACATGTATGTAACATAAAATCAATCAACAATAAGCATTAGGCAAAAAATAACATGTTGTCAAACATTATAAAACCATTACATTACATAACCTACTAAAAAAATTAATTAAGAACAATTGAATAAACAAGCAAGAAACTTTAAGTCTTTATCATGCATTCAAAGGATCATATATATATATATATCAAATAAGGAAGCAAGCAACAAAAAACCATGCTTTAAGTCTTTCACAGAAAATGCATTCAAAGAAACATGGAATATATAAACAGTAAAATATATATGTGTGTATTCAGCCTCTCTGTTTCCCTCTCTGTCTGTTAGCCGAACAGGAGGAAGAAGAACAAGAATGGGGAGAAGAAAAAGAGGAAAAGAAGAAGAAAAAGAAGAGGGTAGTGGAGGGAAGAAGAGGGGAAAAGAAGACGAGAAAAAATGAAGCAGAGGGCAGAGGGGAAAAGAAGAAGAAGAAGAAGGGTTGTGGAGAAGAGAAAAAGGAAGAAGCTGTGGGCAGAGAAGAAGGAAAGAACAAAGAGGGGGCAAGAAGAAGAGAAGAGGAAGAAAAAACAGAGGAGAGAGAGAGAGAGGCGAAAAACGGGTGAGCAAGGGGGGCTTAAGTTTTTTAAACCCCAACCCCCCATTCATATTCTTTCATGGTCCAGCGCCTAGACACAGTTGACTAGCCTTTGGACCTGTGCCTAGGCCGACTAGGCACCTAGGCGCCGCCTTTTACTGCATAACTATGGTATTGTCCATCACATCTGAGTTAATCGTGTGTAGCTTTTTGCTTATTTTCCTTGCCGATATCACAGATTGAACCATGTAAGAGAATATGTTTCTGTTAATTGTTTCATTTTCATCTTTTTGCCCAAGCGCAACAAAATCTCGATCTTGTCTACTTCTTTTGTGAGTTGTATCAGGTAACTTAGATCCATCCTAGTTATGGAACATGCAGGTAGTCCCAAAATCCTAGTGGTATTGATCTGAAAGAAAGAGTGTGCAAAAAAAGGAAAGCTGGTTCTTTAGATTTAAGCTTTTGATCAGTGTGTAACTGGGGCTTATATAGGAATTTGGCTTGTCTGAGAACTTAAGTATAGCTCTTGATTTGGATTCTGGTTTGCAGTTCCATCTCAGAGAGCTTTCTTGTTGTGTCTTTGATGCCTTGTTACATGAAAATTAGTTTGTTTTGTTGATTCAAATTCATATGTGATGATTCTTTTCCTCGTATGCTATTTTTCATGCATCAGTTCCTCCCAAGCCATAGTCAAGTTGACTGGAGTCCAACTGAGGGAAATGACTATGGTATGCTGTGTGATTCATCTATTGATTGATATATTGGGAAATGTTATAACAATGCTGTTGTTGAAGCATCATCACATTACCTTTATGATTTCCATGGTATAAACCAGATGGGTTGAGCAACGTTCTTAAGTAGGTCTCCTGCTTGACTAGATCAAAGTGCCATCATTTGTAGGTTTCCATGGTCATATATGCTGTGTGCCTTTGACACTTTTTTTTGGTAATGTTGGGAACACCTATGCTATGCTTAGAACTGATGTGACACCAGTTCAGGTTGTGGTTGGTGTTTTCATTGGTATCCCAGGTTCTTTTGTGTGGATTGTCTTCTTTGCATCATTTGAACCACCCAACGAGGAAAGGGCACATGCTGCTGTACTGTTAGTTTTTTTTATTAGGTAAATAGATGCCCTGGTGTGTGTATGTTTTCTTATTGTTTGGTCTTTATCTCAGCATGTCTTCCACATTTAGTTTCTTCCATATGCCAAAGATCCTTGAATTCAAGATTCATGGCCTTGGCTTATTTGTAACTTCTTGAATGTCAAATCAGATCCTCTTTCTATTGAACACTAACTTTCTTGTCATGTCTGCATGCATTAATATGTTTAAATTCTCTGCTATAGAAGTATTTTGTTTGCATCCGGACCAAAACAACTGTGAAAACTTTTTCTTGTCCATTGTTTGTTTACAAATTTAATGCTTACTATTAAATTATTAATGTATTCCACAACAGATAAGGTGATTGTACTTTAAGGAGTTTCACCATATTTTGTTGTTCTTTTCTTTAATTGATTGATCATGACATTAATAGTACTCAGATTTACCATTTTATTCTTGTTTTTCTGTATCTATGAAATGCTTTAGTGAAGTCTTTCCCAAGAGATGATCCAAGCAAGCCATGCCGGCTTACTGCCTTTCTTGGATATAAGGCTGGAATGACCCACATTGTCAGGGAGGTGGACAAGCCTGGATCAAGTAAGTTCATTAATCCTCAAACTGGTTACATGATTGTTGTTTTGCTTCATTGTCAGTTAGACTTGTTTCTAATGTTATTATTAGATTGTGTAGTCATTCTGTCTTAACCAAAGGATCTTGTGTTCAGATCCCACGAGGATCCATCCCCCACCATGGCTTCAAAAGAAAATCTTATTTTTCAGTCTTCTTTTAGTTTTTCCAATTGCCGTTTATCTTGGTTTAGTTGTCTTTTCTGAAATAGCACCTTTTGTGAGTAGGGGAGGCAGGGTTTACAGCGTTTTTTATTAATAGTCTGTTAAACCTTCTGGGGAAGAGAGAAAGCGTGCACATGTATGTAAGTTCTGAGCTCAACTAACATGGTAGTTGAAACTTGGAAACATCTTAAAGTCATGCTCCAATGTTTATATGCTTCTGCTTAGAGGGTTTTCAATACACAGGTTAAACTTTTTTTGGGAGTTTTAAGGGATTCTTGCACATAATGGGGGTGTTGTCCCCACTTTCCTGGCTTGGTGTATTCTTTTCTTCCTTAGGGGTACAATTGCGTAATTTAGGATTGACAGTGTATCCCCTCTTAGGTTCCTTTCTTCAATAATCCAATATATTACCCTCTTTTTCTTCTTTGTTTCTCCGTTAGTAGCATGAACCCATGGTCACCTCATTATAGCTTTCTCGTCCTCGCTGGTATACATTAGGGTTCCAAGTATAATTCGTGATGTGGTAATTTCTGACTATTTTCAGCTACATTTCATCATTTCCCATTATCTAGTTTAGAAATCATTTTTTAATATTTGTGGCCAAATTCTTTTTTTTTCTTTATAATTGTATTGGCTTATATTTGCATGTTAAGCTTGCAAACTTGAGTTTTAGATTTTGTCTGTCAAACATTTTCTGGTGCAATTCTGAAAAGTAATGTGTTGACAAATAATTATCATTTCTTATGAGTGTTATCCTTGTCATAGAGCTTCATAAGAAGGAAACTTGTGAGGCGGTGACTATAGTTGAAACGCCTCCGATGATTGTTGTTGGAGTTGTTGGTTATATCAAGACACCACGTGGCCTCCGTACATTGAACACAGTTTGGGCACAACACTTGAGCGAAGAGGTAAGGAGGAGATTCTACAAGAACTGGTACAAGTCCAAGAAGAAGGCATTTACGAAGTACTCAAAGAAGTATGAGAGTGAAACTGGTAAGAAGGAGATTGAATCTGAGCTGGAGAAGATGAAAAAGTATGCATCTGTTGTCCGTGTCCTGGCTCACACTCAGGTACAATTTAGTTTGCTTGTGATCATGGTAGCTATTTAGTTCTATTGCAGTTCCTAGATTACACATTACAATTTCTTCTTTTTTTCTTTTTTCTTTTTGTTTCTTCCATTCTCTTTTTATGATAATGAGCTGCGTAACTTACTTGAAAGCTCCCTTACAATCCTGCAGATAAGGAAGATGAAGGGCCTGAAACAGAAGAAAGCTCACCTGATGGAGATCCAAGTGAACGGTGGAACCGTGGCTGATAAGGTTGACTATGCTTACAAGTTCTTCGAGAAACAAGTCCCTGTGGATGCTATTTTCCAGAAAGATGAGATGATTGATATTATCGGTGTCACCAAGGGAAAGGGCTACGAAGGAGTTGTGACTCGTTGGGGTGTTACCCGCCTCCCTCGCAAGACTCACCGTGGACTTCGCAAGGTGGCTTGTATTGGTGCTTGGCACCCAGCTAGGGTCTCTTTCACCGTTGCTAGGGCTGGTCAGAATGGATATCACCACCGCACAGAACTAAACAAAAAGATCTACAAGCTGGGCAAGGCTGGACAGGAATCCCATACGGCCATCACAGAGTTTGACAGGTTTGTTTTTTATGCAATGCCTGCCTTAGTTTTTTTTTATGTGCTTCTGCTCATAGTTACTCGAGTATGATGCAGTTCTGAGATGTGTTGCATAAAGCATGAAGTGTTTAGGAAGCATAACTGAAACGAGTAATATACAATAGAAGCCAGTAAAATGTGACAAAAAATGAAACTTGTGTTCAAGAAATGAATTTTAGGTGATTTTATCGAAGACCAACGTTCCGCTTGTCTGGTAGGAGCAGCTAGTGCACGTCACCTTGTGTTGGGACGTCGCAGGTTCAAAACTCGATGGTATAGTTATATAACTGGTAGGGGTCTGCCTAACCCCAGCTCTCCTTTCAAAAAAAAATTTGTTATATGCTGATTTTTTAATAAAAACTTAAAGTTTAAGAAATAAAGTGCCATTATTTTAAGGGGAGAAAGACACGATATCAAGGCAAGTTAATTTATCGTTTTTCAAGTTTCTCATAAAGTTTTAGAAGCACGAAAGAAGCTCATATGCTTATATTGTGATCTTTGAGGTTTGGGAAGCTTCTGGTTCTGCCTCTTCTAGTTTCCATCCAGTTTCTTATCTTTGTGTGCAGGACTGAGAAGGATATTACACCTATGGGAGGGTTCCCTCACTATGGTGTGGTGAAGGACGATTACCTTCTCATCAAGGGGTGCTGCGTCGGTCCTAAGAAGCGTGTGGTGACACTCCGTCAGTCGTTGCTGAAGCAGACTTCACGTGTGGCCATGGAAGAGATCAAGCTCAAATTCATCGACACCTCGTCCAACTTTGGCCATGGTCGTTTCCAGACAACAGAGGAGAAGGCCAAGTTTTACGGACGGATGAAAGCATAAGAAAGTTGATGAAGGCAATGTTTTTTGAACGGTTGAGTTTCTGTTTCCATGCAAACTGTTGAGACACTATTCTAGTTTCCCGTTGCTATTAAGATATTCTTTTCCTTGAAATTATGTTTCCTGAAGTAGTACAATCTTTTTTGAAAGGCCTGAAGTAGATTTTGGTCTTAAGTTTGTCATGATATTTTGTTAGTCGTGTATGCTTTGCATCTGTTTGGTCTGTGCTTCCGTTTGAATCTTAGTCCCATGGATTTGTTTGATTGCCGGATCTCATGTCCTTCAGATATTCTGACAGTTAGCAGCTTCATGTAGTGGAAAAAACTTGCTCTTTTTTAAAAAAAAATATGGAGTTAAAAATATCTCATAAAAATTAAAAATTCTGATCAGTTAAGAGAGAGAGAGAGAGACCACAAGGGCTCCCCTCATCTGGTAGGGGCGACCTGTGAATGTCACCAAGTTGATGAAACATTACAAGTTCGAAACCCAAGGATGGCATTGCTTGCCAGTCGAAACTGGGTGGTCTGGGGCTCAAGGGTGTTTGCCAATTAGAGGCCAGCCAATGTGTGGTCAGTGAGATGGGGTTATTTTTTCTTCAATGATCCAAGAGAGAGAGAGGCTTTGGCAAGGGGAACCAAGATTAGATACTGAAACTGTGTGTAGGGGGAATTGGAGGTGGCGGTTGCGGTTTCTGTCCTGATTCAGTGTAGAAGAAAACAAAGGTATGGCGCGTTTGCCATTATTATCGTCTCATCCTCCAGTATCTTTTGCTTTTGCCTGTTTCTCTTTGCCTAGCATCATGGTTACTGGAGACGGGTCAGGTCTAGTAAATTATTTTGACTGTGCTCGGTGCGATCTGCAAGGGCTATAGAAGCAAAAGTGAGAAGGTGAGCATAAAAAAAATTAAAAAAATAGTATGAAGTGGAAAGTGAGATATTTTATGTAGTGATTGTAGAAGCATGTGAAAAGCGAAAAAGAAAATGTATAAGCAATAAGTGGGAGTGGAAATGAATAAGAAACCTTTATTAGGGAAGCAATAAGAAGTGCAAATGAATCAATTAGGAAGCAAGAAAGAAGTGTGTAGGAAGTGCACTTTCCACTAAAATCGTCAAGAAAAGCAAATAAGATTCTGAGAACTCTGCTAATCTGGTTTAAAACGGGCTGAGCTGGGCCTGTTTGAGCCAGAAGCCTGGTTCCACCGAGGCAAAATCCAAAGTGAAGACCTATGGCTGGCTCATAGCAGGTCAAGTGGAGCCAGCCTGTGGGCCTACCTGGCTGTTGCCCACCCATAAATCCGCTACAATTAAAATCATATCTGATAGTTGATAACTGCCAAGAGGTTGAACGACAAAGGTCTGACGCGAGGATTTAAAGCTGATTTGGTACAAGCTGAGTCTAGGCTCTTCTGGGCTTGGCTCATTAAGGACTCAGGCTTGCCTCATGGTGAGCTGATCTGATCTGATCTTGAACATTTGACAAGGTAGTGTAAATGAAAAAAAACATTTTTTATTGATGTGATTATTTTAAATAAAAATAAATAAAAAAGGAAACGTGATTGTTTTCATAAAAAATTTATATTTAATTGCAATAATAAGTAGATATGCCATACTCGATTGATAATATTTCTTGTAGTATTTAAATTTCATAAACTTTATAGGTTATTTTTTAGATCCTTGAGCCATGAGTTTTACGTGAGCTGAACCGAGATGAGCTATGAGCTGCTCGATTCGTTTGCCAGCCCTATTGAAAGATTCTGTTTGACAAGAGTGAAGCTAATGGGATTTGGAAATGAAAAGGGCTTCTACTGTCCCTGCATCAGAACCTGATTTAATATTTTACATCTGTGGGTGCTACGTAACTGCAGATCTTGGTTTTGAGATAACCATAAAATGGCCACTTTTGATGGCAAGGGTGCAAGTTATACGGGTTTTTGAGTTAGATGTTTGACCGTACTAAATCCAACTTTATTTGGATTCAGTAAAGCCTACAATGTAAAAAGGAAATCTTGATTAATGAGACATCTTAAAATTAAGACGAGTATAGAATTGCATTAACTCCAAGGGACCTTTCTGACTTTCAGGATAAGCTTGGGCCGTCCCTGCTCAGGCGCTGTCTCACGTTTGACATGCCGCAATGCAGCTGTTTCGGACAGCACAAACAGCATGCCACGCGATGCATTACAACACATCAGCGTGGAACACACCCGAGTACCAGACAAACGCCGTGCATTCTCCCCGCACTGCTTTTGTCCGGTGTATCAAACACACACTAAAGACCCAACAATTCCCCACTTGCACAGGAATTCTTCTTTCCACACATCAGAATGGCAACAAAATTTCAGACTGAAAAATATAATTTGGCTCAGTTTTCAAGAATTAAGCAAGATGAAGCTTTAGTTCCACCATGAAATGTGGGCCTTGCGAAAATTCACCTTAGCAAGAATTCTGTTCTTGGATGGTTAAGAGTTAGAATCCCTCTGTTTTATTCCTCAGCATGTCTACTGTTAGATTTCACTAGGATATGTCACACATGAAAAGGGAAATAAAAGAGAAAAGAGGAGCTGCGGCTGTCATGATTTTCAATACTGAAATCGTGACCTAAAACATGTATATATATCCTTCGTTTACCGTATGGGTCGGGTATGATATATTATCTAGACCCGAAATACAAAATAGCAAATACAAGTAAAGAATACATAGATAAAAAGACGTTTTCACCTCCCCTCAAGTTGATCATGGTTTTGAACCATGAACAACTTGCCTTTAAGTGTCCAAAAACGATCCTTGGTTAAGCCTTTTGTGAATATGTATGCAACTTGTCTTTCAGTGTTAATAAATTTGGGCTCGATCTCCTTTTCTTCAACCTTTTGTCTCAAAAAATGTTGATCTATCTTAATGTGCTTGGCACGACTGTGATGAACCGGATTGAATGACATGTTGAGAGCACTTTGATTGTCGCACAACAAGACAGACCGAGATATCACTTCTCCCATTTCAGTTAGCAAATGCCTGACCGATGTGACTTCAGCAGTAGCAGCAACCATGGATCTGTACTCAACCTCATTACTTGATCTAGTAATGGCCTTTTGTTTTCTACTGCTCCAAGATATTAAGTTTCTTCCAATGAAGATACAATATCCTGATGTAGACCTTCGTTCATCTAGATCTTCTGCCCAGTCTGCATCACAATATACAATGATCTCGTGCATGTCCTTGCCAGATGGTTTTGGAGAATATATCAATTCATCCCCAATTGTTCTTTTCAGATATCTGAGTATCGTTTTAACAACCTCCATATGCCCAGTACGCGGTTCGTGCATGAACTGGGACACCTGATTGACTGAATAAACAATATCAGGTCGAGTGAATGTGAGATACTGTAACATCCCTATTAGGCTACGGTACTTAGTGGGATCCTCACACAAGTCTCCATCATGAGCACTCAGTTTTTGGTGAAGAATACTTAGAGTCCCTATAGGTTTACAATCCTTCATACCTTCTTTGGTTAGAACATCCATCGTGTACTTGTGTTGGGTGAGAGTCAACCCATCAGCTCGGCTATCAACTTCAACTCCAAGAAAATAACGCAGTGCACCAAGGTCTTTCATTTTGAATCTCTGACTCGGTAGTTTCTTTACTTCTTTGATATGATCCTCAGAGTTTCCTGTGATGACAATATCATCAACATAAATTAGCAATAAGGTGATCACATTTTACCCTCTAAAGATGAATAATGAGTGATCTAGTAGGGAGTGAGTAAAGTCATGCTTCTGAATCTCAAGAGAGAAGCTATCAAACCAAGAGCAAAATCCTTGCTTTAGGCCATAGATAGCCATTTTTAGTCTGCATACATTTGTCTTACAATCTTCCTCATAGTATCTAGGTGGTTGTTTCATGTAAATTTCCTCCTTCAAATCTTCATGCAAAAATGAATTCTTAACATCAAACTGACTCAGTGTCCATCTATGTTCAATAGCTAAGGAAAGAATTATTTGAATCGTTCTCATTCTCACCACTGGACTAAAAGTCTCATCATAGTCTTATCCTGCTTCTTGTGTGAAACCCTTTGTCACGAGTCTTACCTTGTATCGTTCAATGGTCCCATCTGGTTTATATTTTATTTTGTAGACCCATTTTCATCCTACCACATTTCTGACAGGCGGTCTGGGAACAATTTCTCTAGTTCCACATTCATACAAGGCTTGCATTTCATCATTCATAGCTTCTACCCATTTCTTAGAGGTGGTCGCCTGGTAGTACATAATAAATTCATCTTACTTGTTGAGAGCAGTAAAAAAGAGTTGAAAATCCATGGAGAAATTGTTATAGTTGACCCACCTATCAATAGAATGCCGTGTGCGACTGGATCTTCTCATGTCAAGAATGTGTGATGGTCAAAATGACCAAAATACCCCTGATAACAAGACTATGGCCTTGAAACCAGGGTTTTCTGAAATAAATTTTGTAAAAATAGAAAATAAAAAATATAAAATATAAAATGCAAATGACATTAAAATTAACCCTAATATGATTCTATATGCTTATTTACATGATAAAAATCCTAAAATGGCAAAAATATCATAAAATATCAAGTTTGACTCGATTTTCGCCTCTGAATTTAAAAATAAACTAACATATAAAGCAAATGAATGTGGAATTGAGCCAAATTTGGCATGAACACCTAGACTAACCCTAAAACAGAATGAAGTTTGAAAATCTATTTTTTGTATTTTCTTAATATAGAAAATAGCTAAAAATCCTAAAAAATCAAGATTTTGCCTAAAATGTTGATTCTAAATTGGATTTTGGATATCCAACTTCCATAGAAATTTCCCAAATTTTATGGGGTGACAAAGGACAGTTAGGCAAAGATTTTTTATTTTTAGAGATTTTGGTTTTGACCTATGGTCGGAGCTGGACAGCTCTGACAAGTCGGATCGGAATCTGACGATTCTAGGATTTAGAGCAGACAGACAGGTTTCGGGAAAAAATATGGGAAAAATAACAAACAGATGATAAAATAGCTTAAATTCTGGGAAACTGTTCCTGAAAAACATAGGAAAATTTTCTCTTTTTATATTATTGAGATTAGGGTTACGGTTTGGAAATGGGCACACTGTTATTAGATACCTGAATCTCTGGAATTTCTGGATATTAGAATCTGTTAGACAAAAAAGATAATTTTGGGAAAACTACTTGGGAAATCCCAAAAATTCCCAAATTTTGGAAAATGACAAAGTAATAGGTTATGAACAACTTTTGTGTTGAAAGTTTTGACAGAAAACTTATGGATTGAATGAACACAAAACATTAGGGTCGGTCTATACCCTGACAAGGAAAAATCAAGGTTTTCCCAAAGGTCTGAGAAAATTGATTTTTAACAGGGAACAAATCTGCTTATAAAGATCCCAAAATTTTCAGACAATTGGTAGATTCCATCGTGAATCTACTGTAATTTTTAGGAGGAGATTCAGATCGTCCATCTAGGAGATCCCATAGGTTTTTGTCTGCTAAAACAAAAATTGAAATTTCAAAAAGGTTCAAAACCCGACGCAGTCTACGATTTATTTAATAGGGTTCAAAAACCCGAATTGATCCAAAATTTTGGCATAAAACAAAAAACAAGATAATATAACCGTACTAAATTTTTCAGAATTTATTGACAGAAAAATAAATATGAAATGATAGTTGGACTTCACGCCTGAATCAAAATGTATTAGTTCTAAACCAAAATTAATAAAAGCTATATAAGATGATTATGAAATAATGCAACTAATCTAAATGCAACATTTAACCATGAAACCTACATGAAACTAATGCTAAAATCAGAACCAACCAGAGAAATATGATTTATTTTTTATGTTAGCCATCGAAAGTGAGGGATTTAACTCATCAAAAGAGCGAATCGCCTCATTCATGGGGCTCTTTTACTAAATGCTTCCTTCTTCTACACCATCCGAATTCAAGGATGATATTCATCATCATAAACCCAGTTTTAAACTGGTGTTTATGTCAAATTCATCCTTTGAAGAGGTATGACAATGATATAAAAAAAAAAGACGACATCACATGGGCTTACCTTGGCTTGCTTGGATCGGTGGGAGATAGGTTGCTTCAATGTTCAAGGCTAGAGGTAGGTGATGGACCAGCTGGTGTGATGGTTGAAGTGGCTGCTTCAAGGTGGCTGGGGTGCTTTGGAGAGATATCAATGGCTGAACCGTGGTGCGGGTGAAGGCTGGACACTTGAAGACCTTATTGGGCGTGAAGGAGTGTGAGAGAGGCAGTGATGGGCTGAAGTAGCGTTGTGGCTGGATGGAGTGCTTTGGAGAGATTGGAATAGATGTCGACTGGAGAGAAACCACCTTGGTTGGAGATGGCTGCTGAAGTCCAGACCACAGCCAATGGTCGGCTGCTTGGAGGAGAAGAGCTGTTGTGGGAGCTGCAACAAAGGGAGCTGATCTTGGTGGTGATGGCACTGGCTGCCTTGTTGAAGTTGATGGTGGCCAC